>NC_143256.1:35437454-37837454 GCF_984573655.1 Nuphar pumila
CTTGAGGGAGGGTGAAAAGAAGTGTTTTCTCTGGTTACGGGTCATGGATCTGAAGATCCAGACCCGTGACACCCACTTCTTCAATAATGGCATTATGTAATATTGATTATTGTAAAAAGGGTATTCTAGTACCCTAATTTTGTTTGTAATCACATGTTAACATAAAGGAATACACAGCAGCCGACCCATACACAGCAGGGTATCGGTTTTTCCCAAACCTCTCTCTCCCTTTCTCTATCTCTCTCTGTTTTGCAGCTCTCTTGCGTGGAACGAACTGCAGGTTGCAAAACTAACAAAGTTCTCCCTCAGGGTCAGAGCGGAAGATAGAAATTTTGGTCTGAAATTGATTTTTGATAAAATTATAACATCTAAGTTCTCAAAACCTCATTTTTGTGTCTAAGGAAATATATTCATTAGTATCTTTGTATAGTTATCAACAAATATTATATTAAATAATAAGAGAAACCACCTTTAGATAAAATAGGAGAAGGTCCTCGTATATCCGAGTGCAATAATTCAAATGGTTTAGAAGAGAAAAATGTTCTTTTTGGAAAGGAAAGAGCATTCAGTTTGCCAATAATACAATCATCATAATAAAAAAATTTATTACAAAATTTGTTTAAATGGGGTACATGAGATAATTTTGACAAACTAGGATGTCCCAATTTGGGCGCCATAAAGCTAAATTTACATTTTGAACAATATAACAAAATATGCTTTTTGTAAGAAGAAGACCATTCATGTAGTAAAGGTCGCTTCTCTATAGTCTTCCCCAATCTACTTCTCGAACCGGAGAACCTGCACAAAACACTTTTTGCATGAGGAGACATTACACCCATGATCGGTAATTTATGACACAGACAAAAGATTTAAATTTAGTTTTGAGACAAGTCTAATTTTTGGAATAGAGAATTTCAAAGTGTTTTCAAAATTTCCAATATTTTTTATACTAAGAGAGGATCCATCGACAATAAAAACATTTTTTAATTAATGCAACATTCATAAAGTAAAGAGGAATGTGGAGTCATGAAATGAGGCTCCAGAATCCAAAAGCCACAAAACCTTACCATGAGGCAAAGATATAGAGACCAATGCACCGGAGAGAAGAATTTTTTATTAGTAGATGAAAGGCCTCCATGATTTGAGAGAACATGGTTCCAATAAATTTAGAATCTCCATTGGTTTTATTTATTTCTTTGTGAGATGCTCATACATATGCCACCTTTTTTTCTCTTCCTTCGAACTTGTTCTCCACAATTATGACAAGTCAACATAGTTCGTTTTTTGTTGTCATCCTATCTAAGGATTTCATTGTAAGGCTTTGAAAAATGAGGTGGTTTGTAAATATTTGTATTGGCCCCCAATCTTGAGACGGCTAACACATTATCCTTTGTCTCCTTAGATTCAGACATAAATTTAAGTCTTGTCTCCTCTATGCATACTCGAGCCAAAACTTCATGTAAGGAAAAAAGACTTTTTCATGCATAATATTGACCTGAACTTGTTCAAATTCAGGTTTAAGTCCTCTAAAAAATTGGAACAATTGTTTCTCGTGCTTGTATTTTTTTTAAATTCTTGAGCATCATTTGGAGTCTCCCATTTAGGCTCAAGTTTAGCCAATTTATCCGAAAGCCTCTTGAGGGTACTATAGTAATCCCTCACAGTCTTATCACCTTGTTTGTGATTATGTACCTTATCTTTGTGGTCCCATTTGTGTGCCACATCTTTTTGTGTATACATTTGTTTAACATATTTCCATGTCTCATCGGCTCTTTCAAATTCAAGAATATCGGAGCAAGGCTCCTCATGCATATTGCTCATAAAGAGGGAAAGAACCTTGACATGGCCTACATCTCACTCTTTATAGGCTTTTTTGTAATCAATCATATCCTTTTCTTTTTCAATCCCCTTAAAGCTTTCTTCCTTTGATCCACCATCGGCTCCAATAACCAATTTTGTAAGTATTGGTTGTGGTTCCAATGTGGATCTATCAACAAAAAATGCCATAAGTCTTTACCCATGAGGATTCTTTTCACTGTTGTGGCCCCCATGTTGTAGTTTTTCCGATCAAATTTGATGGGAACCGCCGTTATAATTTCTTTGTCAGTCATAGTTGAGGAAAGAATAGAGATAAGAGAGAAGAAAGCAAGGAAAAAGTGTTGAAAAAGTGTTGAGGCAATAAACCAAAGAACTAATGCTCTACCCATCCCATGAATATCCTCTTCAAGCTTTTGTCCAAGAGCACCAAAGGCTCTGATATCATGTAATGAAACAATAAGTGCACAAATACAATGTCACAAAATGGCTACAAAGGTAAAGAGCAGCTAATACACAAACTCTCAAAAGAGAGCAAGAGCACAAGTAAAATAATAAGTATTTATTCAAATATACTTTGCAACAGGCATAAATCATGCAAGAGAGGGAGTGACTATATAGAGTGCCTTTATGCAGGCACTCCCATGCATAATGGGGCTAATCCATTGGACCAGCTCCCAATCAGCTGTCAGCTATTCCATCAAAATCAAAAAGAAAATAAAAAAGACAAAAAGCTGAAAAAAGAGAAACTCGTCAATCCTTAGTGGACTGACACCTATTACAACATGAAATGACTGAAATACCCTTGATGGGTATTTCAGTTTACATACATAGTGAACTACATATACAAAATACAAATGGTATATACACAATACATTTTAACAGGGTATGGGTACGGGTGCGGGTATATATATAATATATATTATATATTACATAAATACAAAATAAATTCCAAAAATCAAAATCTATTATTCTAACAAGACAACATGAACAAGCTAACAACTTTTATTCAAAAAATCAAAATTCAATAACAAGTAAAGCTATAACTACAACTAACAAATTAACATTTAAGAAACAATTATATTCAGATAGATAATTTTCTTATAAAGGTTTAAAGCATTGCTGAGACAAAAGCTTAGTTTAAACAGAAAAATAAAAGAGACAAGTGGTATAGTTTAAATAGAAAAATAAAAGAGACAAGTGGTGGCTAGATTAAACACTTAATGAAAGCACTTTTGTGCCAGTAATCATGTGAAACATAGAGAAAATATTACCCCATATAACCCTCACACATTTTGTCACACAAATTCATAAACATCATCAACAGTAACCCCTCTCTACATGAGCAACAATCTGTTGATAGGAATATGGTCTCTGTTTAGAAATTCATTAAGTGTTTGAGAAGTGTGGATGATTACTGTCTAGAACATCATCAACAGTAACCCCTTTCTACATGAGGGAGAATCCGTTGATAAGAATATGGTCTTTGTCGAGAGGGAGATAGAGATGAGAGAAGCGAGAGGCGAGTCGAGAGGGATCAGAGACGAGAGGAGTACCTGAGTTGCGCAGAGAGGGTGACGTTGTGAGGGGCTGAGAGAGGCGACGTTGCGAAGGGTGCAGCGGTGCTGTGAGGGGTTGAGTGACACTGCAAGGGGCTGAGAGAGGCGGCGCTGCGAAGGCAAAGAGAGTCGAGAGAGAGAGAGGAAGTCGGGGGGGTTAGGGCAGAGAGAGCCGAGAGAGAGAGGGAGTCAGACGGTTCTTTAAAAAAACCAACACGGGTGGGGTTTTTTTGGATTTGACCAGACGTAGTGCGGAACCCGATCCGTGGGATACCCACAATTGCTTCTGTTAGCGGTACCCTTGTCGACACAGGTACGGCACCACAAATGGAGTGTTCGTGTTACATTGATCAAAACTAATAAACTTCAAATATGTCTATTAACTGGTTTTATAACCTATTTTTTATTGAATATATGCACGATATGTGTATTTGTATTAGTTTCTAATGTTTTAATTCAATGTTGTAAGTATCATATAGTACAATATAGTACGATACATATCGTTACTTTTGGGTTTTACGATACGATACACACATGTAGCACGATACGAGTGTGTATCGTACAGGTATTGGGTGTATCGTATGATACACCCTTGTATCGTGTCGTATCGTACGATATAGTCGGTGGACTTTAAAAAAGCCAAAAGTTTTCTTTTTTTATTTTGGGGTTTAAATACCTTTTGAAGGCCGACTTCTCCATTTGTCTAGAGGCCATTAGAAGTGTATTTTCATTGTTTTTTCACTCAAAGAAATGGGTTACGGTAAAAAAAAGTGCATTTTCAACATTTTTCCACTAAAGAAAATGGGTTAAGGTAAAAAAAAACTTTATTATGAGTAAAATTACAAAGCTACTCTAAAAAAAATGCCTCATACAGCGATACCCCCTTATAACCGCCCACCAATTTACCACGAAGTTGGATCCGCAAAAATTAAAGATTTATATAAAGGTAGAAATCATGCTCCACACTCCAACGAAGATGGCATAAGATGATTTTGCATGGCAATGGGGAACTCAAGTAATGAGTGAAAACCGATTGAAAATCGAGTGCAACTATTGTCATAATATTTTTGTTTATGTAATATAGAAGTATGAGTCTAGTGGCATGTTCTTAATTGCAAGATATTTAATATTTTGCATTGTTCTTGTGAGATAGTTGATATTTGATGATGTCTTATGCAACTCATAGAGACAAATGTTTCATATGTAATTTTATGGTTGTATTTTGTGCAATTCATCATTGTTTTATGTGATATGATTTTTTTAGAATTTTTGCTAATTTTTCTTGATTATTTTGGATTTTTTGGAAATTTTTTATTAAAAATTTATGATACACTTACAATACAACATGATATGATACGGTGTTACTTTAGGCCTGACCAATACGGGTAACGATACGATACTTACAACCTTGGTTTAACTTGTCCCTTGTCCCAACATCGATTTCTGGGTGACATAAGAAATATCTAACTCTGACAACACCACCACCAAGCAATTCAACCTAAAATGCTCTACCTAGCAATTGCTGCCACCAAGGGCTTCTCGGGCATGTTCAAACTGCCTATGCACGTGAAATTGCTAGTGAACGCAATTTTGGGATTGACCATCTTGTGTGTCATGCATGCATCACCTGCATCATAAGCAGTGTTCATGCAATGAGTATGTGGTGCTTGTGCAAGATGTGCAGGGCACCTATGCGACATGATTGTATTATGCTTCTTGTTGAGCAATGTATGCGCTTCCAACAGTTGTTTGCCCTCTATCCCTGCAATACCTATAGTGCATGGGTCTCATTGGTGCCAAGTGTTGTCCAAAAGCAGTGTAGCCTTGCCAGTTGCCAAACTCGACGAGTCAACTCGTGACCCGCCCAAGTTGACTCGGATCGGTCCCTAACAGATTCAAGAAAGTTGTATGATTTGGTTTGAACCAAACTCGACCTAGTTAATAATTTGACTTGAGTGAGTCAACCAAGACTAGGCCGATTTTATCATTGACTCGGCCAAGTCTTGTTCTTTTTGTTTAAAATCAACCTACTAAATGAAGGTATTTGAAGTTTTTTCTAGTCTAAGCACTTTCCAACAGTGGATTTTTTAAAAATTGTTTTCTATTTTTGGTTTTGGTAGTTTGTGGATGAGAGAATAATTTATTAGGCATTCAATGGGGAAGAGAGAGAGAGAGAGGGTAATAAACTGAATGATAATATTAATTTTAATAATAGAATAAAGGTAGATTTTACTAAAATGAGATTATTCTAATGCATCTTAAATAACTCTCATGCCATTAACTTTCTACATTTTTGAAACTTTCATGTTTAAAACATAAATATCGTGATTAAAATGTGATCTTTACATTTTATCAAAGATATCATGATATATGCAAATACTGCACTATTTTATAATTTAAAATAGTGAACAAACATATCATGCTTTTTTACAATATTTTGAAAATATCTTCGATATTTGTCACTATGTACACCTTTATCTAATTTTTTAAGTTATATTCATGATATATATAATAAATCACACTTATATGTTAATCTTCTAAATTTTAAATTATACATTATATATTGGTTACTAATTTTAATAAATTAAATAAAAAACTATGACTCGCCCGAGTGATCGAGTTGACTCACCCGAGTCGCCAGTTGCATGCAACCGATCCGATACCTAGTCCCAAGAATGCCAAGCAAGCATGCCCCTATGCTTATCTCCACCAAGCTGCACCTTCCAATGTGGTGTGGGAAGTGCCTTCTCCATAGGCTGTGGACACTATGAAGCACTTCCTGCACTTCATTGCAAGAGTCCACCACCACGCAGGGCGTGACGCCATCTACCACGCCCGTCATTGCCCTTGTGCGCACCAAGAGGTTCGGGTGTCTTGCACCACTCACATGCATACTGTTGAGTTTTAGTGCTACAATATACAACTTCCATACTTCGTAAGTTATACAAATTGGTGGCAACTTTCCAAGCTTTTAACAGAAAGAACACTTGTGAAGCATATGTGCATATTGTTAACAAATTATATGATACCAACCAAGGCATTCTTGGCCTAGCGAGCAGTTAGGCAAGAAAAAGTTTGTAAAAGCTCTCACAACAGGGAGAAGTATCCTTCGTAGGGCTGAGCATTGAGCCTGGTGGCCCGCGAGCAGACTGTGGCCGGACCTAAGATAGCATTTTGGACTCTGGCCTAAAGTTTTGAGCCCCCAGCCCAGCTCGTGCACATAGACAGGCTGTTTTGACTGGGTTATGGCCTCACCACTCCTACATATGCACGCATAACTCGATATCAATCTGCATGTAATTTATAAAAGTAAGGGTCTCATACCTACAAACGGCAAGAGACAAGCCTTGCATTTTGTACTTCAATTTAGGACTTAAAAATCATGTCTATGAGAGTCGCTTTCCTGGGAAAGAGTTTAGTGAGATTCCCTGCTCTAATAAAGATGTGGGCTTGCTGAATCAGGCCAGGGCGTTAACTATACTTGTCTAATATGGGCACTCTTTTCTCAAACTGTGTACATGCTTGGCCAGATCTTGTAAGATCAAAATCCACATTGTTATCATGTGTCAACTGTATCCAAGTTGGACTCATGTCAGAATTACTCTATTTTTCTTTTTCCTATATAATGACACTAGAATGGACTTGTATTTATCCATGCTTGACCTGGTTTAATTGATCCAATGTACATGTGATAAATTATGAATAGGACCTGGACCCAAATATAGAATAAGTTTAGCAAAATAAATACGGCCATTGAGTAAACATGATCCAACCCACATCTGACCCATTGCCAATCTCTAGGTTCACTGTTTCACATTTGACCTAATCATCCACCAACGTGAAGAATGTTAAAACTCTAAACAGAAACCAAGCTTGTTGCAAACCTCATCTAGGGAAAGTAACAGAACTTCAAATACTCGTTGTTTCGGATCTTTACAAAACTTGTTGAAACACACCGAAGCCACAAATCTTGGTCTCAAAATAAATTCACTACAGGAAATCTCAAGATATTTTCAAAAGTCTGGTTTGTCTTGGTAAAATATAACACACACACACACACACACACACACACACGCACACACACATATATAAACATATAACTTATACAAAAAATTGTAAAAGATTGTTTTTAATGTGTTAATTATCACGTTAAAAATGAAATATTTTTAAAATAGATGATTTTTTTTAAATATTGCATCTTTTGATCATAATATCAACCATTAAATATATTGCATAAGAATTATGACATCTTCAATATATAAGTGATATTTGTGACTATGCAACAAACAATATCTTCTGAACACTCACATCCTAGTTGAATTTATATGCACCAACGATTATACAGAGAAAAGAAAATACACATGCAAAGAACTACATATCTAAGAACTAAGAATATAGCACTTTATTAGCATAAACTATGACAAACATTGTGGCAACACAACTTGTTAAACAAAAGATACAAGACATACCCCTCCCCAGAATAAAGGTGTAAAGTTGTTAAAAACCAATAAAAAAGCAAACAGACAAAAGAGGATATGAAATCATAATAATTTGCAGTATATTACAGAGTCGTTCATCATTTATGTCAAGTAGGTATGATTGCAGATGCAGGGTTCGAAGGTTATGAACTTATGATACAAAAATTTATAAAACGTATGAGGGTACAACTATGTATACGAGTACAACACCCGCCCGAGTGGCAGTGTGCTTGGGGAGAAGGTGCTCCTTCATCCCAGGTTCAACTCCCACCGGGTCTGCGGATGCCTTTAACTTGAGGGCTGTGTAAGGGCTTGGGTGCCGATGACCCCACCCACGGTCTACCTTGCAGGGGGGCGGGCCCATTAAGTGACCTGGTTCTTGGCGAGGGTTCATCATCATAAAAAAAAAAACTATGCATATGAGTACATACAAACACATAAAACAGCACGATTATGCTAAACCTTACAAAATCTTATATATATGAAGTTATAGAATATTAATCATGAACTAAAAATCACAAACATGTCAAAGATATATAGTTAACTGACAATTAATCATCAATAAATATATATTTAACATTAGATATGTTTTCCTGTGCATTCACCACAAGTTGACAATATCATAAATTGGATAAAATAGGTTGGTTTAGGTCCATAATCCAATCAACCCATAACCAGAAGTACCCAGTAACAGTACCCATGTTGATCCGGTGAGATGTGGGTATGGGACATTCATATAAGTATCCACATTATATAGTTCACCATATATAGGTCCCCAATTCAATAAGACTTGAAAAAAATATCCATCATACCTAAGCTTCCCTAGCACAATACCAGAATCGTCAGAGCGAGACAATCCAATATCTTCTGGGGACATGATTTCATATGTGCCTTTGAACTTAAGCATTCCATCCTATAACATGCAAAAAAGTTAATGAGGATCCTCCTTTGCAAGGAACACACGTTCCACCAAGTTCAAGTATAACCAATGAACAGCAGCAAAGAATATAAGCGACAAACTATTGATTTTTTCTATTTTTTTCTTTTCTGTGTGTGAGAGAGAGGAAGAGAGAGTCAACTCTGAACCCTAACAAGTTCAATTATTTATCATGTACAAGTTGAAAACCCAGCATCAGCTAGTCTACAAGTGCAAGTCGCAAATGACAAAAAAAATCCCAGTTTGGAACATCTGATGCAAAATATTGTAGAGATAGATTATCAAAAAATATCTTTTATAGACGAAAGGATCATTCACCGATCACATAAAGAAGGGTGAAAAATTTAGGAGCATATGTTCATAAATAAAAATACATTAGGTGAAGCATTGAATATAAGGGTAAACATGCCCGAGTTGGTGATTAAAACTACTTTGCAAAGAAAAATCTGACACTACGCAGCAAGCTAGTATCCATTTCTAGAACAATGATAACAAAGATTACCATTCATGATAAAGCCAGAGATTTCAGATTAATTCAACACCTAAAACTCAATTGAATAAGAGATGTTCTTCAATAATAAAAAATGAAACATTAAGAACTTTAGGACAAAGTGGGCCTCAGTGTAAAGTGTAAACCAGTGAAGGAAATATATAGAAGGATTGTACACATGCCTGGTGGATACCACTTTCATGAGCAAAAGCATTGGCCCCCACAATGGCCTTATGCGGTTGAACTGACAGACCAGAATACTGTGCAACCTACAGCAAAATCAAAAATAACATCAATAATCATGCCATATGGATCATTGAAATGATAATTCACTTTTAACTTCCATTACCACATACCATCTTGCTAGCCATGGTGATGTATCTAGTGTTGATTCCAGTATAAAGTCCTCCCAATTGTTCTTTACCACGGCATCTTATAGCCATGACCACCTAAGGACAAAGAAAGCATAGATTAAAAATGTAGCGGTCAAAAAAATCTTAGAAGCATTTAAGCAAAAAACGTATCCGACACATCCATGATAGTTCATGGGTCGCAAATAGAACCTCATTGTCGAAAGAAGAAAACAATAAAGAAATCACTCCTTACATCTTTGTAATATCAGCATATTTTCTCTTATAGAATACTGAGGGTGTGTTTGTATGTCACAGAAAATACATAAACAACAGAAAACGTGTATTTTTCATAACACCATGCAAACATAAGAAATGAGATCTTCACTTCATGTGAGGATGTCGTTCTATAAAAGGCCCATTTAGCACAAACTCACTTTCCAACCACCCCTGTCTGGAAATGAATCGTGCATGATGTTCCCCCTCTAATTGGGACAAGCCTGCTCATTTCGTCCCTTCCTTTTCCTCTTTTTCTCCCTTCAAACCCTCTTTTTTGCATCAATAGAGGCATGCTACTAAGCTTAGAGAAATATCTCTTGACTTCATGAGAGTCAAAGCAGACAAAGAACCCAATCAGGAAATCCTATGAGTGGTGGTCTTAAAAAGGCAGTGTTAATTTGAAGTATGTCTCCACCGAGAATGGGTATGCTAGGAAGAAAAAAGGCAGATGAAGAAATAAAGAAGCATCTACCTGCGAGGGAACTGAAGGTTTCCTTCAAAGTAGTGGCCACTGATTCCAACAATCCAGAAATCTGTCAAGGAATCGACAAAGATGTTCCATCTAGGGCATGACATTTCTAGGGATCTATTGCTGGCATAGAGAATACACAATTAGGTGTTTGAGATATTAGCATTTTCTGGGATATTTGGAGTGATTGTTGCAATTTGGAAGGTGGGTTCGTGGATCCTTTTTTTCTTTTTTTTTCCTCATGGGTATTTTGTTGTCAGTTATCCTGATTTGGTGTTGTGAGGTTTTGTTGGTTTTGAGACTTTGTTGTAACTTGTTGGCATTCTTCGTCCCCTGGCTTGTGAAGATGATGGAATGATGACTTTGGGGCTTTGCTAGCTTTTTTTGTGGTCAGTGATTCTCATGTTGAGGTATAATAGATGGTGAAGTGAAGGGTGAAGATAAGCAAGAAATCTTAGCAACAATGGAGCGTAGATTTATTTGCTAAATAATTTTAATATTTTGTAGAATCACCTTGTATCTCAGATATGGTTGAAAGCATGTTATATGTAGGCAAAATCAATTGGGATAGCAATTGAATCCAGTTATTGCTGAGCTTTTATTAGATTTCTGATATCACAAATGAGTTTGACTATCTGAGAAATGCTCCTCTACTTGGGCTGGCCACTACTAGCAGTTGGGCTAACTGCTTGTGTGCTTGGTGCAATAGTCAGCCAATTCGGTGGCATGCAATGTTGTTGAGATACAACATTCGTCCATGTTGGATTTGGATTTATTGCTCATGTAGTACATAGTGACTGGATCCATGCACACGTGAGTTGGATTTGGATGTTTAACGATCCAATTTTGAATCCAAATGTGTAAGACTATGTCACATAAGTGTGGGTGCGGGTGCGGATGCAGGTGTGAGTGTGGGTGCGTAAGGTGCAACACGGCTGTTTCAAAAAACCTAGGTGTGGGGCTGTGTCTCGCACTCACATCTGTGCAGGTGCGACACTTGGACACAGCTTCCATACTGTCACGTGCAATTAATTGCACCGGGGTCCATTTCTCTCTTAAACTGGACTCAGTTAACCTTAACCAAGTCCAGTTTTATTCATAGTATATACATAAATATGTACATACACATACACACAATATATGTATGAGAGCCAGCAAGGATGAAAGTGCAACACGGGTGCATTGGCCTTCTAGAAGGGTCTGTGTTGCATAGTATATTTTTTGGTGCACATGCAAATGCTAGAAAGTTGATCCATGCCAATTTTCTCTTTATATGACAAACAAGGTATTTATGATCGTCGCATAAAGGAAATGAGAGGAACTAAGGTCCCTGTAGACTTACTTTCCATGAGGATTTGGTTTCTTTGACATACAAACGCACCCTTAAGTTCAAAAGTGATTAAGAAACTATCAAAGAGTATGCAAAGAACCTAAATATAAAGATGAAAATTATATTCACATAAAAACTGGAGATATACACATGCCTGTCAAGCCTCATAAATGCCATATTGTGTTAGCAATGAGTATATCCATCCGTTATCAACCAAGTTTTGTTTTAAATGCAACCAAACAAATCCAGAACTCAAACTGTGTGCACGTGTGGGTCTGTGCAGACATATATGATTGAAACCCACCTCTTCAAGTGAAGCATTTCCAGCTCGTTCACCAATCCCATTGATAGTAACCTCTAATTGCCGTGCTCCAGCATAAGCACCCTAGATTTGGATTACTCAAGCTATGAGTTCACAAACAGCAGTCTAAAGTTTCACAACATATTAGAGATTCTGCTCTAGCAACTACAGAAACACCGTACCGCTAAAGTGTTTGCAGTCGAGAGGCCAAGATCATTTTGGCAATGGGTAGAAATAATCGCATTTTCGATGCCAGGGGTGTTGTTTTTAATATCGGAGATCAGTTTTCCAAATTCATTGGGTAAGGTGTAACCAACTGTGTCAGGGATATTAAGGGTAGTAGCTCCAGCCTTGATAACTTCTCCAAGAACAAGGTAAAGAAATGCCCTATCAGACCTGACCAAAAAAAAAAAAATCAATGACATTGGATAAGGGGAAAAGAAATCTCCTTAGGAAGCCTCAAAATATACAGCACGATTTGTCAAGTACTCTCAATTCTCATGTCTTACACGTACACACATGCACAGACCCATGCCCATGCCCATGCCCATGCCCATGCCCATGCCCATGCCCATGCCCATGCCCATGCTCGCACTCACGCACAGGCACACATACGCACGTACACACACACATTAGAAGTTTTCTTATGAGTGCATGAATTCCATAAAAGGCTAGCAAAGAAAACATTACTTTTAACAGTGTGCATGAATTCCATAAGAAACTAGCAAACAAAACATTATTTTTAACAGTAGCACTGGAACTTTATATGGACAAAATCAACAAAAGGAACCATTGCTTAGAAAATAATGAGCGAAAAGATAGTCTCAACTCAAATGCCTAGTAAAAATATTTGTCTTGTAAATCTCCTGAAAAGGAAAAATCTTTTTGGCAAATAATTTAACAGTTGTTGACTCATTATCTTAAACATTCAGCCAAGCTACATTCATCATGACCAAGGCAAAAAAAGTTTGTTAAAAATCCAGTAAACACATGCGTCGTAAACATGAGAATAGAAAACAATTTTAAACAGTAGGGAAAAGAAAATGATAGAAACAACACAACAGAACCAGAAAATAGTGTTGGATAACAGTTTCCCAGACAAGATTTGGGGCGAAGGGGGATGTAGGCTTTCGAAAATAACAGTCTAAGAAATAAATGAGAATTCTCGGACATTGAGTAACTAATATCATAAAAATAGACCATGACCGAAAAGAAAACACCAAATCAAAAAGTTTTAGGAAATGATTATGGAAAAAGTGACAAATGCACCAACAATGACCCAGCAAAAAAAAAAACAAGAAAAAAAAAGGGCGGAAAGAAGGGAGGGAGGAAGAAAGCAATTACCTGCCGGCATCTTCAGGGCTAAACTCGACGTCCTCGCACCCGAGGCTCCGCGCGTAAGCGACCATCTCCCTGGCGATCTCCACCACCTCCTCCCTCGTCTTCTTGAGCTTGTGCTGAAGGTGGATGTCGCTCGTCGCGATGAACACATGGACGCGGGGGCGGAGGGCGTGGCGGACGGCATCCCAGGAGGCGTCGATGTCGGCGCGGTTGCAGCGCGCCAGGCCGCAGACGACGGGGACGTAGCCGTCGTCGTCGACGGCGTTGCCGACGTTGCGGGCGATGGTGCGGACGGCGTCGAAGTCGTCCTTGGAGGCGATCGGGAAGCCGGCTTCGATGATGTCGACGCCGAGGCGGGCAAGCTGCCGGGCGATGTCGAGCTTCTCCTTGCTGGTCATGGTGGCGCCCGGCGACTGCTCCCCGTCGCGGAGGGTCGTGTCGAAGATGCGGACGTAGTTGGGGTCCGGGATCCTCGACGGGATGTACTCCGACCGGGAGGGTCTGGCGGAGCAGCGGACGGTCCTCGGACGGACGGAAACGGCCGGGAGCGGCCGGTTTAGGGTTCTCGAGACGCGGTGGGGCCCAGAGGAGAGGGCCAAATTAGGGTTTAGAGTTAAGGAAGCCATGGGAGAGCACCGAAACAGTGGTGCTGCCCTCTCACTCTTGGCGGCCGCACTGAGTTGGAGAGCTTCGTACTTATCGCGAGAGGGAAGGGGACCGGGGCAGTGAGTGATGATCCGGTCTTGGATTCGGATATGGATCTAACCCAGATTGACAACGGATCCGGTGGGTGGATGGAACTCCACTTTTCCGATCAAATCTTAGATCTGGATCTAACCCAGATTGAATTGACAGTGGAATCTCAAGTTTTGCTGGTTACAAACGTTTAAAACCGTAAATAAAAAACGTCGTCCCTTTTCTTGTGAAAATTTGAAAAGTTTCATTTTTCTCCATGTTTTTGGTAAAAGTACAAGAAAAAATAATAAAAATAAAAATACGACCTGATTGAGTTAAGCGGGTTATATGTTCTCCTCAAAGATGCACGGTTTGCTACGGTGCATATTTGGGATCCGAATGAGTGCGATGTATATAAGTTTGTGGGGCTCGTATACCCGTGTGTGTCAGCATTACTTAGCATCGAAGTCTGATGGGGTTGCAAAGACTTAACTACCATTTCTCGCCATTTCTGTCAAGAAATGACGGTTCGAGAAAAAGACAAAAATATCCTCTATCTAGAAAAGTGAAATGGCGGTTCAAGATCCTTCATCTATAAAAGTGAAACGTTTGTTCGATAATGATGTTAATTCTTCAAAGTCCAAATGTTCTGTTTTCGCCCTAAACAGTAAACTTTTGCATCATCTGTTGTAACAGGAGCTCCCTTTGATGACGCACTATTTGTCATCATCTGCTGCCACCGGACGTTCATTTGCCATCGACTGCTTTCACTGGAGCACCTTTTGTCATCGTCTGTTGTTATCGAAGCATCCTTTGTCGTTGTCTGCTGTCGTCGGAGCAACCTTTGCCTTCGTCTGTTACCATCGAAGCACCCTTTGTCGTCGTCTGCTGTCGCCGGAGCATCCTTTAGACAACGATTTCGCAATGGCAGCATGGTGCTACCATTGGTTGCGTCTACCTTTTTGGTGTTTCTCTTTCACTATCGGATTATCAAATCTCGTATCATTTCAGTGAGTTTTTTAAGGTTTCGTTATGCAAATAAATCAATTTGTAAATCTGAATGCTAAATCTTACAACTGGTTGTACTATTCATGCTAAATAACACATATTTTCATACTCAAATAAATCGATTTGTACCTATCCACAATCTCGGCATCGGAAAACAGTTAGCACGATTTGTTATGAAGCAGCAACAATTTATATGTTTGAAGTAGTAACGATTTAATGAAATTACCACGATTTGTACTTAAGTTTGATAAACCGTACATCAATGTTTATGCATGAAACCCAAACGTTACAGCGATACATACTTATGAAGGTTGTTATTTCTATAACGATTTGTAAGTTTGAAACAACAACGATTTATACATTTAAAGCAGTAGCGATGTGTATTTATGAAGTTACCTTGATTTGTACTTAAGTTTGTTAAATCTTATAATGATGTTTACTTATGAAGTCAAATATCGCGACGATTTATAATATTGGTGATTGTTTAATGAATTGGATAATTTGTAATATTATATACTTGGGGAGGCAGTTGTAACATATAATGATGCAGTTAAATTTATGTGTTGTGTAGGTTAGTAATGTCTAAAGCTCGTCAAACAAGAAATCTCCTGTCGTTCGATTTCATGAAACTTAATGAAATGATCTGTTATTCTCATCTATATGAGCGTTATGAAGGGTACCAAAATATAATGAAGATTGAGAATGATAAAGAAAGGGACAAAGCGTTGGAATTGTATTATGCATAGCAATATCCATCAGATATTGAGGCTGGAGATCAAAGGAAGCATGAGAAAGAACAATCACTCAATAAAAAGAATGATGAAGAGAATGAAAAGCAAAAGAAGAAGGAGGAGGAGAATGAAAAGCAAAGGCAAATGAAGGAGGAGGAGAGGGAGAGGGAAAGGCAAAGGAAGGAGGAGGAAAGGGAAAAGCAAAGAAAGAATAAGGAGGGGGGAAAGGCAAATGATGAATATGAAAGAGGAAAGGCAAATGAAGAAATATCAGGACGAGGAAGAGAAGGAAAGGCGAAGGAAGGAAAAGGAGGACGAGGAAGATAAGGAAATGCAAAGGAAGGAGAAGGAGGACGAGAAAGAGAAAAAAAGGCAAAAGAAGGAGAAGGAGGACGAGAAAGATAAGAAAAGAGAAAGGAAGAAACATGAGGAGGAAGAGAAGGAAAGGGAAAGGAAAAAGCAAGAAGAGGAAGAGAAAAAAAGGGAAAGAAAGAAGCAGAAGGATGAAGAGAAGGAAAGGAAAGGAAGAAGCAAGAGGATGAAGAGAAAGAAATCGAAAGGAAGGAAGTAATTGAAAAGTAAAGTAGGAAACTAAATGAGTAAAGGAAGGAAGAAGAACGTTAGAGAATAGTGGGAGGGGATGAAGAGGAGAAAAGTGTGACCAAGGTACGTAAATTGATCCTGTCTATCATGATTTACTGTAAGAGTTATTATTATGTATAGCGATTAATGTGATAGTGATTACTATGTATAGCAATTATTATATATAACAATTACTATGTTAGCGATTACTATGGACGATTTACTGTTATAGGTATGATTATGTATAGCGATTACTATGATATGGATTACTATGAACGATTTATTATGATAGTGATTACTGTAAAGGATTTACTATTATAGGTATGATTATGTATAACGATTATTGTGATAGCGCTTACTATGCATAGCGAGTGTGCAACGATTATTATTTATAGTGATTACTGTGTACATCGACGTGTAGAAGTATAAGTGAGACTAATTTTGATTTGATATGAATAATATGCTATTTTGTGTTACAGGGAGGTCACAAGAGAAATAGAGAATCAGGTGAAAAGCTTAGAGGGCGGTGTCAGTGCCTTGTAGTTCTGTCGTGGTATGAACAGGTGAGTGAATATCAGAATGATCGATTGCGAAATATGCACTTCGGCGACCTTCTGGATCAATATTCTTTTGAAACGTATTGCAATACCATGACCCACGTGATAAATAAGTAGAATAATAAGACCAACACATTCCAGTTTGATTCTTTTGAGACCACCATAACCCTAGAAGATATGTCACGGATTACGGACCTTAAGTGTTATGGAATTGTTGTCCTATTACGGGATTCAAACTATACCGCAAGGGACAAATGCATGACCTTACTAGGAATATCGATGGAGGAATAGAGGCAATGTATTTATGGTGGAAGCAATTCCACGTCGATGAAAGTTTATTCTTTCCGCAATAAATGGGAAGGTCGGTCCGCTACATGTGCATCTGAAAGAGTTGACCAAGAGTTTTATGGTTTTTGTCTTTATTTTTTTGGACTTACTTTATTTTCTGATTTGTCTGGTTCGAGAATAAGTTACTTGTGACTGTAATTCTTAAAAGACTTAGATAAAGTTGACAACTTTACATGGGGTGTTTCTATGCTCACACACTTGTACAATCAACTTTACCGTGCGAGTAATGGTATAAAAACCGTCGCAGGGTTTTGGCTATTTGTCTAGGTAATTATTTTTTACATATTTTGTAGTTGTAAACTAAGATAGTTGAAGGTTATAGTCTTACTAATATATATAATTTTGTAAGCCTGGTTGTGGGAACATATTGTCGCATTGCGTCCTCAGTGTGGCCATGCGATTTGTGAGTTTTCAAAGATCGATCGGTGGGCTAAAATAAATGTAAAGCAAGATAATGCTAAGTTCATTTTAGATGGTTTGCAATTAAATGAGGTAAATGATTTTAAATCGTTTACAATTGTTTCAGCATTTATCATTTATTAGTATAAATCGTTGAAATGTTCAACATTCTTAAGTAATCATCGTTGCAGGATTTTCACTCTGTTAGTACAAATCGTTCTAATGTTTATCATTCTTAAGTAATGATCATTGTAGGATTTTGTATTCTTTAATACAAATCGTTATCTCTTTAGCATTTAACATTTGTTAGTGTAAATCATTTTAATCGTTAGCATTCTTAAGTAGTGATCATTGCAGAATTTTGTATTCTTTAGTATAAATCGTTATCGCTTTAGCATTTAACTTTCACTAGTATAAATCGTTGTAATTATTAACATTCTTAAGTAATGATCGTTGCAGGATTTTATATTCCTTGGTATAAAACGTTATCGCTTTAGCATTTAACTTTCATTAGTGTAAATCGTTGTAATCATTAGCATTCTTAAGTAATGATCATTGCAAAATTTTGTATTCCTTAGTACAAATCATTATCACGTGTAAATCATTGTAATCGTTAGCTTTCTTAAGTAATGATCACTGCAGGATTATTTTTTCATTAGTACAAAGTGTTATCTTTTTAGCATTTAGCATTCGTTCTTGTAAATCGTTGTAATATGTAGCATTCATTAGTGTAAATCATTTTAACATAAAGCTCTCATTAGTAACAACCGTAATATATTTACCACTCATTATTATAAATGATTTTAATATTTATCATTCATTAGCATGAATAATTATGTCTATACTTAAACCATAATCTCCAATGTATCAGTTATATGGAGACTGTATGAAGATGGGGAGAACGATGACCAAGAGATTGTTGCTCATGCTGCAAGATTGTCTGCTTGCGTTATTTGACTGTTTAGCAATTATGAAGCCGAGTTCCAACATGGTAGTCGAGTTTTTCTACAAGTTGGCTTGGGACAGTCTACCCCAAAGCAGACTGCGGAAGTGAGAATGAAGATGAAAACTGGTGGGGCCAGGAATGTGAATTGGCATTATCGCTTCATAGAACAATTGAATAGCTGAAACAAAAGAGGTGTGTGTGCCATAACGTATGATTATAAAGAACAACAATATGACCCCAACTATTTCAAGAATTATTGGGAACCCATGCGTCGAAATCTGAGGATTGAGAATAAGAAGTGTGGAAATGTTGGGAACCCATGCATCCCTCCTATCCCCCATCACGTCCTCTCCCAACATAGAAAACATGTCCATTGTGTCCCTCTGGCTACAACAACGATTTCCTCGGTTGCAGTACACGATTTGGAGCAAATACAACTCACAAAAAAGAATATAGACTATGCCACAAGGTTTGAGATGCTGGAGAGGGAGAATAATAAGTTACGGAAGTAGGTGAGAAATTTGAAGAGACAAATGTGGTCATTGGTAGTACTGATTACTAGTGGATTTTATAAGATCGCAGGAACCAATAGGCCACCGAGGAAAGATAATCCACCAAGAAAAAGAAAGAGACTATTTGTCTGTCAAAGTCCATTTGAGTCATCAAGTGCCACTGAATAAACATTATATAATTTTTTTATCCGATATTTATTTATTATAATTTTATAATTTTTTGTTGTAATTCTATAATTCTTTTTTGTAAAGTGAAATTCTATAAATATATAATTCTTTTTTTAATAAGCGTAACACACAATTGCCACTAAATAAATCACTGTAATGTTCGACCTTCATAAAAAAAAATTGAAGAAGCATTTAGCGTTGTGTACTGCGTAAATTATGAATTGCTTTTATGAGCATTCTTCATATCGTGATTTATAAAAACATTAATAAAAGGATAAAACAATTTATATATATATATACTATGTATTATCGCATTTTGCTACATCACGATCTGTGCAGCCATGGTACCAAAACCCATTAAATAATCAAACCAAATATGTTTGAATATCCCATTACGATTTGCCTTTACGAGCTCTGTCTAAGCGAACGATACGTTCCACCATGATTTACACAAATTGACACAATGTTTAGAGTTAGTAAAGAACAAATCGAGTTAACTTCGAAGATACAGACGTCATTATGTAAATCGTTCTGGGACATTATCTGGTATAATGATTCAAATACATTATATGTACAACAATTTATCTTATCGTGATTTATACTGACTCATAAAGGGCGAATAAATACAAATCTACTTAGAACCACAATTCTTTAAGTATCATAATATAATAATATTTTTTCTCTATTAATTTGCTTTTATGAGCTATGTCTATGTGAATGATATGTTCTTCGCGATTTACATAATGACTAATTCATAAAAGGCAGAAAAGAAAAACAATAAACAAATCGACGCGATGTTTAGACTTAATAAACTACAAATCCTGAAATAGTAGCAAATCGATTCCACTGTAACGATACTTGTTATAGCAATTTGCTTGATACTGATTGTCCTCTTATGAATTAATTTTACGATCTTTGTATATGTGAACATGTCTTATCGCGATTTACACTATGCTTGATTCATAAAAGGCGAAAAGGAAAAATAAAAAATAAATCAATATGATGTTTAAACTTAGTAAACTATAAATCGAGTTAACTTCAATGATACATTACAACCACATTCATTTACAACATATATGAGTATTTAGTTACAATACATGACCAACATCATTAAAGAAAACATATATCATCATCAACATCATCCCTACGTCCAAATAGTTATGTGCTTCGAGTGCAATCTAGGTGCGCATGAAATCCAACTTGCTTTCAGGCAGAACTGAAGTATATCGAAGGTTTGGATTGCAACAAGCAAAGAAGATGCAACCCACACGACTAGCACCTTGAGTTTACTGAGTAGCCTTCGCTAGTCACTGAAAATGATAGAAGGCAAATCTATCTACCAATGGAAGTCCTTATCTCTTTGCAAGTTTTTTTTGCAGCACATTTGTACCTCTTGATTATGCATAAACTTGTGCTCATGTGTTCCTCCTAACGTATAAGAGCTGCTTGACTTTTCCCATGCATAGACGTATACCAAGATAGGCAGTTGCCCTTTGACATCCACTTATAGCAAATATCTTAACATCAAAACCCAAATTATAATTATACTTGAACACCAAAAAAATTCCAAATTGTAAGGAATGACATGCGACAAATGTTGGCCAACCATTATTGAGAAACATGACACCATCTTCAGTGTGCACTTTCACATGACAAGGGTTGTCTGTATGGTGGTTTAAGGTGACATTATGTGAACACCCCAAATTTTCCAAAAAATCCAAAAATTCCTTCTTTGCCCCTGACCTCCGCCTTCTGAATAACCAGGTAAATTTCTAACCAAAAATTTCATTCATTCCTTGAATTCGTTAGAATTCGGACTCAAAGTCTTATCTATGACCCAGTTTTGATCCAAATCGGATCCAAATCCCTTTTCCAAGAAAAATTTCAAAGTTAAAAGCCCGAATTCTCAGAAAACCCCTCTTTTTGTACATATTTCTCAAAAAAATCCAAAAATAGTTTAATCTCTCATTCTAGAGTTTTACTCTAAAAAAAAATATATGTGTAGAAAATTTCGAGAAAAGAAAAAAAAATGAGAAAATCGGAAAAATAGCCTTTAAAAGGCATCTTTTGAAAATCGAGTTTCATGAAAAACACTCTTTTAGCAAAATTTTGTTAAACCCCCCCTCTTGGTAAAATCTTAAAAATAAAGGGGGGGGGGCATTGTAAAACTTCTTTTAGGGTTTTCAAATGAGGAGGACAACGCCTCTCTCATGCCCCTCGCTTTCACTCTCGAAACCCTCAGCCGCACTCCTCCATGTCTCCTCTCCTCAAACCCTCTCTCTTCTTCACCCATCGGATCAACCACCCCCTTTCTCGACCACTAATCTGCAACAACTTCTCTCTCCTCCACCCATCTACAACCGAAGCCTTTCGGGATTCTTCTTCTTCTCCTTTAAGAACCGGCAGAGGCAAACCTTCAAGGGCACCGTCTTCACCCCTCCACAACTTCTTCACGCTTCTCATTTTCCCTTCTTCCCCTTTTTTTTTTCTCTGCCTTCTTCCTTCCCCTTTGCCTCCTTCTTCTGTATATTCTCCCAGTTGGCTGAAGAAAAGGGTAGATCTCATGCTATAACAGCCCACAGAGGGACGCCACTCCCTCTTCAGTTGGAATCTCGCAAATCGGGAGTCTCAATCCTGGATCATAAGCCACAAACTTCTTCCCTGTTGACTGAAGGGTGATCTCATAAGCCGAGAATCACAAGTAAGCCAAAGCTCCTGCTTCGATCAACAAATCCGATAAACATCGATTCTATCTTCTATTTTAATTTCATCTGATAATGTTAGCTTTCGTCATTTTTTTTTTTCTTTTCTTTCTTTCCCTTTTATGACTTATCTGTTGTCTTTGATTTCGTTAATCTTCATATTCATCACCCCATTTGAAGGCACCACAGGTAAGATCGTGTTGCCTATGGCAACAGTGGTCTACCTACGTGCTATATCAACAGAATCCTAGATTCCAACACCTTTTTCTGTGTTGCACATATTGTTCTCTTCAGTTCGTTTAACATCCAACATTTGTTATTTCTTTTATTTTTATTATTTATTGGTTATAATTCATTACCCTACCTCCGTCGCTAGAGATAATCTACCTAAAACCTTGATTTAGCAACATTCTCATCGATCTGTTTAAGGTTTCTTGATCCCTACTTCCATCTTATAACATTCTAATTTAGGTCTGTTTTGTTTTAAATCTTTCTCTTTCGATTCTTCTTGTCAACTATCGATTTGCTTGTCTATACCTTGCCTTTTTCTTTTAAACTTTGATTTCTTGTTTTGTATTATAATCATCTCTCTTGGTGTTTGATTCTCTGCATTCATTTTTTTCTTTAACATCTTATTAATAACATCTTGCCTTGTTTCATCGCTGCCCCGTCAGCATCATTGCTGTTAAGACGCCCACGATGGCTGAGGCTCTCCCAATTTACAGTTAGGATCGTCTTGCTGATTGCAAGTCTCCCTTGATTCACTACCAGACACATTGGTCACTCATTCACAGGTTCCTACCCTTTATCCTATTTCGCCCATGAACATCCAATCTGAGATGTTTCGCCATGGCATGGTAATCGTTACCTTGTGGGTCTGTGTTCACTTATGCGTGTAAATCCATGCCTCGGTTTTCCTCCAATTCATGTCATCTCACAGGTTCGTACTTAGGTACAACATAACTTTTCCTTGAGTGTTGAATCAATTTCTCAATATTGGCTTATTGGTTTGAACATGAGTTGGAAATTTCAATCTCTGCATGATCAAACCTCGATAAAGGTCATTTATGGTTTATTTATCATCACAAGCAGAAATGCGGGTTAGCAGAGTAACCACTTCTGTGTTAACTCAGCAGCAAGAACCCTTCAGAAAGGTAAGTCCCTTCATCCCCTCGGCTCCAGAGCCATAACCATTCACTTAACTTAGGATTCTTAGAGATCATCCACTCACCAATGTCATTCTGATTAATACATATTTCTTTTCTTTTTTTTGGATGTATATGCTATCTGTCTTGTCTTTTGCTGCATTTCATATCCTGTATATCCTCTTGTGGCATTTTACTTATTGATGTTTTGGTTAAAGTATCTAAGAGTTGATAATGTTCATGATTGTGTAATATACATCGGGTGATCATACATTATTCCTTGCATAGCAGAAGAATTAATACAGCAATTGCCATTATGAGTCACGGCTCCTCCAAAACAATAGAGGACCCTTGCCCTCCCATTTTAATGTCAAAACACAGAAGTAGTGCTGAAGCTGCTACATCTAGCGAGTAATCATCATCGACCAAGTGCTGAATCATAAAGCCATATTGCAGACATTGGCTGGAGAAATGTCTGTTGTCAATCAGTTGTCAGAGATTCGTCTGTGCTAGTATTGTTAACATCTCTCATTGAATTCATGGTAACTAATTATGGATATTTCCCTGTTGATAGCCTGGTAGGAGCATTGGGTACCAAGCACGGTGTATTCTGAAGGTAACTCTAGTGCTCTTTTCTTTCTTTCTTTTTTTTTTTTTTTGGTGTCAATGCTCATTACTAAGGAATTCCCGAAATCAAAAGATTTTTTTTTTTACTGCTTGAGGCATTTAAAAGGGGATGAAATCTCTGATAAAAGAGATAACCAGCTCCAATGAAACTGAAAAAGGAGACAATGTTGTGTTCTTTGGTCCAGGTACTTTCACAGAATTATTATGCTGATTATGACCACCATGCTTTCACCCATTTCTTTATATTTCGTCTTTCTTTATTTTTCTATTACTTATTCTTTTCCTTTTTTTTTTTAGTAATGCCTGCTTGAAGCAGTAGTTATAAATAATTAGTATTGATGAGCAGTCATTTGAGGTAAGTTTTCTGAAAGAGCTAGGTGCTTCACATTGGAAAGAGGTACACTAACATCAGGTGTTAGTGTGGTCTGCTACCCTAAGCAAGATGCACGGCCTAGCTGTGTTTACACATTTATTTACCTATCCTTGTTCAAGCATGGGCATTAATAGGATATCAGTTTGTAGTGTATCAATATAACTCTCATTCACCTCTGCCATTGTTTTGTCCATATTTCTTGCTGCACAACTATACTTACTTAATACTTTTATATGCTGCCTCAGTATATCTATATATACATATATATATATATGTATATATATATATACATATATGTATTATGCACATCACATAGTCCGTGCATACCTATATCCACTATGCACATGCTTATATTACATCCATTTTGCTCAAGCATCCATAGAGGTGCTGGTCATCCACATCACCCAGATGGCTCGACATTCATTTGTTTGCCATTTTTCAATGTTAACCACCCACCATTCATATCCCCGACAGTTGCTGTAATTTCCTACAGCCACTTTCACATCACCATTGTTGCGATTCATCATGTTTTCATGATCATACCAAGTGCCATAACAGTATGTTGTTCATAACAAATCCCCATTTGTTTTTGCCTGTATCACTTACCTTTGCTGTGTTTTCCTACAAACAACACCATCAACATCAATAACCCCTACTGTTGTGCACCACCTACAACCGAGCCTCTGCTCACTATGTGCAAAAACCTCATATGCTCTGCATACCATGCATTTTTCTTATGTTGACAGCTCCCATAGCCACCACTTACCCACATATTGCACTTCATCCCACGACCTTCCCAGCAATACAACACATTGCTGTAAATATTTGCAGCAAGTGTTGCATTGTTGTAGGCATTTATGGCAATGCTTGGCATTGCTGCAATAATCCTAACACCTATAGCGATGCCTGGCATTGCTGTAACTCCCCATCATTCACAAACATCCAATTCCACCATCGTTTCACCTTCATAAGCATGCAACCATATGTCACAAACTACTTGGCCAACCTGTTTTCACAGTCAAAAATATTGTATCTTCATTTAGTTGCCACTGTCTATGCCTCTGGGCCTCTTTTATGTGAACCCCATATGCAGTATTTAGTCTGTACTACATATATTCCAAATAACACAAAAACAACAGGTATATATTTAAGATGTCCAGTTTCCTTTTTTTTAGTTACCTAAGGCTCCTTATACAGGCTCTGTGTGTAAACCAACTTGAATACATCATTTTAGTGAATATTTCATCAGTCAAATTTACCTTATATATATATATATATATATATATATATATATATATATATAAGAGGCATATACTTGAAAGCATTATAAGTAAACATCCTCAGCCCTCATCAGCATTACTACCATAATATGCATGCATATCTAGTTCCAGTATTAGGCACAACATATGCCTGCCAACTGTTAGCCATCTCTTGCATTCAGCCTGATATTTTTTTTTTAATACATTGATTATCAGCGAGCCCATCATCATTTAGTGCACAAAAGTACACTCTGGTTTGTGCTCTCCTACAAAATCAAGACTTTGTACATATATTTTAAATCATTTCCTAATAAAGTTTAAGGCATCATATCCACTTTTCATATACATCTATTAGGAGTTTTCATTTTTTATGTCATTGATTATATGCTAACCATGCCCCCCTCTTCTTGCAGGAAATGCATAGAAATGTTCATTTCTAATTTGAAACTCTTGTGCTCTTAAATTCAATTTCATGTATTGTAATAGTTAGAGACAATGAAAAATTTACATTCTTTGTCTTAGAATAAAATGCATGAGCATGTATATATCTTCAAGAATCACTTGATTCAAGACATTTTTTTTCTTTTACTTTCAAAACTACACAAATGGTGAAACACGAATGGCACGTGCTCCATTTCATAAGAGGTAAATTAATCCTAAGTTGATGATTTACATCAATGGCCATAGTCAGGATATAAACAAGGCTTAGTGTTTTTATCTTTTATAAAATAATACTGGATCCACACTGGATCCGTTTTCAAAATTCATCATGTTTTTCCTTAAATATTTTCTTCTTTTATTAGAGTTTAACTTAAAATTAACTAAAAATATATACCAATGGCCATAGTCAGGGTATATTGAGAGTTAATTTCATTTTAAATTCTATAAAAGCCCCAAATGTGTTTCATTCTTCACCTGAATTTAAATATAGATTATTATATAATACATTCAATGACCATAGTCAAGAATGTATTATATCTTCAATCTTGTTTTAATTCAGTTAAAGAATGGAATAGCTTTTCAAGCATCCAATTCAAATTCTTTAAATTCATTCATCATTTAGGATAGGATTATATCATATTTTCAAAATTCTTTTTCATAAATTCAAGTAATTCTTTTCTTCATTTCTCAGATCAAATGCTATTCATAAAATTCAAATTCAAAGCTTCAAAAAAATCAAAGTCTAATTTGACTTTGAAATTCATTTTCTCAAGTCAAGTCTGGAATTCCAAAAGTTAGATCCAAATTACACCTTGGATTCCAATTTTTGGATCCAACTCCCATTTAGGATTCTAAATCCAAAATCCAACTTCACATTGGATCTTAGACTCAGATTCAAACCCATTTTAGGATCCAGAATTCAATTCCGTCTTGATTCTCAGATCCAATTTCCTTATAGGATCCAGAATCCAATTTCACCTTGGATCTCAGACTTCAGATCCAAATCCACCTTAGGATCCAGAATCCAACTCTACATTGGATCTCAGACTTCAGATCCAAATTCATCTTAGGATCCAGAATCTAATTCTAGTTTTGATCTTAGACTTCAAATCCAACTCCATTTTAGGATCCAGAACCCAAGTCTGTCTTGGATTCTAAAATCTCGGATCACATTCTGTTTAGGATCCGGAATCCAATTCCAATTCTAGATTTCAATTCCATTTTCGGATCTAATCTGAATCTCTTAAATCCATTTCCATTCTTAAATACCATTTGATTTTCCCAGGTTCATTCTAAGATTCAAATTCAATATCACTTTAAAAACTTCATCTTCTTCTTCTAAATCCATTCAAAATCCATTTCTGAATTTGAAATTCCATTTTCCTTTCATTTCAAAGCTTCAAATCATTCTTTCTCTAAGTCAAGATTTTTTCTGATTTACTTCAAAAACTTGGAACTTCTATGATCTATCTCAAGTTCTAAAGTCAAAATTCAATCATTTCTTCACTCTCTTATCAAGTTCATCTCAGAATACTTGGAAATTTCCAAATCAAATTTTCAAAAAGAGCATACATCCTTGCATTGCACAAGTATGATTCTTTGTGCATTTAGAGTTAGAATAAATTCTTAGATTATGTTTAGGGAAAGCAAAAGGCATAGATTCGATCCTTGGTTCGATCACCCCTGGTAAAGGCGCCAGGAACGGTCGAACCTCGTACCGCCGAGCGAATCCCGTCTCTCCATTTTTCCCGCAATATTTCAAAACGAAGGCGAGTTAAATTTCTAAATATTTTTCAAATCAAGGTCAAGTGAGACCGCGCAAAATAGTTCCTCTTCTCTTTCTCTTTCTCTTTCTCTTTCTTTTTTCTCTCTTCTCTCTTTCTTTTCTATCTTTTTATTCTTCTCCCTTCAAAAAGGAGGAAAACAAATGTTAGAGAAGGAAGAGAGATAATATTACGAGAGGAAAAATTTTCCGATGATCACACATTAGCACATTTATTTAACTTGATACGACTTGCAAAGGCTGAAGGAATGTACTGCAAAAGCAAATGGTCTTTTAGGTCATGCATTTATCATTAGCTAGGGGGGAATTTAACACTCAATCAAATGATTCCAAAAGTTCTCAAATTATCATCCCAGATAGAAGCCCACATAGAACAATCAAAACAAATGAGTATTTAGATATAAAACATCATGAAAAGCTACTTATGAGAGGATATTTTCGTCAAACGCATATCTATCTTTTAGAGACTCTAATTTTTACAGAAGAGATCACCAAAACATCCATATCGTTCATCATTGAGTTCATTTTCTGGTGTAAAATGATTTTATGTGCAGTTGCAGATACATTCTCTCCAAGAAAATGAGCTAAAAATGATTCTATGTGCAGCTGAGGATACTCCCATTGTACCATTTTGTCATGAAGTATATCGAAGATTAGGCAAATATTTTTCCAAATGCAAAGTATGGTTTACGAAAAATGGAGGGACTGATAGTTGGAATAGATCAAATAGATGGACATCAGCATCACCCCCTGTCTATCATGCATAATATATGTGGTTACTCTAGTATGGCGACAATGATTGAAGATTATTATGGTCGTTATATTCTGCATAAGCTTCAATATACTTCACGACAAATATGTCATAGTCGTACGTGTCATGAATATATCGATGTATACATAAAAGATAACAACCATAATCATCATTGAAGATTATACAAATCTTTCCTCACGACGTGAAACAAGTATGTTATCAGCATCAAACCCCATCTATCAAGCACAGGTAGAAGGAACACAGAAGAATAAAGAAGAAAGAAAAATACAAAGAAGAAGAAGAAGGAGATGAAGAAGAAGAAGACGGTGGATAAAAAAGAAGACGAAGATGCATTGCCACAGAAAAGAGGAAGAGAGGTTAAATAGATTAGGGTTTTAGACGTGGACAATGGGTCGGGTCGGGTTTTACACATATATATATTAGGGTTTTACATAGAATAGAGTTTTACCCACGTGTACACAAATCAACACGATGTTTAGATTTAGTAAAGTATAAATCAATTTACAACTTGCTATAAATATTTAAGTAAAAGTTGTAAATCACTATCACTATTATATAGAAGGTGCTCTATCATGATCTGTACAACAACAAACATAAAGCAGAAATGATTTATTCTATCGCGATTTGTATTTGCGAGCTTTGTCAATGTGAACGATGTCCTAACGCGATTTACACAATGCTATATTAGTAAGAACCCGTTATTATAAATTGTCATCTCATGTTTAACACTCATAAATAAAAATCACGATTTACATAATAATGATATATTAGTAAGAATCGGGATTAGGGTTTGTTGTCCTATCACAATTTGCTTTTACGAGCATCTTCTACGTGAACGATATGTCATATCGCAATTTACACAATGACTAATTTATAAAAGGCGAAAAGAAAAAACAATAAACAAATCGACACGATGTTTAGACTTAGTAAACTATAATTTGAGGTAACTTCATAAATAAAAATCGAGGTAACTTCATAAATACAAATCGACGTAATTTCATAAATACAAATCGACATCGTTCACAAAGATAAACAAAGACATATCGTTGTCGCAATAACTTCATAACTATAAATTGACGTGATTTACAACCACATTCATTTACAAAATATATGAGTATTTAGTTACAATACATCATGACCAATAGTTTGGTTTAAATATAATACATGACCATTATCATCAAAGAAAACAAACATCATATGCATAATCGTGATTAGGCTTTAGGATCTTAGGGGTTTAGACTCTATGGTTTAGGATTCAGGGTTTGGGGTTTGCGGTTTAGGGTTTAGGTATAGAGTTAAAGGTTTAGGTTTTAGGATTTAGGTTTAGGGTTTTAGGGGTTTAGGGTTTAGGGTTTAGGTTTTAGGTTTTAGGATTTAGTTTTAGGGTTTAGGAATTGGGGTTTAGTGTTTAGGGTCTTGGGATTGAGGTTTAAGGTTTAGGGTTTAGGTTTAGGGATTGGGGTTTAGGGTTTAGGGTTTAGGGGGGTTAGGATTTAGGGCTTTATGTTTTAGGGATTGGAGTTTAGGGTTTAGGGTTTAGGGAGGTTAGGATTTGGGGTTTTATGTTTTAGGGATTGGAGTTTAGGGTTTAGGGTTTAGGGTTTAGGTTTAGTATTTAGGTTTTTGGGTTTTATGTTTTAGGGATTGGGGTTTAGGGTTTAGGTTTTAGGTTTTAAGATTTAGGTTTAGGGTTTAGGGATTAGGGTTTTATGTTTTACGAATTGGGGTTTAGGGTTGATGAGCTTTGTCTATGTGAACGATATATCCTACCACGATTTACAAAATGACTGATTAATAAAAGGCAAAAAACTAAAATAATAAAAAAATCGAGACGATGTTTAGAATAGATAAAGTAAAAATCGAGGTTATTTCATAAATATAAATCGATTTACAACTTGATACTGATTTAAGTCACAGTTGTAAATCGATTTCAGTGCAACGATTTGTCCTATCACGATTTGCTTTGACGAGCTTTATCTACGTTAACGATTTTCCTATCGTGATTTACAATGACTGCTAAAAGACAAAAAAGAGGAAGAAAAAACAAATCGACACAATGTTTATTGGTAATGTAAATGATTTGTTCTATTGCGATTTGTTGTTATGATCTTTGTCAATGTGAACGATATGTTTAGAAAAATAATAAATAAATCGATACGATGTTTAGACTTAGTAAACTATAAATCGAGACTTAGTTGCAAATTAATTTCACTGTAACGATACGTGCTTTCACGATTTGCTTGATACGTCCTATCGTGTTGACTAGTTTTATAAAAGGCAGATAAAATGACATTTTTAATTTAATTAATGCGCAATATAATTTATTTACTCGCACTTTTTGAAAACTGGCGGTATGTAAAATGATATTTCCTTTATATATGAATGACATGTCGCACAAGTTGAGGATGGTGTTACTTAGCTTTGCTTCGTGAACAAGGAACAATTGAACCGATATTTCCTTTATAAACGATGTGTTCGTGAATCGAGCATATAACCTGCTTCATCGCAAAGGGGGTATCAATGTTGAGGAAGGAGACAAGGAAGGAGATGATGACATGACCAACGATGGCGAACCAGGCGTATATTGTCTAAACCTCGCGATGAGTTTCTTCAAAATTTATCTCTTTTATGGTGTATATTCAATTTGTGTTGTGTACTGTAGAAAAGAATTTTAATATCGTTTCTTGAATATTCTGACAATGTCAGTGGAACATCCATAAAAAGTGGTGCCCAAAAACTCAATAAAGAGCTCCAAGACAACATCAAATGGCTGCAAAATGAATTTGTAGAAGAAAATACTATCAGTAATTTTGTATGTATGAAATCACTATCAGTTATATATTACGTATATCATGGCTATGTGTGTTAACACGTGCATATTTGTTGCAAACAGACTATATCTGATTTTGTCATGTATATTCAAAGCAGCACAACAACCAATACTAGACGCATCATCACCTTTTATTTCACGGTATATCAGTTCTCTATTTATTTTCTTTTTTGATTTACTCTTGTTGCTTCGTGTTTTAACCTTACTATTATCACTGTTTCGTTCAACAGAGTTTCGTCTGCCGATTGCCATACTCCATTGGATTTCAAGATAGACTACCATACTGGAGTAACGATGATCACTGCAGAGACTTTTGGTCAAGTGAAAAGGTAAGTAAAGAAACCTTTTGTCTAAGGTTAAGGAATAACTTTCTTAACACGATTTGTACTATCGATTTGTAAAATATTTTGTCAATTTGCATATATTGATTCCTACACTTTCGCAAAATGCTCATCATTGGGTCTTATAGGTGATAGATTTACGAAAAAAATGAATATGGTGCTACAACTCATTGGACTTTCATACTGGTGTACATCATGACATTTTGCATTTGATAAGTTTTCATCTATAAGGGTATCATATCAAGTATGGTGGCCAAAAATTTACTTGTTTGTGCATTAACCACGGGTGGGATTCATCAAAGACATTTTGGGTGTCGATATTAGCGAGTTGAGGTTTTGCTCAACACACAATACTCCTTTATAAAATAATGGTGTTAATTGTGGCATATTTGTAATGAAGTATATTGAAGCAATATACAATGTACGAGAACTTGATTTTGACATTGTATGCTCTTTATTATCCTGTATTATTGGGGACTCAATTTATATATTGGTGTCACATTACATTTTTATTGCAGGATGATATACCTACATTCTGCACAGAACTATGCAAAAAATTGACAGAGTTTTTATTTGCGAAAGAGAAAAAAACTCAATCGACAAGAATATCTAAAAGGCAACGAACGACACGACCTCCCTCGGGTGTAATATGATATACATCAACTTCTAATAGATTTTAAAGACTGTATAACCAAATTTTGTATATAAATTCTGTAAGACTATGTATACAAATTATGTAAATCTCTCTGGGTTGAAATAAATAAAATTTCAATTTTACTAAACATGCCAATAAGTTGGACTGTTATTTGTAGTAAAGGCAAATCACTGTTATGTTCGCCTTTCGTAAATGAAAATCGTAAAAGCGATTAGCATTGTGTACAGTGGAAATGAGTTTTTTTTTTTGTAATGTGACATTATATAAGTGTATAAATCTATTTTAATCAGTGTAACACATAAATGTCACTGAACAAATCATTGTAATAATCGGCCTTCGTAAATTAAAATCGAACAAGCATTTTTATAAGGCTGAAATGATTTGCACAAACATTGATAAATGACTGAAACAATTTGCACAAACATTGACTATGCACTTTTACCGTGATTTATACTCATGAATAGTATAATTTTCATCCAGTTGTGGTCGACATAAACACTATTGTGTAAATTGTTATACCAACATGATTTACACAATAACGTCTGTCTTTTAGATATTGAGTTTTATCTAAGTGAACGACATGTACCATCGCGATTTACACAATGACGTATGAAGGCTACGTGCTATCGCAATTTGCTTTTATGGGCTATGTCAACGATATTTCCTAATTACTTTTACGAGCGATTGGGGTTGAAGGTTTAGGGTTAAGGGTCTAGGGTCTAGGGTTTAGGTTTTGGGGTTTGGGGTTTGGGGTTTAGGTTTTAGGTAAGGAATTTGGGTTTTACTTTAACAATATAAATCAAGTTAACTTCTTAAATACAAATCAATTTTGTTCACAAAGACAAATAAAGACATATTGTTCTCATCGTAACTTCGTAACTACAAATCCACATGATTTACAACTACATTCATAGACAAAAAATATTAGTTTTTAGTTACAATACATCATGACCAATGGATTGGCTTAGATACAATACATGACCATCATCATCAAAGAAAACATATATCATCACCAATATGAAACCCACATATATATCGTTCATCATCGAGTTCATTTTCTACTGCAAGCGATTCTATGTGCAGCTGAGGATACATCCTCTCCAAGAAAATGAGCTCATTAGTAATGACAACCCACTGCACAATTTTCCTCGGACTGAGGTTGATTCTTAGAGACTCTAGCAATGGTGCACTCTTGAGAATATGTTTCATAAACTTCAGCTCAGGCACAATCCCCTTGAAGGAGCTGATGGGCTACATGATAAATCGCTTGTACGTATTTATCATGAAGTATATCGAAGATTAGGATGATATTTTTCCAACTATGAAGTATGATTTGCGAACAATGAAGGGTTCGACAGTAAGAATAGATCAAATAGATGGACCTCAACATCACCCCCCTTGCTATAATGCAAAATATATGTGCTTGCTTCGGTATGGCGGCAACGATTGAAGATGATTATGGTCGTTATATTATGTGTAAGCTTCAATATACTTCATGACAAATACGCCACAGTCGTATGTGTTATAAATATATCGATGTATACACAAAAGATAACCACCATAATCATCATCAAAGATTATACAAATCTTTCCTCACGACGTGAAACAACTACATTATTAGCATCAAACCCCATCTATCAAGCACATGTAGAAGGAACACAAAAGACAAAAAGAAAAGAAAAATACAAGAAGAAGAAGAATGAGAAGAAGAAGATGAAGGCAGAGGACAAAAAAGAAGAAGAAGAAGCTGCGTTGCCGCAGAAAAGAGGAAGAAAGGTTAAATAGATTAGGGTTTTAGACCTGAACAACGGGTTGGGTCGGGTAGGATTTTATATATAGATCTATATTAGGGTTTTACATTTTGCAGGGTTTTATGCACGTGTATACAAATTGACACGATGTTTAGACTTAGTAAAATACAAATCGATTTAAGTAATAGTTGCAAACCATTATGAGTATATTACACATCGATATCATTCACATAAACAAACAAAGGCATATCGTTGTCGCAGTTACTTTATAAATACAATTAGATGTCCTGATAATTACCTATTGGTGATGATATTTGTTTTTTTTATGATGATGATCATGTATTTTATCTAAGCCCAATCATTGTGGTCAGGTAAAAAAAGACTAAGTTTTTTCATAAATGATTGCGGTTGTAAATCACATCAATTTGTAGTTTTAAAGTTACTCAACGATTTGCAATTGTTACTAAAATATTGTTTCTGTATAAAACGTAAATCGGTATCATGATATAAATCACTTTGAATTTACCTCAATTTTTTTTTGGTTAATTTCACGTCGATTTGTAATTATGGGTTTAGGTGGGGTAGTGATTGGATTGGGTTATACAACGATGTGTATATTGGAAGGTTAGATGAGACAATGATTTGTCTGTGCAATTTTATCATGATTTGTACTCATGCACATTGTGATTTTCATCCAGTTATGGCCGACATAGACGTCATTGTGTAGATCGCGATAGGACACTACATGATATAACATCTTACAAATCGATACTAGAAAACATATAATATCTTACAAATTGATATACATATCACATAATATATTATAAATCGATACAGAAATTCAGTATAGTAACTTACAAATTGACACTATAAAACACATAATATCTTACAAATTGATATGCATATGGGAAAATATATTATAAATAGATACGAAAATTCAACATAATAACTTACAATTTGATATTAACAAACAGAACAATATCTCACAAATCGGTAGTATGTTACTACAACCGTGATTTGCAATACATTGCATATACTGAGTGAATGGAAGATACTAGATGGGGTAGAGGCCCTTCCTCGCATATGTAAACAAGCATTCTTGTTAACAGGTTGCACAACTGTAGCATATTTGTCATGAAGTATATCAAAGATTAGGCAGATATTTTTTTAACTATGAAGTATGATTTTTGCTCAACGATTAAACTACAGTATATATATAATGATTTGTATATGTGAAGGCGAGATGAGACAACGATTTTCACTAATTGTATAAGCACTGAGCAATGACGATTTACCTACGGTATCAAAATTGTAGCTCTGTAGGCTAGATGAGACAAAAAGTTATACATGTGAATGATACATATTACAACAATTTATACATGTGAAAGATACTTTACTAAACAGAATTCACATGCCATTCCTATGTTCCATAGCTTTTTGGATGAAGCCAATTTCATGAACGATGATCCACATAAATATTAACAATTCTATTTTTTTGGCTCACGATTCATGAAAATGGCTTCATCCAAAAACTCTTTTCTTAATAAGACCATCTAGTGTATAAGCATATTTAACTCTTGTTTTGTTAAACTCTTAACAAATACGACAATGTAAAAATTGGGTCATGCAAAGAGGCATAACAACTAACTTTATGGTAAGACTTAAACAAAATTCACACGCAATTCCTATGTTCCATAGCTCAATTTTGAATTGATCTGAGCCTATCATGAAACAGAACAATATAAGACACTACATTAAGTTTCATAAGAAATGCAAACATCCTCCCAACATTGATTACATACCAAAAGACTTATAAAACTGAAGCTATGCTTCTGAAAAAACTGGCCGAGAGGATTGAAGGTTATAACGTTGTAGTGCACATCTGTAGGGTGTTGCTGCAAGTTAAAAATTATACAAGTTAGATATTGATAAGCTGCATGTAATGCAATTTACATGTGAAGCAATATAATGTATTAAATAACTATTCATCTGAATAACTTGGCTACTTTTGCTTAGAGGTTGGTTGTTTCTTAGACATTTTCTTGCCAACCAATTCTAGTGCATCCTTTGTCCTTCGACAACTGAGATCAGATGCAAGTTTTGTTTTGATACCCTTTGCTAGGTGAATTTTTCCATCATAATCAACAATGTTCATTGCTGACTTATTAAAGATGATGTTTACGCTTCAGCGCAACTTCTCATGAGTGTCAAGAAAAGCATAATTTTCACCTCCGATGTTCGCTCCCATATTGTTGGACTGGCCTTCATGAGTTGCAACAGACTGATGGTGAATTAAGTGCACGTTTTCAAGTAACTTCCTTGATAATTTTCTCATACATACATAGGCTTCTTCACTTTTCGATGCCAAATCTGTAACATGCATAAGTGACCTACACAATTGTTGGTAACGGGAGGTTATGTGGCACTTCTCATCAACACTAGATTGACTGACATTATCTGTATCCAGTAGTTCAATCTTTGCTTGTCTTGTCCATCTTCGCATTAAATATGACTCAGGTATTTCTTGTATCTTCTCTTAATTAAGTGCCTTTAATGCATGGCGATATAAAATACCTTTGAATTCATATATTTTGCATGTACATTCAATTGTTCTGTTGTCAACATTGTACGTGACATGTGCTTCTTACCTTTTCGGATGCTCTTCGTTGTCCCATATAATGTGGTATTGGTGCATATTTTCGATTTACACACATTCTTTTATGTTGCAATTCATGACCTGTATAACCTCCTTCTTAATTCATTCAAATACAGTTAGTGTATACAAATCTGCAGGTCACATCAATATTTTCATGCCCAAAGTTACAAGGCGTGTATTAAAGTATTTCACATCTTGTTCAAGCTCATTTTGTCTAAGACCGTCTATAAAAAATTCATATTGTTCCATGAAGCAAAACATTGTTAAACATGAATACAAAGTTTTCTTCAGTGTGGCATGCATAGATTCAGCTCTTTGTATGCTTATCATACCAGCACAAAAGTATTATCTTCCATATCCAATGACCACTTTTTTTTTTTCTGCATATAAATTTTATAACCACAGACAATCTTCAAAGTCGTATATCTGAATCATTGCATTCCAATTAGACATAAAGGTGACCTCATCTACGCTCTCAAGTACACACCTTATAAACTTTTTGTCAAACCCTATCTTCTAATTAAATATTTGTCCTATATTCTTTGCTGCATTTTAAAAGATATGCCACAAACAAAAGCAATGATGTGCATCTGACCATACATGAGACACTGCAGCCGCAATTGCGTGATCACCATCTGCAAGTATAGCTTCAGGTTGCTTCCTATTCATTGCATGTGTAAATACTCTGAACAACCACTCAAACCTTTCCTTGGTGTGATGATACAAAAAAGTATCACCTAATATACAACTCTATGAGTGATGGTTCACTCCAACAAGCTGCGCAAATGACCATTGTTCAATATTAATCTTCACTGTCGTATAAAAAATAAATACATCATTGAAGCATTCATAATTTACTCTTGACTTTGAATCTTCCCAAAATATATTCACAGCATATCCATCTTCATCCACTTGCATTGCGCTAAAAAAATCAGTGTCAATGTTTGATTTCTTTTGTAAGTAATCAACCAAAGAACATATTTCTCCATTCTTCGTGTTATCTGTCATCTTACTTCTCAAGTGGTTTCTTAGATCCATAGGTGTGAATGACACATTCTCGCGACCACCATTTATGTGCACGCATAAATTATATGTCTTCCTTGGTGCAATGCCAAAGCTATCAGCTATTTTAGTAATTACAGCATGCACTTCAGTTACTTTACGTTGTGACCTTAACATAGGAGTCATAAATGAAGCAACTAAATCATGGTTGTGATCACTGATTAAAGTATGAACTACATATATCCCTTTCGAACGTCTTCTTAACACCATTCTTGCTGGACATCCACATCTTTAATCTCGCTTGCTCCTTGTTGAATTTCCACTTGACTTCTTCTAACCTTTCTTAGAACAAATATATGTCTTTCTCACCATGACACCCTATGCATTTTTTGATCAAGAATATCTTCTAACACTAAAGCCAAGTTTTAAGGCATAATCACTGTAAAATTTGTATGCAACTTCCTCATTATTAAACTGCATTCCTTCTACAAGAACAGAGTAAAGTGTACTATCATGTATATTCTCAGTGCCCGCACCTTTATCAAGTGTATTGTCATGATTGTGTACCTTATTATCAAATTACATTTCTTCTCCTGGAACATTCAAGTCAATAGTGAATCCAATGCATGAACCCTTCTTATCATGTACATCATTAGTGCACATGTTCACTTCTTGAGGTGCGTCATTAGTATATATGTTTACTTCTCCATAACTTTCCAATGATTGAGATAGATCATCTTCATTGCAACCAGATGATAAGCTCATCACTGTCATAAGCAAGATATCATTTTGCGTTAGCCAGCACATACGTTTACTACGATTTATTTAAGATGTATATAACAACGGATACCGATAAGGTTAAGCAAGTAAAAAAAATGATAAATCACAGTATAAAAGCAACAACGATTTGTTATTTGCTTATACTATGCATCAAGTTGTTACTTACCATGCCAATAAAAGAAACGATTTGTCGTATATGTGTATTGATGATAGTGATTCACGTGACAACAATTTAATTATATCTACGATATTGTGAAGCAATTTCAATAGAAATCGCTAAATGTGCAGCGATTTGAATACGAAAATCATCATCGCAAGTATGCAACAGTGTATTTCCGCACACACATTTTAAAATTCTTTCTACAAATATCTTGCAAATCGATATTAGAAAACACATTGTCTTATGAATCGATACAATAATTCAGTATAATAGCTTACAAATCGACACTACAAAACACATAATATCTTACAAATATATATACATATCACAAATTATATTATAAATTGATACAGAAATTCAACATAATAGCTTATAAATCGATACTACAAAATACATAATATCTTACAAATCGATATACATATCGCAAATTATATTATAAATCGATATGAAAATTCAACATAATGGCTTACAAATCGACACTACAAAATACATAATATCTTATAAATAAATATACATATCACAAAATATATTACAAATCAATACGAAAAATCAACATAATAACTTATAAATCGATATTAACAAACAAAACAATATCTCACAAATTGGTAGTATGTTACTGCAACCGCAATTTGCAATACATTGCATATACTGAGTGAATGGATGATACCGGATGGGGTAGAGGCCCTTCCTCTCATCTGTAAACAAGCATTCTTGTCAACATGTCCCAACGTCTTACAAATATCTTTCATTTTCCAACTGTCGAAAGGACAAGATCCACCTGCAATAACAAAACAATGCCTTAATGGCACTCACGACGACATACATTTTTCAACAATAGCATTATGACATGAAAAGGTACTCACGACGCCTTAATGACACTTGTTGGAATGTTTGTGCGTCATTGATTTCTTCCATACTACCTAACGACAACGAAAAAGAAGAGAAGACCATAAAAAGAGATGGCTGACAAATGCCCCTATGACGCTCACCGATGATCAAACCAATCAATCGATTTATAGTTATCTCCATGGGGTAGGAACGAACCCGAAAATGTTTTGTAACACAAGGCAGGAACGAGAAGGCGACAATGTGTTGTAACACAAGCGAAAAACCTAGGCGAGAACCTGGGCTCGAGACGATGGCAAAGGCTGCTTCAGCGATAACAGATGACGATAAAGAGTGTGTCGTCAAAGGGAGCTCCTGTTACCGCCGATGGTGCAAATGAAATGTTTGGACTTTGAAGAGTTAACATCATCCTCGATTTTCTGGATGAAGGATATTTTTATCCTTTTGTCGAACCATCATTTTTTTTATGGAGGACATTTTTGTCCTTTTTTTGAACTATTGTTTTATGACGAAAATAGCAAGAAAGGGTACTTAAGTCTTTGCAATCGCATCAGACTCCGATGCTAAGTGATGCCAACACACACAGGGATACAAGCCCCATGTACTTATATATGTGGCACTCATTCGGACCCCCGAACACGCACTGTAGCAAACAATGCATCTTCGGGGGAAAACACACAACACCCTCCCCTGATTGAGGCTGGCCTGATTCGACTTAAGCTTTTGTGCCGTCGAGTTCAAGTCTGAAAACCATGCCAAGCATCGACCTATTAAGGCCGAACTGCGGTTGGCTGCCCGACTCGTTACCCCAAAAAATAGAGTTCAATTTGAGGCACATGCCAAACACAAGCCCAATCAATTCATAGCCCTAAAAAGTGACAATAGATAAGCTCTAATGGTTTTTTAAGAGGAAAAAAATGTAAAACGAATCGGCTTGAAATTGATTTTGACCCGTCCAATCATATGTAGCATACTTTGATTTAATCCATGTCATAAATAATAAGCCCCTTCTTCAATTCTGGCTCGATTTGGATTAGGGCAGCAAAAGGATACGATTACGGGCTGGATCCTCGTGTTGGAAGATTTGGATCAGGGCTGCAAATTATTTTGTCCTTACTATAAGTTGGCCTTGTAGGTAAGGAATAAATTTGGACATTTGGTTTAAAAAGTGAAATGCACTTTGAAGAGAATGCATAAAGACATATTTTAGCCTCCATCTGTCAATTGACTTAAGGAATCAATTTATCAAATTATTATTTTTTTGTTAGTACCACTTGTCTGCCAAGTAGGGGATTTGGTCATTAGTATGAGTTTGTTGTTAACGTTTTGGATCGGTTTCAACCCGAGGTGACCCAGTTTCACACAAGGCACACTAAACGATAAGAAGAAGTGGGGGAGGGGGTTATGTAAATAGTTCACATGCATAAATGTCATACCTCTGACCCCACTCTTTTTTCCTATATAATAAAAAGGCATGGTTGCTTGATGAGTGAAACCAAGGTGTACCTTTCGACCAAAGATGGCAGCTTATGGTATGTTTTCCTTCTCCATGTAATGTTTGCCAACATTTGTCTTCTTTGATGAAACTGTACAAGTGTCGTTTAAAGAATGAAAAGCATTTTGAAAAGAGTAGACAAGAACACCCTTTTTTTTAGAGATTAAAAAGTGGGACCTCGTCACGTTTTGGCATTTTTTTCCTCGTAAAAGGTGACCTAAAGTCTAAGCTAACAACTTTGCTAAGAAGAATTTGTCTCAAGCTTGTTTGAATTTACAAAACGTGAATTGAGGCACAGGTTTTCCTTTAACATATTTTTTCCAAGCAATCGAACAGCCTCTTGGTGGGTAACTCGTAACTTTTCCCAACTACAAGACAAAATAAGGAAATTATGATGGTAATTACAAGGTAATGACTTCTCAATCGTTACTATGGTATGGATAAATTTTCTGATCTGTTGGATGTCTTTCTTCCTTTCTTCCCCAAGAAACTATCAATGCTACAAAGAAAATTATTCATGAATTTTCACGGTACACTACAACAAAAATGGACTTTTAGTAACAGGCTTTTACGTTGCTAAAGGCCCCAGGATCTGTCACTAAAAGCCCCAATATCTGTCACTAAATGCTTTAGTGACAGGTCAAGCCATCACTAAATAAAACTCTAGAGACGGTTACTTCCATCTCAAGCGAAGACCTACAGTGATGGTTATAGCCGTCACTAATGATCATTCTCTTCAAAAACACATTTTTAGTATCAGCAATGGCATTAGCTGTCACTAGTGATCATTTGCTTAAAAAATTTAAAATATATAAGAATATATGTTAATAACTAAGTTATATATATATGTCAATCAATAAATCTCTCCAAGTAGGATTTGAACCTACGACCAGTCAGTTAACAGTTGATCGCACTCTACCACTGAGCCATTGATGAACTTAATACGTATGCATTTATTTATTTCCATATTGAAGAACTCTGCAAGAAAAAATAAACTCACTGAAACGTTTCATGATATATATATATATATATATATAAACTATTGGTACATGACCAAAACAGAGGTTAATCTCAATCGAGATATGATACAGTATCAGTTACCTAATAGACAAAAGCAGAAATATTTTTCTAAAAGGAGATGCCAACAAAGGTAATGCCTGTAGATAATTAAAAGTGTGTCAGTGAAAACTTGAGATTCACAACTTTCAGGGAACGAAGTATAAAACAGATTCATTTGTGGCCTCAATTGTGTAACCACTAAGAACACCACCAAATTTACAGAGCAAATCTATTCAGCAACATATGATATTCAGATAAATTTGGATAGCTTTAATTATATTTCATCTGAAATGCTAATCTTCACCAAGTTGAAGAGCAATTAATTATAAAAAGAGGCAGCATCTTTTACATATGATGTGAAGCATTTAGAAACGACCAGGCAGTCCAAATGTTTCACATATAATAATGAACAAGAACAAAGCTTCCAGAAAAGAGTTTTAGGAGTTTGGAAATTTAGCAGAAAGTGATCCACATCCAAAGTCAACTTTTTATTTTCCTGTGTTGCACATAGGTATGCTAAGATCAAGCATGCAAAAAAATAACAATTAAGCAAGCAATGATTAATAACAGCGGCTTATTAAACATATGTACATGTAGCAACTACTGATTAGGATACATCAAGAGCAGAAAGAAGGTAGCATTACTGATGCACATTGAATAAACATCTAATAGTACAGAATGGGGCCCATGATGCACCATAGGAGATAAGTTTACCTACTTCAACTGATGAAATTATTGCAAATCCAGCAAACAGAACAGAGTAAAAGCAGCAACATTTGATTCTACATGCAAGCTCCTGGATAGTTTTAGAATCCTCATGTATGGACCTGATTCAAGTCACCTCTATTGAAAGCAGAGGTTGGTCGAGTCTTGTTCTCCCTAACATTTTAGTAGCATTGAACACGTTTCAAAGACTGCAGGTGAGTTATGCCATTAAGGCAGGAATACAAGATTGCCTATATGTTATCTACAATGGCAAATACTTCTCTTGAATATTGTTGGAAAGACCAGCCTTAGGACTCGTCCCCAATTGTTGTTTTTTTCTAAATGCTCTCACTTGTAGAACAATTTTGGATATAGTAATACACTGGTAGGGGTTCGCCTAACCCTAGCTTGACTCTCAGAAAAAAAAAGAAAAAAAGAGCGTAGGCAATGTCCGTCATGATAAGAAGGCACCCAATTTGGGGTCTTATTCTTTCACGTTACCGCAGGACCTAACACATCTCAATTGGGTAGTTGTCTAGCACTGGCATTTCAGGTTTTGGGCACATGAATCACACAAAAATGTATCAGATTTATACAATTGAACAATCATCAAATTGCTTGCCGGGGCTTGCTTGGCTTTCTACTTGCCCGGTGCTGCGAGAACTGAACAATCTGGTGGGTGCATCACGCGAATCACACTTTGACAAGTGAAAGGAGCTCGAATATATAGTGGTCACGCTCGAGAGGCCATGAATTTGACCGTCCCTGACATGCCCCATTTTGACAACACAAACTGGGTCATGGCGAGATTGAAGGATGGATCCAATACTGGCATCAGTTCCACCCGTCAATCACATCAGGCACATGCTAGGATATTTTTTCCTCTAACTTGCAAATAAGAAACTACCAGGTGAATCTCTGGCTGTGAATCCCACCTACCAATGAGACATGCACAAACTATACATTTTTGGTAACATCTCATGAGATTCAAACAATCATGCAATTGAGAAAATGAATCGCATTGGCAATGGCTAAACAAACATAAAAAAAAAATGAATGGTATTGAACTTTTGTTCTAGATCGGTAGTTTCTCATCCATCTCGTTCTTGTAGGTTTTTGCATGTTTTCTACGCGCTTTCATACTTTCAGCAAGATTGCTCCTGGAAGTGTGCATCATTGTGATCAACAAGGGGTGAGGCTCTGATATCAAACTGATGCAAACTCAAAACAGGATTTGCAGGAAAATCTGCCCAACCACAGAGGCTCTGATATCAAACTGATGCAAACTCAAAACAGGATTTGCAGGAAAATCTGCCCAACCACAGTTTTTTTTTACGAAAGGCAAGCTGGGGTTAGGCGGACCCCTACCAGAACAACAGCGCCCCCATGTGGCAGAGGGATTAGATCCTCGGCGTTCAGCTTCACACAGTACACATGGGATACCACCTCGGTGGTCTGCCCAACCACAGATACCACTATGATTATCTAAGAAAGACTGAAAAATTCTAGAAAAATAATTGAAAATTCGAAAACAACTGAAATCGATAGAATGATTCTCCCAAATGAATTGTTTAACCACATGGAACTCTCATCTGACATAAATGAGGATTTCTTAATTTTAATTAACCAAACTATCTAAATTGATAAACTTCCAATTAGACCCGACCCATCCAACAGTCACAATGTTCAAATTCAATATAGGTGTCTCCTGAGTGGACGAAGAAATTTCTTCCAGAGTGTATCCCAAAACCAGTACCCTTCACGACTATAAATGCAGTGAAAAGGGTATTAAGAAAATACAAAATACAAGAAATTATACAAGCATTCATAATTAGTAACCGTAATTAGTTACGGTTACTAAAGACATTCAGACTTGTGAACGAGTTGAGAATGTGGACACGATTTCGAGCGTAACAACTACATTTTCATCCCATTGCAAATTCTGCATCCGTGTACCTGTTTCTGACATTAGTATTAGAGTTGGTTTGAAAGATTCCTGACAGTACCAGAAGCAGCCTATGCATGCAGGCGTGTTACATAGAAATCAAACACCCGTAACAGCAGCGACTCATCGCCAGAAAAAATGCATAAAAAAAAAATCAAAATAAGAGGTCAGTGCATATTTTTTGATTTAGGCAAATCGACGGACCAAGCATTCTCGATTTACGTAAAATAAAATAAAATAAATAAGAAGAGGGTTCGGGCCTCTTTGGGTTTTTTTATTTTTTCTAGAAAGAGGAAAGGAAAACCACCACCGGTGGTGATCAGACACTGGTGGTGGCCCGAGCATTCTGAACTTCTCTCTATGTGCGTCAGACCACCAGATTTCTCAGTGATCTCAGTACAAAAAAAAAATCGTTCACCCTTTTGATCGGAGGTCGGATTAGCCACCGTGGGTGTTGTCGGGACGTCGTTGATAGGAGGTGCTGACGGATCAACCGCCTGCAACAGCAGACAAAGGCCAGATTTTCTCCAGCCTTCAAACCCTTACCGGTGGAGGCCTTCAGAGATCGTGCGGCGACCACCAGTCACCCAGTCTGGTGCGACGTCCTGCCACTGGCTGATAGCCGAGTGCCATCAAGTGCGATGTGCAGTCGTCAGACCGACGTTGATTTTTTGCCTACAGCGACAGACAAACATAAAAATAAAAAAAAAAATAGAGAAAAGAAGAGGGAGAAGGGGGAAAAGGTACTGCTTACCTGAGCGTCATCGGACAGGCTGGAGGATTTCGCCGGAAGGACCCTTGACAAAAAACCAGTGTCGCTCCACGGGCGGGTTCCTTCTTTTCTCAAAACAAAACAAAACAAAACGAAAAGGAGAACCCTAATGGGGTTTCCCCCTTTCGTTTTAACATATAAACCCTTTTACATAAAAAAATCAGTTTAAACCAAGAATTCCTTGAAAATTCAAAAAAATGGTTGGTTTTCTTGAAAAAACAGAAAATAGCATACTAACTTTTTTGAAATTGCATAAAAGTGGTTCCTTTCATTTCTGTTTAACTTAAACAACTTTCCTTTTTTAGGTTTCTGTTTTTGTTTTTGCTCAGAAAGGGTTCTGTCTTTTTGAAAATTGTAGAAAAGTAGTTTATATTTTCTAATTAACTCAGAAATTTGAGAAAGTATTTTGCTTTATTGAGTTTTTGCATAACAGGGTCTCTGAACTTTTTTGATATTGCAGAAAATGGTTCAAACTTTCCATTTAACTTAGAAAGTTGTAGAAACAGGTTTCTATGATTTTTGTTTACACAGAACCTCTCATATTACTTTCTAAAATTGCATAAAAGTGGTTTTGAGTTTCATAAAACCACCTACTACTTATTTTTGTTAAATAGTGCTTAAATTTAACATTTTTTGTAAATTTCTTGCATACTTAAAAGACCATATTGCATGCTAAACTAGTTTAGAATGATCAAAATTCGTTATATTTATAAATATTAATTGAAAAAACTTTATTAATTCTAATATTTATTTATAATTAGAAATATGGCAAATCGAATAGTCAGGGTTGTGTTATCCAAAACAAAAAAACTCAATGGGACAAATTTTAAAATGTGGAGAAGAAAAATAGAATAGGTATTGACATATGACAAGACCCTATAGGTTTTGAACAATGTGAAATCTTTACTAACTGATAAATCGATTGAAGAAGAGAAGAAAACTTATAACAAGTTCATTGAAGATGATCAACTTGCTTAAGCAACTATTCTAACATTTATGCAAGATGACCTCATCTGAGTGTTTGAAGACTTTGACATTGCGAAGAGAATGATGGAAGAAGTAAAAAAAAAATATGATATGACTTCAGAGACCCACATTCAACTTTTTCTGGAGCAGTACAACTCTTGCATGATGAAAGAGTCAGACAATGTGGTCGATCATGTAAATCGAATATTGGTAATGGCTAAGAACTTAGCCATAACAAAAAATGATATTCTCGAGTGCATGCAAATCTCCACCATAGTAAAAAACCTTCCTCCAACGTGGAAATTTGTGTCGATTGCCATGAGATTAAACCATAAAAGTTTTAATCTAACTAAGTTTTCTCTACGATTAGCTCTTGAGCAAGAGCACATGCCAAAAGATAAAAAATAAGAAGTTATGAATACCTAAAGAATCCCTCCCTGCAACCTCTCACAAGTTTAAGCCTAAAGGTACATTTTTCAAAAAAATTAAGAAGAATAAATTCAAGAAGAAGCGTCTAGTGCAAACAAAAAACTCTAAGACTGCAACCAGGGGAGCATGTTTCTCTTATGAAAAAGTTGGGCATTTTAAGAATAATTGTTCAAATAAAATCAATAAAGAGAATGCAGGAAATCAAGTAAACGGAGAACGAAAATTAGTATGCACTGTGTCTGAATCATTGATCGCAGATAGTGATCTCCCAGGGTGGTGGATTAATTCACGGGTGGCATGACATGTATCTAAGATAAATGAAGGACTTGTGGAGTTGGAAGAGTTGAAGCCTGGAGATCATAAGGTGTATATAAGAAATGACACTTATAGTGATGTGGTCGGGATAGGGACCTACAGGCTTCAGGTAGAAGAGACAAGTCTCCTACTAACGAATATACTTTATGTACCTTTCATTAGAATGAATCTTTTCGCAGTGAGAGATTTTGCTAAAAAGGCCATCAAAATCCGCTTTTGGGGTGACAAAGTCACTATTGGGAGAGATGAAAAAATAAAGCTCAAGGGTCGCTATGATGCTGACCATGGTCTTTTTCGTCTTAATGTAACTTCTACAAATAATACAATAAATATTTCTAGTTATATTGATTGTGCATTTAATGTCGATGCATATTTATAGCATTTAGGGTTAGGGCATGTAAATGTCAATAAAATAAAAAGAATAATTTGCATGAAATTGTTACATTCTCTTAAAAATGTAGAATTTGAAATGACTAGAAAACCTTTTCTTAAGGGAAGTAGGTCATGTGACTTGCTAGTTTTTGTGCACACAAATATTTATAGACCTTTAATCGTATAAACACATGAAAATGAATTATATTGTGTCACATTTATAAATGATTACTCAAGGAATGGATACATATACCTAATTTCTAATAAATCTAAAGCTCTAGAAAAGTTTAAGACATATAAACATGAAGTTGAATGATTACTAGGAAGAAAAATCTAAATTATTAGATCTGATAGAGGAGGTGAATATAACTCTGATGAGTCTAAGACCTTCTGCATTGATAATAATATAACTCCTTATACAACTATGCCTTATACACCATAATAGAACGATATAGCAGAACGAAAGAATAAAACGTTAATGGATTTGACAAGATCCATGTTGGCACATGCAAATCTTTCCAAGAAATTCTAGGGAGAAGCAATTTGCACTGCCATGTATATTCTAAATAAGGTTCTTTTTAAGACTGTAGAGCTTACACCCCATGAATTATGGACTGATAGGAAGTCATACTTGAGTAATTTAAAAAAATGGTGGTCACCTGCTCATGTGTTGATTACTAGTCAAATGAGAGACAAGTTAGATAACAAAACTATCAAATGCATTTTCATGGGATACCCAAAAGGATCAAAGGGATATCATCTATATAATCTTGAAAAGGGATTTATAAAGAGTAGAGAGATAGAATTTCTGAAAAGTCAAGAAAGTAATTTTGATCCTAAAGATGATAGCAACTTTCTGGATATCATAAATGATCTTGAGGTACCTATTCAAGAGTTAGAGCATAATGATCTAGTTGTGAATAATGAGCAAAACTCACAACCAGTAATTGGATCGGAAAGAACAAGAACTCCTCCATCTTATTTGAATAATTATTACACATTCTTGAGTGAGAAATTATGTTATTTCATGAATTTGAATAAAACTCTTGACAACTTGAGTTTTGAAGATGCAATTGCTTCTAATGAGTCTGAACTATGGAAGGAAGCAATAAAGTATAAGTTGGACTCCATAGAAAAGAATGGAGTATGAGAACTAGCTACTTTGCCTAATGGATATATGGCAATTAGTAGTAAGTGACTTCTTAAGAAAAAACTCAAGATAGATGGATCTATTGATATATTCAAGGGAAGATTAATAACAAAAGGCTATTCTCAACAAGAAGAGATTAATTATGAAGAAACTTACTCTTCAGTAGCCAAACTGTCATTTATTCATATTATATTAGCATTGTTAACTTTTTTTTATCTTGATCTATATCAAATGGATGTGAAAATGACCTTCTTGAATGGTGAATTAAATGAAATTATTTTCATACAGCAACCACAAGGTTTTGAAATTAAAGGTCAAGAGGATAAAGTATACAAGTTAAATAAATTCTTGTATGGACTTAAACAGTCACCAAGACATTGGTATTTGACTTTTCATAATGCTATAACCAAATTGGGTTACGCGGCAAATAGTCTTGACCATTGTGTATATGCCAAGAATAGTGGGAGTAAGTTTATTGTGTTATCCTTTTATGTTGATGACATATTAATCATAGAAAATGACATAAACATGATAAATATGACTAAATCATGATTAAGTTCTCAATTTGAAATGAAGGATATGGGTGAAGCTTTATATATCCTCAAAATTAAAATCCAGAGCGATAAAAAATTGAGATTGCTATGTTTAAGTCAAGAAAAACATTTTAACCACATTTTAAAAAAAATTAAAATGAAAATTACCAAGGCAAAGGGTACTCCTGTAGTAAAAGGCCAAAAGCTAAGTAAGATGACTGTCCAAAAGATGAACAAAAAAAGTTGAATATTCCCTATGCTCAGGCAATTGAAAGCCTGATATATGTAATGCTTTGTATTAGACCTGATTTAAGTTTTGTTGCAAGTCGAGTAAGTAGATATCAAAGTAATCCTGCGCTCTCTCACTAGAAAGCAGTGAATAGAATCTTTCGATATCTAAAGGAAACTAAGGAACTTAAGCTATACTATCAGTGAGATAATTTAAAGATTGTAGGCTACTCGGATGCTTATTTTGCTGGTGATAGAGATGAAGCAAAGTTCACCTATGGTTATGTATTTATTTTATGAGGTGAGACAATTGCATGGTCATGAAAGAAACAAGGGTGTGTGACACAGTATACTCAGGAAGCTAGGTATATTGCCTGTAATATAGCAGCCACATTTGGTGTATGGATAAATTGTTTCTTAAATAAGTTAAAATTGGACATTCAAAAGGATTCAACTCAACTTTATTGTGATAATAAAGCTGCTATAAGACTAATAGAAATAGGAATTGATAGCTCTTAAAGTAAGCATATTGAAGTTAAATATTAATATATTTATGATATGCTTATGAAAAATAAAATAGCAGTGAACTATATTTCTTCAAGTGACATGATAGCATATTCGCTAACCAAGGTAGTCAATGAGGATGTTTTCACTAGACATGTGAGTTAGATGTGACTCAGATATGTCTAAGTGGTGAGTGAGTAAAGATTACTCAGAAAGTGTGTATGCAAGGTTCCGGTTGAGAACAAACATATAAACAAAGGAAATCCCTTATGGCCAAGTGGGAGATGTAAGGTCATTTCAACCATTACAATGTTTAAATTCAAAAGATGTGTCTCTTAAGGTGATGAAGGGATTTCTCCCAGGAGTGTGTCCTAAAACTAGAACTCTTTACAACTATAATTGTAGTGAAAAGGGAGTGAAGAAAATACAAGGAATCATACAAGCATTTACAATTAGTTACAGTTACAGTCACTAAAGGTATTCAGACTTGTGAACAAGTTAAGAGTGTGGACTCCCTGGCGATTTCGAGTATAACAGTGACATCTTCATCTCGCTATACATTTTATATCAGTGTATATGTTTCTAACATATGGATCACAGACAATGATCCCATATCCAAACACAAAAGAAAGACCCAAATAATAAAAAAGACATATACAAAATGCATTCAAATTGTTCCCTTGTGACTTATATTGTAAAGTTGCATCTAGAGTGTGTTTTGCTTTTGTTAAGTCTTATATAAGCTGCCTGATTCAAGTGAATCAATACCCCGAAGGGGCAGCCCGTATACTTGAACTGTAATGCGTCTACGAGCAAAATTATGAATGAATCAAATGCGTTAAGCTTTCTTTTGTTCACCCTCATTGTGATTGCGTCTTGTTATTGCAATTCTTCTCCCTCTATTCTCTCTTGCTCTCTGATTACAAGCTTTCGCGATAAGCAAGTGAGCGATAAGTAGGCTTGCGGCGATAAGGAAGGATCATCGCGTTGTGCTGGCCTATTGAAAGAAATAGGCTCATGACACAAATGGAAGCTTGTTTTATTGCCTGTCTCCATTGAATTTGGGACTGAAATTCCGCTGTAATGGCCTATTAAAAAAATAGGCCCATGACAAGTGGTACCATAGCTCGTTCTCGTGCTGGGGAAGGGACTCTAGAGTCGGTGTTGACAGACACGTTGATAGGCTACGATTTATGAGCAAGACATCATAGCACCTTATCAAAACTTACATAACACCAAAGGCAAGACAGTGGTCGAAGCTGAGGAGATGGGTTCACCTCGGAGCCAAGAGCAGATGACTGCAACTATCAATAGGCTGATGAAAAGTGTGACTTTACACGAAGAAGCGATTTCATGCACAGTTGAATCATTCGGTGGACTGAATGATGTGGTGACAAGCCTGCAAGAGCATGTGACTTACTGACGGAACATGTCCACTTCATTGATGACAATAATGGCCGACTTGCACACTGAAGTAGGAGAGATTCAGTTGAAGAATCATACATTGCAACAGACATTGACCCTAAATGGGAGAAATGGTGAGAGACCATTAAGGATTGATGTGCCAAGACTAGTAAAGTTCAATAGTTCTCGCGATAACAAGGCCATTGAAAACTTTTTGTTCCAAGTAGAAGATTACTTGGATATTCAGAATGTGACGCTTAGAGATCTCAAGATCAAGGTTGCAACAACCTTACTAGATGGAGATGCTAGCGCTTGGTGGAAGTGGAAGCGCAGTGACATGGAGAGGGGTCAATGCGTGATAGACACCTTTGAGAACTTCAAAATGAAACTGTGTAACTACTTCATGGCGAGAAATGTGCAAAGACACACTTATAGGATGGTAGCAGATCTTAAACATATAGGTTTGTTGTAAGACTATGTCAGAACGTTACAGAAGCTTATGCTTGAGGTACCTAACATGCCAGATGAAAACAAACTCAACTGGTTCATTGAGGGACTTTAGCCATGGGCACAATTCGAAGTGAAAAGGAGCAACCCCAGTACTTTGAAAGATGCATATGTGACGATCTAGTGCTTAGCTGACACTCAACGCAAGCCCTTCACCTCATCAACCAAAGTCGGGAAGAAGCCTGACCATCGAGGAAAAAAGGATGAGCGACGCAACAACAAAGGTGAGGTGTCAACACGCCACCGATCCAACAAAAAACAAAACTACACAAAGTATAACAACAGTAACAAGAGTGCAGTTGTGACATGTTGGTTATGTGGTGATAGACATATCACCAGGCAGTGTCTAAAGCATCTTGTAAAGGACGATGGGCAAGCCAACGTAGCACAGACAGAATGTAGTGATACTGAGAGTATGCAACCGCAGATGGGAGCCATGTGATTGATCAACACAACTAGAAGTTGCATAGTTAAGAACATGTAGGTTACCAAAGAACTGATGTATCTCGAAGTCATTACGAATGAAAAGTATACTCCAACAATGGTAGACTTCGGGGCCACACACAACTTCTTCTCGCGGAAAGAGGTGGAGTGGTTGGGCTTGAAGCCCAAGCCAAAATAGAGGACCATCAAAATGGTGAAATCTGAGGCCAAACCCATCCTTGGTGAAGCAAGAGATGTGGCTATCCAAGTGGGAAGTTGGTTCGGCAAAGCCAACTTCTGAGTAGTGCCCCTGAATGATTTTAAGATGATTTTGGGTATGGAGTTTCTGCGGAACCAGAATGTTGTGATGTTGCCAAAGTTTAACATGTTAACGATCATGGGGCCAAACCTGTCCCACATAGTTTAGTGCCTTACTCAGAAAGGCAAGACTTTAGTGTTGTAGGCAATGCAGTTAAAGAAGAGTGTCAAGCATGGGGAATAAACATTCTTAGTTGTCGTGCACGTAGAAGAAGGAAAGGTGCAAGCAGCAGTGCTGTCGACCCTAGCCGCACTATTAAAAGAGTTTTGGGGGGTGATGCCTTCGAAATTGCCCAAGAGTCTACCACAAAGATGCAAGGTCGACCATAAGATTGAGTTGACCCTGGGAGCGAAGCCTCCAACAATAGTTTTGTACCGCATGAGGCCAGCTGAGTTGAAAGAACTGCATAGAGAGCTAGACGAGATGTTGGATGTAGGCACCATTCGTCTATTGAAAGCCCCATTTATTGCACCAGTCCTATTTCAGATGAAACATGATGGATCCAAGTGATTGTGTGTGGATTACCGTGCGCTAAACAAGGTCACAGTAAGAACAAGTACCCGTTGCCACTAATAGCGAACTTGTTCGATCAGTTGGGTAGTGCCTGAGTCTTTTCAAAGCTAGATTTGCAATTGGGTTACTGGCAGGTGAGGATTGCTGAAGGTGATGAGTCGAAGACAACTTGTGTCACCCGCTATGGTGCTTACAAATTTTTAATAATGTCATTCGGGTTGATGAATGCTCCAACCACGTTCACAAACTAGATCTTCTATCCTTACTTAGACAAGTTTGTGGTAGTCTACCTGGATGATATTATGATCTACAACAACAATATAGAGGAATATGTCAGGTACTTGCGAACAGTGTTTCAGGTGCTGAAGAAGAATGACCTCTGTGTCAAACAAGAGAAGTGTCTCTTTGGGCAGGAGAAGATCAACTTTCTTGGCCACGCTGTGGGGCGTGGTGTACTGCATATGGATGAACAAAAGATAAGGGTCATCCAAGAATGGGTTTCGCCAAGTAAAGTGCCAGAGTTATGGTCATTCTTTGGTTTGACAGATTACTATCAATATTTCATCAAAAGCTATTTCTTCATTGTTGCGCCCTCACAGATTTGTTAAATAAGAACCAGGTATGGCTATGGACAGGAGCGTGCCAAGATGCCTTCGATGACTTGAAGAAAGCCTTACTGAGGGAGCAAGGGGTGTGACTGCCTGATCACTCAAAATCCTTTGAAGTTTATATAGATGGCTCAGACTTTGCCATCAACGAAGTTATTATGCATGATGGTCATTCAATCGCATATCAGAGTCGTAAGCTAAAAGATGCAGAGAGGCATTACACGATGCATGGACGTAAAATGACGACCATCATGTATTGCCTCAAGACTTGATAGCACTATCTCCTGGGTGCCCAATTCGTCATCAAGACAAACAATGTTGCCACGAGCTATTTTCAGACACAGAAGAAGCTAATGCATAAGCAAGCTTGATCGTAGATGTTTTTGGCTGAGTTCAACTTTGCCTTCGAGTACAAGGTTGGAAAGATCAATATTGTGGAAGATGCCTTGAGTCCCAAGGCTGAACTCATTGTTGCACGTGCGGACCCTTCCGAAGTGTATTTGGAGGGCGCTTTGCTGAGCTGCATCCGCAAAGGTATGCACCAGGATTCGACTGCACAACACCTTATTTCTTTGGCACATGCAAGAAAGACTCAGTGGTTTTGGCTACAAGACAACCTTCTCGTGACAAAAGGGGAATGCATCTTTATGCCGCGGTAGGAAAGCCTCCGCCGAGAACTGTTTAAGGAGTGCCATGATACACTATGCGTCAACCATCTTAGTCAGGAGCGGACCTTAGCACTCCTTGAGCGCGACTACTATTGGCCGCAGATGAGAGACGATGTAGAAGGGTATGTGCGAACCTGCCTTATCTGCCAACAAGATAAGGGGACGAACCAGAAGGTTGTCAGTCTCCTTGAGCCTCTACCAATTCGAGAACGTCCTTCTAATAGCATATCCATGAACTTTATTGTTAGTCTGCCAAAGGTAGAGGGCCTCAGTTCTATCCTCGTTATGGTGGATTGTTTCTTAAAGTATACCACCTTCATCCCAACTTCTAAGGAGTGCCCTGTAGAGTTGTTTGTATAGCATGTAGTGAAACACTGAGGCATACCAAAGAGCATTGTGAGTGATCATGATACTCGCTTCACGAACAAGTTCTGATATGAAGTATTTCGACTACTTGGCTCTGATTTGCTGTTTTCAACAAGTTTCCATCCGCAGACCGATAGGCAAACATAGCGCATCAACAAGATACTTGAACAATACCTTAGGCACTTTGTCAGTGCCAATCAGAAAAATTGGGTGAAGCTCCTTGATGTGGCACAATTCTGTTATAATTTGCAGAAGAGCGAGTATTCAGGTCACAACCCATTTGAAATAGCCACAAGGCAACAATCGCTGACCCCACATACTCTTGCCGCGCAAAAAAAGAGAAGGTCTTCCTTCGTTTATTAGTTTGTTCGAGATCGATACGAGCAAAATGAATTGGCGAAGGCATTCCTACATAAGGCGACAAAGAAAATGAAGAAATGGGAGGGTAAGCATCGCTGAACCGCTTGGTTCCAAGTTGGGGACCAAGTGTTGTTGAAGCTTTATCCTGGTCGCAGAGGCATCTTTCACGGGCGGCACTGCAGATTGATCAGAAAGTATGAAGAACCATTTACCATCACAAAAAAGGTGGGAAAACTGACATACAAGCGGGAGTTGCCACCAGATTTCAAGGTGCACCTGGTGTTCCATGTGTGAACCTCAAACAGTTTCATACACATGACGGAGACCCAGAACGTAGTGTGCCACAATGCGCTCCCATCATGCAGAGGGACCCGACAACAAAATGGACCGAGAAACACCTTAGTCAGATCCTTTGCCACAAGGTCAACTACTTGGGTGAAGTGAAAAAATACTTAGTGCAGTGGGAGGAAACAAGGCAACCTACGTGAGAGCCAACTTTTGGGATGAACAGCTGCTACCCGGCTGAAGTCAGGGCTTACCATGAAATAGATGGTGCCGATGATGATGCATGATTTGAAGGGAAAAACATGTTCCCTTGTGACTTATATTGTAAAGTTGCGTCTAGAGTCTGATGCAAGCTGCCCGGTTCAGGTGAATCAATACCTCGAAGGGGAAGCCCGTATACTTGAACTGTAATGCGCCGGCAGGTAAAATTGTGAATGAATCAAATGTGTTGAGCTTTATTTTGTTCACCCTCGTTGTGATTGCAATTCTTCTCCCTATATTCTTTCTTGTTCTATTGCACTTTGATTACAAGCTTCTGCAATTGACAAGCGAGCGATAAGTAGGCTTGCGGCGGTAAGAAAGGACCATCGCGCCACGCTGGCCTATTGAAGGAAACAAGCCTGTGACATAAATGGAGGCTTGTTTTATTCCCTGTCTCCATTGGATTTGGGACTGACATTTCGCTGAGAACAAGGGTTCAATTCATAATGCCTCAATGTTACGTTTAGAGCATGGGGGCACAGTGTATTTGAAGAAAAAAAGTCAAGGAAGGGTCCCTGACTCTCTTATTCTCCTTTCCTCCCTCTATTACACGAAAATCTCTCTCTCCCAACTGCAACCAGAGTCGAGGGTGTGGTCGATGGCGAGGGATGAAGCTGGTGAGACCGAGGCAGTGTAGGAGGTTACTAGCACCAATGGTGATGTCATCGGCGAGACCGGTGATGTCCTTCTTTTCTTCCCCCTTCCTCTTTGGTCTTCCCCTTCTTTGTTCTTTCCCTTTTTCTTCGTTCTTCCCCTTTCTCTCTCTCGGTGGTGGTGAGGGTTGCGACAATGACTCCTGTAACGCTCCCCCTGACGTGGGGGGTTATGGGAGGAGGGAGAACCACTGCCCCTTCCTCTCCCACGAATCAGATCGTGGGAGAGGAAGAGGGGGTTTCCCCAATTAATATGAGAGGGGGGGGGGGGTAACCGACCCCTATGGCTATAAAATCCATAGAGGGGCTCCTCCTCTTTCCCTACTCAAACACCAGAGGAGCAGAGAGGGAGCATGAAGGAAGAAGCTTAAGAGGACCCACCGCCGGTCGCCGACAGGTAAGCCCCTCTCCCTCTCGTGTTTTAATATAGAGGTTGCCGAGGTTGCTGACGAGTTGCAGAAAACCAAGGGCAGAGAGAACCCTGTCCTTGCTCTGCAGTAGATGAAAGGGATCAACATACAGTTTTTCCCTTTGCTATTGCAAACCGTCGATGATGAAAAACGGGGAGGGACAGACCGCCTGCCGCAAGGAGGCAAGAGGTCCGGTCACTGTCCTCATCGTTTGCAGACATAGAAAAAGAAAAGGGGTGTTTCCTCTGCTACCATTGTTGGGTCGGCAGCCACCGGTGAGCGCCACTGATGCCGCTCTGCTTGCAGGAAGTTGCAACAATCCGACAATGATAGGAGTTGTCAGAACTATTGCACGCTGAGATGACAGGCTTGGTCTGCATTTTCTGCAGGCTGAGTTAGTCATCAGTCTGGACATGACCCGGGCTGGTCAAGGCAGACCGAAGGGACTCAGTTTGGGCATATCTAGATTAAGCCAAACATAGAAAAAAAAATCAAGGGACTCAGTTTGGGCATATCTAGATTAAGCCAAACATAGAAAAAAAATCAAACCAAGCCGGATGGACTCAGTCTAGACGACCGAGCCAGGTCGATGAGGTTGGACAGACCAGTTCGGTCTGGAAAGACCAAGTCGGATATATAGTGTTTTGGCAGACCAAATCGATCTATGGTCAGACCGTGTCGGGCCTGTGACGATTGATTGATCGACTCAACCAAATCAGGTCGATGGAATGCACAAACCAACTCGATCTAATCAGATCGAGTCAAGTCTAATTAATGTGAGACCAATTTGGTTGGAGTAGAATAAAGTCATATCCATTCTCATAGTTGGGCCTGGTCATACCGAGTAGGATCCGATCAGACGACCCCATTCAGATCCAGATAAATCATTTCGAGCAGGTTTGGATCAAGAATTTTGAATTCAGGATCCAAATCGGAATTTGAATTGAGGACCTAAGTGATCCATTTTTAGTATGGATGTGGATCTTAAAGTAACATGATATAAAGATGACATAGAGGTCACATTGAATGGTTGAAAGAGCAAAAAAGACCATTTTACCCTTAATATGACTACATAATAGACAAGGCATAACTTGGTGCCTTGAAGTCAAATTCATGTGATTCCCGAATCCATAGATTTTACTGCTTGAGTAGAATCCATTAGTACGGAATGTGAGGACAAACTTTAAAAGAATAAAGTCAGAGTTTGACATTTAAGTTTAAGGGTATTTTAGTAATTTTGATGATAATATGAGGTATTTATTGATTTTAGATCAAATGTTGCATGAGATTAAGAATTAGAATTTAAGCATTTTAGGTAAGTGAACATTTGCAAATTCATCCTTAGTTAATTAAAATACATGCTAGCTAGTTTATGCATTCTTCAATATGATTCCAAATGCTTCAAGTATGCTAGTTTTGTTTATTGTGAATAGACATTGTTTTGCATACTTAGAAATTTATAAAATTCAAGTGTGATGCTTAAACCTGATCATGCATATTTTCTTAGTTATGAAATAAATATGGCATGACATGATTGCATGTATGAGATTAATGTATTACGTGAAAATTGAGGGTAGAGTTTTAGAGCCTCAGGGTAGGTATTACCTTGAAGAATGCCATGCTTATGCTTTGCGAGGGGCATTGTAAGTGTCATGAACTAATCTGTGGTGGGTTGCCATCCTTAATAATTCTGACATGTAAACATATGTTAAAAAGTAGTTAGTGGATATACATTGATGATTGTATAACACACTGACTTCAAAATGTGACTATTGAGATAAATTTGTGTATACGATGACCACACAGAACATGATGGGGAGCTCTAGTAGGAGGCATGGTCTAGGGCAATGTTGAGGTATGCACCTCGTGAGTAACTTGAGAATATCTCAAATGTTCCTAGGTGACCCTTAGGGGTTAAAACGTTGCCCACTAGATACATGTAGGATGTAGCATAAACCACAAAACCTTGGGATCAGGTATTAGCTCCTTGAGACACCTTGGGAGAAGGTATAGCCACCCTGGCTCTTCGGCTAGCTATCGATTGAGCTCCTTCGCTCTCAACTTGCAATCATCGGGCAACTGCAACACCTGTGTTTGTAGTCTGCGCCGGTTTGAACTACGTTGTTGTGAGTGGTTCATATGTCTCCAACATCGTAGACTTTGAGTTGTCTACATGGGTTGCTACGCTCGAGGAGGCTATGTCCGAAATAGCCGAATTAGAGTAGAAGATATGTTTGAGAATGATAATAGAGACACGGTAAAAAGGGGATAAAACTCATAAATAACATGTGTGCATAAGTAACAAACTAAACTAAGACAAGGAGCTTAGAGCTCACTGTAGTTGTAACAGTCATGTTTATTTGTAGATAAAATCTTACTAGGTTGTAGACTCACCCCCTTTTTTTGGTTACAACTGTATGTTCAGGGACTGCTGTCACTCACAATACCTAGTATCAGACTGCGACTTTGCTACATCAGAAGTATGGTTCACCTTTACTTTTACTCTGCTTTTGTCTTTGGATGGTTATGATATTGTAAATGGATGCATGAACCTTCAATTATTAAATGAAGAAAAAAATTTAGCATAGTTTTAAGTTGTTTTGAGATTATTGAGCAATTTTCCTCTGAAAACTAACATCCATGAACTCAGGCTCGAGAGGCCCCAGATCGGGTCGTTACAACTCCACCCTCCAGAGCCCAAATTAAGTCCTAAGCAAAACTGCAAAAGAATGCCCCGAACCTCAGGTCTCTGTGTGTGGGTGTTAATGTTGGTTGAGTTGAATTTGGAGGTATCCATCTTCTTGATTTTAGATTTTGGACTTCCGATTGTCACTTTTGTAGATTCACACGCAGAGTATGAAGAATTTGGAGTTGAATAAATGATGTTGGATGTTCTAGCCCAAATTTTCTATGATGAATTTCCTAGCTTTTAGATGTTGATCCATGATCAACAATCTCGTTCATCTGCATTTGAAATATACACAAAGGATTCTCTGCTTCTTATGCTTGTTTTGTTCTTTGCATCTATTAGCGGGTATAGTTTGTTGGGGTTAAAACGGACGTACCGGGTCTTCCCATAAGTGTGAATTGATGAAAACAATAAAACAATGACAGTGGAAGAAATAAAACCAAAACAAACCAATAGCGAAAACAGAATAATACACAACGATTTACGTGGTTCCTTCTCAACTGAGATACATCCACGACGACCAATAGGTCATCAACTTCCACTTTCTTCAAACAAAGATTACAGAGTGGTCAAAAGGCATCAACCTTACAAATACACAAGGTGTAACGAAATAAACAAAATGATATACCTCACTGAGAAACAAAGAACGAATGATCTGAAGAACCAACTTGACGAAGTTGTCTTGAAAGAAGTGTAGCAACACTTCTTGCTTTTGTTCACTCCACACCCTTTTGGTGCCCTAAAAGAGTTTCTCACACCTTTTTACTCTCTTTTGCCTTTTATTTTTGTTCTCTCATCCATCCCTTAAATAGAGGACGAGACCCGCATTTAATGTGAAAGACTAAACATCTTGCATAACTTACAATGCGCCTGAAATGCATTAACATAAATCACTATCCACCTGAAGCCACAAATCGCTATGCAGCGATACCACAAGTCGCTATGCAATGAGTACTGCAAATCGCTATGTAGCGATACCATAAATCACTATGCAACGATACCACAAATCACTATGTAACGATACCACAAATTGTTATCCAACGAGTACTACAAATCACTATTCAGGTTAAAGCACTTTTCGCCAAATCGTTATCGATAAATCGCTGATCCTTAAACTCTGAACAACTGAATCGACATTCAGCTGAGAGAACTTCTACAAATCGCTATCCAGCGAATATGAAAATCGTCCTCAAGAAGATTAGGCATTGTGCTTGGAATTCAACAACGATACTGAATGTGCATCGAACCAATGGATCCTACAGAGGGAAACCCAACATAGTTCAACACTTTGAGTAGCAACCAGGGTTTACTGGCTCAATTTTCTTATGGTGTAGGGTATCTTTGACGAAGATTTAGTCCTAGCGTTGAGAGGGGTGTGTCAACTAAAGAAGCTGGTTGTGAGCTACTGTGATTGGGGCGGAACCAGTCGGGGAATAAGGTGATTCATTTTGTGCTCTAGATTGCTCTGCTTGATTTTGCATGTCTATATGAGACACTTTGTATCTTTATCTCCATGCTTCTGAGTGTATTGTTGCCTTCAGGATATGTCTTGTTGCTCTATCATTTTCAAGTTTTTTCATTTAATAGTAACTGTGTTTCTTATAACAAGTAAACACCTACAATAATTGATTTCAAATTCAGATGCTACACTGCAAGCCATCCTATTCAAACACTGATGCGCATAATGCCTGCTTGTTCGAACAAGTTGATCAGCTATTGCATAGGACATTAGCCAGACTTGTTAGACACTTGTTTCACTTATTTCTTTATTTCTTATTTGCTGTTGCTCCTTCTATGCTTTGCTTTTAAAATTATGCAAGAATTTGTGTCATTGTATTTTATTATATTCTCCCCTTTTATTTTGAAGAATGTCATTGAGAGAGAGTTAACCTATTTTCTTCTCTTCTCTGGCATTCCCAAAGTCGCATTTCTTTATTGCATATTTTTGTTGGGCACTGAGCAGGGAGACTTTTATTTGGCACGGCATCATACAGTCTGTGCCTCTATGGGCAAAATGACTCAAGTGTAATGCAGTGCATCCTGTGCCATGCAAAATGCATTGTTGTAGGTGAACTTTGTATTATTGTAACTTGGTCTGTTTCCAATCCTCAAATCTATTACTGCATAGGACATTATCTGTGCTTGAATTTTTTGTAATTAGATAATGAAAATAAATTATCCATGAAAGTCTGGTGTTATGAGGTTGCAGGACATTCATGGAGTCTCATTTGCCAGCATTCAAAGAAGGTAACCCTCAGCTGAAAGTAGTTACTGAGCTGATTCATGGTCAACAAGGGAAGTAATGTAATGGTTCATTTTTTTCTAAATTTATCTACAGTGTTAAACAGTGAACCAAGGCACTCCAATGAGAATATGTTTGCTTATTATCATTTGATTTGGAAATCATGCAAAAAACAAAAACCAACGAGTTATATGTGTTAAGAATATGACACCGGAGGAAATACAGCTGCATGCTATCAGCCTAAGGAATGCATTGGGAAAGAAAGAGGTAAAGTTGAAGACCAGGCGTGTCACCAAACATCCTAGGGTTCTGGGTACATGGACAACTGATCAAAAGTTTTGAAGCAGATGTTGGAAAATTCTGATGCTTGATTATGGCCATGTTTATCTAAAACTGATTTGTTTTAAAAATGTGTTAACAACACTTCACTGCTTTGATGGCCATTATTTGGGATAAGTCTTTGGTGCAGATGTGTATCAATAAGCACCTCACTCACTTGTGTAAAAAACCCAAGTCCTCTCCCCACCAAGGAGAAACCGAAGTCTTTGATCAAGGCTTTGAATCATAATTTTTAAATTAGGGCTTTTTATAGTTAATTTGATTATGGCCTTTTTTATTAGATTAGAGTTTTTATTTTTATTTTCTATGATTAGGGATTTGAATTAATTTTTTTAATTAAGGCTTTTTATAGTTAATTTGATAAAGGCTTTTCTTGTATTTGGTTAGGGCTGTTTTTTTTTCTTTGATTAAGGTTTGAATTCGGGCCTTTTTATTTAATCTCATGCTTTATTTTTCTTATAGTTTATGATTTTTTTTGGTTTATTTATAATTTATTTTCTTGCATTTTAGGGTTTTTATGATTTAATAGGGTTTGATAATTTGATTTAATAGGATTTGATATTTTTATAATAAACTTTCATAATTAGATGTAATATGACATTGATTAGATCATTTATATATAAAAAAACATCATTTCTTATTTTTTTCTCATAATACTCAAAATTTAAATATTTTTTAGATTTTAGATTTTTAACATTTTTTTTATGTTATGTTGGATCAAATTCGAGATCCATATTTCAAGAAAAATCCATGATTTTAGACATACGTTCGTAATTGATACACATCCGAGGCAAAAATCCATTATAAACTTGTTAAAACATGTAAAATCAGGTCATACCATCCAAAACTAAGTAATCCGACTCATTATTCATGGCTGTCCATTTTGTTTGTTCATTTTGTTCAATCCTGAACAAACCACCAAACAAGCCTTTGTGAACTTGGCCACTTGGGCTACATCGTGCTCTTACTCTGCATCGTGACATCAATTTTTTAATATGGTTTATTTTTTTAATCCTTTTAGTTCCACACGATATTTAGGGCTGAAAGAATGTCAATTTGGTCCATGTTTGGTTGGGTTTTGTCAAACCTGATTTGAATCGAGGTTAGATTGTTGATCGTACCAAGTTCATTTGAATTGTCAATGGCAAGCTCTTGGTCCATAACAACCCGGCTCTAGAACAGGGCCACTGATATGGTGCAACAACAAGTCCATACTATCGGAAGCTCAATGGTCTAAAGTTCAAAACCATGCCCTAGTTCTAAGAAAAATAAGATACAAAAGACCAAAAAAGAAAAAAGAAAAGTTCTTTTGTAATCCACAGGTTTGTTTTAATTCTAATATGCATTTTAAGCACCAAGTCCAAAACTGATTTTGAAATAAATATGATGAAGTAGATTTTATCTAAATCTGAAATTTGTATGGTACTATTGGATCCAATAAAAATAGGTTGAAAACATGTATTCTTCATGTAAAAAGTACAAATGGATCAGACTTGATCAAGATTGGAACACAAACAAATCCAAATCCATTTTGGAAAGGATCTTGATTATATAAGCCTGAATACAAATGATAACAAATTCAGATTCTATGTTGAGACCTACAGTGAAAAATAATGTATCAAATTCAGGTGAATGATCCAGAAGAATTTGATCCATTTCGACCCTACTTACCACGTTAGATTTGTAACATAATGCCTGACCTTAGGGATGTCAATGGATAGGATTTGAGTCTCCAATTACATATAAAACGTCTCCTATTGACTAGTCAAATCTAGATTCGGTTTAACTTTTTTCCTTCTGATTTTGAATTTGAATCCGAATTGGATTAGGTTGGAGTTAGTAATGTCTATACCCAAATTAAATCCACCTGTTTACATCAAGGCACGATCCAGTAATCGAGTTGAATAGCTTTCAAGGTATTTAGCCATACAAAATGTGAGTGGCCCTACTCATGCACTGCATATGTTGTTAACAATGTTTTCCAGTAAACAAGACCAATTTTGAAGTGCGGATTAGGTGCAATCACATTGCACAATAAGAGTGTATCGTTGAACCTCGCCCCCCCTATCTCGATATAGCTTGTCAGTTGTGGGGCCCAACAATGAGATGGAGGGCTGTTAGGTGCAGCAGCACACTTACAGTGTGCAATGTGATTGTACCTCATCGAGAATTGCTAAAACATGATAGTGATTTTTTTTCTCTAAAATTGCTGAACAGAAATGCTAGTTTTATTAATCACTGGTAAAGGATGTGTTGAAGGGAAATTTATGTTTAGGTGCTTAGCATATGGCGAAACTGCTTTTAATTGTGCCCACAAGGGCGGTACTCATCTGGTAGGGGCGACTTGTGAATGTCACCAAATTGATTGGCAAGTTCGAAACTCACGGGTGGCATCGAAGCTTGGTGTACTCCCCGATGAACAGGAGGGACCTTAAGGGTTTTACCAACCGGAGGCCAGCCAAGGTGGATCGGCGATACAGGGTTTTTCCCTTGGATTATCCCAAAAAGAAATTACGTTTAATTGCCTATGTTGTAAAAGTTTTGGAATAAGTGCCTATTTTTTGGAAGAAATTGTTAGTTACTTTTTATATATCGCTTCACTCTACCGACTCATTAAAATGGTAATTTTACCATTTCTTTTTTGAAAATGATTGAATGCCACTTTTTTATAATTAAGGCTAAATAAGTTCAGTAAGTTCAGTTTGATTCTTTAAAATAACATATTAACCATTTTTTTTTCCAACTGATTGAATGCCACTTTTTTGTAGTGGCCAAGTAAGAAACTGTAGCAAGAAAAAGTGACAGAGAACAATTTCTAGAAAACATAAGCGCTTATTCAAAAACTTTCTATAGGCAGTTAAACATAATTTTGTGATAGTGGAGGCTGAGCTACTAGCTACTCAACTGGATCATTGTATCCGCTCTCATTTACATCCCTACTGTGGCTTGAACAAGGCAATTACTGACTAGTTGGAATTATATAAATCGGTCCCCCGATTTACGAGAAAATTTAACCAACTAAGAGGTTAAACTGAAAAAAAATTAAATAGAAATAACATATTTCAATATTCCAATCAACCGACTATTCCATATATTTTTCATTTAAAAAGTAGATGAAAATTTTCCAAAATCCTAAATCAAACAATTTCTTGTTCTCATAATTTTACAAAAAGCTAAAACTTATCCTAAAAACATGGACCGTACACAAAGATAAAAAAAAATCCCAAAACTAAAATGAATCTCATGAACCCTGCTAGGCCCGATTCACTTTGCTCTGCTCCTGCACCACCCATCTCTGGCAGCACCACCCCTAACCCATCTCCAACGCCTCCCCTGCTAACGATAGAGCAGGACAACCATCTCTGGCACCTTCCCTAACCCATTTCTGGCACCCAGCTGCTGCAACACCACCCATCTCAGACAACACCACCAACCCACCATTCCTGGCTGCAGCCATTGCCACCGGGTCCCACCCCATCTCCGACTCCCCTTCATTGTACAGGGGAGAGAGAGAGAGAGAGAGAGAGAGAGAGAGAGAGAGAGAGAGAGATCATTGGGCACGCTTGTCGATGCTTTTTTAAAAATTTGTTCCCTTCTTCTTGTTCTTTTCGGAACAGGGGTGAAACAAAAATAACTTTATTTTATGAACAGACGGATGGTGTTCTGCGTGTCCACCACATCCAATGTTTGTTAAAAAAATATGTAATTTTTTTGTAATTTTTTCCCCCGCAAGGGATGCACCATCAGGTTGAAAAAAAAAAGTTGATGGTGTTTTTGTAAAATTGGGTTGAAAACTCAGTTTTGCAACTCAAACCAAGACCTGGTTGTTGGCATCCAAACAACCACCAAACTAGGGTGTCACCCAAAGAGTACCTTAACGTAATATAAGTTGTACAATGATTTTTTTATCATTCTAAAAAACATCTAAATATGAAAAATGTCTAATTTAATACATGTTTATAGGTTATAAGTTATAAATAATGCATCTACAGATTTAAATTAAGCAAATATCCAAAATTTTATCCTTTAAAACTATATGAGATGGTTTGGTGATAGAATTGTTTAAACATATAACTAGTACTCTCTCTCTCTCTCTCTCTCTCTATATATATATATATATAAAGCACAAAACTATTCAACTGAAAATCACAGGTTCATTATGGACTTAAATATGACTGCATAGATGTGTTCAACATGATTTGCTAAGGATCAAGCCTTAGATTATGCTATTTTGATCCAAAAAATATGACTTTTTGAGACGTGAAATGTTAGTGTATTATGCGATATTGATTTTTGAAGCTTTTAAAAAACTTACATGTCACATGATTCAAAACTCATTTTCTATCAAACAAAGATTGAACTTCACATCCATACGGGTCGATCTACAAAAAGTCCAAACGGCATATGAAAAGAAGGTTAATACTCAATAGTTTTGTGACTTCAATAGCAATATATATATCTATATATATCTATATCTATATATATATATGCGTTTGTGTTTTATATCAAACCTAACGATGTGATCTACAATGTTGTTTAATAGAACATTTGATATGGACTGAACATTTGGTTAAATCACTCATTTTTTTCTTTTGGCTGGCAATCACAATCATAACTTGCCTTTTCTCACGTTTCACTAACCTTAAGAAGGTATTATGATTGTGCATGATCCAAGAATCACAAGGCATCGCAAATAAGGGTTGTACTAACTTATGCTCCATGCAATCCAAACCTGGCAGGTTCAAATTTAAATGACCCGGATATAGGGATGCAAATGGTGAGACTTGGGTGGATGTAGGATAGCCGACTATGACTTAATTGGAGCTAGCATAATCAGATTTGGATTCAGAGTCAGATGGGGAACAACCTAAAATGAATTTTGATCCGATTTGCTTAACATCTAACATTTACATGTATTCATATTTGGACTTTAGTTGGATTCACACTCGGATTTGGCTGTGAAGCTTGATACTGAATCAGGATCTAATCTTGGCTAACAAACCCGACTAAAATGGATTTAGATTCAATCGAATATCCAACCTGAATCCTAACCGTTTACGGATCCAACCAGGATTCGAGACTAAAAAAAAAGTATGAAGGCATATTCTGATAACTTCAGGGGTATTTTAATCATTTAAGAAAAAGGAAAAAAAAGCAAAATAAAACATTACCACTAGTAGACAAAATTAACAGGACTGATCATCTTATAAAACTCCCACCGCCGTCCTCTTATGTGTCCACGCGGTTTCCTTTTGCCACCTCTCTCTCTCTCTCTCGAGGAATAAGAAGCCACGACCGACCGATCGAAACCATCAACGTCGAAGCCACCGAAGAATTCTTCCTCCTTAAAAGGACATGCAATAATCCCTCTCTCTCCCTCTCTCAAAATATTGATTAAGACTTAGAGACCATTTTTTCCTTCGTTCCTATTGAAATCTTTCGATTTTCTTTCATCGCAAGGGTCGTATTCTTTCGCCTTTGCGCTTCCTTTTCCTTTTCGCAGCCTTTTCGTTAATTATTCTGTCGTCGGTATTCGAAATTTTCGTTTTCCTCGCATATCCATTTGTCGATCTGTTGGCTTTTCCTTGGCAAAATAGGTAAGGAGTGCCCATTCTTAGAATTTATTTGTTTTTTTTTCAAATTTCCTTGGATTGGCATTGGTGTTTCGCTTGACACTTCGATGATTTCTCGAATTTGTTCTTTCAAAGAAAGAAAGGATTTCTCAAATATGTGTTTGGGAGATGTGATGATGATGTGGTGTGTTTTCGGGGGGAACTTTTTTGCGAGTTTTTGTATAAGAGAATGTGGCGTTTTTTGTAACCAATTTGCTTTTGGAATTTGTTTTTGAATTAATTGGTTGGTGGTGTTCCATTGAATCTGTCTTGCTTTTACAATTAACGTGTACTTTACACGGGCATCTACTTAAAAAATATTGAGGGCATCGATGCCGACTTGGCATTGATTAGGCTGTTCTTTCTTTCAATAGATACCATTGATTTTTTCTTTTGGCTGCCATTTTCTTGGTGTTTTCCCAATTGGGTTCTTCATTTCTTGTTCTTTTTTTTCTGTCTTATTTTCTTGGGACGTTGTTTTGCTCTGTGGCTGTTTCAGAGCATGTGCCTGCAACAGAAGTGTTTGAGCTATTGCATCTCTTCATCTTTGTTGGCAGATGTTTAGTGGTATTTGAATAGACTATGCGATTGTATGTGTCCTTCTGTTGCAGGCACATGCATGTTCTCCTTGCTTCTTTGCATGTAGGGACGATTCCTACATTGAACAATTAAGGCATATCAAGAAGAGATCCACGATGAGGCGGTGGATTTGCTGCAGTTGTCAGGTGGAAGATCCATACAAGCCAGATGAGAATGATCCTCTAAAAAGTCGAAAGAATGCTGCAGATGGTATTTTATTTCTTTCTGCAGTTTTTGCTGTTCTATTGAAGCACTTTTGTGAGGACCAATGTGCTAGGAATCTCTTCTCATAAAAATGAATAGTTTGGAAACAGAAAAAAAGTAAATCATGCTGGTTGTCTGAGAATTCTTCTCATTTCAAAAGCTTCTTTGCAGATCGTCTTTGTTATTTTCATGTCTGTACAAATAAGCTTCTCTTGTTTCAGAGCTAATTTTAACTTTGCCACATCGGTTTCATTCTTATGGATGAGGATTCTGCAAGTTGAATGCAAAGATTAATAGATTAGGCAATGGATCTAATGTAATCAAAAGTTATGATAAAGTGTTGCCTCAATGCTTGTGGTTGCCTAATGGATATCAAGATTCTAATACTAGGAGCTGGAATTTTCCCACATCATTGTGTCAATCAACTCTTCTGTTTTTTTTTTTTTTGTAATTTAAGGCTTCATTCCAGATCCTGTATATGTTTGTAATTGTAGTAAACATGATGGATGAGAATTTGTATCGTGTTTGATCTCATTATGCATATTGAGTAGAACTGTTTTTCTGGATATAAGGAGAGGACAATGTCAAACAACATTCAGCATAAGTTCATATGACATGTAAAGGAGAATCTAAAGAGATATATTTTGAATGGAAGAATTTTCATAGACACCCAAATTTATAGCAACTTTTAAAAATTGATTCTTGTAAGCTATGTAGTCAAAAGGGCTAAGCAGTGCCTAGTCGGTGGACCCCTAAAAAGACTAGTGGGAGACTAGGCAGGACTAGGTGGACTAGTCGGTACCTTAATTAAAAAAAAAAAAAATATGCAAATGAATGGCTAAAATTAGTAACAAACATGTATGCAACATAAAATCAACCAACAATAAGCAAAAAATAAAAAACAAAACATGTCGAACATTGCAAAACCTGCCCAAATATTAAAAATAATTGAATAAGCAAAGCAAAAAATTATCAACAAATACAAAATAATTTTAAAAAAATCTAAATTCTTAAAATAAAGTGTTAAATCTAACAAGAAACATGTATCCAACATAAAATTAATCAACAACAAATTCACGAACCATAAGATATTGCTATCGCCAAGCGATCTTAACCGAATATCCGATAAAATTGGATTCGTAATTGAGTTAAGCATAATATATTATATGTGTACATACCAATGTATGCACATGTATTATATATATATACATAGAATATATGCATGTAATGAAACAAGAGCCTTCGAACAAGAACATAAAAGTTCACAACAAGTGTCCCATAAGGGCACATCAACAAAGCCCACAAAAGGGCATACACAAGAAGGCTAAAAAATAAATAATTTTATTTAATCCATAAAAATGCTAAAAGCATTGAATTACAATGTGGGGGATGATTCCTATTTATACACAAAAGGGAGCTCAAGAGAGAGGCTCTTGAGACTCAATAGAGTCGTTAGAGCTAGTCCAACAACTCTATTTGTAGCTGTTGGACTAGCTCCAATGACTATCAAACTAGTCAACAATTGTTTTGACTAGTATGTACACATATAATATATACACTTTTAACACTCTCCTTCAAACTTACAGTGCAATGATAAAAAGTTTGCCTAAGAGAAAATGAAATCTAGGAGCAACGAGATGTTTTGTGAAGAAGTCTGCCAACTGGTATTATGATGTAACATAAAGCAGATCAATAGTCTCATGTAGATGCTACTCTCTGACGTAGTGACATTCATTTATATATGTTTGGTGTGTTCATGAAATGTTTAGTTGCTGACTATGTAGATCACACTTTTGTTGTCACTGCACATGTATGAAAAGCTTTTGTCACTTCAACTCCTATGTCAGACTACAATTTTCTGAGTCAGACTACTTCCATAGTTGTGGTCGCTATAGCTTTATACTTAGCTCCGGTTGACAAAATAGAGACCTTCTGCTGCTGCTTGTATCGCCACAAATTCAGAGATTCACCTAAGAAAATACAAAAACGAGTGGTTGAGTGTCTGTTATTGGGATCACCTTCATAGTCAATATCAATGTAAGCAATTAAATCTAATGTAGATGAAGCAGACAAAAAGAATTCTCAAGAAAGAGAAGTCTTAATATATATCTAATAATACACAAAACTGATCCCATGTGAACAAAAGTGAGAGCGTGTTGAAATCAACTAGCCATGTGTACAACGTGTCCTATATTACGTCTAATAATTGAGAGGTAGGAGAGTGCTCCAATAAGCTGTCTGTAAGGAGTAAGATCTTTAAGAGGTTTTCCATCATCAATTCACATCTTTGTATTGACAACCTCAGGGGTATCAACTCTCTTATCATCTGTGATTCCAGACTTGAAGACAATGTCAAAAGAAAATTTAGACAAATAATAAATACCCTAAGAGAGTAAGCAACTTCAATTTCTATGAAGTATCTTAATGAACCCAAATTAGTCATTTTAAAATGATTTTTGAGAAGTTTTTTAATGTTTTCAACTCTATGTTTGTCTCCTCTGGTGATGATCAAGTCGTCTATATAAAGGAGGAGAATAATAATATCTGTATCAGAAATCTTAACAAACAAGGCAGTGTCAGTTAAACAAGTTCTGAAACCAATATCAAGCATAACATGACTAAACTTATCATACTAGGCTTTTGATGCCTGTTTAAGATCATAAATAGCTTTATCTAAATGAAGAGCTTTACCCTTAGGGATACTTATACCAAATGGTGTCTCTCTCTATATATTTCTTCAACTAAATTTTTATTAAGAAATATATTTTTGACATCCATTTAGAATATAGACCATTTTCTAACAGAGGTTAGGGTTGCTAAGGTCCTAACTTTTATCATCATGATAACAGGAGCAAAGATTTTTTCATAATCTATGCCATACTCTTGCGAATATCCCTTTGACAATTAATCTGACTTTATACCTTTCAGGAATTTCATCACTCTTGGTTTTTACTTTGTATACCCACCTACAACCTATAAGTTTCTTTTCTTGTGGGATATCTTGAATAGTTCAAGTGTTAGCATTTCTAAAGCTCCTAATTTCACTCTCATGGCTTCTACCCATTCAGAGTGTTCTTTGGCTTGAGCATAGGTTTAAGGTTCTACATATGAATGGATTAATGCAGTAAATGTCTTGTAATTAGGAGAAAAAGAGTCATAAGACAAACTTCCTAGGTGGTTTAGAGATTCTAGATGACCTTCTGGATTATACTTCAGGCTAATCAAAATATTTCTTGAGTGCACATGGATGATTGAGATCCCTAGGCCTAGAGTATTGTAAATAGTTCTTGTCCCTATGGGATTGCTCTTCACTAATCACATCATCATGGTTTTGTTCTGTATCGATTATATCCCGACCATTATCAAGGTCACATTCACAATCACAACTTTCATTATCATACTTCAAAGTTAAATCTAATACAAAGGAATACTCAAGTACTTTCTTAGTTTTTTCAAAATAAAAAAGCTTTCATTTTCTAAAAAAAGATACATTTCTTGAAACATACAATTTTTTATTCTTAAAATCAAAGCACCTGTAGCCTTTTTGGTTGTCTGCATAACCTAAAAAGGTATAAAGAATGGCACGACGAGAAAGTTTATCATTCTTGTTAGTGAAAACAAAGCATTTGCATTCGAACACTCTCAATCTAGAGTAATAAGTTTTTCAATTGGGGTCATATTTTTCAATGAAGAGGATAACATTTTGTTAGTGAGATAGGTAGTAGTTAAAGTTACTTCAACCCAAAAATCTTTTGGAACTTGGTTTGCTATTAGTAAGGTTCTAGTAGTTTCCATAATTTGAATGTGTTTTTGATCGGCCAAACCATTTTGTTGAGGTGTGTGAGGACAAGATCTTTGATGTGTGATGCCATGTAAATTCAGAGAATCCTTAAATTCTTTTCATAAAAATTCTCCCCCTGAATCTGTTCGAAAAATATAAATATCATTTTGAAATTTATTTTTAACCTATTTATGAAATATTTGAAAACGTAAGAAAACCTCATATTTATGTTTAAGTAGATCAAAGTATGTCTAGAAAAGTCATCAACAAAAATTCTATAGTATGCGTATCCACCATTTGATTTGACTGGTGTCGTACCCCAAACATCTGAATGTATTAACTCAAGTGGTCTAGAAGAAACAAAAGTTCTGTCGTGAAATGATATTCTCTTCATTTTACCAATGATACAATCTTTACAAGCAAAATTTTTAAAATTACAAAATTTTCTCAAACTTGACAAATATTGGATTTTGGATATATTAGGATGACCAAGTCATTTGTACCATAATCACACAACCAATTTTTGAACATTATAACAGAAGGTATCCTTGAGTATTTCTAAAAACTCCATATAGTAGAGACCTCCTTTTCTATGGCCTTCTCCAATCAGTTTCCCTGACTGACGATCCTATACCCAACAACCATAAGACCCGTGAATACGTGACCCTTCACTTGAGTTGGAGAATGTCTGGTTTGCGCATCAGCATCTCTCCACAGGCCTACCGCCTTGCGCATTTGCCTTGTTGTGGGTTCTTTTCATCTGCACCGGGTGAAGCGGAAGGCGCGCAGCCGAAGCAAACACAAAACGGCGCTGCATGCGTCAAGGGTGTAATGAAATATGCGGAAAAGCAAAGAGTGCTCTAAGCACTTACAACATCCGCTAATGAACAAACAACAAGGGATAATACCCAAACCCACAAGAGACAACACAACATAAAAATATAAATGTCTCTTATTGAAAGAGAGAGAGCTCTCGAGAGAGTAAGAAATACAAGAGGGGTTCACCCCTATTTATACACAAAAGATGGAGAGGGAGAGGGCCAAGAGGCCTTAAAAGGAGAGCCACCTAGGGGGCTCCCCATGTAGTCGTTGGGAGCCCCCAATGGTCACAAATGTGACCGTTGGGGGCCCCATCGACTACATGTGGGGCCCCTTTTGGGTGAGCAAAAAAAACAAAAAATAAAAAATAGAATTTACAAAAAATAAAGAGAAAAATAAAATAAGAAAAACAAGTACCCCTATCGGGTACTTGTGAAATGACAAAAATACCCCTATCGGGTATTATATATATATATAAATATATATATATATATGAATTACATATATTTTAACACCCTCCCTCATGCTTTACGGGGATATAACCGAAAGCTTGTTAAGCAGAAACAAAAACCGAGGAGCGGCAAGAGCCTTAGTGAAGAAGTCCGCCAACTGGTACTCTGATGTGACGTAAGGTAGTGCTATAGTTCCTCTTAGGTATTCATCCCGAACGTAATGACAGTCTATCTCAATATGCTTAGTACGCTCATGGAAGGTGTGATTGCTTGCAATATAGATTGCGCTTTTGTTGTAGCAACACATCTTCGAAGGAGTAGAGATGACAATGCCCATATCACTGAGGAGGCTTCTTAGCCACACAAGTTCCATGGTTGTAGTGGCCATAGCACGATATTCTGCTTCCGTCGAGGACAATGATACTTTGTGTTGCTTCTTGCATCTCCACGAAATCATAGAGTCACCTAAGAAAACACAAAATCCGGTAGTTGAGACTCTGTCATTGGGATTTCCTCCCCAATCTGCATCAGTATAAGCAATTAAATCAAGTGACGAGGCAGAAGAAAGAAAAACTCCCTTAGTTATGGTATTTTTGATATATCTGACAATCCTTAAGACTGCACTCATGTGCACGGTTGTAGGTGCATGTTGAAACTGACTGACTGAGTGGACGGCATGAGCAATGTCTGGCCGTGTGATGGATAAGTAGGTTAGAGACCCAACAAGTTGCCGGTAGGGAGTAGGATCCTCGAGAGGTGTTCCATCTTCCAACCTTAATTTTGCATTGATGACTTCTGGGGTTTCTGTCTTTTTATCATCGGAGATACCGGATTTGGAACAGATGTCAGTAGCAAGTTTCATCTGAGAGAGAATGTACCCTCGAGGAGAGTACGCCACTTCAATTCCTAAAAAATATCTTAAGAAACCAAGGTCAGACATATCAAAATTTTCTTTTAAAACCTTTTTAATATCATTAATGCCTTGTTCATCACTTCCAGTGATGATCATATCATCAACATAAAGTAGTAAAATAACTACTGAAGACCCTGCACTTTTCACAAACAAAGCAGTGTCAGTATAACATGAACGAAAATTTAAACTTGTCATTACATTACTAAATCTATCATGCCAAGCCTTTGGGGCTTGTTTTAAACCATATAATGCCTTTTTAAGTTTAAGAATTTTATTTTTACCAATACATACTCCTGGTGGAGGATCCATGTAAACTTCTTCATTTAATTCGCCATTTAGAAATGCATTCTTAACATCGAGTTGATAGATAGGCCATTTCTTCACTGACGCAATAGCAATAAGAGTCCTAACACTAGTCATTCTAGCAACAGGTGCGAAGGTTTCTTCATAATCTATACCATATTCCTGAGCATATCCTTTAGCTACTAACCGTGCTTTATAACGTTCTAATGAACCATCACTCTTGGTTTTAATTTTGAAGACCCATCTGCATCCTATTGATTTCTTTCCAATGGGTAGCGAAGTTATTTCCCAAGTTTTTGCTTTTTCAAGGGCACTAAGCTCTAAGTTCATGGCTTCAACCCATTGGGGAATATTTTTGGCCTCATTATAATGTGAAGGTTCATGGAATGAATGTAATGCAATTAGACATGCTCTATATCTAGGAGTTAGGGACTCATAGGAAACAAACCTATTAGGAGGGTTGGAGATCCGACTGGATCTCCTTAAAGAGGTTTCTTCTATGTTGGATCCTTGAGAGTATTTTTCTAAGGCACTTATCTGAGTTTGTTGACCACGCCTACCATATGTTTGGATTGGTCTATTGTTCTCATCTATAGCATTATCAAGAAGAATTTCCTCTAGGTCATTCAAAGACTCATTAGAGATTTCCTCTTCTTGAGGAGTCTCATCTTCTTGAGATAGAAGATCAAATAAAAAAGTATATTCACTTTCGTCAATATCTTTAGTTTTCACAAAACCATTTTCATTTTCCAAAAATGTTACATCTTTGGATACATAGAGTTTGTTATTTTTCAAGTCAAAACATCTAAAACCCTTTTGATTTTCTCCATAACCCAAGAAAACACATTCAATAGCTTTAGGAGATAATTTGTCCCGTTTATGGGTAAGGACAAAACATTTACATCCAAAGACTCTTAATCTATTGAAGTCGGGTATTCTTTCAAATAGTTTTTCGTATGGAGATGTATTTTGTAAGGATGAAGATATCATTCTATTTATTAAGTAAGTTGAGGTTAAGGCCGCTTCGGCCCAAAAATTCTTTGGAAATAAGAAGTGTCCTAGTGGTTTCCATGATATGTCTATGCTTTCTTTCGGTCAAGCCGTTTTGTTGGGGAGTCCTAGGACACGATCTTTGATGGCAAATTCCATTTACTTCTAAATAGTTTTGAAATTCATTTGATAAATATTATCCACCCGAATCGGATCTAAGAGTAGAGATATTACTTGAAAATTGATTTTTAACTATCATATGAATTTTTTTGAAAAAATCAAAGACTTCGGATTTCAAATTGAGAAAGTAGATCCATACATACCTAGTGTAGTCATCGATGAAAGTGACATAATAGGAGTACCCTCCTTTAGACATGACGGGGGAAGGACCCCAAACATCCGAATGGACTAACTCAAAAGGCCTTTTGGATACAAAAGTTCGGTTTGGAAAAGGAGTAGATTTCATTTTGCCAAAAATACAATTCTTGCAAACAAAATGTTTCTCATTACAAAATTTCTTTCCAAATGGAAAGGAGTACATTTTTGAGAAACTTGGATGTCCAAGTCTTTGATGCCAAATATCAATATTTTTATCTTGGACATAGTTACAAAAAGAGTTAGTGGGGAGTTTCAAGTTGCTCATGTAATAGAGATCTCCCCTTCTATGGCCTTGCCCAATCAGCTTCCCGGACCGGAGATCCTGTATAGAGCAATCCTTAGTTGAGAAGGAGATTTTACATCCATGATCACATATTTGAGCAACAAAGAGGAGGTTTAAATTAAGTTGAGGTACAACTCTTACGTTTGGCACAAAGAAGTCTTTTGAAAAGTTTAAGGTTCCAAAACTTTTTACTTGTAAAGATGTACTATCGGCAGTTGAAACATAGGAGTTTTTATAATTATTACATAAATCAGAAAGCTCATTTTCAAGGGGGGTCATATGAAAGGAAGCTCCAGAGTCAAGGATCCAAGACGACATACCTGGAGGAGAGGAGAAAGCTACGGCGGCACCGGAAGTTGATGGAATCTTGAGTAGAGTTTGTAGTGCCTCCGATAGTTGAGCAAGAGAAAAAGAGTCCGTTCCTTTGATTGTTTCTTCTTTCTTTTGAGTAGCTTCTTCAACGGAAGCAACTTTATTTTTTGGTGCTTCTTTCAACTTAGGGCAATTAGGTCTTATATGACCCGGTTCTTGACAATGATGGCAAATGGCTTTTCTATAGTTGCCATTATAGTTATTTTGCCTTCCAAAATGTGGAGGTTTGTAGGTTTTCATATGGTTGCCGGGTTTTGATACGGCCAAGACATCATTTCCTCCTTTAATCATACCAAGACGGGTTTCTTCTTGACATATTTCGGCTATGTCATCTTCCAAGGGAAGAGGCTTAGATTTATGTAGGAGGGAGGATCTAACTTGTTCATATTCGGGCCTAAGCCCATGTAAAAATTGAAAAAAGTGTTCTTTTTCCATTTGTTCTCTCCTTAATTCCACATCTATACTAGAAACCCATTTTGGTTCTAGTAAGGATAGCTCATCCCATAGAGGGCCAAGAGTGCTAAAGTAGTCCCTAACACTCATTTCTCCTTGCTTGATAGTCCGGATTTTTTCTTGAAGAAAGAATTGACGAGCAAGGTCTTTTTGTGTAAACATACCTTTCATGAAGAACCATGCTTCATTTGCCATCCGAAATTTGGCAATGTTGGCGCAAATCTTGAGCTCCACATTGTTCATGAACCAAGCAAGAATCTTGGCATGCTTACTTTCCCAATCTTCTATTTTAGATTGGTGATCTTCAATGGCCTTCATGCGGGCATCTCCTTCAAGAGCTTTTTCTTGATCACCTTCCATTTTAGTTAGTTGGAGTTGTGGTTCCGGAATGGTGCCCATAACGTATCCCCAAAGCTTTTTCCCTTTGTGGTTGTTCTCCATGGCGGCGGCCCACATCATGTAGTTGGATCCATTGAGCTTGAAGGAGAGATCAATCTTTTGTTCTCCTTCCATGATAATCACTTACAAGAGGATAAAAAAGGAAGAGAGATATAACACGAAAAAATATAGCTACACAACTAGCTATATTAAGAAGAAGAGCATACACAAGGCTCTGATACCATGTAATGAAATATGCAGAAAAGCAAAGAGTGCTCTAGGCACTTACAACATCCACTAATGAACAAACAACAAGGGATAATACCCAAACCCACAAGAGACAACACAACATAAAAATATAAATGTCTCTTATTGAAAGAGAGAGAGCTCTCGAGAGAGTAAGAAATACAAGAGGGGTTCACCCCTATTTATACACAAAAGATGGAGAGGGAGAGGGCCAAGAGGCCTTAAAAGGAGAGCCACCTAGGGGGCTCCCCATGTAGTCGTTGGGAGCCCCCAATGGTCACAAATGTGACCGTTGGGGGCCCCATCGACTACATGTGGGGCCCCTTTTGGGTGAGCAAAAAAAACAAAAAACAAAAAATAGAATTTACAAAAAATAAAGAGAAAAATAAAATAAGAAAAACAAGTACCCCTATCGGGTACTTGTGAAATGACAAAAATACCCCTATCGGGTATTACACACATATATATATATATATATATGAATTACATATATTTTAACAAAGGGATGTAAAACCCACAAAAAAAAATACTGTATTGGACCCGGGCCGGGTCGGGTCCGGACCCGACCCGGGCCCCTCTTCATTAGGGTTTTAATAACCCGACTCAGGAAGAGGATTTTAAATCCTCTTCCCGAGCGCCGCCCCCCCCCCCTTCCACCTTCGATTTCGGAAGGATTAGGGGAACCCATTGGGGTTTCCCCATTCATCGCCCCCCCCATGCCTTTAAGACCTGTGTAGGAGGGCGAGGGGAGGCACGCCTCCCTTTCGCAGCCCTTCGATCCCCTCGCGATGACCCCCCTCCTCCGTTGCTGCGCACGCCACCAGCGCCACCAACGCCGTCGTCGCTGCGACCCACGCCGACGCCGGCCACCGCCTCTCAGGTACGACTCTTCTCCTCCCTCTTTCCCCCCCCCCCCCCCCCCCCCCTTTTCTCTGTCACCTTGCCGGGAGGCCGACAGGCGGCACACGGCCCCTGCCGCGCCCCCCCTCCTCTGTGGCCTGCGAAGGGGTTAGCAGGAGGTTGGTGGCTCCAGTCGCCCCGATCTCTCTCTCTGGCAGGGGTTAGTCCCCCTGTCGCCTCTCGATCACCGGTAGGCAGGGGCAATGCCCCTGCCGCTTCCTGTTTCCCGGCAGGCAAGGGCTCGCCCTGCTGCCTCTAGGGTTTTGGCACGCAGGGGTAGTGCCCCTGCCACCTTCCTGTCTCGGCTGGCAGGGGCAATGCCCCTGTCGCCCTTTGTTTTGCTGGGCTGGCAGGGTCCCGCCCCCTGCCGTCTCTTGGCTTCTGGGAGGGCAGGGGATATCCCCCTGCTGCCCCTTTATTCTCGGCACGCAGGGGCTTGCCCCCCTGTCACCCCCGTCCCGAGCTCTCTCCCTCTCGGCAGGGGCTGGCCCCTGCCTCCTTGTTGCTGTCGGCAGGGGCTAGCCCTGCCGTCTCTTGGCTGTCGGCAGGGGCTGCCCCCCTGCCGCATCGATGCTGCCGGCAGGGGCTGGTCCCCTGCCGTCTCGTGCTGTCTGCAAGGGCTGCCCCCCCTGCCGCTTCGATGCAGTCGGCAGGGGCTGGCCCACCTGCCGCTTCGCTGCGGTCGGCAGGGGCAGGCCCCCTGCCGCCTTGTTGCTGTTGGCAGGGGCTGGCCCCCTGCCGCTTCGCTGTTTTCGACAGGGGCTCATCCCCTGTCGCCCTGCTGTTGTCAGCCGGCAGGGGCTCGCCCCCTGTCGCTTTTCCGTTTTCGGCCAACAGGGGCACACCCCTGCTGCCTCTCTCTTTTTCGATCGACAGGCCTGATTTTCTTTTCTTCGCATGATAAATAATGTAGCGCTGAATACTCATACTTTTGTAGACTTCGTATCGAACCCCGCTCTGGCTCCGCGGCCTGAGCCTCGTATCATCCACACCCGTAGACGCACGCAGCTGCACAACATTCCGAGGTAGGGTAAAGTCGCACAAAGGGTAATAGATGAACTTAATTAAGTTGAAATAATTAAGATGCCCATGCTAGACATGCTTAGAGTTATATTGCTTCTGCAATTCATATTTTCTTGTTTGCATGCTCATGGGTCGAGGTACAATTTCATTCTTCGATTATTATTTTGTGTAGTTGTTGATGAATTTGAGGTGTGGTTTCGTACTTCTTGCAATACCTATGCCATTGTTTGATTGCATACATTTTTGCCTGCACGTTTCCTTTAAGTGAGGTACGACTTCGGGTCTCATGTATTACTTATGACCTTATGTGTTTGTCTATCTAAGTGGTCAAGGTATGGTTTTGGTACCTCGTGTGTTACTTATGTGCTTTTCGCTCGATGTGCGGCATTGCAAGTCGAGAGTTGCTTGTTGTCAGGTTATAACCTGCATATGCTCATATTTATGGTAAATATGTACTTACATAAACGTAGTCTTGTGCCTATCCTGATATCACTTGTTTTCAAAACACTAGAAGTTGTGTTTGTGCATTGCAGTTCTTTAAAAGCGAGTTTCCTTCTGTCAACCCAGTGCTCTTCAAATTGCACAACTTTTGCAAAGTTAAGTTTTAAGTCTCGCAGGATTGCGAAGTCACATTTGGGCCCTCCCAAGTCCACACTTGGGAGAAATGTTTTATAACCCCGATTCGAGTTGCGACCCAATTCGAATAACCCCGATCAGGGGCATGAGCCTATGAATGAGTGGGGTTCTGTTGAAGGACCCATTCTTCATTTATCAATCTAGTGTCGCATGTCGATACTAAGATAAATTTTTGGATGCAAGATTGATAGTGTTGTGCCTTGTGTGAATGACTTAATGTGGCATTGTGGCTTTTAAGGATGGATCGTGCCAAATGAGCACTCCTATATTCTTTGGATCGTTATGAAGTTGTGTGTTGGGTGTTCCTTTTGAGAAGCCTACGCACCTCCCTTTTTCAGTGTTGCGTACTTTTAGACATGCACGACATGTTAAGTACTTTGTTGATCGGACGAGATATCCGAGGCGACCTTGTATCATGAAATATGGAAAATATTGTTAAAATGAATTCAAGACTTATCTTGTCAAATTGTGTTGTGTTACTTCTTATGCAGATAATATTTGTTGGGGTTTCCTTGGTGAAATCATATCCCTTTCATCGTAGTCGTACTTTTGACAAGTATGTCTGTACTTTTTGACAAGTACGTCTTCTTACGTTGCGATGATTGGATGAGTAGGTTGTGGCAACCTTGATGAGTGCAAATAACAAAATGCTGAGATCACCTAAATAAGTGATGATTTCCGCCTTCACCAACAAGATACTCGGGTTGGGTCGAAAGACCAGAGTATGTAGAATGGGTCTTCAGTTAACTACCCCTGATGCACTCATTCGAGCCGCTGACTCCTGTCAGGAGAGAGGACAGGAATGTACAAAAACTTCGATGGACAAGCCATTAATGACAGTTACGAGCAAAAGACTCGGTTTCCCCAGTCATCGGAGTTAGGGGAAATGGACTACCATAATTATCCTAGGTGTGGTAGCTCTCCATGTTCGGGATGCATCCATTGTTTATGCTGCTTTGGGGATTTCTCTCTTGGTCACTGACCGTCCCCTTAGGTGCGGACTCAGTCAGCTATCCGGGTTATCTTAAAATACATAGCATAATAAACCCCCGGATCAGTCTAGGCTGTTTCTAGAGTCGTGCCTTTTGCGTACCCACTTGGCCAGTTAATATCAAAACTTAATTTAAATCCGATCACACAATTTGTTGAGTTATGCACGTATGAAAGCTATAGCATGCAACGGGTTTCAATAGTTATGGAATTGTGTGTGTGGTTGATGTAACATCGTATTTTGCTTGCTTATGCAGTGCTTTGCTTATAATAATTGGCCTACTTGTGCTAGTGAAATGCTTGTAATAGTTTTAGCATTTTGCTCATTATAGTTGCTCCATGAATCTGTTGAAATTAAATTGCTATATAATTGCCTGTCTACTGGACATATTAAATTATTTTGCTTAACTATGTTCTGTATCGTCCTGTATGTGCACCTACCAGTTTTTAGTGAAACTGACCCATTTTATGGGCATGTGATGTATAGGTGATACACTCTGCGATGACACGATGACGCGATGAGTTCAAGATAAAGCTCTTTCCCTGACGTTTCGCTCCTGAGGACATGTTGGTAAATTTGGTATAAAGTGTATTTCAAATTTCTCTTTTTATTAAACCTTGAGTTACTAAAACTATTTTAGTAAACTTCTTCTTGGTTTCAACAAACAAATTCTAAATCATTGAAATTGCATTTTAAAACCCTTTGATTTCAATAGTTGTGCGAAATTCGGTAAATGAAAGTTTACGCTGTAATGCGCTCAAGGTCCATCGACTTGTTGTTTTAAAAATATCATTTTCCGCTGAAGTACTATTTAGACTCTGATAATTGTATGATTTCAAAGCTTTCTAAACTATTCTAAAAGTTACATGTCCTGGATTTTTGGGGCGTTATAGTATGCGTATCCACCATTTGATTTGACAGGTGTCGTACCCCAAACATCTGAATGTATTAACTCAAGTGGTCTAGAAGAAACAAAAGTTCTCTCGTGAAATGATATTCTCTTCATTTTACCAATGATACAATCTTTACAAGCAAAATTTTTAAAATTACAAAATTTTCTCAAACTTGACAAATATTGGATTTTGGATATATTAGGATGACCAAGTCATTTGTACCATAATCACACAACCAATTTTTGAACATTATAACAGAAGGTATCCTTGAGTATTTCTAAAAAGTCCATATAGTAGAGACCTCCTTTTCTATGGCCTTCCCCAATCAGCTTCCCTGATTGACGATCCTATACCCAACAACCATAAGAAGAGAAGAAAACATTACATCCATGGTCAAATATTTGGGTGACATATAAAAGATTTAAATTTAATTTGGGACTTGCAATCTACTTCTAGTGAGACACACTACATCAAGTAAGCTTAAAGAAGACCCGTTGTGGTAAGTGTTCTATTTTTTTTAACACTCTTTTGTTTCTCATTAAAACTCCTCAATGGCGGAAAAAGACTCCCACTTTTTCCTTGGTTTCAAACTCAGTGGGTCAAACTGTTATGTTTGGGCCGGCAATACGGAGGCTCACATCAAGGGTAAGGGACTTTGGGGTTACATCCAAGGTACGATTCCGAAACCTGAGCAAAAAATTATTATAGTTGAAAAAGAGGAAATAAAAGTTCTTGATGAAGAATACAACAAAAAGCATGTATTATCTCCAAAAAAAGCATGAAGAATGAGAGATGAAAAATTATAAAATTCTCTAATGGATCTTTTCTTTGGTTGAGACTAGAATCAATGCAAATATTTTGAAATTTAAAAAGGCGTCTCAAGTTTGGGAATATCTTGAGAGGATGTATACCTCGAGAGATTTATCCCACAAAGTATTATCTCCAAAAAAGGGTTTTGACCCTTTAACAAGGCAAATTGGCTATTAGAAAATATTTTGCCGAATTGTCATTTATTTGGGATGAGCTTGCTATGTTTGAACCAGAGTTACCAGTCGAGGAAGCGGGAGCGGGAAGCGATACGGGAAGCGGGAGCGGGAAGCGAGGCACTTTAAAAAATTTAGGAAGCGGGGAAGCGTGGGACCACTTAGAAGAAAATTCCGAACCGTCTCGGAAACGACCTAGGAAGCGAACCGGAAGCGACCTAGGAAGCGAACCGGAAGCGAAAAAAATGAAAAAAATGGGGAAGCGAGGGGGAAACGTGGGGGAAGCGTGGGGGAAGCGCTTCCCATAAAAGGGAAGCGCGCTTCCCAAAAAAGGGGGATGCTTCCCCTCACGCTTCGGAAGCGCGACGTTTCGCGCTTCCGAAGCGCGCTTCGGGGAAGCGCGCTTCCCCTTTTGCCTAGGCGCTTCCGGTAACTCTGGTTTGAACCAAAATAGAGTGGAGAAGTTATTGAGCTTTGACACAAACAATTGGAAGAAGATCACTTTTTAATTTTTTGAATGAGCTTAGACCCGAATTCGAGCAAATAAGATCTTCCCTTCTAGCTTCTTTCACTTCTCCACCTCTTGAAAATGTTCTTACTAAGCTAAGTGGAGAAGAAACTTGATTGAGAATGAGTAAAACCAACCCAAGTGTTCTTGCTATGCCTCTAAACAAAGATGAGAATGGAAGAGCCTATGCCATTTCTAGACCGAAGAATAATTTGAAAACCTATAAACCCCCTCACTTCAATAAATTTCAAAATCAAAATCCAAGGGTGAGAGAAGATGGTGGTCAAAATGGTGGCTAAAATGAAAAATACCAAGGAAGAGATTATGGTAAAATCATGTCATTTTTGCAAAGAACCGAGACACATTAAATTGGTTTGTCCAAAATGGAAGAAGAAGGTGGCCATGTCTACAACATTTCAACCACATATGGAGGAGGGTCCATCTACTTCCAACAATGGAGCATTATCTCTAAATCAAATTATGAAGGCTCTTCAACCTCTTCTCAAGGGTTCCATTTTCAAAGCCACCATGTCAACCTTCTCTCCTCTCGGTAAGTCTTCTTGGCTTTTAGATTCGGGTGACCTTCTTTTATATGACTCCAAATATTTTTGCTCTTTCCCAATACACGAAAAATATATCTCCTTTTGTTTCAACCGTGGATGACGCTTCCCTTGAAATCAAAGGGATTAAAATTTTTGAAAATCAAGGATTTTTTATTTCTAAAATTAGATTTATATTAAATTAAATTTAAATTTGCTTTCGGTCTCTCAACTCTTAGACCATAGGTGTGATGTCAAATTCTCATCAAATAAATGTTGGATACAGGATCGCCGGTTCAGAAAGTTGATTGGAGAAGGCTCTAGGAATGGAGATCTATACTACATGGAATTTCTTCAAATTCCAAAACACTTTTTTTGTAACATTGCCCAACATAAAGATATAAATGTTTGGCATAAGCATCTTGGGCATCTCAATATTACCAAGCTCTCTTATTTACATTTTATTAAAGACTTTTTGTAAAAGTGAGTTCACTTGTAATGATTGTATTCTTTGAAAAATGAGAAGCTTGCCTTTTCATCAAAGATCTATGTTCACAACCAAACCTTTTGAACTTGTGCATTCGGATGTGTGGGGACCGACACCCGTTATATCTAAAGGCAGATTCTCTTATTATGTCATTTTTGTTGATGACTACTCTAGATATTGTTGGATATACTTTCGTAAGCATAAACATGAGGTGTTTGCATTATTCAAGACATACCACATGATGATTAAGAATCAATTTAATAGTAATCTAAAGATTCTTAGGATCGACTTCGGAGGAGAATATCTTTCAAATGAATTTAAAAATTATCTTGAAATTAATGAAATTGTTCATAAAAAATTATCCCAAAACACCTCAACGAATTGGTTTAGCCAAAAAAAAACATAGACATATAGTTGAAACCACTAGAACCTTGCTTATTTCTCAAAAAATTCTTAAAATATTTTGGGCTGAGTCGACTCTTGCATCCGTTTATCTTATCAATCATCTTTCATCAAAAAATTTAAATAAAATCTTACCTTTTGAAATTGTATATAAAAAAGAACCCGACTACAATAGGTTAAGAGTTTTTGGATGTAAATGTTTTGTTCTTACCGATAAAAATGATAAACTTTCACCAAAAGCTATTCCTTGTGCATTTCTTGGATATTCTGAAATACAAAAATGATTTAGATGTTATGATGTTAAAAATGATAAATTATATGTTTCTAAAAATGTAACCTTTTTAGAAAATGTTAGTGGTTTTAAAGAATATGAACCTCTTGGAGATAATGTGTATATTTCCTTTTTGTTTGAATTGTTATCTAGAAATAATGATATTTCTAGTGATGATGAAATGATATATGATGCTCCTAGTAATGATGAAAATATATAGGAGAGCAATAATTTTCATTTTCAAATTCTTGAACAACCTACCGAAATAGGAACATCCAATGAACTTATTACCTATACTCATAGAGATAGAAACACTTTTAAAAGTGCAATTGAAAAGTATAGTGAATCTAGTGAACCTACTTTCACAAATAATATAAATCATTGTAGGACCGAAAGAGCCAGAAAAATTCCTTCTAGATTTATATCCTACGAATCTTTCTCACCTAAACATAGAGCCTTAGTGCTATCTATTCATATGTGAAACCTAAAATTTTTGAAGAAGCCAAGAAAATTGTAGAATGGAGGGATGCAGTAGAAAGTGAATTTAAAGCTCTTAAAAAAGCAAAAACTTGGGAATGTCAAGATCTACCTAAAGGTAAGAAAACAATAGGATGTAGGTGGGTTTTTAAAGTCAAAACTAAAAGTGATGGGTCTCTTGAAAGATATGAAGCTCGTCTCGTTGCCAAAAGGTATAGTCAAGAATATGAAATAGATTACGATAAAACTTTTGCTTCCGTTGCTCGTATGGTCACTGTTAGGTGTCTTATTACTATTGCCTCTATTAAAAAATAGAACATATATCAAATGGATGTTAAAAATATATTTTTAAATAGAGACCTAAATGAAGAAGTCTATATGGATGTTCCTCTAGGTATGGATGTTCCTAAAGGAAAAATTCTCCGTCTACGAAAAGCTCTCTATGGTTTGAAACAAGCTCTAAAGGCTTAGTATGATCGGTTTAATAATTTAATGATAGAAAATGATTTTTCTTCATGTTATACTGACATTGCCTTGTTTGTTAAGAAATCTAATGCAGAAATTGTAATTTTGTTATTATATGTTGATGATATGCTAATCACGGGTGATGATACTAAAGAGATTAAAAGTATCAAGTCCACCTTGACAGAAAGATTTGAAATGTTAGATTTAGGTTTCCTGACATATTTTTTAGGCATTGAAGTTGCCTACTCTCACAGGGGTTATTTTTTTTCTCAAACTAAACTTGCCATTGAAATGATAAAATTTGTGAAACTCCTGAAGTAGTAGGAATAAAGATGAAAATTGATGATGAGGTTCCTCTAGAAGATCCCACCCCTTACAGGCAACTTGTTGGATCTTTGATGTATCTTAGCATCACTGGACCTAATATCTCTCATGCTGTACATGTTGCAAGTTGCAAGACAATTTCAGCACGCTCTTACATCAATTCATATGAGTGCCATCTTTTAGATTATCAGATATATGAAGAAGTCCATAAATAAGGGAGTATTTCTATTCTCATCTTCTGAATTAAATTTAATTGCTTATATTGACTTTGATTGGGGAGGTGATCCAAATAATCGTCACTCCACCACTGGTTTTTGTGTGTTCTTAGGTGAATCATTAATTTCGTGGAGATGCAAGAAGCACAAAAAGTGTCTTTGTCATCTACTGAGGCTAGTGTTATTAAAAACACACCTCAAGGCGCAAAAAACACGCCTCGCCTCAAGGTGATGGGCTTTATGCCTTGAGGCACATGAATAAAGTGCAAAATCCCCGAGGCGTGTGCCTCATACACCTTGAGACACGCGCCTCAAGATGAGACGTATACGCCTGGGGGCTTTTGGTCAAATGAGGGTCAAAGCCCTAATTTGACTAAAAGTTAGGGTATAAACAAAGCGCTCCCGACCCTAATTAGGGTTGGGGGCCTAATCTTTTATTTTTTCATTCAGTTTCTCTCTCTCTCTCTCATATTTTTTCTCACGCAGCTTCTCTCTCTCGTCGCTCACACGTAGGCTCTCTCTCGTGGTCGAGCCCAGAAAACAGGTACACTCTCTCTCTCTCTCTCGTCTCTCACGTGCCTGTACTCTCTCTCGTCTCTCACACTCTATCTCTCTCGTCTCTCACGCAACTGTTCTGTTTTTTCATTTCTTTTGGGTGGTTGGCTATTTTCCGGCCAGCCGCTGCTATTCTCGGTTGGTGAGTAGTTGAAAAATGGCCGGCTGTACCTTAAAACTTGAAAAAAATGATTTTTTCAGTCATCTGACTGCCAGTTTCTCAAATTCATAATCCCCATCCGACTGCCGGTTTCTAAATGGAGCCTTACTGTTGTTGCTAACTGTTCAGTTCACAAGACTATTTCATTAAGCTCACTGAGTCTAATAGCAGTCCAACCCTTCTCTAACAATGAAAGCAGTTTACATTTGCCAGCTTGAATCTTTCTTTGAAAAGTTAAATGCTAAACAGGTTACCCTAAAAAATTCTCTCAATTCTCTCATTTAATTCATATGAATATTCATATATGGCAGTTCAGCGCAAGCACCAAGAGGTGCCATTATAGAATTAAATTTTCTATACAGAGTATCCATCTCAAACTGTGAATGTCCTATACGAACCATAATAGCGTCAACTTAGGTGTTCTTCTTTCTTGTGTTTGTAATTTCACACCGTGCACGTGGGCATGTGCATACACACACATATATATTTATCTATTATCTTTCATATGTTCTATATGTTCTATTGTTATCAATGCAGTTCTTTTTTTTTCTGTCCATGATTCAGTTTATTTCCGTTTTCATATTCATTCAAGCCTTATCAAATCTTCATGAGGTTATCCATGATTATAGAGTCTTTTTGCTTGGGGTTTCTATTGTGGTTTATCTTCTGGGTTGTTTATTTAGGCAGTATGTTCTATTTTATGACACATTTTCTCTGGGTAGTTATGGTTTGAGGATAATTTGCAATTTTTTTTTGCTTTTTGTTTTGTCATGCCTCTAAAGCCCAAGAGATTTTCCTGCGTGTTGTCTATGCTTCAACCATTTTTTGGTGATTTTCAATCTTGTGCTATTTTTTCTGATGCTTGAGTGCTCCCTGCTATCAGGATGGAAGGTGGAAAAGCCTCTTCCCAGAGGAAAGAGGTTATAATAAAATAAGCAAAACATGGATCAAGAGTTTATTAGAAAATGAATAAGGCATGGACTTTTTAGTGTTTCTGCCACTATTAAATGAGTTTTTGATTTGTACCATCCAGGTTAGACCAAAAAACACAAAATATGACAAAAAGCTATTATGTTGGCCAACTACATCTTTTCCTTAGAGGAAGTCATCTTTCTGAAATTATCAAGTGATCTTGTTTTAGTTTGGTACGAGTTTATGAAAAGATTTTAATATTGATTTCTTCATAGATGCACTGTACTCAATAGATGTTATATATGTTATTTTCATCTAAATAATTGATGTAATTGTGATTGCTGCATATTTGGTAGAGTGTTTTTAGTTGTTGATACATGTTTGAGTATTTGGGTCTTTTTCCTTTGTTGAATGATTTAGTTCCATAAGAATGATTCCATAGAACTGTAAATGTTCTTTTATTTGGTTTTTCTTTGTGTTAATATATATATTTTTATATGCATTTTTGCAGTTGAACAATGAGAAGAGATGTAGGATAGGATCATGGAACTAAAGTTTCAAATCCCACTAAAGATCCAAAACTCGTAGGACATGTAATTTACAATTACTATCATAAAGAGACTTTATGAGGCATCTATAGGTTGAAACATTACTTAGCTGACACGAAACATGGTGTAAGCATGTGCGAAGCGGTTTCACCTGATGTGAAAAGGTTTTTTCAGAATCATCTAATGGATTAAAAGTAAAAGAAACAAGAGGAGGAACAAAACAAGTTCGAAATCGAGAGGAGTGTTTATTTTGGATCATCAACAGACGATAATGTGAACAAAAAAATTAGTGGATCATGTAGTGATGCAAAAACAAACATAGGTAGTCCCATGAACCTCTTTGTAAATAAAGAAGCACGACAAACCACAATAAACACTGCTTTCAAAAGAGATGAAAGAAAAAGTGTATGTCGTGCCATTGGTAGATTTTTTTATTCAAATGCATTATCATTTAATCTTTGCAACAGTCCATATTTTGGTGCAATAGTAGAAGCTATTGCAAATTATGGGCGAGGGTTCAAACCGCCTTCTTACCACGAGATCAAAACATGAATTTTAAAGGATGATCATAAAATTTTAAGAGTTCAAAAAAGAATGACCAAAAGTTGGTTGCAGCATTATGATAGATGTTTGGACAGATGGAAAAAGAAGAAATTTAATCAATTTTCTTGTGAGCAGCTCATCTGGGACAGTATTTTTGAAGTCCGTTGACATCAACGACATGGAAAAAACTGGTGCAAATTTGTGTAAGTTATTTGAAGAAGTTGGTGAAAGTAATGTGGTGCAATTCATTATAGATAATGCACAAAATTACGTGGCAACTGAGAATCTGTTAACAGCAGGAAAAACATGTTTTTGGACACCATGTGCGACACATTGCTTGGATCTGACGTTAAAAGATATTGGAAAGATGTCAATTTTTAAAGATATAGTGGAAAAGGCAAAAAAAATTACAAGATATATCTATAGTCATGCATGAGTATTAAATTTGATGAGAAAGTTCACAAAGAAGAAAGAACTTCTACGTCCAACCGTTACTCGTTTTACCACAACATATCTCACGCTTCATAGTATTTGATGTTATAAGAAAGAGTTGAAGTCAATGTTCTTGTTTTCAAATTTTAGATCATCTAATTACTATAAGAAATCTAATGCTAAGAACATTTCTTATATTGTTCTTAATGATCATAAGTTTTGAGTTGCCATATCATATGCAATTAAAGTTACACTACCTCTCGTGAAAGTGCTGCGATTAATGAATGCGTATGAGCCTGCTATGAGATTTTTGTACGAGGCAATGGATAGAGCAAAGGAGGAAAATGCTTCAAACCTTGACAAAGTTGAAAAAAAATATAAACCTATTTGGGATATACTTGCAACTTCATAAGCCTTTGCATGCATCTGCCTATTATTTAAATCCTCATTTTCATTATGCTGACAACTTCAACTCGGATGGAGAAGTAATGAGTGACTTTTATGATTGTGTTAAAAAATTGGTTTCTGATGCAAATGTTCGATTGAAAATTATAACACAAATCGATGCATTTAAAAAGGCAAAGGAGTTGTTTGGTAGAGAGGCAACCGTTACAACAAGAAAATTAAATAGTCCTAGTAAGTTTGCAATTATGTGGTTATTTGTTAATAATTTTTTAATACTTTTGTTAATTATGACATCCTTAATGTTTTTATCAAATTTTTATTGTTTTATTTGAATGCAGTTGATTGGTGGAGTTCATTTGAGCACGAAAATCCCGAATTGATGAATTTTGCAATTCGATTCTTAAGTTTTACATGCAGTGCATCGGGCTGTGAGAGGAATTGCGGTACTTTCTCATTGGTTTGTGACTTTGTATTTTATTTTTGAAATGCATTTTTATAAGTGTAATTGTCTTATAATTGATTATCAATTATTTGAAATTATAGGTGCATACAAAACGGAGGAATAGACTTGAACAAGAGAAGATGAATGCATTGGTTTTTGTAATGTACAATATGAAATTAACAGAGATAAATATGAGGAGAAGGGCTACCAAAGGCCCTATATGTCTAGATCATATAGACTCAGACGATGAGTGGATTGTGGAGAAGGAAGATCCGGTGTTGCCTAGTGATCCCAATTGGTTAGAGGATTCATGGTTGGATCTGAACTTCAACATAAATGCTATTGAACATGTGCCTATAGAAAAAGTCACTTCACCTCATGATTCACAAAGTGGTTCTAGGCAAAACAGGTCTTCAAGAGATCGAGGTAAAGCTATATTCCTTTTACCTTGCTATGAATATAAATATATATTTTAAATTAAATTAAATAAATATTTAATACATAATTTTTTATTGAAAGAAAAATAAAAGCAAAAGAAGTGATTGAGGATGTGGAAGAAGAAAGTGCAAATGATGAAGAGTCAGAGAATGAGGATGAAGGAGAACCTATTTATATGGATTCCTCAGCTGATGACATTGAAGACTTAGATATTGATGATGACGAGACACAAGAAGAGCCTAGGCCCTAATTCATATCATAGGGCTATGGGCATTTATATATTTTTTGGGTCTTTCATTTGCACTTGTGAATGTTAACACTCTTATTTTGAAGAGTTTTGGACAAATATATTAACATTTGATTGCTAATGATAACATACATTTTCTAATTTTTTATCGAATGAATGCTCATATTTTACTTTTTGGATACTTACGTAGATCAAGTTGTTGCATTAATGTTGCTTTTACATGTTAATCTCATATTTTTTCAGTATTTATTTGAGATTTTTTATTTCTTATTGATTGTTGCTTCATCAATAAAGCATTTTTTATTTATTCGTAATTTAGATCTTTTTCATAGTTTTTTTTAGGTTAATTTTTTTTTTGAGGCTTACGCTTTACGCCTCGCCTCAGATTTTGGTAGAGCACCTCGCTACGCCTCAACGCTTTTCACAACACTAACTGAGGCTGAATACCAAGCCATGACAATTACGACCATGGAGTTAGTTTGGATCCAGTGGCTGCTGAAAGATATGGTTCATGTTCAAGGACCCACGAAGCTCTATTGCGATAATAAGAATGCAATATATATCACCAAGAACCACATTTTTTATGAGCACACGAAGCATATCGAGATGGACTGCCACTATGTGAGAGAAGAATATATAAAGAAAGTCATAGATCTACCTTATGTAACTTCAGAGTATCAACTGACAAACTTTTTTACTAAGGCTCTTTGTGTTAAAATATAACTTGCGTATGGATCTGGATCCAGATCCATACGCATGGTATGTTAATGAAACACATGCTGTTTACTTTCATTAATGGCATCCTTGTAATATCTCTGATATTACAAGGATAGTTGTATACTTGCTGTTTTATATAACATGGTTAGGGCTTGGTGGTCGTGTATTGTGAGCCGCCCCAGCCATTGAGTTCTCTCTCTCTCTCTCTCTCGCGCGCGCGCCCTGTTTCCTGCAGATCGCATGGTATGTTATAAAATCTGATATGGTATCAGAGCACAGGCCATCCTGTGCGTGAAGAATCTTCTGAAACAGCGTATCCTCTTTCAGCGTGTTCATCGAGATGGGGTCAGCGTGAACAACAGAACTCCCTGTGCGTGAAGAAGTTCTGAAACAACAGCAGCATATCTCCCTCTTCTGAAATTTCTGAAACAGCAGCAGCGTATCTCCCTCTTCTGAAATCTCTGGAACAGCAACAACGTGTTCCTCCTTCAGCGTAGAGCAGTATCTCCCTCTTCTGAAACAGCAGCAACGTATCTCCCTCTTCTGAAATCTCTGGAACAGCAGCAGCGTGTTCCTCCTTCAGCGTGCCCATCGATCATCTTCCGTTCATCCTAAGTTTTCTCTTTTCTGTTACTCTATTATCTGTGTTGGTTCCCATTTTTTTTTAACACATCACCGACTACTGTTTCCCTTTTTATTTCAAACCAGTTTTGATTCCACAAGTTTTCTTTCCTTCCTTTATTGCTGTTTTAGTGTTCTTTGTGCAGTTTTTTTTTTTTGGTCGTACAAGTATCTGCCTTATTACAGTTTTCTGATTGATTAAGTGATCTCAAATCTGTTTATTTCTTTTCATTCATCTTGTTTGCTTATTCATTATTCTACTGATATGGATTACTCTTCGTCTTCATCATCCGGTCCCTCTGCCAATTTCTTGAGTCAGCTTGTTACAGAAAAACTTACTCATTCTAATTTTTTGACGTGGAAAAGGCAAATCCTTCCTTTTATACGGAGTCAGGATCTCGATGAACATTTGGATGGTTTAGTTCCTATACCACCACGGCTTCTTTTGCAGGAAACCAAGGATGAGAAAGGTGACACAATTACCATTTCCATTAAGAATCCAGAGTATACAGTTTGGAGGAAGCGGGATCAGTCTTTAGTTGCTTATATTACGTCAACACTCTCTCAAGAAGTGTTGGTTACTATTTCAGATGATTGCACTGCGGCGGATCTATGGAGTAAGCTGTCACAGACTTACTCTCAGATATCAGAATCCCGAGTTATATTCTTAAAAAATGAATTTCAAAGTTTGAAGAAAGGCTCCATGACAGTCATGAAATACATAGGCCGCTTGAAGAGTATTACTGATCAATTGACTGTTGTTGGAAGTGCTATTGCAGATAAAGATAAAGTTCAACAACTCCTCAATGGATTGGGTCCTGATTTTGACATGTTTACTACAACTTTATCATGTCTTCCTCACTTGCCCACTTTTGACGACCTCCAAGCGAAACTTCTCCAGCATGAGATGATTATGAAGCAAAGGGCAGAAGGACATGAATCAGCTCGTCCTCATTCAGTTTTGGCCATGGACACTTCTGTAGGTTTTGGATGATGGAATGGAGGGCATCAAGGAGGCAGAGGTCGCGGACGTTTTGGGCAGGGAGGACGTGGTATCTTGCCTACACCTAATATTTCAGGGGGTTTTAACACAGGGAATCAGAGGAGAGTACCCACTTGTTTCTTATGTAACAAAAGAGGACATGTGAAAGCTGATTGTTGGTTCAATCTACAGAATAGAGGAAAATTAAACAAAATTGAAAATAAATCCACTACTGCTGTGGACACAAAAGGGCCATCCACAGATGTGCAACAACTTTTGTTATCAGCATTGTCACAGATGACGATCAAGCAAAATAAACAAGGCGAATGGTATGTTGATTCAGGTGCCGCCACACATGTTACGGGTAATGCGGGTAAGTTATCTCACTTATTGCCTTATTTTGAAAAAGGTAGTATAGTTACGGGAGATGGAACTTATCACTCCATTAGTCATACTGGCAATGCACATATCCCTATGTCAAAGTCCTCACTTCACTTGTCCAATGTCCTTCTTGCTCCTAATATTAAAAAGAACATTGTTTCTGTAGCTAAACTTGTTGACGATATGAATTCTTCTGTCGAATTTACTCCCTCTTCTGTTTATGTTAAGGATCTACGAACGAAGGAGACGTTCGTTAAGGGAGAGCGACAAGGAAACATGTACGTCTTCAAGGAGATTCCTTCAATGTCTTCGCCTTCAGTCCCAGTTCTCCAGTTGAAGTCGTCCAAGCATTCTTCAGTGTCTTCGCCTTCAGAGTCTTTGTTTTTTCCTTCATTGGCAGTTTTTAATTCATCTCATTGTAATAAGCCAGATATTTGGCATAGTCGTTTGGGACATTGTAATCGAGGTTTCGTTGAAAACCTTGTATCTGATGGTCTCCTTCCAGAGTCTAGTTTATGCTCATTTTCTGATAATAATCATAAATGTTCCTTATGCGAACTCTGCAAAAGTCATGTTCTTCCTTTTCATATTATAAATAAAAGAGCTTCAAAGCCATTTGAGATTATTTGTTCTGATGTTTGGGGACCCGCACCTATTCCTTCTCTTTCTGGCAGTCGTTACTATGTTATCCTTATTGATTCCTATTCCCGTTATACTTGGATATATTTCTTAAAACACAAGCATGAAGTTTTTCAAATATTTCGGGAATTCCATTCGATGGTCAAAACAAAGTTTGCTTGTGATATTGTGCATTTACAATGTGATGGTGGAGGAGAGTATTCATCGAACGATTTTATTGCCTTTCTTCGGGATAAAGGAATAAGTCGACAGGTTTCTTGCCCTCATACTCCTCAACAAAATGGGGTTGCAGAGCGGAAACACAGGCATATTGTTGAGAGCGCGATGAGCATGTTACATGATAGCAATGTGCCCGTTAGTCTCTGGACAGAAGTTTTTCACACATCTGTTCATATCATAAATCGTCTTCCTATGGCACTTTTGGATCGTAAATCTCCCTATTATACTTTATTCGGGCAACATCCCTCTTACGATGAGCTGCGTGTTTTTGGTTGTGTATGTTATGTACATATTGATTCATCTCTGCGAAATAAGTTTCAGGACAAGGCTGTCAAGTGCAGATTTGTTGGGTATGCAGATGAATACAAAGGTTATCGATGCTATGATCCTACTACAAAACGTATTAGGACTTCTAGAAATGTTTTTGACGAACGAAATTTTCAGGCCAATGACTCTGCAGCGGTGCCATATCGAGAATTAGAAGTATATGATCCATGGATGAGCGCAAATCTTTTTGCTAATACAGGAGAAACATGTCAGACAAATTGTCCTTCCTTCGGCTTGAGTAGGGAGTTGAATGACTCACAAATACATGTTGAATCATCTCTAGTTGAGCAACCCCCAGTAGAACGCTTCTCTGGGCAGGTATACACTAGACGGGACAAAAATACAGAGCCGAGGAATGTGGAAAGCATCGCCAATGATCCGGCTCAAAGGCCGTCACGCATTAAGCATCCTATTCAACGATGGTTATGAGACCTTCTCCCTTGATTTCCAATTGTTTATGTCTCAGCTCACAAAACAGGCTGAACCCACTTGTTTTAACCAAGCTCTTCAATCCCGTCATTGGACTGAAGCTATGAATGAAGAAATGGAAGCCCTTCATGAATGCCAGACTTGGGAAATAGTCCCTCGGCCAGAAGGAAAGAATGTAGTTGGCTCAAAATGGGTTTATAAAACCAAGTATAAGCCTGAAGGAAGCATTGACAGATATAAGGCACGACTTGTTGCTCGAGGATTCACACAACAATATGGTGAAGACTACGATGAAACTTTTAGTCCGGTAGTCAAAATGGGTACTATTCGTGTCATCATATCTCTAGCAGTCGATCGAGGTTGGAGCCTTAGCCAGATGGATGTTAAAAATGCATTTTTGCATGGAATTTTAAAGGAAGAAGTGTATATGGAGCAACCTCCTGGTTATGCCGAGGACCCTAGTGCCTGGGTGTGCAAACTGAGGAAATCTCTGTATGGGTTGAAACAGGCGTCCCGTTCCTGGTTTGAAAGTTTCTCTATGCAAATTCAGAGTTATGGTTTTAGAAGATGCTCTCTGGATCATTCACTCTTTATTTGCCAAAAGACAGACATTGTTATACTTATTCTTATATATGTTGATGACATTGTGATCACTGGGAGTTAAGATAATCATGTGCAAGGCGTGAAGCAGTTTTTAATGAAAACTTTCAAAATGAAAGATTTAGGGGAGTTGAGGTACTTTCTTGGTGTGGAAGTTGACAGACAACAAGACACATTGACACTCATGCAACAAAAATACACTCTTGATCTTCTGGAAAGAGCCGGGATGACGAATTGCAAACCAGTCAGTACTCCTAGTGTATTACATCAAAGGCTGAGCTCTGAAGATGGTCATCTTTGTGTGAACCCTACAATGTATAGAAGTCTCGTGGGAATGTTACAGTACTTGACCTTTACCAGACCTGATATAGTTTATGCTGTCAATCAGGTATCCCAGTTTATGCATGCTCCAACGGAGGGTCATATGGAAGCTGTGAAGCGCATTCTACGTTATTTAAAAGGAACTATAGGAGACGGACTTGTTTATCGCAAGAACGATAATTTGCATAGAGGACATGAACTCATCACTTATACAGACGCAGATTGGGCAGGGGATCCAGATGAGAGACGATCTGTCTCTGGATATTGTGCATATATTGGACACAATTTAGTGTCCTGGAGCAGCAGAAAACAAAAGGCAGTGGCACGATCGAGTACAGAGGCTGAATACAGATCGATGCCTGCAGGCACGACAGAAGCCACATGGATTAGACACTTATTGAGTGATCTTGGGGAGACAATTATTCGATCTTTTCTTCTATGTGACAATCAAAGCGCAATAAACATTGCATGTAATCCTATCTAGCATAGCAGAACGAAGCACATTGAGATTGATCAACATTTCATACGGCAGAAAGTCGAGATGAAGGAGATAGAACTACGTCATGTTCGAACAGAAGATCAAGTGACAGACTTGTTTACCAAGGGGTTAACAGGACGTCAATTTTGGCTATTGAAGAGCAAGTTGTACATGATCCAAAATCACGTACAACTTGAGGGAGGGTGTTAAAATATAACTTGCGTATGGATCTGGATCCAGATCCATACGCATGGTATGTTAATGAAACACATGCTGTTTACTTTCATTAATGGCATCCTTGTAATATCTCTGATATTACAAGGATAGTTGTATACTTGCTGTTTTATATAACATGGTTAGGGCTTGGTGGTCGTGTATTGTGAGCCGCCCCAGCCATTGAGTTCTCTCTCTCTCTCTCTCTCTCTCTCTCTCCCTCCCTCTCTCTCTCTCGCCCTGTTTCCTGCAGATCGCATGGTATGTTATAAAATCTGATACTTTGTTCACCTAGATTCAATTTTCTTCTTAGCAAACTTTCGGTCATTACACCGCAAGTTTGAGGGAGAATGTTAAAATGTAATATATATTTCATTTCTTGTAATACCCACTAGGGGTAAAACTATCTTTTTCTCTTTTCATGCATATTCCTTTTGAATATGTTTTTCTTTTTGTATTTCTTTATTTTTTATTTATTTTTTATTCTCTTTATTTTTTGGCTTTTAGCCATGGAGGGGCTTCAACGTCCATACGAGGGAGCCCCTCCAAGGGTCCTCAATGTATTATAAATAGGCGTTCCCCCCTATGTAAGCTTAAGCTTTTTGTAAAGCTCTCACTCTTATTCAATAAAAGTTCTCATTATTTTTATGCCTTTGCTCATTTGTATCCGTTTGTGAGTGTTCATCTTGTGCCTTTGTGCACACATTTCATATTGAGAATCTAGTGCCTTTGTGAACAGTCTCTTTGAAGACTTTTTCACAGGAATATGTCTAACTTTTGCAATAGTAAACTTTTTGGAGTTTTGAAAAAGAACTTTTGAATTTTTTTACTCCTTTTATTTCAAGAGATATACCATCTGCCATAAAAGTATTTGAAACACTTGAGTTGTTATGACATTTAAATAAAATATTACTATTCGGGGCCATGTGAAAAGATGCACCAGAGTCAAGAATGAAACTGCAGCTTCAGTTGAGGTTTCGGTCGAGGAAGATGCCCTTTTAAGAAGTGACTGATGTATTTCCATTAGTTGAGCCATGGATACGGGTGCATCATGATTACTTGTGTCATTTGACTTTAGTGAGCCAACCAAAGCCACCTTCTTTTCTTCTCTTCTTAATTTTGGACATTGAGGTATATAGTGTCCCAGTTCATGGTAATGATGACAAATAACTTTTTTTTTGTTATAATCATTTCCTTGCCTTCCGAAATGAGGTGGTATACAAGTATGCATATAATTTTTCAGTATAAAGACGGCTAAAACAAAATCTTCACTCTTCGAAGTACGCTTCTTTAACCTATTCTCTTCCATACTTAATTCTTCAATAGTGTCAACAATAGAGAGAACTTTATCTCTATGTTGGAGAGCCGATTTGGTGATTTCAAATTCTGACCTCAAACCATATATGAATTAATAGAAGTATTCTGCATCAAGTTGTTTTTGGCGGATGTAGATGTTAGATGTTTTCGGGGTAATGCCACTTTGTCTTAAGAAGAGTCGACTCTTCCCAAAGTTCCTACAACTCATTATAATATTCTCTAATACTTTTGTCCCTTTGGGTCATAGTACGAACCTTGTCTTGCAAATTGCACACAAGTGCAATATCCTTCATGGAATACATATTTTTAAGGTATTCCGAAGCCTTATTGGCATGCTCAAATTTTGTAAGGCTAGAGCATTTTTTGATATCAACGCTATTAATTAGCTAATACATAATCGTAGCATGACGCATTTTCCATTCTTTCCATTTTTTCTCATATATGGTTAATGCCTTAGTCTTCTTCTCATCCGTGAGATATCATTTTCTACCTTTGTGAGGATTAGTTTTGGTTTCGGATCGAAACCATCCACTAATCCCTACAACCCCTTTTCTCAAATGTGGTGCTTTATAATTGAAACCCACGTTACACAACTTGTATCATTGAGTTTCATGGGTATGATGATGATTTTATCATTGTCATCCATTCCTACAAAGATGTGTGTGAGAGAGAGAGAGAGTGAAATAAAGAGAAGATGTGAGACAAGATGAGATGAGAAAGAGAAGAGTGTTGGAGAGAAACAACAACACAATCACGGTTCCATGAACTTTGAGTAAAATCAACTAGCACTCGAGCCAATGAGTCACTCTTTTCTCCAACTATACAGGCACACAAACACTTGAAAGACTTCTTGCTCCCACAAGCACGGAAAATGAGGCAACTAATCTCCAAAGATCCAAGAGCTACGAGGCTCCGATACCATGTAATGAAGCAAGAGCCTTCAAAGAAGTATACAAAAGTTCACAAGTGTCCACTAAGGGCACATCAACAAAGCCCACAAAAGGGCATACACAAGAAGGCTAAAAAATAAATATTTTTATTTAATCCATAAAATTGCTAAAGCATTGAATTACAATGTGAGGGGGATGACTCCTATTTATACACAAAAGGGGGCTCAAGAGAGAGGCTCTTGAGACTCAATAGAGTCGTTAGAGCTAGTCCAACAACTATATTTGTAGCTGTTGGACTAGCTCCAACGACTATCAAACTAGTCAACAATTGTGTTGACTAGTTTGAATCTACTTAAAACTGAACTAGACAAAACAAAAAATAAAAGAAAAGAAAAAATATATAAATATACATATATATTATATATATACATACATGTACATACATTGGTATGTATATATATACATCATGTGAATGACATTTTTCCACAAGAAAAACGATATTTTTTGGCCATATAAAAAATCTCATTTTTTCATGAGAAAAAAGATGCCGTTATTTTCCTTATCTAAAAATAGTGTGTGAGAGAGAGAGAAGATGAACAAGAAAAAGAAGAAAAAGAAGAAAAAGAAGAAGAAGAGGAGGCGTAGGAAAGGGGAGAAAAGAAGAGGCGGGGGAAGGGGGAGAGACAAAGAGAGAAGAAGAGGAGGAAGGGGAGAGAGAAAGAGAGACATAGAGAGGACTCAGAAAGAGAAGGAGGAGAAGAAGAAGAAGAGGAGGAAGGGGGAGAGAGAGGAGAATAATAATAATAATAATAATAATAATAAGAAGAAGAAGAAGAAGAAGAAGAAGAAGAAGAAGAAGCATACTCGGAGGCGGAGGGCGACGATCACGACGTTGGGCGAGGGCGATGACAGAGGGTGGGCGAGCTTGCGAGAGAGAGAGAGAGAGAGAGAGAGAGAGAGAGAGAGAGAGAGAGAGGTAAAAAGGGTTTATATCCCTTCCCTCCCTTGTTTTCCTATAAAAAGAAAGAAAGTTTCTTGCCCTCATGCTTAGGCTGTAAGAAAATGGAATCCTCGAACAAACTTCAAATGCTTTCTCATGAATAAACTCTCTCAAGAACCATAAAGGTTCACACATAAGGCAAACACATAAGAACCACTAGGGTTCACACACAAAATCCAAATGAAAAAGTGAAGAATTGATTTCATTTAAGTGGGACAAAACCCACATACAGAAGATAAAATACAATGGGATAACTCTCCATATATATACACAAAAAGAGAGGGCAAGGGAGAGTTGTTGGACATTCCAACAACTCTAAATAGAGCCGTTGGAGTGTCCAACGACTCTCACAGCTTTTGCTTTTTGACTTAGTCAAAAAGCAAAAGGTCTATATTATGTCCAAAAATGAAAAATAAACTAAAAAGTAAAAACCTAACTAACCTATGCTATTGTAACTAAACTGAAAAAAAAAGATTACATATTATGGGATATTTACATATGAGATTATCTATGAGATTACAATTTTTAACACCCTCTTCAAACTTACGGTTGAACAACCAAAAGTTTGTCCAAGAGAAAATGAAATCGAGGAGTAGCAAGCGGTTTGGTGAAGAAATCTGCCAGTTGAAGTTTTGAGGAGACAGGGAAAATCAATGGTGCCTTGTAGAAATTCCTCACGTATATAGTGGCAGTCAATTTCGATATGCTTGGTTCGTTCGTAGAATGTCCGATTGCTGGCAATGTAAATGAAACTTTTATTGTCACAACATAGCCTTGATACACTTGTACTTGGAACACCCATATCATGAAGTAGTCGTCTCAACCAGACCACTTCCATGGTGGTAGTAGCCATGGCTCTGTACTTGGCTTCAGTAGAAGAAAGAGAAACCTTATGTTGCTTCTTACACCTCCACGAGATCAATGACTCTCCAAGGAACACACACAGTCCAGTAGTTGAGTGTCGATTATTTGGATCACCTCCCCAATCTGCATCAGTGTAAGCAATTAATTATAGTGTGGAAGAAGCCGACAAAAACAGTCCTCTAAAAATGAAAGTTTTAATATATCTAATAATGCGTAACACAACTCCCATATGAACAGAGGTGGGGGCATGCTGAAATTGACTTACTGTGTGAACAACATATGCAATGTCAGGTCTTGTGATGGAGAGGTAAGACAATGCCCCAACAAGTTGTCTATAAGGTGTTGGGTTCTCAAGAGGTTCCTCGTTGTTAATTTTCATTTTGATGTTCACAACTTCAGGGGTATCAACATGTTTGTCATCTGTGATTCCTGACCTGTCAATAATATCAAGAGCAAATTTAGATTGAGTTAGTAAATAACCTCTAGAAGAATAAACTACTTCAATACCAATAATTTTTTTTTAAAAAACTTAAATCACGCATTTCAAAGTTGGTTTTGAGAATTTTTTTGATATTGTCAACTCCTTGTTTATCACTTTCTGTGATGATCATGTCGTCTACGTAGAGAAGAAGAATGATGATCCCTGCATTAGATTTCTTAATAAACAAAACTGTGTCAGTAAGACAAAATTGAAAGCCAAAATCAAGCATAACCTTACTGAATTTATCATACCAAGCCTTTGGGGCTTGCTTAAGACCATATAAGGCCTTATGTAACCAAAGAACTTTTCCTTGAGAAACTTAAATGTCAGGAGGTGGTTCCATATAGACTTCTTCGGCTAAACTTCCATTGAGAAATGCATTCTTGACATCCATTTGAAAGATATACCATTTCTTTATGGAGGCAAGGACTATTAGAGTTCTTACGACGGTCATTCTAGCGGCTGGTGCAAAAGTTTCTTCGTAGTCTATGCCATATTCTTGGGAATAGCCTTTGGCGACTACTCGAGCTTTAAATCGTTCAAAAGTGCCATCACTCTTAGTTTTAACTTTGTATACCCATCGACATCCTATGGGCTTTTTCTCAGGTAGAATATCTTGAATAGTCCACGTGTTTGCCTTTTCCAAGGCATTTAACTCGGCTGTCATAGCTTTGACTCATTCTGAATGTTCTTTTGCTGTATTATAGTTTGAAGGTTCTATATAGGAGTGTAATAGGGCAATATATGCTTGATGTTTTGGTGAAAAAGATTCATAGGATACAAATTTTTCGGGCACCTTTGACACCCTAGATGATTTTCTGGTTTCTATTTGATCCCGTACTTTAATATATTTTTCTAGAGCACAAGGTTGCTCTAGATTTCCTCGCCTGAAGTATTGAATGTAGTCTGGATAAGATGTTTCAACGTTGATTATACTATTTTGATCTTCTTGATCAACTTCTTCTTCATTAATTTTTGGAACTAAGTCCAACAAGGAGTATTCATCGACCTCTCTAGGGTTTTTAGTTTAAAAAAAACTTTTGTTTTCTAAAAAAAATACATTTCGTGACACATATAACTTCCTAGTTTTGAGATCAAGGCATCTATAGCCTTTTTGATTGCTTGCATAACCAAGGAATGCACAAGGAATGGCCCGGGAGGAAAGCTTGTCATTTTTGTTGGAGAAAACAAAACATTTGCAACCAAATACTCTTAATCGCGAATAATCAGGAATTTGTTTGAAAACTTTTTCAATAGGTGATACATTTTTTAAGAAAGACGATGGCATTCTATTAATGAGATATACTGCGGTTAGAGTTGCTTCGGCCCAATTTTTTTTTAGAACTTGATGGGTAATGAGCAGAGTTCTTGTTGTTTCTATAATGGGTCTATGTTTTTGTTCTGCTAAACTATTTTGCTGTGGGGGTATATGGGCATGACTTTTGATGTAAAATACCATGTAGATTTAAGTTTTCGCTAAATTCTTTTGATAAATACTCTCCTCATGAATCAATCCGAAATATAGATATATCATTCTTAAATTGGTTCTTAACCAGTTTATGAAATATTTGAAAATGTAAAAATACTTCGGATTTATGTTTGGGAAAATAAATTCAGGTATGTCTTGTAAAATCATCTACAAAAATGACGTAGTATGAAAACCCTCTTTCTGATATGACAGGTGCAAGACCTCATACATATCCGAATGTACTAACTCAAGAGGTCGAATTGAGATAAAATTTCTTTCTTGAAAGGGTAATCTCTTCATTTTTTCAAGAATACATTTTTCACATTTAAATATCTCGGAATTACAAAAGTTTTCCATATTTGAAAAAAAATGAATTTTGGATATGTTAGGATGACCAAGTCTCCTTTGCCATAAATCCAAGTTCATTTTCTGAACATTACAACAAAACGTATTCTTGGGAATTTCAAAAAAATTCATGTAGTATAGGTCTCCTTGGCCTTCCCCAATCAGCTTCCCTGACTGGTGATCCTGCACTTGGCAACCATGAGAAGAGAATAAAACGTTATATCCATGGTCAGATAATTGAGAAACGGATAAGAGATTGAGGTTCAATTTTGGAATATATCTAATTTGAGGAATATGAAATCCTTTTAAGTTTTGAGAAGTTTTTTCAAACTTTCCTATTGCTTTAATTTCTAGTGATGTTCCATCAGCAGTAAAAACATTGGACCCATTTGAGTTACGACATTCGGATAACATTTTAATATTCAGAGTCATATGAAAAGAAGCATCTGAGTCAAGAAGCCATAGAGTTTTACCTGGATCGGAAGTGCTAACTGAAGAGACTGCAGCTCCCGTAGATGAAGATGCTCCCTTGAGTAGAGGTCCAAGAGCTTCCACCAATTGTGCCACTGACATGCTTTCAATGAAAGATTCGCTTGATTCTTGTGGTGGTCCGACGACGGTGACCTTTTTCTCATAGGGCTTTTTTAATTTTGGGCAATGGGTTTTTACATGTCCCGGTTCACGACAATAGTAGCAAATGATTTTTCTTCTTTCAAAATTATTTCCTTGTTTTTCATCATTTCCTCTTCTATAGTTAGGAGGTTTGTAAGTCCTGACATAGTTTTCGGGTTTCGAGACGGCTAGAACTGAGTCATAATTCTTTGAGATTCTACTTTTGAGTCTATTTTCTTTCATACTTAACTCCTCTATTGTGTCTTCTATTGAAGGCACTTTTCCACGATGAAGGAGGATAAACTTAGTGGATTCAAATTCCGATCTTAATCCACTAATAAAATGAAAAAAGTGCTCCACATTGATTTGGTTTTGGCGAAGTTCAATATCTTGTGGACAATGCCACTTTGGTTCAAGAAGAGCTAATTCTTCCCACAATTCCGACAAACCATTATAATACTCCTTAATGCTCTTGTCTCCTTAAACTATATTTTTTACTTTAATTTGAAGATTGCACACATGTGCAATATCTTTAAGAGAATACATTCTCTTAAGATAGTCCCAAGCTTCATTTGCATGCTCAATTTTTGCTAAACTTGAGCATTTTTTTATATCAACACTTGAAAACCATGATCTTGACATGTCCCATACGCCATTCTTTCCACTTTTTCTCGTAAGTATATATGACCTTAACTCTTTCTACCTCCGTGAGAGGTATTTTCTTTTCTCCTTCATCCTTCGTAAGAATTAGAGTAGGTTCCTCGTCGGTTCCATCTACTAATCCCCATAAACCCTTTCCACATGTAAGATGCTTCATAATTGAAGCCCATGTGACATAGTTGGAATCATTTAGTTTGATGGGCTTAATGGTTACATTATCATTGTCATCCATTTTACAATATTTGGTAAAAGAGATAAGAGAAGAAAGAAAAAAACTAAAATAGAAGAATACTCTACCACAAATGATGAGTATGAATATCCTTCAAGCTTTTTACACCTTCACACGATCACCACTTCAAGAATGATCACTTTCTTGCAAAAAACTTGTGGCACATTTTCCAATGCACCGAAAGAACTTATCTTGATTGCTTCAACCTCTGATACCATGTAAGAAAATGGAATCTTCAAACAAACTTCAAATGCTTTTTCATGACTAAACTCTCTTAAGAACCATAAAGGTTCACACACAAGGCAAACACTTAAGAACCACTAGGGTTCACACACAAAATACTCAAAAGAGAGATTCCAAATGAAAAAGTGAAGAATTGATTTCATTTAAGTGGGACAAAACCCACATGCACAAGATAAAATACAATGGGGTAACTCCCCATATATATACACAAAAAGAGAGGGCAAGGGAGAGTTGTTGGACATTCCAACAGCTCTAACTCTCACAGCTTTTGCTTTTTGACTTGGTCAAAAAGCAAAAGGTTTGTATTATGTCCAACTTTTGCTTTTTGACTTAGTCAAAAAGCAAAAGGTACTAAACTCTCTTAAGAACCATAAAGGTTCACACACAAGGCAAACACTTAAGAACCACTAGGGTTCACACACAAAATACTCAAAAGAGAGATTCCAAATGAAAAAGTGAAGAATTGATTTCATTTAAGTGGGACAAAACCCACATGCACAAGATAAAATACAATGGGGTAACTCCCCATATATATACACAAAAAGAGAGGGCAAGGGAGAGTTGTTGGACATTCCAACAGCTCTAACTCTCACAGCTTTTGCTTTTTGACTTGGTCAAAAAGCAAAAGGTTTGTATTATGTCCAACTTTTGCTTTTTGACTTAGTCAAAAAGCAAAAGGTCTATATTATGTCCAAAAATGAAAAATAAACTAAAAAGTAAAAACCTAACTAACTTATGCTATTGTAACTAAACTGAAAAAAAAGAGTACATGTTATGGGATATTTACATATGAGATTATCTATGAGATTACAATTTTTAACATAGGCAAGGGCAAGTTAGGCACCGACTAGGCGCCTAGTCGGGAAAGAAAGGACCTCTTTTTTTAAGACCTGATTCCTAGATTTCCTAACGCCTAGCCTGACTAGGTGCCTAGTTGGCACCTTTGACTACATAGCTTGTAAGCATGTGGATGAGAATTTTTATTTTGTTTGATTTCATTATACATGTCGAATAAACTGTTTTTTCTAGATGTAAGAAGAGGACAATGTTAAACAAAGTTTCCTGCATAAGTTCACATTACTTGTAAAGGAAAATCTAAAAAGGTATATTTTGAATGGAAGAATTTGAATAAACACCTAAGTTTATAGCAGCTGTTGAAAACACAGTTAAGTTTTTAGAAAGTTCAAAAGTTCACTTGACATTCATCATGGTTTAAGAGAGTGGGAGTAGGGCAGTGCCAAATGGTGGGGAGTGCCAATGTTTTGATTTTTTTAGTTCCAAGTCTATGAAGGTGCCTAACTCACCCTCCATCCTTTGTTTCCTACATTTTCCTTGTGATATGGTAAACACTTTTTATGGAATTATGTGAGGGTATTTTTTGACATAGGGAGAAAAGAGAGAAATAGTTTAGTTGGTGAGTTGATCCCAAATGCTCTCTCTCTCTCCCCTCACACAGTGGCAGAGCATGGATTGTCTAGCAGGGTGGACAAGAAGCCTTACACATGATAATTGAGCAGAGTTTTCCAGAGAGAGAGAGAGAAAGAGAGAGAGAGAGAGAGAGAGAGAGAGAGAGAGAGAGAGAGAGAGAGAGAGGGCATCCATCTTCTTCCTGTAAGGAGAGTGGATAGAGGAAAGTCTAGTAGTGTAAAAGAAAAAAAGAGACCAGGATTGAGGAGAGAATAAAGCTATGATGGGTGATGCGGGAGAGAGATGGAAAGAGGAGTTAGGGTGAAGGATGGTGCATGATAAAAGGGGGATGGGGTTAGAGTGGTGAGAAGGAGTACTTTTACATCTAGGATGTTAAAAATAGATTGTTAACCTCAGTCAAGGTAATAATAATCTGAATTATCTTAACAGAAGCATGATGTTGATTACAATAAGTGAATCTATGTTAATATTTAAATTTTGTGAAACTTGGATGTGTCCCTTTGAAATTGATAAGGTATTTGGTTCCTTTATAAGATTCTCTTTTATATATCAATTAAACCATGATTACTTTAATATATGATGGGGCTGGAAGTAAATAAATGAAGATATTGTAAGCCATGTCTTCTTATTGACGTGATTTTGAGCCTTCTCGACAATGCGCAGTTTTCGAACAATCATAAAAAAAATATCAGCTTTATGGAATTCAGATGCATTAGTCAAATTATTATCATGGATGACTATCTTCATTATCATGATATCTTAGGAGGCAGGGTTCCTATCTTGATTGTTTCATTCAGCATCTGATGCAACATTTGGAAGCTCAATCATTGAAAATTATATAGTTAACCATGAATACCCAAAAATTTCTCGTAGTCAATCCTTATTATGTGCTTTTTTCTTACTGAAATTTATTTTTGTTTGAGAAAAAAGTAAAACTGACCTATTAGGTGCTTAATCAATACATCAAAAGGCCCTAGGGTGATTAATGTGCATGAATCAAGCCCTTAAACTGGCATCTTGACAATCCACCACGCTTTGCAGCTAACGTCCTCAGTAGCCCACTTTAGGATGACACTTGCTCTGTCCTTAACTTCAGGTAGCCATTTCCATCTTTGGTGGCTCTCATTCTGGTCCGGGTAGCCCTTTTCCAAGATCATCCCTTTTGGAACGTGGTGGTTGCTTTGATACCAATTGTTAGGTGCCTAACCAATATACTTAAAGGCCTTAGGGTGATTAAGGTGCATAAAGTCAAGCTCTTAAACCACCAGGAGTTTAACATGGCCACAGGGAGAGATGTTGTTATGAAGTATGCAATCAAAGATAGTCATATATATGAATTTTGATACTTTTCAAGTACAACATGGGACTAATATCCACAGGACCTTACGAAAGAAGCAAGAGAAACACTGAAATCCTAACCTTTCTATAATGCGCAGATTGTCAACTTCAGTTCAGTCTTTTAGATACTTTTATGAAATTAAGCACTATAATTTGAAATTTCAGATTCTTAAGAGGGCGTTTGACTTGCACCATGAACATAAAACATGGAGAAAGGTAAAGTATTATTGTCAAGAAAATTAAAAAACCGTCACATGGAACATTCTATATAGGATCCTGTCTCTAGGAAACACAACATGAAATGACATGCAGACACACTTGTAACACATGGACACGCCAGGTGACATGCTATGAAATGTTCAATTTTTAATTTTTTCATGGTATTTACAGCAATAAATATAGTTTTATGCATCAAAATATCAAAAATATATATTTTTTGTCAGTTAAGTAATAAAAATCAATGTTCTCATGTCATGGTTTTTGAAAATAATTGGATATTACCATCTCATATCTGTTCAAATCCATGTCCCTGTCCGTGTCTCTGTGACATAGATGAAAAGATTGGTAGTCCCAAGATTTGAAAGATTACATAACTAGAAATGATAATGAGAGTTTGAAGGCATTTGAATATAGGAATTTGCAAACTCATGCTATTTGCTTTATACATATTTTAAGCAAGTTGATCAATCAATTGGAATATAAGAAAATATGGATGTCATTAATATATTGTTTCGCACGAGGAACTGTTACATGTATAGATCATCGTCCAGATTATGGAGGTTGTTTCCTTAGTAATCAAAAGTGCTAGGCATTGTCTAGGTGCTAGGCTCCTAAAAGCCTAGTCAACACCTACACAACCAAGGACCCCAGAAGTTCAAGAAAATAAAAGAATGCTAAAACAATTATAGAAAAACAGAGCATGAAGAAAAAGATGAGAGAGAGAGCACCCCATTTTTTTTCTACTTTTTGTTTAAAAAAGGAAAGAATCTCTGTTACCTAGTTGTTAATTGGGCAAAAGCCCATCCACTTGACAACTAGGTCACCTGGGTGCAACTGGTTGGTAGACTACCAACTAGGAGGCTGAGACTAGTTGATCAGCAAGTGCCTAGGTGGCCTAGGATACTGGACAACCGGATAATCAGGCATTGGACTGTATAGGTCGCTTCCCAATAAGTCTATGATGAGACCAAGTTGAGTTGAGAATTGTGGTTTTGTGAAGGACCTTGATCTCCCTGAACTTGGACTTTTCCAATTTATGCGCCTTTTCATGCTGATGATTGCTAGAGTATCAGACATGCAATGGGTGAAAGAAATTGTTGGCATTTACCACCCAAAGGGTTGATGCGGTTAACAACCAAAAACCAAAATGACGGCATAGCTCCACAGAACGAGTCAATATGGTCGAGTAGTGGGAAGGAGAGATATCCATTAATGGAGAGGGATGGGTGACATCTGATTGACTTAGTCGCTGACATGGCTGTTATCTGAGAATTTCCACTGATATTTAATTCATTCCCTTTTCCATCTCTTTTATTAATTATCATTTCTTATTTGGCACTTATTCTCTAAATTTCCTATATTACTGCTGTTTGTGTCTCAGGAATGCGAGGTTCGAAGTCATCTGCACCGGCAAAAGATGATCCACAAAAAGTGCTGCCAATTGAAGTACCTGCATTGTCTTTAGATGAACTGAAGGAAAAGACTGACAATTTTGGGTCCAAGTCTTTAATCGGTGAAGGCTCATATGGCAGGGTTTATTATGCAACATTAAATACTGGAAAAGTTGCAGCCATTAAAAAGCTTGACGTGTCAAATGAACCTGAATCCAACACTGAGTTTTTGACTCAGGTAGGCCTCAGCCTACTAGATAATAATTTCATGAATAGACCCTTTTTAGAATGCAAATTTAAACATAACTCAATGCATGGTTCTTGTTGTAAGATGCCAGCACTGTTATTTCAGTACTAATTGTTTGTTCATTACTGATTGCAGGTCTCTGCAGTCTCAAGACTGAAGCATGAGAATGTTGTCGAATTATTGGGGTACTGTGTAGAAGGAAACTTGCGTGTTTTATCATACGAGTTTGCTACAATGGGTTCCTTACACGATATCTTGCATGGTATACCAGATCACCTCTTGCTTCTTTTTCGAAGGATTTTTCCACATGAAGCTGACTAACCTGTGATTTCTTCCAATTTCAGGTAGAAAAGGAGTACAAGGTGCACAGCCTGGACCTGTGCTTGACTGGATACAACGAGTGAAAATTGCTGTTGATGCAGCAAAGGGGCTGGAATATTTGCACGAGAAAGTTCAGCCCTCAATAATACATAGGGACATCAGATCCAGCAATGTGTTGCTATTTGAGGATTTCAGAGCCAAAATTGCAGACTTCAACCTTTTAAATCAGGCTCCTGACATGGCTGCTCGTCTTCATTCAACCCGAGTATTAGGAACCTTTGGCTATCATGCACCAGAGTAAATTCTTAAAAAATAAGAGTTCATGCTCTCTTTTGTTTTTCTTCCATGTCAAGCAGAAATAACATTCAAACAAGCGAATGCTGAAGCATTTTAATTGGCCTTTTACATCAGAGCTAGAGATGGAGGGGGCTCGTTTGTGTGCATGAATATACTTGGATATATCGTGATTTACTTGTCATTCTGTTGCAGGTATGCGATGACAGGTCAGCTGACTCAGAAAAGTGATGTATATAGCTTTGGTGTTGTTCTTCTTGAGCTTCTAACTGGAAGGAAACCAGTGGACCATACGATGCCTCGAGGGCAACAAAGTCTTGTCACTTGGGTACATAGCCATGTCTCAAATTTGAAGTCATAAAAATTGGTTGCACTTTTAATGCTAGAAACTGGCTTAACATTTGCTTTCGTGGGTTAGGCAACTCCTAGACTGAGTGAGGACAAGGTGAAGCAATGCGTGGATCCAAAGTTGAAGGGGGACTATCCTGCAAAAGGAGTTGCAAAGGTTATCTCTCTCTCTCACTTGCCACGTATTGTATGTTGTGTTTGGTTGGTAGCAAATTTTTAACTTGCATTTCCCATTCTGAGGGCACATCTTGCTTGGACCTAAGCACATAATGAAAACTGGAATTGGTTTTACTTGTCAATTCTGCATAAATCACATACTTTGGCTTTCCTGTATGCTTATTTGTATGCACTGTGCAATAATATTTTGATTCTGTTTGGTTCATTGCAGTTAGCGGCTGTGGCAGCATTGTGTGTGCAGTATGAATCGGAATTCCGGCCAAACATGAGCATTGTTGTTAAGGCACTACAGCCACTTCTGGCACAGAAGCCTCCATCTGCTCTGTCCCCTCCTACCGCTGAGACCCAAAGTTGAAGACGCCCTTCCCAGACTTGTGCTTTCTTCTTCTCCCCATTGTTAGCCTATTCTACTTCTTATCTATTGAGCGTTCCGTTTGATCTGGGATTTGGTTGTTCTGTCTTTTCATATTTAGCATGCTTGCACCAAATTTCAGAGCTTGTACATGTTTCCCAACTTATGACTTGTTTTTGGGGGTTTGCATTGCCTGCACCAGAGTGTCTATGAATTTCGATTAAAACAGGAAACATATGTTTGAGTAATTTAATTGTGTATTTTGCTCATTATATATTTTATTTCTTACTTTATTCAGTTTCTTCATGTTGAGTATGTGACTTGGCCCTTATTATATCTAAAAAGTAGCCCACTGTTTTTATCTCTTTCAATTGTTCTCTGATAACGGCAGCAACAGTAGCACCGATGAGAAACACTATATCTAGATATGAACTTGCTTTTTCTGCCTACAATTTGGTAATTGTTTGTATTTCAATTATTTCCTTGTAAATCTTTATAAATTCCAGCAAGTTCATGCAACTGCAATTGAGTTGGTTTGTAAATCTGACAGGATATGAGCTAGGCAGATGAGGTTTTTTGGGCCAACTACGCCGACTCCAGGCTATAAAGCCTAGACCCAGAATTCTGGATCTAGGCAAATCTAAGCTAAGATAGTTAAAATGGATCAAAATAGAGCCCTATTGCTAGATTATCAACCTGTTGGTAACCTAGATAGACTTGAAATAGGGGTATGACACCCATATTTATAGGCCTTTCAAATGGGTATCCTGAAGCTACGACCCATATTCAGTATAATGAGATTGTTTTTTTTCTCGGGGTAGGCCAAGGTAAAACCCCTCTAGTTGCCAATTCAAAAAAATCCCTCAAGTTCTCATGTTGCCATTTGGTAAAGCCCTTGAGGTCCCTCCTGCTTACTGGGGAGCATAGTGACAAATACCGCGAGATTTGTGAAAATCTTGCGATAATATCATGAGATTTATGAAAATCTCGCATTAATATTGTGAGAAATTGCCTGAAAGTTTAAAATAGCAATTTCTCTTGAGGTTTTCAAAATATCGTGAGATTTATGAAAAAAACATAAATACCGCGATTTAAATGGGATATTTATTTTTTAAACGGCTATTTATCGCGAAAAACTTGTGTATTTTTTATTTTAAATATTTTTTATTAATATTTTCTTATAAAAATTATTTTTTATATTTTTAATTAATTTTTTTATTGCCGAAAAAAATGCGAGATTTATGATTTTTTTTATTTCTCGTGAGTTTTTGAAAAACAAGAAATTGCCGATAAAAACGTTTGTCACTATGCTGGGGAGTACTCCCACTTTCGACCTTGCAGTAATTCGAACTATGGTCTTCCAATATCAGCTGACAAACCTCATAATGCAAACAAAAGCAGGTGCCATATTTACATTAAGGAAAAGCAAAAAAGTGACGTGCTGCCTTTTATATAACATCTGTTCAATTCAGTCTGTGGATTCTACAAAAGCGGGTTCTTGTCATGTTTCTTGGGGCTGAACATGCATCGTGTAAGGAGATAGTCACTTTTACTGTGTGCAATTATGTTTCACCCGATCCCAACTTCAATCCTAATTGGTCAGTTTGATACAGTGGATGGTTTGGATCATTTAGTTCTTGGTGAAAAAATGTCAGTTTAGTTGTTAAAATTGTTTCCTAAAGATTTTGAAAGGTTATTTATATAAAAGCATTGGCTTCAGATGGTTGGAAGATATAAATCCTGCTAATCAGGCATTTCTGGGGTGTTTGGTGCTTTACCAGGAGTCTGTGGGTGAAGTTGGTCATCAGGAAGGATTTGCTCTTGCCAAAACTCAAAACGCAACCTAGAAAGCTCGCCAAGGGGTGTTTTGGAGGAGGGAACCTAAACAGGTGGCTTTTAGTTGCCATGAGGATGATGATAGAGGGGGTTATGTTGTAGCTGGAGTGAGTTGCTGTTCGCAGGGTGGTGTTTCTCCTAAATTCCTAGTGCGTTGCAAACTCCTTGATGGCATTGGATCAGGGGAGTACAGAATCAATGTTTCTTGTTCCAGACCTACGAAGATAGATGGCTGTGGACACTTCAATTTTGACCAAATCATTTCAGGCGCATCATGTCAAAATTCAATGTCTTCAGCTCATTTTTAAAATTATTCTAATTTCTACTTTGTTTTTAGCTTTTAAAATGACATCCTTAAGGTTTTTATCTAAAAGATCAATTAAACTAGAGGATCTTAACTTAAAATAAAAATATAAATCAGGTCAATGAGACATCCGAATAAAAAGTTATGATGATTAAAACAATGCGACTTGTTCAGTAAAATCTTGTTTTCATGTAGGGCCTATTTTTGGTACATTTTCATCTATCTAAACAATCAAAATTGGTTTTACACTTAAAAGATAAATTAAAATTGAGGATGTTAGCTTTTTAACGCATAAAAGTCTCTCAATTTAACATCTTTATAGGAAGTTACGATAAAAAAGTTAACATATTGGCTACGTTTCAGCCTATCGCTAACAACAATTAGGGATTGTTGTTAGGAACTACTAATGATACATTGAATTGTCATTAGCAGCTCTTGAATTATCATTAGTAGTTCTATGGAGTGTTGTTAACAAGGTAAAAAAAATCATGAATTGTTGTTAAGAAACCTTAATGTCTCGTTAGCATTTTCTGATGTGTTGTTAGCACTTTCAATATGTTGTTAGCATTGTGTCATTAGAGGTTTATTTGATTCATTTGGTTCAAATTCATGTGTAGAATGGATATAAGCTTCTAGAAACCTCTCATCCCTATTTTAGAAGCTCAAAAGTTAAATTCAATGAAACTAGCCTACATTCTTGGATTCTAGAAAATCTATCATGTTTATATTCTTATCCTAGTTTCTTTCCTCATAAGCTAGGTAACTCTGGACAATTAGAAAGATACCATGAAACCTTCAATCATTATGATTGTGCTATGTCATCAACAAGTAGATTTAGATCTTTAGACTCAATATCCAGGGGATTAAGCTCTAAACTTGCAAGAAAAACTCTAAATCGGGACCCCTTCTCCATAGTCTAGCACCTAGATCTAGACCTTGAATATAGATACCCTGTCTCATTTACCACCCAACCTAGCATCTGAGAGCGCAACACAGAATCTACCCATGCAAGCCTAGCCTGTTGTGCTTGCCTAGCCTAGTATAGGTATAAATCCCCTATCTCACTCAGTCTACCAGAGTCCGCACCTAGCCGGAGTGCTACTAGAGTCTCTACGCGTTTGTCAACGTATTTAGGAAGGGCTACCCAAGTTCGAGGTGAGATTTAGATTCTCTGTATTTTTATTGCATTTATTTTCTTTATTTATTAAAAAAGTATAGATTTTTCAAAAGTTCATCATACTTGTGTTTTCGTGCTTTTTTGAACCTTGATGGTAGCTCACACCATGAAACTCACCTTCTTTTTTAAGATTTGCGTATGTGATAAAGGTCTCTTGCAAGCTAAAGCCCACCCATTGAAGATTCTGAAGTTCCTAGGGCAATTGATTCCTACTCAACGGAAGAGGAAAGGTGTGCAACTTAAAACAAACTCCACATCTCTTGTGTCTCAAATTTGGATTCTATGTTCGAGTCCAAATCTTTTTTGGACTACATATCTTTTCACTTTCAAGATTTGGGAACCAATGAAATGACGATCACTATGGAACCACTTATCTAAGCATTGGAATAAAAAAATTATGGGATTTAGCGCTACAAGGTCAATTTTGTTATTTTTAGTATTTTTGGATATTGGATCTACCCCGACTGCAAAATCTATTTCTGCTTTATTTTCTTGTCTGGACCCTACCTTGTTGGCAAGGCCATATCTCTGTGTTTGTGAGTCATATTGTCATCTACTAGAAGTTGTTGGAAAATAGACTTTTTGGGCTACTTTTCTCATTTTTGGTGTGAACTTAGATTATGCATACAAGGTCTCCAAAAGCACACAAGAATTGATAAAACATTTGATTTTCCTACTATTTTCTATCAACTACTTCCTTCTTTTGAGGTCATATCTCTATGTCCCAAGTTTGAAAACTAGTGTTTTCATAACCGTTAGAAAGTTGAAATCTTGGCCTAAAAATTCTTTGTTTTGGATCAAAACCAAAAATCCTTTTAGGGTCATCGTTTTTGCGTTCCAAAACCGAGGCAAATTTTTGGACTACAATCGATAGTCATTGAACAACCTATTTTCTAAGAGCTATATCCCTCCAACTGTACATCAGATTAGCATGATCTTGGTGTTGTTGGAAAGCTGGTTTCTTGATCTTTCTCTTATCTTTTTACTATTTCTTTAGATTTTTAGTTATGGTGATTGAAAAATAGATTAAAACTGTCAAAATAGGTACTCAGGTGCCTTTTTTCTCTTGATATAGGCATGCTATTGGGGTTGTATCTCAACATCCATCTGTCATTTTTCAATGATCTTAGTGTTGTTGTAAAGCTCTCAAAGTCCTATTTATTTATTATTTTAAGAGTTTTCCCAGATTTTGCCATTTTATAGGCTTAAAACTAGTATCAAAGTCAAACAAATTCTAAGCTGCATAATTTTTTCAGTAACTCAACTTTGGAATAGGAATTTTTTCTTCAGGCAATGGAACCCAACAATTTCACACCCTTGGGTCATGGACTGTCTTGATATTATTTTGGCATGCTCTTGTATTGCACTACAATCCAAATAGATCCTTTGGAGAGGGTCTCTTTCGGATATAGTTTTCGATCTCGTGATCTGCATTCTCCTGAATAAGATCTCGTGTGAAAGCCATTTCTCATGAAAATAGACTTTGGTTTTCAACAATTTTTAGTTTAAAAAAGCTATTTTTGAGTGTCCTTTTCTTGTTTTTTCTAGTTAGAAACTAGCATTTATTAGGTGTTTGCTAATTTGATTAGATTAAAAATTTTAACTAGAAACCCTTGTTGAAGAAAATCCTCACATAGAACTTTTAGGTAGATATCATAATCTCAAACAAGCATTTCAACCTGGTTGAGATATTGTTTGCATCTCCTTTGTTTCTCTCTCTGATTTATCCTTTTCTTAGGACTTTTGATTGTAGAGTCTCTATTTTTTCACTTAGTTTTTTAAAACCCTCCATTCTGATCTACTTTTTAGATATTCGGATCCCCCCATCCGTAACGGGAGCTATCAACTCAGATTTATTGATGATGGTTCAAGGCGATCGAGTATTCGCTTGCACGTACCAGGAGTTATAGTTTGGGTATATAGTGAAAGGTTCAACATGAGTAAGCCCTACCCAATAGAACCCTATAGAACCCTATAGAGTGGCCTTGCAAATTCGTGGAACATTTGAGGAGACTTTAGAAAATTGATTATTTTTAAAGTTTAATTGTGTGCAATGTGCTTTTGTTTGTGGGTAGAACCTAGATCAATGGTTAGGGATACAAGTAAGGATTCCCAAGTAGAACCACATAAGAATCCTAGCCAACCAAAGTCAGCACAAGGTTTTGAGAATCCTTACCAAAATCTACAATATGAGTCCCTAGTCCAAGAACCACCTAAGAGTCTTGGTAGGAAGCCCATGGGCATCAGGGAAATGCAAAGCTTATTAGGAAACAGTTCCAACCTAGGGATGGTGTCACTCTTGCCTGAGGTAGATCCATTTAACCAACTCGAGGGGGGAGAAACAAATCTAAATGAAGAGGAAGAAGAGGTCCAATTTGTCCACAAGCATTAGATAAGGGCAAGGAGATAATCTAAGGGTACACAAGCAGATCCACCTATGATGATTTGCAAAATGAGAATATTGCTCTAAGGATACTGATGAGAGAAATATGAAGCCAATGTCAAAAATATCTAGTTAGTCACTGAGACAAAGGGAACATAATATTCCTACGAGGAAAGTTCAACCTTGGTACCTTCAAGAGGTCATAGTACTCACAAATCAGATTTCAAATTTTCAAACCAATAAATTTAAAGAAAGGATCCAAAACATAGAAAAAGAGGCAAGAAACATGAATCGTCAGATTTGAAGTACCAAGGGTGAAAGGAGATCCTATTAGATATAAGGATACACATTGTTAACTAGTTTGATAGTTGTTAGAGTTAGACCAATGGCTACAAATAGAGTCGTTGGACTAGCTCCAATGACTCGATTTGAGTCTCTCTCTTGTGTCCGCTTTTGTATATAAATAGGGGTGATTCCCCTCAAATGGTAACCAATGCTTCTTGCATTTGTGGATTGAATAAAATATTTATTTTATATTATTGAGCCTTCTTGTGTATGCCCTTTTATGGGTTTTATTAGTGTGCCCTTAGTAGACACTTGTTCTTGATTGAAAGCTCTTGTTTTATTACAGTCTAATCTTGGTTTTCTAACATATTTTCTATGTATCAAAGTATATTGTCTTCGTGAGTATGCTTTATCTCAAATGAAATTGGAATATAAGATTGATGTCAGGTGAGGGTTGTCAGATGAAAAGACTGAGACACACTTGAAGTAATTAATGCTAAACTAAGAGCTAACGATAAGATTCCTCTGGACAATCTAATGCTATACAGACAACTGATTGGATCTCTCACTTGTCTATTACTCGACCTGACATGGCACATGAGGTATACAACGCCAACCAATTTCATCATGCACCCACTTCAGTTCATATGAGTGCAGTCATGCGGATCATTTGATACATCAAGGGCACTCTAACTAAATGATTATTTATTTCCTCTTCTTCTAGTTTAAATTAATTACTTATACTGATTATGATTGGGGAGACAATCTTAATTATTGTATTTTTGAGATAGGTTATTGTATTTTTTTTGGCAACTCTCTTATTTCCTGAAGGTGTAAGAAGCAACAAAAGTGTTGCATTCTTCCATCGAAGTTGAGTACCATGCAATGACTATAACTACCTAAATTTTTTTTTAACTAAAGAGTCTTTTGAAAGACATGGCTGTCATCATCTCTACTCTATCAAAGGTGTTGCAACAACAAGAGTGCCATCTACATTGCCAAGAACCACACATTTCATGAGTGCACAAAGCACATTGAGATGACTTGTCACTACGTTCACGAAGAGCTCATCAGAGAAATTATTGAGCTTCCTTTTGTAACATATGAATATCAACTTGCAGACTTCTTCACTAAAGCATTGTGGGCACCTCACTTTTCTTTCCTCCTTAACAAACTTTTGGTGATCTCATAGTCAATTTGAGGGAGATGTCAAATATATATATATATATATATATATATATATAAAATATATATATATATATATATATATATATATACATACATATATATTTATTTAGAATACTATTTTATGATTCTATGTATTTTTTTTATTGTTTGTATTTTGCCCCTTTCATAAGGAGTATTTTTGTTCAACTTGCTAGCCGTTGGGCTAGGCCCAACGGATAGCTCTCCCTCTCCTTTCCACTTAGTGTATACATATATGGGGTGAAATCAGAGTTGTTAGTCGAGAAAGTGGGAGCGGAAAGCGAAAGCGAAAGTGGGAAGCAATGCACTTTAAAATTTTAGAGTACAGGAAGTGGGAAGCGACTTAGAAGCAAACAGGAAGCAAACAAGGATTCAAAGGAAAAAAGAAGAGGGAAGCGAGTAAGAATATAAAGGCAATCGAAAATGTATATTTTCTAATTTATCAAAATATAAGATTTATATTATCATTGACAAAATAAAATATGACTAGATAACATTAAAGTTGATTTATTAATCTCAAAACTGAATCATGTATGCAAGGCAATCATTTAACAAATGCATCTTGTTGCAATCATTTAATAAATAATACATAAAAAAATATAATTCATATTCATGTTGCAACCATTTAACAAATGCATCCCATTACAAGCATTTAATAAATAATACATCAAGAAAAAATCATAATTCATGTTCTAGTTGCAAGTTGCAGCCATTTAACAAATGCATTATGTTGCAAACAGTTAATAAATAATACATTAAGAAAAATCCATAATTCGTATTCCTATTGCAACCATTTAATAAATGCATTCAAATACAAGCATTTAACAAAGATTAAATGACTTGTAAATCTTATAAATACATCAAGAAATCTTATAAATTTAATTAAAAAGATGTACTTTTTTTAAGAAGTAAATCAAATGACTTGTTATTTGAGGTTGTGATCTTTATGAAAGAAAAATCAATAAACTAAAAGATTATATGGAGATATGGTTAAATTTTTAAATGCACAAAATACATTTAAGCACTAAAAAACATATTTTAATTTCATAATAGTGGAAGGACACTTGGAAATCTAGGCAAGTAAAAACCCACTCACTATAGGTCACAAGCAATAAAAAAGATCTTGCAATGCTCATCATGTAGCAAAATGATACAAATCAAATTACAGTTATAAACAATGCCATGAAGATTAAAACAAAAAACATGATATAGAATCAGATTGGAGGAAAAAAATTGTTAACTTGAGAGACTGAATCATTAACATGGTGCAAAATTACAAATACATTTATCAACAAAAATAAGTTACCATAAATATGAAAAAACAAACATTATAAGTCAACCTATGATGTGATAAAGCACATGAAAAACCAAAACAGAAAACAATATTAACTATAATAATCATAAAACAATTTTGCTAACATGTAATAACGACAACGCATGAGTAAGACGAAGAGAGTGAGAGAAAGAGATGGAGAAAGAGATGGAGAAAGAGAGAGATGGAGAAAGAGTGAGAGACAGAGACAAAGGGAGAGAAAGCGAGACTGAGCGAAAGAGAGGGAGAGAGAGAGAGAGAGAGAGAGAGAGAGAGAGAGAGAGAGGACCCGTACCTGAAAATAGCCATGATCACCAGAGCAGGAGGTTGCTGAAACTCTAGTGAGAGACAGAGACAAAGGGAGAGTGAGAGAATCTGAGTGAGTGAGAGAGAAAGAGATAGCGAGAGAGTTAGCGAGAAAGGACCCGCACCTGAAAATAGCCATGATCACCAGAGTTGGAGGTTGCTAAAACTCTAGTGAGAGATAGAGACAGAGGGAAAGGGAGAGTGAGAGAATCTGAGTGAGTGAGAGAGAAAGAGATAGCGAGAGAGTCAGAGAGAGAGGACCCACACCTGAAAATAGTCATGATCACCAGAGCTGGAGGTTGTTGAAACCCACAGCAGGTCACCGAAAGTTGCTGGAGCCGAGGTTCGTCGAAGATTGAAAATGAGAGATAATGACAAATGACCATTATAGCCTTAAAAAAAGTTACTTTTTGGTAAAAACTAAAATTTTAAAGGAAAAATAGTCATTAATGGAAGCTCTCCTTCCCATTTAGGGAAGCTTGCTTTTCATTAACGAGAAAACACACTCTTCATTTTAAAACAACGCTTCCTCTAGCGTTTTGAAAGCGTCACATTTCATGCTTCTGAATTGTGTCTGGGTGAAAAATGCTTCCCCATGTCTAAGGACAAACTCTCTTTCAAACATGCCTCTCTCTTGAGCATTTCCTATATCCAATAAAATTATATTTTTTATATTTTGAGTGTAGCCCTTTATTGGCTTGTGTGCTCTTGAGTGGTGTTCTCTAGCCCTTAGTGGCTTATGTATATGTCCCTTATGTGTGAATATCTATTCCTTATTTCATTACACATTCATGAAGAGGGTAATTATTATTGAAGGATAAGTAAAATGGAAAATAAGCTTGAAAAGGTTGCACAATTAAGCTAATTGACCTATTCCATATGAAACATACTGCAACATCCATCTAGACTGTCTTAGAAAGATGATCGTCTCATTAATGGTCACATTTCCATGAAGTGGCTGGCAATGCCTACAATGATATGTGGACGTTAGCAAAGTCATCAAATTTGCCATCACCACAAAAATGACATAGTAGCTCATGCATTAAGTAACATTATCATGGACATATATTTCAACGAAAAATTTAGAAGACATTGCACTCGTAAAGATCAGTTGTTAAATGTCCCATTTACTCTTCAATAATTTAATGTTTGCAGGGGTAGAAATTTGTGAACTTTGTTAATGCCCATGTATTTCTTGAACATTAACAACTCCCTTCTATAAAAAACACCCGTTGTTCCATTAAAGATAACTATATTTTGTTTCCATTGCTCTTTTGCTTCTTCATATCACCTTTGAACCTATGTCACATGGGTGCGGGTGCGATATGGGTGCGGCACAATTTCAAAATTTTTGGATATGGGGACTCAGCTATATATATATATAATTATATATATAACAATAAATTAACACATAAAGATTATAAATTTTAAAGCAAAAATAAAAAAGTAATTCTTAACGATACAAAATTACCAAAATATAACACATAAAGAAGCTTGTGAGTGTCATAAACAATAAAACTTATCATAAATCTACCTCATCGTCTGAATTAGAGGGAAGAACAAGATCGAGGTAGTCCATGTTGAGAGTATGCAAATCATGTTCTCCCTCCAAGTCAAAATCTTTTGGATTTATATCCCAATACTTGGATAATCCACAACTGCATCAAAAAATGACTATATTAGTATCTAACTTCAATCTTTGAATACAAATATTTAAATATAAACTTTGAATACAAAATAAAAAAGTACCTATACTCTTCTTTGGTGCAACGAGAAATTAATCATACATTTGAGTGAACATAAACCAAATCCTTTGCTTTTTTACTAGCGAGTTTGTTTATTTTAATGTTGTGAATTTAATCATATGTAGTGCAATTTCTTTCACAACACGATGATGTAGAAGGTTGGGATAACAACTTCATTGCAAGACATTGTAGATTCAGTGTCTCTGATCCATATGTTGCCCACCAATTAAGGGGATCTTCCTCATCCCTTGCCACAAGTACTGCTAAAAAATCAAATCTCCAAGTAGAAAACTTTTCAAACTCACTATTTACAACCTTAAACATGTGAGGATCATTAAAAAGTCTTCCCAAACATATCATTCTATTCCTTGATATCTCAGGATCTTCATTTGGAGAAACACGACCAACATCTGCTGTCAATAATTTTTTTGCATAGTATTTTAAATTAAGAGAGTATGCCATGCAATGCAAAAGTGAATTGCTTTTATCCCATTTTCTCACTAAAACTAAATGTACATGATTGTAAAATTCTGAATCATCAAGTGCAACATTTTTCTTCTCATGTTTAAAAATGATACTTTGAACTTTTTCAATCATATTGTCCCACATTTCATAAATTCTATGAAGCATGAGTACATCGTTGCCAACTTCTCTCAACATTTCTCAAATAGGCTCTGTAAATTCAACAAAATATATAATTTTATCCCACCAAAATCATCACATATGCATTTTTTGATAGCTTGAGCCTTGACATCATCTTCAGTACAATAAAAATCCCAATCTTGATCAACCACCATCATCATCAATGCATTCTTGAGTTGCTTAATTCTTTTCATCATAACAATGAGAGAAGCAAAACGAGTTTCAACAACTTTCAGTAACTTGAGATCAGAATGCCTATTAAATATAGAAAGGGCATGATGATGGTTTATAATAAAATTTCTAATATTTCGAACATCATGCTCTATTTCCTCAATCCATAGACATATTTTACGTGCATGTGCATCATCTTTTGATGGATTGCATATACTCTTAAGTACCAAATTTAAACTGTGTGTTGCACAAGGAGTCCAAAAAATATGTGAATATGTATCTTCACTTGCCAAATTCATTCCTGCATGACTGCAAACTGGAGCAATGTCAGTAATGATTTGCACCACACTTTCTTCACCCACTTCTTTTATCACTTCGATAAATAATCTCTTTAAATATTCAACATCTTTATACTCCCCAGATGCATCAAGAATCTTAAAAAAGATTGGCCCATTAAGTGAGTAAGCAATAAAGTTTATCAATGGTCGCCTTTGTATATCAGTCCACCCATCAGAAATAATAAACACTCTATGTCGTTTCTATGCAATTTTTTGGGTCTCTAACAAGTCTTCAATTCTATTTTTTTCCTCTGCAAGAACGACTGTTCTTAGTTTTTCTGAACTAGGAGGCACATAAACACTCAAATTATAATTAGCCAAAGATGTAATCATATCTTTCCAGTATGGACTTCTAGCTATATTAAAGGGAATTGCGTTTGAGTAAAAGAATTGACCAATCTTTTTATTAATTTCTGCTCTTGCCATGTTTTTGAATGCCGCTTGTATTGTTTTATTGCTTTCCATATTTCTTTTCTTCAAAAGCTCTTCTTGTACATCACTAGCAATAGAAAAAGGTAGATTAATCGAATCGCTTCTCATCTCTGCAATTTTCTTCTTTTCAGCTTTCTCTTGTTCCTTCTTTAGTTGTTTTAACAAGTCTTTGCCAACCCCAGAACATGCCCTAATTCCTTGACCACGAATATGCAAAAGATGTGCTTTCACATGTGTATAAGAACCTGTGAAAACAGTCTTACATAGATTATAATGAAACTGCACATTCCCACTACCACTAGCTTTTATCCCTTTTGTCACAAGCCTCCAAAGTAGTTGAAAAACTTCTAATTCAGGGTTAGAACTTGAACCAACTATATTGACACTACCGCTAGAACGCACCATTATATCTGAAAAGTGAAAACTGAAAATAAAATACGTAAATAAAATAAAGTTAATAAACACTTCAAAAAAAAAGTAACAAGCGCTCCACCCCTCTCACTCTCTGCCGCAGCTGTGCACATCAAAAAGTGCATGTTGCGGCCTGCCAAACCGCATGTCCAAGCCCTTTGGCAAGATGCACAAGAAACCTTGCAGTTGAGTTGTTAACACCGAGTAGGGACACGATTCTGCTGCGGCAAAGGGAAAGCAAACACAGAGACCCCAAAAGGCACCAACCTAGCAAGAACAAGGTAGGGGGTGATAAGTTGTGGAGCCTGATTCAGATTTTTGCCCTTACAGGAAGGGGTGTCTGGGGGCTCCCCCGACGCGGGTCCCACTGAGCGTTGCCCCCCAGAAGAACTTTTTTCTTGGGCTTATGTTTGAGAAACTGAGGCAGGGGGGCGGAGCCCCCTACTGAACACATATCCGAGGCAGGGGCAGCCTCCTGTTGAAAAATACATCTGATGCAGAGGAGCCCCCTCCTGGAAAATAAAGTATGGCAGGGACCTCCACCCCCTGTCGGAAAAAAGAACGAGGCAGGGGGCGGAGCCCCTTGCCAAAAAATAAAGTATGGCAGGGGCCTCCGCCCCTTGCCAAAAAAAAAGAACAAGGCAGGGAGAGGATCCCCTTGCCAGAAAATAAAGTATGGCAGGGGCTCCGCCCCCTGCTGGAAAATAAGAATGAGGTAGGGGGCAGCCCCCCATCGGAAAACAAGGAGGAAGGGGGAGCCCCCTGTCGGACGAAGAGGAAGAAGAACGAAAGAGGGAGGAGGCATACCTGAGACCGGTGGTTGGGGAAGAGGGTGGCTGGCATCGCCTACGGCTACGATCGTCGAGGTCTGGGTCGCCGACGTGACTGCAGGGGATGAAGACCGGACGACTGGGGGGGGGGGGGAGGCAAAGATTGACAGGGTAAGCCCCTCCCCCTGTCGTAAACCCCTCTTTGGAGTTCGACCCTGACGCAGGTAACATTTTGGATCTAGGTTGGGTCCAAATCCGGACCCGACTCGGATCCAAAATGAGTTTGAAAATGAACCTTTATAGACTATCAAAGTTGACCGAGTCTATAAAGTAGACGGACTCGGCCCAGGTGCGTTGACCGAGTCCGACACCTATTGACCAAGTCCGCCCCGTGTCCGAAGCCGCACCCATGTCGGGGCGTGTCGATGCGGGTGCGTCGCCTCCCCAGTCGAGTCCGTGTGACATAGCTTTGAACACAAAAATTATGGACTATAAGCAACGATATAAGGCACTGCTCCCAATCATCCCTTTGTGACAAAGACAGGTTTCATCAAGAAGTCTCTCATAAAGGGCATTATTCTCCTGCGTTTTAGTGCCCTGAAACCTGCATATTTTATAGAATCTCCCAGTAAAAGAAAATTATAACATTAGGTCCAGCAGTTCTTTTTTTTTTTGATACAAGCTTGGGTTAAGCAGGCCCCTACAAGAATATGAAGACCAAGTCATATCAGAGGATGAAGGAAACCAGAACGGTGGTTTGTCCTTCCAGTAATGATAAATCCCTAGGATCCCTAAATGAGCGAGACATCTAGGAACATGATTACATTCCTCAAGGACCCAGAAACACAGAAATCAATGAAACTGGAAATTCTTAACACAATCATTGATTAAGCGTTGTGCATCACTGCACTCCAGCATCTGAAAAATGACCTTCAAGACATTTCTCCCCAAGGACTCCATGATCACCTGATGAAAGTGCTGAAACTCTATAAGGATTTCCTTCCACCATTTCCATTCTCTTTTGTCAGCTCAAACCAACCACCCAATTTTCCTAAACCAGCCTTGACAGTCCCTGACTGCATATCCAATGTACTGCTGGTGAGTGCATCTGCTAAAGGATGGATACAGTAATCAAACAAGTTAGAGGTGGTGTCCATCTATTGCATATAGCCATCGCAGCTTGGCATGATTGGTTCTCTAAGGAACGGCAGAATTTGGACCCAAGCCAAACTCAGAACATCCTTAAAGATATGTTCCTCAGTTTTGATAGCAGCCTTTAAGATAATAGAATCCCACACATCCCAGATGTTCTGAATAGCAACCTGAAAGGTGATTACACAACTAGGCTTCACATAGTTATTCGTAAAATCCACACTTCCCAAGTATATATGGCATACTTCAGATTAAGATGTGGATTCATCAAGGTGCCAAGGAGACTGCCGACCCTTCTCCAAATCTTCTTCACCACCCTGCGCTCAAGAGATGAGTTTGTCTTCGCCCTCCTACAAAGGCAACATCCGTTTTGCAAAATGCAATCAATCTCTCCATTGTGAGCAGCCCATTAGCAAGGGTCATCACATGTCTGAAGTGCGATAGCTGCACGATGTAGATGTTGGTTTGTGCATATCAATCTGCTTAGTGAGAATTTGTCACCCTCTTCCCTAATGACATCCCAAGCAGAAATTTGTGCTGAAGGCTGTAGACCTTGTCCAGACAAGCTGATCAGGAGCATTACAAAAGCCAGCACCTTGAGAAATTAACTTGTAGAGTCCTGCTGGTACCACATCTCCATGAATCATAAAAGTATCCTTCACTGTTAAAAGCAGAGATTTATAAAGCTGCTTAGACAAGGAGCCTTCTGGTGACTTACACGAGAATAGCATCCGATCCAAGGATCAAACCAGAACTCTATGTTGTTGCCACCCCCAAGCTGCCACATAGTACCCTCAATGATACCAAATCTGGCTTCCAGGCTTCACTACCCCATGACCTCCACCCAGACCAAATAGAAGTGGTCTTCAAATGCATTATGTAAATAAGATTAGTCTAAAGATTAGCCACCCATTGGGCTAAGGCTGTTTGCAACATATATCACAGTATAATCCCAAATGCTTCATCTAACCTACCAGATTTGCAATAGACTTTTATAAATTCATACCAAGAAGACAATTCTAGCCAGAGAAATCCAGTGCAGCAAAGTGAAAACAACCACAATAATAAATCCAGTAAACGATATGTATTAACCATTTTCATTTATTGGTTGATATGAGATATCCATCTCAGCCATCTCACAAAGATAACCAGCTACCTCATCAATGTTCATATTTTTACAAAAACCACTAACAACTCCATTGAAGGTAAGCACATTTGGTTTAATCCCCTGAGCCAACATCTCACGGAATAGTTCCCTTGATTCTTGATATCGTCTTTGAACACAAAAGTTGTGAATTAGAATATTGAAAGTAGCAACATTAGGATAAACATTTCTCTCAGCCATCTCTTTATAGATCTTCCAAGCATCATCAAGGAGCCCTTCTTTACAAAGAGCATTAATAAGTGCAGTACATGTAACCACATCGATATTTATTCCTCCATAAACCATCTCTTTTAGCAGAATCATGGCATCCTTAACTTTGCCAGTTTTACAAAGTCCATCTATGAGGGAAGTAAAAACGACTGCATTAGGTTTCTCACCCACACACAACATATGATTATATGTTTCCAATGCTTCTTCAACTCTGTCACATTTGCGTAGACCATCAATGAGAATAGCATAGGTCACAATGTCAAAGAAGTTACCACTCTTAACAAGATGGGAAAAAAGCTGCATTGCTTCATTAAGTCTCCCCTCTTTGAAAAGTCCATCCATAAGAACATTGTAAGTAAGTGTATTAGGAGATTCACCTACATCAAGCATCAGACTCAAGATATCAGTGGCATTGTTTACTCTTCCTTCTTTACAAAAGCCATCGATGATGCTAGTAAAGGTAACAACATTAGGCTTGATTCCCTGAATAAACATCTGCTGGAGTGTATCTTTTGCTTCCTGCCATTTTCCTTGAATGCAATATCCGTTAATCAAAATGCTAAAAGTAACAACATCAGGACAAATACTTTTCTCTTCCATCTCCTTATAAATTCTTACAGCTTCATCAAGAAACCCTTCTTTACAAAGGCTATCAATAAGTATGCTGTAACTAACTACGTCTGCACTAATTCCCATCGAACTCATTTCATGTAGCAAAACCTTCGCCTCTTCCTGCCTACCCACCTTACAAACTCCACATATGAGAGTGTTATAGGCAACGACATTTGGCTTATAGCCTTCCATTATCATAAGATGGTGCAATTTCAGTGCTTCATCTACCCTATCTGATTTACAAAAACAACTTATAAGAATATAGTATGTCCTGACATTAAATAAATTTCCCCTCTTAACTAGGTGGGTTATAAACTGCATTGCCTCACACAATCTTCCATCTTTAGATAATGCTTCAATAAGCGGGTTATACGCGTATGCGTCAGGAACCTCACCCATTTCAGTCGTTAAGGTAATGAATCGAACAGCTTCCTCAACCATCATATGTCGACTAAAACCATCAACCAGTGCACTAAAAGTAACAGCATTGGGCCTGATTCCTTGATCAAACATCTCATGAAACAATGCCTTGGCTTCTTGCCACTTCCCAGCAATACATTGACTGTGAATCAAGCAGGTGAAAGTAACAGCATCAGGAGAGACACCCCTTTCAGTCATCTCTTTGTAGACTCTATAAGCATCGTCCACGAGTCCTTGCTTACAAAGACCATCCATAACAGCACTATAAGTAAACAAATCTGCAGTAACGCCTCTCAACTCCATCTCTTGTATGAGAGATCTAGCATCTTCAAGCTTACCAATTTTACAAGCTCCATCTATGAGACAACTATACGTAAAAACATCGGCATTACAACCCTCAGTATGCATCCGATTCCACATCTGCAGAGCTTCATCCACTCTACCGAACTTGAGCAGACCGTCGATAAGAGAATTGAAAGTGATGGTGGAGGGAGCGAACCCGCGCTTGAAGATACCAGAGAGCACCGACAACGCTGAGCCAACAGAGTGAGATTTACAGCAGCAGTTGAGTAAGGTGTTGAGAGTCACAAGATCAGGGGAGACCCCAAAGGTTACCATCTTAGAGTAAAGCAAGAACCCCGCTTCATAGTATCCCCTTCTAACAACAACACCGAATATACGATTGCAGAAGATAATTGGGATTTCGCTGGCCCGACGAATGAGAATGCGGTCGAAAACAGCCAAAGCCTTCTCAATTTCAACATTGCTAGAGTTATGGCTCAGATTACTTAGGATTCCATAGCCCTCAGACGAATGGCCTAGTTCGGCAGAAGAATTGCTGATCCCACGAAGATGGGTGGTTTGTGGGTGGTTAAGGAATGAGCGGGGAGATAAGTACTTGTGATTATTATTGCTTCTATTTGTATGATTCAATACTAACGAGGCTGAAACAGAAGGGGAAACGGAGCGGTGGTGCAAAATCAAAGATGACCAAAGTGGTGATGATGATGCGGACGAGAAACGGGAGATGGGTCTCAACATTTTCTTATCTTTCAATCGGAAGTACACCACATATCCATCTATCTTAACGTGTATCACCACAACTCGATATATTTACAGAGGGGAAGCAGGAGAGAGAGAGAGAGAGAGAGAGAGAGAGAGAGAGAGAGAGAGAGAGAGAGATGAAGACAAATTTGTGGAATACGGAAAGAAAACACAATATTACCTCCAGCTGATATTAAGATTTAGGAATAGCGGCAATTCCTCGTGGTGTTTTCCTTGGCGATTCGTTATTAATCGGTTAAAAATGGGTCAACCTCATTCTTGGCAAGACAGAAACATGTTAATCGGTATAAAAATCGTTATTCATATTTTAATAAAAAAAACTAGAGCTAAAATTGTAAACTCTAAAATAATGTAAATTTCTTAAAATTTGGTGGCATACATTCATTAAATTTTTTATAAAAGATAACATGAAAGAAATGCCTCTTATAGCAAAAGCTCCCTGCTTTATACAAGTTTTCCACTAGAATTTAAACCAGCTACCTTCTCCATCTTCAGCTAGCTTTGAATCCAACTGGCTGCACATGTTTTAAGGATATTCTACTTTTCTTAAGCAACCTGGAATAGGCATTGCTTAGAAACATTACGTGGTCAAAGCATCTTTTAAGTGGATTTGGACCTCATCTATGTTGCACCTGAAAGGTTAAAGGGTTCCTCGTTTGCAGATGGAAGGCCAAGGACCCACTGATGTCACAAATAGTCTCAACTCTCTGATAGCTTAAATCAATCTCAAACAATAGATCTTGCTCCCATGGTAGCCCAAGAGTCTAGTGAGCTAGAATTCTCGGCTGGATCCAATCTTTTAGATTTGGATCTTGAATCCCTAGGTTTGAATGTATTTCTATTTGGTATGCCTCTTTATGCCGTGTAACTCCTATTGTAATTGGAGAATCTTTATCAACAGCCGGGGTAGATCATGGATCACTCGAAGATGAACAACTGGATTCTCATGCCCAAACACAAACACAGTCAAACTTGGATCTTGTAGATAGTTATATGAAAAAAAAACATTAAAAAAATCTGAAAAAATTTAAAAAATTAAAAATCCCAAAAATATTTACTTTTCTTTTTGGGAGGCCATAACTTCTTTTCCGCTCCATAACTTTCCCATGCTTGAGGATGGGAATTAGGAGTCCTAGTTCATCCTCTTTTTTGTTGATGCCTTTGGCTTTATCCAAAAAAAAGAAAAAATTTCAAAATCCAAAAAAAAAACACAATGCTTCTCTCTTTCAAACTTCATTTAGCAAATCACTTTCTAGGATCAAGCTTAAAAGGAGCAAATTCAAGAGCTCATAGAATTTCTATTTTCTGTCATAAGAAAAATTGCATGATTGCATATAGTCATTCTTATCCATCTATTGCAATTCTTTTCGAGTTAGTGCATGCCAAAGGGTGAGTGATATTATTGGGTAATCATTTCGAGCCAATGACTTGATTCTTAATGAAAGATCTGTGGCATCTAAATTACGAAGGATCTTAGACTTTGTCTAAAGTTTTTCAATATGAATGTATCGTGATTCACTTGCATGATAAAAAAATTATAACACCACACATTAAATTAATCTCATAACTTAAAAATTTGGTGAGAAAAAATATTACAATCAATTTTGTTACACATGATCAACATATTACCATATGAAATGTATTAAAATTCAAGAATAACATGTTAAGATCATAAAATCCATTATTCATTGAGTTTATCTAATTAAGATAAAAAAACTTATTTTCAAATTGATATATATTCATTTGGTAGAAACCATTATCAAATTCATCACTATATAAATATAATGAATATCTAATGGTTAAAGAATTCATCCAGATCTCAAAAATTAATAAATTACCTTCTTTGGGTTTTAACAACTCATAATTTGATTTTTGAAAGATTTATCATTTTAAAGAAAATATGAGCACCAAGATCCCACTTGAATTTCAAACATGACAAATTATAAAAATAATTTGCATATTTGTTCAAATCAGTTAATACCCCCACGAGTTAGAGTATAAGTCAAATCTCATTAACAATGCAGTAAAAAATCAATGAAAAATGATTGTACTCTATGTGTAATTTGATCTGTTTTCTTAAAAATCTTATAATTTTTGATAGTCTTCCTATATCCAAAATCACAAATATTTGGATCTAAAAAGACCTTTTTACCCTTCACATATGCAAACTTTCTCTTATATATGCGAACTTTCTCCCAAATATGTGACTATAGAATATTTTTTTCTTATATCTGTATCTCTTTTATCGTATGTTAAAAACTTGTGTTTTTATAATCATTGGAAAGCTGAGATACAAGCCTATAATTTTGATGTTTTAAGTCAGAACTGAAAACCCCTCTAGGGTTTTCATTTTTGAGTTTCAAAATAGAAATAAAAACGTACTTTGAAAACCTCTCGAGGGTTGCACATTTTTCGTATGTTCTATGCTATTTTTCGGCCATCTGCATCGGGACACTAGCTTTCCACTATCACCAAGATCACCCTGATCTAATGAGCGGTTGGAAAAAAAGGTCATCAAGAAGATAGACTATTCCTCCCAAACATGCAAACACCGAATATAGGTGAAGATGAGAAAGTTCACATAAAATATAGGCAGACTTGAGGAAGTCCACATAAAATATAGGCGGACTTGAGAAAGTTTGCATAAAATATATGGCGAACTTAAGGAAGTCCAGATAAAATATATGTGACTATAGAATATTTTTTTCTTATATCTGTATCTCTTTTATCGTATGTTAAAAACTTGTGTTTTTATAATCATTGGAAAGCTGAGATACAAGCCTATAATTTTGATGTTTTAAGTCAGAACTGAAAACCCCTCTAGGGTTTTCATTTTTGAGTTTCAAAATAGAAATAAAAACGTACTTTGAAAACCTCTCGAGGGTTGCACATTTTTCGTATGTTCTATGCTATTTTTCGGCCATCTGCATCGGGACACTAGCTTTCCACTATCACCAAGATCACCCTGATCTAATGAGCGGTTGGAAAAAAAGGTCATCAAGAAGATAGACTATTCCTCCCAAACATGCAAACACCGAATATAGGTGAAGATGAGAAAGTTCACATAAAATATAGGCAGACTTGAGGAAGTCCACATAAAATATAGGCGGACTTGAGAAAGTTTGCATAAAATATATGGCGAACTTAAGGAAGTCCAGATAAAATATATGTGGACTTCCTTGTAGACTTGAGGAAGTTCGCATAAAATATATGAGGACTTGAGAAAGTCCACATAAAATATATGCGAACTTCCTCATTTTTTTCGAGTTTGACATGATGTTCGCAAATATTATTACACAAACTTCATGAAATCTGCAAAAAAAAAACATGCAAACCTCATTTTAAGTGAGAGTATATGGCATCTGACAAATAGAGCGATATTTTGTGCAACTTCTTGAGTTTCGTGCATGCAAAGGGTAAAAGAGACATTCCAAAGTTGTCTATTTGCGATTTTGGGCATGGAGAGAATATAAAAAATTGTACAACATTTCAAAAAACATGTCATATTACCAGTATAGTATGATCATTTTAAAAAAAATCAAACCAATTATAATTGAGAAGTTATTTTATCACTTTGTCTGTGATGTCCCATACATGTAGACCCATGCTTGATAATGATTCAGAAAAAAAAATCATAATATACTTATGCTTCCAAGCATCTAAAGATCTCATATCAATAATAACATATTTCACTAATTAAATGTGAATGAAAAAAAATATTAACTTAATATTTAAATTGATTTTGACAAAATCACACTAACCTCTAATAATTAATTCTTTTAGAACATTAAGAGTAGATTTGACCTACTAACCGTTCATAATAGGCAAATGGGTAGATTTATCGCGGTAGATACATGATATATATTTCAAAGGGTACGACATGTACTTAGGTGAAGTAGAATTCCACACTCATGTTGCCATCATATTTTTTTTTGAAAATGAACATTGAGGGTTACCCTGATTTTCTATTAAATGAAAGATAAAGAATTACAATCGATCTCCCATATCAGATAGCCAATCTGGTGGTTTGTCCTTCCCATAAAGATCATTATAAGTATGAAGTATAAACAAGATCTAGTCCATGGCCAACAAAGGTGCTTTACAGAGCACCTTATCAATTTGGAAATGACTGGTAAGCATATCCGTAGCAAGAAGGTATCTCCATCCCTCCAAAGCAATTAAAATCACATTATGACATCTATACTTATTAGAGATCATGACCACATGAAGGCTGAATTTTGGTTAAGGCACGACATCTTGAACTTCAATTGGCACAAATGATCTATTCCTTTTAAGGACACCAATCAAAAAAATCTTGTCCTGAGAGCAAATTGCATATGAAAGGAGATCATATGATCTGAAAGACACTAATGCAAACCTCACTACAAGTATCTAGTCATCGTCCATCCAAAGATTGCTAGAAATAATACCAGATTTAATAAAAAGGTGAACTTGATTGCTGACTATATTCACCCAACCGTATAAAGCATAAAGATCTGTGCATGCACTCCACATAAGATTGGGGATGACCCACCTTCTTAGAAGCTCCCCTTCATGGTAAGTTGTGTTACACAACTTCCATAAATTCCAGCAAATAATATGGAAAGTCATGGTCCTACACGCCTTGATCCAGTGCACTCCAGATAAGATTAGGGATGACCCACCTCCTTAGAAGCTCCTTTCATGGTAAGTTGTGTTACACAACTTTCATAAATTCCAGTAAATAATATGGAAAGCCATGGTCCCAAACGCCTTGACCCAGTGTATGTCAAAGTTGATGAACATCCATAATTTCAATTCAGCGATAAAACACGAATGCAAAATCCTACCTTTTCGAAACAACTGGTATACATATTTCCAAATACTTTGAGAAATGTTGCAGGAGAAAAAAAGATGGTCATGGGATTCCTCATGTTTGCAACATAGAGGGTACCAGTTTGGTAGGGAGATACCAAATCCTTTAAGTCTATCTTGGGTTAGATTTTGTTATAACAAGTTAGGAATACCTCCCAGACAACTCTAGGTGGGACATTCTTGATCCAAACCAGATGGTACCATTCACAATGATTTGAGTCTATCTGAATAGCATCCCATAAACAACGTCTGGAGAGCTCTACAGCGCTACTAGTACCCTTCCACCATGAGATGTCATCACCCAAAGACATCTAAAAAGAAGATACAAAATGTCAAATCTGTTGCATCACTTGGAAAGGTGCATGAGTACGACCACCAAGCTGTTGTAGCCCTTCACAAACACTCAACTTCTTCACATTCCTAAGCCACCTCACCCCATCAAAGGATAAAAGAGATATGAAAGGTGGGTCACATCATGGGTCCATCCAAAAATGAGATGTACCATTCTGCACTTTACATGAAATAAAAATTTCAAATTTCTTCCAGCCCCATAGGATGCCGTTCCAAGCCCCGATCCCATGTTCGAATTTGTATCCCCAAAACTCCTATTTTGGAGTTATTTATCTTGCATAAATTCAGCCCACCAAGACTCCCCAAAATAAATATCAAGTGTCAATTTCGCCAAGCATGCAACATTTACCTCTTCAATTTTTTTAAGACCTATACCTCTTTCAGGTTTAGGCTTGCACAACACCTCTCAAGAAACCAAATGAGGTCTTTTACCGAAATCATAGTCTTGACAAAGAAATTTTTTGAATAATGACTCCAATTGACTAATAACTTTCTTTGAAACTTTGAAGGACATCAACCATTACACAGGGATGCAAGAAAGTGTGTTCTGAATGAGGGAAATTCCCCCTGCGTATGCTAATTTTTTTTCCTTCAACACTCAATATGAAGTTGAACTTTAGCAATAATAGGTTGACACAAAAGTATTTGGTTTGCCCACACATAAAGGCAAACCCAAATATTTAATAGGTAAATTCTTAAGCTGCCAATCCACGAGATCAAATAATTGACTAGCCTCGTCATGATATAGATTAAGAGGAAACATAATAGATTTGGAGTTATTAACCTTCATACTTGCAACATCTTCAAACTCCTTCAAAATATTTTTAAGAATGCATACCTGGCCCACATCTAGCATCGATAAGAACAACACATCGTCAACAAAGAATAAGTGAGAAACTTGTAGACTGGTGAAAGGAAATTGGATGGATTCGAGTTGACTATTCCTCACACTCCAATTTAGACTCCTGGAGAGCCGCTCCATAACAATGAGGAAGAGAAATGGGAAGATTGGGTCTCTCTGTCGCCGAATACCTCTTAAGCTAAAGAATTTGTTCCTTGGGCTATCATTCACAAGCATTCTAAAAGAAACAGTCTTCACACATAAGATGATTAAGTGCATCCACCAAGGATCAAACCTAAGATACATTGGTAGTCTAGCCTCCTATATCTCCAAGGACTAGAAACCAGGTGAGACACCCTGCTCTCACAAAAATCCTAACAATGAGGTCACAGAGGGGGTTGTACCACCTACCCTCTCTGAGGTAAGTCTAAAATGAATGGGTTCTTGGGTACTCTTTATTAAAAGATTTTATTACATATGCCTGATATCATTTGACACTCCAAGACTCAATAGCCCAAGTACCAATTCAATGTAACTTTTTTCATTGTCATTTATGACATGAGCATCATACTATCCATTCAGAATAGTTACATATTTTTATTAGGCTCATCTTAGTCTCAACCCATTCATATGCTTTGGTGCCTTTAGCCCAATTTAGCATATTGTTTGTGAAGGCAATAACCATCATTTTATGTGTGCATGTATCTTTTATAATTTGGTGCACTTTCAGTATTCCATGGGTTCTCATCAACTTCTTGATCATTTAAGAGCGATACCATATACATGAATGTATTTTCATACCTTACAGTACAATATAATCATATGCCATACATACATATGTGTACTTTAGCACTATATTGATTCTTTAAACCTAAACTCATTCGTGAGCATTGTATATGCATGTTTTTTATACTTTACAGTACAATATAATCGCATGACATACATACATACATATGTGCATTATTACACCACATTGGTTCTTAAAACCCAAGCTCACTCATAAGTATCATAAGTGCATGCATGCATTTTATGCCTTATAGCAATATATAATAATTTATAATATCATGCTACATACCAATATCATGTTACATCTCAATATATCATGATGCAAATAAACATCATGCATGATAACATATACTGACATGTTTAACAATCATTCATCACAAGCATGATATTTAAATATATTCGTTATATACATAATCATGCACATAGCACAAATCACATACCTTAAATATGATTTTTCGTGCACATTGGCATTGCACAATCACACACATCAAATTTGATTTTCTGTGCACATAAGCATTGCAAAATTCACATACATCAAATCTAATTTTCTCTGCAAATAAGCATTGCATAATCACCTACATCAAAATATGTTTTTTATGCATATAAGTATTGTACAATTCACATACATCAAATCTGATTTTTTATACACATAAGCATTACACAATCACATACATGAAATCTGATTTTCTGTGCACATAAGCAATGCACATTTCATATACATTAAATCTAATTTTTTGTGCACATAAGCATTGCACATTTCACATAACATCAAATCTGATTTTCTGTGCACATAAGTATGACACAATATGTATCAATATAAATTGAATTTTTGTACTTATATACATAACACCAACATAGCCACCAAATTTAAAATTTATGTGTAGATGATTGTCACCTCAAATATAAAATTTATGTGTATATGAGCACTATTTCAAATCTGAATTTTTTATGCATATGAACATTATCTCAAATCTAAAATTTTAGTGCCTATGAGCACTATTCCAAATGTAAAATTTATATGCATACAAGCACCATTTCAAACCTAAAATTTTTGTACATATGAGCACCAATTTAAATATGAAATTATTGTACATACAAACACATCTTGAAATTTTTGTGCATACAAGTATCATTTAAGTTTGAAATTTCTGTGCATATGAGCACCATTTCAAATATGATTTTTTTTTTACATATAAGCACCATTCTCAAATATAACTTTTTTTGTGTATTAGCACATTCTCAAATATGAAAATTTTGTGCATATGAGCACATTCGTAAATATGATTTTTTTGTGCATATGAGCACCATTTAAAATATAAAATTTCTATGCATACAAGCACTAATTAAAATATAAATTTTTTGTGCATAGAAGCACCATTTAAAATATAAAAAATTTATGCATATGTGCACCATTTCAAATATGAAATTGTTATGCATATGAGCACATTCTAAAATTTCTTTCTACACATGTTTTTTTTCAACTTTTAAAATTTCTTTTCACACATGCATTCTATCAAATTCTGAAATTTATTTTCACATATGCATTCTATCAAATTTGAAATTTATTTATATTTGTGCACTTCATTACAACATATTTTTATGTGCACATAAGCACTTCATAAAAAATAGATTTTATGTGCACACAAATCAATGCACAAACACTTTGTGTGCATATAAATTATATGTTCAATATTATAAATCTTTTTACATTTTGCATAACCCCAATCCAACAAATATATTTAAATTTAGATTTGCATAGAAACACATTTCTAATGCATGTAAATATTTAGATTTGTATAAAAATATATTTTTAATGCATGTATAAATTTAGATTTGCATAAAAACATATTTTTAATGCATGTATAAATTCTGATTTGTATATAAACACATTTCTAATGCATGTATAAATTCAGATTTTTATATAAACACATTTATAATGCATTTATAAATTCAAATTCGCATAGAAACATATTTCTAAGGCATGCATAAATTCAAATTTACATAAAAACACATTTTTAAGGAATGTATAAATTCAGATTTGTATAAAAACATATTTCTAATGCATGTATGAATTCAGATTTGCATATAAACATATTTTTAATGCATATATAAATTTAGATTTGCATAGAAACACATTTTCAATGCATGTTTCAATTTAGATTTACATAGAAACATGATTCTAACACATGTTTCAATTCAGATTTACATAGAAACATGATTCTAACACATGAATACATTCAGATTTACATAAAAACAAGATTCTAACACATGAATAAATTCAGATTTACATAAAAATGTATTTATAACACATGAATAAATTCAAATTTACATAGAACATGATTCAAACATGCATATACAATTTCAATTTATGAAAAAAACTCAAATCTAATACATGAATAAATTTTAATTCATATAGAACATCATTCTAACATACATTTAAAATTCATATTTTACATAAAATCTAATTTTAATATGCATATAAAATTCAAATTTGAAAAAAACCCCAAATCTTACACGTGCATAAATTTTAAGTCACATAGAACATCATTGTAGCATGCATTTAAAATTCAAATGCATATAAAATATAATTCTAACATGCATATAGAATTCAAATTTAGCATGCTTTAAAGCTATAACCATAAAAGGTTATAATATTTTCCTACCACTCAAATTCATATAAATCAATAGTCCAAAATATCGTGCAGGATAGAAATCCCCAAAGCCGTGAATGAGAGAGCCTCCTCTAAAAATCGTGAGTGAGCGAGCCTTCTCCAAAATCGTGAATGAGAGAAGAAGTGATGGCCTTCTTCTAAAACCATGAATGAGAGAACCTCCTCCAAAAATCGTGAATGAGAGGGCCTTCTCCAAAATCGTAAATGGGAGATGAGAGAGATCTATGGGGGATGAGATGCGAGATGTGAGATGGGGTTTGATATAGGGTGAAAATTATGGTTAGGGTTAAGCTTGAACAAGGGAGCAGGAGTGAGAGTCAAAATCTTGAATTGAGAGGGGATAGAGGATCATGACTAAAGATAGAGAGGAAGACACTTCAACATGCTTATTCTCCTTTTCTTTTTAGTGTTGCCTTAATGTGTACTCCCCATCAACACTCTTTCTATTACAACATTCCAAATACATTATGGCTTCATTAAGTCCCAAATGGTCATCCTACCTAGATTCAGAGTTCTAGCGATAGGGTGTCATTCTAAAAAGCCTAATGACACAAAAACTCAACCAAATTTGATGTTTAAATAGTCAATTTGATAGCCCACGAAATATAGATCATCGTGAAAATCTTAGATTTAATCATACGTGCACATATTAATTAAAAAAATATTCATAAAAAAGTGCTGATTTTTGACCTACAACTAGGCGTGAACTTCAACTGACGATAAAATGCTCAAATCAACACTAATTATAAGGTCGCATTGCCATAAGTGACTATTGGAGGCCATTCTAACAATCACAATACAAGAGACATGTCTCTTGTGGGATGAAAGGATTTCTCTGATGGTTGTGTCCCAAAACTTGAACCCTTTTTAAGTCTATAAATACAGTATGAAAACATACAAATATACACATAGACAAAAAGTAATAGTTGTTACTAAAGCATTGAGATAAAAAAGGGCAGAGAGTTCGGACTCCTTGGCAATTTCGAGCGTAACTGTCAAGCTTTCATCCTGCTGTGAATTTGGCCTCGTGCAAGGTCGCTTCCCAACATTGCTATCAGAGCAAGGTTTGATAAAAACCTTTTATGGTGCTGCCAAAAGTCCCCTATGCGTGCGAGGGCGTTGATGCAAAAATTGAACACCGATAAACGATAGAGACTTCTCGTTAGAAAAAGTGCATAAATAAAGGAAAAGTCAAAACAAAACTAAATGTCAGTTTTTATTTTCAGACAAATCGATGAACCAAGCGTATTCTCGATTTGCAAAAAAAAAAAAAAGGGAGAAGAGGAAGAGGGTTCTGTTCTCCCTTTCCTCTCTCTCTATTCTGAGGGGCTCAAACTGAAAGGGAAACGCTTAAAGGTGCGTCAGCTGAATTCTTAAAAAAAAAAGTTTACCTTTTGATTGGAGGCCGGATTAGTCTGCGGATTTTGGAGGGTAGCCGTTGACAGAAAGTGTGCGAGACAGGCTGTCTGCAGTGACAGACAGGCCATTCTTTTTCTAGCCTTGAGAGAAATTCTCACCGGCGAAGACATCGTGCGATGATTGCCGGGTCTCGTGTGACATCCTACAGTCGGCAGGAAGCCGGGTGCAGTGTGCAGCCACCGAACGGGCCGCCTACAGCGACAGGCAAAGGTCGGGTTCTCCCCAGCTCTTTGGGAATCACACATGCACCAAGGAGGAGTCCACCACTCTGATAGAGGCAGTCGATTCTCTGAGAGAGGTGCGGGGCCTCCGACTAGCCATAAGCGTTCCGGCAGAGGGACTGGCCGACCCTGAGCCCCAGGGGCACCGATAAGAGATCAACGATTATGTACATCATCGTAGGCATTCCAGTAGAGGGATTGGTCGGTCGTGAGCCCCAGGGGAACCGACAAGAGCTTGACGTTCGTGTGCATCGCCAGACAAACCGGAAAAAGTCGCCAGAGGTGGGCACCATGAGCTGCCGCCTGACCAATGCCTTGATCTGTCTGCAATGGTAGAGACAAAATGAAAAAAAAAAGCAAAAAAGAGGAAGAAAAAGGGGTTCTTGCATACCTGGGAGTCGCCGAATAGGTCGGAGGAAGTCGATAAAGGGATCTTTGCCAGAAAATCTAGCGCAGCTCTAGCGGGCAGCAGCAACGACCTTCCCTCTTTTTCCCTGAATTTCTTTTTTTATGAAAAGGAACCCTAATCAGGTTTCTATTCGTTTAACATATAAGGTTTAAATAAAAAAAACAAAATTTCATATTAAACTTGAAATTTATTATAATTTTAGAAAACTTAACCAACTTTTCTAAAATTACAGAAAAGTGGTTCCTTTCTTTTCTGTTAAACTTAAAAAATTTCACAATTACTAAATGGCACTGATCTTTTTTAAAATTACAGAAAGAGGGTCAAACCTTTCTGTTTAACTCAAAAATTTTCTTCTGAAAATTACAGAAAAGAGGTTTATCTTTTTTGATAAACTCAGAAAGTTGCAGAAACAAGTTTCTATGATTTGGTTTACATAGAACCTCTCTTAAATACTTTCTAAAATTGCAGAAAAGTGGTTCTAAGTTTCAGAAAGCCACATGTTACTTATCTTTATCAAAAAGTGCTTAAATTTAGCAATTTTTTGTGAGTTTCTTGCATACTTAAAGATCGTATTACATGATAAACTAGTTATCTTTATAAATATTAGTTGAAATATACTTTATGAATTCTAATATTTGTTTATAATTAGGAAGATGGAAAATCGAATAGTCATGGTTGAGTTATCCAAAATCGAAAAAATCAATGAGACAAATTTTGGAATATGGAGAAGAAAAATGGAATATCTTTTGACACATAACAAGACCCTATACGTATTGAACAATATGAAATCTTTATTAATTGATAAACCAACTAAAGAAGAGAAGAAAACTCATAATAAATTTATTGAAGACGATCAACTTGCTCAAGCAACTCTTCTAACATTTATGCAAGATGACCTCATCTGAGTATTTGAAGATTTTGACACTCAAAGAGAATGATGGAAGAAGTCAAGAAAAAGTATTATATGACTTAAAAAACCCACATTCAACTTCTTCTAGAGCAGTACAACTCTTGCAGGATGAAAGAGTCAGACAACGTGGTCGATCATGTGAATCGAATGTTGGTAATGGCTAAGGACTTAGCCATAGCAAGAAATGATATTCCTGAGCACATGCAGATCTCCACCATATTAAATAGTCTTCCTCCAACATGGAAGATGATGTCGATTGCCATGAGGTTAAACCAGAAAAGCCTTACTCTAACAGAGCTCTCTTTGTAATTAGCTCTTGAGCAAGAGCACATGTCAAAAGACAAAAATGGAGAAGTTATGAATACTCAAGAATCCTTCCCAGCAAATTCTCACAAGTTCAAGCTTAACAATACATTCTTCAAAAAGTTTAAAAAAAATAAATTCAATAAGAAGCGTACAATGCAAACCAAGAACTCTAAGACTGCAATCAGAGGAACACATTATTCTTGTAGAAAAGTTGAACATTTCAAGAATATTTGCCCAAATAAAACCAAGAAAGAGACTCTAGGAAAGCAAGTAAATGAGGAACGAGAATTAGTATGCATTGTATCTGAATAATTGATCACAGATAGTGATCTCGCATGGTGGTGGATAGATTCAAGGGCGACGCGACATGTGTCTAAGACAAGGGAATGACTTATGAAAATGAAGGAGTTGAAGCCTGTAGATCATAAGGTGTATATGGGAAATAACACCTATAGTGATGTGGTCAGGATAGAGATCTATAGACTTCAGGTAGAAGGGACCAGTCTTCTACTAACAAATGTACTTTATATACCTTTTATGAGAAGAAATCTTTTAGCAGTTGGAAATTTTGCTAAAAAGAACTTTGAAATCCGCTTTCGGGGTGACCAAGTCACTATTGTGAAAGATGAAAAAGTGAAGCTCATGGATCGTTATGATGCTGACCATGGTCTTTTTCATCTTAATATAACTCCTTCTACAAGTAATACAATGAATATTCTGGTTATATTGATTGTGCATTTAATGTTGATGCATATTTATGACATTTAAGGTCAAGACATGTAGATATCAATAAAATAAAAAGAATAATTCGCATAGGAATATTACCTTTCCTTAAAAATATAGAATTTGAAAAATATGGACCATGCATATCAGGGAATTTGACAAGAACACCTTTTCTTAAGGAAAGTAGGTCATGTGATTTGTTAGTTCTGGTACACACATATATTTGTGGACCTTTAATCGTAGAAACACATGAAAGAAAATCATATTTCATCATATTTTTAGATGATTACTCTAGGTATGTATGCATATACATAATTTCTAAGAAATCAGAAGTTTTAGAAAAGTTTAAGGCATACAAACATGAAGTTGAAGGATTACTAGAAAGAAAAATCTTGGTTATCAGATCTGATAGAGGAGGTGAATATAACTCTAAAGAGTTTAAGACCTTCTGCATTGATAATAATATAACTCCTCATATAACAATGCCTTGTACGCCACAACATAATGGTATAGCAGAATGAAGGAATACAACCTTAATGGATATGACAAGATCCATGTTGGCACATGCAAATCTTCTCAAGAAATTCTAGGGAGAAGCAATTTGCACTGTCATGTATATCCTGAATAAGGTTCCTTCTAAGGCTGTAGAACTTACTTTCTATGAATTATGGATTGGTAGAAAGTCAGACTTGAGTCATTTATGAAAGTGGGGGTCACTTGCTCATGTGTTGATTCCTAGTCAAATGAGAGACAAGTTAGATAGTAAAACTATCAAATGCATTTTTATGGGATACCCAAAGGGATATCAACTACATAATCCTAAAAAATGATTTATAGAGAGTAGAGAGGTAGAATTCTTGGAAACTCAAGAAAGCATTTTCAATCCTGAAGATGATGATGTCTTATTGGATATCATAAATGATCCTAGGATACCCATTCAAGAGTTAGAGCACAACAATTCAGTTATGAATAATAAACAAACTTTACAACCAGTAACTAGACAGAAAATAACAAGGACTCCTGCATCCTATTTGAATGATTATTATACATTCTTGAGTGAGGAATTATGCTATTCCATGAATTTGGATGAAACTCTCGATAACATGAGTTTTGAAGATGCAATTTCTTCTAATGAGTCTGAACTCTGGAAGAAATCAATGAAAGATGAGTTGGACTCCATAGAAAAGAATAGAGTTTGGGAACTAGATATCTTGCCTAATGGATATAGGACAATTGGTAGCAAGTGGGTTCTTAAGAAAAAACTCAAGACAGATGGATCTATTGATAGATTCAAGACAAGATTAGTATCAAAAGGATATACTCAATATAAATGATTTGATTATAAAGAAACTTACCCTTTTGTAGCCAAACTAGTATCTATTCATATTATTTTAGCATTGATAGCTTATTTTGATCTTGACTTATATCAAATGAATATAAAAACAACTTTCTTAAATGGTGAATTAAATAAAATTATTTTTATGCAGCAACCAAAAGGTTTTGAAATTAAATGTCAAGAAGATAAAGTATACAAGTTAAATAAATCCTTGTATGGACTTAAGCAGTCACAAAAATAGTGATATAAATATGCATAATGTTCTTTTTGAAAAACTAAGCAAATAAACATAAGCGCAAAAATGAGCTCAAAAGTGTAGAAGAGCATGTGTTAGGTTGTTTGAATATATTTCACAATCTTTAGTAGTTGGAATTAGATGCAAGTTAAAGTGTGTGAGTTTCATTTCAAAAAGGAGAGTGAAAGTTTTCGTGATCCCTAGTAGCTGAGAGCAGACACAAGTTGAAGTGTTTGAGTGTCATGTCAAAAAGGTAAATGAAGGTCACTTTTGTGTCCTAGTCAATATCTTTGGCCTATATTATTTTTATAGAAAGTATAAAATATATTGGCATTGCACAGAGCATAAAAGCAGACAATACGCAAACCATAAAATAAAAATAGAGCATACAAATAAAAAGTATAAAAAATTGAAAATCAAGAAAAAGAAACGAGTTTAAAAAGAAAAGTTCACTGCTTAGAAGTGCGATTGAAAAAACCTATGCAGAAAACATATGAGTAAGGATAAGTAAACAATAACATGTATTTATTTGATTTTTCGAGAATAAAACATAAATAATTGTGATATCTAGAAAGTGAAAGAAATCTTTTTATTTTGTGGTGGTATATAAAAGACTCTAATTATGTTTTGATTATGTAATAACAGAAAATATTTATGAAAACAAAATCTTTAATTACCTACTACTTGTGAAGTTGAGTATTTTATGCATACATGACAATGATGTTTGTGGGTAGCATCACTGCAAACCCTCACGAGACCTTACTCATCCACTGGGGTAACCCAGGGGTTGAAAGGGCTTGTTGCATAAACTAAATGCAACCGTGATTCCTACGAAAGTGAGTTAATGTGAATAGTATTGATTCTTGCATTTGTCCAGTTTGCTCAAGGACTAGCAAACGATAAGCATGGGGGTATTTGATCATGCAGACATTTTAACATTTAATTCATATTAAACTATGCATGATTCAATCTAAAATCATATTAAAATCTCAAGTTTATTGTTAGTTTCGAGAAAATGTGTGAAAAGAATAAAAAAATGGAAAATGCTTGAAAAACAAGTTTATTTTGCAATTTATTTTGAAGTTTGTTACTGGAAATTATTTTAGTAGGAAAATAAATAGGAAAATTTAGAAATGGGTATAGCTTTAGTTTTTGTTAATTAGATTAGGATTTAGCACATTAGCATAAATATTTCTCTTGAGGAGCCTCTTTTTGGAATTTCTTGGAATAAATACAGGGTTTGTGAAAAATTACAAAACTACCCTAAAAACCCTCTTTAAAATCTCACATAGAGGGCAAAGTGAGGGGCCCTTCTTTGCTCACACGAACCCTTCCTCTTCTTAACCCCTCTCTTCCTTCCCTCTGGTTTCCTTTCCCCTCTTTCCTTCTTCTTCTTCCCTTCTTCCTCACTGGAGTTCTTGACTTCTCACTGGGTTTTGTCGACGGCAAAGAAGAGGCTAGCCTTCTCTTCTCAACCCAATCCAGTTTGGTAAGTCTTCTTCCTCATCTTCTCCTTCTTCCCTCTTCTCCTCTTTCATTTCATGTTTTAGGATTAGTGTGATTTGAATTAAATACGAAAAAAAGAAAAGAAAAAGAAATAACTTAATTGTTGTTATGATTTTTACATTTCACGTTTCAGATTTTTGATTCAGCTTTTATCTGTGTTTTTGCTTCTACTGTGATTCTTAGATTTTTGATTCATTCATTTTCCATTGTATTAGCTTTTGTTTATCACATTTCACTTCATCTTTATCGCAGTTAGCATCATTGCATTTGCAACCATCTGCATCTCATCAATTCATCTTCATCGATCTCCATTGCATTGCCTGTGTGTGTTTTTAATTTTTTCCTTGGGTGTTTTCATTGATTTTTTGCTCTGTATTTTTACATTTTTGCGATTCACAGCTATGCATCTTCGTTTATCTTTCCTTCCATCTGAAATTTATCATTTGCAATTTCTCATTTCATTTATATTCCTTGCATTTACTGTTTCATTTTTGCATATTTTCCATTTAGCATTTCATTTCAACTGCCTCTGCATGTTATGCGTTTAGTTGAGTCTGCGTTTTATTTTTTAGCACTCTTTATCTTGCATTGTCATTCCTGCGTGCATATGCATTTTCTTTATTTTAGTTCCTGCTGCATTGTATTTCGCAAGTGTTTTTTTTTATAATTTTGCGTTCCTTTCAGATTCTATTCCATCTACATCGGGTTGCATTTCTGCAGCATGTTCTGTTGCAGAGAACTATATTCATTGTGTTGCATTTTTCTGTTGCATATCTTCATCATGTTGCATCTGTAATTTTTTTATTTCAGCAACTTTCTTTGGCATTTTTCTATTCTATGATTTTTCTTATTTGTTGTGATTTCCGCGATTTGATTCATTAGTTTTTTTCCCTGCATTTGCTATTGCAATCTGTGTTTTCTGTGTTTTTTTTTTAGTTTCATTTTCTTTATTTCATTTGTGGCATTTCGTTGATTTCCTGCATTTCAAATTTCATTCTTGCAACATATTTTCATTCTGTGCACATTTGTTTATTATTATCCATTATGCTCTTTTCAATTACGTTCTACTGCATTTTCTTACTTGTGTGGTTTTCCTTTCTTGCATTGCATTGTATTTGTGTCCCTTTTGTTTCTAAAATTTCCCGCTACGCAATTGCATAAGCATTTTCATCTTACATTTTAGTTTCGTGAATTCTTTTTATTTCGTGCATTTTACCTTTCTTAATTTCCCTTCGTGAATTCATATTGTGCAATTTCATTTAGCATCTTGTGTTCTTTGTCATTTATGCATTCAATTCATTGCATTTCCAATTTCGCAAATTAATTCTCATTTGCATTTAGCGTACTTTACGGTTGCGTGCACTTTGCATTTAGTCATTAAATATATTTTTGCATTCGCATTTTCATAGTGTAGTGTTATTTTGTTTGTGTCGCTGTTGTGCGTTGTTTCGTATTTTGCAGGGAAGAGTGAAGGCAAGCGAGCGAGACACATTGTGGCACGCATTCGATACGTGACACGAGGACACAAGCGAAAGACAATTGCTTTTCTTTTAGAATTAGGAATTTGATTTTTATTTAATTTTTGGGTTTATAATAAAACCATTTTTAAACCATCTGTACAGGGTAACATTTATGTAATAGTTAAGTAGTCTATTTTTTTGTATTTTTCTTATTTTGGCAATAAAGCGTAGTTTAGTTGCGTATTTGAATATAAAGTACCCCCCGTTCCCTGAGATCGACCCGAACTCCACCACTCGTGCGAGCCGGTTTTTATTTTTGGTGTCTGGCTTTCACGGATTTTTACATAAAAATATTATTTCAAAAATCATTTCATAAAACTGATATCATGCACACTGGAAGGCAACAAAGAAGGTCATGTGCTATTTGCAAGGAACGAAGGACTATATGTTGACCTACAAAAAGGTTGACCACCTAAAGGTTATTGGATACTCTGATGCAAATTTGGGAGGATGTCTCGATAGTAGAAAGTTCACTACTGAATACATATTCCTACTGACAAGTGCCACCGTATCATAGAGAAGCGGAAAACAATCTACAACTGCTACTCATACCATGTAGGCAGAATTCATTACTCTATATGAGACTTCATCTCAGGCCATTTGGATACGAACCATCATTATGCATCTTGAGATTGTGGACTCTATTGAGAGACTACTAAATATATTTTATGATAATGAAGTTGTGTCCTCGAATAACAACATGAGCTTAACCACGTGTCGACACATGGAGTTAAAGTACTTTGTTGTGAAAGAAAGAACTGTGAATCATTTAGTATGGATTGATACAATCGGTATGAAGAAAATGACTGTGGATCCCCTTACTAAAGTGCTAATACTAGGATTATATTTCCAACATGTAAAGGGGATGGGTTAGTTTCATTCCTTCTGATGTATGACAATAAATTATGGTTATATGTGATCACATTTATAATGCTAAATTGTTTCTCTATGATTTTGTGTATTATTGATTCTGCATAAAGGATTTTTCATTTGGACAAAGAGAATAGTAAAATAACAATGTTAAAGGACCAATAAAATGAGTTAGAAACCAACCTATTCATAAAGGTAATTTTAACATGCTAAAACACTGAAAATAAATTATATTGTAATACATGAAAATATGATATTTCATAAAGAAGTGCTCATCTCCATGACTCGTATGATTTATTCTTGTGATACAGGATAGCATGTGAACCCACATGAAAATTGAATCAAAATAACAGTAAAACCTTGAAGTATTTTTTCATGTCAATGGGTTAAGTGGAAGAATGTTGAAATATGGATCATATCCAACCTGATGTGACATGATTTGACATAGGTACATCAAGGGATATGATGACTCATAGAAGTTATATGGGTACATTGTGGGATAGCATGACTAATAGGAGTTACAAGGCAGTTATTGCAACTGCCCATGCAGGGTAACCACTGATTGTGGTAACCTTCCACTACAGGCTTCTCTCAGAAGTCTATAAATTAAAAAAGGCCTAGTTGCTTGATGAGAACAACCAAGGGGTGTCCTCTTTCTCTCATTTGGGTTTAGGGTCTTGCTCACTCTTGACTTGATGATCTGGACTCATCATGAGCATCGATAGACTAAGGAGAATGCCGAGCACCCACATATGCTTATCAGAAACCCAAAAGCACAACATTCCATGCTCAGAAACGAAAACCCTAAAACAAAAAGAGAGAACACATGAAGAAATCAAGCATCAACGAGATAGAGGAGAAGTTTTTGAGAAAAACCTTGCATGTTTTAAGTTTTAACCCAAGAGAATTCAATTCTCTCTCCCCCATCGATGCACAAATATTTTCAAAACTCTAGATGAAACCCTCTCTATCGCTTTCTTGGTTTCTATGTAGATGAAGAAGGACAATACAAACCCTAGCAAACAAGGAAAAAGATAGACAAGGGAGCGATTCTCCGAAGAGAAAGAGAGAGAGAGAGAGAGAGAGAGAGAGAGAGAGAGAGAGAGAGAGAGAGAGAGAGAGAGAGAGAGAGAGAGAGAGAGAGATTACAATTAGGGTTTTGGAGGGGAGCAGAGAAAGAGAAATAGGCATACAAAATAATTTTGCCCCACCCATCTTTTGACTATTTTTTATTTTACATTTTAGTGAAGGTTCTGACTATCACTATAAATAAACTCAACAGTGACTGAGTGTAAACTGTCACTGTTTTTTCATTTTCTTGTAGTGAATCCATAGCATCGAGATGAAAAGATCAAGTGCAATATGATTGCACAAATATTTATGCATTAAGCACCACACCACCCTCCATCTTGGGGACAGGGTCTGTCAGGTGTGGGACCCAAGACCTGATGGATGGTGATGGGGGTGCTTAATAAACAAAATTTTGACTCCAAGATCAATGCACATTTAAACACATCCTAAAGTCAGTTAACATCCATTGCACGATTGGAGCCGAATCTGTCATGATCACATAACCAATATTCACTAAGACAAGTCTGTGCACGTCTCTATGGCTGAGTCGTGAGTCATGACAACACAAACCGAAGACTTTGAAAACAAAAAACAAATGGTTTGTTTGTTGCTTGGGATTCAAGTGTTCCCATTATATAATTACAAAGATAATGAAGGTTGACTTGTTGCGTCCATCACATATTCTATTTTAAGAAATACAAACATTCCACAAGCGAAGGGTGCCTATTTATAGATGGAGGGTGGTGTATGTTCGCCCCCGATGATTCACTGAATCCCACGTCTGTGTTCGGGGGGTCGAATGAGCGCCGCATATTTACACACATGGGGCTCGTATTCCCGTGTATGTTGACATAACTTTGCATCGTAGTATGGTGCTGTTGCAAAGACTTAAGTACCCTTTCTTGCTATTCTTACCCTGAAATGACGGTTCGAGGAAATGACAAAAATATCCTCCATTCAAAAGTTGGGAAACTACGGTTCGAGAAAAGGACAAAAAAGTCCTCCATCCAGAAAGTTTGATGTTAACTATTTAAAGTGGAGATGTTCCTTATTCATTAAACTCCTGTGCCATCTGCTGTAACAGTAGCTCCCATTATCAACCCAAACTTTGCCTTCGTCTCCAGTCGAGGTTTCCGCCTTGTTTTTTATCCTGTTTTACAACACATTGTCGCTGTCGATGCCTTGTGTTACAAAACATTCCCGTGTCTTCTCTTCATTTTTGCTGTCGTTAGGCATTATGGAAGAAAGCAATGATGCACAAACATTCCAACCAGTGCCATTAAGGCGGCGTGAGTAGCTTTCCATCTCATCATGCTATCGATGAAGAAGGCATGTCCTCTTGTGTGCCATTAAGGCATTGTTTGGTTATTGCAGGTAGATCTTGTTCTTACGATGGTTGGAAACTTATCGATATTTGTAAGACGCTGGGACCTGTTGACAAGAATGCTTATTTACAAATGCTAGGAAGGGCCTCTACCCCATCAGGTATCCTACATTCACTCATTATATGCATTGTATCTCAAACCGCTGTATTAGTAACATACTCCCATTTTTGTGAGATATATTTTTGTTAGTTAATATCGATTTGTTTGCTATTATGCTCAATTTCTTCCGTATCGATTTGTAATTTATTGTGCGATATATTTATCGACCTTTTAGATATTATGGTTTTGTATTGTCGAGTTGTAAGTTATTATGCTGAACTGCCGTATCGATTTTCAATATATTATTCGATATGTATATCGATTTGTAAGATATTATGTTTTGTAATATGTATTTCTAAGATATTTGTACACATACTTTGAAAACTTGTGCGTGCATAAACACATCGTTACACGCATGCGGGGGAGATTTTCGCATTCATATTGCTGCTCTGTCAGCGATTTCTATTGAACTCACTTTACAACCTCGTGGATATAATGAGAGCGTTATCGTCAACACACATGTACGACATGTGTCTTTTATTGGCATGGTAAGTGACAACTCGATGCTCAGTATAAGAAAATATCAAACCGCACTTGCTTTGATACTGTCATTCATTAAATCGTTGCTTTGACTTGCTTAACCTTATCAGTATCCGTTGTTATATGCATCCTGATTAAATCGTAGTAAACGTATGCGCTTGCTAACGCAAATTGATATATTGCTTACAAAACATTCCACTGTCTTCTCTTCTTTTTCGTTGTTGTTAGGCATTATGGAAGAAAGCAATGATGCACAAACATTCCAACCAGTGCCATTAAGGCGGCGCGAGTAGCTTTCCATCTCATCATGCTATCGATGAAGAAGGCATGTCGTCTTGTCTGACATTAAGACATTGTTTGGTTATTGCAGGTAGATCTTGTTCTTATGATGGTTGGAAACTTATCGATATTTGTAAGACGCTAGAACCTGTTGACAAGAATGCTTGTTTACAAATGCTAGGAAGGGCCTCTACCCCATCAGGTATCCTACATTCACTCATTATATGCATTGTATCTCAAACCGCTGTATTAGTAACATACTCCCATTTTTGTGAGATATATTTTTGTTAGTTAATATCGATTTGTTTGCTATTTTGCTGCCAACACAAATTGATATATTGCTTAAAACATTGTTGAGCTTATCATCAGGTTGTAATAAAGATGATGTAGCTCAATCAATTGAAAGATCTGGAGAATTGAACATCTATACTAATGACGCAACTGAAGAATTGAACATCTGCACTAATAATGCACATGAAAAGAAGGGTGCAGGCATTAGACCCACTCTTGACTTGAATGTTCTAGTAGGAGAAATGCAATTAATAATGAGGTAGATTACCATGACAGTACACATAATAAAAGTGTAGGCACCGGGGAATGTACATAGAAGTACACTTGACTTGAATGTTCCAGTAGAAGAAATGCAATTCAATAATGAGGTATATTTTGATGTCAGTACACATAATAAAGGTGTAGGAACTGGGAATGCACATGAAATTACACTTGACTCTGTTCCTGTAGAAGGAATGCAGTTTATGAATGATGAAGTTGCATATAAATTTTATAATGATTATGCCTTAAAAGTTGACTTCAGTGTGAGAAGGTTTTCTTGGTCAAAAAATGCATATGGTGTCTTGGTTAGAAAGACATATGTTTGTTCCAAGCAAGGTTGGAAGAAATCAATGGGAAATCCAACAAGGAGCATGCCAGAATCAAGATGTGGATGTCAAGCGAGAATGGTTTTGAGAAGACATCCGAATGAGAAATTTGTAGTTCGTACTTTAATCAGTGATCATAATCATGATTTATCTGCATCATTTATGACTCCTATGCTAAGGTCACATTGTAAAGTAACTGTAGCGCATGCTGCAATGGATGAAATAGCCGATAGCGCCGACATTGCACCAAGGAAGACATACAATTTGTTTACCCACATAGATGGTGGTCGCGATAATGTGTCATTCACACCTTTGGATCTAAGAAACCACTTGAGAAGGAAGAGGACATATAACATGAAGAATGGAGAAATATGTTCTTTGGTTGATTACTTACAGAATAAATCAAGCAATGAACATGGTTTCTTTAGTGCAATGCAAGTGGATGAAGATGGATATGCTGTGAATATGTTTTGAGCAGATTCAAAGTCAAGAGTAGATTATGAATGCTTCAATGATGTGTTTGTATTTGATACTACAGTAAAGATTAATATTGAACAATGGCCATTTGCGCAGTTTGTCGGAGTGAACCATCACGCACAGAGTTGTATATTAGGCAGGGCATTTTTGTATGACCAGACCAAGGAAAGCTTTGAGTGGTTGTTCAGAGTATTTACACAGGCAATGAACGAGAAGCAACCTGAAGCTATACTTACATATGGTGATCACGCAATTGCGGCTGCAATGCTTCATGTGTGGCCAGATGCACATTATCGCCTATGTTTGTGGCATATCTTTCAAAATGCAGCAAAGAACATAAGACACATATTTAATCAGAAGACAGGGTTTGACAAAAAGTTTATAAGGTGTGTACTTCATAGCATAGACGAGGTCACCTTTATGTCAGATTGGGAGGAAATGATTAAGATATACGACCTTAAAGACTGTCCTTGGTTACAAAATTTATATGCAGAAAAAGAGAAGTGGGCATTGGCATATGGAAGACAATACTTTTGTGCAAGTATGATAAGAACACAAAGAGCTGAATCTATGCATGCCACGCTGAAGAAAACCATGTATTCATGTTTAACAATGTTTCATTTCATGGAACAATATGAATTATTTGTAGACGGTCTAAGACAGAATGAGCTTGAACAAGACGTGAAATGCTTCAATACACGACCTCTAGCTTTTGGCATGAAAATATTGATGCGACCTGCAGCTCTGTATACACTAACTGTATTTGAATGGATCAAGAAAGAGGTGTTACATGTCATGAATTGCAAAATAGAAGGACTCATGCAAACCGAGAATATGCACAAATACCATATTTTATGGCAGAGCGAAAAGCATCATGAAAGGCAAGAAGCACATGTCATGTACAATGTTGACAACAGAAGAGTTGAATGTTCGTGCAAAATGTATGAATTCAAAGATATTTTATGCTGTCATGCATTAAAGGCACTCAATCAAGAGAAGATACAAGAAATACCTGAGTCTTACGTAATGCGAAGATGGAAGAGACGTGTAAAGATTGAAATGCTTGTTATGGACAATGTGAGTAAATCTGATGTTGACGAGAAGTGCCACATAGCCTCCCGTTACCAACAACTGTGTAGGTCATTTATGCATGTTGCTGATTTGGCATCGAGAAGTGAAGAAGGCTATGTATGCGTGAGAAAAATTTCAATGGAGTTACTTGAAAACGTGGAGTTAATTCACCTTAAGTCCATTGCAGCGAATGAATACCAGTCGAAGATAATGTGATCAAACAACGTAGGTGAAAATCATGTTTTGCTTGACACTCCTGAGAAGTTGCGCTGAAGCGTAAACATTATCTTCAACAAGTCAGTAGTGAACGTTGTTGATTATGATGGACATATTCATGAAGCAAATGGTATCAAAAGAAAACCAGCCTCGGAATGCAGTCGTCGGAAAGCAAAGGGTGTACTAGAATTGGTTGGCAAGAAAAGGACTAAGAAACAACTAACCTGTAATAAAAAACAACAAAGCCCTTCGAATAAACAGGTATGTAAGACATTATATTGCTTCCCATTATGTGAAGCTTATCAATATCTAACTCGTGTAATGTCTAACATGCAACAATACCCTATAGAAGTAACACCAAACGTTGAAACCTTCATTCCTCCCGACCAGATTTCCGGCAGCGATAGCTCTAGTTTTACAGGTCTTTTGGTATGTAATCAATGTTGGGAGGAGATTTGCATTTCTTGTGAAACTTAATGTAGTGTCTTATATTTTCTATTTCATGACAGGCTTTGATGCATTCAACAGATAGGTATGAGACACATGAATCTCGTGTGGGCTATTAATTTAGTTGTCATGCCTCTTTGCATGACTCGATTTCCACATTGTCGGATTTGTTAAGAGTTTATAGTGATTTGTCAGTGACGACTTGCGGTCCATGGTTGGATTTGCTTAAATCGATAGATAGCGATTTGTGGCTTCTGCAGGAAGTCGATTCATGACATCACTGAATGGCGATTTGTGGTTATCATTGAATAGCTATTTGTGGCATCACAACATAGTGATTTGCGGGTATTGTTGGAATGTCAATCCAAGCGGGGTGAGAAGGGTTGTTCGAGTAAGCTTTTTTGGGCCATTGATCAAGGTTGTGATTCATTTTATGATCTGAGTAAGCTTTCACCTGCGTTTTTCAGGTTGGTGGTTGCACAATGTTAGACTTGTGTAATGATAATAAAAAGAAAACATTTTATGATCTGAGTTTTTTGGTTGATTTAAACAATTTATTTATTTATTGAATTGTGATTTACATCCAATAAATAGAATGTGTCCCAACATAGCTGCCAATCTACTTCCAAGATAGTGTCATGTTCACAAGCTATGAGTGCCCTTCTTTTTCTTTGCACTTGTTCTTCTTGACAATTTTTTTATGGTGCATGTTCGTCCCTCGCAACTAATAATCGTTTAAGCCCTTATCGACAAGAAAAATCACTGGGTCTACATGATAAATTGCCTTAAAATATAAACATCTTGTAAAATAGATTATTATTTTATTTATCGTCATTTGCGCTTTACAAGTCTTTTGGTATGTAATCAATGTTGGAAGGAGGTTTGCATTTCTTGTGAAACTTAATGTAGTGTCTTATATTTTTTATTTCAATGTTGGGAGGAGGTTTGCACTTTACAAGTATTTTGATTTACATAATGATTAAAGCACAAATGACGATAAATAAAGAAGGGCACTCATAACTTGTGAACATGACACTATCTTGGAAGTAGATTGGCAGCTATGTTGGGACACATTCTATTTATTGGATATAAATCACAATTCAATAAATAAAGAACTTGTTTAAATCAACCAAAAAAACTCAGATCATAAAATGATTTTTTTTTTATTATCACTACACAAGTCCAACATTGTGCAACCACCTACCTGAAAAATGAGGTGAAAGCTTACTTAGATCATAAAATGAATCGCAACCTTGATCAATGGCCCAAAAAAGCTTACTGGAACAACCCTTCTCACCCCGCTTGGATTGACATTCCAACAATACCCGCAAATCACTATGTTGCAATGCCACAAATCGCTATTCAATGATAACCACAAATCACCATTCAGTGATGTCATGAATCGACTTCCTGCAGAAGCCACAAATCGCTATCCAGCGATGCTCATAAATCGTTATCCGGCTCACAGCACAAACTATCCAGCGATGGCAACAAATCGCTGTCCAGCTGACAGCACAAATCACTTTCCCGCGATAACCACAACTCGCTATGCAGCGAATACGAAGTTGACTTACGCAACTCCAAGCGATAACCACAAATCGAAGCTTACACTTTTGGACAATTGAATCGTCATTCAACTAATGATCACTACTACAAATCGTTGTCCAGCGAATACGAAGGACAACCTCGACATGATCAGGCGACGCACTTGGAATTCTGTTGCGAAAGTGAATAAGGAGGGAAATCAATCACAAACAACTTTGAATTATAACACCATAATTGTTTTTTATTTTAATTCATCACTTATAAGACCCAATGCTTTTAAGATTGCTAGAGTGTAAGAATCAATATATGCAAATCGATCGCACCAATGGTGTTAGGACTGTTTTGTTGTAAGCCTGCATTCAAGGGTTGTTTACTTAATTTTTCACTAGACAAAAGGTCTCCGTAATTATTACCGTTATCCCAGTAAGGTAGGCCTTTTTGAAATCCAGTTGACTATGGCAATTATTCCTCTTCTCCTTCCTCTTCTTCTTCGTCTGTATTGATTGAGGTCATAAGACCACCTCATCCAATTGATGTACTACTTACACGCCTCACATGTTCCACAGTACTCTACGAGGAAAGAGAAATAAGTCCTCAATAGGCTATCCTAGTAAGGAACGAAACATTTGTTGTTTACAAATCACAATACACATATGCGTTTCGTACGGACAACAAAGGATGTATCGTAAAATTTTTGATTTATCGTACATTATTCATTAATCACGGTGGTTGAGCAGTAGATCTTTTGGCTCATAAATAGTCGCACAAGTACTAGACGATGTGATTATCTTCTACTTCGTGAACCAGCAACAGTCAAACTGACAGTTCCTTTATAAACCTGGAGTTCCTCCCTCGAACATGTAACCAGCTACATAGAAAATTGTGGTCGGTGAGGCAGACGAAGACAACTACACGACCAACAATAGCGAATCATGCGTATATTGTCTATATGTCGTCTCCATTTTCATCAAAATCCGTCTCTTTCATGCCATTTTTGTAATTTGTGTTGTGTACTCTATAATATAATTTCAATATCGTTCATTGCAATGTCCTTATTTATTTCAGTAAAACATCCACCGACGAAGTTGGGCGAAAACTTAGTCAATCACTCCTGAAGGACATCAAACGAATGCATAATGAATTCGCACAATGCAACATAATCAGTAATTTTGTTTGTATGAAACTAGTAGGAGTTGTCTATATACGTAAGCCATGTGTACGTACGTTAACAACACCATATTTGCTGCAAACAGACTATATCCGATTTCGTCAGTTATATTAAAAGCAACACACCAAGCAAGACTATAAGCATCGTTAGCCCGTATTTCATGGTATATCGGTTATATTTTATGTTGCTTTTGATTATTGATTTAGTCTAGTTGATTCGTATGTTAACATTGCTGTTAACAATGTTTCGGTTTGCAGACTATCTTACACCGTTTGCCATACTCCAGTGGATTTAAAGACAGCCTACCTTATTGGGTTAACGATAATCATTGCAGAGACCTTTTGTCAAGTGAAAAAGTAAGTAAACAAACCTAGAGTGCAAGGTTACAACATAACAGTGCTAACAACATTTTTACGATCCATTTGCAGATATTGATTCCTACACTCTGGCAATCTGAAAAGCAATGGGTCTTATACGTGATGGATTTACACGAAAAACAACTATGGTGTTACAATTCGTTGAAAGTTGATAGTGGTTTACGGCTTGACATTTCCCATCTCATAAGATTCCATCTATATGAGTATCGTGTCGTGTACTGGGGTCATGAATTTACTTTTGACCGCATTATTCTCAGATCGGTTTCGTCAAAGCCATTTTGGGAGTCGATGTTAGCGAGTGGATCTATCGCACGACATACCATGCTCATTTACAAAATAATGGCGTTAATTGCGGCGTATTTGTAATAAAGTACATTGAAGCGATATACAATGATGCAGAACCCTGTTTCGACGTTGTATGCCATTTCTTGGCCTCTGTTATTGGGGATTAAATGCATGTCTATTGGTTCCACATTACAATTTATTTTTGCAGGTTGATATACCTGGATTCTGCGAAGAACTCTGCAAAAAATTGACGTCCTTTCTAATTGCGGAGGAGAAACTAACAGAGCCGCCACGAGGATCTAAAAGACAACGACCAACGGTGCCCACCACGCAAGAGTAATTTCATGTTCGTCTATTTCAAGTAGATTTTAGAGACGGTACAACCAACTTGTGTGTAATCTATAATATGTCGACCGAATATTAGAACCCATTGTTGACTGCATGAATCGCAATCCTTTTTCGCAGTTTGCATTTAAAGTGTCTCAACAAAAGAGCGATTCCTGATCAACAAACAAATCTTACCGCTATTGACCTTTATCATGGGCGCATATCTTACAACAAAATGTATATGTTCGCCCAAAAAATAATAATACTCAACAGCGATAAGGAACAATTGCTGTTCTGATATTGCAATATTCTTCGTCGTCATTTAATGCAAATTGCAAGGAAAACATAGGATTTATACGGTAAGCATGCACAAATAATGAAAGCTTGTAATTGATAAAAGATATGCGCTCAACCCACATGATTGACAGTCGCAGAATTAAATTGCGATGTATGCAATGAACAAAGGCTTCTAATGTTCAAAATGATAATAGTCAACATCGATATGAAATGTTTGATGTTTAAACATCGCTTTATTGCTGACACACACAAAATGAAAATCACAGAAGAGATTCGAGATGAATGTGGTGAACAAGAGACATTAATGTCGCTTTCGTAATTAGAAATAGTACACAGCGATAAGACAGGTTTGATGTTCATAAATGGTGGTCTAACGTCATCTTCACTGCTACTACCATGAAATCTTGTGTAAGAATTTGAATTTTTTTTGAATTTTAAACGACGTTTGTTTTAATTATGATATTGCAGACATATGGAAAAAGTCTAGACGGATACCTCAACTGCGTTGAAGCCGCCTATACACTTGATTAAAGAACAAGTCGTTTATGCAGGAATTGTTGGCTTGTCGGTTCCTTATTCGCGAAGCAAAGTGGAACACATCCTTAACCTGTGTGATGTGTCATTCAAATATTAATGAAACGTCCTATCACCCTTCGGCAGTTTTCAAATAAATATGACAATTTTAATAAACAAAGAGCAAATCTCAAATAAAATATACTCCACATTAATGAAATTGAACAATGTCATGTCAGAGAGCTATTCTCAAAACTAATCAATGCGATTGGACCTGGTAGTTCAAATCACTATAGCACATAGCGTGTGGATTTGATTGTAGAAATATTTTTTGGTCTTATATCAATCCACAACTTCATCCACACGCGTCCCAACAAATCACCTTAGGTGTACATTACGGACTTACACCTCGACATTGGGTTGTCCCGAGTCACTCTCATCTAGCTATGCACTACATTCGTTCACGATGGGGCATATGTATTACGATTTTCATTCTCGTAAGTTCAACAATACAGCGATTTCTGAGAACAAACCTTTCTTATCGATAAATACTTCGTCATTTGTTCAAAGGGAACATTACGTGCCTTTGTGGACCACAAATCTCGAAAATCTATTTCCGCGCTTTTTGTTCACAAAATGAGAGTTATACAAAGATTTCGGAACAACAACAAAATATCTTTCATTATACAGTATTTTTAATTACTGAAGAGCAACATTACTAGCATTGGTTAAGCGCATACAACACAAAACTATTTCTCGATACGATTTAATTTTCGTAGATGAAGCAGTACATCAATTTACAAGTGTGTTTTGTAATGTTCAAATTATATTTCAATGGAGACAAATTTACAAAATTTGTAGTCTTACAAAATTTGCCTACTGGAAGTCTTTCTCCTACATATCTTCAGTATGTCTCTCTCTCTGTCTGTGTCTATCCGATTGTGTTGATACCAGAAACCAGACGATTCAGATTCCGGCGAGATGAACCCCCGTCACCGGAACGACCGCTCCTCTGAAACCTCCTCCTCGCGAGGGAGAGGAAGAGGACGCAGTGGAGCTCCCGCTGGCCACCCTCAGCACGCCGACCGCGTCCCTCGCCATGCAGACCTGCCTCCTCCCTCCCAGTGCCACCCCATCTATCCGCCAACCCACGCTCCCTCGCCACTGCTGATGACCGCTCCTCACCAGCCCGCGACTGCACCGCCGGCAGCTCCACATCAGCCAACTCCACCTCCGCCGACCGCTCCTCACCATGCTGCGACTGCACCACCGGAGTTGGTGTCGAGGAGGAGGGCGAGAACAGTGATGACGGAGCTCATTAGATTGTACAGACAAAGCAATCAATAGGTTTCACATTACATATTTTGTTTGTCGTTCTTTTTAAACTCAATCAAATTTCAGTATATTTTCTCGCGTACTTCTGGTATATCTTCCTGCAACAAAATATGTAATGTGAAACCAATATATAACAAGAATCCCTAATAACAGCGGATACAAAGCTCATACAACGTCAAAACAAGGTTCTTCTCCTTTGTATATTACTTCAATATGCTTCATTATGAATATATCACAATCGACCCCATTACTTTGTAAAGGAGCATCGTCAGCACATAGCAACATCCACTCGGCAATGTCGACACCCACAAGGTCGTTTAGGAATCTCGCTTATGATAAAGGGATAATATAGTACAGTCCGGTCCACCTCAAATAGCTACGATTCACCTATGGGCAGAAGCTTACCAAATGCATAGCGTCATGTTCTACACCACTGTGGCAATCTAATGAGTTGTAGCACCATAGTTGTTTTTCCCATAAATTCATCTCGTATAAGACCCAATGTTTGGGATTTTGCCAGAGTGTAGGAAGTAAAATTTGCGAATCGATACAATAATTTATAATACCATAGACATATCGTGATGGGGATGTTACGACTAAACCTTGGAGAAGAGGTTTGTTCACTTACCTTTTTAAAATTCAAAAAGTCTACGCACTCATCATCGCTGTTCCAACAAGGTAGTGCATCTACGAATCCACTGGTGTATGACTTTCGCCGGACGTATATCTGTTGCACGAAATAGTAATGTTTAACCACCAAGAAACGTGAGTAAGTCATAAAAGCAAATTAAACAATAGCAGACCAGACATACCATAAAATAAGGGGTGATGATATGTACTGTATTGCTCGTTGCATTGCTTTGAATATAATTGACAAAATCACACATTGTCTGGTTGCAAAAATTTATGAACTTCAAAACATACAAACCGATGACCTAGAAAATGATAGTGGTTACATACGTACAAAATTACTGATAGTGTTCCCGTCTACAAATTCATCTTGCATATGTTTGATGTCATCTACGAACTCGTTAGGGCGTTGCCGCCCACCCTTGTCTGTGGATGTTGCACTGAGTGCACCATGAGCGTAGTATTCAGAATTCGACATTAAAATTATTTTCTACAGTAAACAACACAAGTCGAAATACGACATGAAAAGGCAAATGTTGACTAAACCGGTCAGGAGGTTCAAAAAATATATGCCTTAAGCGCTAGTGCTGGTACTGTGGATGTGGTTGTCTTCTTCTTCGGTGCCGTGCCTGGTCGTATTGCTCCCATCGTCCTCTTCTTCGGCGCCATGCCAGATCGTATTGCTCCCATCGTCCTCTTCTTTGGCGCCATGCCTGGACAAAGATATTGATGCCACCTTTGCAACGCAGCTACGGAATCGACGTCGTTAGTCAAATATAAAGGAAACGTCCTTTAACATGCCGCACTTTTTTGAAAACCGCCCGCAAATTAAATGATTGTGTTTTAAATAAATAAAAATACGTCTTTTCACATGCCGCCCTTTTTCGATAACCGCCCACAAATTAAATGATTGCGTTTTAAATAATTAAAAAACCGTTGTTTCACATGCCGCCCTTTTTCGAAAACCACCCGTAAATTAAATGATTGCATTTTAAATAATTAAAAAATCGTCGTTTCGACTTCATATTATAACAATAGTTGAGTGGGAGATTGATCCGACCCGAACAAACCCGTTTTCTAGGTATGAATAATCTTTGACGATTATTGTATTGATTATCATATATGGATACATCGATATATTCATGCCACATACTTTCCTTATCGGTTTTTTAACAACAAACGTTCATTATCGCTTTATACTAGTATCATTTAACACCGCAAATTGATGTTGACTTACACTGTTTACAAAGGCTGATTATTACAAGCCATTGCCGTTTGCGTTGTTGACCTCATGAATTGCAATCCTATTTCGCGGTTTGCATTGAAGGTGTCCCTGCAAATGAGCGATTTCTGACCGGGAACCATATCGTACTGATTTTGGCTAGCCGGCATCCTATTGCGCGATTTCAATTTACTGATGATCATCAGTAGCAATTTCTGAGCATCAAACTTTTCTTATCGCTATAGACTGTTATCATTTACGATGTCAGAACTCGTTCAATTATTGTTCACGACATACATCGCAAATCCTTTTTGCGATTTTCTATCAAGGCGAAGACAAATACAACGATTGCTGAGCAGAAATGCTCTATCATAACGATGGCGTCCTTAATCATTTCCTAACATCGATTACGAGACCATGTTGACCGCATAAATTGCATGTTTTCTGCGATTTTCATTAAAAAATGATGATTTATATTGCGATTTGTGAACAATATTACTCGTGCCAATCAGACATCTATTGCGACTGTCATTCAAAAACGACGAGTTAAATTGTGACTTATATTGTGATTTTCAATCAATCAAGGAGGTTAGGCAATGCCACGATTTCTGAACAACAAACATCTATTTTCGATTAAGGTTTTTTTTTTTACGAGATCCACAGACGAAACGTGTCTGTTAGATGTAATAATAAAGAATGAAACAATAAAAGAATGTCATGTTACGACAATTAATTATACAATTACAATAAATACCTATCGTGATAAAAAAGAATACCTAGGGTTTATTCCGTGGCACTTGACGAATCAGATGAAATATCATAGACTTGTCTCTCTCTTTTTATTGGTGGACTGTCTATCCTGGGTGACCTCTTGGTTGCGTCCATCTTACTAAAAAAATTGGTCATCATCTCTACCACTGAGTTCAATTGTATCCCATATTGCTTACTTCTGTCCTTAATTTCTTATTCTCCCTCTCCATAAGTTCGAACCTTGCGGCAGAGACAATGTTCTCTTTTGTAGCAAGTATTCGCTCTTCATCGCGCTTTGTTACTGAGGGAATCATTGTTGTAACCGAAGAGAGACGACATTTTGGTTGTAGAGGTTGGGCTGCAACATGAGAGGGGGCAGTTGAGAGGCATGGGTTCACAATTTTCTCAATCTTCAGATTTCGCCGCATTGGTTCCCAATACCTTTCGAAATAGAAGGGATCAAATTGTCCTCCTTTATAATCATACGATACGGCACGGACACCACCTGAGTTTCAAATTAATAATTCATCCCTGTAGCGATCACACCAATTCACGTTCATGCCCCCACCACTATTCATCTTCATTCTCACTTCCAAAGGCTTATTTGGGATAGACTGCCCCAAGCCAGATTGTAGGAGAACTTGACTACCATGCTGCAACTCGGCTTCATAATTCCAAAACAACCACAAATCACGGTCAGACAATCTAGCAGCCTCTGCAACAACGTCTTGGTCATCGTCCTTCCCATCTCCATAAGGTCTCCACAAAACCTGTACATTGGTAATTCTTTTTAATAACGAGTGACAATTATATTATAATTTAGTTAAGCATGATATGACAACAACGATATGTACTACGGAAGACAATCCTGCAACGATGATTACTTAAGAATGCTAAACATTACAACGATTTATAATACTCAATAATAAATGCTGACACGATTGTAAACAATTTCAGAACATTTACCTCATTTAGTTGCAGCCCATCTAAAATGGACTTAGCATATGAACTATGATATTTATTCTAGCCCAGCGACCGATCTTTGGAAAACCACAAATCGCAGGGCCACAACGTGGACGCAATGAGATAATATGTTCCCACGCCCAAGCCTAACAAAAACAATATTATTAGTAACACTACAACCTTCAATGAGATTAGTCTACAATTACTAAGTATGTAACCAACAAATACCTGAACAAATGGCCAAAATTCCCCAACTGTTTTCGTACCATTACTCGCACGGTAGAGTTGACTGTACAAGTGTGCGAGCATAGCGGCACCCCAGGCATAGTTGTTGACTTCGTCTAAGTTTGCCAGGTACTGCAGCCACATGAAACTTATTCTCGAACCAGAACAATCAGAAAATAATGTAAGACCAAAAAAAATAAAGAAGGAAGTCGCGCAACTCTTGGTCAGCTGTTTCAGATGCACAAGTAGCGGAGCGGCCTTCCCATTTATTACAAAAAAATGAGACTTTCATTGATGTAGACTTGATTCCACCAGAAATACATTGACTCTAATCGTCCATCGACATTCCTAAAAGGGCCGTGCATTTTTCTCTTGCATTATAGTTTGAATGCCGTAATAGGACAGCACTGCCATCGCACTTAAGGCCAGTGATTCTCGCCACATCTTCTAGAGTCATGGCAATCTCAAAAGAATTAAAATGGAATGTGTTCGTCTTATCATTCCACTTATTCCAGCAAGTTTCAAAATATTGCTGGTGCAAAAGGCCACCGAAGTGCATATTTCATAATCGGTTCTTCTGATATACACTCAGCTGACCATACCATGACAGAACTACAGGCCATTGACACTGACCTCCAACCTTTTCACATGGTGCTCTACTTCTCCTATGACCTCCCTGTAACACAAAATAACATATTATTCCTACCAATTGTAAATTAATTCCATTTGTACTTATAAATAATATTCTACTAATCACTATAAATAATATTGGTGGCACACAAACTATTACAGTAATCGCTATACATATTAATACCTAACACAATAATCTCTATACCAAAATCGCTAAACATATTATTAAATTTTCACAGACATGACAAACTTATTTACCTTGGTCACTCTTTTCTCCTGTTTTCCCTCCAACCTAGGCCTTTCAGGTTGGTCTACTGCCTCCCACTGCCTTTCCCTTTCCTTCTCTTCCGGCTTCAACCTCTCATTCATTTCTCTCTCCTTCTTTTTCACGCCCTCCTTCTCCTTCCTTTCTCTCTTCTTTTTCTCATCCTCCTTCTCCTTCCTTTCCCTCTCCTTCTTTTTCTCGTCCTCCTTCTCCTTCCTTTCTCTCTCCTTCTTTTTCTCCTCCTCATTCTCCTTCCATTCTCTTTCATTTTTCTTCTCCTCCTCCTTTCGCCATCTTTCTTTCTCTTCCAAATATTGTTTTCTTCTTTCCTGCACTTCCTCATCCTGCTTCTTCCTTTCTCTTTCCTTTTCTTCCTCCTCCTCCTTCCACCGCCTTTCTTTCTCTTCCAAGTCTTGTTTCCTTCTTTTCTTTTCTTCCTCCTCCTGCTTCTTCCTTTCTCTTTCCTTTTTTTCCTCCTCCTCCTTCTCCTTCCGCCGCCTTTCTTTCTCTTCCAAGTCTTGTTTCTTTTTTTCCTGCACTTCCTCCTCCTGCTTCTTCCTTTCTCTTTCCTTTTGTTCCTCCTCCTCCTTCTCCTTTCGTTGCCTTTTCTTCTTTTCCTCATCCTCCTTCTCCTCCCTTTGCATTTCCTTACCTTCCTCAAACTCCTTCTCCCTCCTTCGCCTTTCCTTTTCTTCCTCATCCTGAGGCTTATTCCGTTTCTTCTCTTACTCCTCCTTATTCATTTGCCTTCGCCTCTCCTCCGCCTCCTTCAGTAGCTTTACCCTGTTTCGCCTTGCTTTAAGCTCCAAATACATCATCTCCATTTCTGCCTTAGCATCCTTCATTAGATTGTTAAATTCCCTTTCCCTCTCCTCCTTATTCTTTTTTTGTCTTTCCCTCTGCTCTGCCTTCTTCCTCCGCCTTCTCTTTTCATTCTTCTCCTTATTTCTTTGCTTTGCCTTCTCTTCGTCATCCTTCTTCTGCATCTTTTGTTCTTCAGAATTCTTCCTTTGCTCTGAAGCCTCGATATCTGATGGATAATCCTCCGCATAATACAATTCCGAGGCTTTTTCCCTGTCTTTATGGTTCTCAATCTTAAGTATATTTTGGTACCTTTCAAAAACCTTAGATAGATGAGACTGGCGGATCACTTCTCTAATACACAACCCATAGAATGATGGGGTATCTCTAATCTGATAAGCCGTAGACATTGCTAACCTGCACAACACATTAAACGATCATCATGATTAGAAATCATCAAAATATTTGGGTTCATAAGTACACATTGTTGTAAGATTTATCAAACTTACAAATCCTTGTATAAGAAGCAACCTTCAGATTGAATAACGAAACCTTACACGAAACTCACCGAAACGATAGGATTTTGGATATTCCAATTGTAGAGTAAGCAACAATAACAACTAATACGCAACAGAAGGTGGCAACGATGCTGCGACTGCGCGTAAGATGAAAATGGATGCTCTGGCGGTAGCGGAACAAAGGAAAGGATGCTCCGACGACAACAAATGAAAGCAAAGTATGCTCCGGTAGAGTTTTCTGCTTAGGGCGAGAATGAATTGTTTTGAACTATTTAAATCCTACAACATACAGCTTGCTACATACGCAAACTTTGCGGAACATTTTGGCGCGATAACGATGGAGGACAGTTTTGTCCTTTTCACAAACCGCCGATTTAGTTTTCTAGATGGAGGGCATTTATGTCCGATCGAGAAAGAGGAAGAGAATGGCGGTAAAGGGTACTTAAGTCTTTGTGACAACACCAAATTACGATGCAATATGATGCAGACACACATGGGGATACATGCCGGTCTGCATCTTATACGTGGCGCTCTTTGGGAACACCCGAACATGAGATGGAGTACCGGCCCTGTTCGGGGGGGGGGGGGGGGGACATATAACCTGCTTTGTATTTATAGGTGCTCCCCCTTGCATCAATGTCATCCAAGCATGGAAGAATAATTATAAATTCTTCCCTACTCAGATTTCATTCTTCTTTCTATTGTATCTTTCGGTCATGGGGTTCTTCTCTTTGACATTGTTGTTGTTTTCTCTGTTATTAGGTGCATTGCCTGCATTAGCACAACAATGTGGTAGTCAAGCAGAGGATGCTGTGTGTTCAGGAGGGTTGTGCTGCACTCAATATGGCTATTGTGGCAGCACCAATGCCTACTGTGGAACTGGGTGCTAGAGCCAGTGCACTGGCAGCAGCGGTGGTGGCTTGAGTTCTTTCATTTTAGAGGCTATCTTCAACCAGATGCTGTTGCATCAGAATGATTCGGCTTGTCCTGCTCATGGAATTTACACTTACAATGCCTTCATTACAGCGCTAATGCGTTTAGTGGCTTCAGCACTACAGGTGATGATGCCACTCGTAAAAGAGAAATTGTTGCCTTCCTTGGCCAGACATCCCATGAAAAAAACAGGTATGAGAAGATGAATAACCCCAACGGAAATATGGCTACACAAGTTAATGAGGATTGCTAATCTTGAGTATGTGATGTTCAAGACTGATCCTTCTTTATCTGTCATCTTTTTGCATGAAACCACTGTGTAGCTTTTTTTTCCTTTCGTTTACTACACAAAGAAACCACACTCAGGATTAGCGAGCTAGCGTCACTGGTCTTAAATTGCCATACGTATAGTCAAATATTTTCCCTTTAGAAATCTGCTAAAGTAAACATATCTTTCGATCGATCTTTTGTAATACAAGGGCCAATATGACATTTGTAAATTCTTCACGCAGGTGGATGGGCAACTGCACCAGATGGACCCTACTCTTGGGGGTACCGCTATCTCCAAGAGCAAGGTAACCCACGCAACTACTGTCTTGCCAGTACTCAATGGCCTTGTGCCTCTGGAAAGACATACTATGGTAGAGGACCCGTGGAAATCTCATAGTAAGACCTCTTCTAAGTTTTCACTTTAGTTTTCTTATTGAAAATTAATTCTAGACAGGTTGAGAAGGTCAAAGAGGGTGGTGTATGTTCGCCCCCGATGATTCACTGAATCCCACGTCTGTGTTCGGGGGATCGAATGAGCGCCACGTATTCATGCACATGGGGCTCGTATTCCCGTGTATGTTGACATACTTTGCATCGGACTCTAGTGCTATTGCAAAGACTTAATCACCCTTACTTGCTTTTCTTGCCCTAAAATGGCGGTTCGAGGAAATGACAAAAATATCCTCCATTCAAAAGTTGTGAAACGACGGGTCGATAAAAGGACAAAAAAGTCCTCCATCCAGAAAGTTTGATGTTAACCATTTAAAGTGGAGACGTTCCCTATTCATTAAACTCCTGCGTCATCTGCTGTAAGAGTTGCTCCCATTATCAACCCAAACTTTGCCTTCGTCTCCAGTCGAGCTTTTCGCCTTGTTTTTTATCCTGTTGTACAAGACACTGTCGCCTTCTCGTGCCTGCCTTGTGTTACAAAACATTCCACTGTCTTCTTTTATTTGTCGTTGTTGTTAAGCATTATGGAAGAAAGCAATGATGCACAAACATTCAAACCAGTGCCATTAAGGCAGCGTGAGTAGCTTTTCATCTCATCATGCTATCGATGAAGAAGACATGTCGTCTTGTGTGCCATTAAGGCATTGTTTGGTTATTGCAGGTAGATCATGTCCTTACGATGGTTGGAAACTTATCGATATTTGTAAAACGCTGGGACCTGTTGACAAGAATGCTTGTTTACAAATGCTAGGAAGGGCCTCTACCCCATCAGGTATCCTACATTAACTCATCATATGCATTGTATCTCAAACCGCTGTATTAGTAACAGACTCCCGTTTTTGTGAGATACATTTTTGTTAGTTAATATCAATTTGTTTGCTATTATGCTCAAGTTCTTCCTTATCGATTTGTAATTTATTGTGCGATATATTTATGGACCTTTTAGATAGTATGGTTTTGTATCGTCGAGTTTTAAGTTATTATGCTGAACTTTCGTATCGATTTTCAATATCTTACAAATTGCTGTACATATCGTTTTGTAAGATATTATATGTTTTGTAATATGTATTTGTAAGATATTTGTACACAGACTTTGAAAACGTGTGGATGCAGAAACACATCGTTACACGCCTGGCAAGGCGATTTTCGCATGCATATCGCTGCTATCTCAACGACTTCTATTGATCTCGCTTTAGAGCCTCGCGTTATCGTCAACACACATGTAGGACATGTGTATTTTATTGGCATGGTAAGCGACAAGTCGATGCTCAGTATAAGCAAACATCAAACCGCACTTGCTTTGATACTTTCATTCATTAAATCACTGCTTTGACTTGCTTAACCCAAGTGGTATCCGTTGTTATATACATCCTGATTAAATCGTAGTAAACCTATGTCGCTTGCTAACGCAAATTGATATATTGCTTACAAAACATTCTACTGTCTTCTTTTATTTGTCATTGTTGTTAGGCATTATGGAAGAAAGCAATGATGCACAAACATTCCAACCAGTGCCATTAAGGCAGCATGAGTAGCTTTTCATCTCATCATGCTATCGATGAAGAAGGCATGTCGTCTTGTGTGCCATTAAGGCATTGTTTGGTTATTGCAGGTAGATCATGTCCTTACGATGGTTGAAAACTTATCGATATTTGTAAGACGCTGGGACCTGTTGACAAGAATGCTTGTTTACAAATGCTAGGAAGGGCCTCTACCCCATCAGGTATCCTACATTAACTCATCATATGCATTGTATCTCAAACCGCTGTATTAGTAACAAACTCACATTTTTGTGGGATACATTTTTGTTAGTTAATATCGATTTGTTTGCTATTTTGCTGCAAACAGAAATTGATATATTGCTTAAAACATTGTTGAGCTTATCATTAGGTTGTAATAAAGACAATGTAGCTCAATCAATCAAAAGATCTGGAGAATTGAATATCTATACTTATGACGCAATTGAAGAATTGAACATCTGCACTAACGATGCACATGAAAAGAATGGTGCAGGCATTAGACCCACTCTTGACTTGAATGTTCCAGTGGAAGAAATGCAATTCAATGATGAGGTAGACTACCATGACAGTGCACATAATAAAGGTGTAGGCACCGAGACTATACATGGAAGTACACTTGACTTGAATGTTCCAGGAGAAGAAATGCAATTCAGTAATGAGGTAGATTTTGATGTCAGTACACTTAATAAAACCGGAGGAACTGGGAATGTACATGGAATTACACTTGACTATGTTCCTGTAGAAGGAATGCAGTTTAATAACGAGGAAGATGCATATAAATTTTACAATGAGTATGCCTTAAAAGTTGGCTTCAATGTGAGAAGGTTTTCTTGGTCAAAAAATGCACAGGGTGTCTTGGTTAGAAAGACATGTCTGTTCCAAGCAAGGTTTGAAGAAATCAATGGGAAATCCAACAAGAAGCATGCCAGAATCAAGATGTGGATGTCAGGCGAGATTGGTTTTAAGAAGACATCCGAATGAGAAATTTGTCGTGCGTACTTTAATCAGTGATCATAATCATGATTTATCTGCATCATTTATGACTCCTATGCTAAGGTCACATCGTAAAGTAACTGTAGCGCATGCTGCAATGGCTGAAATAGCCGATAGCGCCGGCATTGCACCAAGGAAGACATACAATTTGTTTAACCGCATAGATGGTGGTCGCGAAAATGTGCCATTCACACCTTTGGATCTAAGAAACCATTTGAGAAGGAAGAGGACAGATAACATGAAGAACGAAGAAATATGTTCTTTGGTTCGTTACTTACAGAATAAATCAAGCAATGAACATGGTTTCTTTAGTGCAATGCAAGTGGACGAAGATGGATATGCTGTGAATATGTTTTGGGCAGATTCAAAGTCTAGAGTAGATTATGAATGCTTCAATGATGTGCTTGTGTTTGATACTACAGTAAAGATTAATACTGAACATTGGCCATTTGCGCAGTTTGTGGGAGTGAACCATCACGCACAGAGTTGTATATTAGGCGGTGCTTTTGTGTATGACCAGGCCAAGGAAAGCTTTGAGTGATTGTTCAGAGTATTTACACAGGCAATGAATGGGAAACATCCTGAAACTGTACTTACAGATGGTGATTACGCAATTGCGGCTGTAGTGCTTCATGTGTGGCCAGATGCACATCATCGCCTATGTTTGTGGCATATCTTTCAAAATGCAGCAAAGAACATAGGACACATATTTAATCAGAATATAGGGTTTGACAAAACGTTTACAAGGTGTGTACTTCATAGCGTAGACGAGGTCACTTTTAAGTCAGATTGGGACAAAATGATTAAGACATACGACCTTACTGACTGTCTGTGGTTACAAAATTTATATGCAGAAAAAGAGAAGTGGGCATTGGCATATAGAAGACAATACTTTTGTGCAGGTATGATAAGCACACAAAGAGACGAATCTATGCATGCTACCATGAAGAAAACCCTGTATTCATGTGTAACAATGTTTCATTTCATGGAACAATATGAATTATTTATAGACGATTTAAGACAGAATGAGCTTGAACAAGACGTGAAATGCTTCAATACACGACCTCTAACTTTTGGCATGGAAATATTGATGCGACCTGCAGCTCTGTATACACTAACTGTATTTGAATGGATCAAGAAAGAGGTGTTGCATGTCATGAATTGCAAAATAGAAGGACTCGTGCAAACCGAGAATATGCACAAATACCATATTTTTTGTCAGGGCGAAAAGCATCAGGAAAGGCAAGAAACACATGTCACGTACAATGTTGACAATGGAAGGGTAGAATGTTCGTGCAAAATGTATAAATTCAAAGGTATTCTATGCTGTCATGCATTAAAGGCACTCAATCAAGAGAAGATACAAGAAATACCTGAGTCTTACCTAATGCGAAGATGGAAGAGACGCGCAAAGATTGAAATGCTCGTTATGGACAATGTGAGTAAATCTGGTGTTGACAAGAAGCGCCACATAGCCTCTCGTTACCAACAACTATGTAGGTCATTCATGCATGTTGCTGATTTGGCATCGAGAAGTGAAGAATGCTATGTATTTGTGAGAAAAGCTGCAATGGAGTTACTTGAAAACGTGGAGTCAAATCACCTTAAGTCTGTTGCAGCGAATGAATACCAGCAGAAGATAATGGGATCGAACACCGCAGGTGAAAATCATGTTTTGCTTGACACTCCAAAGAAGTTGCGTCAAAGCGTAAACATTATCTTCAACAAGTCAGTAGTGAACGTTGTTGATTATGATGGACATATTCATGAAGCGAAGGGTATCAAAAGAAAACCTGCCTCTGATCGCAGTCGTCGGAGGTCAAACGGTGCACTAGAATTGGTTGACAAGAAAAGGACTAAGAAACAACCAACCTGTAATAAAAAACAACAAATCCCTTCAAATGAACAAGTATTTTTGATATTATATTGCTTCCCATTACGTGAAGTTTGTCAATATCTAACTCGTGTAATGTCCAACATGCAGCAATACCCTACAGAAGTACCAGCAAATGTTGAAACCTCCATTCCTCCCAACCAGATTTCCGGAAAGGATCGCTTCAGTTTTACAAGTCTATTGGTATGTAATCAATGTGGTGAGGAGGTATGCATTTCTTATGAAACTTAATGCACTGTCTTATATTTTCTCTATCATGACAGGCTCTGATGCATTCAACAGATGGGTATGGGACGCAGGAATCTCGTGTGGGCTATTAGTTTATTTGTCATGCCTCTTTGCATAACCCGATTGCAACATTGTCGGATTTGTTACGAGTTTATAGTGATTTGTCATAGATGACTTGCGGTCCATGCTTGTGTTTTTTCGATTTGTGGTTATCGTTGAATAGCGATCTGTGTCATCGCAGCATAGTGATGTGTGGGTATTGTTCGAATGTCAATCTAAGCGGGCTGAGAAAGGTTGTTCAAGTAAGTTTTTATGGGGCATTGATCAAGGTTGTGATTCATTTTATGATCTGAGTTTGCTATCACCACGCAAATGAAATCTTACTTAGATCATGAAATGAAACGCAACCATGATCAATGCCCCAAAAAAGCTTACTTGAACAACCCCTCAGATAACGCTTAGAGTGACAGTCGAACAATACTCCCAAATCATTATGCTGCGGTGCCAAATATCGCTATTCGACGATAACCAAAAAATCGCCATTAAGTTATATCATGAACCAGCAGAAGCCAGAAATCGCTATTTAGCGATTAAAGCAAAAAAACCGCTATTTAGCGATTAAAGCAAAAATACAAGCACGGGCCGCAGGTGGTTGATGATAGATCACTATAAACTCGTAACAAATCCGACAATGTTGAAATCTGGTCAATTTACCAACGTTAGTTGGTAAAGCTATGATTGTAAATAAAAGGCGTCGATTCAACTTCTTCTGCAACAATTTTTTCATTTTCCCAACACCTCCAATTGTTATCTTGTGAAAACTTTTAGCCATATGTTGTAAATAAAAGGCTAATCAATGTGTCATTTCTCTTCCTCACTTCATTTCTTAATTGGTAAGTAAACCTCTTCGTCTATTACAGAGTGAGCTTTGTTCGCTTTAACAGTGGATGTGCAAGTGTGAGGGGTACTCCATAATTTGTCATAATCGCTTTGGAGTTCTTAACGTGTGTTCGTTCAGATCCCTCTGGTTTTTATCAACAAACGTTGATTATCGCTTTATACTAGTATCGTTTAACACCGCAACTCGGTGTTGACTAACACCGCTACGTGCTACCGCGATGTAGGTCGTGAACAATAATTTAACAAGTTCTGACGTCGTAATTGACATCAGTGAATAGCATAAGTAGAAAAGCTACCACCATTAGAGAAGATCGATGCGACGAAATCGCTACTGATGATCAAAAGTAAACTGTAAGTAGATTGCAATCGCGCAATAGTATGCCTGCCAACCAAAATCGCTACGATATTGTTCTCTGCCAGATGTCACTCATTTGCGAGGATTTCAACTCATGAGGTCAACAACGCAAACGGCAATGGCTTGTCCCTTTGTAAACGTTGTAAGTCAATAAGGATTTGCGGTGTTAAATGATACTAGTATAAAGTGACAATGAACGTTTTTAAAAAACCGACAACGGCTACGATATTTGGCATGAATATATCACGGTATCCATGTTTGATAATCAATTGAGTAATCGTCAAAGATTATTCATACCTGGAAAACGGGTTTGTTCGGGTCGGGTCAATCTCCCATTGAACCATTGTTATAATATGTAGTCGAAATGACGATTTTTTAATTATTTAAAACCCAATCATTTAAGTTGCGGGTTGTCTTCGATAAAGGGCGGTATTCGAAACGACGGTTTTTAATTATTTAAAACGCAATTATATAATTAGCGGGTTTTTTTTCGAAAAAGGGCGGCATGGCGAAAGACATTTTTTATTATTTAAAACGCAATCATCTAATTTGCAAACGTTTATCAAGCAACGGCAGCATGTGAAATGACGTATTATTAATTATTTAAAACGCAATCATCTAGTTTGCAAAAGGGTGGCATGTTAAAGGACATTTCCTTTATATTTGACTGACGATGTCGATTCCGTATCTGCGTTGCAAAGGTGGCATCGATATCATCGTCTAGGCATGGTGCCAAAGAAGAGGACTATGGCAGCAATACGACCAGGCATGGCGCCGAAGAAGAAGACTATGGCAGCAATACGACCAGGCATGGCGCCGAAGAAGAGGACGATGAGAGCAGTACGACCAGTCATGGCGCCAAAGGAGAGGACGATTGGAGCAATACGACCAATCATGACACCAAAGAAGAGCACGATGGGAGCAATACAACCAGCCACGACGCCGATGAAGAAGACAACCACTCCCACAGTACCAACTTTACCGCTTAAGACGTATAATTTTGCCTTTTCATGTCGTATTTCGTCTTTTGTTGTTTACTGTAGAAAATAATTTGAACCGCGAATTCTGAATACTACGCTAATGGTGCACTCAGTGCAACATCCATAGATAAAGGTGGGCGGCAACTCCCTAACGAGGTCCTAGATGACATCGAGCAGATGCAAGATGAATTTGCAGACGGGAACACTATTAGTAATTTTGTACGTACGCAACCACTATCATTTACTAGGTTTTCGGTTTGTATGTTTTGAAGTTTGTAAATTTTTGCAACCAGACTATGTGTGATTTTGTCAATTATATTCAAAGCAATGCAACGAGCAATACAATACGCATCATCACCCCTTATTTCATGGTATGTGTGGTCTGCCATTGTTTTATTTGCTTTTATGACTTACTCAAATTTCTTGCTGGTTAAACCTTACTATTTTGTGCAACAGATGTACGTCCGGCGAAAACCATATACCAGTGGATTCGCAGATGCACTACCTTGTTGGAACAATGGTGAAGAGTTCGTAGACTTTGCGAATTTTGATAAGGTAAGTTAACAAACCTCTTCTCCAAGGTTTAGTCATTACATCCCCATCAAGATCTGTCTATAGAATTATAAATTATTGTATCGATTCACAGATTTTACTTCCTACGCTGTGGCAAACTCGAGAACATTGGGTCTTATACGAGATGAATTTTGTGGAAAAACAACTATGGTGCTACAACTCATTGGACTGCCACAGTGGTGTAGAACGTGACGCTATGCATTTGGTAAGCTTCTGCCCATAGGTGAAGCGTAGCTATTTCTGATGGACCGGACTGTACTATATTTTCCCTTTATCACAGGCGGGATTCCTGAAGGACTATTTGGGTGTCGACATTTCCGAGTGGATGTTGCTCTGTGCTGACGATGCTCCTGTACAAACTAATGGAATCGATTGTGGCATATTCGTAATGAAGCACATTGAAGCAATATACAAAGGAGAAGAAGTTGTTTTCATCGCTGTATGAACTTTGCATCCGCTGATATTGGGGATTCCTGTTATATATTGGTTTCACATTATATATTTTTGTTGCAGAAAGATATACCGGATTTACGCCTGGAAATATGCAGAAATTTGATTGAGTTCAAAAAGAACGAGAGAAAAAATATGTAATGTGAAACCTATCGATTGCTCCCTCTGTACAACCTAACGAGCTCCGCCATCACCGTTGTCACCCAACTACGGCTGTGCAGTCGCAACATAGTGAGGAGCGGTCGGCGTAGGTGGAGTTGGTTGACGTGGAACTGCCAGCGGTGCAGTCGCGGGCACTTAATTGTGTGGAAATGGATTACCGTGATTCCTAAATGTAATGCTTTTCTTCGGTAATTAAAAATAATGTACAACAAAAGATATTTTGTTGCTGTTCCGAAATCATTGTATAGCTCGCAACCCGTGAACGAAATGTGTGGATATGGATTACCGCAATTTCTAGTAACCGCGATTTCTAGTAACCGCTACGTGCTACCGTAATTTGAACTACGAGGTCCCATCACATTGATTAGTTTTGAGAATAGCTCTCTGACATGCCATTGTTCAAATTCATTAACGCGGAGGGTATTTTATATGAGATTTGCTCTTTGTTTATTAAAACATGCGTATTAATTTGAAAACTGACGTAGGGTGATAGGACGTTTCATTAATATATGAATGACACATCGCACAGGTTAAGGATGTGTTCCATTTTGCTTCGCGAATAAGGAACCGACAAACCGACAATTCCTGCAAAAGTGACTTGTTCTTGAATCGAGTGTATAGGCGCTTCGACGCGGTTGTTGTATCGATGTAGACTTTTTTCATATGTATGCAATATCATAATTAAAGTAAATAGTCGTTTGAAATTAAAAATATTTACAAATTCTTACACAACATTTCATGGTAGTAGTAGTGTAGCTGACGTTAGACTACCATTTGTGAACAACAAATCGACATTTTTGGCTTCACCGCATTCATCTCGAGTCTCTTCTGCGATTTTCATTCTGTGCGTGTCAGCAATAACGCCATGTTTACACATCAAACATTTCATAACGATGTTGACTATTATCATTTCGAACATTACAAGGCTTCGTTCATTGCATACATCGCTATCTATTTCTGCGACTGTCAATCATGCGTGTTGGGCACCGCTGGTTGCTGCCTTTTACATCCTCGTGGCGTCTCTGCTAATTTCGCCTCCGCAATTAGGAAGGACGTCAATATTTGGCAGAGTTCTTCACGGAATCCAGGTATATTAACCTGCAAAACAAAAATTGTAATATGGAACCAATAGACATGCATTTAATTACTAATAACATAGGACAAGAAATGACATACAACGTCGAAACGGGGTTCTGCACCATTGTATATCACTTCAATGTACTTCATTACAAATATGCCGCAATCAACGCCATTATCTTGTAATGGAGCATGGTATGTCGTGCGATAGATCCACTCACTAACATCGACTCCCAAAATGGCTTTGACGAAACCGATCTAAGAATAATGCGACACAAAGTAAATTCATGACCCCAGTACAGGACACAGTACTCATAAAGATGGAATCTTACGAGATGAGAAATGTCTAGCCGTAAACCACTGTCAACTTCCAAAGAATTGTAACACCAGAGTTGTTTTTCGTGTAAATTCATCACGTATAAGACCCAATGCTTTTCTGATTGCCAGAGTGTAGGAATCAATATCTGCAAATGGATTAAAAAAATGATGTTAGCACTGTCATTCTGTAACCTTGCATTCTAGGTTTGTTTGCTTACCTTTTCACTTGACAAAAGGTCTATGCAATGATTACCGTTAACCCAATAAGGTAGGCCGTCTTTAAATCCACTGGAATATGGCAAACAACGTAAGATCGTCTGCATACCGAAACATTGCTAACAACAAGGTTAACATACGAATCAATCGGACTTAATCAATAACCAAAAGCAACGTAAAATACAACCGATATACCATGAAATACGGGCTGACAATGCTTATAGTCTGGCTTGGTGCGTTGCTTTTAATATAACTGACGAAATCAGATATAGTCTGTTTGAAGCAAATATGGTGTTGTTAACGCATGTACACATGGCTTAAGTATATAGACAACTCCTACAAGTTTCATACGAACAAAATTACTGATCATGTTGCATTCTGAGAATTCTTTGCGCATTCGTTTGATGTCCTCCGCGAGTGATTGACTAAGTTTTCGCCCAACTTCGTCGGTGGATATACTACTGAAATGAATAAGGACATTGCAATGAACGATATGGAAATTACATTACATAGTACACAACACAAACCACAATTAACAGCTTCAAAGACACGGATTTTGTTGAAAATGGAGACGATGTGAAGACAATATACGCATGATTCGCCATTGTTGGTCGTGTAGTTGTCTTCGTCTGCCTCACCAACCACAATTTTCTATGTTCGGGGGGGGGGGGGTGGGGGTGGGTTGGAGTCCAGGTTTATGAAGGAACCATCGGTTTGATTGTTGCTGATTCACGAAGTTGAAGATAATCACACCGTCGAGTACTTGTGCGACTATTTATGACCAAAAAGTTCTACTGCTCAACCAACATGATCAATGAATAATGTACGACAAATCCAAAATTTATCGAAGACAACCCCCAACTTAAATGATTGGGTTTTAAATAATTAAAAAACCGTCGTTTCGACTTCATATTATAGCAATGGTTCAATGGGAGATTGACCCGACCCGAACAAACCCGTTTTTCAGGTATGAATAATCTTTGACGATTACTCAATTGATTATCAAACATGGATACATCGATATATTCATGCCAAATATCGTAGCCGTTGTCGGTTTTTTAAAAACGTTCATTGTGGCTTTATAATAGTATCATTTAACACCGCAAATCCTTGTTGACTTACAACGTTTACAAAGGGACAAGCCATTGCCGTTTGCGTCGTTGACCTCATGAATTGAAATCCTCGCAAATGAGCGACTTCTGACAGAGAACAATATCGTAGTGATTTTGTTTGGCCGACATACTATTGCGCGATTGCAATCTACTTACAGTTTACTTATGATCATCAGTAGCGATTTCGTCGCATCGATCTTCTCTGATCGCTATTCACTGATGTCAATTACAACGTAAGAACTCGTTAAATTTTTTTTAGACAAATACAGCGATTGCTGGGCAGAAATGCTCTATCATAACGATGGCGACCTTATTCAATTCAATGCCACGCGATTTCGTCGGACAGACATCTATCTTCGATTAAAATTTATTTATTTACGACAGCCACAGACGAAACGTGTCTGTTACATGTAATAATAAAGAATTAAACAATAAAAGAATGTCAACTTACGATAATTAATTATAAAATTACAACAAATAGCTATCGTGATAAAAAAGAATGCCCACGGTTTATTACTAGGCACTTGACGAATCAGATGAAATATCATACACTTGTCTCTCTGTTTTTATTGGTGGACCCTCTATCCTGGGTGGCCTCTGGGTTGCGTGCATCATACTAAAAAAGCTGGTCATCATCTCCACAACTGAGTTCAATTGTATCCCCATATTGCTAACTTCTGTCCTTAATTTCTTATTCTCCCTCTTCATAAGATCGAACCTTGAAGCAGAGACAATGTGCTCTTTTGTAGCAATTGTTCGCTCCTCATCGCCCTTTGTTGGTGAGGGCATCATTGTTGTAACAGAAGAGAGACGACGTTTTCATTGTAGAGGCTGGGCTGGAACATGAGAGGGGGCAGTTGGGATGCATGGGTTCCCAATTTTATCAATGGACAAATTTCGGCGCATTGGTTCCCAATAGCGTTTGAAATAGAAGGGATCAAATTGTCGTCCGTTAGAATCATACGATACGGCAAGGACACCACCCGAGTTCCAAATGAATAATTCATCCCTGTAGAGTTTACGCCAATCCACGTTCCTGCACCCACCACTATTCAACTTCCTTCTCACTTTCAAAGGCATATTTGGTATGGACTGCCCTAAGCCAAATTGTAGGAGAACTCGACTACCATGCTGCAACTCGGCTTCATAATTGCAAAACAGCCACAAATCGCGGTCAAACAATCTAGCAGCCTCTGCAACAACGTCTTGGTCATCGGCCTCCCCATCTCCATAAGGTCTCCACAAAACCTGTACATTGCTAATTCTTTTCAATAACGAGTGACAAATATATTACAATTTACTTAAGAATGATATGGCGACAACAATATGTACTACGAAAAACATTCCTGCAACGATGATTACTTAAGAAAGCTAAACATTACAACGATTTATAATACTCAATGATAAGTACACAATTTTAGAACGTCTACCTCATTCAGTTGCAACCCATCTAAAATGGACTTAGCATTATGCACTGTGACGTTTATTCTAGCCCACCGACTGATCTTTGGAAAACCACAACTCGCAGTGGCAGCACATGGACACAATGGGATAATATGTTCCCACGCCCAAGCCTAACAAAAACAATATTATTAGTAACACTACAACCTTCAATGAAATTAGCCTACAATTACTAACTATGCAATCAACAAATACCTGAACAAATGGCCAAAATCCCTCAACTGTTTTCGTACCATTACTCGCACGGTAGAGTTGACTGTACAAGTGTGCAAGCATAGCGGCACCCCAGGCATAGTTGTCGACTTCGTCTAAGTCTGCCAGGTACTGCAGCCGCATGGAACTTATTCTCGAACCAGAACAATCAGAAAATAATATAAGAGCAAAAAAATAAAGAAGGAAGCCGCACAACTCTTGATCAGCTGTTTCAGATGCACAAGTAGCGGAGCGACCTTCCTATTTATTACGGATAAATGACACTTTTATTGATGTGGACTTCATTCCACCAGAAATACATTGACTACATTCGTCCGTCGACATTCCCAAAAGGGCCGTGCATTCTTCCCTCGCGTTATAGTTTGAATGCCATAATAGAACAACACTACCATCGCACTTAAGGTCAGTGATCCTCGCCACATCTTCTAGAGTCATGGTCATCTCAAAAGAATCAAACTGGAATGTGTTAGTCTTATCATTCCACTTATTTACCAGGTGGGTCATGGTATTCCAGCAAGTTTCAAAATATTGCTGGTCCAAAAGGGCACCGAAGTGCATATTTCGTAATCGGTCCTTCTGATATGCACTCAGCTGACCATACCATGACAGAACTACAGGCCATTGACACCAGCCTCCGAGCTTTTCACCTGGTGCTCTCCTTCTCATGTGACCTCCCTGTAACAAAAAATAACATATTATTCATACCAATTATCAATTAGTTCCATTTGTACTTATAAATACTATTCTACTAAATGCTATAAATAATATTGTTTGCACACAGACTATCGCAGTAATCGCTATAGATATTAATACCTAACACAGTAATCGCTGTACCAAAATCGCTAAACATATTATTAAATCTTCAAAGACAGGCCGAATTTATTTACCTTGGTCATTCTGTTCTCCTGTTCTCTCTCCAACCTAGGCCTTTCTGGTGGGTCCACTGCCTCCAACTGCCTTTCCCTTTCCTTCACTACCGGCTCCACCGTCGCCTTCCTTTCTCTCTCCTTCCTTTCCTCGTCCTTCTTCTCCTTCATTATTCTCTCCTTCCTTTTCTCCAGCTCCTTCTCCTTCCTTTCTCTCTCCTTCCTTTCCTCGTCCTCCTTCTCCTTCCTTATTCTCTCCTTCCTTTTCTCGTGCTCCCTCTCCTTCTTTTCTCTCCTCCTCCTTCTCCTTCCTTTCTCTCGCCTTTCTCGCCTCCTTCTCCTTCCTTTCTCTCGCCTTCTGCGCCTTCTCCTTCCTTTCTCTCTCCTTTTTATCGTTCGCCTCCTTACGTCGCACTTCCTCCTGCTTCTTCCTTTCTCTTTCCTTTTCTTCCTCCTCCTCCTTCTCCTTCCGCCACCTTTCTTCCTCCTCCTCCTTCTCCTTCCAGCGCCTTTCTTCCGCCTGCCGCCTTTCTTCCAACTACTTCTTCCTTTCACTTTCCTTTTCTTCCTGCTCCTCCTTCTCCTTCCGCTGCCTTTCTTCCTTCTCCTCCTTCTCCTTTCGCCGTCTTTCTTCCGCCTGCCTCCTTTCTTCTTTCTGCTTTTTCCTTTCCCTTTCCTTCTGTTCCTCCTCCTCCTTCTCCTTCAGCCGGCTTTCTTCCGCTTCCAAATAGTGTTTTCTTCTTTCCAGCACTTCCTCCTCCTGCTTCTTCCTTTCTCTTTGCTTTTGAACCGCCTCCTCCTTCTCGTTTCGTTGCGTTTCCTTCTTCTCCTCATCCTCCTTCTCCTTCCGTTGCAATTCCTCCTTATTCATTTGTCTTTGCCTCTCTTCGGCCTCCTTCAGTAGCTTTGCCTTGTTTCGCCTTGCTTTATTCTCCAAGATCCCCTTATCCAATTCTGCCCTAGCCTCCATCATTACCTGGTTAAAATACCTTTCCCTCTCCTCCTCATTCTTTCTTTGCCTTTCCCTAAGCTCTGCCATCTTCCTCCGCCTTCTCTTTTCATTCTCCTCCGTATTTCTTTGCTTTGCCTTCTCTTTGTCATCCTTCTTCTGCATCTTTCGTTCTTCAGCATTATTCCTTTGGTCCGCAATCTCGATATCTGAGGGATAATCCTCCTCATAATATAATTCCAAGGCTTTCTCCTTGTCTTCGTCGTTCTCAATGTTAAGTATATTTTGGTACCTCTCAAGAACCTTGGATAGATGAGACTGGCCGATCACTTCTCTAATACACAAACCATAGAACGACGGGGCATCTCTTCTCTGATGAGGAGCAGACATTGTTAACCTGCACAACAAATTAAATGATCATCATGATTACAAATCATCGCAACATTTGGGTTCAGAAGTACACATCTTTGTAAGATTTCTCAAACTTATAAGTCCTTGTATAAGAAGAAACCTACAAATTGAATAACGAAACCTTACACGAAACTCACCGAAACGATGGGATTTTGGATATTCCAACTGTAGAATAAGCAACAGTAACAACTAATACGCAACAGAAGGTGGCAACGATGCTGCGACTGCGCGTAAGACGAAAAAGGATGCTCTGGAACAAAGGAAAGGATGCTCCGGCGACAACTGATGAAAGCAGAGTATGCTCCGGTAGAGTTTTCTGCTTAGAGCGAGAATAAATTGTTTTGAACTATTTAAATCCTACAACATAAGGCTTGCTACATACGCAAACTTTGCAAAACGTTTTGGCGCGATAACGATGGAGGGCAGTTTTGTCCTTTTCACGAACGACGATTCAGTTTTCTAGAAGGAGGGCATTTATGTCCGTTCGAGGAAGAGAAAGCGAATGGCGGTAAAGGATACTTAAGTCTTTGCTGCGGCACCAAATTACGATGCAATATGATGCGGACACACATGGGGATACATGCCGGTCTGCATCTTATACGTTCCCCCCGAACAGGGCTATAGCGATTTGTAGTGTCTTCCGCAAATCGCTATAGCGATTTGTAGTGTTATTCAGTAAGCAAATCGTTGTAAATCGCTACCCGAATTAGGACCAACTTGTCAGGGCCATATCTCCCTAACAGGAGGTCATATTCCAAATCCGTAAAAAGTGGTGTCTTCGTTATTGAGTTCAGTTTATTTCTGAAAAATTTCGGCGATTTCTATTGTCATTTCATTCCCCATTTTAACTTCAATGACACATTACAACCACAATCATCAAAAGAAAGATTGCCCAAGCTAAGAGTCTTGAGAGAGTAGAGGAGGGTCTCACCACCCACCGAACAAAAAAAAATACAACGACTCAACTTTAAGTGCAGTAAGGACCCAGAGTCGAATAAATTTAGAGGCAGCTCATCAGTAAGGACCCACAACAGTCAATGTGCAGGTCAGTCGATGCTTGATGGAGCAATGTAAGATCTTCTGATGGATGTGCACAGAAGCAGAAACAGAAGGGAGAGAGAGAGTGAGAGGGTTGATGAGCCCCCGGACACCCCTCCTGTAAGGGCAAAAGGCCATGAACACTGGGAGCAGCCCTCAGACCCCCCTTCTGTAAGGGTAAAAACTCTGAATCAGACTCCATAACTCTTCAAGTTGAATGATGCTACCCACACTGGGAGGAGCTCTCAGACCCCCCTTTCTGTAAGGGTAAAAACTTTAAATCAGACTCCACAACTCTTTAAGTTGAATGATGCTACCCACGCTGGGAGGAGCCCCCAGACCCCTCTCCTGTAAGGGTAAAAACTCTGAATCAGGATTTATAACTCATTTAGTTAAATGATGCTACCCACGCTGGGATGAGCCCCCAAACCCTCCTCCTGTAAGGGTAAAAACTCTGAATCAGGCTCCACAACAATCAATGTGCAGGTCAGTCGGTGCTTGATGGAGAAATGTATGATCTTCTAATGGATGTGCACAGAAGCAGAAATAGAAGGGAGAGAGAGAGAGGGTTGATGTTCATGGCCTCCTCCAGGGGAGATTTCTTTCTCGGATAATCCTGCAGTGCAGAGACTGGGTCTTAAATAATCATCTTCGGGGCACTTAAGTCTTTACAACCACTCCTTTTCAAGAATCATCATTTTTTTTGGCACCAATGGAGGAGAGGGTACTTAAGTCTTTGCAATCACATAAAACTCCAACGCTAATTAATGCTGACAAACATGGGGATACGAGACACACATGCTTACATACGTGGTGCTCTTTGGGACCCCCGAACATGAGATGTAGCTAACTGCCCTGTTCAGGGGGGAACATATAACCTGCTTCGTCAAAGTTGAGTAGGATACGTAACTGGAGTGATCGCCTTCAAAAGTGATCACGCCATCTAAATGCGGACACATGTCTGTTCTTAAATGTTATGTCATTAACTTCAGATCAGCAAAATTCACTTGTTTGCTAAGCGATTTATAATTGAAAATCGTCTTTTTGTCTAGATGATTAAATCCTCTCCCTTCAACCTAGCGAGTCACATGCGTACTAATTAGCCACTTTTAAGGAGACATCTATCGGCTTCCGATGGGGACAAGTGTTGGACTATATATATTGTTATTGAGATCAATTGCAAAGTCTGTTGTTGCACCTAATTACCCATCATCTGCTGTTGGCCCCATAGCAGATAGGCTGTACCCCAAAGATTGTGGTAGGTGTTCAGGTGCAGAAGCATACAAAAGTCTCCAATCACAATGCACCTTGTCCTCCCTCTATATATTGGGATGGGTTCTATATATGCACACATTTTCCAAATTGCAACTGGTTCATAGACACCAAGACTAGTTTGGCTTCTCATCTATAGGCCTTATCTCTTAATGTCAGTAATGGGCTAGCTAAAAAACCCTGCCTAAAACATTATCTGTTTCAATTTTGCAGCAACTATAACCATGGGCCTGCTGGAGTAGCAATAGAGTATGATTTGCTGAACAACCCTAATGCAGTTGCTACTGATCCAGTAATTTCATTCGAGACAGTGATATGGTTTTGGATGACTCCTCAATCACCAAAGCCTTCACCACACACGGTCATCACTGAGCAATGGACTCCTACGTCTGCGGACACGGCTGCAGGGAGACTTCCCGTTTACGGTGTAATCACAAACATCATCAATGGAGGCCTGGAATGTGGCCATGGAATTGATTCCAGGGTTGCAGATCGGATTGGGTTCTACGAGAGGTACTGTGGCATACTTGGGGTGAGCTATGGCAGCAACCTTGACTGCTACAATCAGACGCCCTTCACATAGTAAAACCTCATAGTGAAGGCGGGAGCACCTATTTGGATAGTCCATATGACTTAGGATAAATAATATCCGACGACTCCTTGCTGTTTTCTGTAGCAAACTCTAATAACAGTTGACAATAAGAATGTTAAAACTCTCTCTCTCTCTCTCTCTCACACACACACACACACACACGGCCACATCATAAAAGGTGCAAGCGTACGTAGTGACAAAAGTTTAAAACGCCATGCAATTTATCTGCCATGGGATGTGACTCTAAACCATGTGTTCAATCAAGGGGTACCATAACCATGTTCGCAAACTCGAGGTCCAGAAACTTGGCATTTGAACCAATTTTTTTCTAATTATACTGTCTTAAGACAATATGGAGTTTGAAGGAAACATGCTATTTCTCACAAGATTTGATTGTTTTATGTGTAACTTTGTAGTGCATCCTAGAGTTTTTTGGCATCTCCAATTTATATTTTGGTCAAAGCTATGCATTCCATCTAATTATCGAACTCAATGCTTCATGAAATTTTGTGCAATCTAACACCACCTAGCAAATGACTACATCTCTCACTCTAAAACAAAAGCAAGAATCAACCAATTTCAAAGAATTTTTCAAAACTAAACAAATCATACAGAAGATGGCCCACTCGCGTACTTTAAGATGAGTTTATTTGAACACGGTCCATCTTCCGATCGATCGTCCATGGTGATGTCCAGCTAGAGAGAATGGAAAACAGAGAGAAATGGTCATTCCTCTTTGGAGAAGGATATACAATTTAGTTTTATAGTGAATTTGGGAATGTAATTAGTCTTCACAGATTCCAACTTAATAGCAACTTATTCTCCTGTTTGAATATTAAGGTCTAGATAAAGCTCATCGAAAGATCTGCTTCTGATCTTCCTACAAAGCCAAAACTTGCAACCAATCACATGCTCCATATCTCAGTTGAAAAAAAAAACCTCACGCCGATAGCTCGAACCACCTAAACACTCATTTCCATGTGCATTCTCCCTTCGAATTCCAACCGCAAACCCTAAATTTTCACCACCAACAACTAGAAATCCTAATTCCACAAAAGACTCCTCAATTCCGCCAATCAACAATCAAGGTCATAAAAACATTGCACATTTTTTTATGTGCTGCCGCTTGAGCACCCTCCACCTTTTCCATAATAGCCTGTCAAGTGTGGGGTCCAACTGCAGATGGCGGGTGCTTAAGTGCAGCAGCGCATTTGAAATGTACAATGTGATTTTCTGATGGGAGTTAACCTGCATCTATGATGTTTCTGGAATGATTGTAGGAAAATAAAGATGAATTTGAGAAATGAAACAAGGCAGGGGTGGATTTGTCCATCAGTGATAGGATAAGAGGATGATTATGGAAAAAACCCTAAAAAACATGTTCCCTCACTTGATTTTGTTCCTTTAATTTATCATTAAAGTCCGCCTTGGATGAAGGAGTGTAGCAGAAAATGTTCATATGGACTTTGTGTTTAACAAACTATGGCACACTAGTATTTTTCGGTATCACCTAGAAGTAGATTGGTCAAAAGCTGGTAAGATGGCATTGACCATCATTATTGGAGCCAATCTTTTAGTTTCTGTCCATTCAATTATAGAATGTGGTTCACTAAAACAATGAGTACGTTATGATCAAATTGAGTTTAAAATCAACCTATCTATTAGTAGAAAAAGTAGAGGGAGGATCAGGTGCAATGTGATTATACATCTTTAGTGTGTTGTTGTACCCACTGGCCATCTTTGGGATACAACATGTCATCTATAGGGCCCAACCGCAGGTGGTGGGTGATTAGGTGCAGCACACATAAAGTGAGCAATCACATTGCGTCTGATCTCAATTAGCATTGATAATGCATGAATATGCATTTATTTTATTACATAAATCATGCATTTAAGTATGTTTTATTGGTTTACATTTTTTTCTTATGACGTTTCAAGGTTAAAGAAGTCACAGTTTGAATCTTATAGAATTTGAAGTTAAAACGAGGAAATTATAGTCGTTTTACGATTCTAAATCGAATCCTAAGGCAATTCAGACCTTGATCTAGTCCAAAACACATTAATTGGATTATTGATCCAATGCCAATGTGTTCAGCAAATGTTAAATCCCAAATCCATTTCATAAATTCTTTAAAACATTTTTTAAAAATGGTAGAATTTTTATTAGTTAGGTACTAAAATGTAAATAAGAAAACTTTAGGTAGTTAATTTATAATTGTTAACTAAACCTAATTTTTAGTTTAAATAGCACTAATGGGCCGGAGTGAAGGGCATCTCAGCCCATTTCAAGCCAACTACATTCCTTCCTTTCCTCTTCTTTCTCTTTTTTAAGTGATTTTTCCATTGTTTTTTTCTTTTCTCTCTCCTTTCTCTTCTTCTTTTTCTAAATCAACAATGGAGGAGTACTTGGAGCCAAATCTGGAGTGAAGTTGCATACATTTACAAGGTTGATGATCAATCGAATTCACTAGATCTAAGGTTTGGTGAGTTTTCAATCCCTCTCTTCTTCTTAATTCCCTATGAATTCTCTTTAGTTTTTCTTGTCTTTCTTCTTTGATTTCCTTTGTTCATTCTAAAATTTGTTTCTTGCAATTTCTCTTTTGTTATAATTTTCTTTTAGTTCTTAAGAAAATCCAAAAACAAGATAGGGATCTATGCTTGATTGATTTCGATTCAATTAGAGCATTAGATCAATCTATCTAATAGATTAAATTTCAATTTTTGTAATTTAATTCTTATTTTTTTGTGGTTTTTCTAGAATTAGATTAGTTAAATAGATAGATCTGAATCCACAAATTTGGAATTGATCATTCTTTGATCTAATTCAATAGATCAAAGTGTGAAATTCTAGAATTCTGAAATTTCGTTTTTCCTGATTTTTTTGTCTTTTTGTTTTTAGTATATCTGGAGATTTCAGAATCCAAATCATGATCCGTAAATTGGATCTGATTTGTGATTGAGTCTAGTTGCTCTTTGCAAAAAATCAGCACGATCGAAGTTTGATTGATGAGCCGTTTTGAGTTTTTTCTATCTATATATTTTGGTATCTCTTTTTTCTGCAACTTTTATTTTCTATATTTTTTCTAGTTTTTGTTTTTGTTATATCTGAAGTTTCTGGAATCCAAATCCAAATTCGTAAAATGGATTAGATTTATGAATGAATCTAATTTATGTTGTAAAATTTTCATTCATTTTTAATATGTTTTACTAGACTAAATTTGTTAAATTTCAGAAGCTGCCAGAAGTTTTGACAGCAATTTTCAGAGTTTGAAAGTTGTTGTTTATTGATTAATAAATCAAGTTCTACTTTGAATTTTTTAATTCTATAAATTGGCTCCTCTTTATTAATGTTTTAAGAATATATCTGAAAAATTTGAGGGGTATTGAAATCCAATTGCTATCTGATTCAGTCAAATTACAAAAACATGTTCTGACCAGAATTTCTGCAATGGCTAGTGGCAGAATTATAATTTCAAGTAGAAGTTAAAATTAGAGTAGATTTTGCATTTTGTGTGTTTTTGCAGGAGGTGACACTATTTGCTGATTCCATATGATTGAAATAAAGTGAATTTAAAGCTAAAGTGAATAAGCAAAGGCATTGAAGCTCTATTTTTAGTTTTTCTTTTTACATTTTCAATTCTTAGTTAATAAGGGTCTTTTTGACAACATTTGAATTTTGTAATTAATTTTAATTTTAGCATCATTTGAGGTTTGTAATAATCTTTTAATTATCATTTTGTAAGTACTCTTAATTAGTTTAATTTTTCTTTTTAAGGCAATAAATAGTTAGCATTCATAGAATACAAAGTTGTATTAACTCGTTCCTCGTGTTCGATCCTGGTTTTCACTACTTGTGAGAGATGATTTTTTTAAATTTGGTGACCAATTTCATAAACTCTGTTCATAAAAATATGTTTTAAAAATATACTTTCAAAGTGCACACCAAATTTTGGCGCCGTTGCTGGAGAATGGTGATTGAGAAACAAGTATTCATTTATTGCCTAAGTGTTTGTTTACACTTAATTAGGATTGTTAGATTTGATTTTTGCAAAATAATTAGGGTTGTTAGTTTAAATTATTGTACTTGAATTAGGATTGATAGTATGTTTTTGCAAATTAGGATTAGATCCACGTTGCTTGCAAAGCCATAGTGTCGGGTTTACTTTCTTGCACGGCTCACCCAAATAAGAAAATCCTATTATAGGTGATGACTTATGCTTGATTGGTACCTTGCACTTAGTTTAATTTTGAAAATTTAATTACTTGATTGCAAGTGTGTGATTGTCTGTTTGTTTACTTACTTTTTGCTTTTTAATTTTTCAAATAACTACTTGCTTCGTGGTTTGCATGGTTTGATTGTGAGTGCACATTAGAGTTAGGTAGAAAACCCAAAATTTAGGATGTTTGCTTACATCGGTCTCACGTTAGGTGTATGGAAGGGAATAGGTCCCAAGATCCTGAGCTTCTGTTGTCAATTGAGGACCCCAAGCCCTTAGTTAGAAAAGTCCATCGATCTAGCTAGATGGCTGAAGATCAACATCTCAACCATCCCCTTAGGGAGCATTTCATTCCAAATATTTACACTCCCACCTCCTGTATCACGAGACTTGATGTATAAGCAAATAATTTTGAAATAAAGGCCAGTATTATTTAAATGCTTTCATCTTTTTATGGCCTTAGCAGTGAAGACCCATATCGTCTCCTCGGTGAATTTCTAGAGATCTGCTCCACTGTGCGGATTCACAATTTTGGGAATGATGCTTTGAGGTTAACTCTTTTCTCATTCTCCCTTAAGGATAAAGTGAAATAATGGCTTAAATCCTTAGATACTATTTGTATTGCTACTTGGGATCAAATTCAAAAAGAATTTCTGAAAAAATATTTTTTCATCGACAAAACAAACCAATATCTAAAGGCGATAATCAGTTTTCTCCAAATGGAGGGAGAACAGTTTCATGAGACCTAGGATAGGTTGAAAGACCTACTTAGGAAGTGTCCCCACCACCAAGTTCTAAAATGGCAACTTGTGTAATATTTTTATGACGGTCTTACTGAAAAGAATGGTCAAATAGTGGATGTTGCATGCGGGGGCACATTTATGCTAAAAAATGAAGATGAAGCATGGTCACTTTTCGAAATATTAAGTGATAATTCTATGCACCATGCTTCATCTTCTAGATTTGATAGGACCACATCTGATCTTAATGGTCTTAAAAATGGAGGAATATTTAAAGTTGGGTTCAGTCAAGACTTGCATATCAAAGTGGACCAATTGGGTAAAAAATTGGATCAATTGCTAGCCAACCCAAATTCAAATAAAGTGAGTCAAGTGTGCTCTAGTCTGAAACACTATGTTTTTTATTGCCCTGCAGCACCACTCTATCCTGAATTCGTTCAAGAAAAGATGAATGTTGCTTAATGTTTCGTTAGTGTTACACATGACCCATATGCACCCACTTTGGCGAAACCATCCCAACTTCTCATGGAGAAATCCATAAGTCCCACCCACTTCTTACCCATAGGTCAGACTAGATAACTTTCAACAAAGTTACCAGAGAACCACAGTCCATCAGCCTCCTCAGCTAAGCCTACCTTCTTCCTAGGAGCTCATAGCGAGTCAGTCCTTTCGGGAGAAGCTCATCGAGGGCTTTTATGATATAAAGGACAACCTTTGTTCCCATACATAGTCAATAGATAAATTAGAAATTCAAATGTGACAGTTGGCTGAGGCCTTGAGCAGACGTAGCAAGGAAAGCTTACCAAGTCAACCTGTGATTAACCTAAGGGGTAAATAACCAATATATCACGGCCTTCACATGGCAGAGTCTCATCAAGAGCAGGCCAACATTATCATGACCCTTTGGAGTGGAAAGGAATTTCACCCACCATAGAAGATGACTGAAGAAAACAAAGACTCACCCATAGAACAATTGACTTCTTCTTCTAGGCCTAAGGAAAGTGGTTCTGAGCCTTCTCCTTCATACATTCCTAAAGCCTCATTTTCTGAGGCCTTAAACAAACCAAGTGTTTTTAGCAAGCAGGGTGCCAGAATGCAAGAAATGCTTAACATCTTCAAGCATTTTCATATAAACCTTTCCTTGATTGATGCCATCAAACTGGTGCAAGCATATGCAAAGTTTCTTAAAGAACTTTCTATGCAGAAAAAAAAATTCTATATCTTTGCCTAAGAAATTTTTTCTGACTGAACAGTTGAGCTTAATGCTTTTGCACCAAGCACCACCTAAACTTAATGATCTTGGGGCACAGATCATCTCATGTGTTATTGGGAACATGAATATCGAGCGTGCTTTGCTCGATCTTGGAGCTAGTGTGAACATTTTGCCTGGTTTCCTATATGACATGTTTGGGATTGGGCATTTAAAACCCACTACAACCATTCTTCAGTTAGCCGATAGGTCCACCAAGCTTCCTCGTAGAATTTTAGAAGATGTTTTAGTAAAGGTCGATAATTTTTATTTTCCCGTAGATTTCATTGTTCTAATTATGGAAGGCACCAACATCACCCATCAAACCTCTATCATTCTGGGCAGACCATTTTTGGCCACTGCCAATGCATGTATAAACTGTAGAACAGGAGACATGGATCTTTCCTTTGGTAATAAAAAAAATAGAATAAACATCTTTGATACTGCCATAAGAAATTCAAGAAATGATGAATGCTTCTTTGTTAAGCATTCTGATCTATAGTTGGATAAGGGCATATTGAAATGCTCAGTTTGTCTCTCTACATCACATCCACACACACTTCACACTTAATTACAATTAGGTGTGGATGATGATAAGATTGAAAATAAGAAAAAGAGCTACCATAGGGTGAGTTGGGGCCAGTTGGAGGTAATATCATTGAAAGGGCAAAAGATAAAACAATATTTTTGAGACCTCCAAATTGAGTATGATCATCCATCCATTGATCTCATGGATGATGGAGGAAAACCAGAGATCCGTTTGGCTGAAGACGTAAAAATTAGTGCTTGGTGGGAGGCAGCCCACACTAGTGTTGTAAATTAGTGGTTTTGTTGCTTTATTTTTTGATTTCTTTTGCTTTTTATGTCACGAGCATAAATGATAGATCATGCATACATATCATAATGAGTTAATAGGAATAGGACAGTCTGGAGCTTTGTAGCATAAGACATCTGATCTCCAGCAGTTTTTCTGGTCGTATCCTTTTTTTCTTTTGCTTCCCTATGTCTTCATGTGTATTCATGCATTTATATAGTTTCATTCAAGCATGGAGGAGTGTCATTGAGAACAATGACATTTAAGCATGGGGGAAGGTATGATGTATCTAAAAATTTATGTTCATGAATAATTTTTTTGAAAAACTCATAAAATTGGGCATTTTTAAAGCAAAAGTTTAACAATATATAATGGTTTTTACATATCTTTTAAATTTTGAGATGAATTTTAAGCCCCATATTAAAATTTTTCTAAAATTGATTTAGATGAAAAGGTTACTTATGTGGCATTTGAATAAAATAGTTGTTTATAACTGTTAAAGTTTGTTATGAGTTACATAAATATAGATGTGTTGATTTTTTTCAAAAATAAACAATGTTAGCAAAGAAAGAAAAGAAAGAGCATACAAATAGTATTTTGAAACTTCTAGCTGTAGTGCATTTAAAAGCAAGGTTTAAGCACAAGTTGAAGTGCTTGCACTAATGTGATTGAATTCATAATCATTGGGGTCAAACACGAGTTGAAGTGTTTGTACTCAAGTGATTGAGGTAGCTAGAATATCAATACTCTCTGTGTAATTATCACATGAGGCCTTTTGGATTCGAGTAATTAAGCTCGAGGGGTGTTCTACACCTGGTACCCTAAAGCCATCTGGTTTGGAAGCCATCGGCTCAAAGCTCGCTACAAGGATCCACTAGAAAGCCCGGTTAGTAGAGACACTACTAAAGTAGAGAAAAAAACTATGTGTAACTATGAAAATCCAAGATGTAATGATTCGAGTGACTAAGTCTGAAGGACACTCTGTGTCTAGTTCCTTAAGGTTGTCTGACCTAGGAGTCACTGGCCTAAAGCTCGTTACATGGGTCACTAAATCTAAAAATTGACATAGTGTTCAATAAAATAAAAATAAAAATAAAAGAGCTTAAAGAAAATAAAAACATTGCTTAAAAATATTTACAAAATAGTACAAAAATGTTTATGTAAGGATAAATAGAGGATGACATGAGTAAACACATTTTTCTAAAAATAAAGCATAGATAATCTAGAAATCTAAAAAGATAGAAAGAAGCTTTTTCACTGTGGAGGCATGGATGATTCAATAAATGAAAAAGAATGTAAATATAAAAAATATATTTGTTAAAAAAAGCTTTTTAGTTGCCTGATATTTAAGAGAATTTGGAAAGTTATGTATGATACAAATGTTTGTGGGTATCATCACTGGAAACCCTAATGAGACCTTACTCGTCCACTAGGATAACCTAGGGGTTTAAAGGGCTTATTGCATATGCTAAATGCAACCATGATTCCTACGGAAGTGAGTTAGGCAATTTTACTTTGGTTTTTGCATTCTTTAGAATGGAGTTTTCGGCTTTCACTTTAGTTTAGGATTAGTGTTTGCTCAAGGACTAACAAACAATAAGCATGGAGGAATTTGATAATGCATGAATATGCATTTATTTTATTACATAAATCATGCATTTAAGTATGTTTTATTGGTTTACATTTTATACTTATGATGTTTCAAGGTTAAAGAAGTCATAGTTTGAATCTTGCAGAATTCAGAGTTAAAACAAGGGAATTATGGCCATTTTACGGTTCTAAACTGAATCCCAAGGCAATTTGGACCTTGATCTAGTCCAAAATACATTAATTCGATTATGGATCCAACGCCAATGTGTTAAGCAAATGTTAAATCCCAAATCCATTTCATAAATTCTTTAAAACCTTTTTTAAAAATGGTAGAATTTTTATTAGTTAGGTACTAAAATGTAAATAAGAAAACTTTAGGTAGTTAATTTATAATTGTTAATTAATCTTAATTTTTAGTTTAAATAACACTAATGGGCCAGAGTGAAGGGCATCTCAGCCCATTTCAAGCCAACTACATTCCTTCATTTCCCCTTCTTTCTCTTTTTTAAGTGATTTTTCCATTGCTTTCTTCTTTTCTCTCTCCTTTCTCTTCTTCTTCTTCTAAATCAACAATGGAGGAGTACTCGGAGCCAAATCTGGAGTGAAGTTGAATACATTTACAAGGTTGATGATCAATCAAATTCACTAGATCTAAGGTTTGGTGAGTTTTTCAATCCCTCTCTTTTTCTTAATTCCCTATGAATTCACTTTAGTTTTTCTTGTCTTTTTTCTTTGATTTTTTTTGTTCATTCTAAAACTTGTTTGTTGCGATTTCTCTTTTGCTATAATTTTCTTTTTGTTCTTAAGAAAATCTAAAAACAAGATGGGGATCTATGCTTGATTAATTTTAATTCAATTAGAGCATTAGATTAATCCATCTAATAGATTAGATTTCAATTTCTGTAATTTAATTCTTGTTTATTTATGTTTTTTCTAGAATTAGATTAGTTAAATAGATAGATCTCATTCTAAGAATTTGGAATTGATCATTCTTCGATCTAATTCAATAGATTAAAGTGTCAAATTCTAGAATTCTAGAATTTTGTTTTTCTTGATTTTTTTATCTTTTTGTTTTTAGTATATCTAGAGATTTCAGAATCCAAATCATGATCCGTAAATTGGATCTGATTTGTGATTGAGTCTAGTTGCTCTTTGAAAAAATTCAGCATGATCGGAGTCCGATTGATGGGCCGTTCTGAGATTTTTCCAGCCATATATTTTGACATATCTGTTTTCTGCAACTTTTATTTCCTGTATTTTTTTCTAGTTTTTGTTTTTGTTATATATATCTAGTGTTTTCGGAAACCAAATCCAAATCCAGAAAATGGATTGGATTCATGAATTATTAATTTTTAATCTATTTTGCTAGATTAAATTTGTTAAATTCTGGAAGCTAACAAAAGTTTTGACACCAATTTCCAGAGTTTGGAAGTTGTTGTTCATTGGTTAATAATCAAGTTCTACTTTGAATTTTTTAATTCTGTAAATTGGATCCTCTTTATTAATGTTTTGAGAATATATCTGGAAAATTTGAAGAGTATTGTACTCTAATTGCTATCTGATTCAATCAAATTACAAAAACCTGTTCTGATAGGAATTTTTGCAATAGCTAGTGGCGGAATTATAATTTTAAGTAAAAGTTCAAATTAGAGTAGATTTTGCATTTCGTGTGTTTTTGTAGGAGGTGGTGCCATTTGCTGATTTCATATGATTGAAATTAAGTGAATTTAAAGTTAAAGTGAAGAAGCTCCATTTTTAGTTTTTTTTTTCGTATTTTCAATTCTTAGTTAATTAGGGTATTTTTGGTCATATTTTAATTTTATAATTAATTTCAATTTCAGCATCATTTGATATTTGTAATAATCCTTTAATTCTTATTTTGTAAGTACTCTTAATTAGTTTAATTTTCTTTTTTAAGGCAATAAATAGTTAGCATTCATGGAATACGAAGTTGTATCAAACTGTTCCTCGTGTTCGATCCCCGTTCTCACTATTTGTGAGAGTTGGTTTTTTTAAATTTAGTGACAAACTTTCATAAACTCTTTTCATAAAAACATCTTTTAAAAATACACTTTTAAAGCGCACACCAAGAAACAATATCTACGTGAAAAGTTCATACAATTTGCTTGCATCTCTTGGGATGAAAATCACATGCAATTCTATCTCGTACATGTCTGCTTGGCCTCAAATAAAAATCCTTCTCTCGTGGATGTAAGCATGAGACAATGAGGTAGCAAAATTGAAAATCACTTTTGGCATCATTTTTTCCACTCATCATATGATTTGAAATGATGTTGCCCACCTTGTGATTTGGAATTACATGATTTCAGTTCACACTAGACGAAATGACGTGACCTTGAATCACATGAGAAGCAAGCAAAGGTGGCCCTAATTGTGGATCCCCAAAATTTTTGAAAGCAAAAAGAAGGGGTTTCAGGAGAAAAATTTAGAAAAGGATCCAAATTTTACGTGCTTTTCTTCCTCCAATGAGAAGAGATTAGTCGAACCAAGATCTCCAGATCTTTGTTTCAGGGTGGCAGCTCGTGAGTGTTTCTACCTTATATGCAAATTCTATAAGAAAATGCAATTTTGATGGAAAGAGCCATCAAAGATCGGAAAAAATATGAAAATGTGAAGACATCAATAGGTTCAAACCTATCACACTTCTTGGGACAATCTTCAAAATCATAATGAAGTCAATGGCAAGGAGGTTGAAGGTGGTGATCGGGGAACTCATTTCACCAAATCAAAATACATTCATTCTGGGAAGACAACTTCACAATTCACTTGTATTGGTCAAAATCTATAAAGAATTCAGAGAAAATGGCTTTTGTTCTGTAAATTGATCTTGAGAAGGCCTTTGACTTTTTTGATTGGAGTTTCCTTCTCAATTTATTGACAAGTTTGGTCTAAGACCTAGGTCGACTACTTGGATTACAAGGATCATTGATGTGGGTCAATTGTGGTAACAATCAATGGGAAAATTGATGAGTTCTTTAAACCAAAGAAAGGCCTTCGACAAAAAGACCCCCATTCACCGTTATTGTTCATAACGGCCATGGAGGGACTTCTATGCTAATAATGGAAGAAGTTAAAGGATTGTTTAGAGGGGTGAAATTGATAAACAATTTATCTTTGTCCCATTTACTTTTTGCAGATAATATATTATTATTTGGGGATGCCTCCAAGGATAATATGTGGAACCTATGGATAATCCTCACGTGTTTCTCAAAGATAGCTGGCCTCTATAGAAGTCAAACACTCATAAACACATGCACACACACACCACATGGTTCACAATTTTACATAGTTTTGTTTGGGGTAAACCAACATCCACGATGAACTACTCTCTCTTTCTCAACATTTTTTCAAAGGGAGAGGGGTTCTTTATATAATAAATATGTTACAAGCCCAATAGGACTCTCCTTCTTAGGAGAGATTCCTCTTAGATTGCATCTTTTGTAGGGACTCAAAGAGCATAGGCTTATAGGACTCTTAGACGGTTGGTGAGCTGGACACATCTCCTCTTAGACTGCCTTTTGTTCGTCCCATTGAAGCTCCCTCTTCATATAAGAGACTATAATGTTTCACTCCTAATTGATGTGGCTCTTCCTTTTCATGTAGGACTCTTGGAAGTCCCATTGAGACTTCCACTTCATATGGGAGACTTTCATGGCTCTCATCAGCACTGCCCCTCAAGCTCAATTCTCGGTCAACCTGATTAAGCTTGGACCTGATAAAGTTGAATTGTGGTCCTCGAAGAGATTTTGTCAAAGTGTCGGCCAAATTCTCCTTAGAGGATATAAACTGAACTTTTAACTCATTCCTTTTAACTTTTTCTAAAAAAATGGAAGTTGATCTCTATATTCTTTGTACGAGCATGAAATATTGGTTTAGCTTCCAGATAGGTTACATCCAAATTGTCATATCAAATAATGGTGTATTGTGATCTTAGCCAAGTGATTCCGGAAGCAACATTGACCAATGCTTTATATTATGATTTTGTATTGGATTTAGCTATTGTATGCTATTGGGAAGAATTTCAGGATAATAAGTTTGTCCCAAAAAACATGAAATAGCCACTAGTTGACCTTCTGTCTTCTGAAAATCTAGCTCAATATGCATCTACATACTCAGCATGCTAAGCCGAGTCTAACCTTTGTATGTGTAGCTCTACAGAACTATTCCCTTGAGATACCATAAAATTTGTTTGACATGACTCCAATGATCATGAGTTGGATCATGCATAAACTGACAAGCTTTTTTAATTGAATATGTTATTTTTGGCTGAGTGATCATAATATATTGTAGAGCACTAACAAGACTGCGATAATGAATGGCATCTTCAAAAGATTTTCTCATTTATTTTGAGAGAGACACATTTAGAGCTAAAAGTGTCACCATAAGTTTAGCTGTTATCATATGTCATGTTCAAAATGTCAACAATATATTTATGTTGAGATAGAATTATGCTATTATGAGTAAGAAGAACTTCTACACCCCGAAAGTATCATAATGACCCAAGGTTTTTAATAGAAAATTCTTTTTTAAAAGCACCAATTAACTTTTAAACTTCATCGGTAGAGCTCCCTATTATTATAATATCATCAACATATATAAGTACGAAAATTGTGTTTTTTCTAAAGAGTAAAATAAATAAATAATTATCTGCTCAAAATTCAATAAAGTCCGACTGAACAAGATAAACATTTAGACATTCAAACTAAGCTTTGGGAGCTTATTTTAGACTATACAAGGCATGATTCAACTTGCATATATAGTCAAAAAACTATTTACTTTCAAATCCAAAAGGTTGAATCATGTAAACCTCTTATTTTAAAAAGTTATATAGAAAAGCATTATTGACATCTAACTGATATAAGATCCACCCTTGACTTACTGCAACTGAAAGCATAGTTCTAACAATGGTAGGCTTGATAACAATAATATAAGTCTCAAAGTAATCTATTCCTTCCTATTGACTATTGTCTTTGTCTACTAGCCAAGCTTTATAGTGAGCAATTGACCCATCTGCATGGCCAGCTGAGCTTTATAATAAGCAATACGCCCATCTACATGTCTCTAGATCTTATATATATATATATATATATATATATATATATATATATATATATATATATATATATATATATATATATATTTATGCTCAACTAGGTTTTAAGCTTCATTGGCCAGCACAACAGTCTTGAGCTCCATGACACACCATGTTAGCTCCTGCTTTCTTGTCAGTGTCCGGCCATATGTATAGACCACCTTTCTTACGCTTTCTTAAGAGCATTATTTTATTCTTTAAATCCTTAACACAGAAACCAAAAAGATAAAACTGAAACATGCACTGATTATCCTTGGTAAACTAACCAACAAACAAGATATTTTTCTTTATATATGGAACATGTAAGACATTCTTTAAAGAAAACAACTTACCACATAAAATAAAAACCATATTACCTGTATTCAGCATTGACACAATTGCTCCATTGACGACTACAACATTATCTGAACCCAGATTCTCAATTTTATTCTGCATAGAAGCATCAAATAATGTCATGTGATGGGTGGCTCTTGTGTCAGAATGCTAATTTGGGTCTCCCAAATTCACGTTCAGTGCTGACATGAAAGCCTTTGGTAGAGTCCCAAAAGTTCTTGCAGTGTGATTCCTTTGCCTACAAAACTTGTAGATAACACCTTGATTACCACCTTGGTTATTAGGTGGTGGGCAATTCACTTGATTGTTACCACTGTCCTGAAAACACTCACTAGTTTGGCCACCTTGACCCCCTCTGAGGAAGCTACCACCTCTACCATGACCTTACTGAGCAAAAAAGGCAGTGGTTGTAGTTTCAATAACTGCAGACCAATGATTTTATAAGTTGGATGTGTTTCTCTAGATTTAACAACATATCAAAAATTTTATAGAAAATGAGAAGGTTTTCCAGGGTGGTGACTATGGTGACAAAGCTCTCATACTCATGAGAGAGCCCCTTGAGCGTGTACTACACCAGGACTTTTTTTGAAAATGATTCATCCACAGCTTAAAGGGAATCAACTAAGAATTTAACATGGTTTAAATAATGAACCATGGACATGTCACCTTTGATAATATCTTGAATCTTCTTTTTCAACTACATTATCTGAAGGTTTGATTGAGAAGCATATATATGCTCAAGTGCAACCCATGCCTCCCTAGATATAGGAATGCATATGATTTGACAAAGTACAGACTCAATCAAAGTAGCTTTGATCCAGCTTAATACAAGCCAGTCCAATCTCTTTCATATAAGAAACTAAGAATTAACAATAAACAGCTCACATACTAAGGAGGAGAAGAAGATGTCTCATCAACAAACTTAATTAGATCTTAATTATACATCATAGATTCGATATGTGACTTCCATAATAGATAATTTTCCAACTTTACAAAAACAAGGCTAGAGAAGGCATTTTACTGGATGGCAACATTGAGAACAAGTGAAGGATTCAAAGAAGACAAAGACATCATAGGAACATTCATCACAAGAGAACCTCACTCAACTAGTATTGAACAAAACAAGAGTTTTTGCAAGAGACATCACATCTTGGACATCCTATTGAAACTTTATCTTAATGTAGAACTGTAACATCTAGAATTTTTGAAAAATCTATAAACTCTATATTTTTATATAAAGATGCAAGTCTTTACATGTTATTTACTATTTAATATGATAGAATATTAAATTCTGAAGAGATAGACCCTGAAATCATGAAAATTGGGTTTAAATTGGATCTGATTTGATATAGGGGCAAAATTATAATTTTTGTACAAGGGGCATGCTCAAAATTTTTAGAAATGTGAAGGCTTAATTTGACAAGGGATAAATTAGGTAATTGATTAAATGAACTTGGTTTTATTGGGCAATGGCACTATTGTAAATAAATTAAAAAGGGAAAAAATGGATATAGTAAATGCATGAAGGAAATTTTGGTAATTTGGCTTGGGCAACTGTCATAAATAAAGAAAGCTCAATCCCCACCGACTTTGCTTTTGTAGACATATGTTAAAAAAAACATTATTAATGTTAAAAGAGTTTTATAAAACCTAAACTAATCCCTCTTACTCTCATTACGTGTATCTCTCTCTGATTTCCATCTCTATTTATTCTCTTCTCACTCTCTCTCATTTTCTCATCCGCCTCACCAAAATGCACACCATTTTTCTTTGATTTCACCCCATTCTCTCTCTACCATTATGTTTTGGTTTAGGAGAAGTGGCTACAACCTATATAAAGGGACTTAGGATTTCTATTTTGGGGATTTCCATCTCATGGTGTTCATTTTCTCATGTGTGAGGAGTTGTCTTCGGTAGATTTCCTATTTTTCCAATGATTTTAAGGTGTGATCTTCCTACTCCATGATCTCTAGGGGCATGTAAGAATGTAGATGATGTTTGAATATGCTATAAAGTTGTTCAACTATATTGTAGTTTAAGCTTTTTGTAATTTCACATACCTATGAATGTTATATGTTTAGAAAATATTATTTTCAAAAGCATACTTGTGTGTGTTTGAATGAGTATAGGGATTTAATACAATTTTGATCATGTTTTCTTGTCTGAATGCATGTTAGAAATGTTTATCTCAAATTTTAGAATGAGAATCCATATAAATTTTTTGGAAAGTTCTATTTTATAAAAGGGATTTTTGGTTTGGTCTCTTAAGGGTCGATTCCTACTGGTTTGGAGTCAACTCCTTTACAATTTACATGTTGTTCTAACCCCAAGGGTCGACTCTTAACCCTTTTCATATTGTTATGTTGTTTATAGGGGTAGAGAGGAGTCCCCTTGCATTATGTGAGTTGACTCATTTTATAAAGAGTTGACCCATGTAATTGTATAGTCGACTCTTGTAATAGAAAAGTCAACCCCTGTTATAAAAGAGCCGACCCTTAGGATTAAAGAGGCGACCCTTGAATATAAGAGTTGACTCTTAATACACCCAAATATATTTTCTTAGAATTTTGACTTTAGGTATGGGCTATTAGGATGGGTGTTCGATGTATTAACCTGAAATTTGTTGCGTATAAGCTGCCATACCTATATTTAGTATTTTTGAAGTCACTTTTGTACATTGAGGCACTGATATGGGTATGGGTGGTCCAATTGGAATCCGTTTTGTGCATGGATGTATATTGCATATTGTGTGATGCATTGGGATGTGAAAATCTACATATTCTAGTTATGGGTATTTCGAGACTGATAATATCAAGAAACAAAAACTGATATGTATATGTATACTTGGAGTCCTAGGATAATGACCCTTGGGGTATATTGTCACAAGAGTATGCTTGAGTGTTGACCCATGGTACCAAGAGGATATTAGTGATGCATAATGAATTAAATGTTAATAACAAGCTACATTGGATGATTATTATGCTTGCCTGGTCTTTTTTTGGCTTGAGCTAGCTTGTTAGATGTGAACAAGCACACACTAACCTCGTAGGAAGAATTCCTGTTATGGATCTAAGAGATTTGTTCCCCACCACAAGGCTTAAAGAACCTTGAACTTCGATATTTGATGATGTCATAGATGATCTTATGGTAAGAATCAATGGTGTGCCATGTAACACGCCTTCTTGTCGAACTTCAAGTTATCTAAAATTGTATTGTCGTTATAGTTCTGTCTTTAACAGTGAGATGTCTGTAGGGGCAAGGCTCCGTCCAACTTGCCATTATTGATTAAGTAATAACGATGAGATTTATACCCATAGTAGAGTAATAACCGCAAAATATTGATGTCTCTGCTGTTACCTATCATTTAGCGAGGACAAAACTCCCGCCATTATTGTGTGTTTAATAGAGAAGATTTTTTTTCTTGTGGTTAAAGAGTTGCCGCTATTGAGCCTCATCCTTGTAGTCAAGTATAAAACTTTAAATAAGTTATTCTCAACTATATGATGTATAAAAGTATTTGAGTATAAAGGTAAGAGGTTTAGCGCTAGTATGGTAGTTTTAAAGGGAGAAAAAGGAATCTAAATACTCCGGGGCGACTTTGGAAATTAATGAAAAAGTGGAGCATGAAATTGCATGCGATTTATGAGGAAACAAAAATGCAGCTTCCTTGCTTCTATCAAACAATTTTTCGAACCAATTCGTGGTGGCTGACATTTGTGACCAATGTTATTAAAAAACACACTTCAATGCACAGAAGGCATGACTAGCCCCAAGGCAACGTCATTCGTGCCTTCAGGGTATGCAACATATTAAAGCTTTTCAAAAGGAGTCAACACGAAAGTCTCTCTGAAACTTTTCAAAAGACAGGGTTGTCATTTATGAAAGTTGGAGAATCTTTGTCTCTCTCTTCCTTCTTGAGTGAAGCTTTTGGAAGAGATAGGGTCAGATACTCTCTCTCTCTCTCTCTCTCTTGATTGATTGAAGCTTTTTTAAGAGATAGGGTTGGAGTATGCAAGCCAAATCCAGCTATTGCACTATGGGAGCCTGTTGGCGTTCAACTCTAGCTTCGATCGTTTGTGCTTTCATTGAAGAGGTGAAGTACGGTCTAGTAGTGCTACAACAAAGTAGCAGATCCCACTTTGCATGCATATACAATATACCTCCAGTTGAGTTCACCATTCCTAGACAGTTTTGCTCCAGGACAAGTGTCCAAGAATCAACAAAATTTTCTTACTAAAACAGTATTACCAAAGGGGATTTACATTTCACAACACTCTCTCTCATGATTCATCACTGAACTGAGCCATTTATCACTTTGCTTCCAATATAATAGCTCAAATCAAGGTCTTGAAGACTGAAAAGCATAACAGACTGCTAGGAAGCCAGTGGGGAGTTGTTTTCAGCTCAAAGTAGTATTCACCTCATATACCTTTAACATAGACCGTCAAGCTCCACTACCCAAAGTCACTTTACCCGGCCCACAATTCTAGTCTAAACATATCAATTCAGCTTTATGTTCTATTTCATATTCAACAACCAAAATTTTGATCACACCAAATGTTGTTAAAAACGCGCCTCAAGGCGCAAAAAGCGCGCCTCGCCTCGAGGCGAGGCCCTTTTCGCCTTGAGGCGCACTTAAAAAGCGCAATAGCCTCAAGGCGTACGCCTCATGCGCCTTGAGGCGTACGCCTCATGCGCCTTGAGGCGTACGCCTTGAGGCGAGGTGCGCCTCAAACTGAGGCGCGCATTAAGAAATCGGATGGCCCAGACCCGAGATCGACCCGGATCCAGGCCCGTATTCTCGAAAGATCGAGAACCTGTCTTTAAAAAAGACAGACGCTTCGGGGTGAGGGAAAGCCCTCGCCCCTTCTCTCTCCACTCCATCCCCTCTCGTCCCCCGCCACTGCTCGCCGCCGGCCACCGCTCGCCGCCGGCCACCGCTCGCCGTCGGCCATCGCTCGCCGTCGGCCACCACTCGCCACCGGCCACCACTCTTCCACCTTCTTCTTTCCTTTGCTGAGAAGCCATCGGCGACCCGCCGGCCACCACTCGCCGCCGTCCACCACTCGCCATCGGCCAGCGACTCACCGCCACCGCCGTCCATTTCGGCGACCTCTGCGCATTCCGGTGACAGGTAAGATCTGTGTGTTTTTCCCCAGCTTCTTCTTTTGTCATTTGTTCTTTATGAAACTGTGTAACCTACGTTTATGGGGAACCCGGCTCCACTCATCCCTATATCATCCTCTGTGGTCATAACTCCCTCTGGGATCTCATTGGTACTAAGTTATTTTGATCAATCTGGCCCTATTGATGGGTTCAGCACGGTTGATTTAATAGAAATCAATCTTTTGATAGTGTTCTTTAACAAAAAAAACATGATTTTCAATTTATTTTGACAGTGTTCTTTAACAAAAAAACCTTGTTTTTATTAATGGTTATTGATTTTTGAATTAGCAAAAAAGTCTTGTGAATGTTAACACTCTCATTTTGAAGAATTCTAGACAAATACATTAACATTTGGTTGTTAATGTTAACATGCATTTTTTAATTATGACATGATGTTGTTAGTGCTAATATGCATTTTGTTGTTAATGTTAGTTTTTTATTGAATGAATGCTCATATTTATGCAATTAGATACTTATATAGATCAAGTTGTTGCATTAATGCTACTTTTACATGTTAATCTCATATTTTTTTCGTATTTATTTGAGATTTTTTATTTCGTGTTGGTTGGCGCTTCATCAATAAAGCATTTCTTATTTATTTATAATTTTAGATCATTTTTATAGTTTTTTTTAAGTTTAAATTTTTTTTTTTGAGGCTTACGCTTTGCGCCTCGAAGCTTACGCCTCGCCTCGCCTCGGATTTTGGTGGAGCGCCTTGCTACGCCTCAACGCTTTTAACAACACTGGATCACACCATATCATTTTCTAAGTTGCAACTCTGACCACCACCATGGAATTATTCACAGTTTTTGCTTTCTCTATGGCTCTGGTGGGTCCCCTTACCCATGTCATTGCATATGTTATTTGCCAGCTCATTCCTCTTCCAGAGCGGAGATCACATGTATTGACCAGATTAGATATCAACTTTAGATTTAGCATTGAAAATGTCAGTTGTAAGTATTGTATCATACCGTATGATATGCTATGATACATATCTATAATGTTTTTTTGATAGGATACACACATTTGACTTTAACTAACAACTCAAAATGAGTTTACACTTCCAACAGTCTGCAAACTGTTTCCTTTTGCTTGTTGTTTAAGATGAGAGTACAGTGATTTTTTTTACATTTATGTTTCGTAATTATTTTTATTTTAACTTATCAAAAAATTTGTTTTTATTCCAATTTTTTTTATTTTGTATTGCCTTAGGAGTTCCAACAAGTTGGCCTAGCTTGGTAGGTCTCCTCACAATAAATCAAAAGAAAACTTTATTCACCTCCTCATATTCTAGCTTCCTCAAAGAAAATATCGAAGATATCTGTATTCAATGTCCTCTTCCTTTTGCTTGTTGCTGAAGGTGAAAGAACATTTGTTTCTTTTAAGGTACGTTTGGTTGCATCTCATGTGATTTGGAGATTTATAAAGTGAATCACATTTGAATAGTACTCCAAAAGCAACCAAACATAAAACTTTTTTGGCATGGCAAGCCTTATAAAAAGTTAGTTGAAAAAAAAAACTAAGACGTAGGCATGCCCCTAACGTCTACCTATCTAAAATATTTAAAAATTAAAAAACTAGTAACCTACTAAATTAAAGCAGTACCGTGCTTATAACTTCAAAAAGTTAATCAGTGAAAGAATAAGAACCCCTCTCTCTCTAAAAAAATGAAAGGGAAAAAAGACTAGACTCTATATCATGATATCTAAAAAAAAGGAGTAGAGTTAAACACAAAATCACACCAAATCCCTTATAATAGACCCAAATTCTACTCTAGACCATCCAAACCCAACACGATTACACTCGGATTCGACCCTAAACCCTATAAACCTGAACAAAGCCCAAACTTTTGGCCCTAACCTTGTTTTGGATTGAAATCAAACCCAACAACCACCTACACCTACCCAATATACCTCAAAATCCGAAATAACCCAAACCCCTAGCAAAGCCAACCAGATCCTATTACAACCCATTCTTCTACTTGTCCAAGCCCTGACATGATCTAAGATCCACAAGCCCCAACCTTGTCCCAAACCCATATCAACCCACATGACCCAAAATCCAACTCCAGCAAGATCAAACACAAGCCAAAAGTGTTGAGAAACTCTGTTTTGATGTCACATAATATGATACACTGTCTTATTTGATTTCATATGATATGATAATATGTCTTCTTGAAAAATGTTATATTATGACTGGATATGTTTTGCCATATATCTAACGAGTATTTGATGCAAGGATATCTCACTAAAAAAGGATGGAGACCTCCTGTTCAAGTACAACTATGGTGCAATCATACTCCTTGAAGAAAAAGCTTGTTGAGTCATGCATTTCTAAAGACCATCTAAAGAGATCGGCTACCTCAAGTTGAAGATTTTTTCTTCTTTAGAGTCATATGTAACAGAACCTTCAGAAGCATGCATATTGCATATTACATACTCATTCATAAAAGCTATTTCATAAAAGTATATGATAGTTTCAAAAAGCTCCTTTTTTGAAAACTAATAATTGTACCTTCTTACAAAACCTTTATGGAAAAGGTATTTTGACATGATATAATTCATGATTTCAAAAAGCAATAATTGTACCTTCTATCATATACAAGACAACTTGAAAAGTAATGATTTCAAAAGTAGGAAAAAGACAAAACATGGAAATCGGCTACACAAAGAAAAACAAATATAATACTTGTTGAAAAGACTTTAGTTACCTTTTTAAAAGAAATGATTTCAAATGTGTAGGAAAAAGTCAAAACATGGAAATCGGCTACACAAAGAAAAACAAATATAATACTTGTTGAAAAGACTCTAGTTACCTTTTTACAAACCCATAGAATGTCGACTTACTTGAAGTCATCATTCTCTTTGTATAGCATTTAATACCTCCTGTAAGAAATCCTTGTTAATATCCTTCTCAAGAATGTCGACTTGGTTAAAGTTTTCATTCTCTCTGTAGACATTGAAAAGCACATCATAAAGAAAACTCTTGATATGACTATATACAAATAAATATCTCAAAGCATTTATTGTACTTACACTCATTTAAAGTAAAGAAGTACTTATGTACCACAAATCATTAATTAGGATAAAGACAAAACTACATGACAACCTACAATCCAACATTCAATGTACTATTTTAAGAAATAGACTTTTTACATAAAATATATATTACCTAAAATATTACAACGACTATTATACCCTATATTTTACTTTTATGGAAAGAAGACTTTCTCGAATTTCTCTAAAGATGTTTTTTGAAATGACATGACATTTCACATCTCAAAAAGACTACGATTTCAAAAAGGTAACGACTACTTTTTTAAGCTATATAAACACACTCAAATAAATTATTCAGACAAGGAATGGACATGTGAGCTTACAGCGACAAAAAATCCTATTCGATATCTGAAAGAGAGCCTAGAAAAAGAAAGAGAAAAGAAAGAGAAAAAGTCAAGAATAGCTCTTTGACAAAGAGTATCTTCTGAGTGAAAAGAACAAAACATTCTGAGAATCCTTCATTCGTGCATTCATATCATTCTGAAGGTTCTATAGGAAGTATTGTAACTTTCTGTTATTCACTGTATTTCTTCTTTGTTGAAAGAAGTAGACCTCTGAGAAAGAGGGTGTTGCCCTTCTCTGTTGAGAGAAGAAGACCTCTGTGAAAGAGGGTGTTGTCCTTCTTTGTTGAGAGAAGAAGACCTCTGTGGAAGAGGGTGTGCCCCTTCTCTGTTGAGAGAAGAAGACCTCTGAGGAAGAGAGTGTTGTACTATTTATCCGGTGACTCGGATGTTATAGTGGAAAGCTCAAGTGGTTTGCTTGGGGACTGGATGTAGGTTAGGGTTTTGACCGAACCAGTATAAATTCTGTGTTTATGTGTTGTGCCTTTATTGCATTATATTTTTATTTTATCGATCTATATACAATTTCACTATTCACCCCCCCTCTAGTGGAATTTCATTTGGTATCAGAGCAGGTTTGCTGGTTTCGACATAACAAGTCTTCCAGCACAAATGGCATCTACCTCTTATGCTCGTGATATTGAAGGTCAACACGCATCTCGTCCTCCTTTCTTCAACGGCTCCAACTATGGATACTGGAAGTGCAGAATGACTATATTTCTCAAATCCATAGATTTTGCTGTATGGAAAATTGTTGAGCATCCATACACATCTCCATCCGCAGACTATAACTTATGGTCTGATGAAGAAAAGAAAATGGCAAACCTAAATACATAGGCTATGAATGCCTTATATTGTGCCATTGATCAGAATGAATTCAATAGAATATCTATATGTGAATCTGCATATGATATTTGGCATTCTTTGAAAATTATTCATGAAGGACCAACAAAGTGAAAGAAGCCAAAATCTCATCTCTTGTCAGAAAATATAAGTTGTTCAAAATGAACAAAGATGAACCCATCACAGAGATGTTCACCAGATTCACCAACATCACCAACGATCTGAAATCTCTGGGTGTAACCCACTCTCAGACAGAAAAAGTGAAGAAAATCTTGAGATCTCTCACAACTGATTGGGAGAAAAAGACTACTGCTATTGAAGAAGCTCAAGATTTGTCCAAGCTTACCCTGGACGATTTAATAGGCAATCTTATGGCCTATGAAGTCCACATGAAGGAAAGAAGGGAAGAGGAACAACCTTTAAAGAAAACTCTAGCCTTCCCAGCCCTATCTGAGGATGAGGACTCGGAAAAAGAAACTGAGATTGCGCTACTCACCAGAAAATTCCAGCGCTTTATGAGAAGGAACCAGATTCCAAATAAGCACAAAGAAAGAAAAGACCCAAAGGAAGATTCTATGTGCTACCAGTGTAATAAGCCAGGTCACTTAAGACGTGATTGTCCTCTTCTCAAAAGAAAATCCAAGACTGAGGAACCAAAGAAAAGGTTCTTCAAGAAAAAGGCTCTGCATGCTCAATGGGATGATTCAGAACCATCCACAAGTGAAGAGTCAAATGATGATGAAGCAGAAACCGCCAACATGTACTTCATGGCAGAAAGCTCTGTAAGTAAATCCCTTGATTTCTTCTTTGAAGAACTTCAAAATGCTTTTCAGGAACTTTTTGAAGAATCAAGGAAAACGATTCTCAAAAATAGTCATTTGAAATCTGTGAATCTAGAGCTCATTCTGAAAAATGAAAAATCAGTATTAAAAATTTTGAGTTACAAAAGAAAAATCTTCTTATTACTTCTGAAATCTCTTCTACTAGCTCCAAGACTAAAAATCTGCAAGTAGAAATTTCAGAATTAAAAAGTAAAACTGAGAACCTTATGAAAACGGTTTTCAAGTTTACTAAAGGAAAAGAGAACTTGGATAAACTCCTATCCTCTCAAAAAATCTCTTTCTACAAGAATGGTATTGGCTACTCTCATTTCAACAAGCCTTCTTGTATGAATCAAAAGACCACTTTTGTGAAAGGTTCTTCTGAACCTAAAAAGGAGTATTATAATTTTAACTTCTTGAACTCCTCTAAAGCTGTAGACAAACCCAAATCTAAATGGATATGGGTTCCAAAGTCTAACAAAAAGGGACCCGACTGGGTACCAAAAAGAAGTTTTACTTAATGTTTTGCAGGCTCCAAACAAGAAGAACAGATGGATACTAGACAGTGGATGTTCAAAACACATGACTGGACATCCAGACCTTTTTGCTGTTCTTCATCATAAAGAAGGAGGAACCGTCACCTTTAGAGATAATAACAAAGGTTTGATAATTGGTATTGGTAATATTGGCAATATAGATAAACCTCTTATCAAAGACATTCTCTTGGTTAAAGGCTTAAAACATAACCTTCTAAGTATTAGTCAAATGTGTGACACATGTTATAATGTTAGCTTTAATCATGATGCTTGTCTTATAACAGACACCAACGAGAATATCATCTTAAAAGGTATGAGAAGAAATAATATATATGAACTATACCTAGAAAACATCACTGAACATTGCCTTATAGCTAATAATGACACTCAACATTTATGGCACATGAGAATGGGTCATGTCAACTCCAAATACATGTCTAAATTAGCTAAAGATAAGTTAGTACGTGGGTTACCCAAAATATCTTTTAAAAAGGATTATTTTTGTGATGCATGTCAATTAGGAAAACTGTCTAAATCATCTTTCAAATCAAAAAATATCATTTCAAGTAAAAGACCTTTAGAGCTTCTCCACCTGGATCTTTTTGGTCCTTCTAGAGTAGCTAGTCTGAATCATAATAAATATGCTTTTGTCATTGTAGATGATTACTCACGATTTACTTGGGTAATATTTTTGAAAAACAAAAGTGATGCGTTTTGTCAATTTGAAATTTTATGTAAAAAATTACAAAATGAAAAATCTTGTTCTATTGTTAAAATCCGTAGTGACCATGGAGGAGAATTTGAAAATGAACTTTTTGTAAATTTTTGTAACTTGCATGGTATTTCTCATAACTTTGCCTTTCCTAGAGCTGCACCTCAAAATGGTGTAGTAGAAAGAAAGAATAGAACCCTTCAGGAATCTGCTAGAACTATGCTCCAACACAATAATCTTGCTAAATCTTTTTGGGCAGAAGCTGTTAATACTGCATACTATATATCAAATAGAGTTCTCATTAGACCCTTATTAAATAAAACTCCCTATGAATTATTCTATGACAGGACTCCAAGAATAGACTATTTTAAAGTATTTGGATGTAAATGCTTTATCCTAAACACAAAAGATAGCCTAGATAAATTTGATGCTAAATCTATTGAAGGCATATTTTTAGGATATTCAAGTCATAGTAAAGCATACAGAGTTTTCAATAAGAGTTCTAATACTATTGAAGAATCTATGCATGTTAGTTTCTGTGAATCTATTGATCAATCTGTTCATAAGCAAACTAACGATGATGATGTTGAAAGTACAGATTTATTTTTAGATAACACAGCTAAGTCTAATGAAGATGATCATCAAAGAACATTTGCCAAAATCAAAGATCATCCTCAAAAGCAGATTTTGGGAGACCTGACAAAGGGGGTTCAAACTAGAGCTCAACTAAAACGGATTGCAAACATGACATTCATTTCTCAACTTGAACCGAAGAAGATTGATGAAGCCATCATCGATGAGTTCTGGATGCTAGCCATGACTGAAGAACTGAATCAATTCTAAAGAAATGATGTTTGGGATCTTGTACCAAGACCAAAGGATCATCAGATCATTGGGACAAGATGGATCTTTAGAAACAAGCTAGATGAAACAGGTAATGTTATAAGAAACAAGGCAAGACTAGTAGCTCAAGGATACAACCAGGAGGAAGGTATTGATTTTGATGAAACATTTGCTCTTGTTGCTAGACTTGAATCTATTAGGATGTTTTTAGCATATGCAAGCTATATGGATTTTAAACTATATCAAATGGATGTTAAAAGTGCTTTTCTAAATGGTTTTATAAATGAAGAAGTTTATGTAAAACAACCTCCAGGATTTGAAAATGAACAATATCCAGATCATGTTTTCAAACTAAAACGTGCTTTATATGGTTTAAAACAAGCACCTCGTGCTTGGTATGACAGACTCAAAACCTTTTTAGTAAAAACTGGTTTTTCTGTAGGCAAAATAGACTCTACTTTATTTGTAAAAATAGTGAATAATCATACCCTAATTGTTCAAATATATGTGGACGATATCATATTTGGATCTACTAACAGCACTCCCTGTGAAGAATTTTCTAAGTCCATGCAGAAAGAATTTGAAATGAGTATGATGGGAGAACTCACCTACTTTCTTAGAGTGCATATTATGCAAACCAAGGATGGAGTTTTCATCAACCAATCTAAATATGCTCGTGAACTTCTGAAGAGGTTCAACATGAACTCAACTGCTTCAAAAACCACTTCTATGAGCACAACCACAGTTTTGGACAAAGATGAAGATGGTAAGTCTGTTGATACAAAGGTATACCGAGGTATGATAGGATCACTTCTGTATTTAACTGCTAGCCGTCCAGATATTATGTTCAGTGTTTGCTTGTGTGCTAGATTTCTGTCAAATCCAAAAGAATCACATCTTAAAGCTGTAAAAAGAATAATGAGATATTTAAAAGACACAGTTGATTTTGGATTATTCTATTCAAAATCTTCTACATTTGATCTAATCTCATACAGCGATGCTGACTTTGCTGGAAGTAAATCTGACAGAAAAAGCACAAGTGGAACATGTCATATGATAGGGCACTCACTAGTTTCATGGTTCAGTAAGAAACAAAACTGTGTATCCTTATCAACTATTGAAGCTGAATACATTGCTGCTAGCCTAGCTTGTACACAAGTTATCTGGATGAAACAAACTTTGAAAGATTTTGGTTTAAATTTTGAAAATACAACTATTTTCTGTGATAATACTAGTGCTATAAACCTATCTAAAAATCCTATTTTACACTCACGAACTAAGCATATTCAAATAAGACACCACTTCTTAAGAGAACAAGTCTTAAACAACATAATTAAACTCGAATTCATACCCACTAATCAACAGTTAGCAGACATCTTTACTAAACCATTAAAACATGAAGACTTTACACGAATTCGAAGAGATTTAGGAATATGCAAACTAAGTGACTTATAATTAATCTCACCTACTAAGACTAAAACATCTTATGAGTTCTATTAAAATTTTATTCGGTTTCATTCTTATCGATTTCTCATATTTATGTTTTTAAAAGGTTAAACTATGTCTCTATATTCACGTATACTCTAAACACTTATAAAAACACATTCATCATGACACATTCTTTATGTCTTTTAACTTGTCATCTTTCAAGTACACATCTTTAATGACTCCTTGTCCTATTTCCTTTCACTCATATCTATAAGAACTAATTATATTAAGTAAAAGCTACCATGACATTGTTCACATCACTCATCTCATAACACCTTTTATTATTTTTTGTCTTCTAGTGAAAACCTCTCTTACGATAAGCTAGCCTATCTTCAAACATGATATTGTATTCTTCACTTATTCTATTTTTCATATTCATGCAATATACTCTCTTTCATGAACTTTCCTCAAAAAATACACTTCACGAAAATCTTCATACCTTTTATATAAAAAAAGTCGAGTGATTATCCTTCCTATTTGTTTTACCACCTTTTAAGTTGTTATATTTCATGTAAATTTTTTTTTACTATATCATCTATTATATCATTGCTTAAGAACAATCAACTATCGTCCTTTCACTTTTCACACCCTTTATGAAAAAATATTATAAAATCTCCTTTTTGACAACTTACACTTTTCTTCCTTCTCTCTCTCTCTATCTCATACGAAGTGACTCTCCATCCGTGACCATGACCTCCTCATATATTTTATAACTCTCTCTCCAATCGAGACTCTTTAAAACCATGTCCTTTAGAAAAACTTCATTTCACGTCTAACTCCACTTTATGTCATACATCTCATGTCTAACATCAAGTGATTATTGTCCTTTATAACTATTCACACTCCTTTCATGCATACCAAAAATATAGTCTTCTTAAATAAGAAATTATTGCATCTCCTCATATATTCCTGTTTGTCTATTCCAAACTCTTTCTTCACGAATTTAGAATGTTTTCACATAAAATAAATTTTTGAAAAGTTGTTTGTTTTATTAGGCCATTATTCACTGTATAACTTTTCTTACATGATCTTTACAAAATCTTTAAAATCCTTGAAACATTCACTCTCTTGAGTTTATTAAGATACTCCATACTCAATACATGATATATCTCAAACTTCGACAAACTCTCCCATAGTAAACCTTTCTCTATATAGAAAAATTTCAAAACTATGTCCTTCTTAACATACAATACACTATCTTCCAACAACTGATTTGATTTGTCATTCACAAACCTCTTTATTTCCAACTCACGCATTTCCTCTTTCAGCTAAAATCTAAAAATCCTTCACTTCCAATGTCATTCATTTCTTACTTTTCCCCTTCTATTTAATAGATTGATTCATCTCTCATTCCCCACGAATATCTCTATTCTCTTACAAACGCCTACTCCTTCCAAGCTCTTCTCTCTTGCTTGTTTTTTTTCTAAGCTCTTGCAATGGCTTTCTCTTGCACATCCGACTTACTCCAAGCTTCGGAGTTGAGATTTCCGGATCTCATTCACACTTATCACTCTATAAAATCCTTGACAATCCTACCAGGCAGCTTGGTCCACCTTGAAGCCTTTCCAGCGTTTGACTTACAAACTTCTCTTTCTGAACTTATTCATGTTCTAGCCTCTCCAAAACAAATGCCCATCTATCCTCACCTTATCAAAGTTTTCTACACCAACCTTTCTATCGACCATGATCACTCTTCTATCACTTCCATGGTACATGGAAAAATTTTCTCCTTTGACATATCTCAGTTAGGCAACATTTTGAATATTTCTTCTTACGGTATTGAGCTTCCCAACATTGTTCCTCTCGACCACTTTGTGTTTCAGAAAATCCTCCTCTCCACTCACTCCACTCACTTCCCATGGCATGAGAGCAATCTCCAACCTCATGCTCTATTGTTGTTCAAAATTCTTTCCTCCAATCTCATCCCCAAGTCGCCCTCTAGGGGATTTATTGCAAATGAAGTCTCCCTTCTTCTTTATGCCATCTTCTCTGCCTTTCCCATCAACTGGTCCAGTGTCATCTTCCACAACATGATCAACTTTCGTTCTTTTAAGTCTCTTCCCTTCGGATATTTCATCACACTCATTCTTGAATTCTTCTAGATTCCTCTTGCAATAGATGTCGTCTACTACTCAAACAATATAATTGATGACTCCTCTCTCCATGAAGAAGAGTCTTCTCACCTAAACTCTGACGACGAAGGCCCTCAAGAAGCAGATCAAGCAGCAACTTCTGACCTTGACATCTTCTCAGCTCTTGTCAATGTCCAGAACACCCAGGATCTCCTTCTGAAGAATCAAGCTTCACTACAACTCGACCAAGATGCTTTACTCTGAAAGTTTCACCCTTCCTCCGGCTCAAAATAAACTTTTTTTTGGACTGTAATAACTTTATTTTTTTGTCTGTAATAACTCTGCTTACTCTGATCCCTTCCTTTTTGTCCATGACAAAGGGGGAGAAAAACCTGTCTCCATTATTGGAGAAAAATACTCTCTTTAACATTTTTTCAATAGTTTTATGATATTATTATTTCTATGCATAATGTCTTTTTGATAGGGGGAGCATATTTTGTCATCATAAAAAAGGGGGAGAATGTTGAGAAACTCTATTTTGATGTCACATAATATGATACACTGTCTTATTTGATTTCATATGATATGATAATATGTCTTCTTGAAAAATGTTATATTATGACTGGATATGTTTTGCCATATATCTAACGAGTATTTGATGCAAGGATATCTCACTAAAAAAGGATGGAGACCTCATGTTCAAGTACAACTATGGTGCAATCATACTCCTTGAAGAAAAAGCTTGTTGAGCCATGCATTTCTAAAGACCATCTAAAGAGATCGGCTACCTCAAGTTGAAGATTTTTTCTTCTTTAGAGTCATATGTAACAGAACCTTCAGAATCATGCATATTGCATATTACATACTCATTCATAAAAGTTATTTCATAAAAGTATACGATAGTTTCAAAAAGCTCCTTTTTTGAAAACCAATAATTGTACCTTCTTACAAAACCTTTATGGAAAAGGTATTTTGACATGATATAATTCATGATTTCAAAAAGCAATAATTGTACCTTCTATCATATACAAGACAACTTGAAAAGTAATGATTTCAAAAGTAGGAAAAAGACAAAACATGGAAATCGGCTACACAAAGAAAAACAAATATAATACTTGTTGAAAAGACTTTAGTTACCTTTTTAAAAGAAATGATTTCCAATGTGTAGGAAAAAGTCAAAACATGGAAATCGGCTACACAAAGAAAAACAAATATAATACTTGTTGAAAAGACTCTAGTTACCTTTTTACAAACCCATAGAATGTCGACTTACTTGAAGTCATCATTCTCTTTGTATAGCATTTAATACCTCCTGTAAGAAATCCTTGTTAATATCCTTCTCAAAAATGTCGACTTGGTTAAAGTCTTCATTCTCTCTGTAGACATTGAAAAACACATCATAAAGAAAACTCTTGATATGACTAAGTACAAATAAATATCTCAAAGCATTTATTGTACTTACACTCATTTAAAGTAAAGAAGTACTTATGTACCACAAATCATTAATTAGGATAAAGACAAAACTACATGACAGCCTACAATCTAACGTTCAATGTACTATTGTAAGAAATAGACTTTTTACATAAAATATATATTACCTAAAATATTACAAGGCCTATTGTACCCTATATTTTACTTTTATGGAAAGAAGACTTCTTTGCCTTTCCCATCAACTGGTCCAGTGTCATCTTCCACAACATGATCAACTTTCGTTCTTTTAAGTCTCTTCCCTTCGGATATTTCATCATACTCATTCTTGAATTCTTCTAGATTCCTCTTGCTATAGATGTCGTCTACTACTCAAACAATATAATTGATGACTCCTCTCTCCATGAAGAAGAGTATTCTCACCTAAACTCTGACGACGAAGGCCCTCAAGAAGCATATCAAGCAGCAACTTCTGACCTTGACATCTTCTCAGCTCTTGTCAATGTCCAGAACACCCAGGATCTCCTTCTGAAGAATCAAGCTTCACTACAACTCGACCAAGATGCTTTACTCCGAAAGTTTCACCCTTGCTCCGGCTCAAAATAAACTTTTTTTTGGACTGTAATAACTTTATTTTTTTTGTCTGTAATAACTCTGCTTACTCTGATCCCTTCCTTTTTGTCCATGACAAAGGGGGAGAAAAACTTGTCTCCATTATTGGAGAAAAATACTCTCTTTAACATTTTTTCAATAGTTTTATGATATTATTATTTCTATGCATAATGTCTTTTTGACAAGGGGAGCATATTTTGTCATCATCAAAAAGGGGGAGAATGTTGAGAAACTCTATTTTGATGTCACATAATATGATACACTGTCTTATTTGATTTCATATGATATGATAATATGTCTTCTTGAAAAATGTTATATTATAACTGAATATGTTTTGCCATATATTTAACGAGTATTTGATGCAAGGATATCTCACTCAAAAAGGATGGAGACCTCCTGTTCAAGTACAACTATGGTGCAATCATACTCCTTGAAGAAAAAGCTTGTTGAGCCATGCATTTCTAAAGACCATCTAAAGAGATCGGCTACCTCAAGTTGAAGATTTTTTCTTCTTTAGAGTCATATGTAACAGAACCTTCAGAATCATGCATATTGCATATTACATACTCATTCATAAAAGTTATTTCATAAAAGTATACGATAGTTTCAAAAAGCTCCTTTTTTGAAAACCAATAATTGTACCTTCTTACAAAACCTTTATGGAAAAGGTATTTTGACATGATATAATTCATGATTTCAAAAAGCAATAATTGTACCTTCTATCATATACAAGACAACTTGAAAAGTAATGATTTCAAAAGTAGGAAAAAGACAAAACATGGAAATCGGCTACACAAAGAAAAACAAATATAATACTTGTTGAAAAGACTTTAGTTACCTTTTTAAAAGAAATGATTTCCAATGTGTAGGAAAAAGTCAAAACATGGAAATCGGCTACACAAAGAAAAACAAATATAATACTTGTTGAAAAGACTCTAGTTACCTTTTTACAAACTCATAGAATGTCGACTTACTTGAAGTCATCATTCTCTTTGTATAGCATTTAATACCTCCTGTAAGAAATCCTTGTTAATATCCTTCTCAAGAATGTCGACTTGGTTAAAGTCTTCATTCTCTCTGTAGACATTGAAAAACACATCATAAAGAAAACTCTTGATATGACTAAGTACAAATAAATATCTCAAAGCATTTATTGTACTTACACTCATTTAAAGTAAAGAAGTACTTATGTACCACAAATCATTAATTAGGATAAAGACAAAACTACATGACAGCCTACAATCCAACGTTCAATGTACTATTGTAAGAAATAGACTTTTTACATAAAATATATATTACCTAAAATATTACAACGACTATTGTACCCTATATTTTACTTTTATGGAAAAAAGAATTTCTCGAATTTCTCTAAAGATGTTTTTTGAAATTACATGACATTTCACATCTTAAAAAGACTACGATTTCAAAAAGGTAATGACTACTTTTTTTAAGCTATATAAACACACTCAAATAAATTATTCAGACAAGGAATGGACATGTGAACTTACAACGAGAAAAATTCTTATTCGATATCTGAAAGAGAGCCTAGAAAAAGAAAGAGAAAAAGTCAAGAATAGCTCTTTGACAAAGAGTATCTTCTGAGTGAAAAGAACAGAACATTCTGAGAATCCTTCATTCATGCATTCATATCATTCTGAAGGTTCTATAGGAAGTATTGTAACTTTCTGTTATTCACTGTATTCCTTCTTTGTTGAAAGAAGTAGACCTCTGAGAAAGAGGGTGTTGCCCTTCTCTGTTGAGAGAAGAAGACCTCTGTGAAAGAGGGTGTTGTCCTTCTCTGTTGAGAGAAGAAGACCTCTGTGGAAGAGGTTGTGCCCCTTCTCTGTTGAGAGAAGAAGACCTCTAAGGAAGAGGGTGTTGTACTATTTATCCGGTGACTCGGATGTTATAGTGGAAAACTCAAGTGGTTTGCTTGGGGACTGGATGTAGGTCAGGGTTTTGACTGAACCAGTATAAATTCTGTGTTTATGTGTTGTGCCTTTATTGCATTATATTTTTAATTTATCGATCTATATACAATTTCACTATTCACCCCCCCTCTAGTGGAATTTCAAAAAGTAGATCCACTGGAACCTGTTTACATGAAGTTGATGAAGATTCAATGGTAGAATTTAAAGCATTTATAGCTCGATTATGATGTCATCTTCTTCACCAATGTTTGAACTATATTGTTTTCAGGCTCAGAGGAAGGATAAATGTTTTTCATCTCAAACATTACCCCAAATATCAACAAGTTTAAAAGTATATTAATGAGTAAAAAAAAAGCCTTGTACATGGGGTACCAACCTTTTGAAGGACTGAAAAAAAAAAACAAAGTATAAAAATACCTTCACCCAAGGTAAAAAACTAAGGTCTTGGTTATAAGAAGCCTAGAGTGAAGAAAGAACAAGAAAAGCTCACATGGGTCCTGAGGAATCATTTAAAAAAGATAGTTATCATTATTAACTCAATCGGGAGTCCGATTACATTAGATGACACATGATTGACAATTCCTTTACATAAACTCAACATTTAATCTTAAAATTTGAGCAGCCATTTGAATTTTATTGTCTCTACTACTGCAGATAATCATCATGCTCAGAGCAAGACTCGAATCTACAAATAGTCTTTTGAAAAACAAAAAAAAAAAATTAAAAAAATTTAAAAACACAGAAAATAAAAAAGACTAAGAATAACCATAAAAAAATCTTTCCTAGAGTCCAAGCTATCACTTTCATTGCAGAAGCATACTATTTTTGTTGACAAGGTTACTAAAACTTCTGTCAAACCTCCTATTTTTATTTTTTCTAACATATCAAATGATGTATTTTTATCAAAATCATGTGGAGATGAGTCAAAATAGTTTGAACCTAAGTATGAAGCTTAGGGAGAGGATATCACAAAGTTACTCAAATTCAAGTCTCTCTTTGAAAGGCAAAAAAACCTTCCCATTGGTTAGAAATGATAACCTTGATATAAATTTAGGAACCTATGAGAACCCTAAGATGATCAAGATAGGAAGTTGCTTGATAGAAGAGAGAAAAAATAACAATTTATGAGGCAATATATTGATGTTTTTGTTTGGACATTTAAAGATATGTTTGGATCGAATTCTGATCTAGTAGAACATCACCTCATATTGCACCAGGATATAAAGTTGTTGATCAAGCAGAAATTGAATAAAATTGATCAAAAGGTGGAATTGCAGGTCAACCATAGCCTAAAAGATATGCTCAAGGTTGGCTTTATCTGACCAATTGACTACCTAGACTAGCTAGCAAATATTGTTGTCATGATGAAGGCAAATGAAAAGGTTAGGATGTGCATAGATTTTAGAGACTTTAACGGAGCCACTCTCAAAGTTGACTAAATTGTTGTGTGATAGCCATTTCTATGGTTTTTTGTTGCCCAAGCACTTTGTAAAGTACTTCGAAGCCCTAATATTTTTGTCTTTAATGTTGTCGGGTTGAAAAGGAAATCACTGATCTCAAAAGTTGCATCAAGTTTGTGGGGGCATGAAAAATCTCATTTGAGAACTGTTAGAGTGGGGGCTATGATCATCTCGATCAAGTGCAATGTGCGGTGGGAACTGAATGTTACCAATGATGGGGCATGTACAATATGACCTGATCTGCCTTCCTCGTTATCAGGCATATTCTTAAAGCATCAAGTGCATTATTTGCATTGGTTTCATCACCATGTGATTCTTCAATAATGCCACAAAAAAATTGTTGTTTGTAAGGGCCTATGACATTTTTTTTATTTTTCAGAGGAGCCCATGGAAATATATTTAACCCCAAATAAAAAGTCATCACAATAAAGAAATATTATTGCCAATTTTCTTTCTTTCCCAAGTTTATTGCCAATTTATTTAGATGGGGCAATTGAGCTTCTTCCCCCATTTTTCTTTTTGATCCTTTTTTTATTTTTTCCTTTATTGAATCAGTGACATATTTGTTGATGTGTTGAAATTCTTAGACACCTATCTTGACCTAATTTAAATTCCTTAATTAGACGTTCTTTCCAAAATCGATAATATTCTGACCCATGGAAAAATATGTTTGTGATCTTTTTAAATACCCCATTATTTTCAAAACATCATAAATGTCGATAATATCAACATATAGTAAAAAATATATCTGTTATCATAAATTTTGAATATCTCATGATATTTTTATTAGCAAAATATTATAGAAAAAGCATTCAATTAAAATGATTACCATTTTTTTTTTGAAAAAAAATTATCAACTATATTTTTTTATGCACTCATGTACTTTTTTAATAAAAATAAAATTAAATAAAAGTTTAAAAATCTCTAAGAAAATCACAGCAACAAAACTATGCTATTTTAAAATTTTGACACTATTATGTCGCATAGAACAATTCAACAGAGGTTCCATATGGAAGGCCACGCATACAACAGTCAAATTATAACTGTTGAAAATATGTTGTAAGAGAACGTCCTAGGATAGTTGGGATTTCCGAAGTAGGGCCCGAGCGCGATTTGCAAATCAAAGTTGACCAGTTGAGAAGCAATATCTGCAAATCAATAATAAAATATTATAAAAATCGAGAGGAAAATTCCTAATAATAGCTTAGAAATCGATATTAAGAATAAGCATACAAATCGATTTGTAATATATTATGTAATATTATATCGATTTGTAAGATGTTATGTGTTTTACTAGTGTCAATTTGCAAGATATTTGTATTATTATTTTGAAACGTGTGCTTGAAAATTTTACATTGTTACGATTTGCGCGCTTGAGGTGGCAATTTTCATATTCAACACACGTGTGCCAGGTGCATAATTTTAGTTTTTGGATCAATGTAAATTTTGTACACAGTCTTGCAAAATTTGTATACACAGTCTACAAAATCTGTTATAAATGTTTGTACACAAAAAATTGTCATGTTCGGGAAATTGAATGTTGAACCAAAAATTGATATATATCTCTCTCAGCAGTAGAATGTAACCCTCTTCATGTTATCCTTGAGAACAGGTAGACATTTAAAATGACTTCCTCTTACTCCTGGGGGCCTCACATTCTTCGTTGCTTTCTAGATAATCTTGCAGTTTGGGGTTTTGTATCTTTCGTAATTAAAAAATCCATCAATTTTTTGCATAGTTCTGTGCAGAATCCAGGTATATTATCTTGAAAAAAAAAATGAAAGTCCGACCAATATAGAAACCCTTACACCAATAATATAGGATAATAAAACATGTTTAAGTGTACAGTATACAACGGTGAATTCTGGTTCTCGTCCATACTATATTGCTTCAATATACTTCATTATAAAGACTCCACAATCGATGCCATTATTTTGTAAAGAAGCATCCTCTGCGACGTGAAGCCTCCACGGGCCAATGTTGACACCCAACATGTCTTTAAAAAATCCAACATGTGGTTTATATAAAAGCAAGTAAATTTTGGGCCATGGTACAAGATACAGTAATATTATAGATAGAAACTTACCAAATGCACAATGTCACAGTCTACACCAATATTATAGTTCAAGGAGTTGTATAACCATATTTTTTGTTTTCGTACATCCAACACATATAAGACCCAATACTTTTCCGATTGTCACAATGTAGGAATCAATATCTGCAAATCGATTATAAAATATCTTACATAATCGATATGGAAATGCGTATTGATAGCATAAAAATCGATGTTAAGAATCAACATATAAATCGATATTAAGAATCAAAACAATATTTTAAATCGATATTAGGAATCAGCATAGAAATTGATATTAAGAATTAGAACAATATCTTAAATTGATATGAAAATTCCTATTAACAGCTTAAAAATAGATATTGAGAATCAACATAGAAATCGATATTAAGAATCAAAACAATATCTTAAATCGATATTAAGAATCAACATAAAAATCAATATTAAGATTCAGAAAAATATCTTAAATCGATTTGAAAATTTGTATTGATATATTAAAAATCGATATTTAGAATCAAAATAATATCTTAAATCGATATTAAGAATCAAAACAACATCTTAAATTGATATGCAAATTCCTATTGATATCTTAAAAATCGATATTTAGAATCAAAACAATATCTTAAGTCAATATTAAGAATCAAAACAATATCTTAAATCGATATTAAGAATCAAAACAACATCTTAAATCGATATGGAAATTCCTATTGATATCTTAAAAATCGATATTTAGAATCAAAACAATATCTTAAGTCGATATTAAGAATCAAAACAATATCTTAAATCGATATTAAGAAACAATATATAAATCAATATTAAGAACCAAAACAATATCTTAAATTGATATTAAGAATCAGCATAGAAATCGATATTAAGAATCAAAACAATATCTTAAATCGATATAGAAATTTCTATTGATAGATTAAAAATAGATATTAAGAATCAATATAGAAATCAATATTAAGAATCAAAACAATATCTTAAATCGATTTGGAAATTCCTATTGATATCTTAAAAATCGATATTTAGAATCAACATAGAAATCAATATTAAGAATCAAAACAATATCCTAAATCGATATGCAAATTTCTATTGATAGCTTAAAAATTGATATTAAGAATCAAAACAAGATCTTAAATAGATTTAACATCTTACAAATCAATATGGTTACAAACCTTTTCACTTGACCAAAAGTCTGGTATTTGTTCATCGTTACTCCAGTATTGTAGTCCATCTAGAAATCTAGCCGTGTATAACATTCGACGGACAATACTTTGTTGAACGAAACAATAATAATAATAAGTTTAAAACATGAAGGTACATTAGTAAATCAAAAAAGAAAATAAATATATAAGATGACTGATATACCATAAAATAAGGGGTGACGACGTGGACCGGCATGGTTGTTCCCTTGCTTTGAATATACATGAAGAAATTGTGTATAGTTTGTTTACAACAAATATGCACTTGTTAATATACATACCCATGACATACATAAATATATAACTGATAGTGGTTTCATACGTACAAAATTACTGATAGTGTTTCCTTCTGCAAATTCATCTCGCATTCGGTCGATGTTCTTTTTGAGCACTTTGCTGAGTTTTCTGGCACCTTGTTTTGTGGATATTGCACTGAAATTAACTGAATATTCAGTAAACAAACTGTAGTATTATATTCAGTAAACAAACTGTAAATGACATAAAAAAAGATCAAGCAGGTTAAAGGAATCGAAGGTACCCTTTTTTGTGGACATTTGACTAAATCTCAGCATCCTTCTTCGACATCGATACGACTTTTGCGACGAAGGAGGTTAAAGGAAACATCAGTTTTTCTGTTCGTTGCTCACAAAGCGGGTTATAGAAAAGGCGTCGGTTCTTCTTTAAATAAAATGTCGCATGTTCCATGCTCTTAAAGAAAATGTCTTGTGTTCCTTGCAGAACACACTACTAAAGTTATACGATGCTTTATTCATTTATTCTTCATGTTGTTTCACGTCCTGCCAGTTTTCAAAAATCATGCCCAAAGAATATTAACAAATAAATAAATTACATTGCGCATTAATTAAAAGACATCATTTCATTTGCTAGTATCATCAAAACGATGTTAGTACTTGTAAATGAATGACACATCACATAACATCAATAGCGTGTCATATGACATTTCCTTAAACTCTAGACCCTAAACCCTAAACTAATGTTATGTGGTGTTCCTTGTACTTAAAGGAAACACTATAAATAATAAACCCTAAACCAGTAATCGCTTAACGATTGAGCAAACCTAAGTACAAATCATGGTAACTTCATAATCGCTATACCTAGTAATCGTTATACAAAATAAACTCAAAACTAGTAATCGCTATACGATTTAGCAAATGTAAGTACAAATAGTGGTAACTTCATAATTGCTATACCTATTAATCGCTATCACAGAAAATGCTATAAATAATAAACCCTAAACTAGTAATCGCTATACGATTTAGCAAACGTAAGTACAAATCATGGTAACTTCATAATCGCTATACTGAGTAATCCCCATATTAAGTAATCGCTATAACAGGAAACACTATAAGTAATAAACCCTAAACCAGTAATTGCTATACGATTTAGCAAACGTAAGTACAAATCATGGTAGCTTCATAGTCGCTATACTGAGTAATTGCTATTACAAGAATCACTATACATAATAAACTCAAAACTAGTAATCACTATATAATTTAGCAAACGTAAGTATAAATCATGGTAACTTCATAATCGCTATACATAGTAATCGCTATACAAAGTAATCGCTATCACAGGAATCGTGATACATAATAAACCCTAAGCCAGTAATTGCTATACAATTTAGCAAATGTAAGTACAAATCATGAAAGAATTATATAATTTCAAACCTAAGTTTATGTAGTCTTGTCAATTTTTCAGTGGCACTTCTGTGTTATACTTATTAAGAAAAGAATTATATAATTACAACAAAGAATGATAGAATTACAACATAGAATTATTGGGATACGAAAGTCACATAATATATTTATTCACTGGCACTTGACAACTCAGATGGACATACAAATCATCTCTTTCTTTGCCTTGGTGGAGTCTCTTTATTCGGTGGCCTCTTCGTTCTCTTAATCATATTAAACCCATTGGTAATCATCTCAACCAGTGACCCAATTTGTCTCTCCAAATTCTGCACGTCCTTTCATAACTTCTTATTCTCCATGTCCAGCATCGCAAACCTTTTGTCGAACAATACCTTCTCCTTTGGGAGTTGTGTTTGCTCTTTATCGTGTACTGCAACAGAGAAAATTGTAGTATCCGCCAAAGGGACACGATGGACGTTATGTCTATGTTGGAAGACGACATGCTCGAGGATAAGAGTGTCCTTACTTTCAAGTTGCTTCTCCTCAATCTATCGATTTCGATGCATGGGTTGCCAATATTGTTTAAAATAGTTAAGGTCATATTGTAGTTCTTTATAATCATATGGTATGGCACAAACACTTTCTTTGTTCCAGCTATCTAATTATTTTCTAAAGCATTTGTGCCAATTCACGTTCCTAGCCCCATCACTATTCATCTTTCTTCTCAATAGAACAAGCACTTTTGGTATCGACTGTCTCAAGTCAGCTTGTAGGAATACTCGACTAACATGTTGCAACTCGGCTTCATATTTATTAAAGAGCCAAATATCGCAGACAGACAATCTTGCAGCCACAACAACAACCTCTTCGTCCTTGTCCTCCCCATCTCTATATGGTTGTTACGACAATGAAGCCATACATGATACTTCAAGTACAAGGTTTTGATGATGAACAAGTGGAATCAACTGCATTTCAGCTAAGGCTATGAAGAAATTGAAGAATTCAGTGAAGAATCTTTGAAGACTAGTGTGCAAATGTTTAATTCATTAAAAGTCTTAGATTCTTGTAAGAGCCTTACTTAGAGTGCATATTTAGGTTGCATTTCACCTTAAAAGTCTTTAGAAAAACTTTTCTAAAAGAAACTCTTTTGAAAATCTTTTTAGAAAACTCTTTTCTTAAATTTTCATGTTTATTAGTCGACCAATAAACTTATCCGTCGACTAATCTTTTCACGCCATATTTTCTAAAAAGTCATTTTTGTTAAATTAGTCGACCGAAGGTTTTATCAGTCGATTGGACAGAATGTATGTTTTCTGGAAAATTAGCAGCAGTCAACTAATGATTTTTCAGTCAACTGAACAGAAAATGTGTTTTCTGTAAAATTTAGCTGCAGTCGACTAATGGTTTTTCAGTCGACTGAACAGAACATGTGTTTTCTAAAAAATTTAGCAACAGTCGACTAATACTTTTTATCAGTCGACCGAACAGAATGTTTGTTTTTCAGAAGTTTTTAGCAGCAGTCGACTAAAAGGTTTTTCAGTCTACTGATGATATTATCAGTCGACTAACTTTTCTCAAGTCGACTAAGTTTCAAAAGTTCAGATTTTCAAACGGCTCGATTAACAGATCAGTCGACCGACGATAACGGTCAGTCTACTAATAACTAACTATTAGTCGACTAACTGATGTTTCAGTCGACTAATTTTGTCGTTTTCCTGAAACTTCAAAAAGGCGTGTCTTTTCATTTTTCAAACGTTTTGATCGTTCAAAATGCACAGTTTTGACACCCTTTCATACTCTCAACGTATGGAATATTTTAACTATAAATATGAGTGCATTCTATACTCAAAAAAATGGAAATTCAATAGAATTATATTGAATTACTTCTTGCTTTTTACTCCTATCCATTCAAGTATTTGTTTTCTCACTCACGTGATACTTTCACTTCAGTTTTTCACTCAAATCACTTTGAGAGATAGTGAATTCGTGAGTAGAGTATTTCAACAACCTCAAAAGCCAATTGCATCTCATTTGCATTCAAAAGGAAGGCTCATAGGTTGTATTGTAAGTTGTTATTTCTTTTGTGTAAAAAGAAGGACTCCTTGGTGTAAAGGAGTTGTTTGCTTTCAGTAGGATTGTTACTGAAAGTGGGACCGGTTATGGTCTGTGTGATCTTGTAGTTTACAAGGTTGATAGTGGAAAATCTCAAGCGGGTTTTGCTTGGGGACTGGATGTAGGTCGGGTTTGACCGAACCAGGATAAAATCTTGTGTTCTTTGTGTGTTTGCTTTGAGATTTGCAAAATCATTCAATATTCCGCAGAAAGTTTTAAAAGCACTATTCACCCACCCTCTAGTGCTCGTTGCCTCGATCCTAGTGCACTTTCATTTGGTATCAGAGCGCAGATTTGCTATTACTTTGATTTGACCATCATCTAGCATGACAACTACAACATCTCAGCACAAAGAAGGAAGCTCTTCTGTTCGTCCTCCTCTCTTCGACGGAACAAACTATGGATACTGGAAAGTAAGAATGACAATATTCCTGCAATCCATGGATCTCGATATCTGGAGAGTTGTTTCAGAAAAGTACCAAACTCCATCAACTGATTTTAGCCGATGGACCGATGATGAAAAGAAGACTGCTTCACTGAATGCCAAAGCTATGAATGCGCTGTATTGTGCCGTTGACAAAAAAAAATTCAATCGCATCTCTCAATGCTCTACAGCAAATGAAATCTGGCATACTCTTCTCGTGACTCATGAAGGTACGTCAAAGGTAGAAGAATCAAATGAAGAAGTCGCCAACATGTGTTTTGTAGCACAAGAAGATTCGGTAAGTCAATTTGACTATGATGAGTTATTTGAAGCATTTAATGATTTATATGCTAAATTTAAGAGTCTTAGTTCTAAAAATAAAGAGTTAAAAACTGAAAATTTAACTCTTGACTCTCAAAATAAAGTGTTACTTCAAGAAATAGAAGATCTCAAGAAGGAAAATTCTTGCCAAGCACTTGAGATAAAAGAAATTGGAGTTAGAACCAATCTCTTACAAAAGGAAATATCTAGTCTTAAAGAAAAGTCAAATGATCTTCTTTCTATAGTGACCAAATTCACAAATGGTCAAGAGAATCTAGAAAAACTTCTTGGTTCTCAAAGATGCTCGGTTAATAAAACCGGATTGGGATATAGCTTCTTTGATACTCAAAATAGACCAAACTATGTGGTGAAAAATCAAAGACATTATTCTCAACCTTTTGTTCATAAAACTAAACTTTCTAGTTCTAATAGAAATGCATCTAGAAATGATTATTCTAGAAATGTTTATAGAAAAAATATTTATTATCAAAGGAAACCAAAATCCAAATGGATATGGGTTCCTAAGACTAACTCTCATGGACCCAAAAATAGAAAGGGGTCAAATGCTCTATTTTCTGATTTTGTTGTAGGTACACAACATAAGGAGCAAATGGATATTAGACAGCGGCTGTTCTGGAAGGCCGAAGTTATTTTCCACCCTCCAAAATAAGGATGGAGGAACCGTCACCTTTGGTGACAATAACAAGGGAAAAGTGATAGGTATTGGTAATATTGGTAATCCAAAATTTCCCTTGATAGAAAATGTTCTTTTAGTAGATGGTTTAATGCATAATTTAATATCTATTAGTCAATTATGTGATAAAGGTTTTCATGTTTCTTTTGAAAATGATTTATGCTTAATTTCTGATTTTCAATCTAAAAAGATCATTTTTAAAGGTAAAAGAAGAAACAATGTGTATGAACTATATCTAGATGAATTACCCTCTTTTAATGAAAAATGTCTTATTGTTTCAAATGAAATTCAATGGTTATAGCACAAGAGACTTGGACATGTTAATTTTAAAATTATTTCAAAATTATCCAAGAATGATCTTGTAAGAGGCCTACCTAGAATACCATATAAAAAGGATCACTTATGTGATGTTTGTCAAAGGGGTAAACAAATCAAGAGTTCTTTTAAAACTAAAGATATAGTTTCAACAAAACGTCCTCTTGAACTTTTACATTTAGATCTATTTGGACCATCTAGAATTCAAAGTTTGAATCGTATCAAGTATGCTTTTGTTATAGTAGATGATTATTCTCGGTTTACATGGGTGATTTTTCTAAAAAGCAAAAATGATGCTTTTTCAGAATTTTCTAAACTTTGTAGAAGAATTACAAATGAAAAATCTACATCTATTATTAAAATTTGTAGTGATCATGGTGGTGAATTTGAAAATGAATCTTTTCTAAAGTTTTGTGATTTACATGGTATATCTCACAACTTTGCTTTTCCTAGAGCGGCTCCACAAAATGGAGTTGTTGAAAGAAAGAATAGAACTTTGCAAGAATGTGCTAGAACCATGCTTCAAGATAAAAATTTACCAAAATATTTTTGGGCTGAAGCAATTAATACAGCATGTTATGTCTTAAATCGTGTTCTTATTCGACCAATTTTACATAAAACATGTTTTGAATTGTATTATGATCGTATACCAAAGATCTCATATTTCAAAATTTTTGGTAGTAAATGTTTCTTGTTAAATACCAAAGATAATCTTGATAAGTTTGATTCAAAATCAGATGAATCAATATTTCTTGGATATTCTTCTAGAAGTAAAGCATATCGTATTTTCAATAAAAGAACATCTTGTATTGAAGAATCTTTACATGTTGCATTTGATGAGAATTGTGAGCAGGTTATTCCTCTTAGCGAAGAAGAAGAAGCAATACTTCAAGAAGAACCCTTGATAGAGAGTACTTCTCAAGAAAATATTCCTCTTCAACCGGTTTGGAAAGAAGTTCCTAATCATCCACATGAACAAGTTATTGGTGAAATAAAGAGTGGTGTCCAAACTAGAAGGCAGTTAGAAAAATATATTGCAAATGTTGCTTTCATATCTAAATTAGAACCAAAGAATATCAATGAGGCATGTGATGATGAATTTTGGCTTTTAGCCATGTCTGAAGAACTTAACCAATTTACTAGGAATGATGTTTGGGATCTAGTTGATAGACCAAAGGAGCATCCAGTAATTGGAACAAGATGGGTCTTCCGAAATAAGCTGGATGAAAATGTTGAAGTCATTCGTAACAAAGCAAGGCTAGTGGCACAAGGCTATAATCAAGAAGAAGGCATAGATTTTGATGAAACCTATGCACCAGTGGCTCGATTAGAGTCAAATCGTATGATGCTTGCTTTTGCTAGTTACATGAACTTCAAGTTATATCAAATTGATGTTAAGAGTGCATTCTTAAATGGACACATCAATGAAGAAGTTTATGTAGAGCAACCTCCAGGCTTTGAAAATGAAAAATATTCAGAAAAGGTCTACAAATTGAAAAGAGCTCTGTATGGACTCAAACAAGCACCAAGAGCGTGGTATGAAAGACTACGAAATTTTCTAGAACAATCTGGTTTTTCCATTGGTCGGGTAGACTCCACTTTATTTATTAAACATTTTAATTCAGATATTCTTATTGTGCAAATTTATGTTGATGACATAATATTTGGTTCTACTAATGATTCTCTTTGTAAAGAATTTGCTAAGGCTATGCAGGAAGAGTTTGAAATGAGCTTGATGGGCGAATTAAACTACTTCCTTAGACTTCAAATAAAGCAAACTGAAGAAGGAATCTTCATCAATCAGGCTAAGTATACAAAAGAACTTCTCAAGAGATTTGGGATGGACTCATCGAAATCAAGAAGGAATCCTATGAGTACAACTACTTCTCTTGATAAAGATGAAAATGGTAAAAGTGTAGATACTAAGCTCTACAGAGGTATGATCAGATCTCTATTATACTTAACTGCTAGTCGACCTGATATTATGTTTAGTGTTTGTATGTGTGCAAGATTTCAAGGTTATCCAAAGGAATCTCATTTAACTGCAGTAAAACAAATTCTTCGTTATTTGAAATATACTTCAGATTTCGGTTTGTTTTACCCAAAATCATCTTCCTTTGATTTAGTTTCATATAGTGATGCAGATTTTGCAGGAAGTAAATCTGATCGCAAGAGTACTAGTGGAACTTGTCATTTCTTGGGAAATTCCTTAGTCTCTTGGTTTAGTAAAAAGCAAAATTCAGTATCACTCTTAACAACTGAAGCTGAATATATAGCGGCTAGTTTAGCATGTTCATAAGTACTTTGGATGAAACAGACCTTAAAAGATTTTGGTTTGAATTACTCCATAACAACTATTTATTGTGATAACACTAGTGCTATAAATCTTTCGAAAAATCCTATTCTGCACTCAAGAACTAAGCATATAGAAGTTAGACATCATTTTTTAAGAGATCATGTGTTAAAAGGAGATATTTCGTTAAATTTTATTTCCACTAAAGAACAACATGCTGATATCTTCACTAAACCTCTTAAAAATGAAGATTTTATGAGAATTAGGAGAGAACTAGGTATTTGCTCGTTTTTGGATTTATAAAAATGTTGATTTTTGAACAAAATCTCAAAATCGCACTATATTAGTCGACCGATAAAATTTTAGTCGACTGGTGTTTTATATTTTGGAATATATCGCATCATATTAGTCGACCGATATAGTTCTAGTCGACTGATGATATTTTTAGAATAAGTCGCACTTTTTTAGTCGACCGATAAAGTTTTAGTCGACTAAATTTTTAAAAAAAAAAATTTAAGTGAAGGGACCCGACACCCCTTGGATTTGTTTTAAAACCTGTTTTTTTTTAAAAACAAAAGAGGCATCGTTTCACTTCGTACCTTTTCGTTTTTCTTAAAAACGAAACCCTTAAACCCCTCTTTCTCTCTTGCCTCTCTCTCTTCCGAAAAACCCTCGGAGTGCCGTTCGACTCCATCATCGCCGGGATTTTCTTACCGTAACAAGGAGACGCTGGAATCTTCTGGCCGTGATCTTGAAACGCCGGAATCCTCTTGCAGTGACTAGCGCATCTTCAAAACACGCCGGAACTCTCTTGCCGTGTTTTAAAATAGAGATACGAGTTAAAAGTCTATTTTGCTTATTCTATTTTTGCCCTTACTCTTTTTTATTCTGACAAAGGGGGAGAAAAAGATAAAGATAGCATTACATTGAAATTGCAGGAGATCTTGAGAAAAAGATGATAGCAATTACATTACAGGAGATCTTGCATGAGAAATGCAAAATTAAGAGAAAAAGAAAGCTTTGAATGAATGTATTTCTAAATACATGAAGAAATGATGAATGGAAATACAAACCAATCAATATGTGATATATGTGCTTTAAATGTGCTAACTTTTAATGTTTTGCAGCATATTGATAGGGGGAGTAAAATCTCCATCTATGCATCTAAATGATTCATCTTTGATTAAGTTTGTCATCATAAAAAAGGGGGAGATTGTTACGACAATGAAGCCATACATGATACTTTAAGTACAAGGTTTTGATGATGAGCAAGTGGAATCAACTGCATTTCAGCTAAGGCTATGAAGAAATTGAAGAATTCAGTGAAGAATCCTTGAAGACTAGTGTGCAAATGTTTAATTCATTAAAAGTCTTAGATTCTTGTAAGAGCCTTACTTAGAGTGCATATTTAGGTTGCATTTCACCTTAAAAGTCTTTAGAAAAACTTTTCTAAAAGAAACTCTTTTGAAAATCTTTTTAGAAAACTCTTTTCTTAAATTTTCATGTTTATTAGTCGACCAATAGACTTATCAGTCGACTAATCCTTTCGCGCCATATTTTCTAAAAAGTCATTTTTGTCAAATTAGTCGACCGAAGGTTTTATCAGTCGATTGGACAGAATGTATGTTTTCTGGAAAATTAGCAGCAGTCGACTAATGATTTTTCAGTCGACTGAACATAACATGTGTTTTCTGTAAAATTTAGCTGCAGTCGACTAATGGTTTTTCAGTCGACTGAACAGAACATGTGTTTTCTGAAAAATTTAGCAGCAGTCGACTAATACTTTTTATCAGTCGACCGAACAGAATGTTTGTTTTTCAGAAGTTTTTAGCAGCAGTCGACTAAAAGGTTTTTCAGTCTACTGATGATATTATCAGTCGACTAACTTTTCTCAAGTCGACTAAGTTTCAAAAGTTCAGATTTTCAAACGGCTCGATTAACAGATCAGTCGACCGACGATAACGGTCAGTCTACTAATAACTAACTATTAGACGACTAACTGATGTTTCAGTCGACTAATTTTGCCGTTTTCCTGAAACTTCAAAAAGGCGTGTCTTTTCATTTTTCAAACGTTTTGATCGTTCAAAATGCACAGTTTTGACACCCTTTCATACTCTCAATGTATGGAATATTTTAACTATAAATATGAGTGCATTCTACACTCAAAAAAATGGAAATTCAATAGAATTATATTGAATTACTTCTTGCTTTTCACTCCTATCCATTCAAGTATTTGTTTTCTCACTCACGTGATACTTTCACTTCAGTTTTTCACTCAAATCACTTTGAGAGATAGTGAATTCGTGAGTAGAGTATTTCAACAACCTCAAAAGCCAATTGCATCTCATTTGCATTCAAAAGGAAGGCTCATAGGTTGTATTGTAAGTTGTTATTTCTTTTGTGTAAAAAGAATGACTCCTTGGTGTAAAGGAGTTGTTTGCTTTCAGTAGGATTGTTACTGAAAGTGGGACCGGTTATGGTCTGTGTGATCTTGTAGTTTACAAGGTTGATAGTGGAAAATCTCAAGCGGGTTTTGCTTGGGGACTGGATGTAGGTCGGGTTTGACCGAACCAGGATAAAATCTTGTGTTCTTTGTGTGTTTGCTTTGAGATTTGCAAAATCATTCAATATTCCGCAGAAAGTTTTAAAAGCACTATTCACCCCCCCTTTAGTGCTCGTTGCCTCGATCCTAGTGCACTTTCAATGGTCTCTACACAACCTGTACAATCGAGATTGTGGTTTAGATATAGACATAATTATTCATGCAAAATGATGAATGTGATAACGATTTGTACTAAAGAAGACAAAATCTTAAAGCGGTGATTACTTAAGAATTCTAAACATTACAACAATTTACGCTAATGAAAGTTATATGCTAAGGAAATAACGATTTGTACTAATACAGACAAAATCCTAAAATGATGATTACTTAATAATGCTAAACATTACAATGATTTTAAATCATTTACCTCATTTAATTGCAGTCCATTTAAAATGAATTGAGCATTTTCCTCCTTAACATTTATTGAAGCCCACTGGCCGATCTTGGGAAAACCAAAAACCGCATAGCTACACTGAGGATGCAAGGCAACAATATGCTTTCACGTCTAGGCCTACAAAAATAATATATTAGTAAGACTACAACCTTCAACGGGCTTACTCTATAAGTACTAAATATGTAATAAACAAATACCTGAACAAATGGCCAAAACCCCCCCGACGGTTTTCGTACCCTTACTCGCACGGTAAAGTTGATTGTACAAGTGTGAGAGTATATCAACACCCCATGCTCAGTTGTCGACTTCATCTAAGTCTTTCAGGAACTGCAGCCACAAGTAACTTATTCTTGAATCAGAACAATCGAAAAATAAAGTAAGTCCAAAAAAATAAAGAAGGAAGTTGCGCAACTCTTGGTCAGCTGCTTCAGATGCACATGCAGCGAACAGACCTTCCTATTTATTACAGAAAAAATAAACTTTCATCGATGAGGAATTGCTTTCACTAGAAATACACTCATGTCATTCCTCTATCGACATTTCTAGAAGGGTCGTGCAATTGTTCCTTGGGTTATAGTTTGAATCATGTGTTAGGATATGACTTCTATGGCACTTAAGACCCGTAATCCGTGCCACATCTTCTAGGGTCATGGTGATCTCAAAGCCCCTAAACTGAAACGTGTTTGTCTTATGGTTTCACTTATTGACCAGGTGGATCATGGTGTTCCAACAATTTTTAAAATAATGTTGGTCCAGAAGGCCGTCGAAGTGCATCTTTCGTAATCGGTCCTTCTGATATTCACTCAGCTTTCTGTACCATGACAGAACTACATGCCACTAACACCGCCCTTTCAGCTTTTCACCTGTTGCTCTGCTTCTCTTTTGACCTACCTGTAACATAAAATATCAAATCACAATTAATCACTATACATAGTAATCACTATCGCAGTAATCACTATACATAGAAATCGCTATACATAGTAATCACTATCACAGTAATTGTTATACATAGTAATCGCTATTCATAGTAATCTCTATACATAATAATACCTACCATAGTACATCGCGATATCCAGTAGCAATTAATGTACCTTGGTCACACTTTTCTCCTCTTCATCCCCTCCCTTATTCTGCTTTTATGCTTCTTCCTTCCTTCGCTCTTTCACATCCATCCTCTACTTTTTCCTTTCCCTTTTCTTCTCTTCCTCCTCCTGCTTCTTTCTCTTTCCTTCTCTTCCTCGTCCTCCTTCTCCTTCCTTTGTCTTTCCTTCTCTTCCTCATCATCCCTCTCCTTCCTTTGCCTTTCCTTCTCGTCCTCATCCTGAATCTGCTTCCTTTGCCTTTCCTCTTCCTTCTTCAATTGTTTTTGCTTCTCCTCCTCCTCATTATTCTTTTTCAACTATCTTTGCTTCTCTTCTTCCTCCTTCGCTTCTCTTCCTTCTTCTTTCTTTGCTTTTCCTTCTCCTCCTCCTCCTTTTGCCTTCGCTTCTCTTCCCCCTTCTTATTCTTCTTTTGGTTTTCCCTCTCCTCCTCCTTATTCTTCTTTTGGTTTTTCCTCTCCTCCTCCTCCTCCTCCTTCTTTTGCCTTCGCTTCTCTTCCTCCTTCTCCTTATTCTTTCTTTGCTTTTCCCTCTCCTCCTCCTTTTGCCTTCGCTTTTCTTCCTCCTTCTCCTTATTTTTCTTTTGCTTTTCCCTATTCTCCACCTCCTCCTTCTTTTGCCTTGATTTTCTTTGTTTTTTGTCATTATCCTTCTCCTTCCTTTCCTTTTGCTTCTCTTCATCATCCTTCTTCTTCTTTTTCATTTGTACTTCTTCCTCATCATTCTTCATTGGATTATCATCTTCAATATCTGACGAATCAGGCTTTGCTCTATACTCTACCAACAATTGCTCCCTTTCTTTATCATTCTCAATCATCATTATTCTATAGTACACTTCTAATTTCTCATACAAAGCATATTGTTTAACGATTTCGTCAAGATATTTCCTCTCTAACGACGAAGTGTTTCTTCTCTTACGAATGTAAGCCATTGGTAACCTGCACAACACAAAAACTTATAGAGACGACAAAGGGTGCCTCGGCGAAAGAACACGAAGCGTTAGATTTTTTGTGGAACGTTTAGGGGGAAATATTGCAAGGAGCGCCTTTTATAGCAGAGGAGTTTAATGCTTATGGGACCCACCAAAGATTTTATAATAAAATAACATATACCTTTAAACGGTTCACGTTTTAGGCGGTTTACACAATGACGTCTTTGTCAGCCACAAAGATTTGCCTTTGTTACGAAAATATTGTCATAGTATAACGCAAATCGATAATCAAATATCATACAAATCGATATGAAAATTTCTATTGATAGCTTATAAATCGATATACAGAATCAGGATAGAAATCGATATTAAGAATCAAAACAATATCTTAAATTGATATCAAGAATCAACATAGAAACCAATATTAAGATTCAGAATAATATCTTAAATCAATTTAGAAATTTGTATTGATATCTTAAAAATCAATATTTAGAATCAAAATAATATCTTAAATTGATATTAAGAATTAAAACATCTTAAATCGATATGGAAATTCCTATTGATATCTTAAAAATCGATATTTAGAATCAAAACAATATTTTAAATCGATATTAAGAATCAAAACATCTTAAATTGATATTAAGAATCAGCATAGAAATCGATATTAAGATTCAGAACAATATCTTAAATCGATTTGGAAATTCGTATTGATATCTTAAAAATCGATATTTAAAATCAAAACAATATCTTAAATCAATATTAAGAATCAAAACAATATCTTAAATCGATATGGCAATTCCTATTGATATCTTAAAAATCGCTGTAATGTTTAGTCGATTTGCCTTTGTTACGAAAATATTGTCATAGTATAACGCAAATCGATGATCAAATATCATACAAATCAATATGGAAATTCATGTTGATAGCTTATAAATAGATATACAGAACCAACATATAAATCGAGGGTTTAGGGTTTATAGTTGAGGTTTAGGGTTTAGGGCTTAGGGCTTAGGGCTTAGGGTTAGGGTTTTAGGGTTTGGGGTTTGGGGTTTAGGGTTTAGGTTTAGGGTTTAGGGTTTAGAGTTTAGGGTTTAGGGTTTAGGGTTAGGATTTAGGTGTAGGTTTAGGTTTAGGGTTTAGGTTTAGGTTAGGGTTAGGGTTTAGAGTTAAGCTTTAGGGTTTAGGTTTAGGTTTAGGTTTAGGGTTTAGGTTTTAGGGTTAGGGTTTAGTAATATATTAAGGGTTTAGGGTTTAGCATTACGGTTTAGTAAGATATTAAGGGTTTAGGGTTTAGGGTTTAGGGTTTAGGGTTTAAGGTTTAGGGTTTAGGGATAGGGATAGGGTTAGGGTTTAGGGTTTAGGGTTTAGGGTTTAGGTTTAGGGTTTAGGGTTTAGGTTTAGGGTTTAGGGTTAAAGGGTTTAGGGTTAAAGGGTTTAGGGTTAGGGTTTAGGTTTAGGGTTTAGGTTTAAGGTTTAGGGTTTAGTAATATATTAAGGGTTTAACGTTAGAGTTTAGTAAGATATTAAGGGTTTAGAGTTTAGGGTTTAGAGTTTAGGTTTAGGGTTTAGACATTAGGGTTTATAGTTTAGGGTTTAGTAATATATTATGGGTTTAGTGTTAGGGTTTAGTAATATATTGAGGGTTTAGTGTTTGGGGTTAGGTATAGTAATATATTATAGAATATATGTACCGATTTATAAAATATTAAGTGCTTTCTAGTGTCGATTTGTTAGATATTGTAGTATGTAATTGAAAACTGTGCATGAGGAATTTACATTGTAGCGACATGAGGTGGCCATTTGTGTATTCAAATCATTGCTCATTTAGCGATTTCTATGAAAATCGCTTCAAAGCTTCATACCTGTAATTAAATAGCTGTCACGTGAATCACTATCGTCAACAATTATAAATCGTTATTTTATTAAACATATAAATCGTTCCTGCTTTAAACGTACAAATCGTTGCTTCAAACATACAAATCAATGTAGAAATTGCACCCTTCATAAGTACATATCGTTGTAACGTTTGGGCTTCAACAATAAACATTGTTCCACATCCCGCTCGTTGTAAAAAATTGATATGCCTTGTGAGACCTGGGTTCCGGTTGATGATTTATGCGATTTACGCAATGACGTATATGTCGGCCACAACGATTTTCCTTTATATAGAAAATATTGGAATAGTATAACGTAAATCGTGGTTGTAGTAACATACTATTGATTTGTGATATATTGTTTTGTTTGTTAATATCGATTTGTAAGCTATTATACTGAATTTTTGTATCAATTTGTAATATATTATGCGATATGTATATCGATTTGTAACATATTATGTGTTTGCTAGTGTAGATTTGTAAGATATTTTTATTGTGATATTGAAATATGTGCATGCGGCATTTATATTGTTGCGTGATTGCGGTGGCAATTTGCATATTCAAATCGATGTTCATTTAACGATTAAAATTGAAATCGCTTCACAACGTCGTAGCTGTCATTAAATCATTGTCATGTGAATCACTATCATCAACACGCATATACGATAAGTCATTTCTTTTATTGTCACGGTAAATAATAACTCGATGCATAGTATAGTGTGATGCAACTGATGATCATGACAGATAACATGAAGAATGATGTGCATGTAGATTTAATTTTGTATGGTCGACAAGAAGAAATCCTTTTGCCTCATAAGTGTGCGTAGTTTTCATTCTCCTCCTTCTTCCTTTGCTTTCCTTTCTCTTTGTCATCCTTCTTCTTCTTTATCATCCTTAGTTCTTTCTCATCTTTCTTCGTTTGCTTTTTATCTTCAATATCTAATGAATCAGGCTCCGCATAATAAATATCTAACAATTGTTCATATCTTTTTCATTTTGAATGTTCATTATATTTTGGTACTTTATATAACCCTCATATATATCGGATTGGCGAATGATTTCTCCAAGAGTCATCCCCTCCAATGGTGAAGGCTTTCTTGTCTTACGAATTGTAGTTATTGCTAACCCGTACAACATATAAATCTAACCGCATCATTATATGTTACAACCGCCTCCCCAAGTATATATTATTACAAATTATCATATTTGTTACACAATCACCAACATTACAAGTTATCGCAATATTTGGCTTCATAAGTGAACATCGTAGTACGATTTAGCAAAATTAAGTACAAATCGCGGTAACTTCATAATTACACATCGCTACTGCATCAAACGTATAAATTGTTGTTGCTTCAAACGTACAAATCGCACCCTTCATAAGTACATATCGTTGTAACATTTTGGCTTCGTAAGTAAACATTGTAGTACGATTTAGCAAACTTAAGTACAAATCATGGTAACTTCATAAATCATAAATACACATGTCTACTACTTCAAACATATAAATCGTTGTTGCATCGAACATACAAATAGTTGCTTCAAACATACAAATCATTATAGAAAGCAAACCCTTCATAAGTATATATCATTGTAAATCATAAATCGCTACTGCATTAAATGTATAAATCATGGCTGCTTTAAATGTATAAATCATGAATCATAAATCGTAAATCGTTACTACTTGAAACGTATAAATTGTTGTTGCATCGAACAAATTGCTACTGCATTAAATGTATAAATCATTGTTAAATTCAAACTTACAAATCATTGTAGAAATTTAGCCCTCATATCATTATAATGTTTGGCCTTCATAAGAGCAAATCGTGCTAACTATTTTTCGATGCTCAGAAGGTGGATATGTACAAATTGATTTGTTTCAGTATGAAAATAGGTATTATTTAGCATGAATAGTATAACCAGTTGTAAGATTTAGCATTCAGATTTACAAATCAATTTGTTTACATAACGAAACCTTACACAAAACTCACCGAAAAGACACAAGTTTTGCTAATTCGACAGTAGAGGAGAAACACCTAGAAGGTAGATGCAACCGATGGTGGCAACGGTGCTCCGACGGCAGTAGACGATGAAAATGGGTGCTTCGATGGTAGTAGACGACGACAAAGGGGTGCTCCGGCGGCAGTAGACAACGACAAAGGGTGATCCCACAACAGCAGACGACGTCAAAGGCTGCATCGTTAAAGGGAGCTCCTGTTACAGCAGATGGTGCATCGTCAAAGAGTGAGCCAAAACGTTTAGGGTGACATATTACGAGGAACTCCTGTTAAAGTAGAATCGTTTACTCCTTAGGCCAAAAATGATGATGATTTTAACCCTTTCTCTCTTCTAGCGGGAGGATATTTTTGTCCTTTACTTGAAACATTGTTTCATGGCGCTAATGGCGGGAAAGGGTACTTAAGTATTTGCAAACAAACTAGACTTCGATGCTAAGTGATGCTGACACATACGAGGAAATGAGCCCCACGTGCTTACATACATGGCACTCATTCAGACCCGAAAACACGCACCTGCATGTTCAGGGGGGAACATATAATTTGCTTCGACTTTATAAGACTATATTGTCTACCTCATGAGTTATCATAATTTTATATATGAAAAAATTGATCAAATATCCAAACCCATGTTCTACCTTGGATCCTAATAAAAAAACATGTTAACATTTTTCTACAATTAGTAAGTTATGATTGTTTTAGTGAATTGGTACACTCAAGCAACACTACTCAACTAACAAGAAAAGAAAAGAAAAACATGAAACATGATAAGATATCTCATTTTTTATCTTTGATACAAATTGAAAATGGATAATTAAACCTTCTTATGTTCTAATAGATGCATATGTTATATATGTCTCTCAAACAATCTTATTTAATTCAAAATAGTCTAGAAATTATCTTAGACAAATGAAAAACATTCTGAGTTAAAGACAATTTTCAATGCAAAGAACATCAAGATTCATGTTCTCAAGATTAGGATAAAGGGTTAAAATTAAAAACTTAATACTTGAATCAAGAACTACTTCTCAAGAAATATATAATCATGAGAAAATAAAAATATATAAATATCACATTTTCCTTTGAATTTTCACATAAACATATGATAGTCTCATTTAGATTCATATAGGTAAGTTAAAGAAAAAATCAGCACATCATTCAATAGAAACTTTAGATATTCACATCAAAGAGCTCTCGAGATTATAAATAAAGGTCTTTCTCAATGATAATTATATTTACACAATGGGATGAGAGCATCCATGTATCCATATCCAAATAAATTTCACATGACATTCATTTATCAATAAAGATACATGTTGATCAAAATTATCATGATGAATAAATATATTGATCTAATTCATAAATATAGATTTGAAACCATACTTGGATCAAAAAATTTGAATACGGGTCAAGAACCAAAAAACAACTTAAAAAAAGGTCTAAACTAAAAATGGTTTAAGAAGGGTCTGAACCACCTAAAAATACAATAAAAATAAATCAGCATATGTATATAACACTTTTGGAACAACTAAGGCAAAGTGGAGGTTATTTGACCAAAGAGCTTGAGTAAAAAACTGCTAATTTTGAGCCAAAATAACAACATTTACTAAAGATACACTACTAAAGATACACAAATCTCTGTCCGCCCCCTTGCGATCATATAAATCTCATATTCCTACTTTAGAAAGGTTCGATATTCTACATTTATATATTTCGGATCTTATCAAGTTTTCTGCATTGCATCAGATACTCATATTTTAGATTTGAGGTAATCAAGCACATCCTAATACATCTAGACCTATGGTCTTATACCCAACTTGGGTTCAACAAAGGTGGGGTTTGGAGCTGAACCCTCCTTATATCTTTAAAATAAAATAAGCAAATACCTTATTCAAAGAAGGGAAAATGTTGGCTATGTTCGTGGGTCCCAAACCAATGAGTAAAAAACTTTATTTGCTGCTTCCTTTTTTGTTTTCACATTTGACCCTCGAGATGTAATTTACATGTTCCATTTAATAGAAAACAACTTTTAAATAATATTTTTTTGACCAAACATCTTTGAGGCTTGAAAAATCGATGGCCAACAACATTTCCTAATTTTCAACCCTAAAAAATATACATTTTCTATTGAAAATGCATTCCAAGGGTCAATTCCTACTATTTTTTCATAAAGATACGTGGACACAAAGAGATGTTACTTGTAAGTTCTATTTTTAATGGAAAATTTTCAAATACTCCCAAACATTTTGCCCTAATTCATCAGCATACCAAACATTTTGGAGTTTGCAAATGCTCACCAAAGTTTTTACTTGAGTTAATCAAATGACCACAATCATAACCTAACAATTGGGTTATTTTTGGGTTAACCCTAACTCATATTTTAAAGTTACCATTTTACCCCTATATATGGTAAAATAAAATTATTAGTTTATCCTTATTCTATAAGTAAGTTACGTTTAGAAACATGACTCTAACCACTACACCATAAAATCACTGTCAATTATTTTAAAAAAGAATTAATATAAAGCTTGAAGTGCAATAAGTCAATCAATCTAGAGGTGCTAACTGGTCATGTTTGGTTCGGACCTAGGTGAAACCAAACCCAAACCTCATTTGAGATGATGATATCGGGTCTGGACTCGGGTCTAATCAGACCCACAATAAGAGAAACCATACTCGGATCCCATAAGGATTACATAAACCAGATCCACACCATACTTGGTAAAATAATATTTTTTATCATTTTTACATTGAAATTATGGATCTTAATAGAAACTTGGGTTGGGCCTGAGTTTGGTATGAAATTTCACAAACCCTACTGGTTCCATATGTTAATCAGACGCTTTGGGTCCAACCTAGATTCTAATTGGGCCTTCTTATTTATCACCAAACCCTAACCTTATAGGGTTTGGTACAGTTTGGGTTCGAATCAAACCCCACCCATTGACACCCCTAAATTAACCCAAATTACTTGACTACTAATACCTTAATTGCGTCCGTTTAGTTGACCTGATAAATATTTGAACCTAAATTCAAGTTATCAGGTATGGTGTGGGTCTGGTTCATGTAATCTTTATAGGATCCTTGATATGGCTTCTCTTATGGTGGGTTCATTTAGACCGGGTCCAGACCCGGTATTATCATCTCAAATGAGGTTTGGGTCTGATTCTACCTGGGTCCAAATCAAACCAACGGTTAACACCCTTAGGTTGATTGACTTATTGCACTTTAAGCTTTATATAATTTTCTTTTTTTTAGAATAACCAACAACTTTTTTATAGTGTAGTGGTTAGAGTCATGTTTCTTGGTGGGGAGGTTAACTTTTTTTACTAAGTACATTCAGTTGAAAGCCCTACACACGATCAAACTTACTTTATTCATAAGAGTAAACTACTAATTTTATTTCACCAATAGCAAAATTATTAAACTATTATTAAAAATATTAAAATAATATTTATATATGTTAGTGTCCGTGTCAGTGTGTTCGAGCATGTCCGCTTGTATATAGTTATTGTTTGACCATGCTAAACACATCCATGGGGTCACATCTCGTGAGGATGACCTGCCCCTTTGATTTTCAACTAGGGTTTATGTAGCCTATTTTCCCTTCAACAATCAATATAAATTTGCGAATAAATCCAAAGTTCGATGCATCTTAATAGATTATTACCTAATTTGCAAGCCACCCTATAAAATAACTAGTTGATAGCAATCTACCAACCCTGTTGCCAATGTATGAGTATTTTATGTGCATATCATGTGAAAGGTATTTGAAATATGTTACGCTAAGGTTGGCATCAATTTCACAAATCATACCTCTCCTCCCGACCGTTCCAAATGTGCTTCATCATTTTTATTTTGGCCTCAATTGTTCCATTCCCATGTAAAGGAAAGACTTTACGTGAGAATAGACACTGATTTTAAAGAGTACTTCTAGCTCAAGTCATGTTAAAGTTTTTCATGTGAGGCTTTCATAGGAAGGAGAGGTATGAATTGATTTAGGTATAAAAGTAGTTGGTGATGGCCCGCTTGTGCCATCATAGCACTTTTCTGTCATGATGATTTGCTGAGTGTGGGCATGGATTGGGCCGACCAAGTGATGTAAATCAAGAGGGCTCGGTTTATGAAAAAACTATGTTACCCTACTCCTATGCATGAAATCTAAAGAGAAGCAGACAAAAATTTAAAATTACATAAAACTCAAGAAAATAACAATTTTTAATCATTCAACTCTCAATTATCCCTTCTACGTAGGGTTCTTATCCTTTATAGACAAGGTCTCCTAAATCCCAATCCAAGAAAACTATCTAATTTGATAAACTCCTAAAAAATAAAACTTACAAGCATAAGGATCCAATATTCATTATAAGATGACCCAAACAAAAAAATATCTAAACTAAAATAATATAGATCTCAAATGATCTAAAGAGGGATATGGACCCAGCTCCGCTCTTGCATCATTCTCCCTGAGTTAGAGAAGACTTGCTCTCAAGTTTTATACTGCACCACGAACTGAGTAGAGCAAGCATTCTTTTTGAATCATTCATAGTCATCAACTGCATCTTTTTGAAGATTTGAATCAAATGAATCTAAGCTTGATTTGATCCAATTTAAAGTAGCCCATAAACAAACAATTTGGATCTCATCTTATGTTCCACATGCTGATGTTGCACCATAAACATGCTCAGGTTCTGGGGTAGGTTTGGTTTAGGCGAGGAGGGTACATGTGAATTTTGGATCTAAATAGAAGATAAGGCTTGAGGTGGTTCTCTTGAAATTAAATGGGCTGATTCAAGATAATGAGCTTGGTGAATATCCGGTTGGATCGCGACAGGATTATCAATACAATAATTCATCGGATCCAGAATAGAATGGGTCAAATAATCAAAACTTGAAAAGGATTGGTCTAGTTTAACTCTGGTCCAGATCCAAAATATGTATAGGTCTAGTCTTGACCCAGTCTGGTTTGGAATCAGAGCTCTGTTCGGGTCCGATTAGGTCCAGTTTGGGTTTTGATTTGAGACATAAGACCAAAATCAAGGGATTGGGTCCAATCTTAAAGTGAGACTATAACACCTCAATTTTTAAACAAAATTTTAGGAATTTTTTAAAAAAACCCTACAGTTCACAAACACGCAAACGAGACTAGAATTACATAAACCAATCATGCATTTAACATAATTAAATCAAACCAGCCAGTCAACTAGTCTAAATAATCAGAGTTTATAACTTAATAAAATATTTAATTAAACAAATAAGAAAATAATAAATGACCCAAGCTAGTATCCCAAAAAGAACCTTGGGGAAATTTGTGACCCTTCTGGCGCTTCTGTAAACCTCCCGCCATCACCGACCAACATCACTCATTACTTAAAAATTGTTAAAAGTAGGGGGCAACCCAAGCCTCGTAGGATACACTTCACAACATAGGCGTAGAAAAAATATAATACATATTTCATACATCTTTCTATAACCCAAAACATTTATAACATGATAATTTAATGGCATATAAACATATACAATATGTGGATCAAGATTTCACATAAAACAATACATAATCAGATATACCAATATTCACAACCTATGTATGTAAATACAAAAACATGCATGGAATGCATAAACACTTAGGCTAACACATAACACATAACATTGGTACTTGTGAACATACTCCTAGGACTTAACTCTCACTCAACAATTATTTATGGTGTTTATTATTCTATGTATTTTAGTTTTTTCAAGGATTCAAAGAGTATGTGAACTTTTACTGAGACGGTCTATGACCATGAGAAACCACAGTGAATAATCCAAAATCACGATTTCTATTCCGCAGAGTGATGGACTACCTACCTAGGTTTCTTTGATAGCTCGGGTCCCTACGTTCAAAGATGAAAAATTCATGGAGACGCCTTTGCTCTCCAAACTCCCTTACCATGCTTGCAGGTTACGATAAAGGAAGGTAATTGATGTTGGTTATACCTATAAAAGTTTAAAGACAAAGATCATGGAATGGTTAAAGGTACAAATGACATCCATCAAACAAAAAGAGCATCCATGATAGAATAACTTTCATTATGGGATGCTAAAGCATTTAAAGGAGCTCAAGAAGACACAAGGATCCAACAAACTCTCAAACCCTCATCTTTTTTTTCCATTGTCTCTATCTTTCTTTCTTTTTTTTTCTTCTCGCTTGTATTTTGAGATTTGAGAATCAGAACCTATTGTAAAGTGAAGAAATCCCGAAATAAAATTTAAAATCTCTATATCTCAATTTGAGTGTTAAAAAAATCAATGTTCAAACGAAAACAATTACATATATTGTTCAACACACCAAAAGGATACGTGTGCAATCAAAATCTTCCTCTTCATCACCAAGAAGACAGATGCACCTTTCTTTCTATCCTTCAATACCCAAGAGAAGCCCAAGCCTCGAGCCACCACCAGATAGCCAAAAAAATATACACTCTCAACCCCTTATGAGAGCCTCATGTCCCAAAGAGAGACTCTCTCTCTCTCTCTCTCTCTCTCTCTCTCTCTCTCTCTCTCTCTCTCTCTCTCTCTCTCTCTTCACTAAAGCCAAAACCCAAGCCCTAGGTGAATAGACGTTACCATAAAGAGAGGCTTTTCCTTCTTTTTTTTATTACTATTTACCTTAACACTCCAAGAAAACTCATACGTTTCTTTTTGGGTTTATAATACTCATTTCATATGGGTTACTATAAAAGTTCAAGAAAAAGAGTCCAAGGCAGTACTCTTATGTGGCGCAAGTGGGTCCCATGTTCAAGCCACACACTACAGTAATAACCTACACTTTTGGATCGACCCAATTCATTTAGTCAGAAGACTCAATCGATAGCTTATCGCTTAAGTCTATATAAATGTCTCTTTCATATGAAAATTATGGAAGTTCTTGATACCCCCAAGCTCAGAATGTATAATTTATGACTAATCTTCAGCTATTAGAAATGGTCCAACAGCTTCTCCAAACTCAATATGGGGCCCTAGTAGTGAAGATCAACTAGTCTGGACTACGAGCAAACTTTTCACCATAATGAAATTGGCAAAAACAAAAGTCAGATTCAGAGCAGCTAATTTTATTAGGGGTAAAGGTTATAAGCCTCGTGGTATCTTTGTACTTTGCTATGGCAGGAGGACTCGTTTTCCATGACTGCTTAAGGTAGCGTGCTATTCCAACTGTCTGTAAGTGCAATACTTTGTCAACGAATAATATTTTCTATCCTCGTGTAAGAAATCTTTTAGAAAAAAACTCTATTTTTGTTTAATTTTGCACTATCTTTGCATATCTAATCCTTTAACTATGGGTTTGGTTTAGCAAAAACCAATCTTTGGATCATGTTTTCCCCATGTACATGTTTTATTTTTTGGGGGTTAAAAAATCAATGGCCTACAATGTACCAAACGTTCAACCCTCAATACAGCACATTTTTACATTGAAAAACACAATGTAAGAGTTGATTCTTACTATTTTGACCATGTGAGGTTTCTTACCACCAAGGTAGCAAACATTATTCCTTTTGTGACCATTTCTTTGGCCAATTTGTAAGAACATGCTGAAGAAAGTAACACATCTTCTTGGAAGATGGCGACTACCAAATCAAGATTTACTAATAAAACATTTCAAATGGGGCTCAAATGTTTCAAAGACAATTTTTTTAAAACATTCATTGATAATTATGTTTCAAAGACAAAATTATTAATGTATGCTAGATTAACTCTTTCAAGGAGCAGAGTTGAAGACCCGGGTTCATAAGAATCCATTTTAAATTTTAGAGTTTTTGGATCTTTGTATTCAGATATTAGTTCTATCCAAAATTCAAAAGTAAGATTAGGGTTTTATTTTTTTATAAATACTTGTGATGTAGGGAAAGAGTTCAGAGTTGCATGATTAAGAATTGTTATTTTTTTGAGCTTTAACCAATTTTCAGTTTTTTTTTTACTTTCTTTGGATTTTGTGCGTAGTAGTAGTGTAACATAGTTTTCCCGTAAACCAAGCACTCTCGATTTACATCAGGTAGGCATTGGGAGGACCAGTCCATTGGTCCACCTGATCGGTCTAGCACTTGGGCCTTGGATCTGATAAAATTGACTTGAACTTAATGCCACAATTACAGTTGTCAGGATTTTATCAATTGAGAAAATCTTGTGATAAATTAAAAGTATTTTCAAGAAAAAATGGAGAAAATTTATGTGTATCTAAAACGCAAAAGTATAAAAAAATATTATAAAATATAAAGCACTTGGATGAAACCCACTCAAATTAGGTTTTACTCACAAAACTTGGTTTGTTTGCTTGTTTGGGTGTCACCAAACCAGATTTAAGTAAAACCTGAAGTTTTCAACATTGGGTTGAAACCTAGAGCTTGTTTGCTTTGGTCATAGGTGAGAAAGTGAAAGCTTGAAAAAAGTAGAAGCCGAGAAAGTAGTTGTGATTGTGAATCACAATGTCAACCTTGAGATGTACTTTCACAATATTCAAGGAAAAAATAGGCAACAACAATCACAGCTGGAAATCATAATCATACGTTTACTTTTTCATGTTCCACTAACCTTGAGAAAGTATGTGATTGTGATTCACAATTACAAGATCCAAGAATTATTGGGCATTGAAAACATGCCCCTAGTTTTGATAAACCTACCCCCACAGATTTTCGCCAAGAAAACCCCGCTTATCAAGTTGAAGAGGTGGTGTGGGGAGCAAAAATTTTATTTTTATTGTTTTTTTATTTCATCATTCACATGAATGATGTCATCTAAAGGTTTTTCTTTATTAGTGGCTAGATGAAATATGGCCACTCATAATTTTTTTCAAAAAAACTGTTTTTTTCAATCAGCCACAAGCTAGAAAAATGGCCGGATGGCCACCACTGACCAGCCAGTGCGAAAAATTGTTGGATGGCACCATTTAGGCCATTTCTCACTGACGAGTAACCAAAAAATGATAGCTCTTTTATATTTTTCGAGTTTTAAGCTACCAAAAATCTTGCTTTTTAGTTTCTCGCATCCAACTAAAAACATAAATCTCTAATCTAAGTTTTTGCTAAAAACGTAGTTTTAAGCAAAACTTGGGTTTCTCAAAACATATTAAGTTTTGCCCCCTATCGTTCAAATAGGGCCTAAGTGTTGAAAACTAATTAAGTATTTATATCATGATGATATTGTGAAGGGAGCTGTTATTTTGAAAATATCATGATTTCCAAGATTTTATAGTTTTACAAAATTTTCATAGTAAACCATGAAGTCTACAAAATATAGCTGATATTTGTAACCTATGCTTAAACCCAACCTAACATGTATTGGATCAGGTTCAATCCAACTCATTGGGCTATTGGATCAGCATGCTAAAAACATAGAGGAAAACACCATATTTTAACTCAATTAAGTCTCTTGGGAAGAGTTTTTGTTGAGACCAACCCTATTACCATCCTTAGCAGGTCAATCATAAGCCCTCTAATACCTCAGCAGTATGCACCTTAAGAACTGCGTTTAGGGTTTGAAAACTATGCACTTGAAAAGCTTTCAAGGGTAAGTGTTCAAAAAATTGAGAAGCGTGATTTCTCTAATATGAGAATCGAGTTTGGTATTACTTAAAAAAAAGAATTACAAAAAAAATCGAGTTTGGTATCATCTATGATGCATCTTTTACAAAAACAAAATTCATGAGCAAGAGTATAAGATTATGTATAAATTCTCTTAGTTAATTGATGTTATTCCTCTATACAAAAATAAATAGGTCAAGACAAGGGATCCAACTGATGGGTATAAAAGACCCATCTCTCTACAACTCAATTATTTATTGAACCGTGGAATATAATACAGAAGGATAAAACAGAAATATGATACTAAAAATTATAAGAGATGAAAAGATATGTATCACTACTCAGTCCCCATCAAGCCATACCTCACGCAGTAGCCGGTATCTGATAGCGTTCCCCCTGATAGTAAGGCTGATATCTTCCTGTAAGCTTTGGCCGTTGACCACCATTTGTGGTGATGAAGTTGGCGTCCTATCAATGATGCAAGCAAGTGGGGAATCAAGTTCATCGAGCTCATCATCGCTTGTGTGGCATTTTCTCATAACTGAAGAAGTGTTCTTTTTCAGTTTCATGTGGCCTTTCACATCTCCAATGACACAAGATACCAATGCTGTTGGCGGTGGTGAATACTTGATTGGAGCTGCACTACAAGGGTAGGTGCTGATAGGCTCTGTTCCGACAGATGGTAGATCTTCATCAAGAGTATCCTGCACAATATACATAAGCATTAATTATGACTTTTAATGACAGAAAACTTGTATTAGAATGACACATTAGTCTACTGTACATTCTCAAGGAAACAATAATGAATTTTTCACAATATTGGAAATGTATTCAGTAGCACTGCAAACAATTATGAGTCAATAACCTTTCCAAACTTCTAGCCTTTTAAACATAACAAGCAAGGGTTAAAACATTTTACTCATACCAGGAATGAACTATGAAAGCAACAAAAGAAGTGGATGTTAGACAAAAACACCAACCTCAGAATCAAGTGTTCTCAGAACAGCTTCAGGAACCGGGTCAGGACAAAATTCATCAGGCACAAACTTCCACAAAATCTGTTTTATGATAGGTGCTGCAAATGTTGGACATACCTTCATGCAGAGCAAGTGAATGAATAAGGTTCAAAATAATAGGTCAGAAAAAAATAAGCATAAACATAAATTAGCAGCAAACCTCTTTTCTAACAGATGCATCTGAAAGTATATCTTTCGGAAGCATCAAAAGATCACTCAGGGCATTAAGGAGATGGAAAGACTTAAATGACGCTGCAGCATTCTGCCTCCGGTCGTCATGGCATTTTTTGTCTTCAATGGAATCATCATCATCAATCCCAAAAAGATCAGTTAGCCATCTAGACCAGGTCCCAATCTGTGCATCAACAGAGAGGCACGTTCTTTCATTGCAAACAACGGCATCATCAAAAAATGAAATGGATTAAACAATATAATCTATGGAGGTTATCTTACAAGGAAATATCATAATGATGTAAATGTCATGATAAGAACTGGTTCATCAAATTATTACCACCTATATCATATGTTCACCATCTGTACGAGTTTTTCATATTATATCTGTAACATTTCTTGGCTTCAAATGCTTGAAAACCTAAAAGTTAAAACTTAAAAGCTTTCTGGAGTTCTTTTGCAATTACTGCACATTTATTCAGCATATGCTTAGTAAGTACGTGTTCTAAGAAGTTGCATGGCAAACAACATCCTCATACTATTTGTTTTGCAATTCAATGTATTTACTTATTATTATTCTCACTACATTACCATTTCATATAGAACAAACACATGGGAGCACTGGGGAAATGGAGAAAGCAGAAAAGGTAACAAGCAATGAAATAATCAACACTGCAAAAGAACGAGTGCGCATCGATTTTTACAGTTTCAATGAAAAGGTACGAGTTTCATATATAAACACGTAATTTATTACTCACAGCATTTTTCAGTTGTGCACCGATTCCGAAGCTGAGATTCCCACATGAGATTGGTAGAACCTTAGAACCGCTAATTGGATCAGAAACAGGATCAGTTGGAATGTCATCAACTGATTCACGCAGAATGGCATTGAACATAGCTACATCCAGCCTAGCTACACATTGTTGCATAACCTGATAAAATAAAACAAAGACAAGAAGTCTGTTAAACACCTCCCACATAATTGTTTTGTGAACATCAGAAGCTAATCATGAGGATCTTTCTAAAAACAAATCTTTTTGTGCTTAAAATATGACAGTGAGCAACTGAAACTAAAAAATGGAAAAGGCATGAAATTGAGACAATTGCTTCCCAGCCTACAGATCAGACCATCCCCACGAGACACAGAAGTTAAGCACCTAACAACACATATCTTCATGTTCCAAAAACAGCATGCATGTTTTAAAGAACTGGAAAAAGAAAAAGATAATAATTTAAACAAACATTTCAACCTTAAATCTGTCACGAAAAGGATTTGTCATGTAGATTGTAAGTTCAGTAGGGGTTACACCTGAACAAGAAGATTGATGCATACCAATTTTGCCAGCATCGGTAAGCAACCACACTCATGCCCTCCAGCTCGAACAGGACAAAGCCTTTCAAAGGCATCTCGGAAAGCTTTCTTCCATAGGTAAATTGAGAAGTTTCCACTAGGATTCTGTCCTAAAGTTGACATCTTTCCAGCGGGCTTCCTTAGTTGAATACTTCCATCTTCAGTTGGATACTGCATGTATAGAGTCAAAGTCTGGAAAGGAGCAGTAAAAGAAAAAATCAGTCAAACCAGAAGCACAGAATTTTCAGTTCATGGAGTCGACAAATATTTCCAAAAGCATGTGTCCAAGTAATATGCTAAGCCACAAAATACAAGATAAAACCCCTTCATGTCCCCACCTGCCACCAAATAGATTTGATTATTCGACTGAATATCCAGGATTCAATGTTCTCTACAGCAGCAGCAAATGTGTTAGGATCCAGCCAATCTACCAACATTGGGCTTAAATCAAACACCTTTTTCCTTTTCTCAGAAGAATTTTCCTTCCATTTTAAGGTAGAGTATCTTCTCTCATTCTTCTTTCCAAGGTTATTATTGTCAATATTAGGCTTGTTCTGATTTTGCATGTGTGAATCACCAAAACCTTGAGAAATGATTGTCCTCAAGACAACTGAATTTGATAGCCAGAACATCAACCTGATGTAACAAAAGAAGCACTAAATCAGCCAAGGTAACAAATATAAATATGCCACAGAAGGCAGTCAAAGGTTACAATGCACACACACACACACACACACACACACACATGTGTGTGTGTGTGTGTGTTTTTCAACTTTCAACATAATATCAAGATCAATCAAAGAAAAACCAATAAACACAATGCATACTTTGAGCTACCCTAGTTTGCCATGCTTAGGGCTGGTAAACAAGCCATGTAAGACCCACAAAATTTCTGAAATTATTATTGAAAATTCTTGATCAATGAGAAAATTTTGATTTCTGATTTGATTGATCTATGTGAGTGATTATGGATTTAATTTCTATTTTTCTAGCATGTTTCCAGAACAATTGGCAATTATGGGTCATCTGACAAATAAATTGTGAATAATTGATTTAATTGTTAAATAAATCGAATTATTAATTGTATGATCGAATTAAATTGGTTAAGATGGTTAATCACTCTGTCAGAACATAATTAGATATGCAATTTAGTCAAATGAAAAATATATATACATGAAAAATTTATGTACCAATTATTTTAAACTTTATTAGGTTGGATTAGATCCAATTGAGGATCCAATGTGAAGTGGTGTAGGTGTTTCAAAAAAATAAAATAATGTAATTGTAGAATGTGATGGGGTTGTACAGCCACCTGTGAGTGTAGAGAGAGAGAGAGAGAGAGAGAGACGGCTGCACAATAGAACTCATTAATTGAGATTAGGGTTTCTCTCTATATTAAATAGAGAGAGGCAAAAACAGAAAAATTACATCTAAGTCCTTATGAAAATAATATTTCAGAAAACCTCTAATATATGAGAACTTAACCAAAAACCACCTATTCTCAACACTCCCCCTCAAGCTGGAGCATAGATATCTATCATGCTCAGCTTGTCACAACATCTGGAGAAATTTGGCCTAGCAAGAGGCTTTGTAAACATATCTGCAACTTGGTCTTCAGACTTTAGGTATTTTGTAGTGATATGACCAGCTTGAATCATATGTCTTACATAGTGGCAATCAACCTCAATGTACTTTGTTCTCTCATGAAAGACAGGATTGTTTGCTATATATGTTGCCGCTTTGTTATCGCACATCATGGTCATTGGAGAGGAAACCTTCATCTAGAGATCATTAAGAACAGTGCGAACCCATATCAATTCAGCAGTTGTTTGGGCCATAGCCCGATATTCTGATTCTGCACTTGACCTGGAAACCACATTTTGTTTCTTACTTCTCCATGAGATCAAGTTGTCTCCCAAAAACACACAGAATCCTGTGGTAGACTTTCTATCTACTACAGATCCAGCATAGTCAGCATCAGAATAGGCTACTATCTCCAGAGTTCCACCTTTCCTGAACAGTAACCCCTTTCCAGGAGAGGATTTTAGATATCTGAGAATCATTATGGCTGCATTCCAGTGTACCTCGGTTGGTTTGTCCATGAACTGGCTAACTTTGCTTACTGCTAAAGCAATATCTGGTCTGGTCACAGTTACATATAATAACTTCCCTACTAGGGAGCGATAGCTTTTACTATCAACAGATTTTGACCCTTCTTCAAACAACTGAACTTTATGGTCCATGGGAATATTTGTTGGTTTAGCTCCCAACATGCCCGTTTCCTTTAATAAGTCAAGAACATACTTCCGCTGAGACAAAACCATCCCTTCACGGCTTCTAGCAACTTCTATACCCAGAAAATACCTGAGTGAACCAAGGTCTTTTGTAACAAAGTGTTTTTGAAGATGAGCCTTTGTGGCTTCAATAGCTTTCACATCATCTCCTGTAAGAATGATGTCATTCACATATACCACCATAACAACTATGCCAGAGCTAGTTTTCTTTATAAAAAGTGTATGATCTGCTGCCGATCTATTAAAGCCAAAGCTTGACATCACTTCAAACAACTTTTGAAACCATGCACGAGGACTTTGTTTCAAGCCATAAATCGCCTTTCTCAATCTGCACACCTTCTGACACTCTCCCTCAACCTCAAAACCTGGAGGTTGTTGCATGTAAACGGTCTCAGATAAATCCCCATAAAGAAATGCATTTTTCACATCTAATTGACACAAGCTCCAACCATGCTGAACAGCTACTGAGAGAACAAGACGGATGGTACCCATCCGTGCCACAGGAGAAAAAGTTTCAAAGAAGTCAATTCCATATGTCTGAGTATACCCTTTCGCGACTAATCTGGCCTTGTACCTGTCAATAGAACCATCAGATTTATACTTTATTGTATATACCCATTTACATCCAACAATGTCAGCATCTGCTGGGGAATCAACTAGATCCCATGTATGCTGAGAGACCAAAGCTGTCATTTCTTTTTGCATAGCCAGCTTCCAGCGATTATCGAGTCCTGCCTGGTGATAGTTCAGAGGAATGGTTTCAGCAGACAAGGCTGAAATAAACGACTTCATTTGATGTCCAATTCTGGCATGGGAGACATAATGAGATATGGGATATAAGGTGCATTGTCTTGTCCCCTTTCGTAGAGCAATAGGCCTGCTATCATCATCCTGAAGATCACTATTGTCAGTATAACTTACCTCAGGAGAAGAAGAAGATGAAGGCTCTTGCGGACATGGAGCTCTACGCACATATACCAATGGCGGATTATTAAATCTGGAGGAGGATAAAGTTTGGTTCGGTAAGGAGGGCACAGATTCCAAAGGAAAAGGAGGGATAGGTAATGGAAAAGATTCAGCTGGATCAACCTGCAGCGGGGACCCGGAACTAGAGTAATATGGAGAAGATTCCAAGAAAGATACATCCGCACTGACATACTCTCGGCGAGAAATAGGATCATAACATCGATAGCCCTTTTGATTCTTTGGATAACCGATAAATATGCATTTTGTAGCTTGAGCGGCTAATTTATCACGGTCAGGGCCAAGTTTGTGTACAAAACAAACACATCCAAATATTTTTTGTGAGAAAGAAAAAAGTGGGGCATCAGGTTTTAGGATATGTAATGGAATTTGATCACCCACAGAAGACGAAGGCATGCGGTTGATCAGATAGCAAGCAGTGGTAATCGCATCACCCCAGTATAAGGCAGGAACATTTCATTGAATCATAATGGTCCTGGCAACATCAAGGAGGTGCCTATGTTTTCGCTCAGCCACCCCATTTTGTTGAGATGAATAGGCACAGGAAGTTTGGGGTTGGATGCCATGATCTTGGTAAAATTGTAACAGACCTTTTGATTTAAACTCGAGAGCATTATCAGTGCGAACAATCTTGACAATAGATTCAAACTGAGTTTTTATTTCAAGAATTAGGGATTTGATAAGACTTGGAACTTCAGATCGTTCTTTTATTAAAAATACCCATGATAACTTAGAGAAATCATCAACAATAACAAGATAATAACGACACTGAGTCCTAGTAGGAATCTTACTAGGACCCCATACATCTCATGAAGAAGTTTAAAAACTTTATTACTAGACTGACTCTGACTCGAAGGGAACGGGCTTCGATGATGCTTGCCCAACTGACATGCTTCACACTGAAATGATGTGGTGGAAGGAATCTGAGGAAAGACCGACCGAAGCTTTGACAATGAAGGATGACCAAGACGACGATGCCACTGAACAGGACTGAATGAATGTTCCACTGCAGCATGAACAGAACCCATTGGATGATATAGGTAGTAAAGTCCATTTTCTTCATAGTCTCCACCAATCTTCTTCCCCGTCAGCAAATCCTGAAAATGACAACCCATTGGATCAAATATTACTCTACAGTTTTGTTCTTTTATAAGGCAACTAATAGAAAGTAAACTTTGAGGAAAGTTTGGAGCATGAAGAGCATTTTTCAACTGTAATAAAGAGGATATAGAAATATTTCCCTGACCAACAACCGGGGAGGAGCTCCCATCGGCTAATGTGACTCCAAGTTGAGCCTTAATGACCTTTAGATCTGAGAAAACACGTGAATTTCCACACAAATGTCTGGATGCACCAGAGTCAATAACCCACTTACTATCATTCGGATGGAGATGATTTCCGGTTGAAAAGGCAACCCCAGCTATAGGAGTGGGGGAACTCAAAGGTCGAAGAGCAATCAACTCATCATATTCCGCACGACTAAGGGTGATACTACTTTCATTTGCAGTGACAGTCTCTGGTGCATTTGTTGCCTCAATAGTAGTAACATTTGCTTTAGGGGTATATGACTTGGATGAAGAAGAGCTTGGCCGACCATGCTTATCCCAGCAACGATCTTCTAAATGTCCAGATTTTTCACAGAATGTACATTGAAGCTTTCCTCTGCCTCCCATACCACGTCCACGTCCTCGTCCTCTAATATTCTGAATATTTCCACGCCCATAACTAGATGGGACAACAAGAGCAGATGATTGAGTCACAGGCTGAGATTGTGGCAGAGAGATCGCAAGTCTACTCAGACGATTGTAAGCATCAGCAAGAGTGGGAACATCTGAACCAGTCAACAATTGAACTTTTGCAACAGAGAAATCTGAAGAAAGACCTGTAAGAAAACGAGCAACCATGGTTTGTTCTTGATGATCCTTTTGCTTCGAGCAACAAAGAGGCCTGTGAGCATTAAGTCTTTCAAATGCAGCTTTGACAGAGACATAGTACTAGGCCAAGGTCTGATCTCCCTGTTGCAAGTTATATATTTCCTGTTCAACTTGCAGGATCCGACTCACATTCGTTTCTTGTGAGTATGTATCACGAAGATTGTCCCACATTAGTTTGGCTGTATTATAGTAGATCAATCCATCGGCAATATGGGGTTCGACACTATTCATGATCCATGACATAACTATGTCATTATCTTCATCCCAAGTGACATATTTTCCCAATTTTTCAGTGGGTGCATCTTCCAACAAAATATGTTTTCGACGATGTCCAGATACCGACATCATAAAAGTTCTGGACCACCTGGCATAGTTGGTTTCATTCAACCTTACAGAAGAGCCATATGAGAAGGGGTTGGCAAAAGCCTTATACTCCCCAATGTGTTCCAGTTTGGAATCACATTTCGAATTTTCAGCCATACTGAAAAAAAACAGAATACCTTACTTGAACAACAAGTGTTCAAGAAGAATTTTTTCTTCAACTCAGTAGGAAACCACACCTGCTGTTTCCACAGCAAACAACAGCCCACACACGAAATAAAAATCAGTCCAGCAGGAAATCACACCTGCTACTTTCCACGACACAGAAACTTAAGCTACCATGTTTCCAAACAAAAAACGACACAGCAGCCACATTCTGAAATAAACCAATCCACTGAAACAACTAAATTTCAGTTGTTGTTGATAGCACAGAAATCACGAACATTGAATGGCCCAAACACATCACGATAAATGAGAGACTGCAGTTGCAAACCAAAGTATTCACTACACTTGTTGTTCTCCAACATATAATGCACGACATCCAGTAAGTATCACAAGTAATCAGCATTCACAGCAGCACAGAAAAAAGAAGATGCATTCACGGCAGAATTCTGATAACACACAATCAGCATAGGCGAGAACCCAGCAATCACGGCAACATAGGAAAAAATAATTTCTGCTATTCCCAACCAGCAGGAACACACCTCGACAAGGACTTCAGCGCTCACGGCAACACAAAAAAAATCTGTAACAGCAGGAACACACCTCGACAACTCACGAACAACAAAAAAAAAATCACGTCATAGTAGAAACCAGTTCTCGGCAACACTCGGTCGCAGTGGATCTTCTCCTTAGATCTGACGACAGATCTGGGTAACATCCCAGATCTGTGATCAGATCTTCCCCAGTCAACCCCACCGAACCTGATTTTTAAAAGGCCGTAGGGTTGTTGCTCCTCTTTGATGAAAAAAAAAAATCAGTCCCTGTTGATGAAGATCACGCTCCCACGATCGAAGGCTTTGATACCATGTAGAATGTGATAGGGTTGTACAGCCACCTGTGAGTGTAGAGAGAGAGAGGGAGAGAGAGAGAGAGAGAGAGAGAGACGGCTGCACAATAGAACTCGTTAATTGAGATTAGGGCTTCTCTCTATATTAAATAGAGAGAGAGGCAAAAACAGAAAAATTACATCTAAGTCCTTATGAAAATAATATTTCAGAAAACCGAACTTAACCAAAAACCACCTATTCTCAACAGTAATAAAGCAACTACAAAAAATAAATAACTAAAATATTTGGGGGTTGGTTTGGAACTAAACCAACCAACCTAGTTGGTTTCTAAGGAAAACTTGGGAAGCACTCAAGTGGGGGTCGACCTCCCATGTGGAGCCCTCCCCTATGCCATGTGCACATGGGGAGGGGTGTGCATTGGGAAATGCATGAGAGGGAGCCTAGGTATGGATCCCAAGGCTCCTCCCAAAGTAGATAAAGATTTTTTCTAACACATAAAGCATTTTCCCATTTTTGTGAAACTTGTAAAAGTGATTTTGACTTGGAAAAGGCATTTTTGAGAGGAGGGCTTGACTTCATCTCAACCCTTCATCTCATACTTTGAATCTTAGCCACACATCTACTAGGCTAACTCTATAAATATGGTCCAAAAAGGTGAAGAAGGGTCATTTGCTTGTTCTCTAAAATTTCTCTCTCTCCTTGCTCTCTCTCCCCCTTCCACGATTTTGCCTCGGAGTAAATTTTTTGAAAATTAACTTAGTTTCAATCTCTTCTCTAGTGTGTAGGGTGAGGTACCATCAAGGGACTTCACTCTACACGATTTTGAAAAGGAGATTTTCTCATGAGCTTGTGCTTTTGAAGAGAGTTCGATCTTCAAAAATGTAAGTAGATTAATCAATAACTTGTGTTCATGTTCTAACTTGCATCCACATACATATATATATTTATATGATAATACATGTAGGTATAAGCATGAATAAGCATGGGAAAAAACCATGTACATACTTCTAGATGTTCTCCTTAGTAGAGTATTTGTAATTTCAATTTTCAATGGCAGTTTTTTCATTTTTAACTTATATTCAAAGGTAGATCTTATGTATTTCAATTTTTAATAGTAGATTTTCATTTTTAATACATGTTCATGATTGAATCTCATGTATTTTTATTTTTAATGGTAGAGTTTTATTTTTAATACATATTCATGGTTGAATCTCATGCATTTCAATTTTTAATGGTAGAGTTTCATTTTTAATACATGTTCATGGTTGAATCTCATGTACTTCGATTTTTAATGGTAGAGTTTCATTTTTAACACATGTTCATGGTTGAATCTCATGCATTTCGATTTTTAATTGTAGAGTTTCATTTTTAATACATGTTCATGGTTGAATCTTATGTACTTCTATTTTTAATGGTAGAGTTTCATTTTTAATAAATGTTCATGGTTGAAAATGTATTTTAATTTTTAATAATAGATTTTCATTTGGTTGAATCTCATGTATTTTGATTTTTAATGGTAGATTATGATTTTTTAATACATGTTCATGGTTGAATCTCATGTATTTCGATTTTTAATGGTAGAGTTCTATTTTTAATACATGTTCATGGTTGAATCTTATGTATTTCGATTTTTAATAGTAGAGTTTCATTCTTAATACATGTTCATGGTTAAATCTCATGTATTTTTATTTTTAATGGTAGAGTTTTATTTTTAATACATGTTCATGGTTGAATCTCATGTATTTCAAATTTTAATAGTAAATTTCTATTTTTAATACATGTTCATGTTTGAATCTCATGTATTTTGATTTTTAATGGTGGATTTCCATTCTTAATACTTTTTCAGGGTTAGATATCTTGCATTTTTATTTTTCAAAGGTGGTTTTTCATTTTGAAATCCATTTTCGAAGTTAGTTGTCAAGTAACTTGATTTTTCAAAGGTGGTTTACTATTTTAAAATCCATGTTAATAGTTAGTTCTCAAGTAACTTGATTTTTCAAAGGTGGTTTACCATTTTAAAATCCATGTTCATAGTTAGTTCTCAAGTAACTTGATTTATCAAAGGTGGTTTTCCATTTTTAAATCCATGTTCATAGTTAGTTTCAATCTGCCATGTTTTTTCTAAAAACAAAAGAAAGAAAAAATATATGACATATATATTATACTCAGGCTCGTTGCTGTCCCAGATCAGACACGACCTAAACCAGGTTCAGATCAGGTCAGGTCTGAACCGCCGACCGGTTCGGGTCCAGACCTGAACCCGACCTTGGTTCAGACTAGGTCTGAACCAGGGAGCCCGTTTGGGGCGTGCTGTTAGTAAAAACAAAAAAAAAACATTGAAAAAGAAACAAAAATATGTGCAAAAACCTTTAGAAAAATATATCCATGTATGTGGTTTGCATATATATATATATATATATATATATATATATATATATATATATATATATATATATATATATATATATATATATATATATATATATATATATATATATATATGTGATGAATGCATGCCATGAGCGAATGCATGCATATAATTAAATATGCAATGTGATGTAAATGCATATAATGGCTAATGTATGATGCAAATGCATAATTAAATATGCATTGTGATGTAAATGCATGCAATGGCGAATGTATGATGCAAATGCATGATTAAATATGCAATGTGATGTAAATGCATGCAATAGCTAATGTATGATGCAAATGCATGATTAAATATGCAATGGGATGTATATGCATGTAATGTGCATGATTAAATATGCAATGTGATGTAAATGCATGTGATGACTAATGTATCATGCAAATGCATGACTAGGTATGTCATATGATGGAAATGCATGCAATGAACTAATAAATGAAGTGAGTGTATGATTAAGTACGTCATACAATGAAAATGCATGCGATTATATGATGTATGATGTAAATGTATGCAATTAAATGTTGTATGACCTAAATGCATTTTGGCAATGAGATTGAATGTGAAGCATTTATTTTTGAGGTTTTATGTATGTTTGAACCATGCTTGCACCATGATTTCCCTATATTTGAGCGTATGGTTCAAGGAACCTTCACAGAGTCAATAGACACACATGTATAGATGTTTCTATTATTGCATTGTAATATTGTTATGCATGTGAGCCATGTCATTCATCTGATAGCTCGGATATGAGCTTGGGTCTGTTAAGAACCCACGAGGTATGCAAGGGAATACTGCATTGCTAGCATATATCCACACCTTGAATGATTCACTTGTCTTCATCGGCGAATTGCTCATACGAGCTAAAGGTGCCAGAGTAACGTGATTGGGTTGGGTACATAATAGCATCATCTTACTGTTATTGCCTTAAGAGGGTACTTGTGCTACTGAACACTGTTTGCCACACGGATCGAGGTACATGGAATGTTACATGCATTAATTAAGAAAAACCCTATAACCCAATCATAATTTGATCTACCTTAGAGAAGGTAGGTGGTCCAGCCTCGAGTGACACAGACACATGAAGATTCACCTACATGTCGTTTTGAACATTTGTTATGAGAGTAATAGCATCTCGTGGGTCTCCAGTCACTCGAAGTTAGGAAGGTCGAGGTTATCCATGTGCCATAAGTGATACACTCCTACTACTGCAGATAGTTCTAGATTGCAATACTTATTGAACGTCTAGCCTTCGTGGGATTCTTTTGGCCACGGGTCGCTCGCTTTGGATATCTGGTCTGTTAGGTACTTCGGGTTAATAAGTCATGAAGCATAATAAACACTCGTCGTAACCTCATCAGCTACGAAGATTATACCCGAGTACTCAGAGATGTTAAGAAAGAACAAGATACGCATTCTCATGAAATATTACTTATGCTTTATTGTTGAGACGCATAATTGTTATCTGCATTGATGTTGAGATACTTGTTGCTATTCACATTAATGTTGAGTTTCATGCTTGCTCTATATTCTATGATATCATGATATGATGATATTATTGAACTGTGATATAACTAAGATGAATGTTCTAGCATGTACAATATTCTATTATTGGTTTAAACTTACTAGCTCAAAAACCTATTTTATGAGGATACATGTGATGAATAAACGATGGTGCGATGGCGTGATGTGGTGGCGAAGCTAGGGACCTTAATTTTTGTATCTCAATTAGATTGAGATGTTTTGTGACTCTATTATATGGACATGGTCCAATGATTTTAAATACATTTAATCTGTCAATGGAATGATATGACATTTTTACTTTTATTCTTATGGAGTCATATTTCTGATGTTATTGTTATTATTCAATGTAACCCGTCCAGGGTTGTCCAATTTCAAAAAGCAAAACTACTTCCACTGTGTATTGTATTTCAAAAAAAAATTTGTTGCAAATTTTCACTTATTTTAAATTGGAAATTTTGGGGGGTTACAAACCGAACAAATTGAGCTTGAGCTGCTAGTCCGCTTGTCAGCTTGCCATGAGCATAGCAAAGCCAAGCTCAAGTTCATTATGAGCTGATCACAAGCTGGCTTGTTTTCTAAAAAACAAATATTTTTAAGTGTTTTCAAAAGTTTGATAATATATAATATACATGTATAAAACATAATAATGTGCATTTTATGTATATAATATATAAATATAAAATATGAAAAACGAGTCAAGCTTGCAATGTTCATGCTTGGCAAATTTTCCTAAATGAGTTGCTTATAGCTCGGCTTGTCAAGCTCAATTTCTGAGCCGAGCCAAACGGCGAGCTGCTTGTCTCATTTCCCAGCCCTAGTCATGCTTATCATTTTTGGACATCTCACTTAAAGTAAGGTTAAATTGGCTTTTCAAAATAATAATTTATGGTGGGATCAATAAAAAAATGAGAAAAAATAGACAATTGAACTAGAAGAGTTTCTCATTGTTTAACAACAGCAATATTTCAGAGGTGGAGGAGGTGTTTTTTCAGAATATTCACTGAAGGCAACCTTTGTCTGTGTTCTCTGGAAGAAAACTCTCAGATATATACAAAACAGCACAGCAAGACAAGCAGAAATGCAAAAGTTAATAATCATTGTCACCATTCATTACCATAACCAAGAGCATATTATATTTTTCAGATAGGATCATTGTAAAAGCCCAACTGACAGCCCTGATATTGGTGCCGATTGTATGAATCCGCTACAAATAGAGCCTCGTGAGGAAAGCTTATTGAGGACATATCATGAGAATTAAAAGCATTGGCCGATAAAAAGGTCACAGCTATATAGCTGTAACTGAATTGTGCATAACTGAAAAGGTTCTTTCATACCTTGGGACATCATTCCCACACGCTTTGGCAACCAAAACTAGCCCTGAAGCAATACTCCTAGCAGCACTGGCCCTCTTCTCCCCAGACCAGTTTCTGTAGGCATGAATATACAACCTTGAAAGACGTCGAGCTGGAGTGTGAACCTTATGGGATGAACTTGCATGTTCTGCAACTACAGAGTAAAGGGCAACCTCAAGTGCTGCTGCTTCTCTGAGCTCAGATTCAAGCTTCTCAATTCTACTCTCCAATTCTTGGATTTTACTCTCAGAAACGACCTCACCTGTCTTTCCATATCCACTAACATCAGAAGCATCCAATCTGCTATGCATTTGTTCAAATCTTCTCATACCATTAGAGGAGAGTTCTAAATTATGAAGTCCTTTTCTTTGATCCATAAGTCGTTTATTGTTTCTTAATGTGATGCCTGTTGAACTGTCCGGCACAGACCTCACAGACGTATTTCCATGACTTAACCTATCACCAATAACACTATTAACCCTTGCCCTGAAAATTCCCTTGTTGAATGCCCGCAAGTCAGTACTTGAAGCCGCTTGCTTCCCATTAGTGTCTTGTGAAACTTTAGGTTGCTGATCAGCAGATGTGTACCCCTCCACGAACTTTACTGAAGAAGTATCAGTGATATTTCCTGGTCCAACATTGACTTCAGGTCCTTTCCAAGGATGTGAAAGTTCCCCAATTATTTCATCATCAGAATTTCCATCAATGTAGAAAGCATCTTCATTTCGTTTTTGACATTTATTATTCACCACATCATTTTCTGTATTTACATTATTAAAATTACTGTTTCCTCCATCAGCCACTGGCTGCATTTCTCTATTAGTTTCACCTCCCTCTTTTGCATTTCTTTCCTTGTGTTCCTTGGCCTCTTCTTCAGCGCCAGGATCATCTATATTTGCAGTAGTTTGCCCACCTGCAGTCAGTCTGTCAGTACTCAGAGGTCCTTCTCTGCATTCTGTGTCATCATGCCTTTTTACTTCTGGGGTGTCTGAAGCAATTTTACTATTGCTCTCATGTACCTCCTGTACCAACACTTTTTTGTCCCCACCACTTGTACTGGTATCTAAACTAACTTCAACATCTGCAGGTCCAGAACTTGACAAAGTAGAAGAACGTTGTGTCGGAAAAGCCAATAATATATCAGAAATCCTTATCGCATTTTTCTTCAGATGTGAAGATTTAGAAGATTCATCATTTTCTAGGTTCCCAGTTCTAGAAAAGACTTCGGATGATGGCAGTTGGGATGATAACTTGTCCAAATCAATTGACTCATTTACCACAGAAGCTGGATCATTGTCAGACTTTGCCAGCACTTCTTTTACAAGGCAGTTGCTTTTTCCAGTGGCCCCTGCAGAACTCTGTTCAAGCTCTCCTGCAGCATTCTGTGTTTACATTGCATCTCATGATCAGATTGTACAAGAAGAAAAAAAATAGTTGATAATTTAAAAGTGAAAATACGGATTTTGAGACATGGCAGAAGAAAACTTGTGTAAAACTTGGGAAGAAACTCACTGTTCTTAGCAGTTACACAAACCTTGATTGCTTCAATTCTTCATTATTCATCCATGTAAGCATGCAAGAGTAAGACTCTAGTGAACATTTAGTTGTTTTACATAGGAACAGTGCCTAACTGAAGCTGAACACCGCAACATAATGCCAATCTTTTCTACGGTACTGCATGAATGGTGACATTTAACTCTTATACTATCAATATTACTAAGGTATTGTTCAGCAAGCCCTTTCAAAAGATAAGGAAGCCTTAAGGCAAAACCAATAGCTCACGGTCAAGATGGAGGGTGCCATAATTTTTCAAAAATGAGTACAAAGAACCATGTCATTTACTCCAAATAATTCATCTGCCATTTTACGGCAGGAATGAATACTTTTTCAGACAATTGGGGGAAAAAACAAACGAAAAACATGACAAGAAACACTATAGAATGCCACTCGGGTTTATTCCTTTAGCTTCAGTTTTTTCTTATTGTTTAGAATATTTTATCCGCTTCAAACCTGAGATAAAAAATCTTAGCCTACCAACAACTAACTTTCAAAGAAATTTATTTCATAAAAAGTTTCTAAGAATTAAAGTTCCAGTTGAATTTCAGTGAAGCCATAATGGCAGCAATACAATATTACAAGCATCAAGACCAGAGTTACCAGCCGGGGAAGCGGGAGCGGGAAGCGAGGCACTTTCAAAAATTTAGGAAGCGGGAAGCGTGGGATGACTTAGAAGAAAATTACGAACCGTCTCGGAAGCGACCTAGGAAGCGAACCGGAAGCGACCTAGGAAGCGAACCGGAAGCGAGGGGGAAGCGAAAAAAAAAAAATTGAAAAAAATGGGGGAAGCGTGCTTCCCATTTTGGGGAAGCGCGCTTCCCAAAAAAAAAGTGTGCTTCCCTGCACGTTTCGGAAGCGCGACGTTTCGCGCTTCCGAAACACGCTTCGGGGAGGCACGCTTCCCCGTGCGCCTAGGCGCTTCCGGTTACTCTGATCAAGACTACAATGAAAACCAATGTAAGGAACAAAATTGTTCCCAAAGTCAAGAAATCATCAGAAGTAGTCCCAACTGCATCTGCATTTATTGTATGGAAGCATCAAAACTATAAAACAGCACTCCTTTAAAACCTGATGTTGATAATGTTGCTTGTAAAAGTTATGGGGTCTATCAAAGAGAGAAGTTGCAATGAGTAATTGACAAACATGACCAGGTTCACTCTCTTTATCAAGTGTCAACCAGTGATTATGTATCTATGCGCTTTGTTGAGCTGAACTTGTAAAGGCACTTGGTTAGGAGTGCAGAAACTAATCAGTAGGGCAACAAGGAGGAGATCTCATACAAAGTTAGCACATACAGAACATTCATAATCATATTAGTAAGATCCTGTGCCCTTCTTTCCAAAATAAAAGTAGCGCAGATCTCAGATGGTATAGAGAGAGAGAATTGAAAGCAAAGATATAATGATACCTCTTCTTCCCGTTTTCTGATGCTCCAAGAACAATCAGATTTAAGAGACAGGGAATCTGCATTATCTTCTGAATAAGGTGGAGAATTAGTCACCAATGTTTGTGAGCAATGAGAGGAAACATCATCATCATCATCGGTGAAGGATACAATTTCAGCTTCTTCTGCGTACTCTTCACTCATAAGAGCAGAAACTGACTCTTTGCCATCCTTATCCAAAGAAATTTCCTTTGGCAAGGAGCCTCTTGATGAAGAGCCACTACTGTCCCTTTCATATGGTTGGATTTTCATGCACAGAACTGGTTGGGATGTGTTCTTATAGCTCCTCTGGCAGTTCATAGGAGCAGTTATACTTACAGGATCCTTGACAACTCCATACTCAGCAAGGTCTATCAAGACAGTCCCCAAGAGCTGGCCTTTTGTGGTCTTGTCTCTGCGAGGCTCATACAAGTTCAGTTCCAAACAATTCTTCTGAAAGGTTTCCATGTCAACGCCCTTTGTGGACAATTCGTGAGATAAAGTCACTGAAAGCCTAAAGGACTCATTAAACTCAATCTTGCCATCAGAACTGGATCCAATGGAAGGAACAACTGTTTTAGTACACCCATAATGCTGTTTCCCATTTTCCCATTGCAGCAACACTGAGCGCAGAGTTTTCAGAGATTGGGAGGGCGGCCATGGTTTGATCTCTTGTACATGGATGACATAATCAACCTGGATGGACGTACCCTTCCTGGTCTTTGTTCTTATCCCAAGAACCATGATTGACTAATGTTTCTAGAATAAGAGGGTGCAATATGGTTTGGTGGTATGACTGCAACTTCTGGATTTCAACTCAGTGCAGAATAATTCACCTGCTGACGGTCATTATACCAACTTCAAAAGACAGACTTTGTTGACAATGTCCCCTGAATTAAAGGATAAACATCCCTCAGTAATGAGTTGAGAAAAAGAAACAAAATTTGAATCAGACCATGATTTTCGGCTGAAATGAGTGCCGGGTTTTCTACAAAAATAGTAAGAGAAAATAAGCAAATTTTTCTAACATTTCCAATGTCATCACACCATCCAGAAATAAAACATTCTATGAAAGTTTTGAAAACTTTCTATGACTTCAAAATAAAAAAAGTTTTGAAAACTTTTCTGGCTTAACAGTGAAAGAAAAAAGGGATTGCATCACAAGATTAACGGTGCAAAATCTTCCCAAAAACTCAACAGAATCACATGAAAAAAGCTCGAATAACAATGTTGTCTGACCCAGTAGACTCAACAAAAAAGAAGAATGCCCCAATACAAGATAACTGAAATTGATTCAGTTGAGAAATCACAGCATTTCAATTTTTAACACATACGAAAAACCGAAGAAAACAAATTTACAAACTCATGAAATATGATCATTTTGTCAAAATTCAGTCATCCAGATGACCAGTCCGTAGAAAACCCACTAAATCACATCAATATATACAGATTTCCCCCATGGGCCATGAGGTAATAGATTTTCCTTCATGTGCATTTCAAAAATCACACGAGAAATAGAACTTGAACAGCAGAGAACAAATACGAACATTTTCCACATTATCTTATTAAAACACGAAACACAATCAGTAGATCGGATAACAGAGGAACCCAAATTCGTCATTGTTCATCTAACACTGATATCAAACCTCGGGTTTACAGATAAATGTAGCAAAAAATAATCAGGAAAATTATGAAAATTTACTCTCAAGAGCATAGTTTTCCAAAAAATATACCAAATCAGAAAACAAACAAGAAGAAGAACAAATTTCTTCAGATTTTTCACGCATTTTTAGATTTAGATTACTGAAATCTAAAGTAGATGGCAGAAAAGAGGTTAAATATAAAGAAAACATGGTATTTAACTTATCTAGTAGCCAAAAAATTTGCTGAAAATCACAAAATTCATCAAAAACATAACTCGCCAAAAGGAACCTAAAACTGCTAAAAAATGCGTCTAACCGTTCCCCCGTCTCAGAGAGAGAGAGAGAGAGAGAGAGAGAGAGAGAGAGAGAGAGAGAGAGAGAGAGAGAGAGTAATCTCTTCTCATTTACTGATTGCTACATTTTCCTATTCATCAAAATATGAAAGAGAAATAGAAAAATATCATAAGAAAACGGCCATCAGAAATGAGAGAGAGAGAGAAATGAGAGAGAGAGAGAGAGAGAAATCTCTTCTCATCTACTGATTGTTACATTTTCCGATTCATCAAAATATGAAAGAGAAATAGAAAAATATCATAAAAAAACGGCCATCAGAAATGAGAGAGAGAGAGAGTAATCTCTTCTCATCTACTGATTGCTACATTTTCCGATTCATCAAAATATGAAAGAGAAATAGAAAAATATCATAAAAAAAGACCATCAGAAATGCGAGAGAGAGAGAGAGGATGATCTCTTCTCATGCACGCATTACCACACCTTCCGATTCATCAAAACAAGAAAGGAAACATAGAAAAAACATCATTTATTAATGAATCAGACTACGACGATCAGAAATCAGAAGAATGAATGAGAGACAGAGAGATATACGAAATGAAGAGAGATGCTTCAGATCCGCGGGTGAGAGTAACACCGCCATTAATGCGATCAGCCGAAGAGCACATAAGGAATTGAATTCCCATCATCATCAAAATTCAAAAGGAGAAGAAACATATCAATCACCGCAGACCCCAACGAGAAATTACTGAAAGGAGAAAAAACCGAGACGATACCTCTCTCTCTCTCTCTCTCTCCGAGTTCGTCTACCGTGCGCTCCACAGTATGGTTCAGTCAATTCTGACTTCACGCCACTCTTTAGCCTCCCCCAACCCCGAAAGGTAAAAAAAAAATATTTAGTTAAATATATGATGGAGAAATATTCCCTCTTTATCCCCCCCTTTTACAATTCGTACTTTTCTTCTCTCCCATCAGAGTTGCTTGTGACAAGTAAAAGATTCAAAAATCAATGCCCGCTGCGATAATTTAACCTTACCATGCCAAGTGTCGAAATAAAGAAAAAAAATGAGAATATAGAGAGAAAATCTAGGTCTTTACAGATGGCTAAAGAATTCAAAAGAGACTTGTTTTATAGATGTTTCACGTAGTGAAGATACGGTTTTCCACATGGCTAGATGAGGGAGATGACGCGGTGGTGCCGTTTTGCTCCCAACCCAACAAGAGATATAACTTAAGCTGCGACCACCTCAACAAATATTTATAAAAAAAGTGAGATTTTATCGCGATATAATTCTTTAGAAATTCATGACAAATTCAAATATCACTTATTTTGAAAATAAAGTAATTTTTTCACCATATAAAACAGAGGAATCTCGGCTTCAGACTACGATGGGTATTTCTCAGAGGACCCATTTTGCTAGATACACATCCCGGTTATAAAAAAAATAATAATAATTAAAAATTTGAAGAAGATGATAATGAGCATTATGTGTGCAAAGCAGAATTAGAAGCCATATATGGCATGGCATGGCATGGCTTTGCTTTGTCTAAAAGCAACTTGGAAAGAAGTGTATATTTTACAGGAAACAATTCCATGGCCAATATGCAACAGAAACGTGATGGCCCACGACACAAACAAGTTTGTAATCTTCTAAGATGAAAAAAAAAAAAACATAAAATTATGTTTGACACAAGGCATGCATTATTGCCAGAATATCACATAATCAGCACAAAGAGAATACTCTCGTATTTATATACGGCTAATCTTTGGTTGAAAGTTTTACAGGCAAGTACATGTATGGCCCACTTGGGAATGATGATGAGCTCGTGTGCGTGTGCATATGGCTTAAAGTTTGTTATAACTGTTAGTGCATTAACAAACTTTAAAATTTGTATTTTATTTTTTTTTTAGAACTGACCCCATGGATGTGATCTACATCTTCTTTTTAGCAGGAACAGGTTTTTGAATAGCCAGAAATGGAATTGAATTCAGGTTTCTCGAGCGATGCAAAAAATCAATGGTTATAAACATAATGTTTTGTCCAGCTAAAAAAAACATATTTTTTATATAAAAAAAAACATATTTTGAAAATTACTTGGAAAATGTTTCGAGATTGAAAAATGGAAATTGAGATTGAGATTGCATTTGAAATTAAAATCGAAAATTGGAAATTTAAAATTGAATTTGCCTTGAAATTTTTAATTAAAAATTGAAATTGAATTTGAAAATTGAAGTTAAACTTAAAATTGTTTTTGGATTTTGAAAATACTTTGGATTTGCAAATGATTTTAAATTTGAAATTGAAATTTATTTTTGAAAATAGTCTTGAATTTGCTTTTGAAAATAAAACAAAAATAGAAGATAAATTTTGAAAATCACTTGAAAGATATTTTGAAATTAATAAAATTTTGAATGATTTTGAAAATAAAAAATAATGATGCAATTCTATTTTAAATGATGAATGCATTATTTTATAAAAAAATTTGAAGGAATTTGATTGAGATTTATTTAAAATTTATATTAAAAGAGAATTTTAAGCTTTTATAGAATTCAAACAAGATTAAATTTTCATATATTCATGACTATGGCTATAAATATACTCTAAATTAATTTTTATTTAAATTCTAATAAAAAAAAGAAAACAAATTTTGTGCCTTTATAGAATTAAAACAAGATTAATTTTCATATATTCATGACTATGACCAGAAATATATTTTGAATTAATCTTTATTTAAATTTTAATAAAGAAAGAAAAGAGAAATTGATTTTGAAAAATTGATGATTTTTGAAAAATGACCTAAACGTGTAGGTCGAATTTTATTTATTAAAGAATAATAATTCTAAGTATTATTTATATTCTGACTATGCCCACAAATACGAACTTTACTTAGTTTTATTTATCTTCTATTAAATTGTGCATGTGTCATTCGTGTTTCACCATAGTGTATTTAAAAAAAAAGATAAGAATACAACAATTAATTATAAAAAATTAATATTAAACTATATGCTCATTCATTCTAAACTAAGCATAAAATCAAATTCTCATTAATTTAAATTATTATAACCCTTGAATTAATTACAATAATTAGAAAATAAATAAAATTTTCTGCAAAATGAGCAAACTTGTTAAAAACAAATGTAGGCTTTTATGGATTTTCTTTAATTATTGAAAATTTGAAGAAAATATCCAAAATTAGCTTTTTATGCCCCAAAATAAAGAATATTAAAAATAAATGCAAATGATGCATGACCTTTGCAAAAGCATTTTAAAAATATGTTTTGGAGTTTTAAATTTTCAAAATTGAGGTTTAAAACATCTAAATTCATTTTAAAACTTGAGTTTAATTTAACTTTAAAATTGAGGATTTTATGAAAATATATTAAAAATGATTGAAATACAAAGCAAATAAACTCTAAAATCTATTTAAAATGAATCTAAGACATTATAATTTGGTAAAACCATTTCCAATTTATGAAATATACGAATTGTATTTGAAAATTGATTTTAAAGAGTTAAAATGTCTAATTTAACTTCATTTTAACAAGAACAATGATTTTTATAAAACCAGTTTTAAAAAATGTAATGAATAAATGATCAAATGACCATAGAAATTTATGAAAATTGATGTGGAGAATCCTAACAACCTTATGAACACTTTAGAATTGAAAAATATAAGAAACATTTGAAGAAAAATCTGAATTAAAGCTTTTTATCCAATTAAAACAGGATTTTGTAAAAACCAAGATTTATAAATGGACCTGTTAGATGCATTTCGGGTGAATAAATGTCTAAAATAACTCAAATGAAGCTCAAAAATAAATTCATGGATTCAGGAGGTTTATGACAAGTTGGATACCAAAGAAGGCGAGAAGGATATTTATAGGCTTGCAAAGATGAGAGATAGGAAATCGAGGGATTTGGGTATGGTTAGATGTATCAAAGATGAAACACAAAGGGTTTTAGTCAAAGATGAGGAGATTAAGGAGAGATGGAAAGATTATTTTGATAAGCTATTTAATGATAGTCATGCTCAAGATCTTGGAGACTTCTCCATTCCTTTTCATGAGATAAATTGTGACTTCATGCGCAAGATTCAAAAGAAAGAAATTGCAGAGGCTTTGAAGAAAATGAAATCAAGAAGGGCAATTGGCCCAGATGGTATACCTATCGAGGCTTGGAAATGCTTGGGAGATAAAGGTTTAGAATGGTTGACAAATCTAAATAACTCCGCCTGTGTATAATTGTTTAGTTATACATTGTCGGTCCCATGCTCGGATAAAAGAGGAGGGTTGTGGTAGGCCTGTGACAGCCAGCATAAAAACTTAGTCATACCTTATGAAAATGAACCAATATGAGAATTTCGTTGGGGCGTTCCCTACTGAGCGACGCGCTGTACTCTCTAGGCCCAGAGGCAGTGATAAATGGGCAAGGGTTGCTAGGTCGTCGCCTAGAAGCGACGCGTCACACCGGCGCCCAGATGTGGTGTCAAATAGGCAAGGGTTTCCTCACTTTGTTGGACTGGTGGGGGTAAAGAAGTTAGTCCAAGACCATAAAATTAGGTTAGCCACTTGGAACATAGGGTCTTTAACTGGTAAGTTGGTAGAGTTAGTAGATATTATGTGTAGGAGAAAGATTGATATTTTATGTCTACAAGAGACTAAATGGGTAGGTGAGAAAGCAAAAGTGATAGAACCTTGGGGATATAAGATTTGGTATACAGGAATAAATAGGAATAGGAATGGAGTAGGGATTGTTATGAGTCGTCAGTTTATAGATAATGTAGTTGAGGTCCGTAGGAAGGGTGATAGAATTTTACTTATTAAATTAGTATCAGGTACATATATTATTAATATTATTAGTGTTTATGCACCTCAAGTAGGTTTAGATGATTCCATTAAGCATCAATTTTAGGAAGATTTAGATGGAGTAGTACAAGGGATATCTTATGGAGAAAAGCTTTTCATCGGCGGTGACCTTAATGGACATGTAGGCATTAGTAGGGTTGGATTTGAGAGTATCCATGGAGGCTATGGTATAAGAGAATGAAATGAAAGTGGAGAAAGGATTTTAGATTTTTGTTTGTCCTATGATATGATCTTAGCAAACACTTGGTTTAGGAAGAGGGAGTCTCACTTAGTAACATTTAAAAGTGGGGTTAATACGAGTCAGATAGATTTTTTCCTACTTAGAAAGAGAGATAGGGGTTGTTGCATCGATTGTAAGGTTATACCGGGAGAAAGTGTAGCTACACAACATAGAGTCTTAATTTTAGATCTTAAAATTAGACAATGCCGCAAAAGGGATAGACATAGGATAGATTCTAGAATTAAGTGGTGGGCACTGAAAGGAGCTAAAAAAGGAATGTTTGTAGAACAGGTAGTTAAGGAAGCTGATTGGTGTCTCGAGGAGGATTCAGAATCAATGTGGAATAAGATAGCGTGTGGCATGAGAAAAGTGGCTAAGGAGGTATTGGGTGAGTCTAAAGGCGGTGCACCACTAGGTAAGGATACATCATGGTGGAACGAGGATGTCAAATTAGCTATTAATGTTAAAAGAGAGTGTTATAGAAATCTAAGTAAGAGTCGTGATAATGAGAATTTGGAGAAGTATATGATAGCAAAGAAGGAAGCTAAAAAAGTAGTTCAAAACACGAGGGCTAAGGTATATAAGGAGGTTTATGACAAGTTGGATACCAAAGAAGGCGAGAAGGATATTTATAGGCTTGCAAAGATGAGAGATAGGAAATCGAGGGATTTGGGTATGGTTAGATGTATCAAAGATGAAACGCAAAGGGTTTTAGTCAAAGATGAGGAGATTAAGGAGAGATGGAAAGATTATTTTGATAAGCTATTTAATGATAGTCATGCTCAAGATCTTGGAGACTTCTCCATTCCTTTTCATGAGATAAATCGTGACTTCATGCGCAAGATTCAAAAGAAAGAAATTGCAGAGGCTTTGAAGAAAATGAAATCAAGAAGGGCAGTTGGCCCAGATGGTATACCTATCGAGACTTGGAAATGCTTGGGAGAGAAAGGTTTAGAATGGTTGACAAATCTTTTTAACTTGATTTGGCGAACAAATAAGATGCCTAATGAGTGGAGGAAGGGTACTTTGGTGCCTTTATATAAGAATAAGGGTGATATACAAGATTGCACAAACTATCGTGGTATAAAACTCATGAGTCATACTATGAAACTTTGGGAGAGGGTGATTGAGTCTAGGTTGAGGAAGGTTGTCATGATATCGGAGAATCAATTTGGTTTTATGCCTGGAAGATCAACTATGGAAGCTATACATCTTCTTAGACAACTTATTGAAAGATATAGAGAGAGGAACAAAGATTTGCATATGGTTTTTATTGATTTAGAGAAGGCATACGATAGAGTACCTAGGGACGTTCTCTGGTGGACAATGATGAAGAAATGTGTTTCTCTCAAGTACATTAGTATAATTAAAGATATGTATAAAGGAGTAGTAACCAATGTCCGCACTTGTGGAGGGGTGACAACCAATTTTCCGATAACGGTTGGGTTACATCAAGGATCTGCTTTAAGCCCTTTCCTAATTGCGATAGTGATGGATGAGCTTACGAGATCAATTCGAGAAAATATACTGTGGTGTATGTTGTTTGCTGATGATATTGTTTTGATTGATGAGTCTAGAGCTGGGGTTAATGCTAAGTTAGAATTATGGAGACAGACATTGGAAGCTAGAGGTTTTAAGTTGAGTAAGAGTAAGACTGAATATATGGAATGTCGGTTTAGTAAGCAATGAAGTAGTGATGGGAGTGTAGCGAAGCTTGATGAACAAGAAATATTGGTGCATGATTATTTCAAATATTTGGGATCCATCATTCAAAAGTATGGAGAAATTGATGGAGATGTAAATCATAGGATAAAGGTTGGGTGGATGAAATGGAAAAGTGCAACTGGAGTGTTGTGCGATCGTAGAATGCCATTGCAGTTGAAGGGAAAGTTTTATAGGACGACTATTAGACCTGCTTTACTATATGGTACGGAATGTTGGGCTGCCAAGAGACTTCATATTCAAAAAATGAGTGTAGCTGAGATGCGGATGCTTAGATGGATGTGTGGAAATACAATAAAAGATAAGATTCGGAACGAGGAGATACGTAAGAAGGTAGGTGTTGCACCCATTGAAAATAAGATGCGAGAGAATCGTTTACGGTGGTTTGAACATATTCGGCGAAGGCCTAATGATGCTCCAGTTAGAAGGTTGGAGAAATGGGAAAATATATTAGTTAAAAGAGGTTGGGGTAGGCCTAGGAAGACTTGGATGGAGATGATAGGAAAGGATATGAATGCTTTGAACCTCACCGAGGACATGGCATTGGATAGAAATGATTGGAGGAAAAGGATTCATGTGGAAGACCCAAAATGAATTTCTTTTTTGGTTCATATCGCTGACCCCAATTGTTTTGGGATGAAGGCGTAGTTGTTGTTTTTGTTGTTGTACAGAGCTTCTAAATCATTTTAAAACTTAAGATATGACTAAAACATTAGAGAATTAATTTTAGAAATAGGAAATTGGGTTTTAGTAGACAAGTTTATGTAATTTTAGTGTTTAAGAGGCTAAACCGACTCAATTTCTTTCAAATTTATGAGAAACGTTGCTCAATTCAACAAAAAATAACTCCAATTTACAGAAATAAAAAATCAATCCTGGTTTATAAATGGTGACTTTGGAAAGTCATTGTTCCATCTCAAAAAATAATCGTATTACAGAACTTGAAGTTTTGTAACCAGTCTTGATTTTTACCAGAATTAGAATATCAAATGAACATGAAAGTTTATGAAATTTAACATGGATAAATTAGATACAAAATAAATAAAAATACTTTTTACAGATTCTAAAAATATTTTTTTATTAGAGAGATCTAATCTAAACAAAATGAGATAAGATTTAAGTAATGCTTAATGAGGCAAAATGACAGGGTTCTGGTGTTTGATCAGAATCAAATATAAAAAATCTAAATAAGTTGTTGAAAATTGGCAGAGATAAACTAGATATACAAAAAAAGAATATACAATTTACAAATTTAGAAAATGATCTCTCATTAGGGAGTTCTGATCCAAGCAAGTTGGTTTAAAACCTGTGAAAAACCTGTCAAAGAAAATCAATAGGGTTCTAGTTTTTTATCTGAATAGCAAATGAAACGAAAATAAAAGTTCATGAAAATTTGTATACATAAACTAGACATTATAAGAAAGAAATTTCTTTTTACAGATTTGAAAAATGATCTTTCATTGGGGAGATATGAATGCAACAAGTCGATCCTGAGTCTGAACAATGCCTGGGATTACAAACAGATAGGGTCTCGGTTTTAAATACAAAAGAAATAAAAATTGACCATATAAATTGCTAAAATTTTACAGAGATAATATAGACATGCAAATTAAGAAGATCCTTTTTACAGATTTCAAAAACAATCTCCCATTAGAGAGATTTGACTATGACAAAATGGACAAAAATTTGAGTAATTAAAATGATACAGGATGATAGGGTTTTGATTTCTGACCAAAATCAGGTATGAAAACACCATAGAAATCACTGAAATTTGGCATTAACAAACTAGAATCAATGTTAGAGACACAACTTTTTACGGATCAGAGAGATCATCTTCGGTTGGGGAGAAATTACACTAGCAAGTTGGTGCTATTTCGGATCAAATCTGGACGAAGCCAAATGACAGGGTTCAAATCTCGATTTTTAAACGGTGTCAAATCAACTCAGATTGATCTAATTTTTGGTGAAGATCTTAAAAACACATGAATGAAAATGTAGTAAAAAAATATATATTAAAATGACATCTAATTATATATGAATTGATGAAATTAAAATCAGACCAAAATTAAAAATATCATCTAAACATGATTGAGTAGAATAGAATCTCATTAATGAATTGATCAAATGGTCAAGAATAAGATCTATCATTTCAGACCATGGATGATGATGAAAATAATGCAAAAATAGAATTAAAATACTTAAAAATCAAATTAAAATCATTGGGGCATAAATTGAAATTGATTTAGCCAATTGAAAATGAGATTTGATCTATTAAAGATCAAATCTCATAATCTTAATGGCTAGAATGAAAATACAGAAATCAAATAGCAATTTGAATGGATCAAAATGCATAAAAGTAAGATTAATACAGAAATAATGTAATTCTACATTGCTATTTATGGAATTGAAAGAAAATTGAAAGAAAAGGAAGAGAAGAGGGAGGTGGCATTTAGAGAAATTAAAAAAATAAAAGAAGAAAGGGAAAGAATTAGAAGAGAGGAGAGAGAGAGCCTACCTTTAGGGGTGGAGGAGGAGCTCCTTCTTCTTCACTTCAGCCACCAAATAAAATCAAAATTAAAAGACTAGGAGAAAATAGAATTAAATCTTGGATCTGAATCAGAAATATAGTTGTGCCTCAGATATTAGATGAATCTAAGTTCAATTCAGAAATTGGTTCTGAATATCCTTTTGAATGGATCAAAAGGTGGATCCAGATAGAAATAGATTTGGATCAGAGAATGGTTAGTTGGATCTTGGATATCTAACAAGACATTCCAGGCTCAGAAAATGAATTTGGACTCTGGATATGGATTATAGAATGAAATTATATGAAAAATCCAGGTCCGAGATAAAAAATGGACATCAGATCCAACATTGGATCCAATATCCGAATTGAAATGGATTGGATCTTGAATATTGATAAAATATCAAATGTAAAAATTGATCCGAGTTCGAATTAGGGCTTGTTCCAGTTGGAAAAATTGGTAGAAACAACATTTTGAGTAAATTTTTATTTTTTTGTTTTCGCTCTGCAGGGGTAAAACATGGTATTGAACTGGTCTAAACTAATTTGAACTAGATAGGTTTGGAATGAACTGAATCAAAAGTTCATTATACTCAGGTGAACTAAATTTAGAGCTAAAACATTAGCTCAAATGACCAAGATTAGCTCAACTTTGGCTAAATTGAGCTGAAATGAAGGTCCGAGTGTGTGAAAAGTGAATTTGAACTAAAACCAGACCATTCAAACTTATGGTGAGCTCAAATTAGACTCAGAGAGACATGATCTACCAGAATTGGCTGACTAGGACCATTGGAGGGAATTCGAGCTAAAAATGAGCTCATTTTGCATGAAATAAGCTAAATTTAGCCAAAATGAACTGACACTGCTCATCGTGAGTTCAAGAGAATTAGAAATAGCTGACATTCTGACTCTTCTGAACTTAAGCTGAGCTTGGATATGTTTAATTGACAAAAGGTTTAGGGGTGACCTAAGGGTAAAATGGTAATTTTATTGACACCATGGCGTAAATCAACGTCTAGACCGGGATAAACCTAGGGGTGAGATTCAACACTGTCCTGCAGGGGGTTGGCATCTGCAAAAAGAGATGTCTGAAACGAACCTAAAAATTTTAAGGTGTTTACAGATGCCCCTCTTTGCTGCTAAGTCGGTTGAAAGCTAAGCTTAGTAGCAAAGAAAAACACACCAAATTTTAAAATAATAAAAAAATACCCTAGTTAGAAAATCCAAACTGAGTGTGGAAGAATGATTGTGTAAATGATTTTCATAAAGTGAGGTTCAGGTTTTATACCTTATCCTGAATGGCTTTGAGAAGGACGAAATCTTCGAGAGTGCAATGATTGAATAAAAGAAATGAGGAAACCATGATGGGACTTTCAAATATTGTAAGAAAGATCCGAAAGAGATTGCAAAAGGCAAAGAAAATGGAGTGATTTTGATCATAAAGAGGTCTTGTAGCTGAAACAAGATAAGCTTTTGAAATTGTAAAGATTCAGGTTTTAGCCCTTAACCTGGATGAGACGAAAAATACCTCATGGAAATGAGGCTCGGGTTTAACCCTTACCTGAACGGGGAGAAAATACTTCATGAAATGAGGCTCAGGTACAATCTTTAACCTGAACGAATATGAAAAATACCTCATGAGACGAGGCTCAGGTACAATCCTTAACTTGAATGTATATAAAAAATACCTTGTGAGATGAGACTGAGGTACAATCCTTAACCTGAACAAATATGAAAAATACCTCGTGAGACGAGGCACATGTATAATCCTTAACCTGAACGGATATGAAAAATACCTAGTGAGACGAGGCTCAAGTACAATCCTTAACCTGAACGAATATGAAATCTTCAAATAAAAAAATCATGATGGGACTTCCAGATTTTGCACAAAGAATTTGAAAGGGGTTGCAAAAGGCAGGGAAAATGGGGGTCCCTAAAGCTTGAAAAGGGATACATAATGGGGCGTCTCATGATTGAGACTAAAATGAGCTTTTGAAATGACCTTTTGCGGAACCAGGCTCGACCTAGAACCTGAAAAATAACTTTCTATGGTGGGACAGTGGGAAAAGCAGAGAAATGTACGGATCTGCAAGTCTTAAAGAGGGATTAAAACAATGTCAGGATATATCAAAATTGGATATCAAGTTCTTACTTCATGTCGGGATAGCTGGAAAATATTACAAAAATGATAAAATTATAGTTGATTCAAACTAATTGAAAAATGTGCATGTATGTGCAAAAAAAATATTCCCTCTTTTACCTAGAGTATTTCCTCCAACGAGGTTAACTCCATTGGTTCAAGGGCCAAATTCAAATTTTGTTGTTGTAGGGTTTATTCAAGGAAGCTATCCATTTCCTTGATATGAAAATAGAGGAATTATTCTCAGCTTCATAAAAGCAAATAAGGAAAAGACATTGACGAAAGAATTTCGCATAAGAAAAGATGATTTCTGACAATTTTGGCAGTTTGATATCTAGGGTTTACCCATGATGGTCTTTTTACAATCTTTGAGACATAAAATTGAGCTCTTTTGGGGTTTGACGAGAAGTTCATCACATCAGTCTTTATCTTGGAGATGTTCTGATTTTCCCTAAAAGAACAAGTCACATTCTCCTTCAACTTAGAGATAATCGGAGCCTTCTTCGTCCCTGGGAATTAGATTGATGATATTGCCTTTTTGATTGAAAATCTTTTGATGATAACATAAATCAAATATCTTTTAGGGTTTGGCGGGAGGTTCATCACATCAACCTTCATCTTCTTTGTCCCCAGGGATCTAACTCGCCTATCAGTATTCAACTTGACAATAGTTGAGAGATTCTTTTTGCGGATAATCAATTATGCTTGTATTATTGAGAAAATTGAGTGAATTCTTTATCGCTCAGGATATTTCTCCTACCTTATTGCCAAAAAATTGTCTTTAAAAATACGCCATAGTTATGATCAATATCAATTTATCTTTGGCCTTTCAAAATCATTGAATGTTCTTTTGTGGTCATATCAAGGATTTTTCTTTTATCCTTTCGGTTGACAAACAGGAAAAGAATTGAATTTTGCTCTTTTTTGCAAAAAGTTTCACCTTTTTTAGAAAGAATACTAGAGGTAATTTGAGATGATTCTTTTATGCAATAAAATTTTGAAATCACTAAATAATTTTAATAACAAATTGACAAAATATCCTAGAATCCTTGGTGAAAGAATTACCCGATATCAAATTGATAAATTCATGGCTGGAAATTACTTCTCTTTTCTTCAAGAGAAGTTCAGGTTGAACCCTTGGTCTGAATGGGGTGACAAGAATTACTCCTCTTTTCCCTAAAAAGGAGGTGTTTGCAAAATGAAACTTTCAATGAGAAATTAAGTTTTCATCAAAACTCCCTAATCTTTGGCTTCTCTTATGGAAAGGTGGCCAGAAATGCGATAAAAAATTATCATAAAAGAGCGAATCCATCACACTCTTCCTAAAAAAGGATCCTCTATGACAGGGAGGCCAAAATGGAAAATTGGGGGGCCACAAAAGAAAATGAGCTTCTGTCGAAGCTCTCCCTCAAAAGGGTTTGTTTATGTGAAATAAGAATTTTGTTTTGTAAACAGTTTGCGAAAAAATGAGTCCCTTCAAACTCTTTCTGAAAAAGGGTTCTTGCGAACAAAAAATGGGTTACTGGCAAAAGAAACGAGATCCCTCAAACTCTCCCTAACAAAGGGTCCTTCACAAGCAAAAATGATTGATTGAGATATTGGGCCAACTTGAAGATGGGTTCGACTCAGAGGTTGAAAGACCATCATTAATAGAATTGCAACTCGAAGGTTGGAGAATGATTGTCACCTGACACGATTGCAACCCGAACGTTGGAAAGTTATTTGAAATTGATAACATTGCAACCCAAAGGTTGGAAAATGATTAAAATCGATAAAATTGTAACCTGAAGGTTGGAAAATGATTGAAATTGATAGAATTGGTTGATCTGAAGGTTTGTTTGTAAAAACATGGCATTAAGCACGAAATTGAATTTGGGAGTTCGACCTGCTTGAAAGATGGATTTTGAAGAAAGCCTAACTCGAAAGTTGGATTTTTGAAAGAAAGTCTGAGTCAGAACTCATTTTTGAAAGAAAGTCTGAGTTGAAACTCATTTTTGAGAGAAAGTCTGAGTCAAAACTCGTTTTTGAGAAAAAGATTGAGTCAGAACTCATTTTTGAGGAAAAGTCTAAGTCGAAACTCATTTTTTAGAGAAAGTCCAAGTTGAAACTCATTTTTAAGAGAAAGTCTGAGTCGAAACTCATTTTTGAGAGAATTAGACCAACTCAAAAGTTGGATTTGTGAAAGAAAGTCTAAGTCAGAATTCGGATTTTTGAATGAAAACGAGACCAACTCGGAAGTTGGATAGCATTTAATCTGAAAATCGGATTTTTGAAAATCGCCAGTGCGAGGACTGGATTTTTAGAAGAAGGGTTTGATTTAAGATCGAAGATTTGGAAAATGACCAGTGTTGGGACTGGGTTTAGAAGATGATTCGATCTGTGATCGAAAATTTTGAAAATGGCCAGTTCGAGAACTGGGTTTTGACTTGTAAGCTGATTTTGGCAAAATATTGGTGCTCTGAGAATTTTTGATGATTGTGATGATAATTTTGTGAGAATTTTGGGCCCAAAAAGATTCATAATTTAAATAAACCATTATAGAGAACTATGTTACTTTTATGAATGGTCTCAGGATTATCCCTTATCCTGAATAGGAAATAAAAAAGAGATTGATGAAAATTGTTGGAATTTGATGAAAAAAATTATTGACGAAAGATTTTGTTTGATCCTGTCCGCTGTTATCATCACAAAATTTTACTTTTGTGAGTCAAACTCACCTTTGAAAAAGATTTTGAAAATAACTCACCTTTATTTTTAAAATGCGAGAAAATTTTGAAGAATGGGACTCGCCTGTTGGTACGAGGTTCAACCGTTCCTGGCGCCATAACCAGAGGTAATTGAACCAAGGATCAATCTTATGCTTTGCTTTGCTCAACTTGTCTAAATCGGTCTTTTATTCCTAAATGCACAAAGAATCAGGCATGTGCTATGAACTTTGGAAAATGCAGATTAAAAACATGATGTGTGTTTGGGATATTTAGAAATACATGTAAAAGAGGATACCTTGAAAATTGTGAGTGTAAAGACCCCAAATTTTCCTCATCCATTCTCAGATACCCCCCCGTCTTGCAAAGACCAACCCCTATAGGTCAATGTAGGAGTCCAGCCCTAGGTCCGTCCCGGTTTAAGTACCATTTTACCCCTTTTTACCCAAAAAACTACCATTTTACCCTATTTTTGTCAAAAAATTACCATTTTACCCTTAGGTCACTGCCAGTTAGAGTCGACCCAACTTATTTTCAAGCTCACACTAGTTAGAATGTCTATCCTTTCTAGCTCACCTAAGCTCATGATGAGCGAACCCTATTCATTTCTGACCATTTCGGCTAAAATTAGTTCATTTTCTCAGAAATGGGCTCATTTTTAGCTCGAATTATAGCCAATTGTTCCCGAGTCAGTCAATTCTAGTTGACCCTATTCCCTCGAGTCTAGCTTGAGCTCACCAGGAGTTCAAGTTCTACAATTCCAGTTCAATTTCATTTTTCGTAGTGTTAGAATCCACTTTAGCCCATTTCAGTTGAAATTGAGCTAAATCCAATCAGTTGAGCTGGCGTTTGAGTTTTAGAATTAGTTCATCTCAGTATTATTGATCTTGATTCCAGCTCAAATTTGGTGCATTTTTGTCACCCACTTCACTCCAATGGTCATTTCTCGTCATTTCTTTGACAATTGTACCATTTCTCGATCATCTAGCATATAAATTTTGTCGAATTGATGTCTTGTTAGTTCACCTAAGTTTAGAAACCCTAGGAACCAGTTTAAACCAGTTCTTCAGTGTCACTCCATACTCTGCAGGGGCGAAATCATTTCTCGATCATTTTGTCCAAAACTTCATTTTATCATTTCTCCAGTTGGTACAACCACTAATTGGAGCTTGGATTAATTCCTTTCTTGAAAATTTTAGTTATATCCGAGATTCAATTCATATTTGGATCAGATCCAGTGTCGGATCTGATATCCAATTATCATTTTTCATCCTCGAACAGAAATATTCAATTCTTTGTTTCTCCTAGGGGTCTGGGATTTCAAATCCCTAATCCAGGGTTTGCATTTTGCATCTCATTTCATATCATTTCATGTCATTTTATCACAATGCACACCATTGCATGTCATTTTTGAGATCCAGCACTCTTGTTTTTTAAAATCTCCAATCCAGATTCGAGTCTTAAAACCTAATTTTCGAAATCAATTTCAAATGCCTGGGTTTTAAATTAACATTTGCCATTTGTCAACCCCTAGGATCTTATACTACTTTATATTTTCCTTAGAAAATTATCTGGATTCATTTTAAAATCAATTTTCAACTGATCTCAATTCTCGGATGAGATCCATCTAGGTGGTGTCGCTTCTAAAACATTTCTTTCATCCAAATTTCTCAAATTTCAGAGTTTTAGTTGATTCAGGACTCTGTCTTTTTGCCTTTTTAACCTTTTTAAAATTTTATTTTGGTTATAAACTGGAAGTAGCCTTATCCCTCATCCATTTTTTTTATTTTGGTCAAAATCTCAGAGTTTCAGTCGGACTAGGACTCTATCATAGAGTTTCAGTCAAATTAGAACTCTATCTTTTACCTCTATTTTTACCTATTTTCAAAAAAATCTTCCAAAATCTTTCAAAAAAGATCAGAATTTAGAGTTTTAGTTGGATCAGGACTCTGTTCTAGAGTTTTAGTTGGATTAGGACTCTAACCCTGATCTCATTTTTGAGAAAATCTTTTAAAAACTTCTTTATCTATTTGTCAAAAAATCAAAATTTAAAATTTTAGGACTTCATTTCAGAGTTTCAAAATTCTGAGACTCTAACCCTGGTTTTGTCTTTTTGTTCATTTTTACTAATCTTCGAGAAGATCTTTCAAAATCTCTTCGTTTATCTTTCAAAAAAATAAAAATTTAAGAGTTTTAAAATTTTAGGACTCTAGTCAGGAGTTTCAGTTGGTGTAAGACTATAATGTTCTCGAATTTGTTCTTTGCTTTTATTTCCATCCATTTTAAAAACTTTTTTTAACCTCAATTTTAACCTGTTCAAAAACTCAAATGCGGGGCCCACATACCTGGCACCACATTCGAGAGATTTTCAATTCATCTAGGACTCTAGTTGATTTAGAATTTTGATTTTTACCCTTTGTTTTAAATCCTTTTTGAAAATCTTGTTTTTAACCGCTTTATTTTCAAACATTAAAAATTGTTTTCTGAAAACTCAAATGGGGCCCACACTAGGTGGAACCACATTTGGAAGCATTTTAGTTAGTTTAGGTCTAGTCAGTGTTTTACTTAAGTCAGAACTTTGAAAAAGTTAAAATTGATTTTTAAAAGTCCATTTTCACCTTGGCATTTTAAAACCTTGTTTTTAACTTCTAATTAAAAGTTTTAAAAATCAAATGTGGGCCAACAGTAGGTGGCGCCACATTTGGTATCGATTTTCAAAATGTTCATTTTTCCAAGAAATCTCCAACATTTGAAGCATACATCATGTTTTCAATCTGCATTTTTCAGAATTTCATAGCACATGCATGATCCTTTGTGCATTTAGGAATAGAACATTGATTTAGACAATTGAGCAAAGCAAAGTGTTAGATTGATCTTTGGTTTAATTATCCCTGGTTATGGTGCCAGAAACGGTTGAACCTTGTATCGACAGGCGAGTCCCATTGTACAAAATTTTCCCGCATTTTAAAAATGAAGGTGAGTTATTTTCAAAATCTTTTTCAAAGGTCTGTTTGGCTTGAAAAAGTAAAATTTTACGATGATAACAGGTTTGACAGTCGAGATGAGATCTGTCTTCGTCTGATCAATCTAGTGCTTTGCTCTATTCAATTTGTCAAAATCGTGTTTTATAATGTCAGCTTTATATCATGTGAGCCTAGGAGCCTAGAATCAAACCCAGTTGACATGAAAGCATGTAGACTTAGGCATGGTTTGGTAGGACTGATTGAGGAGACATTATTCATGCTCACTTAGACTTAGGCCAAATACAATCCTCCTTAATCTAGAATCTGATTAAAAATAATGTTTGCTTCTCATAAATTCTTCAAAAAATTATACTTTTTTAGGTCATTAAAGCCTTCTGTTTTCTTGCATATTGATCATATTTCAAAAACAACCCCACCTACTTTTGCATGGCCACCACGTTGTTGAGCTTTCTTCCAGAACCATAGTTCGGGACAAAGACTCACAACTGGGCCACCTATTTGGGTTGATCCTCCCTGCCACGTATCGAGGGCCATAGTCTAAAGTATATCGGCAGGCGCTCAAGGATGTTGGAAAAACATGAGCTTAGAACTGGAAAAATTATTTTTATGTCACGTATATCGAGCCTTGGCTCGAGTATATCGGCATAGCATGATTGGACACAGATGATCTAAACCTTAGAGTTAGGATTAAGGCCCTGCAGCTATTTCAAAATTTGTGCATCTAGAGTCAACTTTTTAGGGAATGTTGTATGAGCATACTTGACTGTGCAGGATGTGATTGAATGCATTTTTACTTGTTTTTCTTTATTCCTTTTGTTTCCTTATATATTTCCATAATTTTTCTAAAAGTACTGGATGATTTTCAAAATCCCCTATTTTCCATTTATTTCCATGTATTACCTAACATTTCCTTTTATTTTCTCAAACCCTGGATGATTTTTGCAAATCTTTTACTTTTCCTCAAAACTCCAGGCGATTTTCCACCCTTCTGTTATTCTGGATCTCGAATTTCCAGCCTTACTTTGATCCTGCCTGCTATTTTCTTCAAAAAATCATGTATTTTCTCCTGGATTTCAAATCCTATTATCTTCACCTTATTTTCTTCGTATTGTCAGTGAATTTCATGATCATGGTAGTGGAAAATTATCTGCCCACCTTCCCTTTCGGGTTTACCTTAGTTGCATACTTCCTTCGTCGAAGTAACAACACAATTGTCGTAATTCCAGCGATGACCTAATCCTTGGCAATGGGATATCCTTTCAGAATTGCCAACCTAATCTTATCAGATTTTCCTCTTCTCCTTTTTCATTCAAATTATTGCCCTCAAAATTTTTTTCTCATTCTGACCATCCCCTTTGTTCTACAGAGAGTATCGACATTGTTGAATGGTTCTGACTAGATTAGGCAAGAAGACTGCACCATATCAGCGCGTCAGCGATATTAGCAGCGAGCAAAAAAGGATGAGTTTCCCAGGTTTGGCCAGAAGATAGGGTCAGCAAGATGGCGATGACATCAATCCCACCATGTATACCTTATTCCAGAAGATGATGGCTAAGATGCAAACTGACACTAGCTCAGAAAAGGTGCCATTCAGAAAGAAGACTAAGGGAAAAACCATCAAGAAACACATCAAAATTGCCTAGAAAAAAGGTTCAGCGAGACAACGAGTCTGAAGGTGCAGATTCAGTAGAAGAAGATTCTGGAGGAGTACAGGAGTTGTTCATTCAAGAGTCTGAATCTATTAACTAGTTGAAGAAGCAGACCCTAGAGGTCGATGATCGGATCCAACTTCAGTTGAAAAAAGTGACCGGAATGGTCAAGGACCTACAGGCCCACGATAAAAGCAAGAAGGTCTACACCAGTGAAGATTTCTATGATGGACTTGAAGGGGATGACAATCTAGAAGATCTCCCTTACAAATTTACCAAATTCGATGAGACTGGTGATCCCAAGGTTTGTTACGACAATGAAGCCATACATGATACTTCAAGTACAAGGTTTTGATGATGAGCAAGTGGAATCAACTGCATTTCAGCTAAGGCTATAAAGAAATTGAAGAATTCAGTGAAGAATCTTTGAAGACTAGTGTGCAAATATTTAATTCATTAAAAGTCTTAGATTCTTGTAAGAGCCTTACTTAGAGTGCATATTTAGGTTGCATTTCACCTTAAAAGTCTTTAGAAAAACTTTTCTAAAAAGAACCCTCATGAAAATCTTTTTAGAAAACTCTTTTCTTAAATTTTCATGTTTATTAGTCGACCAATAGACTTACCAGTCGACTAATCCTCTCGCGCCATATTTTCTAAAAAGTCATTTTTGCCAAATTAGTCGACCGAAGGTTTTATCAGTCGACTGGACAGAATGTCTGTTTTCTGGAAAATTAGCAGCAGTCGACTAATGGTTTTATCAGTCGACTGAACAAAACATGTGTTTTCTGAAAAAATTTAGCAGTAGTCGACTAATGCTTTTTATCAGTCGACCGAACAGAATGTTTGTTTTTCAGAAGATTTTAGCAGCAGTCGACTAAAAGGTTTTTCAGTCTACTGATGATATTATCAGTCGACTAACTTTTCTCAAGTCGACTAAGTTTCAAAAGTTCAGATTTTCAAATGGCTCGATTAACAGATCAGTCGATCGACGATAACTGTCAGTCTACTAATAACTAACTATTAGTCGACTAACTGATGTTTCAGTCGACTAATTTTGCCGTTTTCCTGAAACTTCAAAAAAGGCGTATCTTTTCATTTTTTAAACGTTTTGATCGTTCGAAATGGACAGTTTTGATACCCTTTCATACCCTCAACGTATTGAAAACTTTAACTATAAATATGAGTGCATTGTACACTAAAAAAGAACAAGAATTCAATCGATTTGAATCATTTACTTATTGCTTTTCACTCCTATTCATTCAAGTATTTGTTTTCTCACTTACGTGATATTTTCACTTCAGTTTTTCACTCAAATCACTTTGAGAGATAGTGAATTCGTGAGTAGAGTATTTCAACAACCTCAAAAGCCAATTGCATCTCATTTGCATTCAAAAGGAAGGCTCATAGGTTGTTTTGTAAGTTGTTACTTATTTTCTGTAAAAAGAAGGACTCCTTGGTGTAAAGGAGTTGTTTGCTTTCAGTAGGGTTGTTACTGAAAGTGGGACCAGTTATGGTCTGTGTGATCTTGTAGTTTACAAGGTTGATAGTGAAAATCTCAAGCGGGTTTTGCTTGGGGACTGGATGTAGGTCGGGTTAGACCGAACCAGGATAAAATCTTGTGTTCTTTGTGTGTTTGCTTTGAGATTTGCAAAATCATTAAATATTCCGCAAACAATTTTTAAAAGCACTATTCACCCCCCTCTAGTGCTCGTTGCCTAGATCCTAGTGCACTTTCATTTGGTATCAGAGCACAGGTTTGCTATTACTTTGATTTGACCATCATCTAGCATGACAACTACAACATCTCAGCACAAAGAAGGAAGCTCCTCTGTTCGTCCTCCTCTCTTCGACAGAACAAACTATGGATACTGGAAAGTAAGAATGACAATATTCTTGCAATCCATGGATCTCGATATCTGGAGAGTTGTTTCAGAAAAGTACCAAACTCCATCAACTGATTTCAGCCGATGGACCGATGATGAAAAGAAGACTGCTTCAGTAAATGCCAAAGCCATGAATGCATTATATTGTGGCGTTGACAAGGTAGAATTCAATCGCATCTCTCAATGCTCTACAGCAAATGAAATTTGGCATACTCTTCTAGTAACTCACGAAGGTACGTCAAAGGTAAAGGAATCTAAAATTGCTTCTTTAGTTCATAAATTTGAATTGTTCAAAATGAAGCAAAATGAATCTATATCGGACATGGTAACTAGAATGACCGATATAACTAACACTTTGAAATCCCTTGGAAAAGAATATTCACAAGTGGATTTAGTCAGAAAGATTCTAAGGTGTTTAACTCCTGAATGAGAGAGAAAAACCACTGCTATTGAAGAAGCAAATGATCTCAATACTCTCACTCTTGAAGACTTAGTTGGTAACCTAATGGCATATGAGGTCCAACTTCAAGACAGACAAGAAGAAGAGCCTAAGAAGAAATCTCTTGCTTTTAAGGCTACTTCTGACTCAGAAAATTCAGAAGAAGATGAAGATAAAGATGAAGATATTGCCCTCATCACAAGGCAATTCAGAAGATTCATCAAAAAGGAAAGATTTCAAAGAAAGGTAAAGAAAGCAGATTCTTCCATTCCCAATGAAGTCAAGTGCTTTAACTGCAAAAATGTAGAACATATCAAGAAAGATTGTCCTCTTCTCAAAATCAAGCCCAAGGACCAATTCAAGAAGAAAAAGGCATTTCAAGCATGTTGGGATGATAGTGACTCCTCTTCCGATGAAGAATCAAATGAAGAAGTCGCCAACATGTGTTTTGTAGCACAAGAAGATTCGTAAGTCAATTTGACTATGATGAGTTATTTGAAGCATTTAATGATTTATATACTAAATTTAAGAGTCTTAGTTCTAAAAATAAAGAGTTAAAAACTGAAAATTTAACTCTTGACTCTCAAAATAAAGTGTTACTTCAAGAAATAGAAGATCTCAAGAAGGAAAATTCTTGCCAAGCACTTGAGATAAAAGAAATTGGAGTTAAAACCAATCTCTTACAAAAAGAAATATCTAGTCTTAAAGAAAAGTCAAATGATCTTCTTTCTATAGTGACCAAATTCACAAATGGTCAAGAGAATCTAGAAAAACTTCTTGGTTCTCAAAGATGCTCGGTTAATAAAACCGGATTGGGATATAGCTTCTTTGATGCTCAAAATAGACCAAACTATGTGGTGAAAAATCAAAGACATTATTCTCAACCTTTTGTTCATAGAACTAAACTTTCTAGTTCTAATAGAAATGCATCTAGATATGATTATTCTAGACATGTTTATTCTAAATCCTTTTATAGAAATAATATTTATTATCAAAGGAAACCAAAATCCAAATGGATATGGGTTCCTAAGACTAACTCTCATGGACCCGAAAATAGAAAGGGGTCAAATGCTCTATTTTCTGATTTTGTTGTAGGTACACAACATAAGGAGCAAATGGATATTGGACAGTGGCTGTTCGAAACATATGACTAGAAGGCCGGAGTTATTTTCCACCCTCCAAAATAAGGATGGAGGAACCGTCACCTTTGGTGAAAATAACAAGGGAAAAGTGATAGGTATTGGTAATCCAAAATTTCCCTTGATAGAAAATGTTCTTTTAGTAGATGGTTTAATGCATAATTTAATATCTATCAGTCAATTATGTGATAAAGGTTTTCATGTTTCTTTTGAAAATGATTTATGCTTAATTTCTGATTTTCAATCTAAAAAGATCATTTTTAAAGGTAAAAGAAGAAACAATGTGTATGAACTATATCTAGATGAATTACCCTTTTTTTAATGAAAAATGTCTTATTGTTTTAAATGAAATTCAATGGTTATGGCACAAGAGACTTGGACATGTTAACTTTAAAATTATTTCAAAGTTATCCAAGAATGATCTTGTAAGAGGCCTACCTAGAATACCATATAAAAAGGATCACTTATGTGATGCTTGTCAAAGGGGTAAACAAATCAAGAGTTCTTTTAAAGCAAAAGATATAGTTTCAACAAAACGTCCTCTTGAACTTTTATATTTAGATCTATTTGGACCATCTAGAATTCAAAGTTTGAATGGTAGCAAGTATGCTTTTGTTATAGTAGATGATTATTCTCGGTTTACATGGGTGATTTTTCTAAAAAGCAAAAATGATGCTTTTTCAGAATTTTCTAAACTTTGTAGAAGAATTACAAATGAAAAATCTACATCTATTATTAAAATTCGTAGTGATCATGGTGGTGAATTTGAAAATGAATCTTTTCTAAAGTTTTGTGATTTACATGGTATATCTCACAACTTTGATTTTCCTAGAGCGGCTCCACAAAATGGAGTTGTTGAAAGAAAGAATAGAACTTTGCAAGAATGTGCTAGAACCATGCTTCAAGATAAAAATTTACCAAAATACTTTTGGGATGAAGCAATTAATACAGCATGTTATGTCTTAAATCGTGTTCTTATTCGACCAATTTTACATAAAACATGTTTTGAATTGTATTATGATCGTATACCAAAGATCTCATATTTCAAATTTTTGGTAGTAAATGTTTCTTGTTAAATACCAAAGATAATTTTGATAAGTTTGTTTCAAAATCAGATGAATCAATATTTCTTGGATATTCTTCTAGAAGTAAAGCATATCGTATTTTCAATAAAAGAACATCTTGTATTGAAGAATCTTTACATGTTGCATTTGATGAGAATTGTGAGCAGGTTATACCTCTAAGCGAAGGAGAAGAAGTAATACTTCAAGAAGAACCCTTGATAGAGAGTACTTCTCAAGAAAATATTCCTCTTCAACCGGTTTGGAAAGAAGTTCATAATCATCCACATGAACAAGTTATTAGTGAAATAAAGAGTGGTGTCCAAACTAGAAGGCAGTTAGAAAAATATATTGCAAATGTTGCTTTCATATCTAAATTAGAACCAAAGAATATCAATGAGGCTTGTGTTGATGAATTTTGGCTTTTGGCCATGTTTGAAGAACTTAACCAATTTACTAGGAATGATGTTTGGGATCTAGTTGATAGACCAAAGGATCATCCGGTAATTGGAACAAGATGGGCCTTCCGAAATAAGCTGGATGAAAATGGTGAAGTCATTCGTAACAAAGCAAGGCTAGTGGCACAAGGCTATAATCAAGAAGAAGGCATAGATTTTGATGAAACCTATGCACCAGTGGCACGATTAGAGTCAATTCGAATGATGCTTGCTTTTGCTAGTTACATGAACTTCAAGTTATATCAAATTGATGTTAAGAGTGCATTCTTAAATGAACACATCAATGAAGAAGTTTATGTAGAGCAACCTCCAGGCTTTGAAAATGAGAAATATCCAGAAAAAGTCTACAAATTGAAAAGAGCTTTGTATGGACTCAAACAAGCACCAAGAGCGTGGTATGAAAGACTACAAAATTTTCTAGAACAATCTGGTTTTTCCATTGGTCGGGTAGACTCCACTTTATTTATTAAAAATCTTAATTCAGATATTCTTATTGTGCAAATTTATGTTGATGACATAATATTTGGTTCTACTAATGATTCTCTCTGTAAAGAATTTGCTAAAGCTATGCAGGAAAAGTTTGAAATGAGCTTGATGGGCGAATTAAACTACTTCCTTGGACTTCAAATAAAGCAAACTGAAGAAGAAATCTTCATCAATCAGGCTAAGTATACAAAAGAACTTCTCAAGAGATTTGGGATGGACTCATCGAAATCAAGAAGGAATCCTATGAGTACAACTACTTCTCTTGATAAAGATGAAAATGGTAAAAGTGTAGATACTAAGCTCTACAGAGGTATGATCGGATCTCTATTATACTTAACTGGTAGTCGACCTGATATTATGTTTAGTGTTTGTATGTGTGCAAGATTTCAAGCTAATCCAAAGGAATCTCATTTAACTGCAGTAAAACAAATTCTTCGTTATTTGAAAGATACTTCAGATTTCGGATTGTTTTACCCAAAATCATCTTCCTTTGATTTGGTTTCATATAGTGATGCAGATTTTGCAGGAAGTAAATTTGATCGCAAGAGTACTAGTGGAACTTGTCATTTCTTAGTCTCTTGGTTTAGTAAAAAGCAAAATTCAGTATCACTCTCAACAACTGAAGCAGAATATATAGCGGCTAGTTTAGCATGTTGATGTCTTCTTTTAAATCGTTGTAATTTTGAAAAGATTTTTAAATGTAAAACATGTGAAAACCAGACATCAAATAATAAAAACCGGTTCTCACTAGTGGATGAGACCGGGTCGAACTCAGGGAACGGGAATATATCGTATTCAAGTACACAAATCTAAACTAATCTTTATTGCTGAATTATTTGAAATGTAAAATATTCAAGAAAAGTAAAGACAACTAACTATTACAACAAATGAATACCCTTCGCAGAGGGCGTAAAGTGCAATATTTACAAACCCAATTAAAATTCCTAATTCTAAAAATAAAAGCAAAAAGAAGCTTTATTCTTCGTACTTCGCGTGTCGTGTAATCACTTCCGCTCCACTCCTGTGCTATCCTGCACAATTCAAAGGAACACGAGCAGTACCAGAGCTAGAACATGAAAGAAATGATAAAAGACATCTAAATGACTAACTACAATTGAATGTAAAAACAAAACAGGAAATTAGAAAAAAAAACAGAAAAGAGAAAATTACTGAAAGACTAAAACATGAACTTGGAGATTTGTAAAACAGGAAGTGCTGAATGAAGAAAAGGAAACGAAATATTTCAGAAAACAAAATATGAAATGAATAATGAAGAACATGAAAAACTGAATAATGCACGAGAAATGAATGTAAAGACAAAAAATGACTAAAAACAAAGCAGAAAATAAGGAAATGATTGAACTCTATATTAAAACTAAAACTGTAAATCAGGAAAACATAACAAACAATTAACCAATCTATATTGCAGGTAACCAACAGAAATTTAGTGAAAACAATAGACATTCAGTAAACTAAAAAAAACAAAACTCAGTAAGATGCAAAATAGAAATTTTTGAAAAACAACAATGCAGATGAAAGTTATGAAACTAACAGAACTAATGCAATGATAGCAAACAGGAAATTAATACAGAGAATTATGATAATATGAAACATGAATTAAAAAAAAGCATATAGGAAATGATTTAAAGACAAAATAGAAAATAAGGAAATGAAATAATGAATGTGAAAATTCAATTATAACACAAACATCAAACAGACAATCACATGAAAGAATGTAAAACGGAATGTGCCAAACTAAAAAAAATCAGAAATTCAATAAAAGTAAACACGATATTAACTAATACAAAAGAGTACTTAAGGAATGAAAAACAAACAACCGAAAGAAGAAGAAAAACAGAACAGGAAAATGAATGTGAATTACATTTTAATTTTTTTTTCTGAAACAAGACACAACAAATAGATGATCGATTGAACAGACAAAAGAAGAAGAACTGAAGAAGAATCCGATCAGAAGAAGAAGAAAAGAAAGATCTGAATCAGAAGAAGAAGAGGAAGAAGAAGAAGAAGAAGAAGAAGAAGAAGAAGAAGATCTGAAGGAGAAGAAGAAGAATCAGAGGAAGAAGAAGGAAGAAGAAGAAGAACTGGAGGAGAAGAAGAAGAAAATCTCAGCACTCACCGTGAACCTGAGGGAAGAGGTGTTGGCAGCGACCTCCACCGTGCTGTCATCGGACAGAAATCTGCACCACCGCCGGCTGCCGGACATTGACTGAGAAAGAGGAAGAAAGGGAAGGTAGGGAAAGAGTGTAGCCACCGGCGATGGTGGAAGAAGGAGAGAAGAAAGAGAATAGAGGGAAAGAGGGGAAAAGGGGAAGCTTCAGTCGTGTGAAGGAGGCACCCGATTTTTTTCTGCTTTTGGGGTTTTAAAAACAACATACCGGTTTGAACCGGTTTGTAACAGATTTTTTTCAGCTTTTAAAAAAACGCAAACCGGTTCCAGCCGGTTTGCTATTATATTTTTTTTTCAGTTTTAAGTCAAAAACCATGTAAACCGGTTTAGAAAAATTTTCAAAAACTTTATTTCATTTATAAGGAAAATAAAAACTATTCTACTAAATTTTTTTCTTCTTTTCTAAAAACAAATACTTAAAATGAATATAAAACTATTTACTCTATATATATTTTTTTATTTTTATTAAAAAAAACTAAAACTAACTACTATGATTATAACAAAAACTAAAATATGTATAAAATTATAAAATAAAACTATTTTTCATGCATTTTCTATTTTTTAAATCATTTTAGCACATTTACTCGAAAACTAACATAAAATTGGGTTTTTGAAACATTATTTCATAAAATCATGCATATTTTAATGTTAATAAACCCTGAATTATATGCATGATCAAATACCCCCATGCTTATGTTTTGCTAGTCCTCGAGCAAACTAGAAAAATGCAAGAAATCAAACTATCACCTAACTCACTTTCGTAGGAATCACGGTTGCATTTAGCTCATGCAACAAGCCCTTTCAACCCCTGGGTTACCCCAGTGGACGAGTAAGGTCTCGTGAGGGTTTGCAGTGATGCTACCCACAAACATCTCTGTCATGTATGCATAATATTACACATCCTCACAAGCAGTAGGTAATTAAAGACTTTGTTTTCACAAATATTTCCTGTTATTTCAAAATCAAAATATAATTAGAATCTTTTATATACCACCACAGAAAAAGAATTTCTTTCACTTTCTAAATATCACAATTATTTATGTTTTATTCTTAGAAAATCCAATAAAAACATATTATTATTTACTTATCCTCACTCATATGTTTTCTGCATAGGTTTTCTCAATCACACTTCTAAGCACTTAACTTTTCTCTCTTTTTCAGCTCTTTTCTCTTTTTTTTTTTCTTTTCACGCTTTTTTTTTTTTGCGCACTTATTTTTCTCATATAGCTTGCGTGTGGTCTGCTTTTATGCCTTGTGAAATGTCAATATCTTCTATACTTTTTCAATACATCCCAAAAGATATCAACTAAGACGTAAAAGTGACTTCCTTCATTCACCTTTATAACATGAGAGTCAAATATTTCAACTTGTATCTGTTCTCAGTTACTTAGGATCACAAAGTTTTCCACTCTCCTTTTCGAAAATGGAATTAAAAGTTTCAACTTACATCTAAGTTCCATCTACTAAGGATTGTGAAATTATCCAAACAACCTAACGCATGCTTTTTCTCACTTTTTGAGCTCATTTTTATGCTTTTGTTCATTTGCTTAGTTTTTCAAAAATAGAACTGTGCATATTCATATTTATGATTCAAAATAAATTCTAACATGTATCTATCATCATTTCTTCGAAATCCGCATAAACAACCATAATTTTTAGATCTATGTCAGAAAAATTTTCGTGGGGCTTAAAAATCCTCTAAAAACATCAGATTTGAAATAACATTCATATAAGTTCAAACTCTTTCTTTAAAAATCTACTTTTCATGAGAGATGTGTAAACATGTGCAAGAACGTAAACAGAAATATCAAGGTGTGCACTCTACACCCTCCCCCATGCTTGAATGACACTGTCCCAGTGGCACTCCCCCATGCTTGAATGAAACTAAGTGAATGCACATGAGAGAATTAAATGAGGGAAAGAGTAGAATTAAAAATACACGTTCTATGAATGTAATGAATGCAATGTATACATGACAAACATGAAACTCATAAATGAAACAAAAAGAATATGAAAAACTCATGAATAAAACTAAAAAGTAAAAACAAAATAAAATCTATAAATTCTAAGCAAATCTAATAATATACAAGATATGGGTTGCCTCCCATAAAGCGCTAAGTTCCACGTCCCCAGCCAGACGGATCCCTGGAAAAAATCCTTCATCGTCCATGAGATCAATGGACATGAAGTCAGACTCAACCGGGCTCTATGAAGAAAAGAGTGTCATCTGTGACACTACGCACTGTGTTTCCATCCCGTCTACCTCTAACTGTAGTATCAAAACTCTCTTGACATGAAGAACGAAGATTAGTCTCATCTGAGAGACTGGTCAAGAATCGAGAGTCTAGGACCGACCGAGTACCAATGAATGCAACTTCAGACAAGTGGTGAATATGATCAGGCTTGACTTGGTCAAGCACCTTCTGCATCTGTACCTCTTGCTTACTAAAAATTGGTGATCCTAAAGGCTGAGAAAATGGGGCTTTATATGATGAAAATGTATGCTGTGAGTAAGGCCCCTTCTGTTGAGGTCTCATGGAGATCGACTCATCAGCAGAAATGATATGGGATTCATGAGTCGATTCCTGAGTGGAGTTACATGCCTTCCCATACTGAAGAGATGTAACAGATTTGACTTGCTCATGATGTGAATCAGTGGGTTGCAAGTCAAATGACATGGAATCCTCTCCCTTTGAGACAACAGACTGACTATGAAGGTTCCCCTGGTTTTGCCTGATCAATGTCTGAGCTAACTGCCCCATTTGAGTCTCTAGCTTGGCTATTGACTGCGTATGGGAACAAAGAGTGGCCTTGATATCAGAAAAGGCTTCTAACATCTTCTCTTGAAATGATGAACTTGGAATGGGCTCCTGAGGATGGGGTTGACAATACTGAGGATGAACCTGTGGAAATATAGGATGCGAGTAACCTTGTGAAGGGTTACTGGGTCTATACTGTGTCTGGGAGGGATGATGGGATGGGGAAATAGACTGGTTTCGCCAACCTGGGTTATATGATGATGTAAACGAATCAGGCATGGGTCTAGCAAAACCTTGGGCAGCATTCACCTGCTCCTGAACGAATTCAGGATATAATGGCGCTGCCGGACAATCCGCAACACAGTGTGCAGGGCTAGCACATATCTCGCACACTCTTTCTATTGGATTTCTCGAGGAATTGGCTAGGAATTGATCTAACTTCCTAGTCAACTGGTCAACCTTGGTATGCAATTCTAACTCGGACTCAACTTCGGAAATCCCAACTTTCCTAGGACCACTAAGCAGAGATGTAGTCCTATCGACCCGTGAAGAAAAATTATGATGCATCGTGTTTTCACTCAAGGTCTCGAATAGAGACCACGCCTCGTCCTCACTTTTGAGCATAAAAGTGCCCCCACAAGACGAATCAACCATTTGATGATGCTTTTCAGTAAGCCCGTCATAAAAATACTACACCAACTGCCAACGAGGCACCTGGTGATGGGGACACTTGCGGAGAAGATCTTTCAATCTCTCCCAAGACTCGTGAAATTGTTCTCCCTCAATTTGAGAGAAACTGGTTATAGCTTTACGAAACTGATTTGTTTTACTAATTGGGAAATATTTTTTTAAAAATTCTTTTTGCATTCCTTCCCAAGTAGTAATACGAACTGTCTCAAGAGATTTTAACCAGTACTTGGCTTTATCTTTGAGGGAGAACGGAAACAAAGTCAACCGCATAGCATCATCTCCAAAGTTATTGATTCGCACAGTAGAGCAAATCTCAAGGAATTCGTCGAGATGACGATATGGGTCCTCATTGCTAAGGCCATAAAATGAAGGTAACATTTGAATCACACTGGCCTTAATCTCAAAATGGCTCGCTCCTACATCAGGTCTCGTGATGCAGGAGGTGGGAGTATACGTATTTGGCATGAAGTACTCCCTCAAAGGACGGATCAATTGATGATCGTCAGCCATTGCGTACACCTTAGAGTAGACCGGTGTAGCACATGTCCTAACTTTGGGTTTTCTACCTAACTAACGCACTAAGCGGCCAAACCACGCAAACCACAAAGCGAGTGAACTAAAAACAACAAAAACTAAACAAACACCACGCAGGTACACATAACAGAGATTATGCATAAGAAATATAAAATCTATGTGTACGGTACCAATCGTACACAGTCACCTCTAAAGGAATCCTAATAGGTGGGCTGTGCAGAAAAGTAAGCTTGTCTCTAAGATATGCACAAACGTGGTTCTAACCCTAAATGCAACACAAACACTAGGCAATAAAGCGAATACTAATATTACGCCGTTCCCCGGCAACGGCGCCAAAAATTTGATGTCTTCTTTTAAATCGTTGTAATTTTGAAAAGATTTTTAAATGTAAAACATGTGAAAACCAGACATCAAATAATAAAAACCGGTTCTCACTAGTGGATGAGACCGGGTCGAACTCAGGGAACGGGAATATATCGTATTCAAGTACACAAATCTAAACTAATCTTTATTGCTGAATTATTTGAAATGTAAAATATTCAAGAAAAGTAAAGACAACTAACTATTACAACAAATGAATACCCTTCGCAGAGGGCGTAAAGTGCAATATTTACAAACCCAATTAAAATTCCTAATTCTAAAAATAAAAGCAAAAAGAAGCTTTATTCTTCGTACTTCGCGTGTCGTGTAATCACTTCCGCTCCACTCCTGTGCTATCCTGCACAATTCAAAGGAACACGAGCAGTACCAGAGCTAGAACATGAAAGAAATGATAAAAGACATCTAAATGACTAACTACAATTGAATGTAAAAACAAAACAGGAAATTAGAAAAAAAAACAGAAAAGAGAAAATTACTGAAAGACTAAAACATGAACTTGGAGATTTGTAAAACAGGAAGTGCTGAATGAAGAAAAGGAAACGAAATATTTCAGAAAACAAAATATGAAATGAATAATGAAGAACATGAAAAACTGAATAATGCACGAGAAATGAATGTAAAGACAAAAAATGACTAAAAACAAAGCAGAAAATAAGGAAATGATTGAACTCTATATTAAAACTAAAACTGTAAATCAGGAAAACATAACAAACAATTAACCAATCTATATTGCAGGTAACCAACAGAAATTTAGTGAAAACAATAGACATTCAGTAAACTAAAAAAAACAAAACTCAGTAAGATGCAAAATAGAAATTTTTGAAAAACAACAATGCAGATGAAAGTTATGAAACTAACAGAACTAATGCAATGATAGCAAACAGGAAATTAATACAGAGAATTATGATAATATGAAACATGAATTAAAAAAAAACAGATAGGAAATGATTTAAAGACAAAATAGAAAATAAGGAAATGAAATAACGAATGTGAAAATTCAATTGTAACACAAACATCAAACAGACAATCACACGAAAGAATGTAAAACGGAATGTGCCAAACTTAAAAAAATCAGAAATTCAATAAAAGTAAACACGATATTAACTAATACAAAAGAGTACTTAAGGAATGAAAAACAAACAACCGAAAGAAGAAGAAAAACAGAATAGGAAAATGAATGTGAATTACATTTTTTTTTTTTTTTCTGAAACAAGACACAACAAATAGATGATCGATTGAACAGACAAAAAAAGAAGAACTGAAGAAGAATCCGATCAGAAGAAAAAGAAAAGAAAGATCTGAATCAGAAGAAGAAGAGGAAGAAGAAGAAGAAGAAGAAGAAGAAGAAGAAGAAGATCTGAAGGAGAAGAAGAAGAATCGGAGGAAGAAGAGGAAGAAGAAGAAGAACTGGAGGAGAAGAAGAAGAAAATCTCAGCACTCACCGTGAACCTGAGGGAAGAGGTGTTGGCAGCGACCTCCACCGTGCTGTCACCGAACAGAAATCTGCACCACCGCCGGCTGCCGGACATTGACTGAGAAAGAGGAAGAAAGGGAAGGTAGGGAAAGAGTGTAGCCACCGGCGATGGTGGAAGAAGGAGAGAAGAAAGAGAATAGAGGGAAAGAGGGGAAAAGGGGAAGCTTCAGCCGTGTGAAGGAGGCGCCCGATTTTTTTCTGCTTTTGGGGTTTTAAAAACAACATACCGGTTTGAACCGGTTTGTAACAGATTTTTTTCAGCTTTTAAAAAAACGCAAACCGGTTCCAGCCGGTTTGCTATTATATTTTTTTTTCAGTTTTAAGTCAAAAACCATGTAAACCGGTTTAGAAAAATTTTCAAAAACTTTATTTCATTTATAAGGAAAATAAAAACTATTCTACTAAATTTTTTTCTTCTTTTCTAAAAACAAATACTTAAAATGAATATAAAACTATTTACTCTATATATATATTTTTATTTTTATTAAAAAAAACTAAAACTAACTACTATGATTATAACAAAAACTAAAATATGTATAAAATTGTAAAATAAAACTATTTTTCATGCATTTTCTATTTTTTAAATCATTTTAGCACATTTACTCGAAAACTAACATAAAATTGGGTTTTTGAAACATTATTTCATAAAATCATGCATATTTTAATGTTAATAAACCCTGAATTATATGAGTGATCACATGTTCACAAGTACTTTGGATGAAACAGACCTTAAAAGATTTTGGTTTGAATTACTCCACAACAACTATTTATTGTGATAACACTAGTGCTATAAATCTTTCGAAAAATCCTATTCAGCACTCAAGAACTAAGCATATTGAAGTTAGACATCATTTTTTAAGAGATCATGTGTTAAAAGGAGATATTTTGTTAAATTTTATTTTCACTAAAGAACAACATGCCGATATCTTCACTAAACCTCTTAAAAATAAAAATTTTATGAGAATTAGGAGAGAACTAGGTATTTGCTCGTTTTTGGATTTATAAAAATGCTGATTTTTGAACAAAATCTCAAAATCGCATTATATTAGTCGACCGATAAAATTCTAGTCGACTGGTGTTTTAAATTTTGGAATGTATCGCACCATATTAGTCGACCGATATATTTCTAGTCGACTGATGATATTTTTAATGAGTCGCACATTCTTAGTCGACCGATAAAGATTTAGTCGACTAAATTTTTTTTAAATTTTTAAATGAAGGGACCCGATACCCCTTGGATTTTTAAAACACCCGTTCTTTTTAAAATAAAGCATCGTTTCACTTCGTTTTCGTATCTTTTCGTTTTTCTTAAAAACAAAACCCTTAAAAACGGAAACCCCTTTTGGTCTCTTTCCTCTCTTTCTTCCAAAAAACCCTCGGAGTGCCGTTCGATCCCATTTTCGCCGGGATTTTCTTGCCGTGACAGGGAGACGCTGGAATCTTCTGGCCGTGATCTTAAAACGCCGGAATCCTCTTGCAGTAACTGGCGCATCTTCAAAACACGCCGGAACCCTCTTGTGTGACAGTGCATTGCCGGAATCCCCTTGTGGCCGACTTCTCACTCGCCGTCAGCCATTGTATCCTCCTCTGGTTCTGTTTCACATCGCCGAACAACGTTCTACTTCTGCCAGAAATCATTTGGAAGTCGTCATTGTTTTTGGTAACTCTATTTTTTAACCATGCCTCGTACGAAGTCTGCATCTGCAAAAAGTTTAGGTTCTCCTCCTCCTACACCTACTTCAAGACATGGTTTTTCACTAAGATTACTTCGCAATCCTCTTCTCTATGATACTTTTGGATCAATTTCTGCACTACCTATTTTACCAGGCCGAAATGTTCTATTTCACTTATTTTCTCGTTACAATATAAGAGAATTATTTCCTGGAATTTCACATCTTTTTGATGCTTGTTCAGATACCCTTCACTATCCGTTTCTTATTCACTTGTTTTACATGAATTTACAAATGGATCATGAAACTGGAGTTTTGTCCTCTCTTGTTCGTGAAGTTGAAATCAAGTTTGATTCGAAATTACTTGGAGAAATTCTTGAAATTCCACCTTCAGACACTCTTTTCAACACTATTGAATTAAATGATGAAAGAGTTTTTGAACAAATTCTTCTTCCAGGAGCACCTCACTGCCCTCCTTTCAAAAATACTAATCTCCAAACTCGTGCACGCATTGCTGGACGAATCCTTGCCCACAATGTTCTACCCAAAATTGGTTCTTTTGATTATTATTCCACAGATCTATCTACGGCTCTTTATGTTTTATTTGGAAATATTTCTGTCAACTGGGCCAATGTGTATTTTACAAACTTGTGGAAACAAAAACCATTTCTTCCTTATGGTTGTCTTTTAACCCGTATTTTTAGACATTTCAAAGTTCCTTTAACAAATGAAAAATACATTGAGCAAAAAGAGTTCTTTGATCAAACAATTTTTAAAAGAATGAAAATTAAATATCTGCCTCCTTTAAATGTTGATCAAACTGAACCATCTGATCCTAATGAACCATCAATTTCTGAACCTTCACCTTCTGCGACACCTTCATCTCATGCAAAAAGAAAGAAATTTTCGACAAGTCAAGACCATGATGAAGTTATGCAGAGACTGGAAGCTTTAGAGCTGCATCAACATACTTTTCGTGAAGATGTGACTCAACAACAATCTTCGATTCAGAAAGAGATTACTTCAATCAAGGATTTGCTCAACTCACTTTTCTAATCTTTGTTGTCTGAACTTTCATACTTTATGGGTTGTAATATTTTAAACTTGTATCTCTATTTTGCTAATGCTATTTCTGCCCTTACTCTTTTTTATTCTAACAAAGGGGGAGAAAAAAATGATAGCAAACATTGCAGGAGATCTTGCATGAGAAATGCAAAATTAAGAGAAAAAGAAAGCTTTGAATGAATGTATTTCTAAATGCATGAAGAAATGATGAATGGAAATGCAAACCAATCAATATGTGATATATGTGCTTTAAATGTGCTAACTTTTAATGTTTTGCAGCATATTGATAGGGGGAGTAAAATCTCCATCTATGCATCTAAATGCTTCATCTTTGATTAAGTTTGTCATCATAAAAAAGGGGGAGATTGTTACGACAATGAAGCCATACATGATACTTCAAGTACAAGGTTTTGATGATGAGCAAGTGGAATCAACTGCATTTCAGCTAAGGCTATGAAGAAATTGAAGAATTCAGTGAAGAATCTTTGAAGACTAGTGTGCAAATGTTTAATTCATTAAAAGTCTTAGATTCTTGTAAGAGCCTTACTTAGAGTGCATATTTAGGTTGCATTTCACCTTAAAAGTCTTTAGAAAAACTTTTCTAAAAAGAACCCTCATGAAAATCTTTTTAGAAAACTCTTTTCTTAAATTTTCATGTTTATTAGTCGACCAATAGACTTACCAGTCGACTAATCCTCTCGCGCCATATTTTCTAAAAAGTCATTTTTGTCAAATTAGTCGACCGAAGGTTTTATCAGTCGACTGGACAGAATGTCTGTTTTCTGGAAAATTAGCAGCAGTCGACTAATGGTTTTATCAGTCGACTGAACAGAACATGTGTTTTCTGAAAAAATTTAGCAGCAGTCGACTAATGCTTTTTATCAGTCGACCGAACAGAATGTTTGTTTTTCAGAAGATTTTAGCAGCAGTCGACTAAAAGGTTTTTCAGTCTACTGATGATATTATCAGTCGACTAACTTTTCTCAAGTCGACTAAGTTTCAAAAGTTCAGATTTTCAAATGGCTCGATTAACAGATCAGTCGACCGATGATAACTGTCAGTCTACTAATAACTAACTATTAGTCGACTAACTGATGTTTCAGTCGACTAATTTTGCCGTTTTCCTGAAACTTCAAAAAAGGCGTATCTTTTCATTTTTCAAACGTTTTAATCGTTCGAAATGGACAGTTTTGATACCCTTTCATACCCTCAACGTATTGAAAACTTTAACTATAAATATGAGTGCATTGTACACTAAAAAAGAACAAGAATTCAATTGATTTGAATCATTTACTTATTGCTTTTCACTCCTATTCATTCAAGTATTTGTTTTCTCACTCACGTGATATTTTCACTTTAGTTTTTCACTCAAATCACTTTGAGAGATAGTGAATTCGTGAATAGAGTATTTCAACAACCTCAAAAGCCATTTGCATCTCATTTGCATTCAAAAGGAAGGCTCATAGGTTGTTTTGTAAGTTGTTACTTATTTTCTGTAAAAAGGACTCCTTGGTGTAAAGGAGTTGTTTGCTTTCAGTAGGGTTGTTACTGAAAGTGGGACCAGTTATGGTCTGTGTGATCTTGTAGTTTACAAGGTTGATAGTGAAAATCTCAAGCGGGTTTTGCTTGGGGACTGGATGTAGGTCGGGTTAGACCGAACCAGGATAAAATCTTGTGTTCTTTGTGTGTTTGCTTTGAGATTTGCAAAATCATTAAATATTCTGCAGACAATTTTTAAAAGCACTATTCACCCCCCTCTAGTGCTCGTTGCCTAGATCCTAGTGCACTTTCAAGGTTCACTTGGCCATGTTTTTTACAAAATATAATCGGTTCAAAAGAGACAATCGGTCTTTGTTCAGATGTTTTCCACGCAGCTTAGAAGACACCACAATTAAGTGGTACTCTGAGCATATCAATTTGATCGAGTTGCGAGAGTTTGATAAGGTGGTCAACTTGTTCATCGAACGATTCCTATTCAACACTGAAGCACTGCCCACACCCAATCATCTTTGCAATATGAAGCAAAGAGATAATGAAAAAGCCAGAAACTTCATCCGCAGATAGAGGAGCACTTGCAATAAAATGAGAAACCCCATCTCAGAGGAGCACACACTCCAAATTATCCTAAACAACTTTTTACAACCCCTGAGAAGTCTTATTTCCACCTCACCGCCATTTTCTTCATAGGAGAAGACAACCATGGATGTAGCTTAGAGTGTAGGAAAGTGTTGTTTAGGGTCCAGGTTCATTGTATTGGGTTTAGTAAGTTTACGATTTAATTAAGTAATTTAGATTTGTGTGTATTAGCCAAAATAGTCTTTTTCGAGTTGTGTGTTACATCCCATTCGTACCCTTACATTTAGTTGTGTAGATGTTAGTTTAGTTAGGTTAGTGAAAGCCTAGGTTAGCTAATTATTTAATTTTGAATTTTAGTACGAAGGGCATAGTGGTATTTTTGGTTAAGGGACAATTTTGGTAGGTGTGGAAGCTCATCTAAATTCGTGGAATCCAATTGAGGCAATTGCGATCCCTCCTTCTAGTCCAACCAAGATAAAAGTATCTCTCCTTTCAATTTTGGAAACAATTTTGATTTTCAATTCCCTTTCAAAAATTCGTGTGTAAGGTTTTGGGAAAGATTTTCAAAAGTGGCTATCTTCTTTTAATGAAAAATTGAAATCGTGTGAGCCCATTGAGCTTGACGGTTTTGCACTAGTCGAGGGTAAAACAGTTATTTCTTAGTTTTGTGATTTTCGGTGGTTTTAGTGTTTTTCTGCAGGTTAGTTAGTGTATTTGCAAAAATTAACTTAGTTAGACCTAGAATAATTAGTTGAGGTAATTAGACTTGCTATTTAGTTAATTTTGAATTTTTATTAATTCTTTGTAGAATTAGATTCAGTATAATTTTAGATTTAATTATCAGAGTTGTGTACTGACTTGTTCTTTTCTTTGTGTTAGGTTGATAAGCTTACTACAGATTACAAGGTTAATCTTGTCAAGTGCGAAAAAGTTATACTTGGTGAAAGGACAAAATTGCCCTTGGCAATCTGAAGAAGAATTTAGGATTTTTGTTTCTAGTTAATTGTAATTTTAGTTGTAATTTCTTTAGAGTTGTATATATTAACTTAGCTTAAGAGTTTGATATTAATAAATTGAAATTTTTAGAAGTAAATTGGATAGTTCCCGTTCCCTGTGGATTCAACCCGTACTTGCCACATTCGTAGAAAGTCAATTTTTATTATCTTTGGTTGACAATTTTCCAACTGTTTTATTGAAAAATATCTTTTAAAAATACCACTGCAAAAAGTGCAACCAGTTTTAAATTAACAAATGCCATTTGTCAACCCCTAGGATCTTATACTACTTTGTATTTTCCTTAGAAAATAATCTGGATTCATTTTAAAATCAATTTTCAACTTATCTCAATTCTCGGATGAGACCCATCTAGGTGGTGTCACTTATGGATCATTTCTTTCATCCAAATTTCAGAGTTTTAGTTGATTCAGGACTCTGTATTTTTACCTTTTTAACCTTTTCAAAATTTTATTTTGGTTTTAAACCGAAAGTAACCTTATCCCTCGTCCATTTCTTTTATTTTGGCCAAAATCTCAAAGTTTCAGTCGGACTAGGACTCTATCACAGATTTTCAGTCAGATTAGGACTCTATCTTTTACCTCTATTTTTACATATTTTCAAAAAAATCTTTCAAAATCTTTAAAAAAAGATCAGAATTTTAGAGTTTTAGTAGGATCAGGAATTTGTTCTACAGTTTCAGTTGGATTAGAACTCTAACCTTGACCTCATTTTTTATAAAATCTTTCAAAAACTTCTTCATCTATCTGTCAAAAAATCAAAAATTTAAATTTTAGGACTTCATTTCAGAGTTTCAAAATTCTGGGACTCTATTCTAGAGTCCCAGTTGATTAGGACTCTAACCCTAGTTTCTCTGAGATCTTTCAAAATCTCTTCGTTTGCCTTTCAAAAAAACTAAAATTTAAGAGTTTCAAAATTTTAGGACTCTAGTCAGGAGTTTCAATTGGTGTAGGACTCTAATGTTCTCGAATTTGTTCTTTGCTTTTATTCCCATCCATTTTAAAAACTCTTTTTAACCTGTTCAAAAACTCAAATATGGGGCCCACATAGCTGGTGCCATATTCAAGAGATTTTCAATTCATCTAGGACTCTAGTTGATTTAGAATTTTGACTTTTACCCTTTGTTTTAAACCCTTTTTGAAAATTTTGTTTTTAACTCCTTTATTTTTAAACATTAAAAATTGTTTTCTGAAAAATCAAATGGGCCCCACACTAGGTGGTGCCACATTTGAAAGTATTTTAGTTAGTTTAGATCTAGTCAGTGTTTTACTCAAGTCAGATTTTTGAAAAAATTTAAAATCGTTTTTTAAATGTCTATTTTCACCTTAGCATTTTAAAACCTTGTTTTTAACTTCTAATTAAAAGTTTTAAAAATCAAATGTGGGCTCACAGTAGGTGGCGCCACATTTGGACTTATTTTAGGCTAACTAAGACTCAATTAGGGTTAGTAATTAGTGCCTTGTTAGGTTAGAATACCTCAAGAAAAATCGGCCCCCTTAGTTCCCTAATTAGTAGTTAATTAAGTTATTTAGTTCAACCTAGAAAGCCCTATCTCTAAACCTAATTTTTGTTATAAATACCAGCCCTATGAGACGACCAACCAGCTCTCCTTTTCTTCTTCTTGCTCTCTCTCTCTCTCCTCCAACAGCCTCTCTCTCCTCCCAAGGCTCTTCCATGGTTGCAAACCCAAGATGAGTTTTCTTCCATTATTTTATTAATTTTTAATGCTTTAGTTGATATTTTAGCCATTGCCGCCCCTTGCATGATTGATTTTTGCTTTATTTTCATTCAAGAACCATGGAATAAGTTCAAGAACATGATCTAAGACTGTATTAGAAAGATTTTCACATTTTTCATCCATTGAAATAACTTAGATTATCATTTTCTATGTTCTTGCCAAATAAAAGATGAGATTCCATTTCTCTATGGATCGAATCCCTCTTTCAAAGGCCAAATCAAATTCTAACCATGTTTCCCTGAATATTTTTTGTTTATTTCATCATGTTAATGTTTATTTTATTTGTTCAAGCATCAAAGCATGATTCGTTACATTATTTGCACATTTTTCTATGTTTTTTCATGCCTAGATTAGGGTATTCCATGCGTTTTATCGATAATAAATATACCTTGATTCTGGCCACGCGAGAACAATATTATTTCATGTGTATTTTTCTGTCAATAAAATCTGATTCTTTTAGGGTTCGATTATATATTTGTCAGTGACTTTAAATAAAAAATTTGGATTATTTTGAGTTTTGTAACCCTGATAAAAAATCAGAAACTGAACTCTGATTCATGCACCGTGAAAATGATATGTGGAATCGGAAACGGATTGTCGAAGTAATATCTCCCTCATCTAAGATTCGATTGATGATCCATAAAAAGCAATGTATTTTTCATGATGTCTAGTATATTCTGTGAAAATTTCAGATTTTTTTATGGACGTTTACTATTTTAATTCTGTTATAAATCAGAATCTCTTTCACAGAAACCGCTACGCATTATTTAAACCCTAGATCAACTTGTGCGGATCGGATCTCCCTAACCAAAGATCCGATAGATGATTCATAAAAAGGAGTATCTTCATCGGTATGTTTACTGTCGTCTATGAAAATTTTTATAAATTTTAAACACTTTTTGCTAAATTTTCCTGCACCTGAAACCAGATTTGTTTATTTCAACTCATTACGTATGATGATGCATGAAATGCACATCATTTTAATATAATATTCATGCATTTTTATGTGAACTTAAGGTTTCGAACCCATGATTGGATGTATTTTGATATAAAGAAGTCTTGGTTCGAATTTCAATTAAATCAGAGTTAAATTGAGTGAGATATTGCAATTTTAGTGCTTGGGCACAAATTTCAAGGTAATTCGGATCAAGATCCAACCCAAATAGACCATCTTGGGTCTTGGATCAGTTCTTAAACAGCACAATCCAACTCACCTGTGATTCAAACCCCATTTATAAAATGTTTTCAGAAAACCCCCTTCAAAAGAGGCGCATAGCAATTCTTTTTATTTTAAACCTCTTTTTGAAATTATGAAAACTTTAGCTCAAAGTTTAAATATGCTTTTCTGAAAACCCTAGGACGTTTTTGCTTTGAGATTTGGGCCTAGCCAGAGCTCATCTTCCTCCTCCATGTCGTCGTCTACATTTTTGCAATACTATACAGTCACATGGATGTGCAACACAACAACCAAGAGCTTGGCAGCGAAGTCTATTGGCTCAAACTGCTCTTCCTTCCCCTCCATTCGTCGAATCGCTCTTGAGGTAGGATCTTCTTCTTCCCCTTTCTTTTAGAAAAAATGAGTCTATCTTAAGTCCATTATTCTCAACATCTCTTATTTTCTGTTTCTTTTGATTGTAAAACCACTGTCGTTATTTGTGTATTTTCTGTTGTTTGAAGGTCAAGTCTAGTCGTAGGTTAGAGATCAACCCATTCCAGTAGTTTGTGTTAGTCGAAACTCAAAGTCGGTTATACAAAATCTAACCGATTTTGATGTTTTGAAGCTTTTTCGTGTTGTTGATTTTCCTTGGCAGTCAGTATGTTGAAAGTGTGTTTTTCATCCATCTAATATTGCATTTGAATCTAATTATAGGGTTTTAGAGAGTCAACTCGTTGGTGTTTAGTCCCATAGGGAAATCGACTAAGCATAGCTTAGCCGATTGTGACGTGTGTCCAGAATTTGTTGATGTGGATAAAATATTTTTTTGTTACAGTATTTTATTTTAATTTAGTGTTTTAGATTCATTAGATTCTCATTCAGTCATAGTTTAGCCTAGACTATCTAAATTTTTGTTTTGTTTTCGTGGTTTAGTTGATAAATTATTTTTTATGTGTGAATTTGAGAAGTCGATTTTTGTGTGAATTTGAGAAGTCGATTTTTGTGTGTTAATGACTGCCATTTTCTTCATAGGAGAAGACAGCCATGGCTGTAGCTTAGAGTTTAGGAAAGTGTTGTTTAGGGTCCATGTTCATTGTATTGGGTTTAGTAAGTTTACGATTTAATTAAGTAATTTAGATTTGTGTGTATTAGCCAAAATAGTCTTTTTCGAGTTGTGTGTTACATCCCATTCGTACCCTTACATTTAGTTGTGTAGATGTTAGTTTAGTTAGGTTAGTGAAAGCCTAGGTTAGCTAATTATTTAATTTTGAATTTTAGTACGAAGGACATAGTGGTATTTTTGGTTAAGGGACGATTTTGGTAGGTGTGGAAGCTCATCTAAATTCGTGGAATCCAATTGAGGCAATTGTGATCCCTCCTTCTAGTCCAACCAAGATAAAAGTATCTCTCCTTTCAATTTTGGAAACAATTTTGATTTTCAATTCCCTTTCTAAAATTCGTGTGTAAGGTTTTGGGAAAGATTTTCAAAAGTGGCTATCTTCTTTTAATGAAAAATTGAAATCGTGTGGGCCCATTGAGCTTGACAGTTTTGCAATTACAATCCTTCCAAATGGGTCCCTAAGGTAAGAATGTATGGGTGCTTTCATTTCCAAATTCGTTGCTTAGTATTTATATGCCATCTCTTCATTCCATATCTTGACATAGCATAGATCTAGCATTAACGATTTTAGTAGGTGTTGACTTAGATTTAGGCTTTCAAAAACGTGTTTAGTAAATTAGGAAAGTAAGTTGTCTTTATAATGGTTTTGATTTAATTACCGATTTTATCTCTAGACTAAAAATCTTGTTTTCGGATTAGATTTCCAATTACCAATTCTAATTGATTAATCCATAAGTAATTAGGTTAGTTATTAGAAATTAATTAAAATCGTGTAGATGATCTTGTTCAGTAAGTCAAAGTTTTACAAACCCTAGTGGGTCCATCTAGGGTGGCATGAACCTATGTCAAAGCTAAACTCTAAACCGTCCCCCTTACTAACCCTAGTTAGGTAATTGACCCTAGCTAAGTTGACTAACTAACATTAGGTCGAAGTTTGTGTTAACATTAATTTCAAGTTAGCCTTGGATTTAATTTTCATGTTTTTTGTTATATAGCTAGCTTCCATCAAGGTGAGTTTATTAGAATTAGTTAAATTCACTAATGTAGATTTTCTAATTAGCTCTTGCATATTAGTTTACAATAGTTTAAGAGTAGCATTTCGTTTAGATTAGATTTAGAATTAACTTGTTTAATTTGCTTACATGTTTGTTTAGTTAATTTATTTGATTTTATTTTCTGTAGTTTAACAGTATATTAGAAGTATTTAGGACTGTTTTTACATGTAATCCAATGTCATAGTGTATTTATTGGATTCTTTCAAATGAATAGTGCATTGATTTAAAAATCAAAATTTTAAATCAACTTGCACTCATCATTTTATGTGAAAGTTTTCTGAGTTTTTCCAAAAAATTTATTCTATTCTCTTCATCTATGTTTTCACTGTCAGCATACCAAAAATCAGCTCATTTTGAGTTGATTTGGTCTGACTTTTAAGCGTTTTTCAAAATCAGCTTTTTTGCATTTTCAAATTTCGGGACATACGATTTCCAGATTTTATATGAATTTGAAACGCTTATATATGGATTTTCGGGAAAAGTTTTTCAAATCTGTAAAGTGTGACAGATTCTTGAATCTGTCAGAAACAGAACAAAAGAAAAATCGTGAAAATCGGACTTCGTTTTCCCCTTCAAATTCATTGTTTGCGAAAAGCTATCAGAATCCACTTTTGCACTATTTGAGGGCAAAATAGTCATTTTATTATTTGTGTGATTTTTGGTAGTTTTTATTGTTTTTTTGCATCTTAGTTAGTATATTTACAGCAATTAGTTCAGTTAGATTCAGAATAGTTAGTTGATATACTTAGAAATGCCATTTTAATTAATTTTGATTTTTAATTATAATTTAGTTTATTAATTCCTCGTAGAATTAGATTTAGTATAATTTTTAGAATCATATGTTATAATTGTGCACTAATTTTATGTCTTACTGTGTTTTAGGTTGATAAAGTTTACAACAGATCAAAAGGTGAATTCAACATGAGGGTGCAAATGCATATATGGTGAAAGGACAAAATTACCCCTGGTGATCTGACGAAGACTTTAGAAATCTGTTTCTAGTTAATTGTAATTCCTAGTTTGTAATTTCATTAGAATTGTATTGTTTAACTTAGATTAAGAGTTTGATATTAATAAATTGAAATTTTTAGAAGTAATTTGAATATTCCCGTTCCCTTAGGATTCGACCCGTGCTTGCCACATTCGTGGAAAGTCAGTTTTTATTATTTTTGGTTGACGATTTTCCAAATCTTTTACTGAAAAATATCTTTTAAAAATACCACTTCAAAAGTTCAACCAAAATTTTGGCGCCGTTGCTGGGGAACAACGAGTATATTCTGTTATTTCTTCAATTTCAGTTTATTAATTTGTGTTTAGTTAGTCATTTTTATTTTTTTTAGTTAGTAGGATTAACATAGTTAGAAAATATAGGATTCACTTACTGTTTCCCTAGGATTCACTGGAATACATACTTCAAGGAGCGATTAGACAGGTGGGTTTTAGAGAACATAGTTTGTGATTTCCTACATCTCTTTATTTTGGTAATTTAGATTAGATTGTGTTCTGTTATTCATATATAATAGTTAGTTAATTCTGACATAGTTAGCATAGTATTGTTATTTACTCTTTGCTTTTGTGATTTTAATTGCAGTATTTAGATTAGTTTAGATAGATTTAGATCGTTCTATACATCTGGTCTTAGCACCAGTGTATGCAGGGGCGAAGAGCTTTGGGTACTCCATTACATCCTTTTGTTGACAACCCAGAGAGAATTTTACATTCTCCTCGAAGTTCGACAACAATGGGTGATATGGATCCTCCAGATCCAGTTCCTCCCCACGCTCTGAGGGAGTACTCACTTCACTCCCAGAGACTATGTCCAGGCATCCTGCATTCGGAGATCCGATGTAGGAGCGCCTCATTATGAGATTAAGGCCAATATCATTCAGATGCTCCCATCCTTCTATAGCCTTAGTCATGAGGATCCCTATAGGCACATTGATGAGTTTCTCGAAATCTGTTCTACAGTGAAGATACAGAATTTTGATGACGATGCTTTGAGATTGACCCTGTTCCCGTTCTCATTGAAGGACAAGGCCAAATATTATCTAAAGTCCTTAGATTCTATCAAAATAGGGTCCTGGGATCAGTTGCAGCAGGAGTTCCTTAGAAAATACTTTCCCATAGGTAGGACGAACCAGTATAGGCGAGTCATCACTAGTTTTTCAGAGCTAGATGGCGAGCAATTTCATGAGACATGGGAGAGGATGAAGGATCTCCTTAGGAAGTGTCTCCATCATCAGGTGCCGAGATGGCAACTGGTGCAGAGTTTCTATGATGGATTGTCTGACAAGAACCGTCAGATGATTGACTCTTCTTGCGGGGGGGCATTCATGTTAAAGAGTGAAGATGAAGCATGGAGACTGTTTGACACATTAGCAGAGAATTCCCTCCATCATGCTTCTAGCTCTCAGTCTAATAGACCCACACCCAACATTCCCAAGAAAGGTGGCGTTCTCGAGATTGGTCCATCTACTGCATTACAATGCAAAGTGGATATGATTGCGCAGAAGCTGGATCAACTTCTCGCGAGCCCATCTCCCAGTCATCAGGTGTGTACTCTCTGTGTCAGTCCAGCACATTCAATCACTGAGTGCCCTTCGACAGCTCAGTATCCTGAATTTGTGCAAGAGCAAGTTCAGGCCACTCAGAGTTACGCCAGACCCCCGAATAACCCATATTCATCTACATATAACCCGGGGTGGCGTAACCATCCTAACTTTTCATGGAGGAATCCCCAGCCTTCTACTCAGTTTCTCCCCTCTCAGCCTACTCGACCACCACCATTTACTCAAACATTTCAGAGACCGAGTTATCCTCAGACCACTCATTTTTCTCCTCAGCTCTCACAAGAGTCTGCTCAGCAAACTTCTTTCGAGGAGAGACTTCTCCAAGCGTTTCAAGAGGTGAAGACCTCTAATCAGAATGCCTTTGAGAAGTGCAGTCAGATATTGAGTTCTCATACTCAATCCATCGCGAAGTTAGAATTGCAGATGCGGCAGTTAGCAGAAGCGATAAGTCGAAGACCTGAGGGCAGTTTGCCGAGTCAAGCAATGATGAACTGTAAACACCCCAAATTTTCACTCACTTCCCCAACATTTCCACCAAACATCACAATTCATTCCCTGAGATCGCTGGAGTACAAAATGGTCATTTTCTAAGCCTGGAACTTGCAAAAGTCCAAATTTCATCTGCAATTCTCAAAATTTTTCTATTTTAGCTCCGATTTTCAAAGTTTTACTCCTGACAGAAAACAGGAATCTCCAAATCCTGGTTCAAGATTACATTTCATAAGACATGTCATTGCATATCATCGCATGAGCATTTCATATCATTGCATTGCACAACATGTCATTTTGAGGTCCAGAACTCTCGATTTCAAAATTTTCAATCGAGGTTCAAATTTCAACTCTTTTCAAAAACAATTTCAAAACCCTGGGTCTTCAAAATTGTCACTTCTTCCCATTTTACCCCCAGGACTCTGAATCTCAAAAGATTTTCTCAGGAAAACGATTTGGATAGTTTTCAATATGGATTTTCAAAATTTTATCAATTGGATCAGCTATGCCTGAAGAAGGGGATGAAGCTTTGAACTTAGCCATTTTATCTCAGATGTTGCCCTTTTGTCAGCAATTTCAAATATCACTCTTTTACAAAATCGCCCTACAGGGGCCACCTCTTTTCAAAATTTCCGCAATTAGGCCAAGTATTTCTTATTTGCCAGTTAGTCTAAGTTTTTATGAAAATTCCAAAAAGAGGTTTTACTTTCTCGCTTTTATTTCAATAAAGAAGCGATGTGAGGTCCACTCTAAGGTGCCGCCACATAGGCTTTCCTTTTGTAAAACTTGAATTTTGAAAAACCCAAAAATATAGGAGCCTTGTCACTGAGATGACGCCATTTGATGCTTTATTTCTCTCTCCTTCCATCCTCTGCCATGTGTCAGTGTGGGGTTCACCTAGAGGTGGCGCCACATGTCATTTTCTCTCACCTTCCATTTCTTCGCCATGTGTCTTCCTCCCTGCACCTCCATTAAATGCCACTTGTCCTCCCTGCATCTTCCTTATTTTATCTTCTGACATGTGTCAGTGTGGGGCCTCTTTAAGGTGGCGCCACATGTCTTCAGTCACCTTTTTTTTATTTCATGTCACGTGTCAATGTGGAGCTCCCCTAAAGTAGCGCCACATGTCCACCACCTTTATTTCTCTCTCCCTTGCCACATGGCACTCTGGGGTCACCCTGAGACGCCACATGTCATGTTTTGCTTTTTCTAGAAAAAGTAGAATTGTCTCCCCCCCTGAGGTGGCGCCATCTGAGGTGTTTTCTCCTGCAGCCGACACGTATCAAGCTCTACTCTCCTCAAAAAAAGCAAGTGACACATGTCTCTCTCTGCTTTCCCTAGAAAAAGCAAGTGACACATGTATCTCTTTGCTTTCTTCAGAAAAAGCAAGTGACACATGTCTGTCTCTGCTTTCCTTAGAAAAAGCAAATGACAAATGTCTCTCTCTCTGCCTCTTTCAGAAAAAGCCAAAATTCAAATATTCAAACTCCCTTGAGGTGGCGCGAATCTTGAATTTTATTATTTTTTTATCTGATTTGAGATGGCGCCACATGTCCCTTTTCTTCTTTTTCCTCCCTCTTGCCATGTGTTGCTGTAGGGCCACCCTGAGGTGACGCCACATGGACACCCTCCATTCTTCCAGAGCCAACCAAATTTGAATTTCAAATTCCTCCTGAGGTGGCGCCATCTGAAAGGCCTCCTCTTGCAAGCTGATACTTGTCAGGTATGGAACCACCCTAAAATGCCACATGTCTAGATCTCCTTTCTTCAGAAAAAGTAGAAGCATCTCCCCTCTGAGGTGGTGCCATTTCTGAAAAAGAGCTTTCCACAAAAATAGCTCTGCAGCTTGATTTTAGGAAAAAGAAAAATTTCAAATTCCCTCTGAGGTGGCGCCATATGCTTCCTCTGTTCTTCCTTCTGACACATGTCAGTGTAGAACCACCCTGAGGTGGCACCACATGGCGGTCTCTCATTCTTTCAGGAAAACAAGACTTTGAATTTCAAATAAAAGCAAACTCCAAGGTGGCATCCTCTAAGGTGGCGCCATATGAGAAGCTTCTGCAGAGAGAATCAAACAAACCTTATTTTTGAATATTTTCAAATCCAGCTGAGGTGTCTTATTTACAAAAATTGTATTTATTTATTTCAAAAAATCCAAAGTGGCATGCCCTGAGATGGCACCACATGGAGGGTCCAGATGACCTCCTGTTTGAATTTTAAAACTCCTCTGAAAATCTACAAATACTATAGCCCACGCCTAGCTGGAGAGGCTTCTCTTTGGACCTGAACTTCAACCTAAGTTTTAATCTCAAGTCCCCTTTTCCTTCCCTGAAATCCACGCCCCCTTTGGGACTCATCTGAGCCTTTTGCATCTGGAGGCCATTCTCAAGGAGCCATCCCGTAGCCGTCCATCTCTGAAGCTCCAAAACATCATAAGAACACAAGGTAAGCTCTCATTCGAGCTGATTATATTGAAATAATATGTTAATTTCAATTTGCATACTGTATCCCATGATTTTTTGTTTTAAAGAAAGGGTTCATCCGAATGATGGATTAGACCATTCCCATAAAACAATATATATTAAGTAGGATCATGATTTCTTGATGATTTTCCAGCATTCATGCATTAATTAGATTTAATTCGTATGTTATTTCGTTAGTTTAGTATATTTTAGAAATTAATTAGGTAGTATTTAGTGTCCATTTCAATTATGTTTAGTTTTTCTAATTCTCTATTTTTGTCAGTCAGTCCACTCATTATTTTATGTTTTTATTTTTCTCTAAAAATACCAAAAAAATCATATTACGTGCTTATAGCTGTGCCAGATAATCTGCAAAAAAATTGGAATCATTTGAATTCATTTACGGCATTCAAAGTTCAAAATTCCAAGTCAGGTTTTGTGACCCGGGAAACATTCTGAATATTTGGTCTTGACTTGTAAAATATAGATATCCATAATGTGAGATTTGCTTTTCGATATGAAAAATTTCCTGAACTCAGGATTGCCTCTAGTATTTAATATGATTTTATCAGAGTTTTATGAGTTTTTATTATGTCTGAAAAAAATCCAAGAGTTCGGAACACATGTCAGAGACAGATTTAAGTCTTTGAGACTCTGGATCAAATTAAGTTGACTGGTTCTCTCTGTATATAGCTATGAATCCGGATCTGTAAAATATTAACTTTTTGTTCTGAATGTCCTCTATTTGATTTTAAAATTTTGCAATTTTTAAGACAGTCTTTATGCCAGTGCCGTATTTTTTATTTCAGCCTCCTGTTTTGGCATTTACATCTGTTCTTCTGGTTTATGCGTGTAATGTCATATTTTTATTTCTCATCTAGTTGATCAAATGCTGAATCCATACAAATTAAAGTTGTTCATATGCATGTCAATAGTTTCCCCTTTAATTTTCGAAAATTGTGATGGTCATTTTTTTTATCCATTTCCATATCGGATCCTGTTGATTTTAGTCTTGTCAGAACCAAATCTTTGTTACAGAACTCACTGTAGGTCAAATCCCGGGGCTGTAAAAGCCAAAGATGTTCATTTTTATGTCCTTTAGGAGCCTGAAAAATATCAGACATTTCTATGGTGGATTTTTGCATTATTGTGTTAAATGCTATGTTTGGTTCGTACCCGTAGGTGAAATTTGCTGATTTTAGGGTTTTCTTTGAAATTTTGTGTCATAGGCCATATCATTTCATGCATTTTGTTATTCTATATTATTTTTAAGGGTATAGGGATGCTCTCTACCGAATTTGGCAGATTTTGAAAACCGGTTGATGATCGGTTTAGCTGTATCATCAAATCGGGGCCCCCGCGGGACCCTGGTCCAAGCGAAAAACAAACGAAATTCGTTATTTTGGCCAAATTTCAAACATCAATTCTGATTTTTACAATCCTAATATGTTTATCAGCATGTCATCATGTCTCATCATGCATTTCATCATCATTTGGTTCGATTCAAATTTCAAAAATCTCAAATTTTACCAAAATTCCTTAAAAAAACCCTGATTTTAAAGGTATAACTTCAATATTAGGGGTATTTTGGTCATTTTGATCATAATTCCGAATTTCAAACTATTTATTACTGGATTTTATTGCATTTGCATCATTTCAAATATCAAGGAAGTGTGAAAATGGGGTTTATATCCAACTAAGTCCAATAATCTCAGGATATTATTGGAAAATCTTGAAAAAACCCACATATTTAAGTTAACCCCATTTCAAGCTTGGCAGGGACATTCAAAGGAAGGAGCTGAAGTCTGCAATTGTCTTTATTTCATTTTATTTAGTGATGTAATAATATAAACTTTGGAATAAGAGATTTACCTTTCTGCTTAGATTAGGATGCCTATCATATAGTTTGAATTTCTGCAATATCCTGATCATGTGATTCATGAATTTTATTTTGAAAATTACTATGGATGTACACAAATGGCACGTGAACCAACTCTTAGGGAGTTGATGAACTCGGTGGAGTCCATATTTACGGCCTTAGTCGGAATATGGACGAGACCCAGATTCAGCATCTTCCTACTAGTCACATCGAGCCTACACTCTTAGGCTATCTTCCAAAAATTCACTGCATATCTTTAATCTTTACAAAATATTTTAGAATTAACTAAGTAAATTACAAGCATATTTACGGCCATAGTCGAAATATGTGGTAACTTTACCTTAGTTTAATTTTAAAATTGCATATTTTCCTGAAAAGAGGTTTTCATAAAAAGATATTCATTTATTCAGGATAGTTTGCATCGTGAAAGCACATGCTTTTCCTTTTGATAAAATAAAAAAAAAAAATACATTTTCAAAGAAATTGATTCCTCAAGGATACTCTGAAGATTTTCCAAAGTTTGATTTTCGCAAGCTAAGTTTTCCCTGATTTTCCCAGAAAATATTTCTTATCTTAAAATTCATTTCCAAATTTTTCCAGAGTCAAAATCGATTTTCAATTTCTCAAGGCTAAGATTTCCTGAATTTCAAGTTCCTAAGATTTAATTTCTTTTCTCAAAAGAGTTTTCCTACGGATCTTCAATCATTTTCCAAAGAAAATTTTCAAAGTTGGAGTTTTCCTGACAAGCATTTTCCCTTCAAGTGTTTGCCTTTTCTCAAGAATTCTTTCTATTTTCCCAAGATTCTCATTCCATCATGATTTTCCAATCCTTTTACCAGAGTTTTCCTGAGAGATTGATTTCCATCTTTTCTTTTAGAAATATTTTCCAACTCCAAAGCATTTTCTAAGCATACATCATGTTTTCCAACCTACATTTTACAAAATTTCATAGCACATGCCTGAATTTTCTGTGCATTTAGGATAGAACACGATTTTGATAATTCAGCTAAGTCAAGCATACATTTGGTCCTTGGTTCGATTATCCCTGGTAAAGGCACCAGGAACGATCAAACCTTGTACCGACAGGTCGAGTCCCATTCCACGGAATATTTCCCGCAATTTCAAAACGGAGCGAGTATTTCAAAACAATTTTCAAAACTCTGGTCAAGTTTGACTCGCAGGAAGGTTTCCCCTCTCTCTCGCAGGGAAGAGAAAAATTTTGCGATGATAACATGAACCCAAAAGGCAAGGAACCAACGACAGAAGGCCTATACATAACAGAGTTACAACAACAGGCCAAAGCTGTTATGGCCCTTAGGAGCGGACGTGAGTATCACGCCGAGAGTAGAGTGAGGACAGATGAGCCAAAATCGAGCATACCATCTTCTGCTGCTCAGTCCTCCACCCCAGTTCAGGAGCAGGATAAGAGTGAGCCTTCTCACAAAGAGGAGGACCCCAAAATGTATATTCCAAAACCACCCTATCCCAAAGCATTAGAAACTCCCGTTAGCAGAGGAAAGCAAAGCACGAAGGTCCAAGATATGCTTGAGATCTTTAAGCATGTACAGATCAATTTGCCTTTGCTAGATGCCATTCAACAGGTGCCGGCTTATGCCAAATTCCTCAAGGAACTCTATACCCAGAAGAGGAAATTCAGAGGAAGAGTTCCTACCAAGGTCCATCTGACTGAGCAGGTGAGTTCAGTGCTTCAGCACCATACTCCACCAAAGCTTAAGAACCTTGGAGCCCCGATCATCGCATGCACCATAGGAAACATCCGGATAGAACGCGCCTTGCTTGACCTTGAAGCAAGCGTGAACATTCTGCCTAGATATTTCTATGATTCATTTAGGCTAGGAGAAATGAGATTGACCCCGATTACACTTCAACTAGCAAATCGTTTTGTCAAATTTTTGAGAGGTATCTTGGAAGATGTGCTAGTGAAAGTGGATGAGTTCTACTTTCCAGTAGATTTCATTATCCTTGACATAGAAGGAATTGATAGCCAGCATCAGACTCTGATCATTCTGGGTAGACCATTCTTGGCGACGGCCAATGCTTGCATCAATTGCAAAACCAGAGCCATGGACTTGTTGTTTGGCAACCGAAAGGTCCGCCTGAACATTTTCAATGCCGCGATGGGTCCAGTGGGAGATATGGAGTGCTTCCAGGTTGAAATAGCACATGATTTAGTAGAAGCACATCTGGAGTTGTATATGACAGAAGAGTCTCTTGATTTGTACTATACAGAAGATGATATTTGTAGAGTTAGTGTAGATGTGTCGTTAGTTTCGTCAGGATCCCATCCTTGGAGAGGGAGCATTGAGCCTCTCCCACCACTTGCTGAGACCCCAACCAAATCTTCGATAGAGTCTCCCCGACAACTTGAGCTGAAACCTTTACCGGATTCACTCAAGTATGCATACCTCGGAGTTGGTGAGACTTTGCCTGTGGCCATCTCATCACTGCTCACAGAGGAGCAGAAGCAGAGACTGATAGACATTTTGCAAGAGCATAAGAAAGCGATTGGCTGGGAGGTTGCAGATTTGAAAGGGATTGATCATTCATTCTGCATGCATCGGATTCATTGTGACGAAGAAGCCAAGCCGGTGCGAGACATGTAGAGAAGATTAAATCCTAATATGAAAAAAGTGGTGAAAAATGAAGTGGTCAAGTGGTTGGATTCTAGGATCATATACCCCATTTCTGATGGCCAGTGGGTCAGTTCGATTCAGGTCGTGCCGAAGAAATCTGGACTCACTGTAGTGGAGAACGAAAAGGGGGAGAACATTCTGATGAGGACCACCACAGGATGGTGAGTCTGTATTGATTATAGGAAACTGAATGCAGCAACACGGAAGGATCACTTCTCGTTGCCGTTCATTGATCAAATTTTGGAAAGACTCGAAGAACAGAGCTACTACTGTTTCTTGGACGGATATTCTGGATATAATCAAGTAGCTGTCCATCCTGACGACCAGAAGAAAACCACATTTACATGTCTGTATGGCACTTTTGCGTTTAGACGTATGCCGTTTGGGCTCTGCAATGCCCCGACAACTTTTCAGAGGTGCATGTTAGCTATCTTCTCCGACATGGTGGATGATGTCATGGAAGTTTTCATGGATGACTTTTCTGTGTATGGCTCTTCATTTGAAGATTGCCTCCAGAAACTTACTCGAGTACTGAGTAGGTGTATGGAGACAAACCTAGTTTTGAGTTGGGAGAAGAGTCATTTTATGGTCCAAGAGGGGATTGTACTTGGACACATTGTGTCCAACAGAGAGATAGAGGTTGATTGAGCGAAGGTTGAGTCAATTTCATGATTGACTCCACCCACCACTGTTAGGCAGGTACGTTCATTCTTAGGGCATGCCGGATTTTACAGGCGGTTCATCAAAGATTTTAGCAAAATCTCTCGACCGCTCTGCTAATTATTGGAAAAGGATCAACCCTTTGAGTTTGGTGATGACTGCATGAAGGCCTTTGAGATATTCAAAGAGGCCTTGACCACTGCACCCATTTTGAGACCTCTAAATTGGATGCTTCCATTCGAGATCATGTGCAATGCTTCCGACTATGCGATGGGGGCCATTTTAGGACATCGTGTTGACAAGAAGCCTTATGTGATCTACTATGCGAGCAGAACTATGTCCGATGCTCAGATGAACTACACCACGACAGAGAAGGAACTGCTTGCAGTAGTATTCGATTTGGATAAGTTTAAGTCCTATCTTCTCGGTTCGAAGGTGGTTGTCTATTCTGATCATGCTGCATTGAAGTACCTTCTCAGTAAGAAAGACACCAAATCGAGGCTCATCCGCTGGGTCCTGCTACTATAGGAGTTTGATCTCAAGATTCGAGATAAGAAAGGAAGTGAGAACGTAGTAGCAGACCATCTCTCTAAACTGATCGTGGAGTCCATGCAAGATCAGAGTCCGATCAGTGATTCTTTCCCCGATGAGCAGATTATGGCCGTCAAAACATCGCAGTTACCCTGGTTCACTGATATTGTGAACTATCTGGTTTCGAGGAAGGTTCCTGAGCATTGGAATAAGAATGAGCGAGAGCGATTCTTATCATAGGTGAGACATTACTATTGGGATGAACCAGAATTGTTCAGATATTGCGCAGACCAAATCATTAGAAAGTGTGTCCTGGATGAGGAGTATGAGTCCATCCTCAGTTTTTGTCATTCGCTAGCTTGTGGAGGGCATTTTAGTAGTAGGAAGATAGCTGCAAAGGTTTTGCAGTCTGGATTTTTTTGGCCCACACTCCACAGAGATACGCATGAGTTCTGCAGAAAGTGCATTCGTTGTCAGCAAACAGGGAATATGTCCAAGAGGGACATGATGCCTTTGCTCCCGATCTTGATTGTTGAGGTTTTCAATGTTTGGGGCATAGATTTTATGGGCCCATTCCCGCCATCGTTCTGTAATTTGTATATCTTAGTGGCGGTTGATTATGTGTCCAAATGGGTCGAGGCTGTGGCAACCAAGACCAACGATCACAGAGTTGTGCTTAAGTTCATCAAGCATATTATTTTCAGTCGTTTTGGTGTACCACGTGCGATGATAAGTGATGGTGGAAAGCATTTCAGGAATGTACAAATAGCTTCCCTTTTGAGAAAGTATTTTGTCAATCATCGGTTCACCACTCCTTATCATCTGTAGACCAGTGGACAGGTCGAGGTTTCTAATAGGGAAATCAAGCAGATTTTAGAAAAGACAGTCCGCCTGGACCCAAAGATTGGTCCCAGCGCTTAGATGATGCTCTTTGGGCATATAGGACTGCGTTTAAAACTCCCATTGGTATGTCCCCGTATCATCTTGTTTTTGAAAAAGCGTGCCACCTCCCTGTCGAGCTGAAACACAGAGCATACTGGGCAATCAAGAAGTTTAATTTCGACATTACCCAGGCTGGCAAAGAGCGATCATTGCAGCTCACTGAGCTAGAAGAGCTCAGGAATGATGCATACGAAAATGCCAAGTTACATAAAGCTCGCACTAAGGCCTTTCATGATAAACACATTATTAGAAAAGTGTTTGAGCCGGATCAGAAAGTTTGGTTGTTCAATTCGCGTTTGCATCTATTCCCAGATAAATTAAGGTCAAGATGGGATGGACATTATATTGTGAGAGAAGTATTTTCGCACGGAGCAGTGACATTATTTGACCCACGTACCAGAGGCACATTCAAAGTGAATGGGCAAAGACTGAAGCCCTACATCTCAGATACCCTACAAGCCGGTGAGTGTGAGGTCTGGGATCTCATGAAAGAATAGGATCTGAGCAGAGAAATGTATCATATGTAGATAGTAGAATTATTTTTTGTTTTTCAGTTTTAGCATTTTTTTTGTTCAGTCATTTGATTTCATATGAATTTACACTTGTTCTGATTCATGCAGGTTTATTTGATATTCAAGGTGTGAGGATTAGTTATCAGGTGCAAGGCACAACTTTCAAAGCAGACCATTCACTAGATTAGCAGAAAACTATGCATTCGTATATGCATAGTGGTGGTGCAAAGTCAAGTCAATCATGAACTTCAGAGGCCTGACACATATCAGATTGTATCTATCATTTCTTCCGTATTTATTGTATTGGTCATTAGTGTGCATTTGCATTGCATGTTTACATATTTTGTATGCCACTAGGGACAGTGTCATTCAAGCATGGGGGGATGGTTTAGATGCACACTAAAATTTTATGGCAGGTAGCTAAAAACTCATAAAATTAGGTCATTAAGAACAAGTTTGTAGCATATATGATTGTTTTTGCATAATCTAACAATTTAGAATTTTTTAAGCCCCATGTAAATTTTTTTTTCTGATCTGATCCAAAAAGAATAGTTATTTATGAAACAATCCAGAGAAAATATAGTATTTGAATGTTAGAATGTTTTGAATCACTTTAGTATAAGTATGCACAGTATGTTTGTGGAAGAACTAAGCAATTGAAAGATGTTTAGAAATATGAGCTTAAAAGAAAAGAGCTACGTTTAGTTGTTGATGTCTTTGCGATTCTCAGTAGTTGAGCTCAGACACAAGTTGAAGTGTTTGAAGTCTCTTGACGAAAAGGATAACGAAGGAGATCATCTTATTGTCTAGTCGATATCTGTGGCCTATTAGGTTCAAGTAAGTAGAGTCTGAAGGGTGTTTTACACCTGGTGCCCTAAAGCCATCTAGTTTGGGAGCCACCGATTCAAAAGCTTGTTACATGAACTTCATAGAAAGCCTAAGAGATAGAGACGTTGCACATGATATGAGAAGACTATACGTAAACTATTAAAATAGAAGGTCTAGTGACTCGAGCAATTAAGTCTGAGGGATACTCTGTATCTGGTGCCCTAAGGTCGTCTGGCCTGGGAGTCACTGACCTAAAGCTCGTTACATGGGTCACGAAACTGGATATTTGAAATAGTGCTCAAGTGAAAAGAATTGAAAACTGGTGAAAAATTGAAAATCAAAAGAAAAAGAATGAGTTTAATGAGAAAAATTCATTGTTTAGGAATAATTGTGAAATACTATGCACAGAATATACAAGTGAGGATAAATGAATAATAACATGATAATACTTGACTTTCTGAGGAAAATCCTAAATACTTACAAGTTTAGAAAAGTGAAGGAAAAAGGTTTTTACTGTGGTGGCATAAGAATTCTAAATTTGGTATGAGAGTGTAAATTACGTGGAATATTTGCTTAAACTGATTTCTTAATTGCCTAACATTTTTTAAAACTAATTTCTGTATGACATTGATGTTTGTGGGTAGCATCTCTGCAAACCCTCACGAGACCTTACTCGTCCACTGGGGTAACCCAGGGGTTTAAAGGGCTTGTTGCATGAGCTAAATGCAACCGTGATTCCTATGAAAGTGAGTCAGGTATTTTAATTGTTTATTTTATATTTGTCTATTTTCCAATTTCATAACTTAGTTAGTTTGTTTGTTAAGGGACTAACAAACATTCAAGCATGGGGGTATTTGATGATGCATGAAATGCACATCATTTTAATATAATATTTATGCATTTTTATGTGATCTTAAGGTTTAGAACCCATGATTGGATGTATTTTGATATAAAGAAGTCTTGGTTCGAATTTTAATTAAATCAGAGTTAAATTGAGTGAGATATTGTAATTTTAGTGCTTGGGCATAGATTTCAAGGTAATTCGGATCAAGATCCGACCCAAATAGACCATATTGGGTCTTGGATCAGTTCTTAAATATCACAATCCAACTCACCTGTGATTCAAACCCCATTTATAAAATGTTTTCAGAAAACCCCCTTCAAAAGAGGCACATAGTAATTCTTTTTATTTTAAACCTCTTTTTGAAATTGTGAAAACTTAGCTCAAAGTTTAAATATGCTTTTCTAAAAACCCTAGGACATTTTTGATTTGAGATTTACACCCAGCCAGAGCTCATCTTCCTCCTCCATGCCGTCCTCTACATGCCACCTCCATTGATGCTCCTTCATCTAATCGTTCTTTTCCTTCGCATTTTGCTTATTCCATCATTTTCTTCCCTACCATCGTGTGAAACATCTAACGTGTGATTGTGGTACTTTTGCAGGGTTGCAGATCAACGGTGGTGCTATTTCCAGCTGGTGTGCCATCTACACCTCTTGGAAAGGTCGGCTCCTTCCTCTTCCGACCATCTTCTCCATTGGGCGCAGCCTATTCACTTCCACCACTCGACACCGTCGTTGGGTGTATTTTTGCATTACTACACAGTCATGTGGATGTGCAGTACAGAAACCAAGAGCTTGGCAGCGAAGTCTATTGGCTCAAACTGCTCTTCCTTCCCCTCCATTCGTCGGATCACCCTTGAGGTAGGATCTTCTTCTTCCCCTTTCTTTTAGGAAAATCGAGTCTACCTTGAGTCCATTATTCTCAACCCCAACCCATCTCTTATTTTTTGTTTCTTTTGACAGTAAAACCACTATCGTTATTTGTGTATTTTCTATTGTTTGAAGGTCAAGTCTAGTCGTAGGTTAGAGGTCAACCCATTCCAGTAGTTTGTGTTAGTCGAAACTCAAAGTCGGTTGTACAAAATCTAACCGGTTTTGATGTTTTGAAGTTTTTTCGTTTTGCTGATTTTCCTTGGCAGTCAGTGTGTTGAAAGTGTGTTTTTCATCCATCTAATATTGCATTTGAATCTAATTATAGGGTTTTAGAGAGTCAACTCGTTGGTGTTTAGTCCCATAGAGAAATCAACTAAGCATAGCTTAGCCGATTGTGACGTGTGTCCAGAATTTGTTGATGTGGATAAAATATATTTTTGTTACAGTATTTTATTTTAATTAAGTGTTTTAGATTCATTAGATTCTCATTCAGTCATAGTTTAGCCTAGACTATCTAAAATTTTGTTTTGTTTTCGTGGTTTAGTTGATAAAATAATTTTTATGTGTGAATTTGAGAAGTCGATTTTTGTGTGTTAATGGCTGCCGTTTTCTTCATAGGAGAAGACAACCATGGCTGTAGCTTAGAGTTTAGGAAAGTGTTGTTTAGGGTCCAGGTTCATTGTATTGAGTTTTAGTAAGTTTACGATTTAATTAAGTAATTTAGATTTGTGTGTATTAGCCAAAATAGTCTTTTTCGAGTTGTGTGTTACATCCCATTCGTACCCTTACATTTAGTTGTGTAGATGTTAGTTTAGTTAGGTTAGTGAAAAGGCTTAGCTAATTATTTAATTTTGAATTTTAGTACGAAGAGGATAGTGGTATTTTTGGTTAAGGGACGATTTTGGTAGGTGTGGAAGCTCATCTAAATTCGTGGAATCCAATTGAGGCAATTGTGACCCCTCCTTCTAGTCCAGCCAAGATAGAAGTATCTCTCCTTTCAATTTTGGAAACAATGTTGATTTTCAATTCCCTTTCTAAAATTCGTGTGCAAGGTTTTGGGAAAGTTTTTGAAAAGTGGCTATCTTCTTTTAATAAAAAATTGAAACTGTGTAGGCCCATTGAGCTTGACTGTTTTGCAATTACAATCCTTCCAAATGGGTCCCTAAGGTAAGAATGTATGGGTGCTTTCATTTCCAAATTCGTTGCTTAGTATTTATATGCCATCTCTTCATTCCATATCTTGACATATCATAGATCTAGCATTAACGATTTTAGTAGGTGTTGACTTAGATTTAGGCTTTCAAAAACGTGTTTAGTAAATTAGGAAAGTAAGTTGTCTTTATAATGGTTTTGATTTAATTACCGATTTTATGTCTAGACTAAAAATCTTATTTTAGGATTAGATATCCAATTACCAATTCTAATTGATTAATCCATAAGTAATTAGGTTAGTTATTAGAAATTAATTAAAATCGTGTAGATGATCTTGTTTAGTAAGTCAAAGTTTTACTAACCCTAGTGGGTCCATCTAGGGTGGCGTGAACCTATGTCAAAGCTAAACTCTAAACCGTCCCCCTTACTAACCCCAGTTAGGTAATTGACCCTAGCTAAGTTGACTAACATTAGGTCGAAGTTTGTGTTAACATTAATTTCAAGTTAGCCTTGGATTTAATTTTCGTGTTTTTTGTTATATAGCTAGCTTCCATCAAGGTGAGTTTATTAGAATTAGTTAAATTCACTAATGTAGATATTATAATTAGCTCTTGCATATTAGTTTACAATAGTTTAAGAATAACGTTTCGTTTAGATTAGATTTAGAATTAACTTGTTTAATTCGCTTACATGTTTGTTTAGTTAATTTATTTGATTTCATTTTCTGTAGTTTAACAGTATATTTGAAGTATTTAGGACTGTTTTTACATGTAATTCAATGCCATAGTGTATTTAGTGGATTCTTTCAAATGAATAGTGCATTAATTTAAAAATCAGATTTTTGCATCAACTTGTACTCATCATTTTATGTGAAAGTTTTCTGAGTTTTTCCAAAAAAATTATTTTATTCTCTTCATCTATGTTTTCACTGTCAGCATACCAAAAATCAGCTCATTTTGAGTTGATTTGGTCTGACTTTTAAGCATTTTTCAAAATCAGCTTTTTCGCGTTTTTAAATTTCGGGACATACGATTTCCAGATTTTATATGAATTTGAAACACTTATATCTGGAGCTTCCGGAAAAGTTTTTCAAATCCGTAAAATCTGTCAGAAATAGAACAAAAGAAAAATTGTGAAAATTGGACTTCGTTTGCTCCTTCAAATTTACTGTTTGTGAAAAGCTGTCAGAATCCACTTTTGCACAATTTGAGGGCAAAACAGTCATTTTATTATTTGTGTGATTTTCGGTAGTTTTTATTGTTTTTCTGCATCTTAGTTAGTATATTTACAGCAATTAGTTCAGTTAGATTCAGAATAGTTAGTTGATATACTTAGAAATGCCATTTTAGTTAATTTTGATTTTTAATTATAATTTAGTTCATTAATTCCTCGTAGAACTAGATTTAGTATAATTTTTAGAATCATATGTTATAATTGTGCACTAATTTTATGTCTTACTGTGTTTTAGGTTGATAAAGTTTACAACAGGTCAAAAGGTGAATTCAACACGAGGGTGCAAATGCATATGTGGTGAAAGGATGAAATTACCCCTGGCGATCTGGCAAAGGCTTTAGAAATATGTTTCTAGTTAATTGTAATTCCTAGTTTGTAATTTCATTAGAATTGTATTGTTTAACTTAGATTAAGAGTTTGATATTAATAAATTGAAATTTTTAGAAGTAATTTGAATATTTTCCATTCCCTGAGGATTCGACCCGTGCTTGCCACATTCGTGGAAAGTCGGTTTTTATTATTTTTGGTTGACGATTTTCCAAATCTTTTACTGAAAAATATCTTTTAAAAATACCACTTCAAAAGTTCAACCAACGTATAAGCCAGAATCAAGCGTATATTGTCGGAATGATATCTCCCTAACCGAATATGCTTTTTCCTATATGTAAAAGGGAATATTTTTGTTTAGATGTCTAGTTTCTTCATGTGAAATTTCATAGTTTTTCATTTCTATTTGATACCCGATTTGGGTCTGACACTGTGACAGATACGTGCCCAAGGGCAAAATTGCATATTTTTATGTTTTTTTTCAATGTTGATATTAAAATATTGCCAAAAATATTTTTTTGATTTCACTTTAATTTTAGAGTTATTATAAATATCTGTCATTTTTTACAAATTTTGAAATTCATTTGGTGCATTATTTGGTTAAATCATGAAAACAGGACGCCCGTAGAATCGTGATTCAAGCGAAACATGGGCAAAACTTATTTTTTATGATATTTCATATTTTTTTGTGAAAAACATTATATTTTTAGGGTTTGATCATATTCATAATCATATTAGGGTATTCTCCACTCGATTTTGCATTATTTTGAATTCATTTGACCCCCAAATTAAGCTTTTTATAAAAATATTTTCTGAGAAACCCTCATTTTAACCATCTTTTTACAATAAAGGTCAATTTTCAAGGGTATTTTGGCCATTTTTCTCAAAATTACAAATTTCAAAGTTGTTTATTTTTATTATTCCTTCAATTCTGCATCATCCTTTATTATGTTTATTTTAGAAAAACATGGAAAAAGGCTTATATCTAGATAAATCTCTCAATTCAAGATATTGTTGGATAAATCTCAAAAAGCTGACATTTGTCCACTAACAATTTGCTAATTTTGCAGGGATATTCAAGATTGTATTTTCTTTATTTTCCTTTTTTTTTATTTCAATTCAATTATTGATGTAAAATAAATTGTAAATTTGGAATAAGAATTTACTTTCCTGCTTAGAATAAGGCTGCATTGCATATAGTTTATTTTTTATAATATTAATCGTGTGATGGATGATGATTCATGTATATTAAAATTCATAATGATCTACATGAATGACACTTTCACTAGCTTCTAAGGAGTTAATAAACTTGATTGAGTTCGTATTTTTGGCCATAGTGAGAATACAAACAATGTTCATATTTATCTTCTTTTAAGCCACAAACAGCCCACTCTTAGGATATCTTCGAAAATCATTGTATATTCTCACAAGTTTTCTAAGTATTTTCTCCTTTTAGAAATCAATGAACTATATTCAATACATATTCGTGGCCATAGTAAGGGATATGTGGTGAATTTATTTTATCTGAATTCTATAAGGCACAAGAAAAATCCTTTTATCAATGATTTTCCTCAAAATTCTTCAGAAAATATTTTATCAAATTGCATCCATGCATCATCTAGGCTAGATTACATCATGAAAAGAGTTCCCCAAGGCCACATGCCCAACTCTTTTTCCAAATCCATCGCAAAAAATTGGTTTTCTCAAAGTCATTCTGGTTTTTCCTCAAAATCGATTTTGAAGATTTTTCCTTTTTCCAAATATTTTTCTAAGTCCAAATTCATGATTTTTTCAGTTTCCTTTTCTTCAAAAGTACTTTTTCAATGTGATTCATGATTTTCAAAATGTTTCTTTTCCAAGAAATCTCCAACATTTGAAGCATACATCATGTTTTCAATCTGCATTTTTTAGAATTTCATAGCACATGCCTGATTCTTTGTACATTTACGAATAAAACATCAATTTAGACAATTGAGCAAAGCAAAACAAAGCATTAGATTGATCCTTGGTTCGATTACCCCAGGTTATGGCGTCAAGAACGGTTGAACCTCGTACCGACATGTGAGTCCCATTCTATGGATTTTTCTCGCATTTTAAAAACGGAAGCGAGTTATTTTCAAAATCTTTTTCAAAGGTCAGTTTGACTTGCAAAACTAAAATTTTGCGATGATAACAGTGAGCCATACTTGGAAAGTATTTTTGAAGAAAGGAAAATCAATTTATGAAGAAATGAAGATTTTCATGTTTTGAGAAAATCAATTTTGAGGAAAAAACAGAATGACTTTGAGAAAATTAATTTTTCTGAAGTGAATTTATGAAATAACTCAACAGGGATAAGCGTGTGGCCCTGTGAAAAACTATTCATGATACAATCTAACCTAGATGATGCATGAATGTAGTTTGTAAAAATATGTTTTAAAGAATTTATGAAAAATCATTGATAAAAAGGATTTTTTGTGCCTTATAGAATTTATATGAAATATATTCGCTATATATCCCTGACTATGGACACAAATACATATTGAATATAGTTTGTTTGATTCTAAAAAGGAAAAATACTTAAAAAAGTTTTGAGAATATGCAATGATTTCTGAAGATAGCCTAAGAGTGTAGGTCATTTATGGCTTAAATGAAGATGATCAATCTGGATATCATCCGTATTCTGACTATGGTCACAAATACAAACTCAATCGATTTTATTAACTCCCTAGAAGCGAGTGTACATGATTCATGTAGACCATTGTAAATTTGAATATGCATGAATCATCATTCATCACATGATTAATATTATTGAAAATAAACTATATGCAATACAACCCTAATCTAAGCAGAAAAAGTAAATTCTTATTTCACATTACAATTTACAAATAAATTGAAGAAAGGAAAAGGAAAATAAAGAAAAATCTAATCTTGAACCTCCCTTCAAAATTATCAAACTTGTTAGTGGAAATATGTCAAATTTTCAAGATTTATCCAATAATATCTGAAACTAAGAGATTTATCCAGATATAAGCCTTTTTCCATGCTTCCTTGAAATAAACATAACAAAAGATGATGCAGAATTGAATAAATAATAAAAATAAACAACTTTAAAATTCATAATTTTAAGAAAAATAGCCAAAATACCCTTGAAATTTGAGCTTTATTGTAAAATAGGGTTTAAAACAGGGTTTCTCAAAAAATATTTTTGTAAAACGCTTAATCTAGGGACCAAATGAATTCAAAACAACACAAAATTGGGTGGAGGTCACTTTAATACTATTATGAACATAACCAAATCCTAAAAATATAAAACTTTTTATGAAGAATTTAAAATATTATAAAAAGTCAAATTTTGCCCGTATTTTAGTTGAATCAGGACTCCGCGGGCATCCAATTTTTATGAAATAACTAAATAATGCATCAAATGAGTTTCAAAATTCCTAAAAATTAACATGGACACTTATAATAGCCCTAAAATTAAAATTCAATTGAAAAATACAAATTTTGGAATTATTGTGATAAGAAAATTAAATAAAGAAAAATATGCGATTTGCCCGTGGGCACATACCTGTCACAGTGTCAGCCCTGAATTGGGTGTTAATCAATAATGAAAAACTGTAAAATTTTACATGAAGGAACTAGACAGATGAAAAAGAATAATCCTTATTATAGATTGGAAAAAGCATCTCCGGTTAGGGAGATATCGTTCTGGCAATATACGCTTGATTATGATGAACGCATAACGGTTTCAGAAAAGGCAGTTCTGATTTTGGTTTAAATAAAAATAGTAAACAGAATTCAAAAATTACCAAACTTACATTGATAAAACTAGACATACAGCTTAATTTGAGGCTTTTTACGGATCGGGAATACAATCTCCAGTTAGGGAGATACGATCCGTGCAAGTTGATCCAAGACTTAAACAATGCGTAACAGTTTTTGAGAAACTGATTCTGATTTCTGATAAAGTAAAAATAGCAAAAAATTATAGAAAAATCTGACAATTTCACAGAATATGCTAGACATCCTGACAAACACACTGTTTTATACAATTCATCGATTGGATCTCAAACAAGGGAGATATGACCTTGACAAACTGTCCCTGATTCCGTATAGCATTTTTCACGGTACAGAAACCAGTTTCGGTTTGTAAATTTTTTAGTAAGGTTGCATAATCTAAAATAAACTGATTTTTTTACTGAAAGTCATAGACACAAGCATAATTCAACCCTAAAAAATTCAGATTTTATTGATAGAAAAATGCACATGAAATAATGTCATTCTTGCGTGGCCAGAATCAAGATATGCATATAACCGATAAAATGCTTGAATAACCCTAATCCAAGCATGCAAAATCATAAAAAAGTCTTGTAAATAATATAACAAATTATGATTTGATGCTTGAATAGGTAAAACAAACATGTATATGATGAAATAACTAAAAAAATCAGGGATACATGGTTGAAAATTTGATTTAGCCCTTTGAAAGAGGGATTCAGTCCATAGAGTGATTGAATCTCATCTTTTCTTTAGTGTAAATGTAAAAAGCAATAATCTAAGTTATTTCAATGGATTAAAAATGTGGAAATCACTCTAATACAACATTAGATTATGTTCTTGAATTTATTTCACGGTTCTTCAATGAATGAATCCAATATCAAAGGGGGCGACAATGGCTAAAATACTAAACAAAGCATTAAAAACTAATAAAAGTAATGAAAAAGTTAGAAGAAATCTTACCTTAGGGGCTGCAACAATGAAGGAGTTGCTGGAAAAAGAGAGCTTGAAGGAGGAGAGAGAGGAAGCAAGAAGTAAAAGAGAGCATAATGAGGCGTTTGACCCGCTATATCCCCTTTTATAGGCATTAATTAGGGTTAGAGTTTCACCTAAGTGAGAACTCTTTTAATTAAAGAGGATAAGAATAAAGAGGGGGGGGGGGGATTTTTCTTGGAGAGCCTAAATTGAACTAACTTTTGACTAAACCTAATTAATGAAATTCCACTAGAGAGGGGGTGAATAGTGAAATTTTGCAGATCGATAATATAAAAAATATGACAATTAGGCACAACACAATAAACACAAGATTTATACTGGTTCGGCCGAGTTATTGACCTACATCCAGTCCCCAAGTAAAACACTTGAGCCTTTCACTATAAAATTCGTGTTACGGGATAAATAGTACAACACTCTCTTCCTCAGAGGTCTACTTCTCTCAACAAAGAAGGGAAACACCCTCTTTCTCAGAGGCCTACTTCTCTCAACAGAGAAGGGATACAACAGTAAGCAGAAAGTTACAACACTTTCCTATAAAACCTTCAGAATGATATGCAGAATATGAATGCAAGTATGAAGATTCTCTCAGAATGTTCTCTCTTTTGAAAATAGGCAAAATAATCTTTCAGGAGAACAAAATGTTCTTTTTCTTCACACACTTTATTCTTTTGTCAGAGAGCTTTTCTTGTCTTTTTTTCTTCCTTTTTCTCTTTCTTTTTCGAAGCACTTTTTCAGTGTGTCGAGTAAGTATATTTCTCTTCAAAAGCTCACAAGTAAGTTCTTTTGAAATATTGTTTGTTTGTATATATATAGATCTTAAAAAAGTAGTCATTGCTTTTTGAAATGTTTTGAAATAATTATCCTTTTGTGATGTGAGATGCCAAGTCATCTCAAAAACAACTTTTATAAAAAATGTGTGAAATGATATATGTACTATATGTTGCTTTTTCAAAAAATTGTCATTCCATAAATTAAAGAATTGTTTGGTGTATTAAATAATGATACTTTCTTCAAGTCATCATTCCTAAATTTAAATATTTGAGGTACACTATACGTTGGTGTATTATAAATGAGTTTTAATTTGTAATGTGTCTTTTCTTAAATTAATGTTTTGTAGTACATTAGACGTTGAGTTTATTTTTATTACAAATCGTCACTTTTTTGTTTAAATGTATGTAAGTACAATAAATGCTCGTTTAATACTTTATTATACAAATGGTCATTTCTTGAGTAAATGCTTTTTTGAAGTACCATTTAATGCTTACTAAAAGAATGATGAGTTCAAATATAAGTCGTCACTTTTTGAGTGAGTGTTTCGTGAATTTTAGTGCTTAATAAATAAATGGTTATTTCTTAAATTGATTGTTTTCAACAACAAATATTTGTGTATAAAATATTATTTATTTTCTCAAATCGTCATTTCTCAAATGAATTATTTGAAGTTCAATAAGTGCTTGAGTAATACTCATATATTATAAATAGTCATTTCTCAAATTATGAACCACAATTTCTTATGTAAATGTTTGTGTATTATGAACCAATGCATTTTATCTTTTCTTACATAAATGCTTTTGAAATTCTGAGCTTTTATATCTTGTCAATTTGTTTTTTTCATAAATATTTGTAAGAAGTACAATTAATGCTTTTAGGAAGTACAATGATTTATTTCAAAAAGGTGTTTTTGAAATACTACAATATACATAACATATCTTTTTATGAAAGCTTGAGTTTTTGTAAATGAATGGCTTGTATGATTTCAAAGTATATAGTCTAATATGAAATATGCATGCTTTTGAAGGTTCTGTTACATATGACTCTAAAGAAAAAAATCTTCATCTTGAAGTAGCCAATCTTCTTGGATAATCTTTAATGCATCTCTTTGGCTCATCAAGCTTTTTCTTCAGAGTAGTATGATTGCATCAAATTGTTGCACTTGATCAAGTTGTCTTCACTCTTCTTAAGTGAAATAACCTTGCATCAAATACATGTTAAATACATAGCATATCATATCCAGTCATAATATAACATATCCAGTTTCAAATATGAAAGCATATCATATTTATCATATCTCATGAAAGCATATCATATATTTATCATGTATCATATATATGCATCATGAAAGCATATCATATTTATCATGTATCATCAAAACATAGTTTCTCAACATTCTCCCCCTTTTTTATGATGACAAAATATGCTCCCCCTGTCAATAAGTCATATATATATATATATATATATATATATATATATATATAATATTTTAAATATGATATCAAAACACGAAAAATGCATTTTATGAAAAAAAATAATAGTCATAAACGAAAGGACAATAATAAACAATATGTTTTTCGTTTTTCTCCTACATAGGAGAGGTGGTAGGTTTTCTCTCCCCCTTTGTCATTGACAAAAAGGAGGGATCAGAGTAGGGAGAGGTGGTAGGTTTTCTCTCCCCCTTTGTCATTGACAAAAAGGAGGGATTAGAGTAGGTAAGTTTAAATATTACAAACCAATAAATAAAAGTTCAGTCTGAAGAGGATGAAGAATATAGTTTCTTGAGGATGACTTTTTTTTTCAGTCTTGAAGGACTGAAAGGCTGCCTATAATGCTGCTTAATTCTTCAAGAGAAGATCTTGTGTTGTTTGGACATCTATGAGCACAAAGAAGATGTCAGTTTGGGATGTCTGAGTAGGATCGACATCATCATATTCTTCATCTTGAGCCTGTTGCGACGGTGATCCTTCTTGCACGAAAACAAACTTGTTAAAGACGATGGTAGAATAGCATATGACTTCATTTTGGAGAGGCACATTGAAGTGTTGAAGAATTGAGGTGATAAAACAGTCAAAAGGAAGGAGACAAAGGACTCAAAAGTTTATCATATTTTGGAAGATAATGGATGACCAGTTGATGGGAAAGGATGAAAAAATGGCATATAGTAGTAGAGATATCTCATTGGGTACGAATCCTTTTAAAGGTTGCTTTGGAAAGACATTATGGGATAGGACTTGAGAGAAAAGTTTGGCATGTGGTTTGAGATTATAGGTGTGCTATGGAAAATGGGTAGATCTTATCGAGTGCAGGATTTTCTTAAACACAGTATGTTTAATGGGTACTATGTTGTGTAGGTCAATGCCATAGAAAGGGAGATTCAGAATGCGTCCTAAAGATTGAGTGTCAAAGGAGATGATTTTTCCACGAACTATGGTGGTGATAGTTGTTTGGTCATGATCCACAGAAAGATTTGTATAAAACAGTTTAATGAGAGTGGGATAATATGAAGCATCGTTTGAGGATCTCGAAATATAAACGAAATCTTGTAAAGAGGTTTCTAGATCAAAGGAGGGAAAGTCTTCAAAGGAGATTAACCTTTCGGGTTGAATTTGGAGAGAACTTACGAAGTTGTAGTGTTGGATGAGATCCGGATATCATAGTTCGGAAGAATCAATGATGTTGAATTCATTGAGGTAAGGTTTTGAGGAAGATGAGGCCATTGTGATTCACGAAGAGCAAACTTGGAGAGAATTGTAGAAACTTTTAGAATAGATGTTTTCGAGTAATGAAAGAGCGTATGACTAAGTTTCTTTAAATAGAGAAGGTGAATAATTTTAGAGAGTTGTATATTGTAAGAGACTCGTGAATGTATGATCAAGTCACCTTTTGGAAGAGAGTGTTGATATTGACATACATGTGGGGGTGATCCACAAGATAGAGGTAAACAAGAGGTCATAAGAGTGGTTTGAATTCGTGTGTGAGAAGATAATAAAAAACATAGTTTCTGACATAAAGGAAATTCAGTATGAGAGAGTCCATGGTTTTTAAAGAGAAGACATGGTTTGAGATAAAGTGGCAACATCAATACTTTTTACGTTTGAGAATAGAGTCCAATTTAGGACAAGCTTTTTATGAGTGATTGATAGGTACAAACAAAATATAATGGAAGGATGAGTAGGGACAAAACAAAAAAATGTATAGCACGATGTTATAAAACAATGAACCACGGATTTTAAAGAATCTGGTCAAAGGAGTGATGAGACATAATAAGTTTTGACATGAGGAAGAGCCAAAAAAAAATGGCGTGAAAAGAAATGAATGTACGAATGATATAATGTGATATGATGTGTGAAATAAAAAATGTTCAATAATGGCCTAATAAAACAATCAACAAGTTGGAATATAATTCATGGGTCAAAATATTTGATTTAATTAAAGGAGATAGACTCTATTTTCGTAAGGGAGGTTTTGAGAAAAAAAATAAGAGAGAGTTATGAGATGAATGACATGAAGGAATGTCATGATAGCTTATTTAATGTATAAATGGTTTTTATGGATAGGCGTGAAAAGAGATAGGGCATAAGGTAATCATGTGATGTGTACTTTGAAAGATATGACATTTTTGAAAGAAATGAGTGACATAAAGAATGTGTCATGAATAATGTGTTTTCATATTTACAATTTTTATGAGTATACGTGAATATGAGAAGGACACACTTTGACTTTGAATAGTGGTAAGAGAGATGATGAGACAAAAATAAAAAGAGTCAAAAATGTATTTGAGAGATTCGTAAAAAAAATGATAAGAATAGATAAAGCATACTTGGATAAATAGCTTTGAAAAACATGTAATATGTATGAATGATAAACTAAACAATAGTATAAACTAATGAAGTAAAAAAAATCATATGATATTGCAAAGTTTTATCTGAGTAAAAATGCAATTAAGTGTGATTAATTATAAGTCACTTAGTTTACATATTCCTAATTCTCTTCTAATTCATATAAAGTCTTCATGTTTTAAAGGTTTAATAAAAATGTCTGCTAATTGTTGATTACTGGGTATAAATTCAAGTTTAATTATGTTGTTTAAAACTTGTTCTCTTAAAAAATGGTGTCCAATTTGTATGTGCTTTGTACGTGAGTGAAGAATAGGATTTTTGGATAAATTAATTGCACTTGTATTATCACATAAAATAGTTATATTTTCAAATTTTAAATCAAAATCTTTTAATGTTTGTTTCATTCAGATGACTTGTGTACATGCCAGGCTTGCAGCAATATATTCACCTTCAGTAGTTGATAATGATACACAGTTTTGTTTCTTACTGAACCATGAAACTAGTGAGTGCTCGAGCATATGACATGTTCCACTTGTGCTTTTTCTATCAGTTTTACTACCAACAAAATCAACATCACTGTATGAGATTAAATCAAATATAGATGATTTTGAATAAAATAACCCAAAATCAACAGTTCCTTTTAGATATCTCATTATTCTTTTTACAACTTTAAGATGTGATTCTTTTGGATTTGATTAAAATCTAGCACACAAGCAAACACTGAACATAATATCTGGGTGGCTAACAGTTAAATATAGTAGTGATCCTACCATATCTCTGAATAATTTTGTATCCATAGTCTTACCATCTTCATATTTGTCTAATGCAGTGGTTGTGCTCATAGGTATATTCTTTGAAGCAGTTGAGTTCATGTTGAACCTCTTTAGAAGTTCATGATCATATTTTGACTGATTGATGAAGACTCCATCCTTGGTTTGCTTAATATGCAGTCCAAGAAAGTAGGTGAGTTTTCCCATCATACTCATTTCAAATTCTTTCTGCATAGACTCAGAAAACTCTTGACAAAGACCATTGTTAGTAGATCCAAAGATGATATCGTTCACATATATTTGAACAATTAAGGTATGAGCATCCACTAATTTTACAAATAAAGTTAAGTCTGCTTTGCCTACAGAAAATCCAGTTTTTAATAGAAAAGATTTAAGTCTATCGTACCAAACATGAGGTGCTTGTTTTAATCCATATAAAGCATGTTTTAGTTTAAAAACATGATCAGGAAATTATTCATTTTCAAAACCTGGAGCTTGTTTTACATATACTTCTTCATTTATAAAACCATTTAGAAAAACACTTTTAACATCCATTTGATATAGTTTAAAATCCATATAGCTTGCATATGCCAAAAACATTCTTATGGATTCAAGTCTAGCAATAGGAGCAAAAGTTTCATCAAAGTCAATACCTTCCTCTTGATTGTATCCTTGATCCACTAGCCTTGCCTTGTTCCTTACAACATTACCTGATTCATCCAGCTTGTTTTTGAAGATCCATCTTGTCCCAATGATTTGATGATCTTTTGGTTTTGGTATAAGATCTCACACATTATTTCTTTGGAACTGGTTAAGTTCTTCAGTCATTGCTAGCATCCAAAACTCATATATGATGGCTTCATTAATCTTTTTAGGTTCAAGTTGAGAAATGAAAGTCATATTTGCAATACGTTCCAGCTGAGCTCTTGTTTGAACCCCCTTGGTCAGGTCTCCCAAAATCTGCTTTTGAGGATGATCTCTGATTTCAGCAAATGTTCTTTGATGAACATCTTCATTAGATTCAACTGTGTTATCTAAAAGAAAATCTGTACTTTCAAGATCATCATTATTAGTCTTATTATGAACAGATTGACCAATAGATTCATTAAAACTGACATGCATAGATTCTTTAATAGTATTAGTACTCTTATTGAAAACTCTGCATGCTTTACTATGACTTGAATATCCTAGGAATATGCCTTCAACAAATTTAGCATCAAATTTATCAAGGCTATCTTTTGTGTTTAGTATAAAGCATTTACACCCAAAGACTTTAAAGTAGTCTATTATTGGAGTTTTGTCATAGAATAATTCATAGAGAGTTTTATTCAAGAGAGGTCTAATAAGTACTCTATTTAAAATATAGCATGCAATATTAACAGCTTCAGCCCAAAAATATTTAGCAAGATTGTTATGTTGAAGCATAGTTCTGGCAGATTCTTGAAGGGTTCTATTCTTTCTTTCTACTACACCATTTTGAGGTGCAGATCTAGGAAAGACAAAGTTATGAGAGATACCATGCAAGTTACAAAAATTTACAAAGAGATCATTATCAAATTCTCCTCCATGGTCACTACGAATTTTAACAATTGTAGAGGATTTTTCATTTTGTAATTTTTTACATAAAATCTTAAATTCACAAAACGTATCACTTTTGTTTTTCAAAAATATTACCCAAGTGAATCTTAAGTAATCATCAACAATGACAAAAGCATATTTATTATGATTAAGACTAGCTACCCTAGAAGGACAAAAAAGATTCAGGTGGAGAAGCTCTAAAGGTCTTTTACTTGACACAACATTCTTTGATTTGAAGGATGATTTTGACAATTTTCCTAATTGACAAGCATCACAAAAATAGTCACTTTTAAATGGAATTTTAGGTAATCCACGAACCAAGTTATTTTTAGTCAGTTTAGAGATATATTTAAAATTAACATATCCCATTCTCATATGCCATAAATTTTGAGAGTCATTATTTGCTATGAGACAATGTTCTATCTAAGTATAATTAATATATATTATTTTTCCTTATACCTTTTAAAACAATATTTTTATTTGTGTCCACTATGAGGCATGCATCATGTTTAAAACTGACATTATATCCTATGTCACACATTTGACTGATGCTTAAGAGATTGTGTTTTAAACCTTTAACAAGGAGAACATCTTTAATAAGAGGTTTATCGATATTGCCAATACCAATTATTAAACCTTTGTTGTTATCTCCAAGGGTGACGGTTCCTCCTTCTTTATGATGAAGAACAACAAAAAGATTTGGATGTCCTGTCATGTGTTTTGAACATCCACTGTCTAATATCCATTTGTTCTTCTTTTTCAATACCTGCAATAGATCAAGTAAAAACTCTTTTTGGTACCCGATCGGGTCCCTTTTTGTTAGATTTTGGAACCCATATCCATTTTGATTTGGGTTTATCTATAATCTTAGAGGAGTATATGAAATTAATATTATAATACTCTTGTTTAGGTTCAGCAAAACCTTTGAGAAAAGTGGTCTTTTGATTCGTACAAGAAGGTTTACTATAATGAGAGTAACCAATACCATTCTTGTAAAAAAAGAATTTTTGAGAGGATAGGAGTTTGTCCAGGTTCTTTTTTCCTTTGGTAAACTTGAAAACCGTTTTCATAAGGTTTCCAATTTTACTTTTTAATTCTAAAATTTCTACTTGAAGATTTTTAGTCTGGGAGCTAGTAGACGAGATTTCAGAAGTAAGCATGAAATTTTTCTTTTTCAACTCAGAATTTTCAACAATGAGGTTTTCATTTTTCTGGGAAAGCTCCAAATTTTTAGATTTTAAAACTTTATTTTTGAGACTCATTTTTCTAGATTCTTTAAATAGTTATTGAAAAGTATCTAGAAGTTCTTCAAAGGAAAAGTCAAAAATTTCACTTATAGAGCTTTTGTTTGCCATGAAGCACATTTTGCAGCTTCGACTTCATCATCACTTGACTCTTCACTAATGGATGGTTCTGAATCATCCCATTGAGCATGGAGAGCCTTCTTCTTGAAGAACCTTTTCTTTGGTTCCTCGACTTTAGATCTTCTTTTCAGAAAAGGACAGTCACGTCTTACGTGACCTGACTTATTGCATTGATAGCACATGGTATCTTCTTTAGAATCTTTGTGCTTTTTGGACAACCTGTTCTTTCTCATTAAGCACTGGAATCTTCAAATAAGTAGCGTAATTTTAGATTCTTTTTCTGAGTCCTCATTCTAAGAAATGGTTGGGAAGCTAGATTTTTCTTTTGAGGTTGTTCTTCTTCCCTTCTTTCTTTCATGTGGACTTCATAGGCCATAAGATTGCCTATTAAGTCATCCAGAGTAAGCTTGGAAAGATCTTGGGCTTCTTCAATAGCTGTAGTCTTTTTCTCTCAGTCAGTTGTGAGAGATCTCAAGATCTTTTTCACCTTATCAGTCTGGGAATGAGTTTCTCCCAAAGATTTAAGATCATTGGTGATATTGTTGAATCTAGTGAACATTTCAGTAATGGTTTCATCTTTGATCATCTTGAAAAGTTTGTATTTTTGAACCAATGATGAGACCTTAGCTTCTTTTACTCTTTTTGTTTCCTCATGAATAACTTCCAGAGAATGCCAAATATCATGAGCAAAATCACAAATAGATATTCTGTTAAATTCATTTTGGTCTATGACATAGTATAAAGCATTCATGGATTTTGCATTTAAGTTTGCCATTTTTCTTTCTTTATCAGTCCATGAAGAGTAGTTTGATGTAGGAGAAGAATATGGACATTCTACGATTTTTCATACAGTAAAATCTACAGACTTGAGAAATATGGGCATTCTACATTTCCAGTAGCCATAGTTAGTGCCATTAAAAAAAGGAGGGCGAGATGAGGGTTGACCTTTGATGTCACGAGCATAAGAGGTTGATGCCATTTTTGTGTCGGAAGACTTGTTATGTCGAAACCAACAAAACCTGCTCTGATACCAAATGAAATTCCACTAGAGAGGGGGTGAACAGTGAAATTTTGCAGATCGATAATATAAAAAATATGACAATTAAGCACAACACAATAAACATAGGATTTATACTTGTTCAACCGAGTTACTGACCTACATCTAGTCCCCAAGTAAAACACTTGAGCCTTTCACTATAAAATCTGTGTTACGGGATAAATAGTACAATACCCTCTTCCTCAGAGGTCTACTTCTCTCAACAGAGAAGGGAAACACCCTCTTCCTCAGAGGTCTACTTCTCTCAACAGAGAAGGGAAACACCCTCTTCCTCAGAGATCTACTTCTCTCAACAGAGAAGGGATACAACAGTAAACAGAAAGTTACAACACTTTTCTATAGAACCTTCAGAATGATATGTAGAGTATGAATGCACATATGAAGATTCTCTCAGAATGTTCTCTCTTTTGAAAATAGGCAGAATAATCTTTCAGGAGAACATAATGTTCTTTTTCTTTTTCTTTACACACTTGATTCTTTTGTTAGAGAGCTTTTCTTATCTTTTTCTCTTTCTTTTTCTAAGCGCTTTTTCAGTGTGTCGAGTAAGTATATTTCTCTTTGAAAGCTCACAAGTTCTTTTGAAATATTGTTTGTCTGTATATATATAGATCTTAAAAAAGTAGTCGTTGCTTTTTGAAATGCTTTGAAATAATTATCCTTTTGTGATGTGAGATGCCAGGTCATCTCAAAAACAACTTTTATAAAAAAGGTGTGAAATGATATGTGTACTATATGTTGTTTTTTCAAAAAGTCATCATTCCATAAATTAAAGAATTGTTTGGTGTATTAAATAATGATACTTTCTTCAAGTCGTCATTCCTAAATTTAAATATTTGAGGTACACTATATGTTGGTGTATTATAAATGAGTTTTAATTTGTAATGTGTCTTTTCTTAAATTAATGTTTTGTACTACATTAGACGTTGAGTTTATTTTTATTACAAATCGTCACTTTTTTGTTTAAATGTATGTAAGTACAATAAATGCTTGTTTAGTACTTTATTTTAGAAATGATCATTTCTTGAGTAAATGCTTTTTTGAAGTACCATTTAATGCTTACTAAAAGAATGATGAGTTCAAATATAAGTCATCACTTTTTGAGTGAGTGTTTCGTGAATTTTAGTGCTTAATAAATAAATGGTTATTTCTTAAATTGATTGTTTTCAACAACAAATATTTGTGTATAAAATATTATTTATTTTCTCAAATAGTCATTTCTCAAATGAATTATTTGAAGTTTAATAAGTGCTTGAGTAATACTCATATATTATAAATAGTCATTTCTCAAATTATGAACCACAATTTCTTACGTAAATGTTTGTGTATTATGAACCAATGCATTTTGTCTTTTCTTACATAAATGCTTTTGAAATTTTGAGCTTTTATATCTTGTCAAATTGTCTTTTTCATAAATGTTTGTAAGAAGTACAATTAATGCTTTTAGGAAGTACAATGATTTATTTCAAAAAGGTATTTTTGAAATATTACAATATACATAACGTATCTTTTTATGAAAGCTTGAGTTTTTGTAAATGAATGGCTTGTATGATTTCAAAGTATATAGTCTAATATGAAATATGCATGCTTTTGAAGGTTCTGTTACATATGACTCTAAAGAAAAAAATCTTCATCTTGAAGTAGCCGATCTTCTTGGATAATCTTTAATGCATCTCTTTGGCTCATCAAGCTTTTTCTTCAGAGTAGTATGATTGCAACAAATTGTTGCATTTGATCAAGTTGTCTTCACTCTTCTTAAGTGAAATAACCTTGCATCAAATATACGTTAAATACATAGCACATCATATCCAGTCATAATATAACATATCCAGTTTCAAATATGAAAGCATATCATATATTTATCATGTATCATATATATGCATCATGAAAGCATATCATATTTATCATGTATCATCAAAACATAGTTTCTCAACAATTAACTCTAATCAAACTAAAATTCTAATAAATCCACCCAAATGTGGCGCCACACATGTGGGCCCCATTTGGTTTTAAAAATGATTTTAAAGACAAGGGTTAAAAATGTTAAAAATAAAGGGTTAAAAATCAAAATCCTAGAATAACTAAAAGACCAAAATGGATAAAAAAATTCTTCCAATGTGGCGCCACCTAAGTGAGCCCCATTTGGTTTTTAAGAAACAATTTTAAAACTTGAAAATAAAGGGGTTAAAAATAAGGTTTTTAAAATGTGTTTGAAATAAAAGATAAAAACCAAAGTTTTAAATTAATTAGACTCCTAAATGAATTGAAAATCTCTAAAATGTGGTGCCACTCATGTGGGCCCCACATTCGTGTTTTGAAAAGATTAAAATAAATATTAAAAAGGTTTTTAAAACAAGGTTAAAATCACCAGATAAAAATCAAAAGTTTAAACAGAGTCCTAAACTAACTAAAACTCCAGATTAGAGTCCTAAACCGACTGAAACTCTAGGATAAAGTCCTAAAACTTTAAAATTTGGTTTTTTGAAAGCAAATGAAGAAATTGTTGAAAGATTTTCTCAGAAATGAAGTCAGGGTTTGAGTCCTAATCCAACTGAAACTCTGGAACAAAGTCTTGATCCGACTAAAACTTTAAAATTTTGGCTTCTTTTGAAGGAATTTAAAAGATTTTCTTGAAAATAGGTAAAAATGAAAATGAAAGATAGAGTCTTAATCCAACTGAAACTCCAAAATAGGGTCCTAGTCCGACTGAAACTTTAAAATTTTGGCCAAAATGAAAGAAATTGATAAGAGGTAAGGCTACCTTTGTTTTAAAACCAAAATAAAGTTTTGAAAAGGGTTTAAAAGGTAAAAAGGCAGAGTCCTAAATCAACTAAAACTCTGAAATAACTAAAATTTGAGAGATGAAGGAAGTGATCCAGAAGTGACGCCACCTAGATGGGTCCCATCCGAGAATTGAGATTAGTTAAAAATTGCATTTAAAACAAATCCAGATTGCTTTCTAAGGAAAATATTTTGAAATGAAGGAATATAAGATCCTGGGGGTTGACAAATGGCAAATATCGATCTAAAACCTAGTTTTTTTTTAAAATTGATTTCAAAATAAGGTCTTAAAATTGAATCTGGATTGAAGATTTTAAAAAACAAGAGTACTAGATCCTGAGAATGACATGCAATGACATGAAATGCAATAAAATGACATGAAATGACAAGAAATAATATGAAATGATTACAAAATGCAAACCCTGAATGAGGGATTTGATGTCCCGGATCCCTGGGAGAAACAAAGAATTGAACATTCATGTTCGAGGATGAAAATTGATAATTGCATATCAGATCCGACACTGGATCAAATCCAAATGTAAATTGAGTCTCAAATATGACTAAAATTTTCTGGAAAGGCACTGATCTGAGCTCTGATTAGTGGTTGTACCAGCTAAGGAAATGATAAAAATGAAGTTTTGGATAAAATGATCAAGAAATGATTTTGCCCCTGCAGGCATGGAGGTCACTGGAAATGAGTTTTGACCTAGTCTTGACTAGTTTAAACTGAATCCTAGGGTTTCTGAACTCAGAGGAACTAAAAAGATACCGACTCAAACAATCCCTTAGTCTGAATGATTGAGAAATGGTACAATTCTCAGAGAAATAGTGAGAAATGACCATTGGAGTGAAATGTACAATGAGACTGTATTATGTTTGAGCTAAAATAAAGATCAGTAATACTGAGGTGAACTAATTTCAGAGTTTAGACACTAGCTCAACTGACTAGATTTAGCTTAATTTCAGCTAAAATGGACATCTAGACTGCGATAAATGAAATTGAACTGGATCTGAATCACTTAAACTCCCGGTGAGCTCACGTTAGACTCAGAGGAATATGGTTGACTAGAATTAACTGACTCAAAGACAATTGGCTACGATTCGATCTAGAATTGAACTCATTTCTGAGGAAATGAACCAATTTTAGCTGAAATGGCAAAAAATAAATAGGATTTTCTTATCGTGAGCTCAGAAGAGCTAGAAATGTCTAACATTCTAACTATTTTGAGCTTAAGAATGAGCTTGATCAACTCTAACTGGTAGAGATCTAAGGTGATTTAGGAGTAAAATGGTAAATTTTTTGAGAGAATAGGGTAAAATGATACATAAACTGAGATCGACCTAGGGCTAGACTCCTAAGGGGACTAACATCTGCTGAAAGGGGGTGCATGAGGATGAATGGAGAAAATTTAGAGTGTTTACAGATGCCCTGCTTTGTTACTAAGCAAGTTGAAAGTTGAGCTTAGTGGCAAAGAAAAACACATCAAATTTAGACTATAAAAATGCCCTAGTTAGAAGAGTCTGACTGGGTATGAAAGAATTGATTTGGGTGATAGTGGTAGATATGGAATGAAGAATAGAGAAGAAAATGCACCTCATCGAAATGAGGCTCAGGCTTGACCCTTACCTGAATGGGAAGAAGATACCTCACGGAGGAGGCTCAGGTTTAACCCTTACCTGAATGGGGGGGGGGGGGAGCTAGAATGGAGTTCTCGAGAGAAAAGATTGAAGAAAATCATGCTTAGGTTTGGCCCTAACCTGAATGGGAGGCTAGAGTAGAGTCCTCAGGAGAAAAGATTGAGGAAACCACAAAAAATACCTCATAGAAAATGAGGGGCTGCAAAGAAGGCAATAAAGATGGGGTTCCCAAAAAGCTTTTAGAAAAGGGATTGACTGAGACTAAATAGATTTTGAAAAATGGCCTTTTTGGCAAAATGATTCAGATTTAACCCTTATTCTGAGAGGGGAAAAAATATCTCATGGAAGAACGAGGTTCAAGCTTAACCCTTAACCTGAACGGAGAAAACAGAATCCTCGAAAGAAGAAACCATGATGAAACCTTTGGATTTTGCACAATAAATCCGAGGGGGGGTTGCAAAAGGAAGAAAATGGGGTTCCCTAAAGCTGTGATAAGGGATTGATCTTGGGCGTCTCATTGCTGGGACTAAATAGCTCTTGAAATGACCTTTTGCTGGAAAAATAAATGTTGGCTCAACCTTGAATAAAAAAAAATTGAATTGTCTATGGTGGGACAGTGAAGAACACAGGAAAGTGTGCAAATATGCGAGCCCATGCGCTCATATTAAAAAGAAGGGAAGGATCTTGAAAACTTCTGTTATCAAGTCCTAAAGAGGGATAACAACAACACTAGGATATATCAAAATGGACATCAAGCTCTCACTTCATGTCGGGATAACTTGAAAATAATTGCCAAAATGATAAAAATTATAGTTGATTCAAAATAATTGAAAGTAAGCACATTCGTGTGAAAATATATTACCTCCAAGTGGGCCATCTCCGTAGAATAAAAAATCAAAATCAAATTATTGATGTTGAATTTCTTCAAGGAAGCTATCCATTTCCTTGATATGAAAACAAAGAAATTTGCTCTCAGTATCATAAAAGTGATTTATGAAAAAGATATTGATAAAAGAATTACACACAGATAAATAAGATTTTTGATAGTTTTGGCAGTTTGATATCTAGGGTTTTACACATGATGATCTTTTTGCACTCTTTTGAAACATAAAGATTGAGCTTTCTTGGGGTTTGGTGAGAAGTTCATCACATCAGCCTTAAACTTGGTGATGTTCTGATTTTTCCTAGAAGGGCACATTATATACTCCTTCAACTCGGAGATGATTCAGGTCTTCTTTGGTCTCAGGAATTTTATTAAGGATGTTGCCTCTTTAAGTGAAATCTCTTGATGATCTTTTATACTCTTTTGAGACATGAAAAGTGAACTCTCTTGGGATTTGGCAAGAATTTCACCACACCAGCCTTCAACTTAGTGATGTTTTGATTTTTTCTGGAAGGACACGTCACATGCTCCTTCAACTCAGAGATGTTTCGGGTCTTCTTTGGTCCCACGAGTTATATTAATAGTGTTGTCTCTTGGGTTGAAAATCTCTTGACGATAACAGTGATCAAATATCTTTTAGAGATTGACAGGAGACTCATCACATCAACCTTTAACTTGGCAATGATTTAAACTTTTCCTGGAAGAACACATCACATACTCTTTCAACTTGGAGATGTTTTGAGTATCCTTTGGCCCCGGAGGTCTAACTCATCCATCAGTCTTCAACTCGACGATAGTTGAGAGATCCCTTTTGAGGATAATCAATTGCAACTTGAATGATTGGAGATTGAGATTGAGTGGATTGTTTTTATCGCACGAGATATTCCCACTGCCTTATTAACAGAAGAATGGTCTTTAAAAATGTGCCATAGCTATGATCAATATCGGTTCACTTATGGCTTTTCAACATCATTGAATTTTCCTTTATCAGTCATATCAAGGATTTTTCTTTATCCATTTGGTTGACCAACAAAAAAAACTTGAATTTTATTCTTTATTCGCAAAAGCTTTGTCTTTTTAGAAAGAATACTGAAAGTAATTTGAGGTAAAATCTTTGTGCAATAAAAGTTTGAGATCAACAACTATTTTTAATAGCAAATTGACAAAATATTCTTGAAATCCTTGGTGAAAGAAATCGCTTGACATCCGATTGACATATCTGTGACTAAATTCTCCTCTCCTTTCCCCAAAAAAGAGACTCAGGCTTAACCCTTACCTGAACGAGTAATAAAAAAATACTCCTCTCTTCCCTGAAGGAGAGCTGTTTGCAAAATGATCTTTCGAAGAGAAATTAAGTTTTCGTCAAAACTCCCTAACTTTAGGCTTCTTTTATAGAAAAGTGTCTGATTGGATAAGGTCGATGAATTGTCATAGAGGAGCAAGTCCATCATACTCTCCCCCAAAAAAGGGCCTCGATGACGGGATGGCCTAACAAAAGATATTGGGGGGTCACAAGAAGAATGAGATTTCATCGAAGCTCTCTTTGAAAATAGGGTTCCTTGTGTGATAATAAAAAATTGTTTTGCAAACTGTTCGCGAAACATGAATCCCTTAAAGCTCTCCCTAAAAAGGATTCAGCGAACGAAAAATAATTGCATGCAAAAGGAAGGAGCTCCTTTGAACTCTCCTTGGAAAAAGGGGCCCTCGTAAAAAAAATGATTGATAGTTGCTATAGAGCTAATTGGCAGTTGAATTTGATACAAAGGTCAAATCTTGAACGACCATGATTAGCAAAAAAATGACCCGTGGGTCAGAAAATGACTGATATTGGTAACCTGAAGGTTTGCTTGATAGAATTGGTTGACTTGGAGGTCTGACTAATAAAATGGGTGACCCAAAGGTCAGTTTGATAAATTGAGTCGACCCGGAGATCTAAAAAATAAAGATTGATTGGATTGCAGGTCTGAAAATTGGCATTAAACCTGAATCCTGATACAAGACCGGTGTTTGAGGATTGAATTTAAAAGAGTAGCCATTACGAATACTGGATTTTGATAAAGCACCAGCATGAACACTAGATTTTGAAAAAGGTGCCAGCACGAACACTGGACTTTGAAAAAGCACCAGTGCAAACACTGGATTTTGAAAGAGTAGGCCGACGCTCTAAAGACGTTTGAAGAATATGATGGGAAAATTTTCAATTTCGCTTTCACAAAAAATTGTCATAAATGACTGTTGGGGTCTCAAGATTCATCCCTTATCCTGAATGGAAAACAAATCGATGCAAATGGGTGCCGACCAATGCAAATGAATGCAGATCAGGCAAATAAAAAGACAATGCTTGATAATGTTTGATGAAAGAATTTGCTTGATAATGAAAGGATTTACTTGATCCTGCCTGCATACAGAACTTTTCAAAATTAAAGACAAGTTTTCATAATAAAAGATGCCTCAGTGTAGCCTGGGAGAAGAATATTGGATGAAAGAATAATTGATCATTATTTAAGGAAATTCTTTGAAGAATACAAAAGATAGAATGAGCATTCTAAGTATAAAATTTCTTCAGATGCAAGGCATTGATAGGATCGGGTAATTCTACCCCATCTGCATTAATCATACGATATGAGTTACGTGGTAATGTTTCTTTGACCACGTAGGGACCTTCCCAATTCGGTGACCATTTGCCACGCGGGCGGTGCTTGAGATGAGTTGTTGATCTGAGGACCAGATCGTTAACTCAAAATATTCTTTCGATGACTGACTTGGCATATTGCTTAGCTATCATCTGACGATAAGATTGAGTGTGCTCCGCTGCCTTGAGTCTTTTCTCGTCGAGTAGATCAAGCTATACCAACATCGGTTGCTGATACTGATCGAGTGGTAGCTTTAATAGTAATGCAAACTTGAAAGTGGGCTTTTGAACATGAAGAGGTAGTACCACCTCAGTTTCATAAATGAGCTCTGAAGGAGTGGCATTGGTTGAAGTTTGAATGGTGGTTCGATACGCCTAAAGTGCATCATGGATTTTCTCGTGCCAATCACGACCCGTCTCAATGTTTTTTTCCAGGATGCGAATCAAGATTTTATTGGCGGCCTCTGCCTAACCATTCCCTTAAGGATAATAGGGAGCAAAAAAATGATGATGAATCCTGAATCTTGAACAAAAGATCTTAATTCTCTCATTCTTGAAGTGAGTGACATTATCTGAAATGATATCATGTGGTATGCCAAAACGCCAAAGAATATTCTTGTGGATGTGTGGTGCCCCAAACCCCGACCTTAAAAAAACCTTAGATTTTCTATGATTTTTTTTGAAAGGTTTTACTGAAAACAGCGGAAAACAAGGTGTAAAGAAGGTGGCAAAGCCGCGAGTCTAGATGGCCACAGGTGAGTATAGCAAAAGTAACTAACAGTGTAAATAAAGGTACAACCATAATATAAAAGGGGTATACAACTCGACAGTTTAAAAGTTACAAAATGTAATAGTACAAAATTTCAAAAATAGGGAATATATATCTCAACCAAACCCAAAACCACTGGAACAGGATCTGCAGCTAAGTGTGGGTCCCCAAGCCTCCACCGTGTGCCATCGCATCAACACTGTACCTGTTCGTCACCTACATCCCCATAAAACGGGGTCAGTCCTCTTGCAAGGTGCTGAAGAAACAACCACAATATATATGTCAATCTAAGAGAAAAAACAGGAAACAAAACAAGAACTAACAAGTGTAGGTGTGTGTGTCAGGTAAGTGCGTACGTGACAAGTGCTAGTCAAGTAAAGAAGTAACAGAACTGAAGTAACTGTAAGGCAAGTAACTAGGAGCAGTAACAGAACTATTACAAGTACTGAACAAGTAAAGTAACTGCTGAACAAGTAAAGTAACTGAAACAACTACTGTATGTCAGTTGTGATTGGTTAGTCTTTAAGTTCTTCTTGTTACTCTTTCGGGTACGCGAAGGAACCTCGCATTCTGTGAGACATGCACCCGACGTCTGTTATTCAAATTCTAGTGTGGTAACCGAAGATGCTACAGACCGAGTAAACCTCATGCGAGCAACACGCAGATGAGAGAAACTCTCTCATAGGCAAGGATTGCAATCTATACTACTGCAGTAGTGAGGTCCTAAAAAGGCAACCTCGACCTCCCTGACTCTGAGTGACTGGAGGCCAAAGGGCGCTATGGCTCCTGTCAAAACACGTGTCGTAGTAACGACATGTCACCAAGGTTGTACCATTCACCCTCTCCAAGGTGAACCGTTTGTGAATGGGGCGAAGCAAAGTTTATATTTCTTAGACTCATCATTCAGTCATACCTCTTAATGAGGATTTTATGCCTCGTGGTCCCCACAGGGTACACAAAATGAGGACTTAGCTTGCCCATCCATGTGCTCAGCCTCACGCGGCCAACAAGAGCACATCGCTCGTGAAAGCGATCACAACACCATATTATTTTCTTTCTAATTCAGGGTATAGTCACATGTGAGTTCACTCACGACAGAAGGGCCATTGCCCAAAGACTCCAATCGAGTTCAAACACAGTCATATTCATTCATACCCTATGGTGTTTAAGTTTCAGTCTTTCCGTTTCATGAAGTAAATGCACCTTGTGTATTCACCAATGCCTCATGCAATATACCAGTTGAGGTACACACTACTTAGTACGAGTGTCAGGATGTGCCACGTGCAAAGTGTAATAGTACCACATGCTTTCTATCTTTTTGCACAAACATAAGGAACAAAGGCATTATATAATTTCATTTCTGAGAGACAAGAAAATGTGCAAGCAAGTATACAGTTTCATGCATATGCAATTTCATCAACTTTCATCACTCAAGTAGTTGTCTCTAAATCATTAATATTGGCACGTTGCATAACATGAAATTATTCTCGTAGAAAAAATTTATGATTTGGTGTACTTAAGTGTTGAGATTGAATTTAACAATAAACCATACGTATGGGAATTACATTCACATTCCAAGGTGGATCATCGCTCTTGCAAGAGAAAAGATGCAATCGTGACACGAAAGACCATCATACTTGACTCAACACACTAACGTGTTACTGAGGGAATCTGGGATATTCCCAACTTATGGTAATAACATTAGCATTTCCTCGGTTTGGGGTGTCGTGCCTGCGGACCCGAAACAAAAATACTGAATAGTATTCGTGACTTGTAACCAACGTGGACTCTATGTACGTGGAGTTGCAATAGTGCTCATCTGTTTACACCACCAATCCATTGAAACAGAAACCAAGGTGTGAGTATTTTCCTTACGCAGTACGACACACATATGTGTCAAAAGTGAATTCTGGAAATATCCCATCTAATGAGGATTACATTGGCTTTTCCACGGTTTGGGGTGCCATGCCCGCCGACCCAAAATGAACCATTTGACAAGATAATCGTAAAATAAACACTAGGTAATTCATACCCAGTTCAGAGTGTAGATTATCTGTGGAAACACTTGAACGAGACACAAGAGTGTCACGTGTCCATTCGGTCGCACCGAAACACTCAACTATGTACATTAACTTGTATATATATATATATATATATATATATTGCGAGGCTCACCTATATCGACATATATATATATATATATATATATATATATATATATATATATATATATATATATATATATATGTATATTTACATATATACATGTACACTCAATGATGCATATCCCCTACATGTATATACATATACATATATACACATATTTATATATATATACCTATATATAAGGTTATCTAAAACATGTGCATCCCGAGGCATGTGCACGCATGCCAAACACCCTAACCGAATTACGAAAGGGTGCGGGGCAAGACAAAACGTGAATCTGGACCAACTCAGGTCCGGCTAGGGGTAAGATTTTTGTGTTGGTCTTAAAAAGAACAAGTCAGCACTAGGGACAACCGACTAGATGGAGTTAACGAGGCTGCAGGGGTTCCGGCAATGGAATCCGTGTACCCGCTGCCAATGCGGGCCTACAGTGGAAGTGCAGGTCTGGTCCTCCGGACCAGACTGCTGAGTCCACCAAGTGATTCTGGTCTGACTCACAGTTCGGACCAGAACGCCGAAATGGTTCGGTAGGGACTGAATAGGCTGTCCAAGGTGACAACCACGGGTAACCCTGCAAATCTGGGTACTAAGGGGCTTGGACAGGGGTCTGGTCCATGGGACTAGACCACGCTGTCAAACACACTCAGGTCTGAACTTTTAGTTCAGACCTGAACCAAAAATGCCCAGCACCACACGGCTGGCACCCGACTCCAACAATGGAAAACCGGGCTAGCACCAAGTGCCATGCCAGGGCTGGGACTTGGCTCACGAACCAGCCAGCCCAAACCGGTTGTAGCACTGGTCTGAACCTATGGTTCAGACCGGTACTCCAGCCCAAAACGGGTTACAAAAAAAAACATTGAAATAAAAATTCTAGGTGACTTATGATGAGCGCGCGGACCACCCGCATGGCGCCCAGATCCAAACACATGGTAAATGGGTTGGCTGAAGGGTCTGGTCTGCTGGACCAGACCGTGCGACCTTCCAAACACATGAGCTGGGAGCCCATTGACTCGAACCACTGCTGCTAAGGGGTTGGGCACCTTTTTTAGGCTGGCCCCAACCTACTAAACCGACCAGATGACCCATTACGCCAACCACAACGAACCAGAAAAAAAAAAAGAAAATAAACACAAAAAGACATTTAATGCCGGAGGGCTAGGGGCCCTTTCCACCTCTATTGGGGCCTGGTCACGCTGTGACTTAGGCCAGCACAAGGCTGCAGTGCCAGTCCCAAATGTGTTGGGACTGGTTTGAACCCAGCACACCGAATAAAAACAAAGAGGAAGGAATGGCGGCTGCAGTGCACCAGCCGTTGCTCGCCTGCACTCAAGTGGGTGCCGACAAGCTGGGTGTATGCTGGACGAGCCCAACTCGGTCCAGTGCACCCCAACAAGGTTACCATGTCCACGATCATCCCATGAACCTAGTTATAAGGGTGAAGGCACATCACAAATGAAGCTGCAAAACTGAAAAAGAAAGGAAGACAAGAATGAAGAAAAGAAGATTGCTATTGTAAATAAAACAACATGTATAAGATTGTAGCAACCCAACAAATACGAACAAGATGAAACCATGTTAAAACAATAGGAAAGAAGTGCTTAGGCAACTAATCCACAGATGGAGCATGCATGCACAGATGCATTGGCTCCTCGGTTTCACAATGTATTTAAACAAGATACAATGCTTGTTGAACCTTCACCTTGGAGCTTAAAGGAAAGAGGTAAGTGCAGCAGCTCTTCTATGTCGATGGTGAGACACCCCCACGGCTGGAAGGAAGAGGAAGGAGAGAGGAGAGTGTGGGAGAAAGAATAAGAGAGAGTGAGAGAATGAGTTTAGAAAAAAATCGCCCCTCTAATGGGGTTCACGATTTTTCCAAAGGGGTTAAAAGTGGCTGGGTTGAGATGGAGGGTGGAGAATCACCCTCCAAGATGTGGGGCTGGGGTGGATCACGGTTTTCCACCGCCGCCCAGCTCCACCAAACATTTTAGAGGATTTGAATTTATTTTCAAAAATTACAGAGATGCCATGGGGCTGCCGCCCCATGCATCCAATAGGGTTTATTCTAGCTTCATGATGGCTCTTCCCTCTTGGGAAGAGCCCTTGGGATCTCTTGAATCCCAAGGCTGAAGCTCTCAATGCCCCACACATTCCCCAAGAGGGAATGATGCCCCTCTATGCCAAACCATCTTCTCCTTAGCTTCTTTATGTCATGCTATTATTATTACAAAAATTAAAATTTTATTTTAATTAGATTTGGGTAGGGCCAATCGTGGCCCTCCCTTTATAAAATCACTTAAGTCTCTTACGAGACTTCCACCCACCCAGCTGGTCAACGTGACCAGATGGTTTCATGGCCATGGTCGTCCCAAGGCCATCCAGAATGGACGGTCATGGCCTTGGTTGACCTTGACCAATGAAAGAAAGGATAATTTATTATATTGATTTTATTTTTAATTGAATTTCAATTATTTTTCCATTATGTATGATCATTTTATTTTATAGTATCAATGTAAATGATATTTCAAATCTACCCAAGCAAAGAAATCTTCATTACGAACGAATTAGGTCTCGTTTAGGCCCTCACTAAATTTCTAAGCAATCTCTTATAATTCACATGCACTGACGGTGTTTTTTCGTCGTTCGGACCTCAAATTTGGGGTAAATTACAATAGACCTATTATAAACTTACCCTAAAAATTTTGGAGGTTAATTCACTCTAGATTTCCCTCAATTGCCTATTTTCGTAAAATTACGCGATTTGACCTATATCTCTATGTAGGCTAAATTCTAAAAATTGCCAAATCAACAAAATTTCATTGGTCTCAACACAATTTACGTAATATCATCACAAAATAAATCATGGACCTTACAGGATGAATGAGACCACATGTCAGACTTCCACTGTACACAAGGTAACAACTTCAACCCATTTGGTAAAATATTCTGTTGCGGCCAAAAAATACTTGTGGCCATTAGAAGCAGAATAAGTGATTGGGCCTACAACATCGAAAGCCCAGATGGAGAGTGGCCATGGATCTACAAATGATTGCAAATATATGGCTGGCGCATGAATAGAAGGTGTGTGCATCTGACATTGGACACACTTCACAAAATGATAACAGTCTTGTTGCATGATTTTCCAATAGTACCATGCTCAAATGATCTGCTTGACGAGGGTTTGGTAACCGACGTGGCCACCACAAATGCCTTTGTCTGTTTCTTGAATGACCGCCTTGGCTTCATCTTTGTCCAAGCATCTGAAATACTCGACACTAAACCCAAAACGATAAAGGACATTGGCAAGAATAAAATATCGGGCAGACATGCGTTGAATCGCTCGTTGCTCCCTTTTTTATAATTCTGGTGGAAACTCACCAATTTCAATGGAAATTTTGATATCATGGTACCAAGGCTTCTTTTTTTGTTCCGCCTGGTTGATTTGCATAACTGGAATGAAGGCAGGTTGATCAAGTCTATCGATTTCAAAAGAACAACAAGATTCACCATCTTTAAAAGACATAATGGAGCCTAGGTTGGCTAAGTCATCAGCTATTTGATTGAAATCCCTTTTGATGTGATAAAACTGAAATTCATCAAAACTATTAATGAGAGCTAAGGCAATCTTATGATAAGGAAGTGACTTTTGATCTTTAACCTGCCATTCGGCTTTGACCTAGTTGATGACAAGCAGTCAGTCACCAAAGGTGTGTACTCTCTTGACATTGAAATTTCGTAGAATTCTTAGATCTTGTATTAAAGCTTCATACTCGGCCATGTTATGAGTACATTGAAAATCAAGTTTGAGGGAAAAGGGAATCATCTCCTTCTCAGGTGTGATCAATAAAATCTTGATCCCTATGCCAACCATATTCTTGGAGACATTGAAAAATAAATTCTAAATTAGAGATTGTTGGACATTATAGATTTGTTCATCAGGGAAATCATCCTCGGCTTTCACATCTTCTGCTAAAGGAAAATTGGCTAGCTGGTTGGCAATGGCCTGGCCTTTGATTAACTTCTGAGAAACATACTCTAAGTCATAACGCATCAATAGAACTTGCCACTTGGCAATCCATCCACTAAGAAATGGTTGTTCGAGAATATACTTGAGAGGATTAAGCTTTGATAAAATCTTGACTTCTGATGCTAATAAGTAATGTCTCAATTTCTGACACATCCAAACCAGAGCTAGGCACGTCTTCTCTATTTGAGAATATTTTTTCTCATAATCGATGAAGGTCTTGCTCACATAATAGATGGCATGCTCTATTTGACTGCCTTCTTCATATTGTGCCAAGAATCTGCCACAAGAGGTTTGATTGACCGAGACATATAACGAAGAGGCTTTCCCAATTCTGACGGCTTCAGAACAGGTGAATTGAGAAGATATTTCTTGATGCGCTTGAATGACTGCTGACACTCTGATCCCCATTTGAGCTTCACTCCTTTTCTGAGTAGATGATTAAAAGGTTCACACCTCATGGCCAAATTGGATATAAATCCTCGAATTGACTGAATACGTCCCTAAAGACTACTCAACTCTTTAAGATTGGTTAAAGGTGGCATAACAATGATAGCCTTTGCCTTAGTGGGATCTACTTCTATCCCCTTTTTGCTGACCATGAAGCCAAGCAACTTACCTGACTTCACTCCGAAAACTCATTTTTGAGGATTGAGTCTAAACTTGAATAGAATAAGTCGCTTGAAGAGTTGACCAAGAGCTTCAACATGATCCTCTTCTTCCTTGGACTTGACCAGAATGTTATCGACATATGCATCCATAATTTTATGCATCTAGTCATGAAAAATGACAACTATTACCTACTGATAGGTTGCCCCAACATTCTTAAGTCCAAAAGGCATGACTGTGTAATAAAAGGTGCCCCAAGGCATGGTAAAGGATGTCTTGGACTGATCACAAGCGATGTAAGACCCACAATTTTTCAGTATAAATTCTGAATAAAATTCACGAGGCATTTACCAGTAAAAATAGCATTTTCACTCAGAATGTGAAACAAATCAATTTCTACAAACCAATTATACTTAGGATATTTGTCGCGTTGCGAATATATGCTCAAACACTCAAGAAGTCATAACTTCCTACTTGGACGAAATCAAGAGATTTCCTCGAGCCAACTTTCTTAGTTACGTTAATACGAAGGGAATGACGTACTTAGAATTTTTCAGAAAAAAATCGCCAAAAAACTCAACATTTTTGTGGGACCCACAAGAATCTTGGTGGGACCCACGAAAATATTCTTCAAAAAATATCTAGAATATTCCATAGGATATTCCAAGGAATATTCTACAATATATTCTTTTTTAAAAAAGCATATTCCATAGAATATGCCTTTTGAAAATCTATAAATAGGGGAGCTCTCTTTCTCTCTCTTCTCAAAAAAATCGACCCCCTCTCTCTCTCCTCCTTTCTGAACCTTCCCTACCTAGCCTAGCCCACCTGAGCCCACCTGACCTGATCTGAGCCTGCCTGATCTGGTCCTAGCTCACCTGATCTGGTCCTAGCTCACCTGACCTGGTCCAAACCCAGTTGACTTGACTTGAACCTGGTTTGGTTTGAAGTCAAAGTCAAGGTCTTTTTTGGTCCAGATTTTGATTTGGTTTTCTGAACCTAGACTTAGCCTGCTTGGGCTAAGACCGAACTTGCTGAACCCGATTGACTTAGATCAAACTCAGTTTGGTTCAAACCTCTTGGGTTGAACAGCTTGACCTGCTCTACCTCTTTCTCAACTAGGTCGACCTCATCTGACCTAGTTTGACCTCTTGAAGGAAGGCTTAAAGCAGAAGAAGCAACCCGGAGCCGTTTCTTCCACAATTTGAAGTAAGTTCGCTTCGTTGATCCATCTCTTTCAAGTATTTGCTTGTTTGTATATAACATATACTTTCTGAAGTAGTATCTGACTCTAGTTCTTGATTGAGCCCTTTGGGACACTTCGGTGTTCAACCGCTCGCCTCGTAACTATCGTCGGATATATATGTTGAATACGCAGTATATGCGTTCTTAAAAGTGTTATCTTACCCTAGTTCTTGGTTGAGCCCTTCGAGACACTTCGGTGTTCACCCACTCGCCTCGTAACTCTCGTTTGATGCCAAACTTCGTATATATATCGTCTGGTGATTGCCGTCGCGTCTTATATTGCCAAGGCCTTATAATTTACCTTTGTCATCGCGTCATATGATGCCAAGGCTCCCTGCTTTCTGCAATTTCCGATTAATGCACTTCTGATTATGCATTTATATTACGCCGTCATGTTGAAAGATGCCAAGGCTCCTGCTTTCTATAAATATATATGTAGAATATTTCGTTCAGTTACATACTCTAAACAATATGTATATGCATTTCATTTACGCCGCCGTCATATAAAGAACAGGCTTCTGCTTATATTACATAAATGGTGCATAAATGAACGTTCAAATGGAGATCAACTCCAAATCGCCAATGTGATTCCCTTACTACTGCTTGTTCAAGATTTTGCTTGACGAATAAAGCCCCTATTGGAAAGGCTTTGCTTTTTGACAAAATGCTCTTTTCGTAAATACTAAGTCATTTACGTGTGGCCTGGCTATGACTCAAGGTTCCAAACAACCTTGATGGATGTAAGGTACGGACAACGATGCATATTGGTGTGAGTTTTATGAAAATAATTTTTAAAACAATATTTTTGATAAAAACTAGTGTGAAAGCCAGACACCAAATAATAAAAACCAGCTCGCACGAGTGGTGGAGTCTGGGTCGATCTCAAGGAACTGGAAATACTTGTATTCAAACACACAAGCTAAACTACTCTTTATTGCCAAAATAAAAAGAATTAATTTAATAATTAACTAACTAAGGGAGTGCTGCCCTATTCAGAGGGCTTAAACAAAATAAATAAATGGTTTTATTACAGACCCAATAATTGAATTGAATTAAAAATGAAAACCTAATCTAAAACTAAAAGAAAGGTGTCTTCAGTGTTTGAGTTCTTGTTCCTGTGTGTTCCCTTCTTCTACTTTTCTTATTTGCATATCACTTTGTGGTCCCTCTGAGGGCACTTCTGAGAGCCCGAGGGGACCTCAGAGGGTACTTTTAGGGCACGAAAAGGGTTCTACCGCACGTTCCAACGCTTCCCTGCAGAACATAAAAACACAAAACAAGCAATACGCGGACAACTAACACGAATTTACAAACTAATGATAAAAAGAATTCATCAAAAACAAGTTTTGAATTGACTAAACTAAACTAAACATGAACTAAACTATGAACAAACTAATCTAACAACCTAACCTTTGAAGACAAAATAAAAAAAACAAACTAAGTAACAAGAAGACAAGAACTCACTTAACCTACTACTAATAACAATTAAAGAAGAGGTGGTGCAACATCTACATATTAACCAATATGGAAATCAACAATTAGCTATTTTAATTATTCACTAGATGGATGAACGTCAAAAGAGAGGCATCGGCTAAATGTATATGACAGATAAAACTAAACTAACAATTAAGCATGACTGAATGGAAGATTTGAATAGTAAACAGAGCAACGAACGATGATCTGATTGTCACCATGATAATTATTAATTCAGAATTATGCAAGATGCTACTCGACTATTGGTGAAAGAACTATTCACGATGATAGAAAAATTAAACAACACGGTGTAAAATGAAACTATAATAGATGCATTACTGAAAGACTAACTAATACCAACATTGAATAACAAATAATTGAACCTATCTATTAAAACAAATCTATCTTTGAATGAAGAATTGACAGAATAAAAATTAAAACACAGTGACAACTAAAAAAATGCTATAACAAAAATGAATAACGGCAACACCAAAAAAAAATGCTAATACACAATGCTAATCTGATTGAACTTACAAAAAACAAATGTTGAACTAGAACTCTAGATTATTAAAAAAAAAACGATAATGATAATAACGAAGACACATTAGCTAAAATGACCACTTAACTGAATCTAACAGACCATTAACTAATAGCATGAATCACATAGACTATGTTGCATCTAAATTTAACAAAGAAAACAGAATGTGAGACGTGGTTATATAACCAATGAAATGGCAAAAACAATGAGAAACACTATTTACTCGCTAACCGGCTAACACAATTTACTACTTAAAACAAAAACAAAATAACGACTATTGATGATCTGTGCTGCCTATTCTTAACAAAAATTTAATCTAATCCATGACTAAGAAAAGAAACTAAGGACAGAATCTTAACTTGATCTGCTACTTAATCTAATAACGAAAGCACTCAAATGAAATCCGGCTAACCCCTAAAACACGGTATATATTTTTTTCTTTTTTTTTTGTTTTCTGTACTTTTTTTTTTGCTTTCAGATGATAAAAAAATATATAATGCAATTATGATCTAATGTGTACGATGCAAATCACACAAATAACTATAAAAAAAACTGACGGAATGAGATGCTATGCAATACATGAAAAAGAAAGAGGAAGGAAAAGGAACAAACCGAGATTTGCTTTCCAAGAAGGGATTGAGAAGAGGAAGATGGAGATTCCAGCTGTGTGCATGCGATCCCAATGAAGAGAAAGAGGCTGCCGATGAAAAAGGGGTTCGAGGCTTGATGAAACAGAGGGGGAAAAAGAAGAAGAGAGAAAGAGAAATCGACAATAGAGGGCGAGAGAGTAAGGGAGAAAAAGAAGTGAGAGGCAAGATGAAGGGGGTGTGAAGGCTGCTAAAAAAACAGCCTCTATGGCTGGAAAAGATGAGTTTATAATGATCTAATTATGTTAAAACAAGTTTTTCAAAAAGAGACCGAAGATTTTTGCTAATTTCTAAAACAAGGTCTCTTATGAAAAACATGTTTTTCTAAAAATCAAAACTTACTAAACTAATTAAAATTTAGCTAATACAAGCCTAAACTAATTGAACCACAATTAAAAAAATATAAATCTAATAAAAATACTAAAACTGTAGGGAAAGCTTTGAAAAACCCGATTTTCTGATAAAATTCAATTCAATGCGGTTTCTCAAAACTAATGATAAAAATGGGTTTTTATAGTAATTTTAACATGAATCATGCATAAATAATGATTATTAAAATGCAAATATTATGCATGATCAAATACCCCCATGCTTATCGTTTGCTAGTCCTCGAGCAAACTGAAGCAAAAACAAAAATACTAAACTAGACACAATAAAAACCTAACTCACTTCCGTAGGAATCACGGTTGCATTTAGCATATGCAACAAGCCCTTTCAACCCCTGGGTTACCCCAGTGGACGAGTAAGATCTCGTGAGGGTTTGCAGTGATGCTACCCACAAACATCTGTCATGTATGCATAAAAATTTTAAAACACAAAGCATTAGGCAGTTAAGGAGTTTATTTTCACAAATATTTTATGCCATTACATTATCAAAACATGATTAGAGTATTTTACCTACCACCACAAAATAAAATATTTCCTTTCACTATTCTAAATAGCATAATCATTTATGTTTCAGTCTCAGAAATTCACACGCATACATGTTATTATTTACTTATCCTCACTCATATGTGTTCTGCACAGGTTTTCTCAATACTTGCTTCTAAGCAGTGAACTTTTCTCTTTTTCGCTCTTTTCTTTTTCTTGATTTTCAAATTTTCACACAATTTTTTTCTTTTCTTTTATTGAGCATTATATCAAATTTTCAGTTTTCGTGACCCATGTAACGAGCTTTGGGTCAGTGACTCCCAAGTCAGACGACCTTAGGGCACCAGATACAAAGTATCCCTCGGACTTAATTGCTCGAGTCACTAGACTTTCATTTTTTTATAGTTTACGTATAGTCTACTTCTCTGTCATGTGCAATGTCAATATCTATTAGGCTCTCTATAAAGTCCATGTAACGGGCGTTCGGACCGGTGGCTCCCAAACCAGATGGCTTTAGGGCACCAGACGTAAACACCCCTTAGGTTCTACTTGCTTGAACAAAATAGGCCACAAATATTAACGTAGACAAAGAATTGACTTCCTTCGTTAACCTTTTCGACATGAAACTCAAACACTTTAACTTGTGTCTAAGCCCAACTACTAGGAAGTACTAAGATATCAAACAACTAAACGTATGCGCTTTTTCACTTTTTGAGCTTATAAATGCAATATTGTTCATTTGCTTAGTTTTCAAAAATAAAACTGTGCATATTCATACTTGTGATTCAAAATAGACTCTAACATGCATCTATAATCATTTCTTTGAAATCCACATAAACAACCATGGTTTTCTAGATCCGTGTCAGAAAAAAAATTTGTGGGCCCTAAAAAATTCTCTAAAAGTATTAGATTATGTAAAGCATTCATATAAGATCAAACTCATTCCTTAAAAGCCCATTTTTTATAAGTTGACATAAAAACAATGCAATTACAAAGACATAAAAAGTTTAGGTGTGCAAACTACAACCTCCCCCATGCTTGAATGACACTGTCCTCAGTGACACTCCCCCATGCTTGTATGAAACTAAGGGAATGTATATGAAAACGAAAATAAATGAGAGAAAAAGGAGTAGAAGTCACCTAAGTCACTTTGTTGAATCTTACCTGATACAACATGTGAATGAGTCTGCATAGGTTCCACCTGTCTCACAGTTTACAACTCATAGAAATATGCAAAAGAATACAATGCATACATGATCTAGGCTTGACGCTCATGAAGAAAAACTACCTAAAAAAACATAAAAATATTAAAGCTACTAATGGTACATCACAAATATGGGTTGCCTCCCATAAAGTGCTAAGTTTTACGTCCTCAGCCAGACAGATCTCTGGAAGAATCCTTCATCATCCATGAGATCAATGGACATGAAGTCTCGCTCAATCGGGCTCTCTATGAAAAAGAGTGTCATCTGTGATACTGCGCACTATATTCCCGCTCACTCGACCCCTAAAAATAATATCATGACTCTCGCTACAGGAAGAACAGAGATTAGTCTCTTCTGTGAGACTACTCTCAAAAGGAGAGTCTAGGACCGACCGACTATCACGAAATATAGCATCAAACAAGGGGTGGTTATGATCCTGCTTGACTAGGTCAAGCATCTTTTTCATTCGCATCTCTTGCTTGTTGTAAGCAATCGATGGTCCTAATGCCTGGGAGACTGGGGCTCGGTGAATATATGATGATAATGCAAGTTGTGGGCCTTGCTCTTTCTTCTGAGTCCTAATGGAGGAAATTGACTCGTCAGTGGGTATGACATTGAGCTCTTGAGTCGATTCTTAAATGGGGTGACACGCCTTCCCATTCCTAAAGGATGTAACAGATTTGACATGCGCAGGATGTGAATCTGTGGGGTGCAGGTCAAATTACATGGGATCCTTTCCCTTTGGGTTGACAACAGACTGACTAGATAGGCCTTCCTCGCTTTTCCTGCTGAAGGCCTGAGCCAACTGTCCCATTTGAGTCTCTATCTTGGTTATTGACTGCGTATGAGAGCAAAGAGTGGCCTTGATATCAGCAAAGGCCTCTGTTATCATTGCAAAATTTTTCCCCTCTCCCTCTGCCAGAGCGAGAAGAAATGATCCTGTGAGTCAAACTCGACCAAAGTTTTAAAATTGGTTTTTAAAAATTACTCACCTCCGTTTTGAAAATTTGCGAGAAAATTCCGTGGAATGGGATCTGCCTGTCGGTATGAGGTTCAACCATTCTTGGCGCCTTTACCAGGGGTAATCGAACCAAGGATCAAATGTGCGCTTTGACTAAGTTAAATTATCTAAATCATGCTCTATTTTCCTAGAATGCACAAAGAATCAGGCTTGTGCTATGAAATTTTGAAATTAATGCAAGTTTGAGAAATATGATGTTTGCTTTAGAAAATTGAGATGTATTTGGAAAATGACTGGAAAAGTGCTTGAAAATGGAATTCTTGGGAAAATAATTGAATTTCATTGGAAATCAGAAATTGGATTGAAAAATGAATTCTCAGGAAAACTTGAATCTTGGAAAAATCAATTTTTGAGATTTGGAATTGCTTTTCTGAGGAAATGGATTTGAGAATCTTGAGAAAGTCAAGAAGTTCATTGGAAAATGATTTTTGAAATAGAAAATGGATTCTCAGAAAACTGGATTCTCAGGAAAATGAGAAATCTGAGAAAATCAATTTTTGAGATTGGAAAATGAAATTGAGAATGTGGAAATCTTAATTTAAACTTGGAAAATACTTTGAATTCTCATTTGAAAATTCAGAGTTCTGAGAAAATCGAATCTTGAGAAAGACTTGGGAATTTTTGGGAAAATCGATTTATCTGAAATTGAAATTGGAGAATGAATTTAAAAATAATGCAATTTGAATGATATGAATTAATTTGAAAGAGAATTTTCTTAAGGAATTGGAAAAATCTTTTTGAGTTTTGAGAAATGCAGTGCATTTTTTAAGTTAGCCTAAGAGTGTAGGCAGAATGTGGCTAACTGTGATCATCGCAAAATTTTTCCTCTCTTGTGGTTTCTCTCTCTTCCTTCTCTTTTCCTTTTCTAACCTCTATTCTCCTCCTTTTTGAAGGGAGAAAAAGACAGAAAAGAAGAGAGAAGAGAAAAGAAAGAAAGAAAGAGAAGAACTCTTTTGCGGGGTCTCACTTGACCTTAATTTGAAAATATTTAGAAATTTAACTCGCCTCCATTTTGAAATATATTGCGGGAAAATGGAGAGACGGGATTCGCCCGTCGGTACGAGGTTCGATCGTTCCTGGCGCCTTTACCAGAGGTAATCGAACCAAGGATCGAATTTATGCCTTTTGCTTTGCCTAAATATTATCTAAGAATTTATCCTAAAGATCTAAATGCACAAAGAATCATGCTTGTGCAATGCAGGGATGTGTGCTCTTTTAAAAGATGATTTGAAAAAAAATCCCCAAGTGCTTGATAATGGAGTGAAGAAATGGTTTTGAATGATAGAATCTAACTTAGAACTTGAGATAGATCAGAGAAGTTCTAAGTCTTTGAAATGATCAGAGTTTGGGAAAATAGATCCCTTGAATTGGGAAAGAATGGTTTGAAGATGAGATAAAAGGAAAAAGGAAAGAAATTCCAAAGTCAGAAAATAGACTTTGAACTTAGATATAGGAGAAGAGATAAAAACTTGTAATGAAATTTGAATCTAAAATTTGAAATCATGATGGTTTTGAGAAATCCAAATGGTATTTAGAAATAGAAGTGGATTTAGGAAGTTCAGATGAGATCTGAAAATGAAATTGGATTTGAAATTTAGAGTTGGGAATGGAATTGGATTTGAAAATTGGAATTGAACATAGAATTTGATTTGAAATCTGGAATTCAAATCCGAAGTCTAGATCTTAAGATAGATTTGGATCTGAAATCCGAGATCCAAAGTGGAATTGGATTCTGGATCTTAAAATGGAATTGGATCTGAAGTCTAAGATCCAATGTAGAATTGAGTTCTGAATCCTACAATGGATTTGGATCTGAAATCTGAGGTCCAAGGTAGAGTCGGATTATGAATCCTAGAGTGGAATTGGATCTGAAGTCTAAGATCCAATGTAGAATTGGGTTCTGGATCCTACAATGGATTTGGATCTGAAGTCTGAGATCCAAGATAGAGTTGGATTCTGGATCCTAAAGTGGAATTGGATCTGAAGTCTAAGATTCAATATGGAGTTGGATTTTGGATCCCAAGATGGGTTTTGGATCTAAGGTCTGAGATCCAAGATAGAATTGGATTCTAGATCCTAAGATGAACTCGGATCTTGAAGTCTAAGATCCAATGTAGAATTGGATTCTGGATCCTAAAATGGATTGGATCTGAAACCTGAGATCTAGAGTAGAATCGGGTTCTGGATCCTAGAATAGATTTCGGATCTATAATCTGAGATCCAAAGAGTGGAGATTTATACTTGGAAATCTGGATCCAAGTTGAGATTAGGATCTATCTTTGGAATTTTGATTTGAGGTTTTGAACTCTGAATATATAAATGAATTTCAAAGTCAACTTGGACTTTGAATTTGAAAGCTTGAATTTTGGAATTTAGAAGATGAATCAAGAATCTCAAAGTAAAATTGAACTTTGAATTTGATTGGAGTTTTGAATAAAAAATGAATTTGGAACTTTTGAATTTGAATATAAAGTGAATTTGAAATCTCAAAGTTAATTTGAACTTTGAGATTGAAAATAGAATTTGAACATGAAAGGATGAATTGGATTTTATAAGAATTGAGGATTTGATTGAAGAAGATATTTACATCACTTGGAGTTTTGAAAAAGGAATTTTTGAAAACATGATGCAGTTCTATCCTAAATGATGAATGAATTTTAAATTTTGAAATTGGATTTTGAAAATCGTATTTCATTCTTTACATGAATTGAAATAAGATTGAAAATATAATACATCCTTGACTATGGTCATTGAATGTATTATATAATAATCTATATTTAAATTCAGGTGAAGAATAAAACATATTTTTGTGCTTTTATAGAGTTTAAAATGAAATTAACTCTCAATATACCCTGACTATGGCCATTGGCATACATATTGAGTTAATTTTAAGTTTAAACCCTAATAAAAGAAAAAAATATTTGAAAATATGATGATTTTGAAAAGGATCCAGTGTGGATCCAGTGTTATTTTATAAAAGATAAAAATACTAAGTCTTGTTTACATCCCGACTATGGCCGTTGATGTAAATCATCAACTTAGGATTAATTTACCTCTTACGAAATGGTGCATGTGCCATTCGTGTTCCTATTTGTGGATTTTTGAAAAAATGAAAAGAATGATACGAAGTAAGCAATTCATAATGTTTTCATGCTCATTCATTCTAAGCTAATACTGAAAATGTAAATATTTCCATTATATCTAGTTATTACAAGTTTGGAAATACAAAGAAATAATGAAATCCTAAAAAGAAATTTCAACAATTCTTGAATACTTCCTGAAAAAGAAAACACTTAGTTAGTATAAAGTGAGAGGCAAAATATTTACATTGAATCTAAGGGTGTCAACAATTAGATAGACATACCTAAATAGGTATTCATATTCAATTAAGAAAAGAATGCATATAAGGGTTGGCATATGAGATACACTGGAAATGTATATGAAGAGCTATGAGAATGCGTGCCGAAATGATGCTTTCAATGCTTAACAATAGCAATCTGATCTGCTGTAAATCAAATGTGTAGATTTAACAGTTTATCTTAAATATTAGCAAATTGATTTGATGTAAATCACTCAATGAGTTTTGATCATATGGATACCAGCAATATTAAACCACCGATTTTTATGACAGCATCCCCAAACAATTTCAGCACAGCATCATCAAGGTAGCCATTAAACAGTATACCCAAGGATATGTGACCATATTCAGGTACTTTTTTTTTTCAAACTACGTCCTTCACTGTTCAGAAAATTACCAAATCTTCAATAGCACCTAAAGATTAAGCTAAGACTTACAGCCATATGATATATCAGTTAAGGCTAGCCTACTCTTCAGTCTCTAAGCAATCCAGCTGCTAGTTACAGACACAATGGCTCCCATCTGTTATCTCTAGCCCAGGTAGGCACTCCTGTTTCCTTAAAACCCATGCCCGGCTGTATGCAAAATTCGATACATGATATATAACCCAAACCAAAAGGAGGTCTAGAGCCTATTCATCAAAGAGATAGCTTCATGTCAATCTGAAAATTCTGGCTGCCTTGATTGGGATTTCTAATGAACTAGACTGAATACACCTAGTTATGAGGCTCGTGTATACCAATGAAATCTGATCTTTCAGAAAGTTGTTCATAAGAGAGATTTTTGCAACAGATCTTGCCATGGGTCATAATGAAATCCAAACAGACTATATGATATATTCACAGAAAATTAAATTAAGGGGTTGATAAAAGGGTCTTATGCTAACATTGTCAGTATAACACTATTAACATTATGTACATGGAACTGATCAACAGGGATAAAGAAAGAAAATAACGACTTCAATACATACCAGTTAACGAGGTGGACTATCAGAAGTGAAGTCAGAGCTAAAATGAAACGCTAAATGAGCAAGAGTTTTAACACCAAGTGGAAATGTATGTAATGTGTGAAAATTCCAGGACCCTGAGGTGCTTGTTGCCAGATGATGCAAATCCTGAAAATATACAAGCATTCTATTAGGAATGAGAAGAAAAATTTTGCTGTGAAAGATACCTCCACTTCAACCTGAAATTCATAGGTATGTATATATATATATATATATATATAATTATTTTTTTAAGAGAAAAATAAAAAAAGAAAAGAAATTTCCCTGAAGACCACTTGTTTGCAGCTTTTATATCATCAAGGGGATTGCTTTATAGATATTAGACTGGGTCTTTCGTGCCAAAAAAAAATCATTATTGACCTTCAAGAGGTTGTAGGTGGTCAGCTTATTTCCATCAGGACTTTGGAAACGAAGGATCTAGCTTCGCACCCAAGGGGTCACATGTTCTATGAAACCGGATCAACCTTCCCAGTAACAGAATCATTCCAAAGGGTACACATCCATATTGAGAAGAAATATGTAAAATGCTGATGCAGAGATATTAGTGAAGGTGGGTATGGTTGATATGTGCAACAGTGAAGTGAATGGTTAATGGAAAGCTAATAATGCAGAAAAAAATGGTGGGATATTTATAAGCATTAGAGTGTAAATGAAGACAAAGACTAATATAGGAACTAAAATCAGAGTAATATGCTTCCACAGCACTGAGCAAAAAAGAAAAGAAAAGAAATCTCAATTGCAACCCCGACAGCTCATGCTCAAGAAGATCAAATAGTGATGGTTTTGTCCCCTTAATAGACGAAATCCTTTGAGCATAAAATCTGGAAAATAACAGGAAAATATAGTGAGAGTTGAAATATTAAAAAACCGTATTACCCATGACCACATATGTTACTTCAAATGCCAAGCTCGAGACCAATATATTAATAATTTTCTGGAATGACTAAAAACAGGAAATGATATCTCGCAAGTCTAACACATGAAACTACCAGTGCCGATGAGATCCGATGAACAGTAATACAAAGGAATCTGTGCGTACTTATGCAATACAGATGAGTCACCCGATAACAAGGTATGAATACATATATGGTGAACTGAGGACAGCTCGGTTCTGATAAGCCTAGATTGCATACATCTCAAACTCTTTTGGTAGGCTGATATCTTGGTGTTGAATCCACCAACACAGGGATTGGATCAATGACCAAAACAACTTAATGGGTTGAATAAACAATCAACAGGTTATACTGAATGATCTAAACAGAAATGAATTAATAGATCAAACAATAGTCGATAACTCCAACGCATGAACCCATCAAATAGATTTAATCAACAGCTAATGAACCGAAATCAATGGACTAACAAGAGGGATCACTAGGCTTGACGATCAATCACACATCAGACAAATATAGGTAATGGAGGTATTACAGAGAACAGATATTAAGCCCAGACATACGTATATGTCATAGCCAGACATCACCCATGTCCTTCTTTCCCCTTTTTCCATTTTTAGAAACAGTTTTCTGCAAATGGTGCTGCAATCAACGTAAAAAAAAAAGGGGGGGGGGGAACACGACATCACAAGTATTCATTTGTGCACACTCTGTTGATGGTGAAACTCCATCGTCCATTGTTGAAGAAATTAACAGAGTTTGTCAATTAGGTCACCCTTGTGCTAAAAACGCCTTGAATGTTCACCTCAACCCATCGTGGTCGTTTGTCGTGCTTGTTGCACGAAGGAAAAAAAAATCTAATGCAAAAGAGGAAAATTGAATAGAGGAAAAGAATTCAAACTAGAATCATACATGATGAGTAATGCCCAACAGTGATTTTGATATCCCTCAACGTGTTATAATTACAAAGAAATAATCAAAGGCAAAGGGGATGAAGCTGAATTATCAAGAGAGGCCTTGACTCGAGACAGCCATTTAAGGCTATCTCATACCAATGGAATTTTAAGCAAATAATAATAAAAGAAAAGTTAACTATCAGAGATGCAGGGGATTCAGGCACATCAAAGCCAATGGAATATGACGTAGAAGCTATAAAACTTGCAGGTTCTTGCCATTTAACAATAATGTCGATTCAAATAAAAGCAAATGTCCCCAAATGCCAGAAATCGCAATGCCAATCGAAATAAATAATAATAAAAAAATCTCCAACGCTAAGAGCAAGATCGTAATATCAACAGGAAATAAGAAAATCAAATGAAAACAAAAGTGGGAATTAACGAGGAGATCAGATTGGGGTTTCAAATGAACCATAGGGAAGTGTCGAACCCGATAGCATGAGCCAATGTAAATTGCAAAGCAAACCAAGGGGATAACGATGACAATATAACAGAGATATCGGAATTTAAGAAATTCCATTTACTATGGCACAAGAGAGAGATTGGTGCTGCTAAAAAGCAACCCAACTCCCTCAAAGGTGCGCTAACAGATATCAGAATGAAAAAGAAAGAAGTGGACGGAAAGCTTAAAGAGAATGAAAGAGGGAGGGTACACACCGAAGCGCTTCAAAAAAAATCGAAAAAGGGGGAGGCAATGCCTGAGCCCTGAGGAATGAAGACGGATGATGCTAACCGACGATGGATGGATTGCGAGAATGGATGGGTTTCTTCCGATCCCCCCCCCCCCCTTCCGGTTGCCTTGCTTATATATATAGAGAGAGAGGAAGAATCGAGAGGCCAGGGTGTTTGGGATCAAAGGCTGGGATGGCGGAGTCATTAATCGGAGGGCTGTGGAGAGGAGCTCGCACATGGGGGGGGGGGGTGGAAGCTTCGTGAAGGAGAGGGGGTGATCCAGATTTTCGTTGCAGATGGACGGAGGCCGTGGAGAAGCTCGTGGAGGATTGAGGATGGAGAGTGGACGGTTGGCCATGGAGGGTTGTTGTTGAAGATGAAGGGTTTTGAGAATGGAGGGAAGGAGAGGGAGAAGGCAGTTTGGGGGTTTCACTGCTTCTGGCAGGCCGAGAAGGAGGGGCTTCGTAACCCTAAAAAAAAAAAAATCTTTCATTAAAACCCTCATGTTTTGAAGATTTTTAAAAGGGCGGTGGTTTTCCAAAAAGCTTTTGCAAAGACTCGTTTTAGTTAAAAGAGTGTTTTTCAAAAGAGGTTTTCAAAAACTATATATATACATATATATATATATATTTTTCTATATTTTTATATTTTTGGAATAAAACCTTAAAATTTACGAGAAAACAAGGATTTAAACTAATTTTTTTGTATTTTTGGGAAATATTTACAAAAGAAGGTTTTCAAGGTTATTTTGGGAAGATTTCTTCAGAAAATGGGTTTTTGATCTAAGTTTTGAGAAAATATCTGAGTTTCAGACCTCGAATCGAAGAATATAACACGATGGATCAAAACGGATACCGGATGAACCGTCCGGGCCTTTTAAAAGGTTATTTTGGTACTTTTGAGAATTTGATTTAAAGATTTGGATAACGAAGCTCAGATTTGAATCTTTTATCTGGATCCGGATCCGAAATTGAGTTAGATATGTAGAATGAATTTGATTTCAGTAAAACTTGAGAAATGCACTGGAATTTAAATTTAAAACGGACTCAATGACTCAGAAAATGGGGTCAGGGGCAAAAAGGGGATATTTACAATATTTTGAAAATTTTGGGGTGTTCACACTAATACGAAGATCATAAATCTTGGTTTTCTTCGTATTCTGACTATGGCCATAAATATAAATCCCACCGAGTTTATAAACTCCATAAGAGCTTGTGCACATGCCATTCGTGTCAACCATAGTGATTTTTGGAAAAATGTGCATGAATGATGCATCAGCTATCAGAATTTCCAGAAATTAAATATATGCAATGCAGTCCTATTTTATGCAGGAATGTAAATTCTTATTCCAAATATTACATTGATTTTTACATTGAATTGAATAAAGAATAAAACTAAGTCTTCTTCTTGAATATTCCTGCAAAACTAGAAAACATGTTAGCACAGAGATATAGGCTTTTCTGAATTTATCCGAAAATATGGGAAATTATCAGATATTATTCAGATATAAACCCAAAATCATACACCCCTTGATATAAACATGATAAATAATGAATAAATCTCGAAAATAAACTTAAAAATTCGAAATTAAGGTCAAAATGACCAAGATGCCCCTGATGACCTTGAAATCAGGGTTTTCTGAAAGAATTTTTTTAAATTTTAGAATTTTGAAAATCAAATAAAATAAATCAAACATAATATGATGAAATATTATGATATACATGAAAATTTATAAAATTGAAGTTTGGAATTTTGAAATTGAGGTCAAAATGACCAAAATGCCCCTGATAACAAGACTATGGCCTTGAAACCAGGGTTTTCAGAAATAAATTTTGCAAAAATGGAAAATTGAAATGCCAATGAGATTGAAATTAACCCTAATATGATATGACATGCTTATTTACATGAATAAAACCCTAAAATGGCGAAAATATCATAAAATATCAAATTTAACTAGATTTTCGTCTGATTTTCGCTTCTGAATTTAAAGATAAACTAACATATAAAGCAAATGAACTTGGAATTGAGCCAAATTTGGCATGGACACCTAGACTGACCCTAAAAACAGAATGGAGCTCGAAGATCTAATTTTTTTGTATTTTCTTAATATGGAAAATAGCTAAAAAACTTTAAAAAATCAGAATTTTGCCTAAAATGTTGATTCTAAATGAGGTTTTGGATATCAAACTTCCATAAAAATCTCTTAAATTTTATGGGATGACAGAGGACAGTTAGGCAAATATTGTTGCCTTTTATACATTCTGATTTTGACCTATGGTCGGAGCTATACAGCTCCGGCAAGTCGGATCAGAATCTGGTGACTCTAGGATTTGGGGGAAACACACAGGTTTCGGGAGAAAATGTGGGAAAAATAGCAGACAGATGGGAAAATGGCTGAAAATGTTAGAACATGTCTCTGTCAGACAGAGGAAAATTTTATCTTTTTATAGTATTGGGATTCGGGTTACGGTTTGGAAATGGGCTCACTGTTATCAGAGACCTAAATCTCTAAAAATTCTGGATATTGGAATCTCTCAGACAGAAAAGATAATTTTGGGAAAAATACTTGGACAATCTCAAAAAATTTCAAATTTTGGGAAATGATAGAATAATGGGTTAAGAACAACTTTCATGTTTAAAGTTTTGATAGACGGGCTATAGGTTGAGCAAACACAATATATTAGGGTCAGTCTATACCCTGAGAAAGAGAAATCGAGGTTTTCCCAGGGGTCTGGGAAAATCGATTTTTAACAGAGGTCAAATCTAAAGATCTCAAAATTTTCAGACAATTAGTAGATTCCACCGTGAATCTACTGTAATTTTTAGGGGGAGATTCAGATCTCCCATCTAGGGGATCTCATAGGTTCTTGTCTGCTAAGACAGAAATTGGAAATTCCAAAGTATAGAAAACCCGATTTAGGGTTTTGTTTACTTAAGGGGATTTCGAAACCCAAATTTCATGAAATTTTCGGCAAGAAAGCAAAGACATACAGAGACAGACATAACAGAATTTTTGAGATTTATCGACGAAAAACTAAGCATAAAATGATGGCTAGACTGGATGGCTAAATGGAAAACGTACAAACTAACAGGATATGCATTAATGAAACAAGTGAAATATATCTAATGAAATAAATTAAAAACAATACCTAAATTATACAATCTATATGAAAACAAAACAAAGGAAAGAGGTGAAATATTTATTTGATATAGCCATTGAAATGAGGGGTTCAATCCATTGGCTGGATGAACCCTCTCATTTACGCATACTTTGTCATGAAAAGTAAAAAAAAAACAGAAACTTATGGTTTCCTACCTTCTAACACCATAAAGAAGGTCTTACACTGCAATAATTTCAACCCCAAATTCCTCAGCATTTTCATGAAAGCCATGTTTAAGGGTCTCATTTCGACGGTCAACCAAGAAACCCAACATGCGACACTTAGTAAGATCAACAAGACATACAGTATGTCTTACCTTAAGGGTAGTTACGACAATGGAGGAGTGGAACGATGGTTGGCTGCTACAAGTGATGTCACCAGTAAAGATGGTTGGGGCTCTTGGGGAAGACGAAAGAGAATAGAGGAGGCTGCACGGTGAAGAAGACTGGAACAAGGCTGCAGCCGTTTGAAGGTTGAAGGAGGAGGTTGCAGCGACAAGGAGGCTGCTGTAATAACTTGTTGTTGTAGCTGCAATGAAAGGCTGTGGATGGCAGTTGCTGGTGGTGCTGTTGGGTGCCTTGAAGGTGTTGAAATAGTTGTAATAGTGGAGTTGCTACGAGAGGGAGTTGCTGGAGCTTGTGGACTTCGAAAATGAAATGAAATGTTATGAAATGTTGAGAAATGATATGAAATGATGACAAATGATATGAAATGCTATGCAAAATGCAGACCCTGAATGAAGAATTTTGGATGTTAGACCTCGATTGACAGTTGTGTCAGTTCAAAAAGTGTTAAAAATGATAAAAATTGCAAAATGATTCAAGAAATGGTTTTCGGACTCTACCGAGCTAGAGTGACACTGAAAATTAGGGTGTGAGCTGGATTGAACTAAAATGAGCTAAATTAAGCTGGGTTTTAGAGTTTTAGAACTCAAATGAACTGACCAGACACTGACTCAACTGACCTTTCTGACTAAATTTTCAAGAAAAGCTGCCATTTTTTGAGAAATGGTACGGAATGGTCACTGAAGTGAAGTGAATTACGAATTTGAACTGGGTTTGAGCTAAAACAAAGTCCAGTAATACTGAGATGAACTAAAATCGAAGCTCGAACACTAGCTTAACTGACTGGACTCAGCTCAATTTCAGCTGAAAGAGCTGAAACGGGCTAAAATAGGCTTCTAGACACTTGGAAATGGTTTTGAACTGAAACTATAGCACTTGAACTTCTGGTCTGCTCAAGTTAGACTCTGGGAAACATGACTGACTGGTAATGACTGACTCGGGGACAATTGGCTTGGATTTGAGTAAGAAATGAGTTCATCTCTGAAGAAATAATCCTATTTTGGCAGGAATGGTCAGAAATGAAAAATGGTCTGTTCATTGTGAGCTCGGATGAGCTTGAGATAACTGATATTCTAACTGTTCTAAACTGACCACTGAGCTTGGTTGACTTCGACTGACTGGGGTCCGGGATGACCTAGGGGTTAAATGGTAATTTTCCTAATGAAAATGGGTAAAGTGGTGGTTTTCGGGAACAAACTGGGGGTTTGACTCATACACTGACCTTACAGGGTTGGCACTGCACGAGGAGGGTTGTTTGAGAATGGATGAGAAAAATTTGGGGTGTTTACAGATGCCCCCCTTTGCTACTATGCCGGCTTGAAGACAAGCTTACTGGCAAAGAAAAACACACCAAATTTGGGTTATAAAAATGCCCCAGTTAGAAGGATCTGACTGAGTATGAAGAAATTAGCCCTTATGAAAATGGTAGATATGAAATGAAGAATGAAGAAGAGAAATTTACTTCAAAGAAGTGAGATTCAGGTTTTGCCCTTAACCTGGATGGGACAAAAAATACCTCATGTAGAAACGAAGCTCAGGTTTGACCCTTAACCTGACCGGAAGATGAATTACCTCATAAGAATGAGGCTCAGATTTAACCCTTAACCTGACCGGGAATGAAATAACTCATCAAAATGAGGCTCAGGTTTAATCCCTTAACCTGACTGGGAATGAAATACTTCATCAAAATGAGGCTCAGGTTTAATCCCTTAACCTGACCGAGAAATGAATTACCTCATCAGAATGAGGCTCAGGTTTAACCCTTAACCTGATCGGAAATGAAATACCTCATCAAAATGAGGCTCAGGTTTAATCCCTTAACCTGACCGGGAAGATAGAAAATGGTAAGTTGGATGGTGAATAAGACAACTTTTTTTTTTTTGAAGAAGAAGAAGAATAAGGCGACTCTTTCGATAACGCGAAAGATGAATTCCTTCGACAACGCGAAAGATGAATTCTTTCGACAACGCGAAAGATGACAAAGGCGATCCAAAGGAACAAGGCGATTCTTTCAACAACGCGAAAGATGACAAGGTGATCCAAAGGAGGAAGGCGATTCTTTTGACAACACAAAAGATGAATTCTTTTGACAACGCGAAAGATGAACTCTTTTGACAACACGAAAGATGGCAAAGGTGATCCAAAGAAACAAGGCGATTCTTTCAACAATGCGAAAGATGACAAGGCGATCCAAAGGAGCAAGGCGATTCTTTTGACAACGCAAAAGATGAATTCTTTCGACAACACGAAAGATGAATTCTTTCGACAACGCAAAAGATAACAAAGGCGATCCAAAGGAATAAGGTGATTCTTTCAACAACGCGAAACATGACAAGGCGATCCAAAGGAGCAAGGCGATTCTTTTGACAACGCAAAAGATGAATTCTTTCGACAACGCGAAAGATGACAAAAGCTATCTTTTTAGAGAAAAGGCTAATCTTTCAACAACGCGAAAGACGATAAAGGTTACTCTCTCAAGGAGGTAAAAGGTGATACTAGGATGTGTCAAGATGGACATCGAGCTCTTCACTTCATGTCAAGATAGTAAGAAAATATTGCCAAAATGTTAAAAATTGTTTGTTGATTCAAAATGCTTGAAACTGATGTATATTGGTATGAAAATCTTTCCTCTTTTCTACCCAAAGTATTACCTCCAATCGGGCTAACTTTGTAGAATCAAGATTCAAATTCAAATTGCTTGCGATTGGCTTTCTTTCAAGGAAGCTATCAATTTCCTTGATATTAACAGAAAAGAAAGTATTCTTGATATTGTGAAAGCAATTGGTGAAAGAATATTGATAATAGAATTTCACAAATTTTAAAGAGGATTCTTGGCATATTTGGCAGTCTGATATCCTGTGATTCTTTTCTCATGATGATCTTTCTGCACTTTTTTTTGTGACAGAATTGGAGCTTTCTTGGGTTTTGGGGGATTACATCATCCTTCATTTTGGAGATGTTTTGACTTTTCTCTCTTTTTTTTGAGAAGGGTATGTCATAAACTCCTTCATCTCAGAGATGTTCTGATCCTTCTTTGCCTCAGGGATTATCTTGACGGTATTGACTCATTGGTTGAAAATCTCTTGATGATAGCAGAAATTAAATATCCTTTAGGGTTTGTCGAGAGGCTCATCGCACTCGTCTTCATCTTGACGGTGATCTGAACTTTCCCTGGAAGGATCCGTCACAAACTTCTTCATCTTGGAGATGATCCAAATCTTCTTTGGCCCCACGGGTCTAACTCGCATAATTCGTCTTCATCTTGACAACAATTGAGAGATCTCTTTTGTAGATATTTAATTGCAGCTTAAATGATTGAGGAGATATGGAAATTGAATGGATTTTTCTGTATCACTCAGGATATTTCGACTGCTTTATTTTCCAAGAATGATCTTTAAAAATATGTCATTGGCTGCGATCAATATCAATCACTTATGGCTCTGCAACAACATTGAATTTCCTTTGCTAGCCATATCGAGGATTTATTCTTCATCCATTTGGTTGGCCAATAGAAGAATTTTGAATTTTGAATCTTTTTTTGCGAAAGCTTTGTCCTTTCAGAAACAATATTGAAGGTATTCTGAGGTAAAGTTTTTGTGCTATAAAGATTTTGAAATCAACAAATAGTTAATGACAAATTGGCAAAATAGTCTTGGAATCTTTGGTAAAAAAAATTGCTTGATATCCGAGTTGACACATCAGTGGGATTCTGGATGAAGATCTAACATGAACCTGAACTCTAAAGGCAAATCCAATACGAAATTAGAATTCTGAAGGTAAGTCCTAGCGCAATGCTGGATTTTGAAGGTAAGTCCAATTCAGAAGTTGGTTTTGAAAGAACATCCGAATTAGAACTCGGATTCTGCAAGGAAAGCTGGAAAATTCGAGTCGAAACTCGAGTCTTCAAGGGAAAATTAGAAAGTTTGGTTTTGAAGGAAAGAAAAATTGAGTCAGAACTCAAATCTTCGAAGGAAAAACTAGACCCATTTGGATTTAAAGGAAAGAAAATTTGAGTTGGAACTCGAACCCTAAAGGAAAAACTGGAAAGTTCAAAAGGAAAGAAAATTCGAGTCGGAACTCAAATCCTAAAGGAAAAACTTAGATTAATTAGAAGGAAAGAAAATTCGAGTCGGAACTCGAATTCTGAAGGAAAACCAGACCAATTAGAAGGAAAGGAAATTCGAGTCTGAACTCGAATTCTGAAGGAAAACCAGACCAATTAGAAGGAAAGGAAATTCGAGTCAGAACTCGAATCCCAAAGGAAAACTAGATCGGTTAGAAGGAAAGGAAATTCGAGTCAGAACTCGAATCTCGAAGGAAAACTAGATTAATTAGAAAGAAAGAAAATTCGAGTCGGAACTCGAATCCCGAAGAAAACCAGACCAATGTGGACACTGAATTTTAAAGTGTACCAGTGTGAATACTGGATTTTAAAAATGAACCAGTACAAGCATTATGTTTTAAAAAATTACCAGTACAAATATTGAGTTTTTGAAAATTACCAGCACAAACACTAGGTTTTTGAAAAATTACCAGCAGGAACACTGAGTTTTTAAAATTTTATCAGCATGAACACTGGATTTTAGAAAATTTACCAGCACGAACACTGGGTTTTGAAAATTTACCAGCACGAACACTGGATTTTTAAAAAATTACCAGCACGAACACTGAGTTTTGAAAATTTACCAGCACGAACACTGAATTTTGAAGAATTACCAGCATGAACACTTGGTTTTTGAAATTTTACTAGCACGAACACTAGATTTTGAAAAATTACCAGCACAAACACTGGATTTTTGAAAAATTACCAGCACGAACACTGGGTTTTGGAAATTTACCAGCATGAACACTGGGTTTTTGAAATTTTACCAGCGCAAACACTGGGTTTCGAAGAATTACTAGCACAAACACTGGGTTTTTGAAATTTTACCAGCGCGAACACTGGATTTTTGTAATTTTACCAGCACGAACACTGGATTTTTGAAAAATTACCAGCATAAACACTGGTTTTTTGAAAAATTACCAGCACGAACACTGGGTTTTAAAGAATTACTAATTGATTTTGATAGAAGATTTTCAGTCTTCACCCTCACGATGACTTGGACAACTGTCGGGGTCTCAAGATTTATCTCTTATCCTGAATGGGCAACTCAGGTTTATCCCTTAACCTGAAGGGAAAATGAATTTGATGCAAATGAATGTAAATGAATGCATGTAAATGCAAATGAATGCAAATGTATGCAAAATGATATAAATGAATGCACATGTGTGCAAAATGAGAGATTTGTTTGATCCTGCCTGCATACAGGATATTTTGAAGACGATTTTTAAAATAATGCCCCAGTGTAATAGGGGAAAGAAATTTTGGATAAAAGGAAGATAATTGATGTTCAAAGAATGCTCTCTGAAGGTAACAAAGCAACTGACTTTTGATTGATTCAGGAGAGACTCTGAAGAATATCACTCCTCGCGGAAGAACATGGTGCAGAGAAGGAGAACAAGCTTATGAGGAAAATTGATAGATTTATTGATGCATTAAAGGAAAATGACAAATCAAGGAAAGATAGATAAGATTACATCCTCCTTGGAAGGCAAAATGAGAAATGGGAAAATGGTAGCATTGTGGGCTTTTTGAGTAATCGAGGAAAAATGGCTAGTCCTTCTTTTCATCTTCAACGAGAAGATTCTTATCAATGCAATTCTGAACAATGTTCTAGAAGACAAAACAGTGGTCAATATCGTGTCCTACTGCCAGATGGAATTTGCAGAACTGGTCCATGAACCTTCCCATGATCGTGGGAAGATCTGTGGCTCTTGGGAGCTTTACCATTTCTTTGGTCAACATATATTCAAGGATTTCATCGAGAGGTTGCTCAAGAGGAGTAAACTGACGATCGTCACCCCAACCATCCCGTTTTATCTTTTCTTTCTGCTGACTCAATTTTTCATTCTTCTTTGAAGATTTTTCTTTCTGACCTGCATGTTTGCTCTTGCTATTTTTGTAGTCATTGCTGCCGACATTGGCAGAGAAGGTGAAATTTTTCTTCTTCTTTGAATCTTGATTATTCTTAATGAGGGTGATGCCATCATAGATCCCATACTCTATTCCCATCTTGAGCCACTCAGCCCGTTCAGTAAGCTCAATGAAAGATTTGGAAGGTGAGGTGGAGATAAGACCTCTCAAAGGTTGTGAGAAATTATTCAGAATAATCTAGAGTGCATGCTCCTCTAAGATGGGATTTCTCATTTTATTGCAAGTGCCCCTCCATCTGCGGATGAAGTTTATGGCTTTCTCATTATCTCTTTGCTTTGTATTATAGAGATGGTTTAGCGTTGGCATCACTTTAGTGTTGAAAAGGAATCGTTCAATTAACAGATTGACTACTTTATTGAATACCTTCAACTCGATGAGATTGATATGTTCTGATTACCACTTGGCGGCGGTGCCCTCCAAACTGTAAGGAAAACATTTGAACAAAGCACGATTGTCTCTCTTGAATCGATTGCACTCCGCAAAGAACATAGCCAGGTGAGCCTTGGGATCATCAATTCCATCAAATTTGACAAATTTACGGGGGAGATCTTCTAGGCTGCCATCCCCATCTAAATCATCATAGAAATCTTCGCTTGTGAAAATCCTTTTGCCCTTGTCGCAGGCTTGCAGATCCTTAACCATTTTGACCACATCTTTGAGTTATGACTGGTCAGAGTTATTAGCAGACTGATCTTTTAGCTTATTGGCTGACCCCCGCCCCTGAGTCATCTTCTGAAAAGCTTGCTGAGCCTCACACTCTTCATCGGTGTCACCTCCTGATTCTGCTTCATCAGATGTATCCTCATGTTGGATACGCTTCTTGGATATCTTCAGTTGTTTCTTCAATGTTCGGCCCTTGATCTTTTTCTTGGTAGGAATCTTGTTGGAACTGGCCCCTATTTGCTCTGCCATCATCTTATTCATCATCTTTTGAAACATGCCATACATCTGAGGATTGACATCATCATTGGCTTGTTGACTTTGGTTTCTAGCAGATCGTGGAGAATCCATCTCTTGCTCGCTGCTACTGTTAGGGTGCTAAAGCGACGTTGTTTTCTTCTCGGATCTGGTCTGAACCATTCCACGATAGCGAAACTCTCTGTAAGACAAATGGGATGATTAGAATAAGGGAAAATTCTTGAAGGCAATGATTTAGAGAATAAAATGAAAATAATTGATGAAGATCTGAAATTGGGTCGACAGTTTGAAGGATATCCCTTTACCAGAGATGGGATTATTGCTAGGATTGTGACAATTGCATTGTTATTGCATGAGAGAAAATAAACAACCGAGATATGCCTTGTTACCTAGGCGAGGTCGTCAACCATGAAGAAAAAGACATTATTGAAGGAATATAACAAAGTAATGCATAATTGGTAATGAGCTTCCCTGTGAACTTAGTAGATTATCTGAGAAGGAAGGAAGGAGGAATTTTTTCAGGGAAAAGCATTCATCACAAAGGGCATATTGCATGAGAGTTCAGAAAATAACATTATGAAAAAAATGACCTCCAAATATAAGGAAAACTGATGATTTTATTGATGTCTTGGAGGAAGGATGACAAATTTAAAGAAAGCAACTGTAGAGTACATTTATTCAGAGAAGCAAAAGCAGAAATGATGGAAATGAGAAAGCATTGGCATTTGTCATCTTCATGAATGATCAGGGAAAGGCTCGGTCAGAACGGCCGACTGGTCTTCCTCTTTAATAGGGAGGTTCTTGTCAACACAGTCTTGAACAATATTTTTTAAGATGAAGCATCGCTTAATATCATGCTCCGTAGCTCGATCGAATTTCCAGAAGCGATCTTTCCATTTCCCTAGGGCGTCCGGAGGATTAGCAATTCTTGGAAGTTTAACCATTTCTTTGCTCAGCATGTATTCAAGGATCTTTTCGAGGGGTTGATCTAGAGGAGTAAACTTGCGGTCACGCTCCCAACCTTCATGCTTTGGCTTCTTTTGACTGCTTGTTTTCTGCTGAGAGCAGGATTAAAGGGGTTTGGCTAGGTCGGCCGGCTGGTCTGCTATTTTGCTTTCCCCCAGAATATCCTTATCAATACGATCCTGGGCGATATTCTTGAGGACGAAACAATTTTCTGTATCGTGTCCCATTGCATGGTGAAACTTGAAAAATTGTTCTTTGAATCTACCCATGATTGTCGGAGGATCGACGACTTTTGGTAAGTGAACCATGCCTTTTGCGAGCAAGTTTTCTAAAACAGTCTCGAGCTTCAGGTCTAGAGAGGTGAACTTTCGATCAGTGCTCCAGTCTTTGTGTTTTGGTTTTTCCTGTTCTTTCCCTTGATGCTGGGGACTGGACTGGAGGGGTCAGGCATTCTGACTGTCCATTTTATCCTTTTGACCTGCGTGGTCCTCTCTGCCTGGATTTGGGTTTCCTGATCTGACAGTATGATTTTTCCTGCCACCTCTTTTGCTTTTGCCATTGTTGTTGCCCTCGATGTTCACAGAGAATGTGACTGGTGTCATCTCTTCGACTGACTCCATTTTTATGCTTGACTCGGGTAGCTCCAATAGCATCTTTGTCATCATTTTTTAAAACATCCTGTATATGACCGAATCAATCTCATCTTCACTTGTCTTGTCCTGCTTCTTGACTGGCCTTAAAGAACTCATCTCTTCGACATTGCTTGGTGTTGTTCTCTTTCCCGACCTTGTTTGAACCGTGGTGAAATGCCAATGCTTTCTGCAGAATAAAGGAATGGTTTAGACTGAAGGATTTTTTTTGGGAGAAATAGAGATGATGAAGGAGATGTCTAAGGACTTGGAAAGAGACAAAAATTCTGAATAGAATTTGGAAGACATATATGAAGAAAAGAAATTTGATAAGATTTGAACATTAAAAAAAATTGCAGGCAGGATCAAAATAAGGTTGGAAGTTTGAGATCCAGAGGAATGGTAGGAAAAGGAAAATCACCTAGATTTTTGAGGAAAAATATGAGGTTTTGAAAATCGTCCAGGGTTTTGATAAAATTGTTGAAAAAAATAGATGGAATTTGGAAAATGATGTAAAAGGAAAATAAAAGAGAATTGAGAAATAAAAGAAGAATGCATTCAATCACATCTTGCACAAACATTTATGCACATACAACATTCCCTAAGAAGCTGACTCTAAATGCATCGATTTTGAAAGAGCTTTAGGACCCTAATCCTGACTCTAGGCTCAGATCATATGTGTTCAATCATGCTATGCCGATATACTCTAACCGAGGCTCAATGTACGTGGCATAAAAAATCATCTTCGGTTCTAGGCTAGTATTTTCCCAACATCCATGAGCGCCTGCCGATATACGTTGGACTATGGCCCTTAGTACATGGCAGGGGGGTGTTAGCCCAAATAAGTGGCCAAGTTGTGAGGCTCTATCCCGAACTATGGTTCTGGAAGAGAGCCTAGCAACGTGAAGACCGGGTAGACATAGGTGGAGTGGTTTTTGAAATATGATCACATGCAGGCAAACAGAGGGCTCTAAACCTAAAGAGATAGAGATTTTGAAAATTTTGAAGAAGCAGACATTGTTTTCATACAAATCCTAGATTGAGGAGTGTTGTATTTAAGACTTAAGTCTATGTGAGTATGCATAATTCTCCTCAATATGGTCCTACCAAACCATGCCTAGTCTACATGCAATCCATGTCAGTTGGGTTCAAGTCTAGGCTCCTAGGTTCACATGATATCAGAAAATAAAAGCTGACAGTTCATAGAACATAATTCAGAAAATTGAACTAAGTCAAGCACACAATTGATCAGACGAAGACATGTCCCATCTCGGTCGCCAAACCTATTATCATCGCAAAATTTTTCCTCCCTTCCCTCTGCGAGAGTGAGAAGAAATGATCCTACGAGTCAAACTCGACCAAAGTTTTGAAAATGGTTTTTGAAAATTACTCGCCTCCGTTTTGAAAATTTGTGGGAAAATTCCGTGGAATGGGATCCTCCTGTCGGTACGAGGTTCAACCATTCATGGCGCCTTTACCAGGGGTAATCGAACCAAGGATCAAATGTGCGCTTTGACAAAGTTAAATTATCTAAATCATGCTCTATTTTCCTAGAATGCACAGAGAATCAGGCTTGTGCTATGAAATTTTGAAAATAATGCAAGTTTGAGAAATATGATGTTTGCTTTGGAAAATTGAGATGTATTTGGAAAATGACTGGAAAAGTGCTTGAAAATGGAATTCCTGGGAAAATAATTGAATTTCAGAAAATCAGAAATTGGATTGGAAAATGAATTCTCAGGAAAACTTGAATCTTGGGAAAATCGATTTTTGAGATTTGGAATTGCTTTTCTGAGGAAATGGATTTGAGAATCTTGAGAAAGTCAAGAAATTCATTAGAAAATAATTTTTGAAATGGAAAATGGATTCTCAGGAAACTGGATTCTCAGAAAAATAAGAAATCTAAGAAAATCGATTTTTGAGATTGGAAAATGAAATTGAGAATGTGGAAATCTTAATTTAAACTTGGAAAATACTTTGAAATCTCATTTGAAAATTCAGAGTTCTGAGAAAATCAAATCCTGAGAAAGACTTGGGAATTTTTGGGAAAATCGAGTTATCTGAAATTGAAATTGGAGAATGAATTTGAAAATAATGTAATTTGAATGATATGAATGAATTTGAAAGGGAATTTTCTCAAGGAATTGGACAAATCTTTTTGAGTTTTGAGAAATGCAGTGCATTTTTTAAGTTAGCCTAAGAGTGTAGGTTGAATGTGGCTAATACGAAGATCATAAATCTTGGTTTTCTTCATATTCTGACTATGGCCATAAATATGAATCCCACTGAGTTTATAAACTCCATAAGAGCTTGTGCACATGCCATTCGTGTCAACCATAGTGATTTTTGAAAAAATGTGCATGAATGATGCATCAGCTATCAGAATTTCTAGAAATTAAACTATATGTAATGCAGTCTTATTTTATGCAGGAATGTAAATTCTTATTCCAAATATTACATTGATTTTTACATTGAATTGAATAAATAATAAAACTAAGTCTTCTTCTTGAATATTTCTGCAAAACTAGAAAACATGTTAGCACAGAGATGTAGGCTTTTCTGAATTTATCCAAAAATATGAGAAATTATCGGCTATTATTCAGATATAAACCCAAAATCATACCCCCCTTGATATAAACATGATAAATAATGAATAAATCTCGAAAAAAAACTTGAAAATTCGAAATTGAGGTCTAAATGCCCCTGATGACCTTGAAATCAGGGTTTTCTGAAAGAATTTTTGTAAATTTTAGAATTTTTAAAATCAAATGAAATAAATCAAACATAATATGATGATATACATGAAAATTTGGAAAATTAAAGTTTAGAATTTTGAAATTGAGGTCAAAATGACCAAAATGCCCCTGATAACAAGACTATGGCCTTGAAACCAAGGTTTTCAGAAATAAATTTTGCAAAAATGGAAAATTAGAATGCCAATGAGATTGAAATTAACCCTAATATGATATGACATACTTATTTACAAGAATAAAACCCTAAAATGGCAAAAATATCATAAAATATCAAATTTAACTTGATTTTCGCTTCTAAATTTAAAGATAAACTAACATATAAAGCAAATGAACTTGGAATTGATCCAAATTTTGCATGGACACCTAGACTGACCCTAAAAACAGAATGGAGCTCGAAAATCTATTTTTGTGTATTTTATTAATATGGAAAATAGCTAAAAAACTTTAAAAAATCAGAATTTTGCCTAAAATGTTGATTCTAAATGAGGTTTCGGATATCAAACTTCCATAAAAATCTCTCAAATTTTATGAGGTGACACGGGACAGTTAGGAAAAGATTTTTGCCTATTACACATTCTGATTTTGACCTATGGTCGGATCTGTACAGCTCCGGCAAGTCAGATCGGAATCCGGCGACTCTAGGATTTGGGGGAAACATACAGGTTTCGGGATAAAATATGGGAAAAATATTAGACAGATGGGAAAATGGCTGAAAATGTGGGAACATGTCTATGACAGATAGATAAAAATTTTATCTTTTTATAGTATTGGGATTCAGGTTACGGTTTGGAAATGGGCAAACTGTTATCAAAGACCTAAATCTTTGGAAATTCTGGATATTGGAATCTGTCAGACAAAAAATATAATTTTGGAAAAAATACTTGAACAATCTAAAAAATTCCCAAATTTTGGGAAATGGCATAATAACAAGTTAGGAACAAGTTTCATGTTGAACGTTTTGATAGACGAGCTATGGGTTGAGAGGACATAATACATTAGGGTCGGTCTATACCCTGAGAAAGAGAAATCGAGGTTTTCTCAGAGGTCAGAGAAAATCGATTTTTAACAGAGGCCAATCTACTTGTAAAGATCTCAAAAATTTCAGACAATTAGTAGATTCCATTATGAATCTACTGTAATTTTTAGGAGGATATTTGGATCTCCCATCTAGGGGATCTTATAGGTTCTTGTCTGCTAAGACAGAAATTGGAAATTCCAAAGTATAGAAAACCCGATTTAGGGTTTTGTTTATTTAAGGGGATTCCGAAACCCAAATTGCATCAAATGTTTGGCAAAAAAGCAAAGACATACAGAGATAGGCATAACAGAATTTTTGAGATTTATCTATGAAAAATTGAACATAAAATGATGGCTAGACTGGATGGTTTAATGGAAAATGTACAAACTAACAGGATATGCATTAATGAAACAAGTGAAATATATCTAATGAAATAAATTAAAAACAATACCTAAATTATACAATCTATATGAAAACAAAACAAAGGAAAGAGATGAAATATTTATTTGATATAACCATTGAAATGAGGGGTTCAATCCATTGGCTGGATGAACCCTCTCATTTACGCATGCTTTATCATGAAAAGTAAAAAAAAAAAAACATAAACTTATGGTTTCCTACCTTCTGACACCATAAAGAAGGCCTTACACTGCAATAATTTCAACCCCAAATTCCTCATCATTTTCATGAAAGCCATGTTTAAGGGTCTCATTTCGACGGTCAACCAAGAAACCCAACATGTGGCACTTAGTAAGATCAACAAGACATACAATATGTCTTACCTTAAGGGCAGTTACGACAATGGAGGAGTGGAATGATGGTTGGCTGCTACAAGTGATGTCACCAGTAAAGATGGTTGGGGCTCTTGGGGAAGACAAAAGAGAATACAGGAGGCTGCACGGTGAAGAAGGCTGGAACAAGGCTGCAACCGTTTGAAGGTTGAAGGAGGAGGTTGGAGCGACAAGGAGGCTGCTGTAATAGCTTGCTGCTATAGCTGCAATGAAAGGCTATGGATGGCAACTGCTGGTGGTGCTGTTGAGTGCCTTGAAGGTGTTGAAATAGCTGTAATGGTGGAGTTGCTATGAGAGGGAGTTGCTGGAGCTTGTGGACTTCGAAAATGAAATGAAATGTGATGAAATTTTATGAAATGCTGAGAAATGATATGAAATGATGATAAATGACATGAAATGTAATGCAAAATGTAGACCCTGAATGAAGAATTTTTGATGTTAGACCTCGATTGACAGTTCTGCAAGTTCAAAAAGTTTTAAAATTGATAAAATTTGCAAAATGATTCAAGAAATGGTTTTCGGACTCTACCGAGCTAGAGTGACACTGAAAATTGGGGTGTGAGCTGGATTGAACTAAAATGAGCTGGATTAAGCTGGGTTTTAGAGTTTTAGAACTCAAATGAACTGACCAGACACTGACTCAACTGACCTTTCCGATTAAATTTTCAAGAAAAGCTGCCATTTTTAGAGAAATGGTATAGAATGGTCACTGGAGTGAAGTGAATTACGAATTCGAACTGGGTTTGAGCTGAAACAAAGGCCAGTAAAACTGACATGAAGTAAAATCGAAGCTCGAACACTAGCTCAACTGACTGGACTCAGCTCAATTTCAGGTGAAAGAGCTGAAACAGGCTAAAATAGGCTTCTGGACACTTGGAAATGGTTTGGAACTGAAACTAGAGCACTTGAACTTCTGGTGAGCTCAAGTTAGACTCTGGGAAACATGACTGACTGATAATGACTGACTCAGAGACAATTGGCTTGGATTTGAGTGAGAAATGAGCTCATCTTTGAAGAAATAATCTCATTTTGGCAGGAATGGTCAGAAATAAAAAATGACATGTTCATTGTGAGCTCGGGTGAGCTTGAGATAACTGATATTCTAATTGTTTTGAACTGACCACTGAGCTTGGTTGACTTCGACTGACTGGGGTCTGGGATGACCTAGGAGTAAAATGGTAATTTTCCTAATGAAAATGGGTAAAGTAGTGGTTTTCTTGAACAGACCCGGGGTTTGACTCCTACACTGATCTTACAGGGTTGGCACTGCACGAGGAGGGTTGTCTGAGAATAGATAAGGAAAATTTGGGGTGTTTGCAACCTCTAACATCTTCTCCTAGAATGATGTTCTCAAAGTGGGCTTTTGAAGAGAAGGTAGACTAGACTGGGGATGAACCTATGGAAAAATGGGATGCGAGTAACCTTGTGAAGGGTTACTGTGTCTATACTTTGTCTGGGAGGGTTGATGGGATGGGAAAATGGAATGGTTTTGCCAACCTAGGTTATATGATGGTGTAAATGAATCAGGCATGGGTCTAGCGAAACCTTGGGCAGCATTCACCTGCTCCTGAACAAATACAGGATATAGCGGCGCTGCCGGACAATCAGAAACACAGTGTGCAGGGCTAGCACAAAGCTCACACACTTTTCCTACTGGACTTCTCAAAGAGTTTGCTAGGAGTTGATTTAATTTCCTAAACAACAGGTCGACCTTGGTATGCAAATTTAACTCAGACCCAACTTCGAAAATCCCTACTTTCCTAGGACCACTAGACATAGATGTAGTCCAATCGAGTCGTGAAGCTGTCGCATGGTGCATCAAATTTTCACTCAATGTCTCAAAAAGCGACCATGCTTCATCCCCACTTTTGAGCATAAAAGTGCCCCCACACGCGGCATCCACCATTTGACAGTTCTTCTCAGTAAGATCGTCATAGAAATATTGCACTAGTTGTCAGCGAGGCACCTGGTGGTGGGGACACTTGCGGAGAAGATCCTTCATCTTCTCCCAAGTCCCGTGGAACATTTCCCCCTCTATTTGCGAAAAGTTGGTGATGGACTTTCGATACTGGTTCATCTTACCGATTGGGATTTTTTTTTTTTAAAAATTCCCTTTGCATATGTTCCTACGTGGTAATTTGAACTGTATCTAGTGCCTTCAGCCAATGCTTGGCTTTATCCTTCAAATAGAAGGGAAACAAGATCAACCTCATAGCGTCGTCTCCAAAGTTGTTGATTCACACTGTCGAGCAAATCTCATGAAATTCATCGAGATAACGATATGGGTCTTCATTGCTAAGGCCATAAAACGAAGGTAGCATCTGGATCACACTGGCCTTTATCTCAAAATGATTCACTCCTACATTAGGTCTTGTGATGCAGGAGGCGGGAGTATAGGTGTTAGGCATGAAGTACTACCTAAGGGGACGAGTCATCTGCTGATTCTCAACCATGGTTGCAGATCTTTGGGCTCTCCTAATAAGGGACTCTGGGTCCTCAATCGGTTCTACTAGCTTGGGGTCAAGCGAGCGTCGCCATTGCATACACCTCGAAGTAGACTGGTTTAGCACACATCCTAATTTTTGGCTTTTCTACCTAACTAACGCGCTAGCGGCCAAACCACGCAAACCACAAAGCGAGTAAACTAAAAAAACAACAACAAGAACTAAACAAACACCACGCAGTTGCACACAACAGGGATTATTCAAAGAAAATATGAAATCTATGTGTACGGTACCAATCGTACACAATCACCTCTAAGGGAATCCTAGTAGGTGGGTTGTGCAGAAAAGTAAGCGCGTCTCTACGATATGCACACACGTGGTTCTAATCCTAAATGCAAAACAAACACTAGGCAATAAAGTGAATACTCGTATTTTGCCGTTCCCCGACAACAGTGCCAAAATTTGCAGTGAGTTTTATGAAAACAATTTTTAAAACAATATTTTTGATAAAAACTAGTGTAAAAGCTAGACACCAAATAATAAAAACCGGCTCGCACGAGTGGTGGAGTTTGGGTCGATCTCAGGGAACTGGAAATACTTGCATTCAAACACACAAGATAAACTACTCTTTATTGCCAAAATAAAAAGAATTAATTTAATAATTAACAAACTAAGGGAGTGCTGCCCTATTCAGAGGGCTTAAACAAAATAAATAAATGGTTTTATTACAGACCCTGTAACGCCCCAGATTTCCAAAACAAAGCTAAGTAAAAAATTTCATGAATTTTTTTTTCTTTGCAGCGGAACTTAGAAAAGCTTTTAGTAACGTAATCAGACGATAATGAGTCGTCAGTTTAGAAAACTCCGAGCACGTTACAGGTATGTGGCCAAGCAACTCATCGACCACCGAAGTGTTCCATTTTATCGAAAACCCCATGTTTATTACAACATCACTGCTTGGAAAAGCAATATAGGTTCAATAAAAGGAAGCAGTACAACTCTGCCTAGAGAAACCCTGGAACTCGATGCCGCCTTTCTCCGCATATCGCCACGCAGGTCCAACACCTGAAATCCCCATTAAACGGGGTCAGAACCACTGATGGTTTGGTAAGCATGCAGTCATACATCCATTCAACTCAAGTATAAATAATGACCACTCAGGGTCGCAATGCGCAATAACGATGCTCAAGCCTCCAAGACTTAGCGTATATCGCAAGAGCCTCCGCAGGGCTATGAGTTGAACATCCGCTTAAGTCTTCATGACTTAGAGAAAGCCTTTTCAGAGCTGTGATTTGGATAATCGCTTAAGTCTACAGGACTTAGCCATGACCTCTTCCGGGTCTCAAAGGGATGTCTAGCTCAAGTCTTCATACTTGGCACATCAGTATCCCACGCATCTAAGGACAACTCCTCGAGCTTCGCTTAGTCGTACGGATACAACACGGGGATTTATCCAGTCGATTCAGTCGTATACCGAACATGACACCTTCACAAAGGTTATGCAGGACTGACTCAACAACGTCATCCACTCATACATTCAAGCATCGTTGAACCTAAGCTAATGCATTGTTTCGATATTTAACCTCTTCCACCCTTGGTACGCGGGCGAAGCATTGTCCGGGCATCAACGCGACGTTCTGGGGGTTGATTGTTCTATGTATTTTAGATACCCCAGAGGCCTGTTGACCCTATCCATAGTAGGGCAGTGTGTTTCAACTGGGAGAACCCTACTAGGCCCATATTCGGATGCATTCTCTACTTGCAGTAGTTGAGTTCAATCCTTAGATCTTAAAGATAACCACGACCCATAACCCATGAGTGACTGAGGCCATCATGGACTCTATCAGGTCCAAAGTAAAATACGTGTCACTCAAGGCTGTACCATCACTGTCATTTCACAATGAGCATAATTCCTGAAGGGGTCTGTCAGTCTTACAATTACTTGGACATATATAAGCATGTCATTCAGGCAGCCCGTGCTTTAGCACTACGGGAGTATGTACCCGACCCCATTCAGTCTACCCCAACACAGTCATTTCTGAGGGAGTACCCCTAACACGATTTTCAACCGCGGGGTAATTGCGACCTTAAGTCTTATTCATATGCATGCAAAACATCGCTCTTGGCACTGTGGCCACCACGAGCATCACACCTCTTTTGGGTGAAAACAACACACTCTGGCTCATCAGCCCTTACGAGTCTAGTTGCGTAACCGTTCTCAATGAGCATGCATATGACTCGATCTAAATAGATCGGCTGCTCGACGTATTTTTATGCAACGAGTCCAAACCTACTCAAGGCACAACCTCTACTCTAGCTCAGCGGCCCTTACGAGCAAGGTGCCCTTGCAGGCACAGGGATACGACCCGTTCTGGCATCGTTCCATCAACAAACATCATTATGTCGTTCCATTGGTTCCGGCAGCTCTTCTGCCAACCGTTCTGGCATCGTTTTATTGGCGAGAAATCGCTACGCTTAACTCAGGAAATGGACGCGCACCGTTGTACGTACTTTGCATCCATCAAGGTTGCAGGAACCCTGGGCCATAGCCAGGCCATACGTAATTGACTTAGTCTTTACATAAAGAGCATTTTGTCAAAAAGCGAAGCCTTTCCAATAGGGGCTTCATTCGTCAAGCAGAATCTTGAACGAGGAGCGGTCAGGGAATCGCATTGGCAATTTGGAGTTGATCTCCATTTGAACGCTCATTTATGCGTCGTATATTTAGTATAAGCAGGAGCCTTGGTGTCATTCAACACGACGGCGTAAGTAAATACATTGCAGAAAGCAGGAGCCTTGGCATTATACGACGCGACGATGTAAGTAAATGCATAATCGAAAGTGCAGTAATCGAAAGTGCAGAAAACAGGGAGCCTTGGCATCATACGACGCGACGGCAAAGATAAATTACATAGCCTGTGCAATATAGGAGGCGTCGGCAGAATCAGCAGATATACACCTAGATCTGCATCCAACGATAGTTACGAGGTGAGCGGGTGAACACCGAAGTGTTCTGAAGGGCTCAACCAAGAACTAAGGTGAGATATCATTTTTAAAATGCATATACTGCGTATTTGAACAAAGATATATTCGATGATAGTTACGAGACGAGCGGGTGAACACCGAAGTGTCCAAAAAGGGCTCAATCAAGAACTAAAACAAGATACTTCTTCAGAAAGTATATGCTATATACAAACAATCAAATACTTGAGAGAGATGGATCAACGAAGCGAACTTACTTCAAATCGTGGAAGAAACAGCTCCAGAACGCTTCGATGCTTCGAACGAGGCTCGACTTAAAAAAGGATCAACTTCGAACTTCGGACGAAAAAGGACTTGGACTTTGACTTTGAACCAAACCAGGTTCAAGTCAAGTCAACTGGGTTTGGACTTAGGTCAGGTAGGTTCAGACCTAGGTCAGGTGGGTTAGGACCAGGTCACGCAGGCTAAGACCAGATCAAGCAGGCTCAGGCTAAGTCAGGTAGGCTCAGACCTACTGGGCTAGGTAGGGGAGGTTTTAGGAAGTAGGAGAGAGAAAGATGAGGCTAGAAAGGGGGGGGGGGACGATTTTTCTAAAGGGGGAGGGCCTTTATTTATAGAAAATGAAACTTGGGCCCCAAGTTTCCCCTTTACCATTTTGCCCTTGGCTTCTTTTTAATACCAAGAGGTTCCTTGGTGTGGGCCCCACTTGGATATTCCATGGGATATTTTTGTGGGTCCCACCAAATATTTTCTGAGGAATATTTCTGTGGGTCTCACCAATATTTTCGTGGGTTCCGCAAAAATTTCGGGTTTTCGGCAATTTTTTTCCAAAAAATTTTGAGTACGTCATTCCCTTCGTATTGACGTAACTAAGAAAGTTGGCTCGAGGAAATCTCTTGATTTCATTCAGGTAGGAAATTATGGCTTCCAGAGTGTTTGAGTATATATTCGCGAATCGACGAATATCCTAAGTATAACTGGCTCACAGGAATTGATTTGTTTCGCATTCTGAGAAAAAATGCTATTTTTACCGGTAAATGCCTCATGAATTTTATTCAGATATTTTCTGAAAAATTGTGGGTCTTACATCATTACCCCCTTAAAGGAATTTCGTCCGTGAAATTCAGTTAAGAGTACAAAGCAAAGAGTTCAGGATATTTATCCTGCATATCCGATTCGGGCTCCCAAGTGCAATCATCGATTCCATGATGCTGCCACCTCACTTTAACAAGTGGAATGACCTCCGTCCTTATTGCTCCCGGCGGTCCGTGATCTCTACTGGCCTTTCTTCTACCATCATATCTTCTTGAATGTCAATATCTTCATGTTGTATGACGTGAGAAGGATCATGAACATACTTTCTAAGCATTGACACGTGAAATACATCATGTATTTGCACGTATTGTGGTGGCAATGCTACACGGTAGGCAGTCTCTCCGATTCGGCTCAAAACTTCGAAGGGACCAACGAATTTGGGGCTGAGCTTCCCCTTCTTTCCAAAATGGAACACACTCTTGGTTGGAGAGACCTTGATAAAAATCTTATCTCCAACCGCAAAAGTGAGCTCCCTACATTGTTGATCTGCGTAGCTCTTCTGTCGGCTCTGAGCAGTCAGTAGCTTCTTTCTGATCATGTGTACCTGCTCAGTGTAGTGCTGCAACACAATGGGCGAGTCCAAGGTTCGCTCACCCACTTCACCCCAATGAATTGGTGATCGACAGGGTCTCCCGTACAAGGCTTCATACAGTGACATCCCAATGCTAGCGTGGTGGCTATTATTATAAGCAAATTCAGCCAACGCTAGGTGGGAATCCCAATCACCCTTCCATTCCCGCATACAGGCTCTTAGCATATCTTCAAAAGTCTGTATGGTTCGTTCTGATTGCTCATCTGTTTGGGGATGAAATGTTGTACTGAACTTGAGTTTCGTCCCCAGGGCTCTCTGAAGCTGCTCCCAAAAGTGAGAGATGAACTTCGGGTCACAATCAGATATGATCGAAATCGGCACTCCATGGAGTCTAACGATTTCCCGAATGTAGATCTCCGCCAATCGTTCAGTTGAGTATCGAGTGTTGATTGGCAGGAAGTGAGCAGACTTGGTGAGTCTATCCACGATCACCCATATTGAATCGTGTTGTCTCTTGGATCGAGGCAATCCAATGATGAAATCCATCGTAATGCCTTCCCATTTCCATTCTGGAATCTCGATCCGTTGCATTTTTTCATCAGGTCGTTGATGCTCGATCTTTACTTGCTGGCAGATCAAACATTTTGAGACAAACATAGCCACATCACGTTTCATACTGAAAGTGCACTAGGATCGAGGCAACGAGCACTAGAGGGGGGGTGAATAGTGCTTTTAAAAATTTCTGCGGAATATTGAATGATTTTGCAAATCTCAAAGCAAACACACAAAGAACACAAGATTTTATCCTGGTTCGGTCAAACCTAACCTACATTCAGTCCCCAAGCAAAACCCGCTTGAGATTTTCCACTATCAACCATGTAAACTACAAGATCACACAGACCATAACCGGTCCCACTTTCAGTAACAATCCTACTGAAAGCAAACAACTCCTTTACACCAAGGAGTCCTTCTTTTTACACAAAAGAAATAACAACTTACAATACAACCTATGAGACTTCCTTTTGAATGCAAATGAGATGCAATTGGCTTTTGAGGTTGTTGAAACACTCTACTCACAAATTCACTATCTCTCAAAGTAATTTGAGTGAAAAACTGAAGTGAAAGTATCACGTGAGTGAGAAAACAAATACTTGAATGGATAGGAGTGAAAAGCAAGAAGTAATTCAATATAATTCTATTGAATTTGATTGTTTTTTAGTGTAGAATGCACTCATATTTATAGTTAAAAGATTCCATACGTTGAGAGTATGAAAGGGTGTCAAAACTGTCCATTTTGAATGATCAAAACGTTTGAAAAATGAAAAGACACGCCTTTTTTGAAGTTTCAGGAAAACGGCAAAATTAGTCGACTGAAACATCAGTTAGTCGACTAATAGTTAGTTATTAGTAGACTGACAGTTATTGTCGGTCGACTGATCTGTTAATCGAGCCGTTTGAAAATCTGAACTTTTGAAACTTAGTCGACTGGAGAAAAGTTAGTCGACTGATAATATCATTAGACTGAAAAACCTTTTAGTCGACTGCTGCTAAAATCTTCTGAAAAACAAACATTCTGTTCGGTCGACTGATAAAAAACATTAGTCGACTGCTGCTAAATTTTTCAGAAAACACATGTTCTGTTCAGTCGACTGAAAAACCATTAGTCGACTGCTGCTAATTTTCCAGAAAACAGACATTCTGTCCAGTCGACTGATAAAACCTTCGGTCGACTAATTTGAAAAAAATGTTTTTTTGGAAAATATGGCGCGAAAGGATTAGTCGACTGATAAGTCTATTGGTCGACTAATAAACATGAAAATTTAAGAAAAGAGTTTTCTAAAAAGATTTTCAAAAGAGTTTCTTTTAGAAAAGTTTTTCTAAAGACTTTTAAGGTGAAATGCAACCTAAATATGCACTCTAAGTAAGGCTCTTACAAGAATCTAAGACTTTTAATGAATTAAACATTTGCACACTAGTCTTCAAGGATTCTTCACTGAATTCTTCAATTTCTTCATAGCCTTAGCTGAAATGCAGTTGATTCCACTTGCTCATCATCAAAACCTTGTACTTGAAGTATCATGTATGGCTTCATTGTCGTAACAATCTCCCCCTTTTTTATTATGACAAACTTAATCAAAGATGAAGCATTTAGATGCATAGATGGAGATTTTACTCCCCCTATCAATATGCTGCAAAACATTAAAAGTTAGCACATTTAAAGCACATATATCACATATTGATTGGTTTGCATTTTCATTCATCATGTATTCATGTATTTAGAAATACATTCATTCAAAGCTTTCTTTTTCTCTTAATTTTGCATTTCTCATGCAAGATCTCCTGTAATGTAATTGCTATCATCTTTTTCTCAAGATCTCCTGCAATTTCAATGTAATGCTATCTTTATCTTTTTCTCCCCCTTTGTCAGAATAAAAAAGAGTAAGGGCAAAAATAGCATAAGCAAAATAGACTTTTAACTCGTATCTCTATTTTAAAACACGGCAAGAGAGTTCTGGCGTGTTTTTGAAGATGCGCCAGTCACTACAAGAGGATTCCGGCGTTTGAAGATCACGGCCACAAGATTCCGGCGTCTCCCTGTTACGGTAAGAAAATCCCGGCGATGATGGAGTCGAACGGCACTCCGAGGGTTTTTCGGAAGAGAGAGAGGCAAAAGAGAAAGAGGGGTTTTTGGTTTAAGGGTTTCGTTTTTTTTTTTTTTTAAAAACGAAAAGGTACGAAGTGAAACGATGCCTCTTTAAAAACGAGTTTTAAAAAACAAATCCAAGGGGTGTCGGGTCCCTTCACTTAAATTTTTTTAAAAAAAAAAATTAGTCGACTAAAACTTTATCGGTCGACTAAAAAAGTTCGACTTATTCTAAAAATATCATCAGTCGACTAGAAGTATATCGGTCGACTAATATGGTGCGATACATTCCAAAATATAAAACACCAGTCGACTAGAATTTTATCGGTCGACTAATATAGTGCAATTTTGAGATTTTGTTCAAAAATTAGCATTTTTATAAATCCAAAAACGAGAAAATACCTAGTTCTCTCCTAATTCTCATAAAATCTTCATTTTTAAGAGGTTTAGTGAAGATATCGACATGTTGTTCTTTTGTGGAAATAAAATTTAACGAAATATCTCCTTTTAACACATGATCTCTTAAAAAATGATGTCTGACTTCAATATGCTTAGTTCTTGAGTGCTGAATAGGATTTTTCGAAAGATTTATAGCACTAGTGTTATCACAATAAATAGTTGTTGTGGAGTAATTCAAACCAAAATCTTTTAAGGTCTATTTCATCCAAAGTACTTGTGAACATGCTAAACTAGCCGCTATATATTCAGCTTCAGTTGTTGAGAGTGATACTGAATTTTGCTTTTTACTAAACCAAGAGACTAAGGAATTTCCCAAGAAATGACAAGTTCCACTAGTACTCTTGCAATCAGATTTACTTCTTGCAAAATCTGCATCACTATATGAAACTAAATCAAAGGAAAATGATTTTGGGTAAAACAAACCGAAATCTGAAGTATCTTTCAAATAACGAAGAATTTGTTTTACTGCAGTTAAATGAGATTCCTTTGGATTAGCTTGAAATCTTGCACACATACAAACACTAAACATAATATCAGGTCGACTAGCAGTTAAGTATAATAGAGATCCGATCATACCTCTGTAGAGCTTAGTATCTACACTTTTACTATTTTCATCTTTATCAAGAGAAGTAGTTGTACTCATAGGATTCTTTCTTGATTTCGATGAGTCCATCCCAAATCTCTTGAGAAGTTCTTTTGTATACTTACCCTGATTGATGAAGATTCCTTCTTCAGTTTGCTTTATTTGAAGTCCAAGGAAGTAGTTTAATTCGCCCATCAAGCTCATTTCAAACTCTTCCTGCATAGCCTTAGCAAATTCTTTACAAAGAGAATCATTAGTAGAACCAAATATTATGTCATCAACATAAATTTGCACAATAAGAATATCTAAATTAAAATGTTTAATAAATAAAGTGGAGTCTACCCGACCAATGGAAAAACCAGATTGTTCTAGAAAATTTCGTAGTCTTTCATACCACGCTCTTGGTGCTTGTTTGAGTCCATACAGAGCTCTTTTCAATTTGTAGACCTTTTCTGGATATTTCTCATTTTCAAAGCCTGGGGGTTGCTCTACATAAACTTCTTCATTGATGTGTCCATTTAAAAATGCACTCTTAACATCAATTTGATATAACTTGAATTTCATGTAACTAGCAAAAGCAAGCATCATACGAATTGACTCTAATCGAGCCACTGGTGCATAGGTTTCATCAAAATCTATGCCTTCTTCTTGATTATAGCCTTGTGCCACTAGCCTTGCTTTGTTACGAATGACTTCACCATTTTCATCCAGCTTATTTCGGAAGACCCATCTTGTTCCAATTACTGGATGATCCTTTGGTCTATCAACTAGATCCCAAACATCATTCCTAGTAAATTGGTTAAGTTCTTCAGACATGGCCAAAAGCCAAAATTCATCATCACATGCCTCATTGATAATCTTTGGTTCTAATTTAGATATGAAAGCAACATTTGCAATATATTTTTCTAACTGCCTTCTAGTTTGGACACCACCCTTTATTTCACCAATAACTTGTTCATGTGGATGATTAGGAACTTCTTTCCAAACCGGTTGAAGAGGAATATTTTCTTGAGAAGTACTCTTTATCAAGGGTTCTTCTTGAAGTATTGCTTCTTCTTCTTCGCTTAGAGGAATAACCTGCTGACAATTCTCATCAAATGCAACATGTAAAGATTCTTCAATACAAGATGTTCTTTTATTGAAAATACGATATGCTTTACTTCTAGAAGAATATCCAAGAAATATTGATTCATCTGATTTTGAATCAAACTTATCAAGATTATCTTTGGTATTTAACAAGAAACATTTACTACCAAAAATTTTGAAATATGAGATCTTTGGTATACGATCATAATACAATTCAAAACATGTTTTATGTAAAATTGGTCGAATAAGAACACGATTTAAGACATAACATGCTGTATTAATTGCTTTAGCCCAAAAATATTTTGGTAAATTTTTATCTTGAAGCATGGTTCTAGCACATTCTTGCAAGGTTCTATTCTTTCTTTCAACAACTCCATTTTGTGGAGCCGCTCTAGGAAAAGCAAAGTTGTGAGATATACCATGTAAATCACAAAACTTTAGAAAAGATTCATTTTCAAATTCACCACCATGATCACTACGAATTTTAATAATAGATGTAGATTTTTCATTTGTAATTCTTCTACAAAGTTTAAAAAATTCTAAAAAAGCATCATTTTTGCTTTTTAGAAAAATCACCCATGTAAACCGAGAATAATCATCTACTATAACAAAAGCATACTTGCTACCATTCAAACTTTGAATTCTAGATGGTCCAAATAGATCTAAATGTAAAAGTTCAAGAGGACGTTTTGTTGAAACTATATCTTTAGCTTTAAAAAAACTCTTAATTTGTTTACCCCTTTGACAAGCATCACATAAGTGATCCTTTTTATATGGTATTCTAGGTAGGCCTCTTACAAGATCATTCTTGGATAATTTTGAAATAATTTTAAAATTAACATGTCCAAGTCTCTTGTGCCATAACCATTGAATTTCATTTGAAACAATAAGACATTTTTCATTAAAAGAGGGTAATTCATCTAGATATAGTTCATACACATTGTTTCTTCTTTTACCTTTAAAAATGATCTTTTTAGATTGAAAATCAGAAATTAAGCATAAATCATTTTCAAAAGAAATATGAAAACCTTTATCACATAATTGACTAAGAGATATTAAATTATGCATTAAACCATCTACTAAAAGAATATTTTCTATCAAGGGAAATTTTGGATTACCAATATTACCAATACCTATCACTTTTCCCTTGTTTTTGTCACCAAAGGTGACGGTTCCTCCATCCTTATTTTGGAGGGTGGAAAATAACTCCGGCCTTCCAGTCATATGTTTGGAACAGCCGCTGTCCAATATCCATTTGCTCCTTATGTTGTGTACCTACAACAAAATCAGAAAACAGAGCATTTGACCCCTTTCTATTTTCGGGTCCATGAGAGTTAGTCTTAGGAACCCATATCCATTTGGATTTTGGTTTCCTTTGATAATAAGTATTCTTTCTATAAAAGGATTTAGAATAAACATTTCTAGATGCATTTCTATTAGAACTAGAAAATTTAGTTTTATGAACGAAAGGTTGAGAATAATGTCTTTGATTTTTCACCACATAGTTTGGTCTATTTTGAGTATCAAAGAAGCTATATCCCAATCCGGTTTTATTAACCGAGCATCTTTGAGAACCAAGAAGTTTTTCTAGATTCTCTTGACCATTTGTGAATTGTTCACTATAGAAAGAAGATCATTTGACTTTTCTTTAAGACTAAATATTTCATTTTGTAAGAGATTGGTTCTAACTCCAATTTCTTTTATCTCAAGTGCTTGGCAATAATTTTCCTTCTTGAGATCTTCTATTTCTTGAAGTAACACTTTATTTTGAGAGTCAAGAGTTAAATTTTCAGTTTTTAACTCTTTATTTTTAGAACTAAGACTCTTAAATTTAGCATATAAATTATTAAATGCTTCAAATAACTCATCATAGTCAAATTGACTTATCGAATCTTCTTGTGCTACAAAACACATGTTGGCAACTTCTTCATTTGATTCTTCATCGGAAAAGGAGTCACTATCATCCCAACATGCTTGAAATGCCTTTTTCTTCTTGAATTGGTCCTTGGGCTTGAATTTGAGAAGAGGACAATCTTTCTTGATATGTCCTGCCTTTTTGCAGTTAAAGCACTTTACTTCATTGGGAATGGAAGAATCTGCTTTCTTTGCCTTTCTTTGAAATCTTCCCTTTTTGATGAATCTTCTGAATTGCCTTGTGATGAGGGCAATATCTTCATCTTCATCTTCTTCAGAATCTTCTGAGTCAGAAGTAGCCTTAAAAGCAAGAGATTTCTTTTTAGGCTCTTCTTCTTGTCTGTCTTGAAGTTGGACCTCATATGCCATTAGGTTACCAACTAAGTCTTCAAGAGTGAGAGTATTGAGATCATTTGCTTCTTCAATAGCAGTGGTTTTTCTCTCCCATTCAGGAGTTAAACACCTTAGAATTTTTCTGACTAAATCCACTTGTGAATATTCTTTTTCAAGGGATTTCAAAGTGTTAGTTATATCGGTCATTCTAGTTACCATGTCCGATATAGATTCATTTTGCTTCATTTTGAACAATTCAAATTTATGAACTAAAGAAGCAATTTTAGATTCCTTTACCTTTGACGTACCTTCGTGTGTTACGAGAAGAATATGCCAGATTTCATTAGCTGTAGAGCATTGAGAGATGCGATTGAACTCTACCTTGTCAACGCCACAATATAAGGCATTCATTGCCTTGGCATTAAGTGAAGCAGTCTTCTTTTCATCATCGATCCATCGGCTGAAATCAGTTGATGGAGTTTGGTACTTTTCTGAAACAACTCTCCAGATATCGAGATCCATGGATTGCAGGAATATTGTCATTCTTACTTTCCAGTATCCATAGTTTGTTCCATCGAAGAGAGGAGGACGAACAGAGGAGCTTCCTTCTTTGTGCTAAGATGTTGTAGTTGCCATGCTAGATGATGGTCAAATCAAAGTAATAGCAAATCTGTGCTCTGATACCAAATGAAAGTGCACTAGGATCGAGGCAACGAGCACTAGAGGGGGGTGAATAGTGCTTTTAAAAATTTCTGCGGAATATTGAATGTTTTTGCAAATCTCAAAGCAAACACACAAAGAACACAAGATTTTATCCTGGTTCGGTCAAACCTGACCTACATCCAGTCCCCAAGCAAAACCCGCTTGAGATTTTCCACTATCAACCTTGTAAACTACAAGATCACACAGACCATAACCGGTCCCACTTTCAGTAACAATCCTACTGAAAGCAAACAACTCCTTTACACCAAGGAGTCCTTCTTTTTACACAAAAGAAATAACAACTTACAATACAACCTATGAGCCTTCCTTTTGAATGCAAATGAGATGCAATTGGCTTTTGAGGTTGTTGAAACACTCTACTCATGAATTCACTATCTCTCAAAGTGATTTGAGTGAAAAACTGAAGTAAAAGTATCACGTGAGTGAGAAAATAAATACTTGAATGGATAGGAGTGAAAAGCAAAAAGTAATTCAATATAATTCTATTGAATTTGATTGTTTTTTAGTGTAGAATGCACTCATATTTATAGTTAAAAGATTCCATACGTTGAGAGTATGAAAGGGTGTCAAAACTGTCCATTTTGAACGATCAAAACATTTGAAAAATGAAAAGACACGCCTTTTTTGAAGTTTTAGGAAAACGGCAAAATTAGTCGACTGAAACATCAGTTAGTCGACTAATAGTTAGTTATTAGTAGACTGCCAGTTATCGTCGGTCGACTGATCTGTTAATCGAGCCGTTTGAAAATCTGAACTTTTGAAACTTAGTCGACTGATAATATTATCAGTAGACTGAAAAACCTTTTAGTCGACTGCTGCTAAAAACTTCTGAAAAACAAACATTCTGTTCGGTCGACTGATAAAAAGCATTAGTCGACTGCTGCTAAATTTTTCAGAAAACACATGTTCTGTTCAGTCGACTGAAAAACCATTTGTCGACTGCTGCTAATTTTCTAGAAAACAGACATTCTGTCCAGTCGACTGATAAAACCTTCGGTCGACTAATTTGACAAAAATGATTTTTTGGAAAATATGGCGCGAAAGGATTAGTCGACTGATAAGTCTATTGGTCGACTAATAAACATGAAAATTTAAGAAAAGAGTTTTCTAAAAAGAGTTTCAAAAGAGTTTCTTTTAGAAAAGTTTTTCTAAAGACTTTTAAGGTGAAATGCAACCTAAATACGCACTCTAAGTAAGGCTCTTACAAGAATCTAAGACTTTTAATGAATTAAACATTTGCACACTAGTCTTCAAGGATACTTCACTGAATTCTTCAATTTCTTCATAGCCTTAGCTGAAATGCAGTTGATTCCACTTGCTCATCATCAAAACCTTGTACTTGAAGTATCATGCATGGCTTCATTGTCGTAACACATACCCCTCCACTAGTACTTCCTCTGCAAGTCTCGGAACATCTTCGTACCCCCAGGGTGGATAGTATATTTGCTACTATGGGCTTCCTGGAGTACTTCCTGTCTTAGCTCAGGGTTATTTGGAACCCAAATCCTTTCTTCCATCCATATTCCTTCATCTTCTTTTAAATGAAAGAACGTATCATTTTTTTCAGCACGAGCTTTTAATTCCAAGTATTGGGGATCCTTGAATTATTTGGCTACGATGCGATCGAGAATCTCAATATGGATCGTCAGATATGACAAACGAATCTTTCCTGAATCAGCCAAGAATGGCCTAAAGCTGACGAAATCCTCCATCAACTTCCATTGTCCGGTGAGGCTGGCCAGAGTGCCAACAGTCTTGCGACTAAGGGCATCTGCTACGACATTCGCCTTTCTAGGGTGATAAGAAAGCGTGAATTCATAGTCTTTGAGGAATTCCAGCCATCATTGTTGCCGCATATTGAGTTCTTTTTTAGAAAATAGGTATTTTAGGATTTTATGGTCTGACATGACCTCAAATTTCTCTCCATATAGGTGGTGTCGCCAGATTTTAAGCGCGAACACTACCGCGGCAAGCTCCAAGGTGTGGGTTGGATGGGTTTTTTCATGGACTCTCAACTGTCGTGACGCATAGGTGATTACTTTGTCGTGCTGCATCAACACACAACCCAGACCCGTTCCTGAGGCATCAGTATAAGCCACGAAGCCTCTCTGACCAGAAGGTAAGGTAAGGACAGGGGCAGTGGTAAGCCTCTGTTTGAGAACCTCAAAGCACTCCTTACACTGGTCAATCCATTCGAACTTCACTCCTCTTTTCAACAATTTCGTCATCAGTACGGCAATTCGAGAGAAGTCTTGTATGAACTTTCGATAATATTCGGCAAGTCCAAGGAAGCTACAGACCTCAGTGATATTTTCTGGCTGCTTCCAATCCATCACAGCTTCCACCTTCGCAAGATCCACTGCGATTCCATCTTTCGAGATCACATGGCCAAGGAACATCACTTTATCTAGCTAGAATTCACATTTTGAAAACTTAGCATAGAGTTGGTTATCCTAAAGGGTTTTCAGGACGATCCTTAAGTGCTCCACGTGTTGTTCCTTCTCTAAATATACGAGAATGTCATCGATGAAGACAATGACAAAGCTATCCAAATATGGTCTAAATATTTGGTTCATTAGATCCATAAAGGCAGCAGGCGCATTAGTTAGTCTGAAGGGCATCACTACGAACTCATAATGGCCATATCTCGTTCTAAAGGCAGTCTTAGGTATATCTTCTTCCTTAACTCTGAGCTTATGATACTCAGACCTGAGGTTGATCTTGGAGAACACTCCCACTGTTCTGAGCTGATCGAATAAGTCCTCAATCCGAGGCAACGGGTACTTATTTTTAATAGTTTTCTGATTAAGCATCCGATAATTGATGCATAACCGAAGGGATCCATCCTTCTTCTTTACAAACAGCACCGAGGCTCCCCACGGTGATACACTCGAACGGATGAACCCTTGTTCCATCAGTTCTTCCAACTGACATTTCAGCTCACTCTGTTCTGCAGGTGCCATTCGATACGGGGCTTTGAATATCGGCGTTGTTCCAGGTAAAGATTGAATTCCAAATTCAACCTCACGAAGTGGCGGAAGTCCTGGCAATTCCTCAGGAAATACATCGGGAAACTCCCGCACCACTTCCAAACTCTCAAGGGGCTGATCGTTGGATTTTTTCACCGAGAGACTCAACAGGAAGGCCACACAACCCTTCCTAAGGTATTTTTGTACCTTAAGTGCTGATATGAGCCTTTTCTGTGGAACTGGTTTGGATAACCGGTATTCCATCTTAGGCAATCCGGGTTGAGATAGAATCAGTCTGCCCTCGCGGCACAGAATCTTGACATTATTCTGAGCCAACCAATTCATTCCCAGAATGACATCGTACTGTATCATATCGATAAGGATGGCGTCAGTAGGCAAGTGTTGCCCTGCTATCTCAATATTCAAGTTCTTCACACACCAGATACATTTGGTGCGTGAACCCAACGGGTTATACACTTCAACCATTTTATCAACCGATTGCACCGAGACGTAGAGTTGTTCGGTGAAATCATTGGAGATAAAGGTATGAGTAGCACTGCAATCAAACAAGACGTAAGCTGCATGTCCATTAACAGGTACGGTGCCTTCAATCAGGTCACCATTTTCGACTTGTTCAGTCGTTACAGCATATACACGACTTGCAGCAGGCCTTTGTTCTACTTTAGGTGGAGGTCATTAAAACTGAGAACGTTGTGATGCTGGTCGAGAGGGTCCGACAGATCCGGCATTATTTCTCTGCTCATCTGCAGCCTTCTTGGCGCAATCCCTTATAAAGTGGCCCATCTGGCCACAATAAAGGCAACCACCAATGCCACGAGGATATGGCTTTCCGGGGTGGTTCACACGACACTTAGGGCAGCTGAAACTGGACTGCTGGCCATTTAGAGTCGCGTTCTGTCTTGGCCTCACGACTTGTTGAGTGTTGTTCCCTCCTTGGAACTTCTTCTTTTGAAAGGGTTGTCGTGAACCCTGGCCACTTGGGAATGTCCTTTTACGATTCTCATCATTCACTATGGGCTTCTTTGCTACGATCACTTTAGATCGCGCCCAATCCTCTTGGATTTTTGAAGCAGCTGCCACTGAAGCCTGAAAAGTTGAAGGCATGCTCGTTATTACTCGAAATTGCAGCTCTTCACGCAGACCATTCACATACTTGTCAGCCCTTTTCTGGTCTGTTTCGAACAACCGTGAGCAATAGCGCTCTAGGTTTTGAAATTTAGTGGTATAGTCCATTAGACTCATACCGCTCTGCTCTAACTCCAAAAACTCCATCTTTTTCTTGTTTTTGGAATGCAACGGGAAGTAGTTATCCATAAAAGTCCTCTGAAAGTCAGTCCAAGGAATGATTTCGACTTGTGAGAACTGGATAAGTCTAGTGGTATCCCACTACTTTCGTGCATTATCTTTCAACCGGTACGTGCCAAAGTTGGTCTTCTTCTCTTCTGGTACTCCCAGTACTAACAAGGCACGTTCTGTCTCTTCGATCCAACTCTCCGCGAGCTCCGGATTGGCTTTGCCAATGAAAACCGGTGGGTCAAGCTTGAGGAACTTCTCATAAGTCACTCCTCCCAGGTTCTCGTTTCATGGTGCGACTGGTTCTGGCCTCGTTTCACGGATGGTTGTAACCAGGTTGTTGAGTGTTTCCAACAGGATGTTGAGAAACTCTGTTTTGATGTCACATAATAGGATACACTGTCTTATTTGATTTCATATGATATGATAATATGTCTTCTTGAAAAATGTTATATTATGACTGGATATGCTTTGCCATATATCTAACGAGTATTTGATGCAAGGATATCTCACTCAAAAAGGATGGAGACCTCCTGTTCAAGTACAACTATGGTGCAATCATACTCCATGAAGAAAAAGCTTGTTGAGCCATGCATTCCTAAAGACCATCTAAAGAGATCGGCTACCTCAAGTTGAAGATTTTTTCTTCTTTAGAGTCATATGTAACAGAACCTTCAGAAGCATGCATATTGCATATTACGTACTCATTCATAAAAGCTATTTCATAAAAGTATACGATAGTTTCAAAAAGCTCCTTTTTGAAAACAAATAATTGTACCTTCTTACAACCCTTTATGAAAAAGGTATTTTGACATGATTTCAAAATGTAATAATTGTACCTTATATCATATACAAGACAACTTGAAAAGTAATGATTTTAAAAGTAGGAAAAAGACAAAACATGAAATCGGCTACACAAAGAAAAACAAATATAATACTTATTGAAAAGACTCTAGTTACCTTCTTTAAAGAAATGATTTCAAATATAGGAAAAAGACAAAACATGAAATCGGCTACACAAAGAAAAAAATAAATATAATATGTTTTGAAAAGACTCTAGTTACCTTTTTACAAATCCATAGAATGTCGACTTACTTGAAGTCATCATTCTCTTTGTATAGCATTAAATGCCTCCTGTAAGAAATCTTTGTTAATATCCTTCTCAAGAATGTCGACTTACTTGAAGTCTTCATTCTCTCTGTAGACTTTGAAAAACACATCATAAAGAAAACTCTTGATATGACTATGTATAAATAAATATCTCAAAGCATTTATTATACTTACACTCATTTTAAGTAAAGAAGTACTTATGTACCATAAATCATTAATTAGGATAAAGACAAAACTACATGATAGCCTACAATCCAACGTTCAATGTACTATTGTAAGAAATAGACTTTTTACATAAAATATATATTACCTAAAATATTACAACGACTAGTGTACCCTATATTTTACTTTTATGGAAAGAAGACTTTCTCGAATTTCTCTAAAGATGTTTTTTGAAATGACATGACATTTCACATCTCAAAAAGGCTACGATTTCAAAAAGTAACGACTACTTTTTTAAAGCTATATAAACACACTCAAATGAACTATTCAAGACAAGGAATGGATATGTGAGCTTACAACGAGAAAAATTTCTATTCGATATTTGAAAGAGAGCCTAGAAAAAGAAAGAGAAAAGAAAGAGAAAAAGTCAAGAATAACTCTTTGACAAAGAGTATCTTCTGAGTGAAAAGAACAAAACATTCTGAGAATCCTTCATTCGTGCATTCATATCATTCTGAAGGTTCTATAGGAAGTATTGTAACTTTCTGTTATTCACTGTATTCCTTCTTTGTTGAAAGAAGTAGACCTCTGAGAAAGAGGGTGTTGCCCTTCTCTGTTGAGAGAAGAAGACCTCTGTGTAAGAGGGTGTTGTCCTTCTCTGTTGAGAGAAGAAGACCTATGTGGAAGAGGGTGTGCCCCTTCTCTGTTGAGAGAAGAAGACCTCTGAGGAAGAGGGTGTTGTACTATTTATCCGGTGACTCAAATGTTATAGTGGAAAGCTCAAGTGGTTTGCTTGGGGACTGGATGTAGGTCAGGGTTTTGACCGAACCAGTATAAATCCTGTGTTTATTGTGTTGTGCCTTATTGCCTCATTTTTTATTTTATCAATTTGCATCGTATTTCACTATTCACCCCCCCTCTAGTGGAATTTCATTTGGTATCAGAGCAGGTTTGCTGGTTTCGACATAACAAGTCTTCCAGCACATATGGCATCTACCTCTTATGCTCATGATATTGAAGGTCAACACGCATCTCGTCCTCCTTTCTTCAACGTCTCCAACTATGGATACTGAAAGTGCAGAATGGCTATATTTCTCAAATCCATAGATTTCGCTGTATGGAAAATTGTTGAGCATCCATACACATCTCCTTCCGCAGACTATAACTTATGGTCTGATGAAGAAAAGAAAATGGCAAACCTAAATGCAAAGGCTATGAATGCCTTATATTGTGCCATCGACCAGAATGAATTCAATAGAATATCTATATGTGAATCTGCATATGATATTTGGCATTCTTTGGAGGTTATTCATGAAGGAACCAACAAAGTGAAAGAAGCCAAAATCTCATCTCTTTTTAGAAAATATGAGTTGTTCAAAATGAACAAAAATGAACCCGTCACAGAGATGTTCACCAGATTCACCAACATCACCAACGATCTGAAATCTCTGGGTGTAACCCACTCTCAGACAGAAAAGGTGAAGAAAATCTTGAGATCTCTCACAACTGATTGGGAGAAAAAGACTACTGCTATTGAAGAAGCTCAAGATTTGTCCAAACTTACTCTAGATGATTTAATAGGCAATATTATGGCCTATGAAGTCCATATGAAGGAAAGAAGGGAAGAGGAACAACCTTTAAAGAAAACTCTAGCCTTCCCAGCCCTTTCTGAGGATGAGGACTCAGAAAAAGAAACTGAGATTGCGCTACTCACCAGAAAATTCCAGCGCTTTATGAGAAGGAATCGACTTCCAAATAAGCACAAAGAAAGAAAAGACCCAAAAGAAGATTCTATGTGCTGCCAGTGTAACAAGTCAGGTCACCTGAGACGTGACTGTCCTCTTCTCAAAAGAAAATCCAAGACTGAGGAACCAAAGAAAAGGTTCTTCAAGAAAAAGGCTCTGCATGCTCAATGGGATGATTCATAAGCATCCACCAGTGAAGAGTCAAATGATGATGAAGCAGAAATCGCCAACATGTGCTTCATGGCAGAAAGCTCTGTAAGTGAATCCCTTGATTTCTCCTTTGAAGAATTTCAAAATGCTTTTCAGAAACTTTTTGAAGAATCAAGGAAAACGATTCTCAAAAATAGACATTTGAAATCTGAGAATCTAGAGCTCATTTTGAAAAATGAAAAACTCAGTATTGAAAATTCTGAGTTATAAAAGAAAAATCTTCTTATTACTTCTGAAATCTCTTCTACCAGCTCCAAGACTAAAAATCTGCAAGTAGAAATTTCAGAATTAAAAAGTAAAACTGAGAACCTTATGAAAACGGTTTTCAAGTTTACTAAAGGAAAAGAGAACTTGGATAAACTCCTATCCTCTCAAAAAGTGTCTTTTTACAAGAATGGTATTGGCTACTCTCATTTCAACAAGCCTTCTTGTATGAATCAAAAGACCACTTTTGTGAAAGGTTCTTCTGAACCTAAAAAATAGTATTATAATTTTAACTTCTTGAACTCCTCTAAGGCTGTAGACAAAACCAAATCTAAATGGATATGGGTTCCAAAGTCTAACAAAAAGGGACCCGACTGGGTACCAAAAAGAAGTTTTACTTAATGTTTTGTAGGCTCCAAACAAGAAGAACAGATGGATACTAGACAGTGGATGTTCAAAACACATGACTGGACATTCAGACCTCTTTGTTGTTCTTCATAAAAAAAAAGGAGGAACCGTCACCTTTGGAGATAACAACAAAGGTTTGATAATTGGTATTGGTAATATTGGCAATATAGATAAACCTCTTATCAAAGACGTTCTCCTGGTTAAAGGCTTAAAACATAACCTTCTAAGTATTAGTCAAATGTGTGATACAAGTTATAATGTTAGCTTTAATCATAATGCTTGTCTTATAGCAGACACCAACAAAAATATCATCTTAAAAGGTATAAGAAGAAATAATATATATGAACTATACCTAGAAAACATCACAGAACATTGCCTCATAGCTAATAATGACTCTCAACATTTATGGCACATGAGAATGGGTCATGTCAACTCTAAGTACATGTCTAAATTAGCTAAAGATAAGTTAGTACGTGGGTTACCCAAAATATCTTTTAAAAATGATTATTTTTGTGATGCATGTCAATTAGGAAAATTGTCTAAATCATCTTTTAATTCAAAAAATATCATTTCAAGCAAAAGACCTTTAGAGCTTCTCCACCTGGATCTCTTTGGTCCTTCTAGAGTAGCTAGTCTTAATCACAATAAATACGTTTTTGTCATTGTAGATGACTACTCAAGATTTACTTGGGTAATATTTTTGAAAAACAAAAGTGATACGTTTTGTCAATTTGAAATTTTATGTAAAAAATTACAAAATGAAAAATCTTGTTCTATTGTTAAAATCCGTAGTGACCATGGAGGAGAATTTGAAAATGAACTTTTTGTAAATTTTTGTAACTTGCATGGTATTTCTCATAACTTTGTCTTTCCTAGAGCTGCACCTCAAAATGGTGTAGTAGAAAGAAAGAATAGAACCCTTCAGAAATCTGCTAGAACTATGCTCCAACACAATAATCTTGCTAAATCTTTTTGGGCAGAAGCTGTTAATACTGCATGCTACATAACAAATAGAGTTCTCATTAGACCCTTATTAAATAAAACTCCCTATGAATTATTCTATGACAGGACTCCAAGAATAGACTATTTCAAAGTCTTTGGATGTAAATGCTTTATCCTAAACACAAAAGATAGCCTAGATAAATTTGATGCTAAATCTATTGAAGGCATATTTTTAGGATATTCAAGTCATAGTAAAGCATACAAAGTTTTCAATAAGAGTTCTAATTCTATTGAAGAATCTATGCATGTTAGTTTCTGTGAATCTATTGATCAATCTGTTCATAAGCAAACTAACGATGATGATGTTGAAAGTACAGATTTATTTTTAGATAACACAGCTAAGTCTAATGAAGATGATCATCAAAGAACATTTGTCGATATCAAAGATCATCCTCAAAAGAAGATTTTGGGAGACCTGACAAAGGGGGTTCAGACTAGAGCTCAGCTAGAACGGATTGCAAATATGGCATTCATTTCTCAACTTGAACCAAAGAAGATTGATGAAGCCATCATCGATGAGTTCTAGATGCTAGCCATGACTGAAGAACTGAATCAATTCCAAAGGAATGAAGTTTGGGATCTTGTACCAAGACCAAAGGATCATCCAATCATTGGGACAAGATGGATCTTCAGATACAAGCTAGATGAAACAGGTAATGTTATAAGAAACAAGGGCAGACTAGTAGCTCAAGGATACAACTAGGAGGAAGGTATTCATTTTGATGAAACATTTGCTCTTGTTGCTAGACTTGAATCTATTAGAATGTTTTTATCATATGCAAGCTATATGGATTTCAAATTATATCAAATGGATGTTAAAAGTGCCTTTTTAAATGGTTTTATAAATGAAGAAGTTTATGTAAAACAACCTCCAGGATTTGAAAATGAACAATATCCAGATCATGTTTTCAAACTAAAACGTGCTTTATATGGCTTAAAACAAGCACCTCGTGCTTGGTATGTGATGTCTTCTTTATAATCGTTGTAATTTTGAAAAGATTTTTAAATGTAAAACATGTGAAAACCAGACATCAAATAATAAAAACCGGTTCTCACTAGTGGATGAGACCGGGTCGAACTCAGGGAACGGGAATATATCGTATTCAAGTACACAAATCTAACCTATTCTTTATTGTCGAATTATGTGAAATGTAAAATGTTCAGAAAAGTTAAAAACAACTAACTATTACAACAAATGAATACCCTTCGCAGAGGGCGTAAAGTGCAATATTTACAAACCCAATTAAATTCCTAATTCTAAAAATAAAAGCAAAAAGCAGCTTTATTCTTCGTACTTCGTATCACGTAATCAATTCCACTCCAATCCTGTGCTATCCTGCACAATTCAAAAGACACAAGCAGTACACGAGATAAAACTGAAAATTATACTTAAACTAACTAAATGCTAACATATAAAGGAAATTATGCACGAAATCTAAATGATTTATTTCAATTGAAAATGAATTCTAATTACGACTAACTAATTACTAATTAACAACTAATGACTCACTTAATCTAACAACATTTTATCGGACATTTATCAACAACACCTGAAATCCGATTCATTTTTTTTCATACTAATTCTATATTTTTGAATTCTTAATGTCTATTCAAATTTGACAATGCCCATCAAGTAATGCTCAAGAATCAATAGATCGATGCCTTCAATGGAAAATAATAACCCCCGATTCAAAAATCATTAATCACAACATTCCCATCAGATTCATAAAACTGATCACATTTTATTGAAAATATTTTCCAGAATTAACAACAATAGCATTCACCGGTATTTCCAACAGTAGTAATATTCACCGGAAGATGTGATGAACAAGAGTCACCGGAAAACAGTATCAGCATTAAAAAAAATTCAACAGCAAGTATTAATCAGATTCTCCTAACGATCATCGATTTAAATTTCAAACAAAACATTGATTCAAATTTTAACAGGAACATTGATCTAAACGATAAAAAGAACAAACATCATCCACCGGATTTAAACTCAGTTGTGAAATAAATTTCACGGTGGCTCCAGAAGAAAAACACTTGTTTACATCTTCACGATAAATGTGAAGTGATATTTTGCTTAAACAAGGGATTCTAACCAGAAACAGGGTTCAACAAGATTTCAATCAGTTTGAATTAGCCGGTGATCAAATTCAGTTGGTTTGGGATACAAACAGTTTGAATTAGCCGGTGATCAAATTCAGTTGGTTTGGGATACAAACACCGCCGGATTCTCAGTTACGATGATAACTCTGAATGTTAATGGAAAAAAAATCAATCCAGAACACTGAACAACACCAGATCTCAGTAGATCAAGTGATCGTGCTAATTTTCACACAAGCAAACACTAATCCGATGCTCAAATTATCGCCGGATTCTCACCTTTAAATCCACCGAAATTTCAAATTGAAATCTATCGGAATCTCAAATTTTTACCAGAAACAGTAAAATCATTGATTAGATTTCTGGATTTCAGTAAATGTTTCACGATTATCAAATACACAGCATTATCCCTCTATCGAATGCCAATGGTGACAAGATTTCATGATCTGAATAAGAAAATTCCGGCAACTATATATCTTGACAAAATTTCACGATAGAAATTTCCGGCGGCTAGATGTTGAAATTTTTTACAGCTGATGATCAGCATTTGAAATCCATGGAATCGATTAATATTTTCAGCAGTCAGATTGCTGGTAGAATCAAAGCCTTTATCAGAATCATTGATCGGATTCAATGATTATCCGATCGATGCCAGCAATTTTCCTCAAATGATCTTAAAAAAAATAATTGCTGGAAGAAATGCAGATCTATCTAGATTTTCAATGCTTGATCTAATAAATTTCTAACAGATCAAAGAGCAAAGCATGAATTTAATTGATCATATTTTTTATTTTCTGATGATTTGATGCTAATATAGCAAAGAAGACACGATTCCTAATACAGTAAACTAAAAAAAAACAATTCAAATACAGTAAAAACACTTCAACGATTCACAGATTTTGAGAATGTTTACAAACTGGAAATTTCTAAATCTAAAACATGTTCTTTTTTTTATTTTTCTCTAATGGAATTTGAGTTCTAAACATGAAAACAACAATTCAAAGAAGAAAAGGAGAAGAATAGGAAGAAGAAGAAGAAGAAGAAGAGGAAAAGAAGAAGAAGAAGAAGAAGAAAAAGAGAAAGAAGAACTTACCGAATTGGAATGGTTAGAAGAGAGGTTGGAATCCTCTATCTTGCTTCAGCCATTGCCGGAATTCTCCACCGGAAAGAGGATAAGAAAAAGAGGGGAAATAGGGAGAAGAAGAAGAAGAGGTAATAAGAGGTGGAGAGGAAGGGGAAGAAGAGAGGGCTTGGGCAAAAGAGAGAAGACAAGCCTCTCTTCCCCCTACGTATGATATTTATAATTTTGAACTTTTCTCCATAAGTCCCTCTTCTTTGTAAAATTACATTTCAAAAACCTCTCTTCAAAAAGTTATTTACAAAACAACTCAAAATGACTATGTTTTAGAAAATACAAAACTAAGTCTATTTTAACTCTAATTTTTTTATGATTTTCAAAAACTAAACTACTACAATTATGTCAAACACTAAAATAGGCATTAAAATGTAAAATAAAACTATTTTTCATGCATTTTCTATTTTTAATTCATTTTAGCTCATTCACTCAAAACCAGCATAAAATTGGGTTTTAAATCAATTTTTTATGAAATCATGCATATTTTTGATATGAAATAACCCTAAAATATATGCATGATCAAATACCCCCATGCTTATGTTTTGCTAGTCCTCGAGCAAACTAGAAAAATGCAAGAAATCAAACTATCACCTAACTCACTTTCGTAGGAATCACGGTTGCATTTAGCTCATGCAACAAGCCCTTTCAACCCCTGGGTTACCCCAGTGGACGAGTAAGGTCTCGTGAGGGTTTGCAGTGATGCTACCCACAAACATCTCTGTCTTGTATGCAAAATATTACACATCCTCATAAGCAGTAGGTAATTAAAGACTTTGTTTTCACAAATATTTCATGTTACAAAAAAAATCAAGACATAATTAGAGTCTTTTATATACCACCACAGAAAAAGAATTTCTTTCACTTTTCTAAATATCACAATTATTTATGTTTTATTCTTAGAAAATCCAATAAAAACAAGTTATCATTTATTTATCCTCACTCATATGTTTTTTGCACAGGTTTTCTTAATCACTTCTAAGCACTGAACTTTTCTTTCTTTTTAAGCTCTTTTCTCTCTTTTTTCATTTTTCACGCTTTTTCTTTTTGCGCACTTATTCTTCTCTTATAGCTTGCGTGTGGTCTGCTTTTATGCCTTGTGCAATGTCAATATCTTCTATACTTTTCCAATACATACCAAAAGATATCAACTAAGACATAAAAGTGACTTCCTTCATTCACCTTTATAATATGAGAGTCAAATATTTCAACTTGTATCTGTTCTCAGTTACTTAGGATCATGAAGTTTTCCACTCTCCTTTTCGAAAATGGAATTAAAAGTTTCAACTTACATCTAAGTTCCATCTACTAAGGATTGTGAAATTATCCAAACAACCTAACGCATGCTATTTCTCACTTTTTGAGCTCATGTTTTACGCTTTTGTTCATTTGCTTAGTTTTTCAAAAATAAAACTGTGCATATTCATATTTATGATTCAAAATAAACTCTAACATGTATTTATCATCATTTCTTTGAAATCCGCATAAATAACCATATTTTTAGATCTATGTCAGAAAAAATTTTCGTGGGGCTTAAAAATCCTCTAAAAACATCAGATTTGAAATAACATTCATATAAGTTCAAACTCTTTCTTTAAAAAGCTACTTTTCATGAGAGATGTGTAAACATGTGCAAGAATGTAAACAGAAATATCAAGGTGTGCATTCTACACCCTCCCCCATGCTTGAATGACACTGGCCCAGTGGCACTCCCCCATGCTTATATGAAACTACGTGAATGCACATGAGAGAAATAAATGAGGGAAAAGAGTAGAATAACCTGACATGAATTAAAAATGCACATTCTATGAATGTAATGAATGCAATGTATACATGACAAAACCTGAAACTCATGAAAAAAAACGGAAAATAAAACCAAATAAAATCTACAAATCCTAACAAATGTAAAGCTGTACAGAATATGGGTTGCCTCCCATAAAGCGCTAAGTTTCACGTCCCCAGCCAGACGGATCCCTGGAAAAATCCTTCATCGTCCATGAGATCAATGGACATGAAGTCAAACTCAATCGGGCTCTCTATGAAAAATAATGTCATCAGTGACATTGCGCAGTGTGTTCCCATCCTGTCTACCTCTGAATGGCTCGAAGTGCTCGATCCAACTCAACTCACCTATCTGATTTTCACGTAATTCTAGGTGATCCTCTTCTAGTGATTCCTTATCCTCCTCATGAGGTGGATCACTCAATAACCAAGCATATTCTGCTTCTACGAGGTCTTGAATGACATCAACCTCGAAAGAAGCCTCCTCAACAGCAGGCCCCATAGAAGCACGAAAAATGTTTAGCCGCATCTTCCTATTTCCGAATGACACATCCATCGCACCAGTGCTGCAATTGATGCACGCGTTGGCGGTAGCTAGGAAGGGGCAACCGAGAATAACAGGAGTCTGCTGCGGGCTATCAACTCCCTCCATATCTAATATCACGAAGTCGACAGGGAAATAACAATCCTCCACCTTGACTAAAACATCTTCAAGTATCCCTCTTGGGATCTTGATAGATCTATCTGCGAGCTGAAGAGTCATAGGTGTAGGTTTCATCTCTTTCAATCCAAATTGGTCATAAAAGAAACCCGGCAAGATGTTAACACTTGCCCCAAGGTCGAGCAACGCACGCCCAACAGTGATGTTTCCTATGACGCAAGAGATGATAGGAGTCCCTGGGTCCTTGAGCTTAGGTGGTGTTTGATGTTGCAATACTGCGCTCACCTGCCCGGTTAAATAAATCTTTTTCTGCACATGGGACATGGACTTCCTTTTCTGCGTACAAAGTTCTTTGAGGAACTTTGCATATGCAGGGACTTGTTGGATGGCATCTAGTAAAGGGAGGTTTATCTGAACGTGCTTGAATATCTCAAGCATCTCTTGCATGTTCACTCCAGCCTTACCTAATGCTCTCGGCCTTTCTAACGCCTCAGGAAAGGGGGCTTTGGGAATGTATGATGGTGAAGGCTCAGATCGAAGAACCTTCTTGCTTTCCTGAGGTAAAACCTTAGGGACAGACTGCTTCTCGCTTATCTTCTCTCTTTCTTCTGCAGCCTCCCTCGCTTGGTACTGCTTCCCACTCCTAAGGGTTACTACTTGAGCTTGCTCTTTATGTGCATCAGTCATATGCAAGCTACGCATGGGTTCCTTTCCCTTAGGGTTGACAATAGGCTGGCTAGGCAATGTCCCCTCACTTCGCCTACTAAGTGCTTCGGCAAGTTGCCCCATTTGAGTCTCTAATTTTGCAATAGACTGGGTATGTGAGCTCAAAGCTTGCAAAATCTTATCCTCAAAAGATTGACTATGTAAAGGCTCATGAGACTGGGGTTGAGTATAAACAGGTTGGACTGGGGGATAACTGGATCTTTGAAATCCAGGCGAATAACCGCCTTGACTTGGTTGACTCTGGGAAGGGTTGGATGGGTGGATCTGTGAGTTGCGCCATGAAAAATTGGGATGGTTTCGCCAACCCGGGTTATAAGTGTTGGAAAATGGATTGGGTGCGAGCCTAGCGAAGTTTTGAGCCATCTGAGCTTGCTCTTGGACAAACTCAGGATACTGTGGCGCAACTGGGCACTATAAAATATGGTGTGCAGGACTCGCACACAACGCGCACACCTGTTTGGCAGGAGAGGGACCCAACAAAAACTGATCTAATTTCTGGGATAGTTGGTCTACCTTGTTGCTTAACTCAAGGTTTATCCATATTTCAAAAATACCTGCCTTCTTAGTACTATCCTGTGCAGGTGCAGCCCTATCGAACCGTGAAGTTGTCGCATGGTGCATCGAATTTTCGCTCAATGTCTCAAAAAGCGACCACGCTTCATCCTCACTTTTTAGCATAAAAGTGCCCCCACATGATGAATCCACTATTTGTCTGTCCTTCTCGGTCAGGCCATCGTAAAAATACTGCACCAGTTGCCAACGAGGCACCTGGTGGTGGGGACACTTGCGGAGAAGATCTTTCATTCTCTCCCAAGTCTCGTAGAATTGTTCTCCCTCAATCTACGAGAAACTGATTATGGCTTTACGAAACTGATTCGTCTTACCAATTGGGAAGTACTTTTTAAGAAATTCACGTTGCATTCCTTCCCAAGTGGTAATTTGAACCGTATCGAGAGCCTTTAGCCAATGTTTAGCTTTATCTTTGAGAGAGAATGGAAACAACGTCAACCTCAATGCGTCATCTCCAAAATTGTTGATCCGCACTGTCGAGCAGATCTCCAAAAAATCATCAATATGACTATATGGGTCTTCGTTGCTTAGGCCATGAAATGATGGTAACATTTGAATGATACTGGCCTTTATTTCAAATTGATTGGCTCCTACATCAGGTCTCGTGATGCAGGAGGTGGGAGTGTATATGGTGGGCATGAAGTACTCCTTAAGGGTACGGAACAACGATCGAGTTTCGGCCATGGTGATAAGAAGAGGAGTTCTCCTAACAAGAAACTCAGAACTCAATTAGCTCGGGTCGAGTGATCGTTGCCTGTGCATACACCTTGAAGTAGACCGGTGTAGCACTCGTCCTAATTTTGGGTTTTCTACCTAACTAACGCGCTAGCGGCCAAACCACGCAAACCACAAAGCGAGTAAACTAAAAACAACAAAAACTAAACAAACACCACGCAGTTACACATAGCAGAGATTATGCATAAGAAATATCAAATCTATGTGTACGGTACCAATCGTACACAGTCACCTCTAAGGGGATCCTATTAGGTGGGCTGTGCAGAAAAGTAACCTCGTCTCTAAGATATGCACATACGTGGTTCTAAACCTCAATGGACACAAACACTAGGCAATAAAGTGAATACTAATATTACGCCGTTCCCCGGCAACGGTGCCAAAAATTTGATGTCTTCTTTATAATCGTTGTAATTTTGAAAAGATTTTTAAATGTAAAACATGTGAAAACCAGACATCAAATAATAAAAACCGGTTCTCACTAGTGGATGAGACCGGGTCGAACTCAGGGAACGGGAATATATCGTATTCAAGTACACAAATCTAACCTATTCTTTATTGCCGAATTATGTGAAATGTAAAATGTTCAGAAAAGTTAAAAACAACTAACTATTACAACAAATGAATACCCTTCGCAGAGGGCGTAAAGTGCAATATTTACAAACCCAATTAAATTCCTAATTCTAAAAATAAAAGCAAAAAGCAGCTTTATTCTTCGTACTTCGTATCACGTAATCAATTCCACTCCAATCCTGTGCTATCCTGCACAATTCAAAAGACACGAGCAGTACACGAGATAAAACTGAAAATTATACTTAAACTAACTAAATGCTAACATATAAAGGAAATTATGCACGAAATCTAAATGATTTATTTCAATTGAAAATGAATTCTAATTACGACTAACTAATTACTAATTAACAACTAATGACTCACTTAATCTAACAACATTTTATCGGACATTTATCAACAACACCTGAAATCCGATTCATTTTTTTTCATACTAATTCTATATTTTTGAATTCTTAATGTCTATTCAAATTTGACAATGCCCATCAAGTAATGCTCAAGAATCAATAGATCGATGCCTTCAATGGAAAATAATAACCCCCGATTCAAAAATCATTAATCACAACATTCCCATCAGATTCATAAAACTGATCACATTTTATTGAAAATATTTTCCAGAATTAACAACAATAGCATTCACCGGTATTTCCAACAGTAGTAATATTCACCGGAAGATGTGATGAACAAGAGTCACCGGAAAACAGTATCAGCATTAAAAAAAATTCAACAGCAAGTATTAATCAGATTCTCCTAACGATCATCGATTTAAATTTCAAACAAAACATTGATTCAAATTTTAACAGGAACATTGATCTAAACGATAAAAAGAACAAACATCATCCACCGGATTTAAACTCAGTTGTGAAATAAATTTCACGGTGGCTCCAGAAGAAAAACACTTGTTTACATCTTCACGATAAATGTGAAGTGATATTTTGCTTAAACAAGGGATTCTAACCAGAAACAGGGTTCAACAAGATTTCAATCAGTTTGAATTAGCCGGTGATCAAATTCAGTTGGTTTGGGATACAAACAGTTTGAATTAGCCGGTGATCAAATTCAGTTGGTTTGGGATACAAACACCGCCGGATTCTCAGTTACGATGATAACTCTGAATGTTAATGGAAAAAAAATCAATCCAGAACACTGAACAACACCAGATCTCAGTAGATCAAGTGATCGTGCTAATTTTCACACAAGCAAACACTAATCCGATGCTCAAATTATCGCCGGATTCTCACCTTTAAATCCACCGAAATTTCAAATTGAAATCTATCGGAATCTCAAATTTTTACCAGAAACAGTAAAATCATTGATTAGATTTCTGGATTTCAGTAAATGTTTCACGATTATCAAATACACAGCATTATCCCTCTATCGAATGCCAATGGTGACAAGATTTCATGATCTGAATAAGAAAATTCCGGCAACTATATATCTTGACAAAATTTCACGATAGAAATTTCCGGCGGCTAGATGTTGAAATTTTTTACAGCTGATGATCAGCATTTGAAATCCATGGAATCGATTAATATTTTCAGCAGTCAGATTGCTGGTAGAATCAAAGCCTTTATCAGAATCATTGATCGGATTCAATGATTATCCGATCGATGCCAGCAATTTTCCTCAAATGATCTTAAAAAAAATAATTGCTGGAAGAAATGCAGATCTATCTAGATTTTCAATGCTTGATCTAATAAATTTCTAACAGATCAAAGAGCAAAGCATGAATTTAATTGATCATATTTTTTATTTTCTGATGATTTGATGCTAATATAGCAAAGAAGACACGATTCCTAATACAGTAAACTAAAAAAAAACAATTCAAATACAGTAAAAACACTTCAACGATTCACAGATTTTGAGAATGTTTACAAACTGGAAATTTCTAAATCTAAAACAACATGTTCTTTTTTTTATTTTTCTCTAATGGAATTTGAGTTCTAAACATGAAAACAACAATTCAAAGAAGAAAAGGAGAAGAATAGGAAGAAGAAGAAGAAGAAGAAGAGGAAAAGAAGAAGAAGAAGAAGAAGAAAAAGAGAAAGAAGAACTTACCGAATTGGAATGGTTAGAAGAGAGGTTGGAATCCTCTATCTTGCTTCAGCCATTGCCGGAATTCTCCACCGGAAAGAGGATAAGAAAAAGAGGGGAAATAGGGAGAAGAAGAAGAAGAGGTAATAAGAGGTGGAGAGGAAGGGGAAGAAGAGAGGGCTTGGGCAAAAGAGAGAAGACAAGCCTCTCTTCCCCCTACGTATGATATTTATAATTTTGAACTTTTCTCCATAAGTCCCTCTTCTTTGTAAAATTACATTTCAAAAACCTCTCTTCAAAAAGTTATTTACAAAACAACTCAAAATGACTATGTTTTAGAAAATACAAAACCATGTCTATTTTAACTCTAATTTTTTTATGATTTTCAAAAACTAAACTACTACAATTATGTCAAACACTAAAATAGGCATTAAAATGTAAAATAAAACTATTTTTCATGCATTTTCTATTTTTAATTCATTTTAGCTCATTCACTCAAAACCAGCATAAAATTGGGTTTTAAATCAATTTTTTATGAAATCATGCATATTTTTGATATGAAATAACCCTAAAATATATGCATGATCAAATACCCCCATGCTTATGTTTTGCTAGTCCTCGAGCAAACTAGAAAAATGCAAGAAATCAAACTATCACCTAACTCACTTTCGTAGGAATCACGGTTGCATTTAGCTCATGCAACAAGCCCTTTCAACCCCTGGGTTACCCCAGTGGACGAGTAAGGTCTCGTGAGGGTTTGCAGTGATGCTACCCACAAACATCTCTGTCTTGTATGCAAAATATTACACATCCTCATAAGCAGTAGGTAATTAAAGACTTTGTTTTCACAAATATTTCATGTTACAAAAAAAATCAAGACATAATTAGAGTCTTTTATATACCACCACAGAAAAAGAATTTCTTTCACTTTTCTAAATATCACAATTATTTATGTTTTATTCTTAGAAAATCCAATAAAAACAAGTTATCATTTATTTATCCTCACTCATATGTTTTTTGCACAGGTTTTCTTAATCACTTCTAAGCACTGAACTTTTCTTTCTTTTTAAGCTCTTTTCTCTCTTTTTTCATTTTTCACGCTTTTTCTTTTTGCGCACTTATTCTTCTCTTATAGCTTGCGTGTGGTCTGCTTTTATGCCTTGTGCAATGTCAATATCTTCTATACTTTTCCAATACATACCAAAAGATATCAACTAAGACATAAAAGTGACTTCCTTCATTCACCTTTATAATATGAGAGTCAAATATTTCAACTTGTATCTGTTCTCAGTTACTTAGGATCATGAAGTTTTCCACTCTCCTTTTCGAAAATGGAATTAAAAGTTTCAACTTACATCTAAGTTCCATCTACTAAGGATTGTGAAATTATCCAAACAACCTAACGCATGCTATTTCTCACTTTTTGAGCTCATGTTTTACGCTTTTGTTCATTTGCTTAGTTTTTCAAAAATAAAACTGTGCATATTCATATTTATGATTCAAAATAAACTCTAACATGTATTTATCATCATTTCTTTGAAATCCGCATAAATAACCATATTTTTAGATCTATGTCAGAAAAAATTTTCGTGGGGCTTAAAAATCCTCTAAAAACATCAGATTTGAAATAACATTCATATAAGTTCAAACTCTTTCTTTAAAAAGCTACTTTTCATGAGAGATGTGTAAACATGTGCAAGAATGTAAACAGAAATATCAAGGTGTGCATTCTACACCCTCCCCCATGCTTGAATGACACTGGCCCAGTGGCACTCCCCCATGCTTATATGAAACTACGTGAATGCACATGAGAGAAATAAATGAGGGAAAAGAGTAGAATAACCTGACATGAATTAAAAATGCACATTCTATGAATGTAATGAATGCAATGTATACATGACAAAACCTGAAACTCATGAAAAAAAACGGAAAATAAAACCAAATAAAATCTACAAATCCTAACAAATGTAAAGCTGTACAGAATATGGGTTGCCTCCCATAAAGCGCTAAGTTTCACGTCCCCAGCCAGACGGATCCCTGGAAAAATCCTTCATCGTCCATGAGATCAATGGACATGAAGTCAAACTCAATCGGGCTCTCTATGAAAAATAATGTCATCAGTGACATTGCGCAGTGTGTTCCCATCCTGTCTACCTCTGAATGGCTCGAAGTGCTCGATCCAACTCAACTCACCTATCTGATTTTCACGTAATTCTAGGTGATCCTCTTCTAGTGATTCCTTATCCTCCTCATGAGGTGGATCACTCAATAACCAAGCATATTCTGCTTCTACGAGGTCTTGAATGACATCAACCTCGAAAGAAGCCTCCTCAACAGCAGGCCCCATAGAAGCACGAAAAATGTTTAGCCGCATCTTCCTATTTCCGAATGACACATCCATCGCACCAGTGCTGCAATTGATGCACGCGTTGGCGGTAGCTAGGAAGGGGCAACCGAGAATAACAGGAGTCTGCTGCGGGCTATCAACTCCCTCCATATCTAATATCACGAAGTCGACAGGGAAATAACAATCCTCCACCTTGACTAAAACATCTTCAAGTATCCCTCTTGGGATCTTGATAGATCTATCTGCGAGCTGAAGAGTCATAGGTGTAGGTTTCATCTCTTTCAATCCAAATTGGTCATAAAAGAAACCCGGCAAGATGTTAACACTTGCCCCAAGGTCGAGCAACGCACGCCCAACAGTGATGTTTCCTATGACGCAAGAGATGATAGGAGTCCCTGGGTCCTTGAGCTTAGGTGGTGTTTGATGTTGCAATACTGCGCTCACCTGCCCGGTTAAATAAATCTTTTTCTGCACATGGGACATGGACTTCCTTTTCTGCGTACAAAGTTCTTTGAGGAACTTTGCATATGCAGGGACTTGTTGGATGGCATCTAGTAAAGGGAGGTTTATCTGAACGTGCTTGAATATCTCAAGCATCTCTTGCATGTTCACTCCAGCCTTACCTAATGCTCTCGGCCTTTCTAACGCCTCAGGAAAGGGGGCTTTGGGAATGTATGATGGTGAAGGCTCAGATCGAAGAACCTTCTTGCTTTCCTGAGGTAAAACCTTAGGGACAGACTGCTTCTCGCTTATCTTCTCTCTTTCTTCTGCAGCCTCCCTCGCTTGGTACTGCTTCCCACTCCTAAGGGTTACTACTTGAGCTTGCTCTTTATGTGCATCAGTCATATGCAAGCTACGCATGGGTTCCTTTCCCTTAGGGTTGACAATAGGCTGGCTAGGCAATGTCCCCTCACTTCGCCTACTAAGTGCTTCGGCAAGTTGCCCCATTTGAGTCTCTAATTTTGCAATAGACTGGGTATGTGAGCTCAAAGCTTGCAAAATCTTATCCTCAAAAGATTGACTATGTAAAGGCTCATGAGACTGGGGTTGAGTATAAACAGGTTGGACTGGGGGATAACTGGATCTTTGAAATCCAGGCGAATAACCGCCTTGACTTGGTTGACTCTGGGAAGGGTTGGATGGGTGGATCTGTGAGTTGCGCCATGAAAAATTGGGATGGTTTCGCCAACCCGGGTTATAAGTGTTGGAAAATGGATTGGGTGCGAGCCTAGCGAAGTTTTGAGCCATCTGAGCTTGCTCTTGGACAAACTCAGGATACTGTGGCGCAACTGGGCACTATAAAATATGGTGTGCAGGACTCGCACACAACGCGCACACCTGTTTGGCAGGAGAGGGACCCAACAAAAACTGATCTAATTTCTGGGATAGTTGGTCTACCTTGTTGCTTAACTCAAGGTTTATCCATATTTCAAAAATACCTGCCTTCTTAGTACTATCCTGTGCAGGTGCAGCCCTATCGAACCGTGAAGTTGTCGCATGGTGCATCGAATTTTCGCTCAATGTCTCAAAAAGCGACCACGCTTCATCCTCACTTTTTAGCATAAAAGTGCCCCCACATGATGAATCCACTATTTGTCTGTCCTTCTCGGTCAGGCCATCGTAAAAATACTGCACCAGTTGCCAACGAGGCACCTGGTGGTGGGGACACTTGCGGAGAAGATCTTTCATTCTCTCCCAAGTCTCGTAGAATTGTTCTCCCTCAATCTACGAGAAACTGATTATGGCTTTACGAAACTGATTCGTCTTACCAATTGGGAAGTACTTTTTAAGAAATTCACGTTGCATTCCTTCCCAAGTGGTAATTTGAACCGTATCGAGAGCCTTTAGCCAATGTTTAGCTTTATCTTTGAGAGAGAATGGAAACAACGTCAACCTCAATGCGTCATCTCCAAAATTGTTGATCCGCACTGTCGAGCAGATCTCCAAAAAATCATCAATATGACTATATGGGTCTTCGTTGCTTAGGCCATGAAATGATGGTAACATTTGAATGATACTGGCCTTTATTTCAAATTGATTGGCTCCTACATCAGGTCTCGTGATGCAGGAGGTGGGAGTGTATATGGTGGGCATGAAGTACTCCTTAAGGGTACGGAACAACGATCGAGTTTCGGCCATGGTGATAAGAAGAGGAGTTCTCCTAACAAGAAACTCAGAACTCAATTAGCTCGGGTCGAGTGATCGTTGCCTGTGCATACACCTTGAAGTAGACCGGTGTAGCACTCGTCCTAATTTTGGGTTTTCTACCTAACTAACGCGCTAGCGGCCAAACCACGCAAACCACAAAGCGAGTAAACTAAAAACAACAAAAACTAAACAAACACCACGCAGTTACACATAGCAGAGATTATGCATAAGAAATATCAAATCTATGTGTACGGTACCAATCGTACACAGTCACCTCTAAGGGGATCCTATTAGGTGGGCTGTGCAGAAAAGTAACCTCGTCTCTAAGATATGCACATACGTGGTTCTAAACCTCAATGGACACAAACACTAGGCAATAAAGTGAATACTAATATTACGCCGTTCCCCGGCAACGGTGCCAAAAATTTGATGTCTTCTTTATAATCGTTGTAATTTTGAAAAGATTTTTAAATGTAAAACATGTGAAAACCAGACATCAAATAATAAAAACCGGTTCTCACTAGTGGATGAGACCGGGTCGAACTCAGGGAACGGGAATATATCGTATTCAAGTACACAAATCTAACCTATTCTTTATTGCCGAATTATGTGAAATGTAAAATGTTCAGAAAAGTTAAAAACAACTAACTATTACAACAAATGAATACCCTTCGCAGAGGGCGTAAAGTGCAATATTTACAAACCCAATTAAATTCCTAATTCTAAAAATAAAAGCAAAAAGCAACTTTATTCTTCGTACTTCGTATCACGTAATCAATTCCACTCCAGTCCTGTGCTATCCTGCACAATTCAAAAGACACGAGCAGTACACGAGATAAAACTGAAAATTATACTTAAACTAACTAAATGCTAACATATAAAGGAAATTATGCACGAAATCTAAATGATTTATTTCAATTGAAAATGAATTCTAATTACGACTAACTAATTACTAATTAACAACTAATGACTCACTTAATCTAACAACATTTTATTGGACATTTATCAACAACACCTGAAATCCGATTCATTTTTTTTTCATACTAATTCTATATTTTTGAATTCTTAATGTCTATTCAAATTTGACAATGCCCATCAAGTAATGCTCAAGAATCAATAGATCGATGCCTTCAATGGAAAATAATAACCCCCGATTCAAAAATCATTAATCACAACATTCCCATCAGATTCATAAAACTGATCACATTTTATTGAAAATATTTTCCAGAATTAACAACAATAGCATTCACCGGTATTTCCAACAATAGTAATATTCACCGGAAGATGTGATGAACAAGAGTCACCGGAAAACAGTATCAGCATTAAAAAAAATTCAACAGCAAGTATTAATCAGATTCTCCTAACGATCATCGATTTAAATTTCAAACAAAACATTGATTCAAATTTTAACAGGAACATTGATCTAAACGATAAAAAGAACAAACATCATCCACCGGATTTAAACTCAGTTGTGAAATAAATTTCACGGTGGCTCCACAAGAAAAACACCTGTTTACATCTTCACGATAAATGTGAAGTGATATTTTGCTTAAACAAGGGATTCTAACCAAAAACAGGGTTCAACAAGATTTCAATCAGTTTGAATTAGCCGGTGATCAAATTCAGTTGGTTTGGGATACAAACAGTTTGAATTAGCCGGTGATCAAATTCAGTTGGTTTGGGATACAAACACCGCCGGATTCTCAGTTACGATGATAACTCTGAATGTTAATGGAAAAAAAAATCAATCCAGAACACTGAACAACACCAGATCTCAGTAGATCAAGTGATCGTGCTAATTTTCACACAAGCAAACACTAATCCGATGCTCAAATTATCGTCGGATTCTCACCTTTAAATCCACCGAAATTTCAAATTGAAATCTATCAGAATCTCAAATTTTTACCAAAAACAGTAAAATCATTGATTAGATTTCTGGATTTCAGTAAATGTTTCACGATTATCAAATACACAGCATTATCCCTCTATCGAATGCCAATCGTGACAAGATTTCATGATCTGAATAAGAAAATTCCGGCAACTATATATCTTGACAAAATTTCACGATAGAAATTTCCGGCGGCTAGATGTTAAAATTTTTTACAGCTGATGATCAACATTTGAAATCCATGGAATCGATTAATATTTTCAGCAGTCAGATTGCTGGTAGAATCAAAGCCTTTATCAGAATCATTGATCGGATTCAATGATTATCCGATCGATGCCAGCAATTTTCCTCAAATGATCTTAAAAATAAATAATTGCTGGAAGAAATGCAGATCTATCTAGATTTTCAATGCTTGATCTAATAAATTTCTAACAGATCAAAGAGCAAAGCATGAATTTAATTGATCATATTTTTTATTTTCTGATGATTTGATGCTAATATAGCAAAGAAGACACGATTCCTAATACAGTAAACTAAAAAAAAAACAATTCAAATACAGTAAAAACACTTCAACGATTCACAGATTTTGAGAATGTTTACAAACTGGAAATTTCTAAATCTAAAACAACATGTTCTTTTTTTTATTTTTCTCTAATGGAATTTGAGTTCTAAACATGAAAACAACAATTCAAAGAAGAAAAGGAGAAGAATAGGAAGAAGAAGAAGAAGAAGAAGAGGAAAAGAAGAAGAAGAAGAAGAAGAAAAAGAGAAAGAAGAAGAACTTACTGAATTGGAATGGTTAGAAGAGAGGTTGGAATCCTCTATCTTGCTTCAGCCATTGCCGGAATTCTCCACCGGAAAGAGGATGAGAAAAAGAGGGGAAATAGGGAGAAGAAGAAGAAGAGGTAAGAAGAGGTGGAGAGGAAGGGGAAGAAGAGAGGGCTTGGGCAAAAGAGAGAAGACAAGCCTCTCTTCCCCCTACGTATGATATTTATAATTTTGAACTTTTCTCCATAAGTCCCTCTTCTTTGTAAAATTACATTTCAAAAACCTCTCTTCAAAAAGTTATTTACAAAACAACTCAAAATGACTATGTTTTAGAAAATACAAAACCATGTCTATTTTAACTCTAATTTTTTTATGATTTTCAAAAACTAAACTACTACAATTATGTCAAACACTAAAATAGGCATTAAAATGTAAAATAAAACTATTTTTCATGCATTTTCTATTTTTAATTCATTTTAGCTCATTCACTCAAAACCAGCATAAAATTGGGTTTTAAATCAATTTTTTATGAAATCATGCATATTTTTGATATGAAATAACCCTAAAATATATGCATGATCAAATACCCCCATGCTTATGTTTTGCTAGTCCTCGAGCAAACTAGAAAAATGCAAGAAATCAAACTATCACCTAACTCACTTTCGTAGGAATCACGGTTGCATTTAGCTCATGCAACAAGCCCTTTCAACCCCTGGGTTACCCCAGTGGACGAGTAAGGTCTCGTGAGGGTTTGCAGTGATGCTACCCACAAACATCTCTGTCTTGTATGCAAAATATTACACATCCTCATAAGCAGTAGGTAATTAAAGACTTTGTTTTCACAAATATTTCATGTTACAAAAAAAATCAAGACATAATTAGAGTCTTTTATATACCACCACAGAAAAAGAATTTCTTTCACTTTTCTAAATATCACAATTATTTATGTTTTATTCTTAGAAAATCCAATAAAAACAAGTTATCATTTACTTATCCTCACTCATATGTTTTCTGCACAGGTTTTCTTAATCACTTCTAAGCACTGAACTTTTCTTTCTTTTTAAGCTCTTTTCTCTCTTTTTTCATTTTTCACGCTTTTTCTTTTTGCGCACTTATTCTTCTCTTATAGCTTGCGTGTGGTCTGCTTTTATGCCTTGTGCAATGTCAATATCTTCTATACTTTTCCAATACATACCAAAAGATATCAACTAAGACATAAAAGTGACTTCCTTCATTCACCTTTATAATATGAGAGTCAAATATTTCAACTTGTATCTGTTCTCAGTTACTTAGGATCATGAAGTTTTCCACTCTCCTTTTCGAAAATGGAATTAAAAGTTTCAACTTACATCTAAGTTCCATCTACTAAGGATTGTGAAATTATCCAAACAACCTAACGCATGCTATTTCTCACTTTTTGAGCTCATGTTTTACGCTTTTGTTCATTTGCTTAGTTTTTCAAAAATAAAACTGTGCATATTCATATTTATGATTCAAAATAAACTCTAACATGTATTTATCATCATTTCTTTGAAATCCGCATAAATAACCATATTTTTAGATCTATGTCAGAAAAATTTTTCGTGGGGCTTAAAAATCCTCTAAAAACATCAGATTTGAAATAACATTCATATAAGTTCAAACTCTTTCTTTAAAAAGCTACTTTTCATGAGAGATGTCTAAACATGTGCAAGAATGTAAACAGAAATATCAAGGTGTGCATTCTACACCCTCCCCCATGCTTGAATGACACTGTCCCAGTGGCACTCCCCCATGCTTATATGAAACTACGTGAATGCACATGAGAGAAATAAATGAGGGAAAAGAGTAGAATAACCTGACATGAATTAAAAATGCACATTCTATGAATGTAATGAATGCAATGTATACATGACAAAACCTGAAACTCATGAAAAAAAATGGAAAATAAAACCAAATAAAATCTACAAATCCTAACAAATGTAAAACTGTACAGAATATGGGTTGCCTCCCATAAAGCGCTAAGTTTCACGTCCCCAGCCAGACGGATCCCTGGAAAAATCCTTCATCGTCCATGAGATCAATGGACATGAAGTCAAACTCAATCGGGCTCTCTATGAAAAATAATGTCATCAGTGACATTGCACAGTGTGTTCCCATCCTGTCTACCTCTAAATGGCTCGAAGTGCTCGATCCAACTCAACTTACCTATCTGATTTTCACGTAATTCTAGGTGATCCTCTTCTAGTGATTCTTTATCCTCCTCATGAGGTGGATCACTCAATAACCAAGCATATTCTGCTTCTACGAGGTCTTGAATGACATCAACCTCGAAAGAAGCCTCCTCAACAGCAGGCCCCATAGCAGCACGAAAAATGTTTAGCCGCATCTTCCTATTTCCGAATGACACATCCATCGCACCAGTGCGGCAATTGATGCACGCGTTGGCGGTAGCTAGGAAGGGGCGACCGAGAATAATAGGAGTCTGCTGCGGGCTATCAACTCCCTCCATATCTAATATCACGAAGTCGACAGGGAAATAACAATCCTCCACCTTGACTAAAACATCTTCAAGTATCCCTCTTGGGATCTTGATAGATCTATCTGCGAGCTGAAGAGTCATAGGTGTAGGTTTCATCTCTTTCAATCCAAATTGGTCATAAAAGAAACCCGGCAAGATGTTAACACTTGCCCCAAGGTCGAGCAACGCACGCCCAACAGTGATGTTTCCTATGACGCAAGAGATGATAGGAGTCTCTGGGTCCTTGAGCTTAGGTGGTGTTTGATGTTGCAATACTGCGCTCACCTGCCCGGTTAAATAAATCTTTTTCTGCACATGGGACATGGACTTCCTTTTCTGCGTACAAAGTTCTTTGAGAAACTTTGCATATGCAGGGACTTGTTGGATGGCATCTAGTAAAGGGAGGTTTATCTGAACGTGCTTGAATATCTCAAGCATCTCTTGCATGTTCACTCCAGCCTTACCTAATGCTCTCGGCCTTTCTAACGCCTCAGGAAAGGGGGCTTTGGGAATGTATGATGGTGAAGGCTCAGATCGAAGAACCTTCTTGCTTTCTTGAGGTAAACCTTAGGGACAGACTGCTTCTCGCTTATCTTCTCTCTTTCTTCTGCAGCCTCCCTCGCTTGGTACTGCTTCCCACTCCTAAGGGTTACTACTTGAGCTTGCTCTTTATGTGCATCAGTCATATGCAAGCTACGCATGGGTTCCTTTCCCTTAGGGTTGACAATAGGCTGGCTAGGCAATGTCCCCTCACTTCGCCTACTAAGTGCTTCGACAAGTTGCCCCATTTGAGTCTCTAATTTTGCAATAGACTTGGTATGTGAGCTCAAAGCTTGCTAAATCTTATCCTCAAAAGATTGACTATGTAAAGGCTCATGAGACTGGGGTTGAGTATAAACAGGTTGGACTGGGGGATAACTGGATCTTTGAAATCCAGGCGAATAACCGCCTTGACTTGGTTGACTCTGGGAAGGGTTGGATGGTTGGATCTGTGAGTTGCGCCATGAAAAATTGGGATGGTTTCGCCAACCCGCGTTATAAGTGTTGGAAAATGGATTGGGTGCAAGCCTAGCGAAGTTTTGAGCCATCTCAGCTCGCTCTTGGACAAACTCAGGATACTGTGGCGCAACTGGGCACTGTAAAATATGGTGTGCAGGACTCGCACACAACGCGCACACCTGTTTGGCAGGAGAGGGACCCAACAAAAACTGATCTAATTTCTGGGATAGTTGGTCTACCTTGTTGCTTAACTCAAGGTTTATCCCTATTTCAAAAATACCTGCCTTCTTAGTACTATCCTGTGCAGGTGCAGCCCTATCGAACCGTGAAGTTGTCGCATGGTGCATCGAATTTTCGCTCAATGTCTCAAAAAGCGACCACGCTTCATCCTCACTTTTTAGCATAAAAGTGCCCCCACATGATGAATCCACTATTTGCCTATCCTTCTCGGTCAAGCCATCGTAAAAATACTGCACTAGTTGCCAACGAGGCACCTGGTGGTGGGGACACTTGCGGAGAAGATCTTTCATTCTCTCCCAAGTCTCGTAGAATTGTTCTCCCTCAATCTGCGAGAAACTGATTATGGCTTTACAAACTGATTCGTCTTACCAATTGGGAAGTACATTTTAAGAAATTCACGTTGCATTCCTTCCCAAGTGGTAATTTGAACCGTATCGAGAGCCTTTAGCCAATGTTTAGCTTTATCTTTGAGAGAGAATGGAAACAACGTCAACCTTAATGCGTCATCTCCAAAATTGTTGATCCGCACTGTCGAGCAGATCTCCAAAAAATCATCAATATGACTATATGGGTCTTCGTTGCTTAGGCCATGAAATGATGGTAACATTTGAATGATACTGGCCTTTATTTCAAATTGATTGGCTCCTACATCAGGTCTCGTGATGCAGGAGGTGGGAGTGTATATGGTGGGCATGAAGTACTCCTTAAGGGTACGGAACAACGACCGAGTTTCGGCCATGGTGATAAGATGAGGAGTTCTCCTAACAAGAAACTCAGAACTCAATTAGCTCGGGTCGAGTGATCGTTGCCTGTGCATACACCTTGAAGTAGACCGGTGTAGCACTCATCCTAATTTTGGGTTTTCTACCTAACTAACGCGCTAGCGGCCAAACCACGCAAACCACAAAGCGAGTAAACTAAAAACAACAAAAACTAAACAAACACCACGCAGTTACACATAGCAGAGATTATGCATAAGAAATATCAAATCTATGTGTACGGTACCAATCGTACACAGTCACCTCTAAGGGGATCCTATTAGGTGGGTTGTGCAAAAAAGTAAGCTCGTCTCTAAGATATGCACATACGTGGTTCTAAACCTCAATGCACACAAACACTAGGCAATAAAGTGAATACTAATATTACGCCGTTCCCCGGCAACGGCGCCAAAAATTTGATGTCTTCTTTATAATCGTTGTAATTTTGAAAAGATTTTTAAATGTAAAACATGTGAAAACCAGACATCAAATAATAAAAACCGGTTCTCACTAGTGGATGAGACCGGGTCGAACTCAGGGAACGGGAATATATCGTATTCAAGTACACAAATCTAACCTATTCTTTATTGCCGAATTATGTGAAATGTAAAATGTTCAGAAAAGTTAAAAACAACTAACTATTACAACAAATGAATACCCTTCGCAGAGGGCGTAAAGTGCAATATTTACAAACCCAATTAAATTCCTAATTCTAAAAATAAAAGCAAAAAGCAACTTTATTCTTCGTACTTCGTATCACGTAATCAATTCCACTCCAGTCCTGTGCTATCCTGCACAATTCAAAAGACACGAGCAGTACACGAGATAAAACTGAAAATTATACTTAAACTAACTAAATGCTAACATATAAAGGAAATTATGCACGAAATCTAAATGATTTATTTCAATTGAAAATGAATTCTAATTATGACTAACTAATTACTAATTAACAACTAATGACTCACTTAATCTAACAACATTTTATCGGACATTTATCAACAACACCTGAAATCCGATTCATTTTTTTTCATACTAATTCTATATTTTTGAATTCTTAATGTCTATTCAAATTTGACAATGCCCATCAAGTAATGCTCAAGAATCAATAGATCGATGCCTTCAATGGAAAATAATAACCCCCGATTCAAAAATCATTAATCACAACATTCCCATCAGATTCATAAAACTGATCACATTTTATTGAAAATATTTTCCAGAATTAACAACAATAGCATTCACCGGTATTTTCAACAGTAGTAATATTCACCGGAAGATGTGATGAACAAGAGTCACCGGAAAACAGTACCAGCATTAAAAAAAATTCAACAACAAGTATTAATCAGATTCTCCTAACGATCATCGATTTAAATTTCAAACAAAACATTGATTCAAATTTTAACAGGAACATTGATCTAAACGATAAAAAGAACAAACATCATCCACCGGATTTAAACTCAGCTGTGAAATAAATTTCACGGTGGCTCCAGAAGAAAAACACTTGTTTACATCTTCACGATAAATGTGAAGTGATATTTTGCTTAAACAAGGGATTCTAACCAGAAACAGGGTTCAACAAGATTTCAATCAGTTTGAATTAGCCGGTGATCAAATTCAGTTGGTTTGGGATACAAACAGTTTGAATTAGCCGGTGATCAAATTCAGTTGGTTTGGGATACAAACACCGCCGGATTCTCAGTTACGATGATAACTCTGAATGTTAATGGAAAAAAAAATCAATCCAGAACACTGAACAACAGCAGATCTCAGTAGATCAAGTGATCATGCTAATTTTCACACAAGCAAACACTAATCCGATGCTCAAATTATCGCCGGATTCTCACCTTTAAATCTACCAAAATTTCAAATTGAAATCTATCGGAATCTCAAATTTTTACCAGAAACAGTAAAATTATTGATTAGATTTCTGGATTTTAGTAAATGTTTCACGATTATCAAATACACAGCATTATCCCTCTATCGGATGCCAATCGTGACAAGATTTCATGATCTGAATAAGAAAATTCCGGCAACTATATATCTTGACAAAATTTCACGATAGAAATTTCCGGCGGCTAGATGTTGAAATTTTTTACAGCTGATGATCAGCATTTGAAATCCATGGAATCGATTAATATTTTCAACAGTCAGATTGTTGGTAGAATCAAAGCCTTTATCAGAATCATTGATCGGATTCAATGATTATCCGATCGATGCCAGCAATTTTCCTCAAATGATCTTAAAAAAAATAATTGCTGGAAGAAATGCAGATCTATCTAGATTTTCAATGCTTGATCTAATAAATTTCTAACAGATCAAAGAGCAAAGCATGAATTTAATTGATCATATTTTTGATTTTCTGATGATTTGATGCTAATATAGCAAAGAAGACACGATTCCTAATACAGTAAACTAAAAAAAAAACAATTCAAATACAGTAAAAACACTTCAACGATTCACAGATTTTGAGAATGTTTACAAACTGGAAATTTCTAAATCTAAAACAACATGTTCTTTTTTTTATTTTTCTCTAATGGAATTTGAGTTCTAAACATGAAAACAACAATTCAAAGAAGAAAAGGAGAAGAATAGGAAGAAGAAGAAGAAGAAGAGGAAAAGAAGAAGAAGAAGAAGAAGAAAAAGAGAAAGAAGAAGAACTTACCGAATTGGAATGGTTAGAAGAGAGGTTGGAATCCTCTATCTTGCTTCTGCCATTGTCGGAATTCTCCACCGAAAAGAGGATGAGAAAAAGAGCGGAAAATAGGGAGAAGAAGAAGAAGAGGTAAGAAGAGATGGAGAGGAAGGGGAAGAAGAGAGGGCTTGGGCAAAAGAGAGAAGACAAGCCTCTCTTCCCCCTACGTATGATATTTATAATTTTGAACTTTTCTCCATAAGTCCCTCTTCTTTCTAAAATTACATTTCAAAAACCTCTCTTCAAAAAGTTATTTACAAAACAATTCAAAATGACTATGTTTTAGAAAATACAAAACTAAGTCTATTTTAACTCTAATTTTTTTATGATTTTCAAAAACTAAACTACTACAATTATGTCAAACACTAAAATAGGCATTAAAATGTAAAATAAAACTATTTTTCATGCATTTTCTATTTTTAATTCATTTTAGCTCATTCACTCAAAACCAACATAAAATTGGGTTTTAAATCAATTTTTTATGAAATCATGCATATTTTTTATATGAAATAACCCTAAAATATATGCATGATCAGTATGACAGACTCAAAACCTTTCTATTAAAAACTGGTTTTTCTGTAGGCAAAGCAGACTCGACATTATTTGTGAAAATAGTGAATAATCGTACCCTAATTGTTCAAATATATGTAGACGATATCATCTTTGGATCTACTAACAGCACTCTCTGTGAAGAATTTTCTAAGTCCATGCAGAAGGAATTCGAAATGAGTATGATGGGAGAACTCAACTACTTTCTTGGACTGCATATTAAGCAAACCAAGGATGGAGTTTTCATCAATCAATCTAAGTATGCTCGTGAACTTCTGCTTCAAAAACCACTCCTATGAGCACTACTACTGTTTTGGACAAAGATGAAGATGGTAAGTCTGTAGATACAAAGGTATACCGAGGTATGATAGGATCACTACTGTATTTAATTGCTAGCCATCCAGATATTATGTTCAGTGTTTGCTTGTGTGCTAGATTTCAGTCAAATCCAAAAGAATCGCATCTTAAAGCTGTAAAAAGAATAATGAGATATTTAAAAGACACAGTTGATTTTGGATTATTCTATTCAAAATCCTCTACATTTGATCTAATCTCATACAGCGATGCTGACTTTGCTGGAAGTAAATCTGACAGAAAAAGCACAAGTGGAACATGTCATATGCTAGGGCACTCACTAGTATCATGGTTCAGTAAGAAACAAAACTGTGTATCCTTATCAACTACTGAAGCTGAATACATTGCTGCTAGCCTAGCTTGTACACAAGTTATCTAGATGAAACAAACCTTAAAATATTTTGGTTTAAATTTTGAAAATACAACTATTTTCTGTGATAATACTAGTGCTATAAACTTATCTAAGAATCCTATTTTACACTCATGAACTAAGCACATTCAAATAAGACACCACTTCTTAAGAGAACAAGTCATAAACAACATAATTAAACTCGAATTCATACCCACTAATCAACAGTTAGCAGACATATTCACTAAACCATTGAAACATGAAGACTTTACACGAATTAGAAGAAAACTAGGAATATGCAAACTAAGTGACTTATAAATTAATTACACTTATTAAAATTAATACTTCTTATAAGTTATGTTAAAATCTTATTTTAAAAGGTTTTTCTTCTTATCGATTTTTTTGTTAGTCAAACTAGGTTTTCATATTTACGTATACTCTTAACTCTTATAAAACACATTCTTTATGTCTTTCAACTTGTCATCTTTCAAGTACACATCCATAATGACTCCTTGTCCTATTTCCTTTCACTCATATCCATAAAGAACTAATTATATTAAAGTAAAAGCTATCATGACATTGTTCACATCACTCATCTCATAACTCCTTTATTATTTTTATCCTTTTGTGAAAACTTCTCTTACGATAAGTTGGTTCACCTTCAACATGATAACATATTTCACTCAACCGGCCTACATAACTTAAAATAGTATTTTATGAGAAATCTTGCTTTTCAAATTTTAGTCAAAATCGAATGATTATCTTTTTTACCTTCTTCTAAAGATCTAGTTGTTGTGTTTTACGTATAATTTTTACTATATCATTTGTTATATCATATATTACGTACACTCTATTTCTATCATGTCTTCCTTTCCTCCTATCGAGACACTTCACTAAAATCTTAATGCCTTTCATGAAAAATTCAAATGATTATCCTCTCTTACCACCTTTTAAGTTGTTATATTTCACGTAAATTTTTACTATATCATCTATTATATCATAGCTTAAGAACAATCTATTATCATCTCTTCATGCTTTACATCTTTTACAAAAAAGTGTTATAAAATCCTCTTTTCAAAAAACTTGTACTCCACTCTTTTTTACTGTTATTCTCATAAGTACGATTTGTACCACCTTTTTTTTATCTCTCTCTCTCTCTACATTATACGAAGTGACTTTCCATCCGTGATCATGACTCTCTCATATATTTTATATCTCTCTTCAATCGAGATTCATTAAAACCTTGTCCTTAAGCAAAACTTAATTTCTTGTCTATCATAACTCCACTTTATGTCATCTCCTATTTAACATCAAGTGATTGTTGTCCTCTATGACCACTCTCATTTCTCTATATATCCGTATCACCCTTCTTTATATCTATTCACACTCCTTTCACGTATACCAAAATATACACTTCTTAAATGAGAAAGTATTGCATTTCCTCATACTTTCCTGTTTGTCCTATTCCAAACCCCCTCTTCACGAATTCGAAATGCTTTCACATAAAGTAAATTCTTGAAAAGTTGTTTGTTCTTATTAGGCCATTATTCACTCTATATCTATTCTTCATGATCTTCACGAAAATCTTTAAAACTCGTGAATCATTCTCTCTCTTGCGTTTAATATGACACTCCATACTCAATTCATGACACTTCTCATTATTCAATAAACTCGCCCATAGTAAATTCGTTATATATATAGAACAATTATTTTGAAACTATGTCCTTCTTAACATATATACTCATATAATACACTATCTTCCAAAATTGATTTGATTTGTCATTCACAAGCTTCTTATTTTACAACTCACGCATTTCCTCTTTTAGCTAAAATCTAAAAATCCTTCACTTTCAATGTCATTCATTTCTTATCACCATTATTTTTCTCCTTCTATTTATTAGATTGATTCATATCTCATTCCCCATGAATATCTCTATTCTCTTACAAACTCTTACTCCTTCCAAGTTTTTTTTTTTTTCCTCTCTTGCTCGTTCTTCCTAAGCTCTTGACATGGCTTCCTCCTCAAATAATGTAATCACTGCCGCCGATCTAAGGTATCCCGATCTATTTCACCACTACAACTCTCTTTGCTCACGACCAATTCATGAAGGTAAATTGGTTCACTACGACGACTTCGTATTATTTGACCTAGAAAGATCTCTCCCCGAACTTAAACACTTACTAGGATCTTCATCCCAAGCTGCCTACTATCCCGAACTCGTCCGACTCTTCTACACAAATTTTTCCTCTGATCATGAGCAAACTACCATCACCACCAAAGTACGCGGACGCCTGATGTTCTTTAATGCTTCCTCATTAGGCAGAATTCTCAACCTTCCTTCCACCGACATAGACCTAGACAACATAGTACCACTCGACCGGTCGGTACTTCGACAAGTTCTTCTCTGTACCAACTGCACACACCTTCCCTGGCAAGTGCCAAGAAAAATCTCTCTCCTCCTCTATGCAAAATTTTTGTTCTACTCAGATAAATTGGTCCAACATTCTTTTCGCCCTTTTTATTCGCTATAAAAAATTCAAGCCTCTTCTTTTCGGGTGTTTTATAACTCCCATTTTAAAATACTTCAAAGTACCCCTTCAAAATGAAGTTATCCTCTATCCCTCTCAGATCCTCAATGCTACTTCCTTCAATCTAAGGTCCCTGCACCCTCCCGGCTCTGATGAAGAAGATCCAATATCCAACTTTGATTACTTCTCTGCACTGATGGATGTCCAGCGTTCTCAGAATCGCATACTTCGCAATCAAGCCTCGTTGCAGCAAACTCTACAGACCCTCCAGCCGGATCAAGCCACCCGTTCACTTCAATCCTCTCCACCTTCGGAGTAAACTCATTTGTTTTTGGACTGTAATAATTTATTTTTTTTGGTCTGTAATAACTCTCTTACTCTGATCCCTTCCTTTTTGTCTATGACAAAGGGGGAGAAAACCTGTCTCCATTATTGGAGAAAAATACTCGTATTTAACATTTTTCAATATTTTTATGATAAGTATTATTTCTATGCATAATGTCTTTTTGACAAGGGGAGCATATTTTGTCATCATCAAAAAGGGGGAGAATGTTGAGAAACTCTGTTTTGATGTCACATAATATGATACACTGTCTTATTTGATTTCATATGATATGATAATATGTCTTCTTGAAAAATGTTATATTATGACTGGATATGCTTTGCCATATATCTAACGAGTATTTGATGCAAGGATATCTCACTCAAAAAGGATGGAGACCTCTTGTTCAAGTACAACTATGGTGCAATCATACTCCTTGAAGAAAAAGCTTATTGAGTCATGCATTCCTAAAGACCATCTAAAGAGATCAGCTACCTTAAGTTGAAGATTTTTTCTTTTTTAGAGTCATATGTAACAGAACCTTCAGAAGCATGCATATTGCATATTACGTACTCATTCATAAAAGCTATTTCATAAAAGTATACGATAGTTTCAAAAATCTCCTTTTTGAAAACAAATAATTGTACCTTCTTACAACCCTTTATGAAAAAGGTATTTTGACATGATTTCAAAATGTAATAATTGTACCTTATATCATATACAAGACAACTTGAAAAGTAATGATTTTAAAAATAGGAAAAAGACAAAACATGAAATCGGCTACACAAAGAAAAACAAATATAATACTTATTGAAAAGACTCTAGTTACCTTCTTTAAAGAAATGATTTCAAATATAGGAAAAAGACAAAACATGAAATCGGCTACACAAAGAAAAAAATAAATATAATATGTTTTGAAAAGACTCTAGTTACCTTTTTACAAATCCATAGAATGTCGACTTACTTGAAGTCATCATTCTCTTTGTATAGCATTAAATACCTCCTGTAAGAAATCTTTGTTAATATCCTTCTCAAGAATGTCGACTTACTTGAAGTCTTCATTCTCTCTGTAGACTTTGAAAAACACATCATAAAGAAAACTCTTGATATGACTATGTACAAATAAATATCTCAAAGCATTTATTATACTTACACCCATTTTAAGTAAAGAAGTACTTATGTACCACAAATCATTAATTAGGATAAAGACAAAACTACATGACAGCCTACAATCCAACGTTCAATGTACTATTGTAAGAAATAGACTTTTTACATAAAATATATATTACCTAAAATATTACAACGACTAGTGTACCCTATATTTTACTTTTATGGAAAAAAGACTTTCTCGAATTTCTCTAAAGATGTTTTTTGAAATGACATGACATTTCACATCTCAAAAAGGCTACGATTTCAAAAAATAACGACTACTTTTTTAAAGCTATATACACATACTCAAATGAACTATTCAAGACAAGGAATGGATATGTGAGCTTACAGCGAGAAAAATTCCTATTCGATATTTGAAAGAGAGCCTAGAAAAAGAAAGAGAAAAGAAAGAGAAAAAGTCAAGAATAACTCTTTGACAAAGAGTATCTTCTGAGTGAAAAGAACAGAACATTCTGAGAATCCTTCATTCGTGCATTCATATCATTCTGAAGGTTCTATAGGAAGTATTGGAACTTTCTGTTATTTACTGTATTCCTTCTTTGTTGATAGAAGTAGACCTCTGAGAAAGAGGGTGTTGCCCTTCTCTGTTGAGAGAAGAAGACCTCTGTGTAAGAGGGTGTTGTCCTTCTCTGTTGAGAGAAGAAGACCTCTCTGGAAGAGGGTGTGCCCCTTCTCTGTTGAGAGAAGAAGACCTCTGAGGAAGAGGGTGTTGTACTATTTATCCGGTGACTCGGATGTTATAGTGGAAAGCTCAAGTGGTTTGCTTGGGGACTGGATGTAGGTCAGGGTTTTGACTGAACCAGTATAAATCTTGTGTTTATTGTGTTGTGCCTTATTGCCTCATTTTTTATTTTATCAATTTGCATCGTATTTCACTATTCACCCCCCCCTCTAGTGGAATTTCACAGGAATCCTTGAGTATAAGACTCCTCGCTCGGCATGGTTCTCCTCGTCTTAGGAGCCATTTATCTATACACACACAAGCACTTGTTTTTAGTTTCTTGATGTATATGAGGAAATAAAAACTTTATTTACTTAATATACATCACATTTACACAAGCATCACCTTAAACAAAACGTCATGCCGCACTGGCAGACTTAGGCATTGAGAAACTATATACATGAGTCTCCTGACTCAAAAAACATCACCAGTCTCTTTAAGACCTAGATTTCTTTGACGATGATGAACACATAAACGTTCATCTATTGCCACATGTCCTTGGTGCAGGCACAACTAGTTTTGGCTTGGGCGGCACTTTCGCACTCTCAAGCGAATATTGGGGATACATGAGGAAAGTCAGACCACTCTCCCAGTTGGCAAGATCAAGACTCTGGGAGTCTGAAATAATGATCGGCGAACAGAAGGAATCCCCTCTTTCATTCCTGCCATTTAAGCTCGACGAGTGATAGACTTCCGTAGGGAAGTTCCATCAGAAGATGTTGAGGTATGGTTGCTCCCAACACTAGAGTGATGCGGTCCACTGACACGCGAAGTCTCATCCTTGAGACCCTTTGATGCCCGCCGACCCATATCGGCGGTATATTTCCTTTGACATTTGTTGGTGGAATGGCCATCTTCGCCACAGTATTGGCAGTCTTGAACTTCATACGGGCATATCCACTCATCGTGCATGGCCTTGCAACAATAGCAGTAACCGCGCGAGTCATGAGTTGTCATCTATACAAAGATGCACTCAATTCAGTACAAAAGTCTAAAAACATATACTTACAGTGCGATATCGTGACATGACGGATCTTGAACTAGGTTTCTCAGACATATGCTCTGATACCAATTCTGTAACGCCCCGGATTTCCAAAACAAAGCTAAGTAAAAATTTTCATGAATTTCTTTTTTTTTCTTTTCAGCGAAACTTAGAAAAGCTTTTAGTAACGGAATCAGACGATAATGAGTCGTCAGTTTAGAAAACTCCGAGCACGTTGCAGGTATGTGGCCAAGCAACTCATCGACCACCGAAGTGTTCCATTTTATCGAAAACCCCATGTTTATTACAACATCACTGCTTGAAAAAGCAGTATAGGTTCAATAAAAGGAAACAGTACAACTCTACCTAGAGAAACCCTGGAACTCGATGTCGCTTTGCTCCGCATATTGCCACGCAGGTCCAACACCTGAAATCCCCATTAAACGAGTTCAGAATCACTGATGGTCTGGTAAGCATGCAGTCATACATCCATTCAACTCAAGTACAAATAATGACCACTCAGGGTCACAATGCGCAATAACGATGCTCAAGCCTCCAAGACTTAGCGTATATCGCAAGAGCCTCCGCAGGGCTATGAGTTGAACATCCGCTCAAGTATTCATGACTTAGAGCAAGCCTTTTCAGGGCTGTGATTTGGATAACTGCTTAAGTCTCTAGGACATAGCCATGACCTCTTCCGGGTCTCAAAGGGATGTCTAGCTCAAGTCTTCATACTTGGCACATCAGTATCCCACGCATCTAAGGACAGCTCATCGAGCTTCGTTTAGTCGTGCGGATAGAACATGGGACTTTGCCCAGTCAGTCCAGTCGTATACCGAACATGACACATTCACAAAGGTTATGCAGGACTGACTCAACAACGTCATCCACTCATACATTCAAGCATCGTTGAACCTAAGCTAATGCATTGTTTCGGTATTTAACCTCTTCCACCCATGGTACGCGCGCGAAGCATTGTCCGCGCATCAACGCGACGTTCTGGGGGTTGATTATTCTATGTATTTTAGATACCCCAGAGGCCTGTTGACCCTATCCATAGTAGGGCAGTGTGTTTCAACTGGGAGAACCCTACTAGGCCCATATTCGGATGCATCATCTACTTGCAGTAGTTGGGTTCAATTCTTAGATCTTAAAGATAACCACGACCCCAAAACCCATGAGTGACTGAGGTCATCATGGACTCTATCAGGTCCAAAGTAAAATATGTGTCACTCAAGGCTGTACCATCACTGTCATTCCACAGTGAGCATAATTCCTGAAGGGGTCTGCCAGTTTTACAATTACTTGGACAGATATAAGCATGCCATTCAGGCAGCTCGTGCTTTAGCACTACGGGAGTATGTACCCGACCCCATTCAGTCTGCCCCAACACAGTCATTACTGAGGGGGTACCCCTAACACAATTTTCAACCGCGGGGTAATTGCGACCTTAAGTCTTATTCATATGCATGCAGAACACCGCTCTTGGCACTGCGGCCACCACGAGCATCACACCTCTTTTGGGTGGAAACAACACACTCTGGCTCATCAGCCCTTACGAGTCTGGTTGTGTAACTGTTCTCAATGAGCATGCATATGACTCGATCTAAATAGATCGACTGCTCGGCATATTTTTACGCAACGAGTCCAAACCTAGTCAAGGCGCAACCTCTACTCTGGCTCAGCGGCCCTTACGAGCAAGGTGCCCTTGCAGGCACAGAGATACGACTCATTCTGGCATGGTTCCATCAACGAACATCATTATGTCGTTCCATTGGTTCCGGCAGCTCTTCTGCCAACCGTTCTGGCATCGTTCTATTGGTGAGAAATCGCTACGCTTAACTTGGGAAATGGACGTGCACCGTTGTACGTACTTTGCATCCATCAAGGTTGCAGGAACCCTGGGCCATAGTCAGGCCATACGTAATTGACTTAGTCTTTACGTAAAGAGCATTTTGCCAAAAAGCAAAGCCTTTCCAATAGGGGCTTCATTCGTCAAGCAGAATCTTGAACGAGGAGCGGTCAGGGAATCGCATTGGCGATTTGAAGTTGATCTCCATTTGAACGCTCATTTATGTGTCGTATATTTAGTATAAGCAGGAGCCTTGGTGTCATTCAACATGATGGCGTAAGTAAATACATTGCAGAAAGCAGGAGCCTTGGCATCATACGACACGACGGCGTAAGTAATGCATAATCGGAAGTGCAGTAATCAGAAGTGCAGAAAACAGGGAGCCTTGGCATCATACGATGCGACGGCAAAGGTAAAATACATAGCATGTGCGATATAGGACGCGTCGGTAGAATCAACAAATATACACCTAGATCTGCATCCAATGATAGTTACGAGGCGAGCGGGTGAACACCGAAGTGTTCTGAAGAGCTCAACCAAGAACTAAGGTGAGATACCATTTTTAAAATGCATATACTGCGTATTTGAATATAATATATCTGACGATAGTTATGAGACGAGCGGGTGAACACCGAAGTATCCAAAAAGGGCTCAATCAAGAACTAAAGCAAGATATTACTTCAGAAAGTATATGCTATATACAAATAATCAAATACTTGAGAGAGATGGATCAACGAAGCGAACTTACTTCAAATCGTGAAAGAAACGGCTCAGGAACGCTTCGATGCTTCGAACGAGGCTCGACTTCAAAAAGGATCAACTTCGAACTTCAGACGAAAAAGGACTTCGACTTCGACTTTGAACCAAACCAGGTTCAAGTCAAGTCAACTGGGTTTGGACGTAGGTCAGGTAGGTTCAGACTTAGGTCAATTGGGTTAGGACCAGGTCAGGCAGGCTAAGACCAGATCAAGCAGGCTCAGGCTAAGTCAGGTAGGCTCAGACCTACTGGGCTAGGTAGGGGAGGTTTTAGGAAGTAGGAGAGAGAAAGATGAGGCTAGAAAGGGGGGGGATGATTTTTCTAAAGGGGGAGGGCCTTTATTTATAGAAAATGAAACTTGGGCCCCAAGTTTCCCCTTTACCATTTTGCCCTTGGCTTCTTTTTAATACCAAGAGGTTCCTTGGTGTGGGCCCCACTTGGATATTCCATGGGATATTTTTGTGGGTCCCACCAAATATTTTCTGAGGAATATTTCTGTGGGTCTCACCAATATTTTTGTGGGTTCCGCAAAAATTTTGGGTTTTCGGCAATTTTTTTCCAAAAAATTTTGAGTACGTCATTCCCTTCGTATTGACGTAACTAAGAAAGTTGGCTCGAGGAAATCTCTTGATTTCATTCAGGTAGGAAATTATGGCTTTCAGAGTGTTTGAGTATATATTCGCGAATCGACGAATATCCTAAGTATAACTGACTCGCAGGAATTGATTTGTTTCGCATTCTGAGAAAAAATGCTATTTTTACCGGTAAATGCCTCATGAATTTTATTCAGATATTTTCTGAAAAATTGTGGGTCTTACAGACCCAATAATTGAATTGAATTAAAAATGAAAACCTAATCTAAAACTAAAAGAAAGGTGTCTTCAGTGCTTGAGTTCTTGTTCTTGTGTGTTCCCTTCTTCTGCTTTTCTTATTTGCATATCACTTTGTGGTCCCTCTGAGGGCACTTCTGAGAGCCCGAGGGGACGTCAGATGGTACTTTTAGGGCACGAAAAAGGGCTCTACTGCATGTTCCAACGCTTCCCTGCAGAACATAAAAACACAAAACAAGCAGTACGCGGACAACTAACACGAATTTACAAACTAATGATAAAAAGAGTTCATCAAAAACAAGTTTTGAATTGACTAAACTAAACATGAACTAAACTATGAACAAACTAATCTAACAACCTAACCTTTGAAGACAAAATAAAAAAAACAAACTAAGTAACAAGAAGACAAGAACTCACTTAACCTACTACTAATAACATATAAAGAAGAGGTGGTGCGACATCTACATATTAACCAATATGGAAATCAACAATTAGCTATTTTAATTATTCACTAGATGGATGAACGTCAAAAGAGAGGCATCGGCTAAATGTATATGATAGATAAAACTAAACTAACAATTAAGCATGGCTGAATGGAAGATTTGAATAGTAGACAGATCAACAAACGATGATTTGATTGTCACCATGATAATTATTAATTCAGAATTATGCAAGATGCTACTCGACTATTGGTGAAAGAACTATTCACGATGATAGAAAAATTAAACAACACGGTGTAAAATGAAACTATAACAGATGCATTACTGAAAGACTAACTAATACCAACATTGAATAACAAATAACTAAACCTATCTATTAAAACAAATCTATCTTTGAATGAAGAATTGACAGAATAAAAATTAAAACACAGTGACAACTAAAAAAATGCTATAACAAAAATGAATAACGGCAACACTGAAAAAAAATGCTAATACACAATGCTAATCTGATTGAACTTACAAAAAAAAAATGTTTAACTAGAACTCTAGATTAATAAAAAAAAATGATAATGATAATAACGAAGACACATTAGCTAAAATGACCACTTAACTGAATCTAACAGACCATTAACTAATACCATGAATCACATAGACTATGCTGCATCTAAATTTAACAAAGAAAATAGAATGTGAAATGTGGTTCTATAACCAATGAAACGGCAAAAACAATGAGAAACACTATTTACTCGCTAGCCAGCTAACATAATTTACTACTTAAAACAAAAACAAAATAACGACTATTGATGATGCATGCTGCCTATTCTTAACAGAAATTTAATCTATTCTATGACTAGGAAAAGAAACTAAGGACAGAATCTTAACTTACCTTGATCTGCTACTTAATCTAATAACGAAAGCACTCAAATGAAATCCGGCTAACCCCTAAAACACGGTATATATTTTTTTCTTTTTTTTTGTTTTCTATATTATTTTTTTGCTTTCAGATGATAAAAAAAATATAATGCAATTATGATCTAATGTGTACGATGAAAATCACACAAAGAACTATAAAAAAAACTGACGGAATGAGATGTTATGCAATACGTGAAAAAGAAAGAGGAAGAAAAAGGAACAAACCGAGATTTGCTTGCCAAGAAGAAATTGAGAAGAGGAAGATGGAGATTCCAGCTGCATGCACGCGATCCCGACAAAGAGGAAGAGGTTGCTGATGAAAAAGGGGTTCGAGGCTTGATGAAAAAGAGGGGGAAAAAGAAGAAGGGGAGAAGAAGAGAGAAAGAGAAATCGGCAATAGAGGGAGAGAGAGTAAGGGAGAAAGAGAAGAGAGAGGCAAGATGGAGGGGCTATGAAGGCTGCTGGAAAAATAGCCTCCATGGCTGGAAAAGATGAGTTTATAATGATCTAATTAGATTAAAACAGTTCTTTCAAAAAGAGACCGAAGATTTTTGTTAATTTCCAAAACAAGGTCTCTTATGAAAAACATATTTTTCTAAAAATCAAAACTTACTAAACTAATTAAAATTTAGCTAATACAAGCCTAAACTAATTGAACTGCAATTAAAAAAATCTAAATCTAATAAAAACACTAAAACTGTAGGGAAAGCTTTGAAAAACCTGATTTTCTGATAAAATTCAATTCAATGTGGTTTCTCAAAACTAACGATAAAAATGGGTTTTTATAGTAATTTTAACATAGATCATGCATAAATAATGATTATTAAAATGCAAATATTATGCATGATCATGCATCAATTTCTTGAGTTAAGTGTAGCGATTTTCCGCCAAAGAAGGGAGATGCCGCTGAAATGGATAAAAAAAAACACATGCTCTCTTCGTCAAAGAGAGAAAGTGCTGCTGAAATTTTTGAAGAAGTGAAGAATAGCTCAGAAAGATCGTAGCATGATACTCCATCATATAGCGGAGTGCTACCCAATTCATGAAATGCTTTCTACAACGTAGAAAGGATCATCTCACCACTGCCGATAGAGTAGGGGAGGTGTTGACGAAATGGTTGCCAGAAGAGCTGCCAGAACCGATTAAATGGCATAATGATGTCTGTTGTTGGAACGATGCTAGAATGGCTCATCTCTCAAATACCTGTAAGGGCACCTTACTTGTAAGAGCCGCTGAGCCGGAGTAAAGGTTGCGCCTTGACTAGGTTTGTACTCGTTGCGTAAAAATACGTCGAGCAGCTGATCTATTTAGATCAAGTCATATGCATGCTCATTGAGAACAGTTACACAACCAGACTCGTAAGGGCCGCAGAGCCAGAGTGTATTGTTTCCACCCGAAAGAGGTGTGATGCTCGTGATGGCCGCAGTGTTGAGAGCGGTGTTCAACATGCATATGAATAACACTTAAGGTCACATATACCCCGCGGTTAAAAATTGTGTTAGGGGTATCCCCCTCAATTAATGACTAGGTTGGGGCATACTGAATGGGGTCGGGTACATACTCCCGTAGTGCTGAGACACGGGCTGCCTAAATGGCATGCAATATCTGACCAAGTAATCGTAAGACTGGCAGACCCCTTTAGGAATTATGCTCACTGTGGAATGACAGTGATGGTACAACCTTGAGTGACATGTATTTTACTTTGGACCTGATAGAGTCTACGATGGCCTCAGTCACTCATGGGTTTTGGGGTCGTGGTTATCCTTAAGATCTAAGGATTGAACCCAACTACTGCAAGTAGAGGATGCATCCGAATATGGGCCTAGTAGAGTTCTCTCAGTTGAAGCATATTGCCCTACTATGGATAAGGTCAAAAGGCCTCTGAGGTATCTAAAATACATAGAATAATCAACCCCCAGAACATCGAGTTGATGCCCGGACAATTTCTTCGTCTGCGTACCAAGGGTGGAAGAGGTTAAATATCAAAATAATGCATTAGCTCTAGGTTCAGCGATGCTTGAATGTATGAGTGTATGGACGTTGTTGAGTCACTCCTGCATAACCTTTGTGAAGGTGTCATGATCGGTATACTACTGGACCGACTGGGCAAAGACCTGTGTCGTATCCGCATGACTAGGCGAAGCTCGAGGAGTTGTCCTTAGATGCATGGGATACGGATGTGTCAAGTATGAAGACTTGAGCTGGACATCCCTTTGAGACCCAGAAGAGGTCAAGGCTAAGTCATGGAGACTTAAGCGGTTATTCAAATCGCATCCCGGAAGAGGCTAATGCTAAGTCATGAAGACTTGAGCAAATATTCAACTCATAGCCCCAAGGAGGCTCTTGCGATATACGCTAAGTCGTGGAGGCTTGAGCGTCGTTATTGTGAATTGCGACCCTGAGTGGTCAACGTATGTATTTGAGTTGAATGGTTATACGATTGCTTACTTACCAGACCATCAGTGGTTCTGACCCCGTTTTATAGGGATTTCAAGTGTTGGACCTGCGTTGTGATATGCGGAGCAAGGCAGCATCGAGTTCCAGGGTTGCTCTAGACAGAGTTGTACTACTTCCTTTTATTGAACCTATATTATTTTTCCACGCAGTAATATTGTAATAAACATGTGGTTTTCGATAAAATGGAACACTTTGGTGGTCAATGAGTTGCTTGGCCACATACCTGTAATGTGCCCGGGGTTTTCTAAAATTGATGACTCATTATCATCTGATTCTGCTGCTAAAAGCTTTTCTAAGTTCCGCTGCAAAGAAAAAAAAAAGAAATTCATGAAAATTTTAACTTAGCCTATTTTTGAAAATCCGGGGCGTTACAGAATTGGTATCAGAGCATGTGTTTGAGAAACCTGGTTCAAGATCCATCGTGTTTGCGATATCTCACTGTAAGTATAAATCTTATACTTTTTCTAATTTGGTTTCATATTTGTATAGATAGCAACTCATGACTCTCACGGATATTGCTATCGGTGCAAGTTCATGCACGATGAGTGGATATGCCCGTATGAAGTCCAAGATTGCTTGCATTGTGACGAATATGGGCATACTACCAACAAATACCAAAGAAGGTATATCGTCGATATGGGTCGGTGGGCATCCAGGGGTCTTAAGGATGAAACCTCGCGTGTCAGTGGACCGCATCACTCAAGTGTTGGGAGCAACAATACCCCAACGACTTCTGATGGATCACCAAGTCTGAGGGACTTTGATTTGAGCTTTCTTGGGGAAGTCAATCGCTCGCCAAGCTACCACCCGGCATCACATACGCCAAGCTTGAATGATCCGAATGAAAGAGGGGATTCCTTTTTTCGCTGATCATAATTTCAGACTCCCCGAGTCTTGATACTGCTGTCTGAGAGAGTGGACCGACATCCCTCATCTATCCCCAGGATTTTCTTGAGAGTGTGGAAGTGCCGTCCAAGCCAATTCTTGTTGTGCCTAAACCAAGGCAATGTGGCAACAGATGGACTTTTATGAGTTCATCTTCATCAAGGAAATTCAGATCTTAAGCGACTGGTGATGTTTTGGAGTCAATAGACTCATGTATATAGTTTCTCGCCGCCTAAGTCTGCCAGTGCAGCATGACGCTTGTATTTAAGGCGATGTTTGTGTAAATGAATGTATATAAGTAAATAAAGTTTTACTTCTTCATATACATCAAGAAACTAAAACAAGTGCTTGTGTGTGAATAGATAAATGGCTCCTACAATGAGGAGAACTATGCCAAGAGAGAAGTCTCATACCCAAGGATTCCTGCTGGAGACGCTCACAACAACCTGGTTATAACCATCCGTGAAACGAGGCCAGAACCAGTCACACCTCGCAACGAGAACCTGGAAGGAATAACTTATGAGAAGTTCCTCAAACTTGACCCACCAGTTTTCGTTGGCAAAGCCGATCCAGAACTCGTAGAGAGTTGGATCGAGGAGACTGAACGTGCCTTCCTGGTATTGGGAGTACCAGAAGAAAAAAAGACAAACTTTGGCACGTACCGACTAAAAGACAATGCATGAAAGTGGTGGGATACCACTAAGCTGATCCAGTTCTCACAACTTGAAGTCGTTCCTTGGTAGAACTTTCGGAGAACTTTCATGGATAACTACTTCCCGTTGCATTCCAGAAACAAGAAAAAAATGGAGTTTCTGGAGTTGGAACAGGGTGGTATGAGTCTGATGGACTACACTACCAAATTTCAAAATCTAGAGCGCTACTGCTCTTGATTGTTTGAAATAGACCAGGAAAGGGCCGACAAGTATGTAAATGGTCTACGAGAAGGGTTGTGATCTCGTGTGATAACAAGCATGCCCTCAACTTTTCAGGCTATGGTGGCAACAACTTCGAGAATCCAAGAGGACTGGGCGTGATCTAAAGTGATTGTAGCAAAGAAGCCCATAGTTAATGGTGGGAACCGTAAGAGGACGTTCCCAAGTGGCCAGGGTTCACGACAACCCTTTCAAAAGAAGAAGTTCCAAGGTGGGAACAATACTCAACAAGTCGTGAGGTCAAGACAGAACACAACTCCAAATGGTCAGCAGTCCAACTTTAGCTGCTCAAAGTGTCGTGTGAACCACCCTGGGAGACTATGTCCTCGTGACATTGGTGGTTGTCTTTATTATGGCAAAATGAGCCACTTTATAAGGGATTGCACCAAGAAGGTTGCAGATGAACAGAGGAGTAGTGCTGGATCTGCCGGACCCTCTCGACAAGCACCGCAATGTCCACAATTTCAACGACCACCACCTAGAGTAGAACAAAGGCCTGCTGCAGGTCGTGTATATGTTGTAATGACTGAACAAGTAAAAAATGGTGACCTGATTGAAGGCACCGTACCTGTTAATGGACATGCAGCTCATGTCTTGTTTGATTGTGGTGCTACTCATACCTTTATCTCCGATGACTTCACCAAACAACTCCACGCTTCGGTGCAACCAGCTGATAAAATGATTGAGGTATATAACCCATTGGGTTCACGCATCAAATGTATCCGGTGTGTGAAAAACTTGGATATTGAGATAGCAGAGCAACACTTGCCTACTGATGTCATCTAGATAGATATGGTACAGTACGATATCATTCTAGGAATGAATTGGTTGGCCCAGAATAATGCCTAGATTCTGTGCCGTGAGGGCAGAGTGGTTCTATCTCGATAGGGATTGCCTAAGATGGAATACCGGTTATTCAAACTAGTTCCACAAAAAAGACTCATATCAGCATGTAAGGTACAAAAATACCTTAGGAAGGGTTGTGTGGCCTTCCTGTTGAGTCTCTAGGTGAAAAAATCCAACGACCAGCCCCTTGAGAGTTTGAAAGTGGTGCGGGAGTTTCCCGATGTATTTCCTGAGAAATTGATAGGACTTCCGCCACTTCGTGAGGTTGAATTTAGAATTCAATCCTTACCTGGAACAACGTCGATATCTAAAGCCCCGTATCGAATGGCACCAGCTGAACTCAGTGAGTTGAAATGTTAGTTGGAAGAACTGATGGAACAAGGGTTCATCTGTCCGAGTGTATCATTATGGGGAGCCCCGGTACTATTTGTAAAGAAGAAGGATTGATCCCTTCGGTTATGCATCGATTATCGGATGCTTAACCAGGCAACCGTTAAGAACAAATACCCATTGCCTCGAATTGAGGATTTATTTAATCAACTCAGAACAACAAGAGTGTTCTTCAAGATCGACCTCAGGTCTGGGTATCATCAACTCAGAGTTAAAGAAGAGGATATACCTAAGACTACCTTCAGAACGAGATATGGCCATTATGAGTTCGTAGTAATGCCTTTCGGACTCACTAATGCTTCTGCTGCCTTCATGGATCTGATGAATCGGATATTCAGACCATATTTGAACAACTTTGTCATCGTCTTTATTGATGACATTCTCGTATATTTAGAGAACAAGAAACAACACAGTGAGCACTTGAGGATCGTCTTGAAGACTCTTCAAGATAACCAACTCTATGCCAAGTTTTCAAAATGTAAATTCTGGATAGACAAGGTGATGTTCCTCGGCCACGTAATATCAAAAGATGGGATCGCAGTGGATCCTGCAAAGGTGGAAGCTATGATGGACTGGAAGCAGCCAGAAAATATCACTGAGGTCCGTAGTTCCCTTGGACTTGCTGGATACTACCGAAAGTTCATACAAGACTTCTCCTGAATCGCCGTACCCATGACGAAACTATTGAAAAAGGGAGTGAAGTTCGAATGGAACGACCAGTATAAGGAGTGCTTCGATATTCTCAAACAGAAGCTTACAACTGCTCCTGTCCTTACCTTACCTTCTGGTCAAGGAGATTTCGTGGCTTATACCGATGCCTCGAGAATGGGTCTGGGTTGCGTATTGATGCAACACGATAAAGTGACCGCCTATGTGTCAAGACAGTTGAGAATACATGAGAAAAACTATCCAACCCACAACCTAGAGCTTACTACGGTGGTGTTCGCGCTTAAAATCTGACGATACTACCTGTATGAAGAGAAATTTGAGGTCATGTCGGACCATAAAAGTTTAAAATACATCTTTTCTCAAAAGGAGCTCAATATGCGGCAACGACGATGGCTGAAATTCCTCAAAGACTATGAATTCATGCTTTCCTATCACCCTGAAAAGGCGAATGTTGTAGCAGATGCCCTTAGTTGCAAGACTGTTGGCACTCTCGCCGGCCTCGCAAGAAAATGGAAGTTGATGGAGGATTTCGTCAACTGGAGGCTATTTTTGGCTGATTCTGGCAGAATCCAATTGGCATGCTTGACAATCCACATCGAATTCCTCGATCGAATTATAGTCAAACAATTCAAGGACCTCGAGTGCTTGGAATTAAAGGCTCGTGCTGAAAAGGATGACACTTTCTTTCATTTGAAAGAAGATGGAGGAATATGGATGGAAGAAAGAATATGGGTTCCAACTAACCCTGAGCTAAGAGGGGAAGTACTCCGAGAAGCTCATAGTAGCAAGTACACTATCCACCCTAGAGGTACAAAAATGTTTCGAGATTTGCAGAGGAAGTACTGGTGGAGAGGTATGAAAAGAGACGTGGCTACGTTCGTCTCAAAGTGTTTGATCTGCCAGCAAGTCAAGATCGATCATCAGCAACCTGGGGGGAAAATGCAACAGATCGAGATTCCAGAATGGAAATGGGAGGGTATTATAATGGATTTTATCGTATGATTACCTCGATCCAAGAGACAACACGACTCAATATGGGTGATTGTGGACAGACTCACCAAGTCTACCCACTTTCTGCCAATCAACACTTGTTATTCAACTGAAAGATTGACAGAAATCTACGTTTGGTAAATCGTCAGACTCCATGAAGTGCCGATATGAATCATATTTGATCGTGACCCGAAGTTCACCCCCCACTTTTGGGAGAAGCTACAGAGAGCCCTGGGGACGAAACTCAAGTTCAGTACCGCAGTCTATCCCCAAACTGATGGGCAATCTGAGCGGACCATACAGACTCTGGAAGATATATTGAGAGCCTGTATTTTGGAATGGAAGGGTGATTGGGATTCCCATCTAGCGTTGGCTGAATTCGCTTATAATAATAGCCACCACACTATCATTGAGATGGCACCGTATGAAGCCTTGTACGGACGACCCTGTCGATCACCAATCCATTGGGGTGAAGTGGGTGAGCGAACCTTGGACTTTCTCATTGTGTTGCAGCACTACACTGAGCAGGTCCATATGATCAGAAAGAAGCTACTGACTGCTCAGAGCCGACAGAAGAGTTACGCAGATCAACGGCGTAGGGAGCTCACTTTTGAAGTTGGAGATAAGGTTTTTATCAAGGTCTCCCCAACCAAGGGTGTGTTTCATTTTGGAAAGAAGGGGAAACTCAGCCCCAGATTTGTTGGTCCCTTTGAGGTTTTGAGCCGGATCGGAGAGACTGCCTACCGAGTAGCATTGCCACCGTAATACGCACAAATACATGACATATTTTACGTATCAATGCTTCAGAAATACATTCATGATCCTTCTCACATCATCCAACATGAAGATATTGATATTCGAGAAGATATGATAGTGGAGGAAAGGCCAGTGAAGATCATGGACCAACGGGAGCAAGTGCTAAGAACGAAGGTCATTCCACTTGTAAAAGTGAGATGATAACATCATGGAATCGATGATTGCATTTGGGAGCCCGAATCTGATATGCAGGATAAGTATCCTCAGTTATTCACTTTGTACTCTTAACTGAATTTTGCGTACGAAATTTCTTTAAGGGGGTAATGATGTAAGACCCGCAATTTTTCAGTATAAATTCTGAATAAAATTCACGAGGCATTTACCGGTAAAAATAGCATTTTCACTCAGAATGCAAAACAAATCAATTTCTATGAACCAGTTATACTTAGGATATTCGTCGCATTGCAAATATATGCTCAAACACTCTGGAAGTCATAACTTTCTACTTGGACGAAATCAAGAGATTTCCTCGAGCCAACTTTCTTAGTTACGTCAATACAAAGAGAATGGCGTACTCAAAATTTTTCAGAAAAAAATCACCAAAAAAGTCAACATTTTTGTGGGACCCACGAGAATCTTGGCGGGACCCACGAAAATATTCTTCAGAAAATATCTAAAATATTCTCAGAATATTCTATAGGATATTCTAAGGAATATGCCAAAGCATATTCCATAGGATATTCCTTTTTAAAAAAGCATATTCCAAAGAATATGCCTTTTGAAAATCTATAAATAGGGGAGCTCTCTCTCTCTCTCTTCTAATAAAAATGGACCCCCACTCTCTCTTCTCCTTTTTGAACCTCCCCTACCTAGCCTAGCCCACCTGACCTGGTCTGAGCCTGCCTGATCTAGTCCAAGCTCACCTGACCTGGTCCAAACCCAAATGACTTGACTTGAACCTGGTTTGGTTTCAAGTCAAAGTCAATGTCCTTTTTGGTCCAGATTCTTGTTTGGTTTTATGAACCTAGACTTAGCCTGCTTGGGCTAAGACCGAACCTGCTGAACCCAGTTGACTTGGACCAAACCCAGTTTGGTTCAAACCACTTGGGTTGAGCAGCTTGACATGCTCTACCTCTTTCTCAACTAGGTTGACCTCATCTGACCTAGTCTGACCTCTCGAAGGAAGGCTCGAAGCAAAAGGAGTAACTCGAAGCCGTTTCCTTTACAATTTAAAGTAAGTTCGCGTTGTTGATTCATCTCTTTCAAGTATTTGCTTGTTTGTATATAGCATATACTTTCTGAAGTAGTATCTGACTCTAGTTCTTGGTTGAGCCCTTTGGGACACTTCGGTGTTCAACCGCTCGCCTCGTAACTATCGTCAGATATATATGTTGAATACACAGTATATGTGTTTTTAAAAGTGATATTTTACCCTAGTTCTTGGTTGAGCCCTTCGGGACACTTCGGTGTTCACCCGCTCGCCTCGTAACTCTCGTTGGATGCCAAACTTCATGTATATATCGTCTGGTGACTGCCGTCGTATCTTATATTGCCAAGGTCTTGTAATTTATCTTTGTTGTCGCGTCGTATGATGCCAAGGCTCTCTACTTTCTGCAGTTTCTGATTAATGCACTTTTGATTATGCATTTACATTACGTTGTCGCGTTGAAAGACGCCAAGGCTCCTGCTTTCTACAAATATACGTGTAGAATATTTTGTTCAGTTACACACCCTGAACAATATGTATATGCATTTCATTTACACCGCTGCCATATAAAGCACAGGCTTCTGCTTATATTACATATATGTCGTATAAATAAGGGTTCAAATGAAGATCAACTCCAAATTGCCAATGTGATTCCCTTACCGCTCCTCGTTCAATATTTTGCTTGACGAATGAAGCCCCTATTGGAAAGGCTTCGCTTTTTGGAAAAATGCTTCTTTCGTAAATACTAAGTCATTTACGTGTGGCCTGGCTATGGCCCAAGGTTCCAAACAACCTTGATGGATTCAAGGTATGCAAAACGGTGCACATCCATTTTCTGAGTTAAGCGTAGGGATTTTTTGCCAAAGAAGGGAGATGTCGCTGAAATGGATAAAAGAAACGCATTCTTTCTCCGTCAAAGAGAGGAAGTGCTACTGAAATTTTTGAAGAAGCAAAGAATAACTCAAAAAAATCATATCATGATACTCCATCATATAGCGGAGTGCTAGCCAATTCATGAAATGCTTTCTACAACATAGAAAGGATCATCGCACCACTACCGATAGAGCAAGGGAGGTGTTGACGAAATGGTTGGCAGAAGAGCTGCCGGAATCGATTAAATGACATAATGATGTCTGTTTTTGGAACGATGCCAGAATGACTCGTCTCTCAAATACCTGTAAAGGCACCTTACTTGTAAGAGTCGTTGAGCCAGAGTAAAGGTTGCGCTTTGACTTGGTTTGGACTCGTTGCGTAAAAATATGCTAAGAAGACGATCTATTTAGATCCAGTCATATGCATGCTCATTGACAACGGTTACACAACCAGACTCGTAAGGGCAGCAAAGCCAGAGTGTGTTATTTTCACCCGAAAGAGGTGTGATGCTTGTGATGGCCGCAGTGCCGAGAGCGGTGTTCAACATGTATATGAATAAGACTTAAGGTCGCATATACCCCGCGGTTGAAAATCGTGTTAGGAATATCCCGCTCAGTTAATGACTAGGTTGGCGCATACTGAATGGGGTCAGATACATACTCCCGTAGTGCTGAGGCATAGGCTCCCTAAATGGCATGCAATATCTGACCAAGTAATCGTAAGACTGGCAGACCCCTTCAGGAATTATGCTCAATGTGGAATGACAGTGATGGTACAGCCTTGAGTGACATGTATTTTACTTTGGACCTGATAGAGTCCACGATGGCCTCAGTCACTCATGGGTTTTGGGGTCGTGGTTATCCTTAAGATCTAAGGATTGAACCCAACTACTGCAAGTAGAGGATGCATCCGAATATGAGCCTAGTAGGGTTCTCCCAGTTGAAACACACTGCCCTACTATGTATAGGGTCAACAAGTCTCTGGGGTATCTAAAATACATAGAATAATCAACCCCCAGAACGTCGAGTTGATGCCCGGACAATTGCTTCGCCTGCATACCAAGGGTGGAAGACGTTAAATATCGAAACAATGCATTAGCTCTAGGTTCAGCGATGCTTGAATGTATGAGTGTATGGACGTTGTTGAGTCAGTCTTGCATAACCTTTATGAAGGTGTTATGATCAGTATACTACTGGACCGACTGGGCAAAGACCTGTGTCGTATCCGCATGACTAGGCGAAGCCCGAAGAGTTGTCCTTTGATGAGTGGGATACAAATGTGCCAAGTATGAAGACTTGAGCTAGACATTCCTTTGAGACCCAGAAGAGGTCAAGGCTAAGTCATGGAGACTTAAGCGGTTATTCAAATCACAGCTCGGAAGAGGCTCACGCTAAGTCATGAAGACTTGAGCGAATATTCAACTCATAGCCCCAAGGAGGCTCTTGCGATATACGCTAAGTCATGGAGGCTTGAGCGTCGTTATTGCGAACTGCGACCTTGAGTGGTCAACGTATTTATTTGAGTTGAATGGTTATACGATTGCTTGCTTACCAGACTATCAGTTGTTCTGACCCCGTTTTATGGGGATTTCAGATGTTGGACCTGTGTTGCGATATGCGGAGCAAGGCAGCATCGAGTTCCAAGGTTTCTCTAGACAGAGTTGTATTGCTTCCTTTTATTGAACCTATACTGCTTTTTCACGCAGTAATGTTGTAATAAACATGTGGTTTTCTATAAAATGAAACACTTTGGTGGTCAATGAGTTGCTTGGCCACATACATGTAATGTGCCTGGGGTTTTCTAAAACTGACGACTCATTATCGTCTGATTCCGCTACTAAAATCTTTTCTAAGTTTCGCTGCAAAGAAAAAAAAAAAGAAATTCGTGAAAACTTTAACTTAGCTTTATTTTGGAAATCCGGGGCGTTACAAGTGACCAGCTTGATTTGATTATATCCAGAATATTTATCCATGAAACAGAACATGGCATGACCTGTCGTACTGTTGATCAAGAGATCGATGTTGGGAAGTGGATAATCATCATTTGGAGTATAGCTTTGTTGAGATCTCGAAAGTTGATGCAAATTCGAACTTTGTCGTGCTTCTTAGGAACTGCCATGATATTTGCCAGCCAGTCCAGATAATCTATCACTTGAATGAATCCAGCTTTGAGCAAGTCCTTCCTTGACCTGCTGCTCAATTTGATGTTCCATTTTTCTCAATTTTTGCTCAACCAGTTTAACATTGGGCTTCAAAATGAGGCGATGCTCAACCAATTTGGGATTCAATCTCAGCATATCCTCATAAGTATATGCAAACACTTCCTGATGTTGCTTGAGAAAATCGATGAGCCTTTCCTTCTCATTTGCACTGAGACTCGTGCTGATCTTGAGAATCTTTGGATTGTCCTCTGAACCGATATTAATATCTTCGTTTAGATCTTGAACTAGGGACGATGGCTCGTCTTTCTTCTGAATCGATGCGAACTCTGGCAATTCTTAGAGAGATGAATTGAACTTTGTGGACTCTTCTGACTGCTTTGTGACCTTACTGTCCTCTGCTCTGGCTTTAACCCAATGAATTCTTAGAGGCTTTCGGACAATTGAAGGAATATTTGGATTGATGATGAGCTTCCTTATCAATTTGGAAGACATTCTGAAAATCTTAGAGAAGAATAATATTTTCAGGGAAGTCAACTATAAAAAATAGATTGCAAACATAAAGGAAAACAATGATGAATTACAGAAACAAATTGCAAGAGAGAAAATAAGGATGACATCCAAACAAATGAGGAACATTTATATCTTTATTAAAGACTAAAATAAAGTAATGACAATGAAAGCAAAGAAGGAAATGGGACATCGTCCCTACAGAATGAAGAATGCAAAGGAATAAAATAAAATAAGATGGTGGCAGATGCCCTTATTGTGCCTCCTTAACAAAGATGGTGTTCTTATGAGATCTTCTGTCTGCGAATCCCAATCCGGCTCTGCACGTATGATGGATAGGAATCACTGGCCCTAGCTGACCATCTTTGTTCTTGCACAAGCCTTTGAAATGCTGATAGTCGTGCTTCAGTAAAAGATCAAATCCCCTTTTAGCTTTTACAAACTGCGAGAACAAGGGATGATCTCTGAAAGTGTTGTAACCCAGGTGACCTCTGATCTTGAACAAATGTGGTCCTTGCCATCGGACCATTGCTGCGATATGCTCGGGTGATTTCCCTTCCTCCAGTTTCAACATTTCAAGGCTTTCACTGAGGATGACCTCATCACTATCCCTAATGCTAGGGATATCAGTTGTGAAGGTTGGTCTGAGAATCATCTGCTGCGGCAACCTCTCTTCTAAATCTTCTCCCAAGATCGTAGTGATCATGCCTCCCTTGGACCACTTTATGCACTGATGGAGGGTCGATGGTACCACATTTGCATTGCGAATCCATGTTCGTCCCAATAAAAGATTGTATGTTGGTGGCACATTGACGACGTGAAAGAGGACTATATGGACAGAATAGTTGATAAAAATCTCCAGAAAGATCTTTCCTTTTGCAGCCTGTCTGTGGTTATTAAAACCATAGATGGTGATGGGATCATGGAGGTATTCTTCTTTCTTCAATCCTAGAGCCTTGGCAGTCATTTCTGGATAAATATTGTGGCTACTGCCTCCATCAATGAGCATGTGGGGTACGATCATTCCCCTGGTCCGTGCTACAATGTATAACGCATTATTGTGAAATGCATGAGGCTTTGGCAAATCTGTGAACACCCCAAATTTTTCAAAATCTTATAAATATTCTCTTTTTGCCCTTGGCCCCATCTTCTAAGAAAATCAAAGCAAATTCAAAACCAAATTTCAGTTATTCTTTAGATCTTCTGGATTAAATTCCATGTTGATATATCCAACTCGATTTCGGATCCGGATCCAGTGTTTAAAATCCAAATTTGAGCCTCGTTATTCAATTTACAAATTGAAATTATAAAAATGCCAAAAACATTTTCTGAATGGCTCAAACAGTTCATCCGGTATCCAATTGGATCCACTATTTTATATTTTCTTGATTCGAGGTCCGAAACTCGAATATCACCTTAAATTTCGGATCCAAACTCATTTTCTGAAGAATTTTTCAAAAGAATAGCCTCGAATTCTCAGAAAACCCCTTTTTTGTAAATATTTCTCAAAAATACAAAAAAATCGTTTTAAATCTTTGTTTTCTCGTAAATTTTAGGGTTTTTATTCCAAAAATACAAAAATATGGAAAAACAACAAAACGACAAAAGAACCAAAAAATCGGAAAAACTATGCAAAGAACAAGTGGTTTTTATCTTTTTTTTTAAAGTTTGTTTTACAAAAAAAAACTTTTTTTAAAAACCACTTTATGAAAAATTGTTTTAAAGGGAACTCCTTTTTGAAAAAAGAAAAAATCGTAACTGCCCCTTCCCGTTCTCTAACTCTCTTTCTTTCTGCTTCGTCTTTCACCATCCACCCATCTGCCTTTGATCTCCTCTCCCTCTGTTCATCTTCAACCAATTCCCCCTCTCGAGCCTTCCATTCTCTCTTTAAGGGGATCCACTTCACCTCAAGCAGCATCCATTTTCTATCGCATCCATCTTCTTCGAGCAAAAGCATCCATTGCTAACAACTATTCGCTCTCTCGTAGTGATTTTCATCCATTACGAACAACATCCTTCAGCGCTTTACCCCCCCTCTGGTGCTTCCTCTTCAACCAGTCGAAGATTGATTGAACATTAGCAGAATCACAAGCAAGTATGTATCTCTCATCTTTCTTGAATTTTGATTTTCTGCAGAATTCCTTGCATTTCCTTTTTTGTTGTTTTGAACCTCTTCCTTTTTTTTTTCCTTTCCCTCTAATTGTTTCTTTTTTTCTGTTTTTCTATTGCTTTGTTTTGTTTTATCCATTAACGCATACCCTGCAATCCCGATTTGCATATAGCAAATCGGGTTGCAAATAAGCAATATCAAGAGGAGCAGAAGGCGTTCCAACAATTTTTTTTTCTTCTTTATGTTTTATAATTTACTAGTTTTTTGTCTTGTTTATGATTCAGATTCAATAAATTTACATAATCCATTTGATTCCCTTTTTCCTGTTGATTCATGGTTTTCTTTTGTTTGTATACCGATTTTCCTTTGAATCTGGGTGTCCTGTTCGTGTGCCATTTTTTTATTTATTTATTTTCTCAGATCATTTGTTTTCATGATTACCATCGTCGTTTCATTTTAGTTATTTCTTTTTCTGTTCCTCGAGTCAGCACCAATATTTCTTTTGTCTCTTTCTATCGCATTATCCTTTTAGACGAAAACCTCAAGAGTTGGGCACTGATCTCTGATATGAACAGATCCATCGTGAAGACCAATTCACGATAGAATTTGAAAGGGTGATTTCCACCTGTTCGGGTAATGCCCATTCTGATGTTATTAAGAAAGAGGTTCTGTCTTGATCGTATGATTGTTGAGATTAGTTATGTTTTCTCCTTATTTCAGTTTTCCATTAAAATTTGACTTGAGATGGGTTTTCCTAGCATCTAAATCACTACAGCATAGATTTATGTTTCATCATAACACTAACCTATGCTTCTGCTCTCAGAATCTTGTTACAACATAGTTTCATGATTTGCCATAGCATGAACATATGTTTTCCACTGCTCATGACCCCTTTGACCCCTTTGTAACGGATGCATACATATTACCACTTGTATTTTTTTTATGATTTCATTCTTCAAAATTCGTTACAGTATATATGATCTGTCTGCTATATTTCAATTTGATAGGCATGCATCCCCTTTGGTTTGTCATAACACAGTTACATGATTTGCCTATCATCTCCCCATTTCAGCCGAAAGATATATTTTATTTCATGGGCTTTTGTTTTTGTTGCTCCAGTTCCCTTGATGTTCTATTCACTGAATATCTCACTCTCTTGTGACCATTTACATTTTCCAATGTTCATATGCTCACTTTACCATCCTCACTGCACTTATTTTACTTTGTGCACATGACTGTATTTATCATATTCAATTCACCGTGGGGTGTTATCTTTTTTTTTTTTTTTGATGAATTGATTATGAAGTCCATGTTTCTGCTAATAAAAAAGAAAGGGGGAAACTGTAGAAGGTAAGCCTACTGTAGAAGCTTTATAAGAGGCGGGATTCAAAAAGTGACTCATTATATAAACCCCTCATTAGTCAGCTGTTGCGACATATGAAACTTGAGCTGGATTTCCAGCAAGTCGTCTTGATTGTAATCACCTTGAGGATGCATCATTCTTCCAATAAAGGCTCAGGTCATTTACTCTTGATTTATCCTTAGGCTGGTTGCATCTTGGCTCATGAACATCACAAACCTAAAATTGAGATCTAGAGGTTGTAGTGAGTTGTTACAGGTAGGAATAAGTGGTTAAATTGATATCTCCAGGTTCTATTGCTATCATATCAAATTTATATTTTTTTTTGCTGCAATTTACTGAAAGTTAAATTTATACTGTAAATTCATTTCTAACTGTGGTCCCAGGACAAACTTGTCTATCTTTGGTAGTCATGGAGAACAATGCGACGTTCATAGTGTCAGCTTCTGTATAATTGAAAAGAATGCACTGTATGATTTCCTATACTTTGCATAGGCACTGTGTCTCGGTTCGGTCTCCACTGATATCATGGGCAATGCCTATGACAGCCTAGATCAATCCTCAGGTCTCCCTATCAACCCTTCTCAGGAAGCTAATTGTTTGTTTCCCTTGAAAACTCTTTCAAGGTTTATCTTTATATCTGTTTTATTGTATACCGAAGATATGCGATTACATATGTGGAGCATCTGCAGGTTTGAAACATGAATTGAGCTGACTCTGAATCGTTGAATGATCAGAACCTAATGCTTTCGCCAGTCAATTATGGGCTCTAGCAATCTGTTCGCGTCTTTGATACAGCATCAAAGCATCAACGCTCTGAAAACCACAAGAGGGTTGCCAACTCCCTTGTTTGAAATTTTCATATTTCAAGCTCATTTCTTTTTGTCACCCTGCGGGTGCCCTCACTGAACATATTTCACCGGTCATTATGCGCATATACATTAACTGCATAAATATTGAGTATACATCTCATTAAACACTTCATGCAAATTTTCATTACACATCCTATTCATGGCATCTCTATGGCTTCCTTTTCTTTTTACCATATTCCCATCCACTGCACCTTAGTCATCCTTGCTATATAACAACCACTTACAGTACCCTACCTGCCATTTTAGCCCACCACTAACCATCTCTATGGTCTTCATTACATATAACACCCATAGCTCCTACAGCGGGTACACACACTCTCTGCAACACTTCACTATCACTTTGCACTTTCACCTTCTTCTTCATCTGTACTTACGCATGGTTGTTTGTACATAGCAGTACATTGCATCCCCACCAATTATCCACTCATTCCTTTCACTTACCTGCTGCAGCCCATGCAGTCATACCAGCACCTTCATTTTCACAGCATCATTAGCACTTACCTTCTCCATTATACTAACCATCACCTCTTTACTTATTGCCTACCACTCCTTTACATACTACACTGTGTTTCCTGCACTTCACTCACAACACTCTCATTTTCACCGTGTCACTATCAGCTTCAACACTTAACTTCACCTCTCCTCTCGCAAAAGCTATCGTCCGCCTGCATTGCATATATGCCATATATATATATATATATATATATATATATATATATATATATATATATATATATATATATATATATACATGTATATGCATGTATATACATGTATGTATATAGGTATATATCATTTTTCATCTGTCTACATCTTAAATCATAAAATCATGGCATATGAGCATCTCATCTGCATCTTTGAAATCAAGGTGATATTCTCTTCTACTTTCATACTAACCAAGTGTTTTGTAGGAATCTCTGGAAAATGTTCATTAGGACTCTATCATATCCATTTTCATTGTAATAGCTAGATTATAAATTAGAAATTTACATTTTCAATCTTAGATTAGAATGTATGAGCAAGTATATTTTCTAGAATTACTTGTTTTTTATATCATTCTTTTTATTATTTCTCAAGAATTCAAAAATGGGAACACGAATGGCATGTACACTATTCTAATAGGAGGTGATTAAATCCTAAGTTGATGATTTGCATCAATGGCCATAGTCAGGATGTGAACAAAACTTAGGATTTTCATCTTTTATGGAATAACATCGGATCCACACTGGATTCCTCCTTCAAAAATCATCATATTTTCAATATTTTCTTCTTTTATCAGGGTTTAAATTAAAATTAAACTCAAAATATATATCTATGGCCATAGTCAGGATATATTGAGAGTTAATTTCATTTTAAACTCTATAGAAGCACCAAAATATGTTTCATTCTTCACCTGAATCTAAATATGATTATTATATAATACATTCAATGACCATAGTAAGGGATGTATTATATCTTCAATCTTATTTCAATTCATTTAAAGAATGAAATATGCTTTTCAAAATCCAATTTCAAAATTCTTTAAATTCATCCATCATTTAAGACAGAACAACATCATATTTTCAAAATTCTTTTCCAAAATCCAAGTGATCTCAAATATCTTTTCTTCAATCTCTATTTCAATTCATTTTTCTATCTTATTTCAAAAGATTTAAATTTTGATTTCAAAGTCCAATTTGACTTTGAAATTTCAAATTCAATTTTATATTCAAAATTCTGTTTCCAAATTCAAATCCAATTTCAAAGTTCAATTTGACTTTGAAACCTCTAATTCAACTCTTGATTTCAAAAAAGTCAAGCTTTAAAAACAAGATTCATCCTTTTGAGCCTTAATTATCAAAATTAAAAATCAAAGTTTTGAGATTGATTCTGAATCTCAAAAAAAAAAAAATTGATTCTTCTCTAAAGTTTTAAAATTCGATCTAGGTTTTCAAAAAACCCAGATCCATCTTCAAAAGATCCAAAATTTCTACCTTGTGTTCCAAATTTGGAACCCAATTCCATATTGGATTCGGATCTTCAAAAACCAACTTCATTATTGGATCTCAGACTTCCGATCCAATTTCATTTAGCATGCTAGATCCAGAATTCAACTTCATTCTGGATCTCAGACTTCGGATCCAATCCCATTTAGGATTCCAGAATTCAACTTCATGTTGGATCTGAGACTTCGGATCCAAATTTCATTTAGGATTCCAAATTTCGGATCTAACTCCATCTTTGGATCTCAGACTTTGGATCCAAATCCATTTAGGATGCCAGATTTCAAATCCAAGTTTATCTTGATTCCCAAAATCCAAAAATCAATTCCATTTCCCATATCTCATCTAGATCTCTTAAACCCAACTCTATTTTTTTTTCAAACTCAATTTGGATTTCTCAAATCCCATTCTGATTTCAAAAACTTCGCATCTGGAATTCAATTCCATTTCAAATATTCATTTCCTCTACTAAATTCAGGTTCAAAATTCAAAGTCCATTTCTGACTTTGAAACTTCATTTCTTTCCCTTTTATCTCAGCTTCAAATCATTCTTTTCAAAAACCAAGATTTATCTTCCCAACTCTGATTATTTCAAAAAACTTAGAATTTCAAACATCTTTCCAAGATCTATCTCAAATTCTAAGTTAGAAACAATTTCTTCACTCTATTCATCTCATAAACACTTGAGATTTCCAAATTATTTTTTCAAAAAGAGCATGCATCCTTGCATTGCACAAACATGACTCTTTGTGCATTTAGATTTAGGATAAATTCTTAGATGATATTTTAGCCAAGCAAAAAGGCATAAATTCGATCCTTGGTTCGATTACCCCTGGTAAAGGCGTCAGGAACGGTCGAACCTCGTACCGACGAGCGAATCTCGTCTCTCCATTTTTCCTGCAGATTTTCAAAACGGAGGCGAGTAATTTCCTAAAATATTTTCAAAATTAAGGTCAAGTGAGACCTTGCAAAAGAGTTTCTCTCTCTTCTTCCTTTTCTCATTCTCTCTTCTTTTCTATCTTTTATTCTCCTTCAAAAGAAGAACAGAGGTTAGAAAGGCGAAAAGAAAGGAAAAGAGGAATGAGAGGAAGAATTTTGCGATGATCACAGTTTTGGCGACCGTGATGGGACCCGTCTCCGTCCGGTCGAATTTTCGCCTTTTGCTTTGCTTTGATATTATCTAAGTCTTTATTCTACAAGTGTCAGCTTCATTTCCATGCAAACCTTAGGAGCCTAGACTCTGTCCTAAGCTGACATCATTGCATATAGGATACCTGCTGACTTCTATTTTTGGTGAGGGTGATGCCTTCGTAAACTCTATTTTCCATGCCTAATTCAATTCATTCAGCTTGCTCTGTCAGCTCAATGAAGGTTTTTGATGGAGATGTCGAAATAAGACTTCTCAATGGATATGAGAAGTTATTCAAAATGATTTGGAGAACATGCTCCTCCAAAATTGGATACCTCAATTTATTACAGGTACCTCTCCACCTGCGAATGAAGTCCTCGACTTTCTCATTGTCCTTCTACTTCAGGTTGCAGAGGTGATTCAGGGTTGGAAGCGCTTTCATGTTGAACAATAATCGTTCAATGAACAAGTTGACCACCTTATCGAATTCCTTCAATTCAATGTGATTAATATGTTCTGAATACCACTTAGCAGTCGTTCCGGGAAACAAGGAAACAAAGCTCGATTGTCTCGCTTGAACTTGGCACATTCAGTGAAAAACATGGCGAGATGGGCTTTAGGGACGCCATAACCATCAAACTTGATGAATTTCTTGGGGAGATTCTCGAGACTATCATCTTCTTCCAGACTATCATAGAAGTCCTCACTTGTGAAGACCTTCTTGCCCTTGTCACGGGCCTGCAAATCTTTGACCATCTTGGCAATTTCCTTCAGTTGTGCCTGAACTGGGTCATCGATGGACTAATCCTTGGATTTGTTGGCCAACCCTGGCCTCTGAGTCAACTTTTGAAATGCCTGCTGAGCCTCACACTCTTCATCAGAGTCATTCACTGATTCAAATTTGTCAGAAGTATCCTCGTGATGAACCTGTTTCTTTGAGATCTTTAGTTGCTTTTTCAGGGTACGACCCTTGACTTTCTTCTTGGTAGGGATCTTGTCTGAACTGGCTTCTTCATGCTTAGCCATCATCTTATTCATCATTTTTCAAAACAACAAGTATATATGAGGGTCAACATCATCATTGGCCTACTGACTCTGGTTCTTGGTAGATCGTGGAGAGGCCATTTCTTGTTTAGGTACAAACAAGTAGTTGATTTGTTGTACGGGTGTGGTTTTCTTGTCGGACCTTGTCTGAACCATATGGAATCACAAATGCTCTCTGCAGAATAAGATAGATAATTAGATTTAAAGAACGATTTGGGATAAAAACGAATGGAAAAAAATATCTGGTGAGAATCAGGTTGACAATTTTGAAGGATATCCCATTACCAGGGATCAGGTTATCATGGGAATTACGATAATTACGTTGCTATTTTTGTAAAGGAAATAAACAACTAAAATATGTCGTATTACCTAGGCGAGGTCGTCAAACTATGATAAAATGAGAATTATTGAAGGACAATGATTTTATTAATAATAAACTTGACAAAGAGGGGGCGGACAAACGATCTGCCACCACTCATGGTAATCAGAAGACACTCGAGGACCAGGAAAAACAGTGAGGGTGACAAAAGAATTTCAGCTATGCTTGGCAGAATGGTATGCTCTGGACCACTGAGGAGACTTTAGATCAAACTCTGGCACAATGCTTGATAATAATTGAGCCTCAATACGCATTTGTCTCTGCAAGAACTGCTTGACACATCGCTCTGGCTGGTAATAGACAAAAAAGAAGGGTCCGAGCAACTTGAATCGCTTTCCATACACATAAGTGTATCAAGGGGGTGACTCTTGATAGTTGAAGTAGTCCCACACAATTTCTTCTTTATGAAGGTTCTTGATCAAGAATCTGTACCAAGAAGTAGGTAGTGACTTTTTGTTGTTATATCTAAAAGAACTGGCTCGAGTTAGAACGTGCCGAAAGAACCAAGATTGCAATGCGTAGATACATCTTTCTACTAAGATTGAATCTTTGGGCGTGAAACGGGTCAATCCATGGTACAAGAAGGCAAGTGCGGCCATGGTGATCGAGAGACGATTAGTCTGCTGACGTCTCCATCTTCGCAAAAGTTATACTATTCTGATATCAACGTAGTTCTGTCCATCTTGGATGAAGGCTAGTCCTACTGTGCACAAGACCATTGCATTATGAATCCTTTCTCGCGTTGCTCAGGATAGGGAGCCAACTTCTTCAAAAGTTTCATACTATTGGTATAGCTCAAACAAGTCAACACATTGACTCTCATATACTTTTATCAGTGGTCAGGATCTGCATCTAATCATCTGGGCTAAAGCATCTCGAGGGTTAAGTCCCTTGACATTGATAAAAAACCGTTGCTTCAATGGATCTTCTGGCTGACCAGCTGGCTCAGGCAGGCCCATAATCTCTAAAAAATTGTCCATTAGTAAAGTCATCTCTCTCCATAGGAACCAAAAGGTACAAGTGTGCGGATTCCACCACTCTGCTAATACTTGAATCAAATTGCCATTAATGATCTGGTCTCCCACTGATGATGCCAGTTCTAATCTGCAGCTGCTCAGATGGTTGGAGAATATACGGGAGAAGTTTTTAAGCCAAGAATAGTACCACTGGAGAATAAAATGTCCGGTGTTCAGAGTTCGATATTCAAAGAGACCTTGCCGCACCTCATAAGAAATATGACCCTCAGGAAAGACCGAATCAAGCTGATTGGATGCCATCAGAATAGACTGCAAAATAAAGAAGTAAGAACAAGACTTGAGAAGTATACACGATTTCTTTTAAAAAACTTGCAGGCAGGATCAAAATAATGTTGGAAGTTCGAGATCCAAAAAAAAGGAAGGATGAAAATTGCCTGGAGTTTTGAGAAAAATAGAGGATTTTTGGAAAATTGTCCAGGGTTTTATGAAAGCCTTGTGAAGAAAAGAAAAATACATAGAAAAATATGGGGTTTTGAAAATCATTCAGTATTTTAGAAGATTTATTGAGAAATATATATGAAAATAAAGAGAAATATCTAACGCACATTCAATCATATCCTGCACATACAATACTCCCCAAAAGGTTGACTCTAAATGCACAAGTTTGAAATAGTTGTAGGATCCTAATCCTAACTCTAAGGCTTAGATCATTTGTGTCCAATCATGCTATGCCGATATACTCGAGCCGAAGCTCGATGTGCGTGGCATAAAAAGATTTTCTTCGGTTTTAGGCTCATGTTTTCCAACATCCTTGAGCGCCTGTCGATATACTTTGGACTATGGCCCTCGGTACGTGACAGGGGAAATCCACCCAAATAGGTGGCTCAGTTGTGAGGCTTTATCCCGAACTATGGTTCTGGAAGAAAGCCCAGCAACGTGGTGGCCAGGTAAATGTAAGTGGGGTTGTTTTTAAAATATGATCAACATGCAAGAAAATAAAAGGCTCTATTGACCTAAAGAAGTAGAATTTTGAAAAATTTATGATAAGCAAACATCATTTTCAATCAGATCCTAGATTGGGGAGGATTGTATTTGACCTAAGTCTATGTGAGCATGAATAATGCCTTTTAAATCGGTCCTACCAAACCATGCCTATGTCTATATGCTTTCCATGTCAGCTGGGTTTGATTCTAGGCTCCTAGGTTCACATGAAAATAGAGTTGACATTGTAGAACATGATTTTGACAAGTTGAATAGAGCAAAGCACCAGATTGATCAGGCGAAGACAGGTCCCATCTCAATCGCCAAACCTGTTATCATCACAAAATTTTACTTTTGCGAGTCAAATTGACCTTTAAAAAAGATTTTGAAAATAACTCGCCTCCACTTTTAAAATATGGGAAAATTCTGAAGAATGGGACTCGCCTGTCGGTACGAGGTTCAACCGTTTCTGGCGCCATAACCAGGGGTAATTGAACCAAGGATCAATCTTATGCTTTGCTTTGATTTGCTCAACTTGTCCAAATCGATGTTCTATTCCCAAATGCATAAAGAATCAGGCATGTGCTATGAACTTTGAAAAATGCAGATTGAAAACATGATGTGTGTTTGGGATATTTGGAAATACTTGTAAAAGAGGACACCTTGAAAATCATGAGCCACACTTGGAAAGTATTTTTGAAGAAAGGAAAATTGATTTCTAAAGAAAAGGAGATCTTGATGTTTTGAGAAAATCGATTTTGAGGAAAAACCAGAATGACTTTGAGAAAATCAATTTTTCTGAAGTGAATTTATGAAATAACTCAATAGAGATGGGCGTGTAGCCCTCTGAAAAACTATTCATGATGCAATCTAACCTAGATGATGCATGAATGCAGTTTGTGAAAATATTTTTTGAAGAATTTATGAAAAATCATTGATAAAAATGATTTTTTATACCTTATAAAATTTAGATGGAATATATTCGCTATATATCCCTGACTGTGGCCACGAATACATATTGAATATAGTTTATTTGATTCCAAAAGAGAAAAATACTTAGAAAAGTTTTGAGAATATGCAATGATTTCTGAAGATAGCCTAAGAGTGTAGGTCGTTTGTGGCTTAAAAGAAGATGATAAATCTGGATATCATTCGTATTCTGACTATGGCCACAAATACAAACTCAATCAAGTTTATTAACTCCCTAGAAGCAAGTGTGTGTGCCATTCATGTAGACCTTTGAGAATTTGAATATGCATGAATCATCATTCATCACACGATTAATATTATTGAAAATAAACTATATGCAATGCAGCCTTAATCTAAGTAGAAAAAGTAAATTCTTATAACACATTACAATTTACAAATAAATTGAAGAAAGGAAAAGGGAAATAAAGAAAAATCTAATCTTGAACTTTCCTGCAAAATTAGCAAACTTGTTAGTAGAAATATGTTAGCCTTTTGGGATTAATCCAACAATATATGAAATTAAGGGATTTATCCGGATATAAGCCTTTTTCATGCTTTCTTGAAATAAACAAAATAAAGGATGATGCAAAATTGAATAAATAAATAAAAAAAAACTTTAAAATTGAAATTTTAAGAAAAAATGCCAAAATACCCTTGAAAATTGACCTTTATTGCAAAATAGGGTTTTAAATAGGGTTTCTCAAAAATTATTTTTATAAAACGCTTAATCCAGGGATCAAACGAATTCAAAACAATGCAAAATCGAGTGGAGGTCACCCTAATATGATTATGAAAATAACCAAACCCTAAAAATATAAATCTTTTCATAAATAATTCAAAATATTATAAAAAAAAGTCAAATTTTGCTCGTATTTTAGTTGAATCAGGACTCTGCGGGCATCCTATTTTTATGAAATAACTAAATAATGCATTAAATGAGTTTTAAAATTTCTAAAAATTAACAAGAACACTTATAAAACCCTAAAAATAAAATTCAATCAAAAAATATAATTTTTGGAATTATTTTGATAAGAAAATTAAATAAAAAAAAGAAAAATATGCGATTTGCCCATGAGCACGTACCTATCACAGTGTCAGCCCTGAATCAGGTATCAAACAGTAATGAAAAACTGTAAAATTTCACATGAAGGAATTAGACAACAGAACAAGAATAAGCCTATTTACAGATCAGAAAAAGCATTTCTGGTTAGGGAGATATCATTCTGACAATATATGCTTGATTTCGATGAACGCATAACGGTTCTAGAAAAGGCAGTTCTGATTTTGGTTTAAATAAAAATAGAAAACAAAGTTAAAAAATTACCAAAATCACACTAATAAAACTAGACATATAGCTGAATTCGTTGCTTTTTACGGATCGAGAATACAATCTCCGGTTAGGGAGATACAATCCACTCAAGTTGATCTAGAGCTTAAACAATGTGTAACGGTCTCTGAGAAATTGATTCTGATTTTTGATAAAGTAAAAATAGCAAACAATTGTATAAAAATCTGAAAATTTCACAAGATATGCTAGACATTCTGATGAGCATAGTGTTTTTTACAGATCATCGATCAGATCTCAGATGAGGAAGATATGACCTTGACAATCCATCCCTGATTCTGTATAGCATTTTCATGGTACAGGAACCAATTTCAGTTTGTGATTTTTTTTCGCATCTGATTTTTTTACTGAAAGTCATAGACACAAGCATGATTCAACCTTAAAAATTCAGATTTTATTGACAGAAAAATATACATAAAATAATGTCGTTCCTGCGTGGCCAAAATCAAGATACGCATATAACCGATAAACACATGAATAACCCTAATCTAAGCATGCAAAATCATAAAAAAAGACTTGTAAATAATATAACAAATTATGATTTGATGCTTGAATAGGTAAAACAAACATGGATATGATGAAATAAATAAAAAAATTAGGAATACACGATTGAAATTCGATTTAGCCTTTTGAAAGAGGGATCAAGTTCATAGAGGGATCGAATCTCATCTTTTATTTGGCATAAACATAAAAAGCAATAATCTAAGCTATTTTAATGGATTAAAAATGTGAAAATCACTCTAATACAACATTAGATCATGTTCTTGAATTTATTTCATGGTTCTTGAACTAATAGCATGCTTGAATCCAATATCAAAGGGGGCGGCAATGGCTAAAATACTAAACAAAGCATTAGAAACTAATAAAAATAATGAAAAAGTTAGAAGAAATCTTACATTGGGGGCTGCAACAATGGAGGAGCTGCTGAAATAGGAGAGCTTGAAGGAGGAGAGAGAGGAAGCAAGAAGGAGAAGAGAGCATAATGAGGGGGTCGACCCCCTATAGCCCCTTTTATAGGAATTCATTAGCATTAATTATAAAACCCTTGGAGAATCGGTGTTCCTCTTCCACTCGCTGAACAATGACAACACCCACTGCAGCACTGGATAACGTTTGTAGTGCCGGGTGTCGTCACTGCAATGTCGGTTTTCTCACAACATCATGTCCTTCACTGCGACAACGCCATCTTCGACAGGTTTCAATTTCTTTGCCCCTTTCTTGATGACGATGCCTCATCAGAAAACTGCCTCCGAACATGCTTTCCCTTCCTCATCCACACCCACGACCAAAGCACGACATGGTTTTTCCCTTAGCCTTCTTCGAAATCCTCTTTTGTATGATAGGTTTGGATCTATATATGCCCTTCCGATTTTACCCGGTCGAAATGTTCCTTTTCATGTCTATGAACGATATAATCTCAAGGCATTGTTTACAGGGATTTTACATCTTTTTTATGCTTCTTCCGATCGTGATTATTATCCTTTATTGATCCATTTGTTTTACACAAATTTACAAATAGATCACGATAGTGGTTTTCTTTCCTCTCTTGTTAGAGATGTCGAAATCAAATTTGATTACAAACTTCTTGGACAAATTCTTAATATTTCTTTTGGCACTCTTTTTAATTCCATTGAACTTGAGGATGAAAAGATTTTTTACCAAATACTACTTCCAAGTGCTCCTCATTGTCATTCTTTTAAAAATGCAAACCTTCAATCTTGCGCTCAAATTGCATGAAGAATTCTTGCTCACAATGTTCTTCCAAAGACAGGATCTTTTGATTATTTTTCCACTGATCTTTCTACTGCTCTATATGTCTTATTTGAAAATATATTTGTAAATTGGGCAGATGTCTTCTTTACTACTTTATGGAAGCAAAAACATTTTCTTCCATATGGCTTAATCCTTACTCGAATCTTTAAATATTTCAAAGTACCTCTGGATACTGAAAAGTCTGTTACTCAAAAGAAAATCTTTGATGAAATTATTCTTAAACAAATGAAACTTTCCTATCTAGTACCTCCATCCTCTAGATCTCCTATATCTCCTGAACCATCACCATCTCCTATATTGCCTCCATCTCAAGGCAAAAGGATGAGATTCTCTACTGGAAAAGATGATGAAATTCTGAAACGCATTTAAGCCTTGGAACTTCAACAACATACATTTCATGAATATGTTACTCAAATGATTTTATCTATTCAGTTTGATATAGCTGAAATCAAGGAGATGCTCAAGCAACACTTCTCTTGAACTTTGTTTACTGATATTGCTTTAATAACATTTTGGGGTTGTAATTTTTTGAACTTGTATCTGCATTTTTTTTTATACTCTGACTTCACCTACTCCTTTTGATCATGAAAAAGGGGGAGAAGAAAATCAATATGCATGAGAAGAAAAACAATATGTGTTAACAATATTGATATTATGCTAACTTCTTATGTTTTGACAGCATATTGATAGGGGGGAAGTTTTCTATCTATTTATCAATGCTCTATTTGTGACTAGTTTGTCATCATCAAAAAGGAGGAGATTGTTAAGACAAGGAAGTTGTACACAATAATTCAAATACAAGATTTTGATGATGAACAACTGAAACAACTGGATTTCAGCTAAGGCAATGAAGAAAGATGAAAAGAATTGAAGAATTGGTTGAAGAATCTGTGAAGACAAGTGTACAAATGTAAATCTCTTTAAAAGTCTTAGATTCTTGTAAGAGCCTTGCTTTGATTGCATATCTTACTTGCATTTCACCTAAAATTGCTTAAGAAAAACTTTTCTAAAAGAACCCTTGGCAAAAATTATTTTAGAAAGTTTTTTACCAACATTTTCAGGTTTATCAATCGACCAATAGACTCATCAGTCGACCAATTTTTTCGCACCAGTTTTTCAAAGCAAAACGTCAACTTTCTGATTAGTTGACCGGCTAGAATGTTTGATTTTTGAAAAATTTAGCAGAGTCGACTAAAAGTTTTTTTCAGTCTACTGATGATTTTCATCAGTCGACTAACTTTTCTTTAGTCGACTAAGTTTCAAAAACCAGAATTTAAATCTCTTTGGCTAGACATAGTAGTCGACTGACTCTAACTGTCAGTCTGCTAATATTTGATTTTAGTCGACTAATAACTATTCCAGTCGACTAATATAGTCATTTTCTGAAACTTTTAAAAAGTGCATCTTTTCAGTTTTTCAAATGATTTGATCATTCAAAAGTGACTGTTTTGATACCCTTTCGTACCACCAACGTATGGAATTCCTCAGCTATAAATAAGAGTGTGATCTACACTCAAAATAAATCAAATTGAATTGAATTACATTGATTTGAAAGATCGAATTCTTTGTTTTTCACTTTTATTCATTCTAGTATTTTTTTTCTCAATTACTGAGTATTTTCACTCCAATTCTTTTTGTGAGTTAATGAAATCGTGAGTTGAGTATTTCAACAACCTTAGAAGCCTATTTCACTCCATTTGCATTCATAAGAAAGGCTCGTAGGTTGATTGTAAGTTAGTTATTTTAATTTTTCTGTAAAATGACAGAGTCTCCTTGGTTTAAAGGAGAAGTTTGCTTTCAGCAAGGTTGTTGTTGAAAGTGGGACCGATTTTGGTCTGTTTGATATTGTGGTGACATAAGTGTGATAGTGGAAATCTCAAGCAGGTTTCGCTTGGGGACTGGATGTAGGTCTGAAAGACCAAACCAGGATAAAATTCTTGTGTTCTTTGTGTGTAATTGCTTTACAGTATTCAAATTCCTTCAAATATTAAAGACGAAGATTAAAAGCACTATTCACCCCCCCCCCCCCCCTAGTGCTCGTTGCATCGATTCTATAGCACTTTCAATTTCTAGCTCCATTAAGCTCACGATGAGTAGTGTCAGTTCATTCTTAGGTAAATTTAGTTCATTTTAGGAAAAATAAGCTCATTTTTAGCTCAAGTTTTAGCAAAATTGTCCTCAAGTCAGCCAAATCTGGTAGATCCTATCCCACTAAGTCTAATTTGAGCTCACCAGAAGTTCGAATGACCCAATTTTAGTTCAAAGCCACTTTTTACATACTCGGACCTTCGTTTTAGCTCATTTGAGCTCAATTCAGTTCAAATTGAGCTAACCTCAGCTGGTTGAGCTAGTGTCTTAGCTCTGAATTTAGTTCACCTGAGTATAACTAGCTTCTGATTCAGTTTATTTCAGTCCAGTTCAAATTAGTTCAAACCCGTCTAGTACCGTGTTTCTACCCCTGTAGGGCAAAAACCAAAAAATAAAAATTTCTTTAGAACATCGTTTCTAACAATTTTTGAACTAGGATAAGTCCTTATGTAATAACCTATTTTTTCTCGTTAATTATTTAAAAACTATTTAAAATAATATGTAAATTATTGAATTGGGCATGGGATCCATATTTCAGATCCGGGATCCATATTTCAGATCCATAATAGATCTATACATGTATATATAACATGTTAATACGCGGACCCACAGTGGATCCATTTGGATCCAACTTGCAGATCCACACCACGTCTGGATCCTGGGTTTTGGACCCAGGTCGCACCCCGTGAAAAAAAAAAGGTTTTTAAGTGTAGGGGCATACGAAGGCCGATAGAACCTGTCGCAATGGAAAGGGGGAGGGGAGGTGCATAGCCGCCGGGGTGAGGGTAATGGCTTCCTCCCTTTTCGGGAGGCCACCCTCCTACTAATGGGGTCCTGAACCCCTCTTTCTCCTACTTTCCTCAGAAAAAGCAAGTGACACATGTCACTCTCTGCTTTTCTCAGAAAAAGCAGACTGACACATGTCTCTCCCTACTTTTCTCAGAAAAGTAAGTGACACATGTCATTCCTAGCTTCCTTCAGAAAAAGTAGAGGACACGTGTCACTCTTGGCCTCCTGCAGAAAAAGCAACAAGTCAAAAAAATTCAAACACAGGCTTAGGTGGCGCAAATGTTGATTTTCCCCCATAAATTTATTTTTTATTTTATTTTTGAGGTGGCACCACATGGCTCTTCTCCTCCTTCTCTTCCCTCCCGCCATGTGTCACTGCAGGATCTCCCAGAGGTGCTGCCACATGTCCACCCTCCATTCTTCCAGAGCTAGCCTCATTTGAATTTCAAATCCTACCCTGAGGTGGCGCCATTTGAAGAGTCGGGAACCAGAAGGTACATGTCTGTGGATTTCATCGCTCTGCCATTGCATGTATCAGGTTGTCATTTATTGTCTGCTTTTCGACTGCTGAGGCCACTTCTAATCCGCACTCGCTCAAATGGTCTGGGAACATTCGAGAAAAGCTTTTGAGCCATGAATAATACCACCGGGGAATGAAAGTTCTGGTGCTAAGGGCTCGATGTTCAGGACGACCTTATCACACCTTGTAAGAGATGTGACCTTCTGGAAAAATAGGATCGATTTGACTGGATGCCATTGTACTGAAAACAGAGAAAGACTCAAAATCAGACTTAGAAAAATATAGAAAATTTTGAAAAATTTGCAGGCAGGATATAAAATGCAGCTAGAAATTCGAGATTCAGTAGAACGGGAAAATGGAAAATCGCCTGGAGTTTTGAAAGGAATTGGACATTTTGAAAAGTTATCCAAGGTTTGAGAAAGTAAAGGGAAAGGATGAGAATATGGAAATTTGAAAATATTTTTGGAAAAATATGAGGAAAATAAAAATAGCATACAAACAATCACATCCTGCACAAACATTTATGCACATACAGCACTCCCTAAGAAGGCTGATTCTAGATGCATCATTTTGAAAATAGTTGTAGGACCCTAATCCTAACTCTAAGTTCAGATCATCTTTGTCCAATCCAGTTATGCCGAGATACCCGAATTAAAATCTGAGGTACGTGACATATATTCTCAACTCCGGCTCTAAGGTAAGGTTTTCCAACATCCTTGAGCGCCTACCAATATACTTCGGACTGTGGCCCGCGGTACGTGGTAGGGGGTGTTAACCCAAATAAGTGGCCCAGTTGTGAGGCTCTGTCCCGAACTAGGGTTCTAGAAGAGAGCCCAGCAACATGAAGACCGGGTAAAAGTAGGTAAGGGAGGTTTGAAAAAAATGATCACATGCAAGAAATAGATGGCTCTAAAACCTAGAGAGATAGATTTTGAAAATCCTTCAAGAAGCATACATTGTTTGCATTCAGATCCTAAATTAAGGAGAGTTGTATTTAGACCTAAGTCTATGTGAGCATGAAAATATCTCCTCAATCTGGTCCTACCAAACCATGCATAGTCTATATGCAGTCAATGTCAGCTAGTTCAGAATCTAGGCTCCTAGGTTCGCATGATATCAGAAAGTAAAAGAGCTGACATTTTGAGGGCACAGTTTTGATAATTGAACTAAGTCAAGCACAATTTTGATCAGACAAGGACAGGTCCCATCACGGTCGCCAAACTTGTTATTTTCGCAAAAAAATTCTTTGTTCCCTTCCCTTGTGAGAGAGAGAGGAAAATGCTTTCGCGATTCAAACTTGACCGGATTTTTGAAAATTGTTTTGAAATACTCGCCTCCATTTTTTAAAATAGTGAGAAAATTTATAGGATGGGGCTCGACCTGTCGGTACGAGGTTCGACCGTTCCTGCCGCCTTTAACAGGGGTAATTTAACCAAGGACCAAAATGTTTTAACTTAGTTAAATCATCAAAATCGTGTTCTATCCTAAATGCACAGAGAATTCAGGCATGTGTTATGAGATTTTGTAAAATGCAACTTGGAAAGACATGATGTATGCTTAGAAAAGGCTTTGGAGTTAGAAAAGCATTTCTCAGGAAAAGGATGAAAGTCAATCTCTCAGAAAACTCAGATGAAAGGGTTTTGAAATCACGAGAAAGTTCATAAAGGTATGGGAAAATCATGAATGGATGAAAATCCTGAGAAGATGGAAAGAATTCTTGAGAAAAGGGTAAACATTTGAAGGAAAAATGCTTGTCAGGAAAAGCTTCAAGTTTTGAAAGTTTTCTTTGGAAAATGGTTGAAATTCATTGGAAAAATTCCTTGGAGATGGAAAATCAAAACTCGAGAAACTGAAATCCTGAGAATCTTATCATTGAAACACTTGAAAATTGATTTTTTTTTATTCTTGAGAAAGATGAGAAATTCCTTTTGAAAATGAATTTTAAGAAAGGAATATTTTCCAGGGAAAATCATGGGAAACTTGATTTGGAAAATCCAACTTTGAAAATTTTCAGAGTTTCTAGAGAAATCGATTTCCATGGAATGAAATTTTCTTGAGAAAATCATGAGAAAAACCAGTGATTTCATGATGCAAATGATATGAATGAATGTTATTTTGTAAAAGCCTCTTTTCAGAAAACATGCTATTTTAGGAATAAACTAACTAGAATTGTCACATATTCCGACTAGGGCCGTGAATATGTTTAATTTACTTAGTCAATTCTAAAATATTTTGTAGAATTGAAAATATGCGGTGAAATTTTGGAAGATAGCCTAAGAGTGTAGGCTCAGTGTGACTGGTAGAAAGATGATGAATCTGGGTCTCGTCCATATTCCGACTAGGGCCGTAAATATGGACTCCACTGAGTTCATCAACTCTCTAAGAGTTGGTGCGCGTATCATTCGTGTACATCCATAGTGCTTTTGAAATAAAATGCATGAATCACATAATCAGGATATTGCATGAATTCAAACTATATGATATGCATCATAGTCTAAGCAGAAAATTAAATCTCTTGTTCCAAAATTTACATTATTACATCACTAATTAAATGAAATAAAAGAAATTGCAGACTTCAGCTCCCTCTTTTGAATGTCCCTGCCAAACTTGAAATGGGGTTAGCGCAAATATGTGGGATTTTCCTATATTTTCCAATAATATCTTGAGATTATTGGATTTAATTGGATATAAACCCTATTTTCATGTTTTCTCGATATTTGAAATGATGTAAATACGAGAAATTCAGTAAGAAATAGTTTGAAATTGTGGTCAAAATGACCAAAATACCCCTAATATTGAAATTATACCTTTAAAATCAGGGTTTTTTTTGAGGAAATTTTGGTAAAATTGAGATTTTGAAATTTGAATTGAACCAAATGATGGTGAAATGCAGTATGAGGCATGATGACATGCTGCTAAGCACATTAGGACTGTAAAATCAGAATTTTGATATGCTACCATTCATCAAAATTAACAAATTTTGCTTGTTTTTCACTTGGATCAGGGTCCCTGTTTTGATGATACGACTAAACCGGGCATCAAACAAACTCCAAAACACACCAAATTCAGTATGAAACATATTTTTGCCCTTATAAACAGCCTAGAATGCTAAAACTCACGAAATGACATGGTTTGGATGCAAAAATTTACAGAAAATCCTAAAATGGGCGAATTTCGCCTACGGACCCGAACCAAATGTAACACTTAATGTGATAATATGAAAATTACATCATAGAAACCTCTAATATTTTTTAAACTGCCAAATGACATGAAAATAAACACTTTTGGCTTTTACAGCCCCAGGATTTGAACTATGGTGAGTTCAGAAATAGGGATTTGGTTCTGATGGAGGTAAAATCAACCTGTTCTGATGTAAAATTGCATAAAAAATAGCAGTTGACCATACAAAATTTTGATATTTAAATGAGGAACTAATGACGTCTACAGGAACAACTTTCATTTTTATGATTTCTACCTTTGATCAACAGGAACAGAGATAAAAATACGACATTACTTGCCTAAATCAACAGAATAGATAAGCATAACAAAACAAGAGACTGACAAGAAAAATCTGAAACTAATAATAAAACTGTCCTAAAAATCAAAAAATTTCAAAGGCAAAATGAGGACATTCCGAACATGACAATCACTTTTTACAGATTTGGATTTAGAGCAATACCCAAAGAGAACTCATCGGCTTAAGTCGATCCAGAGTCTCAGAGACTCAAATCAATCTCTGACACATATCCCGAACTTTCAGATTTTTGTCAGACATCAACAAAATTATAAAAATCTAAGACAATCAGAGTAAATACTAGACATCATCCTGAGTTTAGGACATTTTTTGGATCAAAAATCGAATCTCATATGAGAGAGATCTTGATTTTACAAGTCGGAGATAAATTTTTAAAATGTATCCTAGGTAACAAAACTCGACCTACCATTTTGAACTTTTAACGCAGTAAACAAATTCAAATCATTCTGAATTTTTTGCAGATTGTTAGGGACACCTAAGGGCGCATACTATGATTTTTGTAGCATTTTTAACGAAAAATAATATATGAGATGACGTGTGGACTGACTGACAAAAACAGGGAATTACATAAATGATGCTAAATGCATGAAATATCAAATAAATTCATGGAACATGCCATTTTAATAAAATAAAACATAAATATAACTTATTTTAATGCATGAACATGATGGAATGCAAAAATCTAATCAAAAAAGCATAAGAAACATCTTTTGATATGTGTCATTTTATGAGAATAGCTCGATCCATCCATCAGATAAGCTCTTTCTTCAAAACGACAATATGAATCGGGCAATGATATTACTATAATGAAATCAATGGGAATAGAAGTGCACCTTGCATTTTCCTGCAGCTTTGGAACTCCCGATGTAAGTGGCAATGAATGGCTTCTCTCGTCCTTCAATCCGAGCTTCGGAAGGTTCGCGAAAATCAATCCACACGCCTAGGTTGAGTTGGAAATGATGCGAGCAAAGTTGGTGCTTCAATGCACCCTCTCAATTGAGCCCACGGAGGGCGTGAATTTAGAAAAGCAAAGTCGAGTTCTGAAGAAAATCCAGGTTGAAGTTAAAAATCCAAAAGGAGCCTTCCTCAAGCTGGGCGTGGGCTATGGTTTTTGTAGCCATTTTGGAAAATTTTGAAATTCAAACAGGCTTAATCTGAGCCTTCCATGTGGTGCCATCTCAGGGCATGCCATTTGGAATTTTGAGAAAATAAAAATGTGAATTTTGTGGGTGAGACACCTCAGCAGGGGAGTTTGAAAATTTTCAAAATTTAGCTTGATTTTCTCGGCAAGAGTCTCCCAAATGGCGCCACCTCATAGGGTGTTGCTTGGGGGTTTGAAATTTGAAATCTGCTTTTTCTGAGGCTTCTCATATGGCGCCACCTCATGGTGGGCTACTTTTATAAAAATAAAAAAATGAAGCCAAGTGGGAGCTCTGGAATGGTGTCACCTCAAAAGAGGTTTGAGATTTAAAGCTGGAAGAAGTAGGAGCATGCCATGTGGCGCCACCTCTGGATGGCTCCATACTGACACGTGTCAGAAGGACAGGGTAGTGGGCTCAGGTGGCGCCACCTCTAAGGAATTTGAATATTTAAAACTTTGCTTTTTCTGGAGGGAGCAGAGGCTGACATGCGGCGCCACCTCTGGATGGCTCCATACTGCCATGTGGCAAGAGGACAGGAACAGGGGAAGCAGACTACGCCACCTCAGAGGAGAGTTGTTTCCACTTTTTCTGATGCAGGGAGGTCTGAACATGCCGCCCTTGGAAAAAAGAACCTTTGGTTTCTGAGCAAATTTTTTTTCATTGAAATTGTTTTATGACAAACAGCAAAAAGACAAAAGAAAGGGGTAAACAAAAGCAAAAAGGCCACAAGTCTGAGTGGGCCACAGTAAGTGATACATATCAATTCAAAATCCACATTATACAATGTCCAAAAGTTTTCAAATACAAAATGAGACAATATACATCTTAGCAGTCTCTCAAAATGAGAGGAAGATCCCCTCAAACCCCAAAAGAAGAAACCAGGATTAGCAGACTAAGTGTGGGTCCCAAGCCTCCAATTGTGCCTCGTCGCATTGCAGCAGAACCTATTCGTCACTTGTATCTCCATAAAATGGGGTCAGAACTCTTGCAAGTTGGTGAAGAACAACAACATCATATATCCATTTATCAAGGGAAAAAGCATATAGCATGTAAACAGGTAAGGTGACAGGTTTATGTGCATGTGTCAGGTAAGTGCACGTGCTACAAGTCTAAGTAATAACAAAAGTAACGAGGGCAACAGGCTATAGCAATAAAACAAGAAACTACGCAACTACTGAACAATGAACAACTAAGAATAACAAGGAAGACAGTATGAGAACAGTAACAACATAAGCAAGTAAAGAAATTAACAAAGTAGTTAGTTATGATTGGTTAGTATTTATATTCTTCTGATTACTCCTTTGGGTACGTGAAGGAACCTCGCATTCTATGAGACATGCACCCGACGTCTGTTATTAAATTTTGGTGTGGTAACCGAGGATGTTACAGACCGAGTAAATCTCATGCAGACAGCACACAACTGAGAGAAACCTACGCATAGGTAAAGGATTGCAACCCATACTACTGCAACAATGCGGTACCCTAAAAGGTCACCTTGACCTCCCTAACTCTAAGTGATTGGAGGTCAAAGGACGCCTCAGCTCCTAAAAATGTGTCATAGTAATGACCTGCCACTCAGAGTTGTATCATCCACCCTCTCTAAGGTGAACCGTTTTGTGAATGGGGTGTGGTGGTTTATCTTTCTTAGTCTTGGTTTGACATCATACCTCCTTCTGAAATGTATATGCCTCGTGGTCCCCGCGGGGTACGCAAATGAGGACTTAGCCTTCTCATTCACGTGCTCAGTATCACACGGCCACAGAAGAGCACATCACTTGTGAAGACGATACAACACCATTTTATCATTTTTATTTCTAGGATATAGACATACGTGAGCTCACTCACGAACATGGGGTCATCACCCAAAGACTTTAGCCGAGTTGGAAAACCACAACAAGTGTATAGCTCATACCCTATGGTGTTCAAATCTCAATCATTCATCATATCAACTGTGTAATGTGCACTTCGAGTGTGACGCCACGGAATTTCTGACTCGGAAAAAATCCTTTAGATTTTAGGGTGAACTTTCTTTTTTTCTTTTTCTTTTTTGAAAACATTACGCAAATGCGGAAATACCAAAAAGGGAAAACAAGTGGAAAACTCTGGGCGGATCACAGAGAGAAGCAACAACATTTATGAAACATCTTTTATTTATCACATTTCACAAATAGTACAACAATTCCCTTTTTCAAAAACACTGCCAAGATCTCAAGGTTCTAGAAGTGTGGGTTCAGTCCTCCGCCGTACATCGAGCTCCATCGCACGCCTAGAAGCAAACCCTTGTATCCTCATAAAATGGGGTCAGTACTCTTGCGAGCTGGTAAGAAATCAACCACAACAATCCATTTACCAACATAGCATTATCATTCATTTGCAATAATTGAACAGGCATAACTATAAGCAAGTAAGAGGCAGTAAAGAGTGTGTACGAAACAATATTTGATAACAATCGAGTGATAGCATGCTTTATAATTCATTGCAATTAAACGAATTATGCAAGTAAAGCACAGGTGTGTGTGTGAACATACATGTGCATTCGGTGACAAGTACGAGAACAAGCAATGTAACATTACGAAGCAAGGTACATCATGATGAGACAGTTAGAAACATTTAGCCACGGTAAGGCGTCTCTAGAAACGAAACATGAGATGTGTAAAAACATATAAACTATGTATCTCTAACATAAGTGAGTTTGTCTCACGAGGTGGGGCCATCACCCACACCAAAACTCGCCAAAGAGTTCAAACTATCACATCAGTCTGAAAAGACTAAGGTGTCCTTACATGTTGTTATCCCCAAGTTATCTCGTATATCAAGAATTACCATGACTATGCAACAAGATCCATGTGCATCGGGAAATGTGCAAGTGTCAAGTGTCATGAACACTTAAAGGGAGACATAGTGTTCGAATTATCGAACCAATGCATTCAACATAAATCCAATAAGGTGCAAGAGCAATTAAGCACGGGGTTCCCTTGTTTCTCACTAAATCATATCATTTCATAAATGTTAATTTGCTTTACATATTTCGTGAACCACATATTTGTGTAAAGTGCTAACTATGATGCACGTAAATGACATAAGTGGAATGTCATCATACGTATGAAAAAGCACACCTATAACGATATATTTTTACTACCACAGTGGCATCAAGGAGAATCTTTTGCTAAGGGTGATATGACATCATTTGTCATGCATTTGAGATGTGCTACTAAACAGAATGGTCATTGAGGCCATGGTATATGAAAAACCGTAAATTAGTGAGAATGGGGTCCGACAACATGTTGCCCCTATTCGCTGCAGCAACCCCATATATCGGATGCACTAAGGCCACGCCTTGGTCCCAAAACCGCAACACACACCAACCCAAATTGGCAGACCAAGAGCCACAGCCACACCTCTAAGCGCAACTCGGGAGCGTGGCCTCCCAAAAACTCCGTAAAAGTGCCTCAACCACACAAATCTTAGCGGCCCACTGGTCTATACAAAGGTCCAGACCCATGCAACTGGACCATGGGGTCCCTGAAAACTCGGTGGCAAGTTTGGACATTCGGTCCAAACTTGCCCGAACCGGCATTCGCAACATTCCAACCGTAGTCCATCTATGAACACACATAGGGTACTGCTGCCATGCGAGTCAAGCGGTCCACTGGTCTAGACAGAGGTCCAGACCCACGCCATTGGACCAAGTGGTCCCCAAAAAGCCGACAGCAAGTCTGGAAATTCGGTCCAGACTTGCCTGCACACTAGCACCTAGGCGCGCCACCTGAACCGGATTTGGTTCGGGTGCTGCAGTCGTTTGACTCAGGCCTGGTACAGGCCTGGGTCCATACTCGGGTTCTGAGCACTGGTCTGGACAGAGGCGTCCAGACTAGCAAGGGTGTTGGTCGCACCAAACGAAAAGGGGCAGGGCGCTGCAGCCAGCGCCAGTGCCCATGGCCAACCGAGTGCATGTCCAGCACGCGATGCTGGCCATGGTGCGGCGAAAGCCACCTCCAATCTTGTTTGAGCCCTTAGCTCTGACCGAGGGTGCCATAGGCCTAGTCTGAACCATACTTGGTTTAGACTGCGACAGGTCGAAAGAGAGAGACAGGTGACGGGTTCGGCTAGGTGTAAGCCCAAACCGGCACATGGGCAACAAAAAGAAAAGCGGTAGCCTAGCTGTCGCCTCTTCCACCACGAGTGGTGGCTACCAACCGAGCCGACCATGCTCAGGACCATCAACTCCCACTATTCATGCGAGAACAACAAGATCCCTTAAAACGAAAATGCAACATAAAAGAAAACACTATCGAAAGGGGAAAATCGTGTCATTCTTGTTCAAAACATGAAACAAACCCATGCATTACACTCAAGTGTGAAGCCTTAAAAATGAGACCATATATTTTTAAAATAAAGTGCTAAGGAGCTAATGGAAGAAGGAGAAAATCTCACCTCCGACGGCTTTCAAACAATGGAGAGGAAGCTTATGAGCTTCCACAAAAATGGTGCTTAGCACCCACACCTCTCACAGTTTTGGAGAAAGAGAGAAGAATGAGAGGGAAGAAGGGGAAGAGAGAGAGAGAGAGAGAGGGAAAATCACCCAATTTTTCTCTCTCTTTCCCTCCCAAAACCTTAAGTAGCTAGGGTTTTAGAATGTAGGGCTAGGATTTGTTTAGAGAGGATGGAGGGTTGGGGTGAAACACGCCTCTTCATGGCCGCCCACAAGGCCAATCAAAATCTTCTTTTCAAACTTTTATAAAGTCTTTTCAAAAACACCATCCAAAGGGCTTTAAAATTGCCATAAAAGTTTGGGAGAAATTGCAAGGGGAGCCCCAAGGCTGCCACCCTTTCCAGCCAATCGATTTCTGTTATTTGAAAAGGTTTAAAGGAATTACCAAAAGGCCATGGGGCGCAGCCCCATGCCTTCCTCACTTGGAAAGACGTCCCTCATGATGAAGCTTTATGCTTCATCATGAGGCCTGGAACCAAGGGCGTGGCCCTCCTTTTTCAAGCAAAGCATTCCTTTACAAGGATGCCACTACCCAGCTGGTCAACCATTGACCAGCTGGTCCACCAAGCTCAAAAACGTCCACTAGATGGGCACCACATGGGTTTGGGCCACCTCTAGTCGATCCAGATCCGAAACGTTGATTTACAACTACGTAAAATGTTTGTTTAATGATTTAAAAATAAAATTTGATTTCAACACATCATATACTCATTTTCAAATTCTTGATTGACATGAAATATTCAAAGCTTCTTTGAGAAATTTCTCATCGTTTGCGGGAAATGCACTCGTTACGACTCGCATACTATCGATAAGCAATTCTCGTAATTCACATGCACTGACGGGGTTTTTTCGTCATATCGGTCCCAAATTTGGGGACAAACTAAATACATACATTATGAACCTACCTTAAAAAATTTAGAAGTTAATTTGTTCAGAATTGGGCTCTTCTATCTCATATATTATACTTACGCGATTTCGGATCGCGCTCATTATGAACCGAAATTTAAAGCATAGTCAATTTTATATCTAATTACGTGCTACAATTCGTAAACATATGAAAGATTACACTTCAATTTTATGCAAACAGTGAATTTCTCAGAAAAAATTGTGGGTCTTACATCATGCACTCATCCATGTCTCCAGCACGAGACCAAGGTGTACCACCCGAGGTACGTACTAAATAGTACAAGTGTCAAGATGTGCTGTTGTGCACGTGCGAAGCTAAATGCTACATAATTTCAAGTCTTTTGCATAAATATCAAAACAGAAGCACTGATACATACGCACATCATAGAAAAACACATTTCAACAAGTGAAAATGTGCAAGTGAGTGTACTAATCAACATTCTTAAGTAATACTAAACTCAAAAGGCGTAACTTAAGCATAATTGCATGTATATCAAGCTAGACAAGTCTCAAATACTTTGATATGCGAGCCATATTACAATCTTTTTCCAAGCAAAAGAACTTCAAATGTCATACATTGGCAAGTATCGCATAATGGGACCATTTGCATAAGGAAATCCATGGTTTTGACACACACATGCATTGAGAATGAAATTTAAATTATTCTCATACATATGGGAATTACATTAGCATTTCCAAGGTGGGTCATCACACTTGCGGAATCCATTGATGCCAAAATGATGGTTTTTGATAAAACAACCAAAAAACTTTAATGGTGAAAAAGAAACATGCAGAGTGGGCAGTGTACTACCCACCCCTCCGCTCACTGCCTTGCTGCCATGATGGGACAGCGAGGTGCCACGAGGGTCGCTCTGGGCCCACTAAACATTCGGCCACCCGAAAGTGACAAGCACATAGCATGAAGTGTCGACAAACCCAAAACACAACTGTGACCCGAAAGGCCACCGGGCATGGGTCTGGACAATGCACCGTATGTGCCAAGTGTCCAAATTGGGTTAGCTGGACAGCGAACATGGAACACCTAGATCACTAGTTCTATGCTCTGATAAATTTTTCTTTTAAAACTCTTTTCTCTTTTTATTTCTTAACATGTTGCGGCAAGGGAAGAGGCAAAGCAGGCCAGGGGGATGAACACCTAGGGGAGCTCACCCTAGCCTAGCCCAGATGGAACCAGGCTTAGGTGGGCTCACCCGCGCCCTGGTCCGAACAGAGGTGGTTCAGACCGGGTAGTGCTGCCAAGGGGAAAACCTTGCTGGAACCGCACCAAACTGGAAGTGTCCAGCGTTTCAGCAAAGTAACCGACCAGACCACATGGGTCATACAGGACCCTGGTCTAAACCCAAGGGTTCAGACCAGGTGTTGCACCCGGTGTGCAGCCCAGTCCAGGGCAAAAACTTGGCCGGTTAGTCCACCCGAGTGCACTATCACCCGGCGCCTACCGCCGCACCCAAGCAAAACCAAGGGGAGGGTATGGGGTCTGGTTATTCAAACCAGACCACATGCCAGAACTAACCGTGGTCTGAACCCAGAGTTCAATCCAGGTGCTGCTAGAAAGCAGCAGGCCACAGCAAGGCACCCAGGTCGGCAGGGCTACCCGAGGTGCGGCTAGCACCCGACGGCCTGCTACAGCGCCAAGGGTCTAGCTAGGAGCACTTGGTTGAGCCTCTGCTCGAACCAGGGTGCTTCTGGCTGGGTCTGACTCAGATGGGTACAGACCAACCGAACAACATAGCGAGCAGAAAGGTCATAAAAAAAATGAACAACATAAAGGTTGCAACGACCCGAACGGCTAGAGAGGGTGGCAACTGCTGGACTGGGCTACAACCGAGCCCAGTCTGGTACTTAAGCCACCCAAGGGACTAAGGAGCTGTCACAACCCTCCTCTAAACAAGAAAAGGGGTTGCGGGCATAGCATGCACCACTGAACTAAGAAGGGCTTACACATGCAAGGCTAATGTAAAACCGAAATTACATTTTTGGTTGCTTGCAAACACATAAGAAGGAAAAATAATGACTAGTATGCATATGTTGGCTGAAGGATAAACCTACAAAGGAAATGCAAGAGCATCAAGCATTTTGATTAAGAACTAACATGAAACAAAACGAACATGGAAAAAGAAGAAAAAAAAAACAAATGAGAATTTGGTTGCTTAGAGCCCCCCTCTTTTTCCATGGACCGAAAAAAAAAGGGATGCTCAAGCATGCTCAAAACACCCAAAAATAATTTCTAATCCACCAAGAGCCATGCATACCATAGATGCAACCGGCACTCTTGGTTTCATGCTCATACTATACACGATTTTCCAAGAAAAATGGAGATATGAAGTTGAATGCTTCACCTTGGGATTTCGGATGAAGTGGGAGGAAAAGATTTGGTTGCAAGGCTAAGAGATCCACAGAGTAGGGTACACCACACCCTCAACACTCACACTGTCTTACACGGTTTTGGGAGAGTAAGAAAAGAAGAAGAAGAATGAGAGGAATGAGAGAGAGAGAGACGCCAATTATGACTCTCTCTCTCTTTCTTGATGGTTTAAGTATAGAGGGGAGACAAAGTGGATGGTTGGGATTAGCCTAGGGAAGATGGAGGGCTGGCGTGACTTCACACCCTTCCATGCAATGGCAATCTTGTGATTGCTATGCATGGCCGCCCAAACATGCCACACAAATTGTGTTTTTTAAATTCTTCAAAAAGGTTTTCAAAAATGCCATCCCTTGAGGTTTTAAAAAGCCATTTAAAGCTTGAACATTTTACAAGGATGCCCCAAGGCTACCGCTTCCATCTAGCCAATGGGATTGCTCCCATTAAGGCTCCAAAGAAAAACTGTCAAGAGTGCCATGGGATGCCGCTCACTTGGCCAATTCATGGCATCCTTTCAAAAAGAAATCGAAATCTTACCTCCATGCCACCCCTCAGCTTGGTCAACCTTGACCAGCTGGTCCACCAAGGCCTCCTAACGTCCAGGATGGTGGTCGACCAAGGGCTTGGGTCAACTCCCTAGTCGAATCTAAGGCAAAAACAAAGAAAAAAAATTTAATTAAATCTTCAGTTATAACTAATTTTTTTTTTCAAGGCATATTTTTAAATTTTCATCTCTTGCGAAAATTGTTCCCGATATGACCCATACCCTATCGACATACACTCTCCACTAATTCACACAAAATAATAGGGTTTGTACCTCGTTTGAGCTCTTCGATTCGAGATTCGATTAACCTTATACATTTTGAATTGAATTTAGGGTTCTCGACAATTAATGCATCATGGATTTGCGTTCATATCAATTTGTATATCTATATATGTATATTAGGGTTTATATATATATATATATATATATATATATATATATATATATATATATATATATATATATATATATATATATATATATAATTATGTGCAAAAATCTCGTAATCATACAAAAAAGGATTATTATTGAATCACATCATACATTGCATTTTTCTCATAAAAATCGTGGCCTTATATTTAATATTTATTTTATTTATTTAACTTTTATTAGTGTTCAAATCTCTAATGTCCACATATTTCTTGTGTTTTTTGAATTTTTTTCGAGTCTTGGTGGCTCTCGCCATTGAACTCATTTTTTATAGGATTTGCATACGAGGTACAAGCTTTCGCTATATCGTCACTCTAAAACGAAGATTGAGGGTTCTTGGTTCAGTTGATCTCTACTCAACTGACGAAGAAATGTATGTAACCTTGCATAATGGACCCCACAACACTCTCAAATTTAAATCCGATTTTCAATTTTTTCATGAAAACCCTTATTTTTGTTTTAAAAAATTCGGGGATCCACAGACGTCCGCACGAATGTGAGGATTATCACAAATATATAGAGCAAACCTATCAAGCTCGAACTTTTAAATTTTGGAAGGTTCGCACCAAGTTTACGAATATCAAAAGATCCATACATTTCACATACGAATCTCTTATGTTGAAATTCAAGTTAACCAATTTTGCAAAAAAAAATTGTGTAAATTTTATCAGCTTCATGAAATGTTCATGCCAATCTCCTTGTTATTGAGATATAAATTTCATCAGGTTCATGTGAACATCAATAGTTCTCTTGTGTGATGGATAAAAATGTCCAAAAAAGGTCAAGAATCAAAATTTTGGTCACGAGAGGCAAATTGCAAGGCATTTTCAAAATTGCATCATTTTACAAAGACAGTACAATCATTTTCCCATAAAAGATAAGAGTGTAGTACTTTTAAAAAGCCACCTAAATTATGAGTTGTCTTCGTAAAGCTGACTAACTTTTAGGTTATTGTGTTTAACCACCAACTTTATTTGAATGCAGATCAAGTGGGTGTGATAGATTTTTCTTTTTACATGAAGTACATTTAAACTACCCTGCCATACTTATGATTGTTGTCCCGACAATATAAACCTGTGACGTACCCCTTGCCCATACAGAATCGCCAATACTTATGATTGTTGTCCCGACAATATAAACCTGTGACGCACCCCCTGCCCATAGAGAATCGCCATGATTTCGCTATACAAAGGCTGATCTCTTGCCCTCGTTAATGCTGACGCTCATGGGAATGGAAGCCTGACCACCCGCCTAATGGCCAAGGCCCCCTCCACAGCGCCAAACCCATTAGGTTGTATGCAATGGAATTTTTTGTCCCGTTTTTGTAAGACAACTGAATTTATGACATTTTTATGGTTTTTTGTTGAATAAATTAACAATAATGACATTTCAGCCACTAACTTTGACTAGACACAAGTTAAATTTTCTCAATAAAAAAAAAGACTAGACACAAGGTATAAAAGCGTAAGGCTGAATGTAGTTACTGAAATGTTAGGCGGCTTTTCATAAATAGCTGATTATTCATGCAACTTTTTGTAAATTATTCATAAAATTATGATTTTGAATCTAAGTTTTGAGAAATAAATTTAAATTATATATATACGAGAGAGAGTAATGGGTCGGTACTAAATGAGTTTTTCACATTTTATTTTTAAATTCTGACTGTACAGATGTGAGATAAACTCTTGAAATGGTCGAGCTATCAACACATGGGTAGGTTTTTATATCGTCCAAAATTTTTGTAAATTTTCAAAGCTCCAAATAACATTTTTTCATCAAAAACAGATGATCCAGGTGAATTTCTGGTAAATCGACCATGCCCAACACATTTATGAGGTCGAAAGTGCAAGAAAAAACACCGGAAGAGCAGAAAAACCCCATTAGCAAATTTCATTTAGCACAGACCTCTCTCTCTCTCTCTCTCTCTCTCTCTCTCTCTATATATATATATATATATATATATATATATATATATATATATATATATATATATATTAAATACACATGTATAAATGAACCGCAACAGAATGTGATTTGACCATGTACATAAACTTTTACTTTGGTCACCGACAATTTTGGGCACAAGACTCTTTGTTTGGGAGCCGGTAGTTGGGAAAGGAGTTTAATCTGTTTCTGTTCACTTTTTATAAAATGAATTATTTCTTCACATCGTCCCAGTGTTTCCGAAACAAATCCATGAAAAAAAATTTTGAAAACCTTCAACACAAAGAACACGAGTACATTAGACAAGCTTCTGAAGCTCGATGAAATAACATAAGATGAGGGAGCAATAGGTATGCGCCAATGGATTTATAGGAATATACTGACTCTCTCGGTCTCATGCATTTTACAAATGGAATATCATGTTCAACATGATAATCCGCGATGGATATGGCTTTTTACTTCATTGATCTGGTGCCATTCCCTCTCACGTAGACTAAGCTTGGAGTCACTTTAACAGTAACCAAGATCAAGAATGTAAGCGTCCCTGCCCTACAAGGATTGAATTTCATCAATGCTCGTGCCACAATATATCCAACACAGCCATAAAACAGGACGTTTCAATCCCAGGATTCGCAAGCAGTAAAACGAAGACCGCAATATGACAATCAAACAGCCGAGAAAATACATCAACTATTGCATCCGGCTTGCATAACTTTTAGAAACATATCAACATGATAACGTTTGCAGCACTGCGAAACCAAACCCAGTAACCATACCATCAAAAGACCACTTGCAACTCTGCAGCAGTCATCCATTTCGATTGTATGGTGTGAATCAAACTCATGTTTGAATTCAAACTGAGGTACTGATGCAAGTTTCTCCATTTTCAAATCAGATAGATTCATATTCTGAAAGAGGCTAAATATAAGTTGAAAGAGGCTGAGATTTGTACAAGTTGTACCTTGTACGTCTCATAAATCAATGTGGCACCTGGCTTTAACTGCATGCATATAGAAAGAACCATAGAGAAAATAAAAATAACCAAAACAGAGGGCTGTGTGAAGCTTGGAATATGACACAACTCTTTCACAATGAAAGAGGGTACAAGGCAATATAGCAAACATATATAATTCAGGTGCTAAAGTTAGATTGAGAAAGCTAATGTACTCATGTTTTTTCATTCTTTTTTTACTCTAATATCTTAAAGGCAATGAAACTATTTTAAGTGAGATTAAACAGTTAGCATGCAAGCATGAACCTTAGCAATACAAATCTGTCACATATAGCAAGCATGTCAAAAAGTTTTCTGGAGTGCATCTGCAGTGTGGTCCCAGACTTGCAACATAATTGAGATGTAAATAAAAGATGGCGTGTCATGTGTCGTAGTATTTACTATGAAAATCATCATAAAAAAGGAAATATGTGGAACATCAGATGGAACTGTTAATGCAGTCAATGTAACAACGCAGCTGATAGGTTCCATGAAGAAATTCCGGACTGGCCTAACTCTAGCAACAAAGGGTAAAAGGAGAAGAAAAGGATGCACTATTGATTCAAAATGTACAATGGACTCTAAAGAACATGATGACCTTTGTTGCACATCACATTGATCCATGAACAGATTTCACCACAGCATTACATTGACAGAGAAATTGTAACAATGTTCAGATAGATAGGATTATGATAATCACAGATGTACTAGATCTTAAGGATATTAACATGACCTGAAATTTCATAAACGAGCAAAGAGGGAAGCAATAAATGCTTACATTTATATTTTGTCGGCTCTTCTATAATCAACACAAGAATATTTACAAAATGAGCATTTTTACTGTTTTCACTAAATAAGCAACAGGGGCACATGCAGATTGACCAATTTTCAAGGGGGAGCCTTCAAAAGCCTGTACCTTGAAAAGTGAGGTAGTTATCGCACATGCACAAGTAATGTGCACATGGCTTCTACTGTCACCTATGGTGGTTGCACATCTGACACGTGCTCGTTGAATTAATATTGGCATATGTGCATTGTTCACAAGACCAGTGACCTGTGTCATCCAGGCCCCTTGTGGAACTGGATCTTGAATTAGCAGCCTTGCCCCTGCCATTCCTCCCTTTCCCAGCAGCAGTTTTAGAGCTTCCTGTTCGACTACTGGTTCCCTGGGAGTCAACATCCACCAATCCATTTTCCAAAGCTTTTACTAGATTCTCGAAGTAATTGCGAGTCACGCTGCATCATCGCGAGGCATACAAAATACAGATAACAGAACAATGACCATCATTAAATCTTCTAGAAGAAAATAAAGCAGATTACTACAATATCACTAGGACACTGCATTTTGGGCTAACACAACTCACTACAGGAATAGAGGACATAATGCAATGCACTGATAACAAAGCCACATCACATGAAATTGGGACACAATGAACTTATGTTCAAAATACATAAAGGCTCAAGTTCAAGAACTCTTTTCTAATAAACTATTGCATGATCACATTTGGCAATCTCTTTCAATCAATTAGTTTTTTCATTTCATGAGGTAAGAGGAGCTATTTAGTCTGCCCATCTACCACAATCAATCACATTATTTATTCCATGAGGCAAGACAAAATATCCTTAGTCATATCACATCGAGTTGATGAGGAAAGACAAATTATTATATGCTTTATGTACAGCTGTCTCCCTTTCTATCATTTTTCCTGACATAGCAAGGCCAGACATTCCATAAAGAGAAAGCCATTATCCATTATCCATTTTCCAGTGCTTGGTTTTCAACACGTCATCAACAAACAAGTTGGAGGAAATTCTCAACCAAAAATAATTCAAAAACAAGGCACAGTTTCTTGCCTATTTTTCAGCTGTGGAAACACCAGAAATGGCTTATATGGTTCTGTATTGAATGGATCGACCCACATTGAAAGGCATTTCAGAGTGCCCAGGATCATGCTAGCTACTTATCAACCCAAGTTGGTATGCTTCACCTTCCATCCAGGCGAGAACAATGACTGGTGCAGGTTTTCATCAGCAGCAATAAATGTAACTAGTATACTTCAAACCACTAAAATGACCAGGAAAAGATGCTAATAGGTGGTTCTGCGATGTAAAAACCCAGTGTACTGACCAGTGACACAGATTCAACAACAGGTAATACGATCAGCAGCCATATCATGTTTCATTACCAGTGTCCAGTGGTACTTCCTTTCAAATGGTTGGAAAAAGATGCAATAGGTGGGTTCCACCATTCTCTAAAGCCCCAGTGGATTGATCAAAGACATGCCTAAGTCAACTGCTGGTCCCTGCTGGGCCAATCCAGTTGGTTGCTCCAATGTGCATACTTCCACTTTCATAATTTTTACTTCTTGTATTTACTTAATTGATTTCACATAGGTATTATGATGCAAGAGCTAGAATTTTAGTTGTATTCTATGTCACATAGGTGTGGGTGCGGGTGCGGATGCAAGTGCGGCGATGCGGCACTTTCAAAAAACTTGGGTGTGGGGGTGCGGGAGGGTGTGTGTGTGTGTGTGTGTGTATATATATATATATATATATATATATAGAGAGAGAGAGAGAGAGAGATTCTTGGACAGACCTGGGTCTGTATACCCAGACTGATTCAAACCTGGGTTTACTTTGACCCAGGTCTGAATCAAACTGAGTCAAAGCAAACCCAAGAGACCCAGGTTCAATTCAGACCTAGGTCTGCTTTGACACAAGACTGAGTTTGACTTGGGTCAAAATATCTTCAGGTCCAATTCAGATCTGGGTGCTTTGACCCAAGTCTGAATCAGACTTGAGTCTAAACAGATCCAGGTCAATCAGATCTGGATCAAACCCAGATTTGGATCAGACCTGAGTCTGACCCAGTTAACACCTGGCTGCTTGCTTGAGCCAGGTGTTGTAAAACTATAAAAACATAAAAAAATGGAGAAGAGGAGAACGAGAGGGAGAGACTTGGTGTGGATGCAACAAAGGAGGAGGGGGAGGAAAAAGAGAAGCAGAAGGGAGCAGGAGAGGAGGAAGAAAGATACGTACCTCTCCCCATTAAAATTCTTGTGTCCCTTTCAGCGACCCCACCATTCAGGTATGTACCTCTCTCTCCATTTCTTCCTTCTCTCGTGCTCCCTTCTGCTTCTCCTCTTTGTCCACACCCTCCTCATATGTTGCACCCATGCTGAGGCTCTCTCTCTCTCCTCCCTTTTCCCCCTTTTTTTATTTTTTTATAGTTTTACCCATGGTTGTCAGTCGAGGAAGCGGGAGCGGCAAGCGATACGGGAAGCGAAAGAGGGAAGCGAGGGACTTTCAAAATTTTAGGAAGCGGGAAGCATGGGATGACTTAAATGTGAATCAGGAATCGTCTCGGAAGCGACCTAGAAAGCGAACCGGAAGCGAGGGAGAAGCGAAAAAAGAAAACAAAATAAAAATAAAAATACAAAAAAAATGAAGGGGGCAAGCGCACTTCCCATAAAAGGAAAGTGCACCTTCCATAAATAGAAAGCGTGCTTCCCAGCGCATTTCGGAAGCACGACGTTTCGCGCTTCCCCAATAGGCTAAGCACTTCTGGTAACTCTGGTTTTACCCCCCACCCCTCCCCTAAAATTTTTCTTTTTAATAGACCAAAATGGACTCAATCAAAGTTGACTGAGTCCATTTTGGACAAAGCCACACCGGGTGTGGCACCTGCACCCATGTCGCATCGACGCGGGTGCGGCAGCCTATTAGCCGAGTCCACGTCACAAAGGTTGTATTCTTTGTACAAGAACTCACTCTTTTGCTAACTTTTATTAAGGTACAGTACTGAACCTTTTCCATTTTACTGTTTACCAAGACTCGTGGCCGTGATATTCTTTTTCATTGGAAATATAACCAAGTTCTCATTTTATAATACTTTATTGTGAAATTGGATACTCTACACATAAAAGTTATTAGTTTTCTACGACGCTTGACATACTAGTTAGTCACTCATAAACATGATAACTCTGCATACCTTTTTTATCTTAAAATGAGAAAAGAGAGAGTTTGGGGCTGGTTTATGTTAAAAAAAAAAGAAAGAATTATCTTAAAAATCCTTTTTTTATCCATATTAATTTTCTTTTTATTGACCAGGTTTGGACTTTTCCAAACCTTGTCAATGAAGCCCCCTTGTAAAAGCGGGAAGGGTGTAACCCTAGCCCTTCCCCTTTTTTGTCCTCTCTTTCTCTCTCCTCTTGGTTTGTTGTAGGAAGAAGAAAAAGGAGAAGGTACGCCTCTCTCTCTCTCTCAAGACCAGGGAGGGAGAGAGAGTCGAGGGTGTTTTTTTTTTTTTTTTTTTTTTTGGGGGGGGGGGGGGGGGGGTTACCAGGCGTGCCCCGCAATGCGCCTGGTACCCATACCCGTGTCAACACGGGTACGGCTGCACAAACGCCGTGTCACAGTAACATAGTAGGACACCTTTTCAACTTTGATGAAAACACGTGATTAGACTGATTATATAAGTACGTTTTTCACATATACTAGAATGTAACCAGAACCTCTGGGCAAAGGCACTCAATTAGCTTTCAAGATATTGAAAGGGATTGTTGCTATCAAATCTATCAACATGACCAGGATGAGCTTCTAAAAGCAACCCTTGGCAATCCAACAGTATGATAACGAAAGCTATATTATTAAAACACAAACAAAAAAGTTACCTGGTTAAGCCTGCCAGCTTAGTTTTGAACTCATTAAACTCCTTAGATGGGCCCTCACCCTCTAGGAAAGTAAGCAATTCCTTCTCAGCACACTGATGTAACCGCTCCAACCCAGACTCGGCCTCACCTACAGCACAAATGTGCATGTTAAAACTGATGGAAAAATGGACACAAACACCTAAAGCAATAAGAAAAAGAATGGAAATACCTTGCAAGTACTCAAAAAACTGTCTCTTTGCATATTCGTGCTCAGGAAGGTAATATCCATATGCATATGTCCACTTCAGTACTCGCCTACACTCAACTATCTGCAGATTATAACATAAATGTGATAAACCGTTTCATATCAAAGGAAAGTGATAAGCACTAGACAAAAATTAATGAGCAAAACCCAAAAGAAATACCTGTAACCAAGCATCAATTATGAATTTTAGTTGAGATGCAGGCTGACACTGCTTGTCACTCAACTTTTCAATCTGCACAGTTACATAGGAACAATATAATCTTCATAAACTAAAAGAATGGTGGTTGTGGAAATAGTAAGAACCTAGCTTTTTTCAAGGTAAAGAAGCATTTAAAATAGAAAAACAGCAAACAAATGCAGCATCACCAATTGTTAGTATATGGAAGGACTTACAAAATCATGTTACTCAAAATTTGGTACATTGTAGGCCATTGATTTTTCAACCCCTAGAAAATCTTACATACATGATATGTCACATGAACATGCTATTTTGGATGTGTCCCTAATGACAAGAGCAGACACGTCGACTCGGACAGCATTATTTTAATATTTTGTAAATAATACTTTATTGCATTTTTAATTTTATTTCAATAAAAACAATTTTTAATGATAAATTATTCAAAAATAGTTTTTGATTGATCAAAAGTTTTAAAATTTCCATGTCCTCGTGTCTCATTTTTTAAAAAAATTCTAACTTTAGAGTCAAATCCGAATCCTGCATCCTCAAGTCCACGAATCGTAGTGGACAGCATACATGTGGAGATAACATGATCCAAGGGGTCGGATTAGGTCAAAACAACCTCCCCTATGAATTTTAACTAGGGGGTTGGAACCCACGAGGGTAGCCACTATTTTCCCATATATATATATATATATATATATTAGAAAAACCTTTTTCCTGCAACATTTTCATTTTCCCACAAAACTCAGAGAAAGAAGTTGCAGAAACGAAAAAGTAAAAATAAGAAAATAGTCGTTCTTTTATTTTTTGGTCATAGAAAAAAGATGACAAGCCATAAAAACTCTTTGTTCTAATCATAAAAGACAAACAAATAAGCATCTGACACTTTATTTAGAATTTCTGATACGTTTGCAATATTATGATGATGTTATAGCAATCTTTCAAAAAAAGCAATCTTTCAAAAAAAGCAATGTTTCCAAAATACCAAGAACTCAATTTGGATATAATTTGATGCCACAAGAACTCCATTCTTAAGTATTTGACTGTTAGTTAGACTTGTCAGAGAACAGAAGGTATGAATTGCAGTTACTCTACAAATGACTACTTACATGAACAGTTTGCATTTGATGCAGATCTGAAAGAGCCTTTGCCCTTGACTGCAAGCAAAGAAGAAAAGTTTAGTAACAAGGACAACACATTTCCATAATCATATTGAATATTAGGCAATTATGGGAGCTATTGGAAAAATAAATAAACTTCACAATATGGTGCAACAGAGATGAAAAAATACAGGACAAGGCACAGCCACATATTGTAATGCACTTTGGAGTAGGGATGCACACGAGCCGAACTCGAGCTGAGCCTGTGCTGTTCAAGCTCAGTTCAGCTAGAAGTGCATCTGTTCAAGCTCAGCTCAAGCTCGAAGCCGAGCTTGAAGAAGACTGTTCAAGATCGGCTTGGCTCCGAGCTCGAGCCGAGCCGAGCCAAGCTAGACCATAATCCATAAAAGAAAATTACATCAAAGGGGCAGGATTCGATCCCTTCACCAACCGAAAAACTGGCAGAAGGCCTCACCACTAGGGTACGGCCCTTTTTCTGTTAAAGAGCATGCAGAAAATATACATCATTAATTACTGGATTGACAACAATAAAGAAAAACTTTGGTTGGCCACGGGATTCGAACCTGCTACCTTCTGACAAAAGGAGTACAACCCTAACCATTAAAGCAACAACAACTATGTTATATTAGAAATAGAAAATTTATATATGACTTATACGATCCTAATCGAGTTCAGTTACTTTATCAAGCTCGGCTCGTTTATCTAGGCCAAGCCTGGTTTTGTGTTCAAGATCGGCTCATTTATATTAGCAGACAAGCTTGATCTGAGCTTAAACAAGCCGAGTCCGAGCCGAGCTCCAGCTGGCTCGGCTCATTGTGCACTCCTACTTTGGAGCACAAGTAATTATTAAATAATACTGCAATATGCACCATAGGAGCTACGCAAAAAGTGGAATATTCCAAGTGACAGCTACCATGGTAAAAATATTAATAATTCAGCTCCATTGCATGAAGCATGTCTTTAAGAAGGCAATGTAAACAAGCCAAACAAAGTTCTGGGCAAAGGAAATCAACAAGGATACTATCATACCACACCAATGGATACCCCAAAAATGACCAAACATTCATCAGGCCAACAATAGATATGTTATACAGGGAAAGAAAACAAATTAAAAGAGGCACCTGCAGGATGATCTTAAGTTTGTTCAGCTTCTGATCAACGAACAATAGATCATCCATAGTTTTCTTTTTTTCAATTAGCTAGCCATGTAAATGAGTGTAGCTAATCGTAGAATGCCATTGCGGTTGAAGGGAAAGTTTTATAGGACGACTATTAGGCCCGCTTTACTATATGGTACGAAATGTTGGGCTGCCAAGAGACATCATATTCAAAAAATGAGTGTAGCTGAGATGCGTATGCTTAGATGGATGTGTGGAAATACAATAAAAGATAAGATTCGGAACGAGGAGATACGTAAGAAGGTAGGCGTTGCACCCATTGAAAATAAGATGAGAGAGAATCATTTACGGTGGTTTGGACATATTCGGCGAAGGCCTAATGATGCTCCAGTTAGAAGGATGGAGAAATGGGAAAATATATTAGTTGATAGGCCTAGGATCTAGGAAGACATGGATGAAGATGATAGGAAAGGATATGAATGCTTTGAACCTCACCGAGGACATGGCATTGGATAGAAATGATTGGAGGAGAAGGATTCATGTGGAAGACCCAGAATGATTTTCTTTTTTGGTTCATATCGCCGACCCCAATTGTTTTGGGATGAAGGCGTAGTTGTTGTTGTTGTTGTTTGTAGCTAGCCATGTAAATAATATGCCGCCAATGCACTTTATGAAATTTTGTATGTACTGGTTTGCTTCTATCTCAAGCTTATGTTGATCAGACATTAAAATGTTTATATATATGTCACATAGGTGTGGGTGAGGGTGTGGCGATATGGCACTTTAAAAAAACTTGGATGCAGGAGTACGGGAGGGTATATATATATAATTTTTAACAATTTAAAACTTGGAATCAGATCTAGATCTGAATTAATTGAAATCAGATCAGGACCCAGATTCATATCTGATTTAATCGAATCAGACCTAAACCCAAACCCAGATCATTGAATGAGACTTGGGTCCAAACAAGTTTCGTTTCATGTCAGTTTAGGACTTGGAATTAGGTTTGAACCCAAATCTAGATCTGAATTAGTTGAAATCCGGTTGCCTTAACATGTCCACATTTTTGGCATGTTAAAAAAAAATAAAACTTGTGGTTCTTTGTTGCAAAACCAGATTTGAGATTTGCATAACCGTTCTTGTGTAAAGAACTTGCAATTGATTTAAATGGTAAAAGAGACCAAAACAGTGTAATAATGCTCTTCCTTGATATCCCTTTTATAATGTGAGAATCTTAGATGACGGTCACGGAGGGACCGTGAGAATACTAAAACTCCATGTAATTTTATCCTCAAGAACCTGATGTTAGGTTCATATTCTCGACCACGATTTTATAGAGCTTTCAGCCACTTTGCCTAAGGGTGGTGGTGTTGACTCAGCTGTAGTTATTGGTATACCAAAAAAGTGGCGTCAATAGTTGTGAATTTTCATTGATGTTCCGGCATTAGGTAAAGATTCATAATGTTTCGATGGAAGGTGAGTAGGGATGGCAGTGGACCGGGGGAAAGTGAGGCCCCGCCCCACCTCGCCCTGTTTGGACCGGGGATGAAGGGTATGAAACGGGGATGGAGGCGGGGGTGGAGGATAAAATTCATCCCCGCCGCGGAGGCGGGGCGGGGGTGGACGTGCACTTTTCCCCGCCCCGCCCCGCCCCGTCCCCGCCTCATCCCCGCCCCAACCTCGCCCCGACCACTTTTCCCCGCAATATCCCCGCCCCGCCCCGCCTCATCCCCGTTTGGACCGGGGATGAAGGGTATGAAACGGGGATGGAGGCGGGGGTGGAGGATAAAATCCATCCCCGCCGCGGAGGCGGGGCGGGGGTGGAGGATAAAATTTTGAGGCGGGACGGGGGTGGAAACCTTGTCCCCCGCCCCGACCACTTTTCCCCGCAATATCCCCGCCCCGCCCCGCCTCATCCCCGTTTGGACCGGGGATGAAGGGTATGAAACGGGGATGGAGGCGGGGGTGGAGGATAAAATCCATCCCCGCCGCGGAGGCGGGGCGGGGGTGGAGGATAAAATTTTGAGGCGGGACGGGGGTGGAAACCTTGTCCCCCGCCCCGCCCCACTGCCATCCCTAAAGGTGAGGATTTCTGATATCCGTCGAGGAACAAGTGTAAAACCTAGTAATTAAAATACAAATTGTGTGTTAAGCTATAACTGGGAACTACCTTAAACCTCGGGACTTAAACCGTTTTGAATATCCGCGGGTTTGTACGGAAAAGTAAAAATTAAATTTGTGTGCATTTAATAGAGACATCCATGCAAAAGCAACTTGATAAATAACTTAAGAAATTATTCATGCATATACATTGATTCATGCATCATTTAGTGTTTTGCATTAGTTTTATGCATTTCTGAATATTTGATTAGCATGATATTGTTGAATGCTTGAATGGTAAGTTAGTTCTGGTAAATTATTGCTTGTGCTTTTTTCTTAAATTTATGCATTATTTAATTTACTACTGGATTTTTAGAGGACTTCGGTTCTTACCCATTTTTCTAAAATTGTTTTTCACGCACAGAGGCTTAGTGATGAGTGAAACTGGCTAGCTGGAGGACTCGAGGCCTTGTGATTTGGTGGCTTGGGTTCTGACCTGTGTGTTGGATTTGATTGAGTCAATTTTATATTTTGAACTTTTTGACTTATGGATTAAATAAATGCAGTTCAATTATTATTTTTAATTGACTTTATGCATTAAATGGTTTATGGAATTGATATATTAAATCGATGATGTACCCCGGGTCCTTGGGAGGTTTTCTGCAATTGTTTTTAAAAAAAATCACAATTTTTCGAGAGTTAGTTGGGGTTGTTACAGAGAGAGAGAGAGAGAGAGAGAGAGAGAGAGATACTTTGCAGTCATCGAATGAGGAGAGAAGGAGTTGGGGAGGGTCGTCGTTGTCCGTCAAAGGAGGAGAGGAGGGGTTGGGGATGGCTGCGGTGGAAAAGGAAGAGGAGAAGGAGAGGAGGGGTTGGGAAGGGGAAGGAGGGAGATGTGCCCTAATCCCCCAACCCCCCACCTCTTAGTTTTTTTTTGGGGAGGGGGTCCAAAATGGACTCATTCAAAGTTGACCGAATCTATTTTGGATAGATACCCTGGGTGCGGTTGACGGTCATCTTGACCACACCGGGTGCCGCACCTGCATCGCGTCCACGCGGGTGCGACACCCTGTTGGACGAATCCTTGTGACATATATATACGTGCATTGATACATAGAAAAGGAAATACACTTGGCATTATTGGTTGTACCCATATTCACCTATATTGTTCAAGGTATTTTCTCGGCAAGGGTATTTCTCAAAGAGATTTTCAAAAGTTGGAAAATCTTGGGAGTTTTAAAAATACAAAAAATTAAAAAATTAATAAGAAATATAAAAAAACAATAGGTATTCTTGAAAAAAATAGAAGGAAATAACTTTGAATATCTTTTAAAATACAAAAAGAAACCCAAAAAATACAAAAATTGGGCTTAAAATATATAAAATAAGATTTTTTCAAAATTATCAATAGAATATCATGATATTATCACGATAATATTGCGATATTTTTGTTCCTAGCAATATTTTGAAAATATCGCAAGATATTCCCTTTAATATAGACGTAATTTTTTCTTTCAATAAGCAAAAGTCTCAAAGTCATTAATCTGGCCCAAATTAAGTTCGGTCCCACCTACCCATGTTAGAAAGTGACTTGAAATACATTGGGTTCAATAATGAACCCATATCTATGCACGTGAAGTGCAAATATACCCATTAAAGGGAAACAACATAAGAACATAATGTGCTAACACATAAAACCCATAAAAAGGGAAAAATATGACATAAAGTCATAAGTTGCATATCATTGAAGAATAATGGAGAAGGGGTAAAAACCCCATTACAATGGAGCATAAGCTCCCTCAAGAAGTAAGAAATACAAAGGGGAGAGCCCCTATTTATAACAACAAAAAGGAGCCTTGGAGGGGCTCCACTCATAGACGTTGGAGCCCCTCCAACGGTCACAAATGTGACCGTTGGAAGGGGCCCAACGTCTATTTGAGTGGGCCCCCCAAGGTACCTTTTGGTACTTGAGAAAAAAGAAATAAAAAATAAAAGAAAAATAAAAATAAAATAAATTACAATCACATTCATAAAGTGAATGTGCGTAAAACAGAGGAAAAGACTAAAATACCCCTACGGCTAAACAAAAGGAAAATATATATTTTATATATATAAATAGGAGGATACATATACATATATACCATATATGTATATGTATCATCTTTTATATATATAAAATATGTCTAATTACAACAATTGATGGGTACATTTTAACACCCCCCCTCAAGCTTTGCAGGGAAACGAAAAGATTGAAAAAAGGGCAAAACTCCACGAGGCTTCGGCGACTCCAAGAGGCTTCGGCAAGGATGCAATGAAACTTGAAATAGCCTTCCTCCAATTGTCTTCAAATGATGAACCCATTTCCCGAATCATCCAGGGTACTTCCCTTTGTCCTATCTCCAAGATCCTGAGAAAAGAAAACAACAAAGAACAAGTAAACAATATCTTTGCACTTTACTCAAAAAGGAACATTCCTAACAAGGTGCAAAATTTATGCATAATATGATAGTTACTTTAGTATGAAACGAAAAATTTAGAAAACCAAAGTTTCTAAATCATACATTATGTTAAAACAAAATGAGCGGAAGCAAATTATGCAAAAATTGCAAGAATGCATAATGCATTCATAAGGTCCACCATTGGACAAATATAACCCCATAATGGGGAATAACAAAATGATCCACTAAGGGATACCACAAGAAGCCTACGAAGAGGCACAACATACATATGCTTTATTGAATGAGAGCCCAAAAAAAGCCATAAAGAGCATATGCATATACGAATCATAATATGAATTGATACTCAAAGAACTAAAACATGCTTCAAACATGTAGTGAAGTTCCAAAAAAGAGAAACGAAGTCTCCAAGCATACTTTAGGCAAAATAAACCCAAGAGTTCACAAGGTTTTTAAAAACATTTATGAAAGTCACACTTAATAAAAAAAACATTTTACATATAAGGGTGGCAAAAACCATAAGCACTTAATATATAGATTAAATGCTAAGAAATCAACTTGATATGCCTATCAAAAAGATGATTTACTTGAAAAACACAAGTCATCAATGGAATTTTGCAAATTTCAATAATAGTTTATTCATTACAAACAACTTCCTCATTAGTCCTCCAAAACCCATAAATCAAATGTATAAGCTACTAGATCAAGAATATAAAACCATTAAAGGCAAAAGACACACACAAAGGTGTGTAAACGAACCTCTTGTCTACATATAATAATACTTGAAATAAGTGCATCTACGACAAGAGCAAGAGAATACATGCCAACATGGACTAAAAAGTATCTCTTGTCTACGTAAAAATACACTTAAAACCAAGTATGTTCAGCTACTAGAACAAGAGTAATAAGTCAACCATGGGCTAAAACATAATACATCTCTTGTCTACATAAGATGGCACTTGAAATGAGTGAAATAAGCCAACCATGGGCATACATCTAAGCGACTAGAACAAGAACACAAACGCCAACATGGACTAAGATCACACACGATTGTGTGAATCAACGTGTCTTGTCTACATATAAGATCACTCAAGACAAGTGTGTTCAGCTACTAGACCAAGAGAGCAAAAGCCAACAAAGGGCTAAAAACACACGAAAGTGTAATAAAATTCTTGTCTACATATGATGACACTTAGATAATGGGCATAAAAGGAAAGGACTTTTGAGGCAATAAAGCTTGTAATGACAACATATAAATAAAACCTCGAATAAACAATATTCCTTTTAAAAAAGAATACTCATAACAATAACATTTTGGAATAAATGCATGTAAAAAGTATCTTCAACAAGATACTACAATCGATAAAATAATATTCTTGAGAACAAATGTGTGAACATACACACACCAAGAACACTTGTGAAAAAACACAAGAACACAGGTGCACAACAAGCACAACATACGGAATCACAAATGTGCAAGTGCACTCATAAGATTCTTAAACAAATAAAAGGTTGGGTTATAATCCCAAAACACCTTGATTTTAAATATACCTTAAAACATTTAAGGTTTCAAACACCATATGTCCATCACATTTACATAGAGGCATCCATAATATCAATGGCCACAAGAGAAAAAATGAGTGACACACTCATAATTAGAGATCAAATAACAAATCATTTTAGAGTCCCAAGGTGCCCATAACTCACCTCAACAACCATCTATAATATGGAAGGTGGACAATCTAAAATGATACAACACGAGGTGCCCATAACTCACCTCGACAAACATCTCTAATATAACAAAAAATAAGGCCAAATAAATGATGCATTAAATAACATGTGATGGACAAATATAAGTGCCACAAAAGGGCAGTAACCACATAAGGAATCATTTTCCAAATAAAAGTTTTTACCAAGAGGACCGATTAACAAATTGAATCAAAGGTCCAATATAATCCATCAAAACAATTTTGCATAAACACGAATTATGCTTAATCTTCAAAAGAAGTCTTGTACCAAAAAAGACTTATTAAGCAACAAACACAACAACATAAAGAATTCATCAAGACAATCAAGCTTTTAATCAAAGAAATCATAAGAACCGTAATGGTTCAGAAAGAAGGCTTTAACACAATACTCAAGGAAAGAATATTCAAAAAACACTTGAAAATTTATAGATTTGGAATTAAATCCCATACAACAATTTTAAAATATTCTTTGATTGTGATGAGATATGCGGACACATACAAAGTGCTATAAGCACTTACAATGATTTAACAAGAACTCAATATCTAAATTTATTATATTTTTCACAAAAGAAATGTGCATAAAATACAAAAATACACAAAAGTGAGCAAGTATGCACTTTATAAAAAGAGCAATGCTTGAAATTCTCAAATTTTAATTATGCAATTACATGCTTGATAAGTGCAATTGAGGACAAAGAAAACCATATTATGGCCAATGTAGGCATCTTTAAAGATATTATTAAGAGGTTTCGAAACCTTATGAAAAATACAAACCAACAAGTTTATAAGGATGAAAAATGAAATCATTTATACCAAAAAGGATGTAATAGATGAACTATGCACTCTATGTGGGAAATTCCTTTTAAAACAATCTTTCCTAATGGTTTATCATAGATAATTTTTCAAAAAAGAAACATTGAAAAACTTTTTAGGAGTTCTTATAAGTCATCATTAACAAGAACTACTTTAGGATTCAACAAAGATTTTAGATGTGAGAGATTCTCATATAATGATTATATCAAATTTTTCAAAAATGCACTAAAATCCATAATCAAGAGGGGAACTCGAATCAAATTAGGGTTCATATGAGAGTTAAAAAATTTTAAGCAAAGATCATTATTTTAGCAAGAAATCATATATATAATTTTTAAAAGTTAACTTATAGGTCAATCATGAAATATTTATATAAGAACTATAAATCTCACATAATTGAAGGTAATTTTTTAAAAACATAAATTACTATTATATGCGATGAGTAGTTCGAAAAACACGAATTTTATATTTGGACAACAAACGATTTCACCAAATTTAAAAGGAGATATTTTCAAAATATATGAGCACACGAAATGTGAAAAGAAATAATTCAACTATCATGACCATTAAATGAACAAACTATATGCAAGAAACATATTTTTAAATGCATAATACTTTTAAGAAAAGGGATACATACCGAATAACTTCAAAAGCATAATACTTTAGGAAGAGCAATGAATACTTCACCATTTCTTGAGCGACACGCTTTCTGTTGCACCAAAGGACAACCCCATCGTGACCTCGCTCTGATACCATGTTAGAAAGTGACTTGAAATACATTGGGTTCAATAATGAACCCATATCTATGCACGTGAAGTGCAAATATACCCATTAAAGGGAAACAACATAAGAACATAATGTGCTAACACATAAAACCCATAAAAAGGGAAAAATATGACATAAAGTCATAAGTTGCATATCATTGAAGAATAATGGAGAAGGGGTAAAAACCCCATTACAATGGAGCATAAGCTCCCTCAAGAAGTAAGAAATACAAAGGGGAGAGCCCCTATTTATAACAACAAAAAGGAGCCTTGGAGGGGCTCCACTCATAGACGTTGGAGCCCCTCCAACGGTCACAAATGTGACCGTTGGAAGGGGCCCAACGTCTATTTGAGGGCCCCCCAAGGTACCTTTTGGTACTTGAGAAAAAAGAAATAAAAAATAAAAGAAAAATAAAAATAAAATAAATTACAATCACATTCATAAAGTGAATGTGCGTAAAACAGAGGAAAAGACTAAAATACCCCTACGGCTAAACAAAAGGAAAATATATATTTTATATATATAAATAGGAGGATACATATACATATATACCATATATGTATATGTATCATCTTTTATATATATAAAATATGTCTAATTACAACAATTGATGGGTACATTTTAACAACCCACACATCCAAATGTATATAAAGACATATCACTATTAACAGTGCCATCCTAACTAGCTGGAAATTATAGGTGCAAGCTCTCTATCTACTCAACCTGAACCATGGATGTGTTCAGCATGGTTTGTCCATAGATTGCACCTCATACGGCGATTTTTATGTAAAAACACATTTTTTTGAAGCATGAAATATGGATACATTATGGGCTGTTGAGTTTTGAAGCTCTTGAAAAACATGTTTACATGTCCAAGTCACATGATCCAAAACCGTTTCTCTACTAATAAATGATGTATGTCATATCCAGCGTCTGTTTAAAAAAACAATAAAACAATATGACAAAAATGGTCATTTCTACTTAATAGGACGCCCCTTAAATTACCAAAAGAACCTAAATGAAACGGCATTTTTGAAATTTGTTATTACTTTTAAGGGTCAAACAAGCCTTTGTTGAACATTTTCATAAAATGCCCATGCTATTCTAGCGTAGGACCATCAAATATCTTTTCACCCATTAATAACTTTTAATCCCCACATCCCCAAAAGAAAGGACAAGCAACATCTCCCAAAAGAAAAGATCTAGTGTAACCCTATAACTAAAAAATGCCGCATCGAATATGGTAGTTTGGCAGTTTAGGCTAGTCGAACACTTCCAATTTTACCATATAAAGGTTTAAAACTTAAATCAGCCATGCATGGTGTATGCACGTCTATACCACAAAGTCCATTTGATGAAAGTATACAAATTCACCTAAGTCATCAGCATGAAGAACTTACGAATGACAAATGGAAAAACAATAAGAAAGGCTCACATCCATGAAAAATTTTACATTCATCCTAGAAAAAACAACCACAGAAGTCAATATAATAAAGTCAGTCCAGAGGATTCTAAATGACACAAAAGAATGTAGTTAACGTTGAATAAACAGCAACATGTGGTAACAATATGGAAAAATGTAAATTGTACTGACCGACTGGTTGGTGGCCCATCGTTCATAATAATGAGTGTACCTCTCCAATGAATTTTTAGCCATTTCCCGTCTTTTTTCAGCCTCATCGTACTGAAAACCATCAAAAGTAACAAAGATATAAATTCCTAAGTCATGCTAAAAATAATTTATTCTTTCTTTAATAGAAAAGATACATCCATACCACTCCCTCCTGTTTTGCAGTCTCATAACGGTTACATGCATAGAACCCACCCGTCCTTTCACCATGATCAGACCATGAGCCAAGACAAAGCCTGCAAATGGTAACATGTTGATAATTAAACTAAAGAATTTGAAGGTAAACATTTAAATAAATCCCCCATATCAAATTAACAAGCTGTCTCACCAGCAAAACTCAAACTTGCAAGGTGGTGTGCAAGTAATATGCATGCATCCCTGGTTTTTCTCAATTGGTCTCTTGCATTTTGGACAAGGCTTTGAATTTGCTAGTATCCTAAATATTACATCAGAAACTTGTCAGCATTATGCTCATGGCATAGGAGGAAAGCTCAAAATAGAATATGACGATACATATATGTGAAATCCTAATAACACTAGACAGAGAATACATATATGTATTTTCCATCACAACTACTAAATATATGTGAAAACCCAAAAAGAGGATACAAATTCACCCAGCTGAGAATCCAGGAAAATCATTTAACAGGCCTTCATCATGTACCAGCTATAGTTATGTCAACCTCCTCCTGCCTGTCACATCCAGTCATTTTTTTCCTTCAAAAAATCTTATTTTGGCATCTAATTTCTCTAAATGGAGGAGGTTCGCCATAACAATGCATTACAAATGTCACCTGAAAACATGAATGGCCTGACCAACATGCACACATGCACACACATACACACACACCTAGTTCAACAAAAGGAAATGTTATGGATTTGAGATGTTCCTGCTTGTAGGGTTGGAGGCCCCACCACCTGGATTGTTGCATCCTAGAATCCACTGGATCACACTCCCCATTATCAAAATCAAAACACTTCCTTCAATTGCAGTGACATTGTGAAACCTAAAGCTCTTGATTCATTCTACACAAGATCAACATAGCAGCAAATTCTTTAAAACCTTTATTCCTTACCAGTTCATATTCTCTGACTCAGCACTATTCTTTAAGATCCACTTGGCAACTGTGTCACAGTCAACAGGACGATGTGCCTCCTCAGTACACTGCATTTAATTCGAGCAGGTTCAGAATCTCTTATTTTCCTTGTTTACTAATGAAAATGTCAAAGAATAACATGTGCACAAACTATTTCAGGGAAGCACTTACATTCCAACAGAAATTATAAGAGCAGTTGCAAGTAACATCATAATTTGAACTGCCAGCGACAAAATCAACAGCATACTCACAGCCTGGAGCAGGACACCATTTGGTCTACACAAACAAAATGGAAAAATCAGCAGTTAAGAAAAAACAGAAACTGTGTCAAACCACCTGCAATCTGTTATACATGAACAATGGTCTCTATTTTATGTTTTTGTAGGATAAGAGTTAAACCAAGTATTCAACAAGATGGAAACAATCACTTGAAAAATGTGAATAGGGAAAAAAGGCTACTGGAATTACAAAGCTAGGTGTATGGGAAGTTAACAGAAAGGGTTAAAGTCAACAAATCCAACTTCTTAACGATCACAAAGCAAAATACATGATAGGAATGTCTTTTTTTTCATTTCTGTTAGGGGTACATGATATGACTGTTAAAAGGGCATCAGGCAAACATCACATAAACAAGATTCTTGAAAAAGCTGTAAAAACAAAAAAGAAAGTCTTACATGATAAATGGAAGAATACTAAGCAATAAGTTATTGCAGATTCATGGATCATGGAAATAGGAAAAAAGAAGAGTGGGGAAAGAACCCTTAGCCATTTGATGTACCAACTGAAGGAAACGTTATTATGGCAACACATAGATGCTGCACATAGGATTTTAGAGTAACAAACATTAACCAACTTCCTCAATATGATTAACCAGTTTCCTGGCATGAAATATGCAGTACAATCTGCCAAAGATAAAATGTGGATATCAGCATAATATAAAATATTACAAAAGTAAAAAGTTTAACCTTTTTGTATCTGCTTTTCTTTTCATGTATAAATGTAATGCTAAAATAACTCCTATTTTAACACGATTACCATGTACATAAATACCTTCCTATTATCTTCAATGTAGGATCTAAGAAGATAACGTGAATACTTCTCATTATCCTCATCAGATGCCAATAAATTGATCATATCTTGGCCAACAGCAGCACCACAAGCAGGATCAGGGCAATGCAACATCAGGCATCCAGGACCATCATTTATGGATGTACTTATATAACCTTTAACATGAAAACTACAGATTAAAATCTAACAATACAACCATAGTTACAAATTACAATAAATAAGGGCAAATTTCATAGAATGTCAGGCAATTAGTCTACTTCTACCAAGAAGAGAATGTAAATTTACAAACTACACAAGATCCTATCTGATTTAATAACGGAAAAGAGTTCTAATTTATTGACATAGCAACCATCAAGTGCAGCAAACTTTGGCTAATTATACAGCTTGTAGCATTTCTTGAAATGAATTCCATTTTGCCTCTACATGAAGCAACTTCATAGCCAATTTAGAAGTTATTAACTTGAGATTTCGTTAAATCATCTTGGCAGTTAAGCTTCCTACTCTTATTTGTCATCTTAGATGAAGTTTGCTTTTACATGGATATTAAGGCCATGCATAAGTAGTAGTTACACCCAAGCAACTAAATGTGAAGAATACGAAATTCAGGGGGGTGCACTACTCTCTGAGTAAACAAACAAGTGAAAGGCAGCAGCATTAAATCAAAGTATATGGTGAAACAGGCTTATAAGATACAGTTGGTCAGTCAGCATAAGATGCTCCTAAGACTGCAGCTATGTTTTGCTATATTGTAAAATTCAGCACATATCACTTTAGTGTGCTTGCTCTCCACCTCTTTCACCCTAATTTAGGTGTTTACAATACTTGCCATCAAATGGAACTGATGTGACAGGTCGACATCTTGCCAACATTTATTATGCCTTGCTTGGGATTCTCTTTTATATAGGAGATGCAAGAAACATCATATTCCTGTCATTTATGAGGCAGAATGCAGAAAGAATCCTCCACTTTATACAACTAGAAGCATTTTGTTCACAGCTCATATTACTGCAATTTGAAGCACTTCCTTTTTCTCTCCCAAGAAAGCAGATTGGCCATGTTCAATATATATGAATGGCAAAACTGCATATCTATATTTTGATATTGACATCTACAAATGTAACACATGCATGATAAGGTATTATGAAAGATCATTATAATAGAACACCCCCCACCACAAAGAAAAAGCAAAAACGATTGCTTAGCTAGAATAGCTCGAATAGTGGAGTTGGACCAAAGTTGCCAGTCAAGGAAGCGGGAGCAGGAAGCGATTTGGGAAGCGGGAGCGGGAAGCGAGGTACTTCTAAAATTTTAGGAAACAAAAAACAGGAAGTGTGGAACAACTTGGAAGCAAACAGAGAATCGTCTCGAAAGCGAGAAAAGAAGCGAACTGAAAGTAACATAGGAATCGAACTGGAATCAAAGAGGAAATGAAAAGGTAAGCGACCTAAGATTCAAAAGGGAAGCGAATACGAATCGAGATTTCTTGATATTGGGTTAAAAAAATTATTAAAAGCTATAATTGTCTATGTCCCGGGCCGATCTTTCGGAATAGGATATGTGCAGTGCAAAGCTCTACTGAGTGAAAAATGCATAGTGTAAGAACGTGTGGTATGCGTTCGCTTGATCGGTGATATGCGGTGGTAGCACGGCATGTGATAGGCATCGGTATCGCCGTTAGTGCATCGTTGTGTGGTGGCACAGACGTGGAGTGTTGGTTGGTTAAGCAGTGCCAGCGGATCAGAGGATGTTGCCTTTGGAGATTTGGTTAAGGACCTCTCGGCTTGCAAGAGTGTCCCATGTGTAGTTGTTGGATGTACGGGGGTGCGTGTGAATTAGGGTTAAATCCCCCAGGAATCACATTAGGTGATTCCAACCGAGTATGGTGACTCGGGGCTAGTAGAGTGAATGCCTAGGCGCCGACGAATGAGTTTGGGTGGTGCTCTTCACTATGGTGTTCAATCATCAACTAATCTTTGGACTGGGGGCGCAAGGTTTGGATCCTTTAGTTGCGAGGTTTTGCTATGTCGTGTGCATGGAGCTACAATATGCTTCATGGCATGCAAGGCTAAGGCAAAGTTTGTGCCTCTTTCGGAAGTGATAGCTGGTATGGGACGGTTATTCACTAAGCGGCATGGACTACATGGAATGCGCATTTGAAAATGTGCTTGATCAGCTTTCGCTAGACAGTTGCGCACGGGATGGTGCACAGGGCCAATGAAAATGATCCAGCACATGGAAAGGTGTTGGTACGCGGCCTCCGACCGTTAGGCTGGCCAGCTTGGGCAGTTTAGCGCGTCGCGGGTTTACGAAGCATTCTATGCCCATGACAAAGCGATAAAAAGGCCTGTGGTGGTAAGGAAGGACCATCGCGCCGCACTGGATTATTGAAAAAAGTAAGCCAGTGACAGTCTAAGCCCAAAAAAAAAAAAAACTCACTTCCTGTTATTAGGAAGCAAGCGGGAAGTGAATGGGAAGCGAATAGAAAGTGAGTGGCACGCTTCCCAATTAAAATGGTCACTTCCCTGCATGTTTCAGAAGTGTCGTGTTTTGCGCTTCTGAAACGTGTTTCGGGGAAGCACGTTTCTCCATGTTCTATAGTGTTTCTGATAACCCTAAGTTGGACTCTATCTTCAAACAAGATTGACACTGCTTCGAATAGCCCATGTCATTTTGATATGCAGTGTGCTCTAGATAAAATAGCCTAGAAAACTCTTTCTATCAAGGTTCTCCAAGGAAGGATGTAGTCCCCAAAAGAAGCCATATGGTCTTGAATCTGTTGGTTGAGCTAATGCTTATCATGAAGGTATAGGATCATCATCTCTTGGTTCTTTAGGATATGTTGTTCCAGTTGGTTTTGTTGGTTCATGGATTGCCAAAGGAGTGAGTCTATAGAGTTAAGGAAGGCCAAGCATCTAGTCAATATAGCCATGACATCCGTTCATGGCACAAGATTTTCTAGTTCCGAAAGTGCAGTAAGTGGGTCAAGGGAGGATCAACTAGGTTGGTCTTGCCATTCTGACATCTTCTCTCGCTCTCTTTATTTATTTATATATATATATATATATGTGTGTGTGTGTGTGTGTGCTACAGTCATTTGTATATACAATCAAGTGGAGAACACCATTTTTTTCAACTTTTTGCAATTTTTTTAGGATCTAACCTCATAGATGTGATCTGCATAGTTTGCTTGGTATAAAATAGGTTTCTATATTTTCAACATATAAGCAGGTTTTCCAAGGGCTTCAAAAATCAATGGCCCACAATGTACCAAAATTTAAATAATAAAAAAATTACCTCGAAAAATCCGATGAGGTGAATTTCCTAGCAAACAAAAATATGTTAAACACATCTATGAGGTGAGATTGAGTGGATACAACAAAGGTTTTCGTGTATATATTTTTATATGGATGACACATGCAAAGACTCGCCTTATACAATTTCTACTCATTTTCCCAGAAGTTAAAAGTATGCCTAGGTGACCTAGGCAAAAGCCTAACACCTAGGTGTCAAGGTGAGGTATCTACAATAGTTTTTTCAATAATATTTAAAACATTATAACATGTTTTAGTAGTGACTTTTGTTATCTATATATATATATATATAGAGAGAGAGAGAGAGAGACTAAGTGGTAGTTGCACAACCCTTAGGTGCACAACTACAAGGGCAATCATATTGGTTGTCCATCATGGCTTTTATGGCTGTCCATCATGGCTCGTACTGGTGCATTTTCAAAATCCAGTGCTCGAACTGGTGCGTTTCCAAATCGTACTGGTATATTTTCAAAATTCAGTGCTCGTACTGGTGCATTTTCGAAATCCAGTGCTCATACTGGTACATCTAGCGCTCGTGCTAGTGTCTGGTTGACTGATCAGTTAGCCCCCCCCCCAGATTCAGTTTTTGCACTAACCGCCCATCACAATTCAAGCTCTAAATCTCAATTCCAACCTCTGGGTTACTGTTTTCTATCAAAAAATCAATCATTTTCTTTTGCGAAGGACCCACTTCTAGGGAAAATTTGAGGGAGCTCGTTCCTTTCACATGCAACCATTTTTATCGTTCGCAAGAACCCTTTCTACAGGAAGAGTTTGAATGAACTCGTTTCTTTGCGAACTGTTTGCAAAACAATAACCCAATTTTTACACAAAGGAACCCTTTTTCTAGGGAGAGCTTCGACGAAAACCCGCTTCCTTTTGCGGTCCCCAATTTTCTCATTTTGGCCACCCCCTTCACAGAGGACCCTCTTCTAGGGAGAGTGTGATAGACTCGTCCCTCTGTGATACTTTTTCAACCTCATTTTCGGCCGTCTTTCCACAAGAGAAGCCTAGAGATAAGGAGTTTTGACAAAAACTTAATTTCTCTTTGAAAGTTTCGTTATGCAAACACCTCCTCTTCAGGGAAGAGGAGTATTTCTTATTTCTCATTCAAGAGTCAAGCCTGAGTCTCTCTTTTTGGGGAAAAAAAGAGGAGAATTTTGTCAGGGATGTGTTGATTCGATGTCAAGCAATTCCTTTTATTAAAGATTTCTAGAACATTTTACTAATTTGCTACCAAGAACAGTTGTTGATTTCAAAACTTTTATGGCACAAAGAATTACCTCGAACTACCTTCAGTATTGTTTCCAAAAGGACAAGACTTTTGCGAAGAAAGAAGAGAATTCAAGTTTTTTTTGTTGGCCAACCAAGAGGATGAAGAAAAATCTTTGATATGACCGGCAAAGGAAAATTCAATGATGTTGAAAAGCCATAAGTGAACTGATATTGATCATAGCAATGGCACATTCTTAAAGACCATTCTTCTAGCAGTAAGGCAGTGAATATCCTGAGCGATAAAAAGAATTCACTCAATCTATATCTCCTTAGTCATTTAAGCTGCAATCAAATATCTGCAAAAGGGATCTCTCAATTGTCGTCAAGTTGAAGACGAATATGCGAGCTAGACCCCCGGGGCCAAAGAAGATTTGGATTATCTCCGAGATGAAGGAGTTTGTGATGGATCCTTCCAGGGAAAGTTCAGATCACCATCAAGATAAAGGCGACTGCGATGAACCTCCCAAAAAACCCTAAAAGATATTTGATTTCTGCTATCATCTAGAGATTTTTGACCAATGAGCCAATATCACCAGTATAATTCCTTAGAAAAAGAAAGATCGGAGCATCTCCAAGATGAAGGAGTTTGTGACGTACCCTTCCTCGAAAGAAAAAAGAAAAGTTAGGACATCTCCAAAATGAAGGATGATGTAATAAGCTTCTCCCTGAAACCCAAGAAAGTTCAATGACTCAAAAAGAGTGCAAAAAGATCATGGGAAAAGCCCCAAGATATCAAACTGCCAAACTACCAAGAATCATTTTTATCTATATAAAATTTCTCTATCAATATTTTTTCATTCAATTGCTTTTATGAAGCTAAGAATATTTTCTCTCTTTTCATATCAAGGAAATTGATATCTTCCTTGAAGAAACTCAACAACAACAAATTTGAATTTGATTCTTAATTCTACGGAGTTAGCCCAATTGGGGTTAATACTCTAGGTAGAAAGAGGTGATGTTTTCACACATATGGGCATAGTTCAATCATTCAAAATCAACTACAATTTTTGTCATCTTATTGGCAATATTTTCTAGTTATCCCAACATGAAGCAAGAACTTGATGTTCATTTTGACATATCCTGACGTTGTCCCTCATTAGGACTGGAAAGTTCTTCCCTTCTGTTTTGATCTGAGTGTTTAGGCTCTCGGATCTGCACACTTTTTTGTGTTCCCCACTGTCCTGCCATAGACAGTTCTCGCTCAGGATAAGGGTTAAACCTGAACTTTCTGCAAGAGGTCATCTGTTTTAAAAGTTATTCAGTCTCAGCAATGAGACGCCCAAGATCAACTCCTTTTCCAGCTTTAGAGAACCCCCTTTTTCTCCTTTTTCAAACCCCTCTTGGATTTGTTGTGCAAAATCCAAAGGTCCTATCACAGTTTCCTCACTCCTCGAGGATTTTGTATCCATTCAGGCTAAGGATTAAACCTGTTGCCTCGCTCCTCGAGGTACCTCCCGCTCAGGTTAAGGGTCAAACCTGAATTTTCTGTGAAAGGTCATCTATTTTAAAAGTTGATTTCAGTGTCAGCAATGAGACACCCAAGATCAATCTCTTTTTCAAGCTTTAGGGACTCCCATTTTCGTCCTTTTGCAAACCCCCTCTCGAATTTGTTCGTCCAAACTTCGAAGGTCCCATCATGGTTTCTTCGTTCGAGGATTTGGTATGGTTGTCCCTTTTAGGTTAAGGGTTAAGCCTGAGTCTCGCTCCTCGAGGTATCGTTCCTTTCTGGTTAAAGGTTAAGCCTGAACCTCGCTCCACGAGGTATCTTCCATTCAGGTTTGGGTTAAACCTGAGCCTCGTTCCGATGAGGTTCCTCGTTTTGACGAGGTAGTTCTCTCAGTCCCGTCATGGTTTTTCCTGTCGTGGAATCCATGCTCTTCACATTCACCCAGGAAAGGATTGTACCCGAGCTTCATCTCACGAGGCATTTTTCTCAAAAATGTTCCATCAAGGTCTTCATGTATTCCTTTCCCATTCAGGTAAGGGTAGAACCTGAAATTCATATCTTTGTCCCATCTAGGTTAAGGGCTAAACATGAGTTGTTCCAAAAAGTTTATCTTGTCTCACCCATGAGACTTGATCACGATTCCCATTTTCACCATTTCGGGATCTTCCCCCAAAGTCCCATCATGATTTCCTCATTTCTGTTATCCAGTCATATCATTTTCGAGGATTTTATCTCCCCAAAGCCATTCAGGATAAGGTTTTAAGCTTGAGAGTAATGATTTCAAAATAAAATCTTCCACACCTAATTCAGATCTTCTGACTGGGGCATTTTTCAAAATCTGGAGTGTTTTCTTTGCCACTAAGCTTGGCTTTCAACCAGCTTAGTAGCAAAAAGGGGCATATGTGAACACCCTAAATTTTTCAAAATTTTGTAAATATTCCCCTTTTGCCCCTAGCCCCCATTTTCTAATAATTGAGTCGATCTTGAGCTAAAAATCCAGTTATTTCTCTGATTCACTGGAATCAGAATCTATTTTCTATATCTGACTCGATTTTGGATCTGGATCCAATGTCAAAACCCAAACTTGAGCCTCGTTATCTAATTTTCAAATTAAAATTACAAAAATACCAAAAATAATTTCTGAAAGGCTCAGAGAGTCCATCCGGTATCCATTTGGATCCACTATCCTATATTTCTCGATTCGAGGTCCAAAACTCAAATATTTCCTCAAAACCCGAATCCAACCCCGTTTTCTGGAGAAATTTTCAAAATTCAAACCCAAATTCTCATAAAACCCTTCTTTTGTAAATATTTTTAAATTTTGCAAAATTAGTTTAAAATCCTTTAGTTTTCAGAGTTTTTATTTCAAAAACATAAAAAAATATAGAAAATACGAGGAAAATAACCTAAATAAATAAAATTTGAAGAAGAAAATACGAAAAAAATCGGTTTAAAGTCCCTTTTTGAAAATCGTTTTTACTAAGAACCACCTTTTAGAAAAAAAACTCTTTGAAAACAACCGTGTTTTTGAAAATTTTCAAAAGAAGGGGAGACGAGCTTTGAAAATTTTTTAACAGATTTTCGTTATGAGAGGAAGTCGTAGGGAAGGAATAGCCGAAGATGACCCACCTTCCACCCTTCGATCATCTTCTCCCTCCTCACCCGTCGATCCCTAACCAACTCTCAAGCCTTCTCCATTCTCGATCATTCTTCCCCCCCCCCCTCTATATAAACAGGCATCGAGAGGAGGGGAGGCCATCCATTACATCGAGATCCATCCATCTGCGCCATTCTCCTTTCACGCATCCATTGTTAGCGCATCCATCCATTACATCGGAGAGCATCCATTAGTCTCATCGATCATCCACTGTCGCTCCCTCCTTCCTCTGGATTTCCCAGCATAGAACTGAAGAACGATCCCTCTGCAAGGCGCCTCCCCTGCAGTTGCTCGAAAGGGATACGATCCTCTATAAAAACCAGGCGAGTACCCCTCTTCCTTCTTAGTTTTCTCTGAAATTTTCTTTTGATTTCCTGTTTTTGATCCCCATTAACACACCTTGGATAGCATTGGATTGTCTAATACGATCCCAATACATCCCTGTGCAACATTAACGGAATCCATCGATTCCAACACCTAATTCCCTGTTTCTTTTTTTTCTCTTTTATTTTTTTTTTATTTTTTTTTTAGCACACGGATCATCCTTCGCTTCTGTATTTCCTTTTGGGTTCATTTACGATGTCTATTTCAATGTTATTTAGATCCATATTTTCTTGTTTTATGCATTCCTTCATTATCTGATTCAAGTATCTAGCACTTTTTATTTACAACTCGTTGTTAAGTTTCCCTTACTGAGCATTTTTGCCCTGTCTTACATACATTCTGTGTTTCTGCGTTTTTTTTTTCTCTCTTATAAACATAGTACCCATCTTCGTGGCACTTGTTTCCATTTGCATAAGGTGTGTCAAATTTGCATCAAAGTCCACGTGCTTTTACCCATACATTCCATCGATGTCAATCACATCAGATCAATACCAATCATATCAAATGTTGTGTATTGTATATGTGTTCTGTATCGTGTGGGTAATTTTTCATTTGTTCGCATTTTTTTCTTTCACCATAAAGATCAGTATCAATTACCTGTGTAAATTGATGTTGGAATTCTGTGTGAAATTGTCACCCACATTTGATCGACCATTCCCTGTTCCAGCGTTTCCCCTTTATTGCATTTCATCAGATGCACACAGCATGCATCTGATTTGTCACTCAACACTGCATCGAGTTTACTCTACATGTAATTTGTGTTTGATCTATTTCAATGGTTTCATTATATTAGTTGTGTTTTCTGCATGCTTCGTGTCATTAATATTTTTCTTTGAAATCTCGTTTTACCATTAGCTGATAGATTTTCAGCATCATCATATTCACTCTCACAGTAGTTACTAATATTATCCCAGTCAAATATACGATGGAATTGAGAGTACTTTATATAATTGGTCTGGAAACCACCTTCAGCATTTACGCCTGTGCAGAGTTCTTCCTTAAGGCGATTCTTCCGCATGTTTTGATTATTATTGTTGCTTTGCATGTTGCCGTGCATTTTGACAATATCTCACTCGTGCTTCTGGGAACACAGTGGCAGTAAAATATGTTGTCATAAAACCTTAGATAATGTTTTTGGTGTCTCAAGATTGAAAAGCAACTAGAAACGTCAAATCGCCATGGGGAGGAAGGGAAAGAGTCAATCAAATCCCTTGAATTCAAAATTAGAGGTGTTACTTCATGAGATGGGTACATGTATCATTGAAGGAGGAAACCTTATTGTTTTTCTGAAAATGCTTGGAAGGCAAGTAGAGTTGGCAAAAACTTTCTGGGGATGATGTTTCTGGTGTTCATGGTGGCTATATGGATTTAAGGACGCACTTGAGATATGGGGATTGGGAGCTCCCAATGAATGGATGCTTCATCTGTTTGGTATAATTTGCTTCAGCTGATGAAACTTGTTTTGCAGAGAACGAGGGAATCAAACCACCTATTGCTTTATCAGAGGTAAGCAAAAGCTGCAGTAAACCAGAAGGCCCTATGGCTATTGAAAATCAGTATAAACATGAGGCCCTGGGTTTCCAAAAGCAGTGCCAAAACAAGACATCCTAATGCTTTCAAAAAGCTCTGTAATTAAATCAGATTCCCTGTATTTGTATAGTTTCTGTTTTACATTGACTTCATCTCTGTGTTGCATATGCACCCGCTAGTTTGCATATATTAGTTGTATATATTAGTTGCTATATTGTATGTATAGTTCCATTGCTAAATGTTATAAATTACTCAGTATTCATATGAGCTGTACAATAAGTTAGCCACCTGTAACATTGCCTACGTCCCTTGCCACTTTATCACCCCACTATACCTGTTGCAGCTGCATTTCAGTGCTTACCTACAGCATTAATACCACTGTCACCTAGACGTCTGTACTCAAACACTTCATTGCTGCCACCTGTTACACTCACATTGCTACTATACCATCTCATTATTCACCTCATCTGTATAAGCTATCGTGTCTTGCACACTATCACCTGTGTACCTACATTTATCATTTCAGCTTCCCGCGCCCTTGTTGTGGCCTCTACACCCTCACTTGTTATATCTCATCACTTGTGCTCTGCACTTCATTACACAGCACTCGTATACCCAATACAACATTGCTGACTATTACCTGTTGCATCACCATCTCACTGTATCTGTAGCAGTAACCTCCAGCACATCCCTCACTACCTCTACACATCACACCACTTACATGCCTTTTCACATCCAGCACGCAGCATCCACCATCATTTACCACTGCATATGCACCTTCATTCCCTGTATTTGCATATAGCACCTACATCCCCCTATGCACAGCCTTCCACCTCATCTGCTACTCCAGCTGCATTTCTTGCTAATACCCTTCCAGCTCCAGCACATGCCACTGCAGCACTCTTTACTGCTGCACCCACTCACCTTCTATACACCACTCACATCTAGCAGTTTATTGTAAATTCCATATTGTGCATCATCTCTTCACTATCCATTCCCTGCACTACAACACTCATACATAGGCATGAGCATCACATATGCATCCCAATTAGATTAGTACAGTGCATGTATATTCTAACCTATATTTTCTCATTAGTATAATACATTGTCTCATCAGTGTAATGCATTATATAGGCATTTTTTTCATATAAATTCTCTCTATTAGCCTAGGTAGGACCATATGCACGTGGGTTTTTAACATAGTATTTTTCATCTTTTTCTTCTATATTTGCATTATGCTAACCCTGTTTTTGCGGAAAATAGGTGGAAAATACTATTTTACTTTCTTAGGTTAAGAATTTTAATTTTAATTTCAATTTCAATTTCAATTTCAATTTAGGGTTGTAATAATTAGATATTAATGAGAATTTTACTTTTCAACATAGAATAGAATGTATGAGCATATAAATGTCATAAATTATCTGTTTTCATATCATTCTTCTTTTATTTCTGAAAATTCACCGTAGTGAAACACGAATGGCACGTGCACCATTCTAATAAAAGGTGATTAAGTCCTAAGTTGATGATTCGCATTTATAGCCATAGTCAAAATGTAAACAAAACTTAGGGTTTTCATCTTTTATGGAATAACACTTAGTTCACCCTGGATCTCTTTTCAAAAATCATTATATTTTTCTAAATGTTTTCTTCCTTTATCAGAGTTTAACTTAAAACTAACTTAAAATATATATATCAATGGCCATAGTCAGGATATATTGAGAGTTAATTTCATTTCAAACTCTATAAAGGCATCAAAATGTATTTTATTCTTCATCTGAACTTAAATATGATTATTATATAATACATTTTATAACCATAGTCAGGAATGTATTATATCTTCAATCTTATTTTAATTCACTTAAAGAATGAAATATGCTTTTTCAAAAACCAAATTTCAAAATTCTTTAATTCATTTCATTATTTAGGATAGAATTACATCATAATTTTCAAAAAAAAAATTCAAAATCCAAGTGATTTTGAGATATATTTTCAAATATCTTCTTCATTTCTCAAATCAATCTGTAGATTCAAATTCATCTTTCTATTCTCAATTTTATCTCATTTCAAGATTCAAAACTTCAATTTCAAAGTCCAATTTGACTTTGAAATTTCGAATTCACTTCTATATTCAAAATTCAATTTTCAATTCAAATCCAATTTCAAAGTTCAATTCAACTTTGAAAATTCAAATTCATTTTCAGGATTCGATTTTCAATATCCCATATCGTATTTCAAAGTTCAATTTAAACTTTGAAATTTTCAGATTCATCTCCTGGTTTTGAAATTCAAGTTTAAAATCAAATTTATTCTTTATTTTTCGAAATCTCCAAAGTTTTATCTAAAGATTGAATCTTGATTCTCAATTCAATTCACTCATCCAAAATCAAGGTTTTGAGATTGATTTTTAATCTCAAAATTTGATTTTCCATAAACTTAAGCCCACCTTCAAATTCAATCTGGATTTCAAAAATCCAGATTCATCTTCAAAGTCCTATTTGGATTTTCAAAATTCAATTCCATATTGGATTCCAGATTTAAAACCTAATTCCATCTTGGATTCCAGATTTTGGATCCAATCTCATCTTGGATTCTAGATTTCGGATCCAATCCCATCTTGGATTCCAGATTTCGGATTCAATCCCATCTAGGACTCCAGATTCCGGATCTGATCTCATCTAGGATTCTAGATTTTAAATCTAATTCCATTTAGGATTCCAGATTTCGGATTCAATTCCATCTAGGATTCCAGATTTCAAAAACCAATTCCATCTTGGATTCCAGATTTCGGATCCAATTACATCTAGGATTCCAGATTTCAAATCCGATTCCATCTTGGATTCCATATTTCGGATCCAACTCCATCTAGGATTCTAGATTTCAAATCCGGATTCCAATTCCAACTCTATTTTCAAAAATTCACTTTTTCCCAAGTCTAAATTTAACTTCCAAATTCAGTTCCTGTTTCAGATTATGAATCTAAAAGATCAAAGATCCCCTCTCGAAATCGATTTTTTGAGAATCAAATTCAAAATCAAAGTTCATTTTAACTTTGAAATCTCATTCTTGATTTCAAAAATTCTATCTTAGCTTCAAATCTCCCTTTCTCTTCATTTCTCCAATCCAAGATTTATTTTCCAAACTCTGATTATTCCAAGACTTAGAATTTCAAAGTCTCTTCTTCCAGACCCATTGTTCAAGTTCTGAGTTAGATTCAAAATCTAACTTTTTCAAAAACCAACTTCAACCCTTTGAATCATTTCTTCAAGTATCTTTAAATGCATTTCAAAATCACTTGGAAAAATCAAAGTTCTAAAAACTTCTTTTCAAAAGCATACATCTCTGCATTTACATTACACAAGCATGATTCTTTGTGCATTTTAGACTTAGAATAAATTCTTAAACAATATTTAGGCAAAGCAAAAGGCATAAGTTCTATCCTTGGTTCGATTACCCCTGGTAAAGGCGCCAGGAACGATCGAACCTTATACCGACGAGCGAATCCCGTCTCTTCATTTTCCCGCAAAATTTCAAAAACAGAGGCGAGTAATTTCAAAACATTTTCAAAATTTAGGTCAAGTGAGACCTTTGCAAAAGAGTTTTCCTTTCTCTTTTTTCTCTTCTTTCTTTTCTTTTTTCTCTTCTTTTCTATCTTTTATTCCCCTTCAAAAAGGGAATAGAGGTTAGAAAGGCGAAAAGAAGGAAAAGAGGAACAAAAGGAAAAATTTTGCAATGATCACAACGACCAGTGCAATAACTCGAAAAAAAAAACGCTGAAAACAACATTTTTTGGTTTTTTTAGGCTTCAACGGCTTTTATAGCGCTGCTAAAGGTCCCAACGGAACTGAGACCTTTAGCAGCGCTCTAAAATCGCTACTAAAGCCTAAAAAGCAAAAAAAAACTTGCTAAAACTTGCTTTTTAGCGAGTTTTTCCATGTTTTTTGCATTGACCATCCATCAAGGCAGCGATGGACGGACAATATGATTGCACTGGTAGTTGTGCATGTAACGACCCCAATTGACCCTCATAAAAATAGTGGATTTTTTTTTTACAATTGTGGAAACTCACCCAAGAATCTGGGGCATCATAGATTTAATATATCAAACCACAAAACTATATAGTGCATTAAATCAACTGAAGGAATAAATCGAACTTTATTAATTTAATCAAAAAGTCAAATATTAAAGACACAAAAATCGTCTATATCAATTCAAGTCATCCTATCAAAACTCAAACACCAGTTACAAGACTCGCAGTCTCCAACCAGCAAGTCCAAGACACTGAGCATCTATGCCTATAAAACAGTTTTAAGAAAACAAGTAAGAACCGAAGTCCTCGTACAAATTCTTCTAAAAATTCAAACAATGAAGGAAATAGCATAAACAAATTCATGCATAAATTTCAAAGAAATAACACAAGCAATAATTTACCACAATTATTCTACCATTTCAAGCATTCAACCAAATATCATGCAAAGCCAAATATGCATAAATCTATGAACTAGTGTTGAACAGTAAAATATGCATGATTCAATGCACGTGCATAAATAACTTATTAAGTTATTTATTAGAGTTGTTTTTGCATGCATGTCTCTATTAAATGCATACAAGTTTAATTTTCATTTTTCCTTAAACCAGCAAATACTCAAAACAGGCACAATTTCTAAAGTTCAAGTTAGGTTCTCAGTTGTAACTTAACACAATTTGTATTTTATTAGTGAGTTCTACATGTATTCCTTGACTGATATCAGGAATCAACATCATTCATTGATGTTAAAATGTAAATTATAATACATATATTATTTAATATTATTATTATATTTTTTCTTTTACTGTTTCCTTTTTTTATTTTTATTTGTTAGCATCTAGTTTAATAGGAACTAGATATTTGATCCAGTCAAGTTCCCGTTGGAACTTGACTATGCAAATAGTTGTTGGACTATAGTCCAACAGCCATAATAAGAGTTGTTGGACTCTAGTCCAACAGCTATAATAAGAGTCGTAGGACTAGAGTCCAACGTCTCTTTTAGAGAGCTCAAAATGAGCTCTCCTCTTCCACTTTTTTGTATGTATAGGGGTGAACAAGTATTCTTCCTTTTATACCCTTTCAAAGGTCATGCTTATAGTGTCTCCAATAGACACTTGTTTGTGAGTTATTTGTGCATTTGTTGAAGACCACCATTTCATTACATGGTATCAGAGTTACGAAATCCTTAGATCTTGAAGTGCTTCTGCTTCGATTTCTGTGTCACATTTACAAAAGGTGTTTCATCACCTTGTTCTTGGCTCAAGAAAATTTGTTTAAAGAAAGGCGAACTTGTGCTACAAAAAAATTGGTTTTGTATCCTCTCTCTTATCCACTTGTCTACTCTTTTTCTTTTCTTTTTTTTCTCTCTCTCTCCTCCTATCTATTCCTCTTACCCTTGGAAAAGATGGATGACAATGATAAGATCACCATCATTCCTATAAAGTTAAATGATACTAACTATGTAATGTGGGCTTCGATTATGAAGCACCACATTTGGGAAAAAGGTTTATGGGGTATAGTGGATGGTTCCAATTCGGAATCTAAACTATCGCTTACCAAGAAAGATGGTGATAAAGAGGTTCCTCTAACGGAGGAAGTGAAGAGTAAGGTGTTAGCCATTTATGAAAAAAAATGGAAAGAGTAGAGGATAGGGCATGCAAAAATTATGTCATGTTTCATCAATAACGTAGACATTAAAAAATGCTCTAGTCTAGCTAAGTTTGAGCATGTCGATAAGGCTTGAGAATACCTTAAAAACATGTATTCCCTTAATGATATTGCACATGTGTGCAATTTACAAGACAAAGTTCGAACAATGACTCGAAAAGATAAAACTATTCGAGAATATTACAATGAGTTGTCTGAACTTTGGGAAGAGTTGACTCTTCTTGAGCCCAAATGGCATTGTGCCAAAGATATCAAGCTTCGCCAAAAGCAACTCGATATGGAACATTTCTATCAATTTGTGAATGGTCTAAGGCCGAAGTTTGAATCCACCAAATTGTCCCTTTTACATCGTGGAAAATTTCTTCTATTGTTGATACTATAGAAGAGCACACTATGGAGGAAAATAGACTTAGAAAAAGTACTCCAAAAGTTGATGATGACTCAGTTTTAGCTCTGTCTAGACTGGAGAATCATACTCGTACTTACAAGTCGCCTTATTTTTTAAGGCAAAACGGTGACTTTGATAAAAGAAAAGTCATTTGTCATCATTGTCATGAACCAGGGCACTATAGGCCTCAATGTCCAAAGTTAAAAAGAAGAGAAGAAAAAAGAGTTGCATCTGTTGAATCCGAGTCAAAAGATCAAGATACACCTGTATCTATGGCTCAACTGATGAAAATCCTTCAACCTCTTCTCAAAGGGGTATCCTCCTCAACTGAAGCCTCAACTAAAGCGGCAGTTGCATTTTTCTCCAGTCAAGGTAACTTTCCTTGGCTTTTAGATTCTGGTGCTTCTTTTCACATGACCCCAAATGTTAATAATATATCCGAATGTCTTAAAAATAACTCAAGTGTCTCAAAGGTTTTTTTTACAGCCGATGGCATATCTCTTGAAGTAAAAGGAATAGGATGTTTTGAAAATCTTCAAAAATTCAAAAAAAAATTATCCCAAAACTTAGATATATCCCTAAACTTAATTTGAATCTCTTATCTGTCTCGCAAATATCTGACTATGGATGTAATATCTCTTTCTCTTCCCATGGTTGTTGGGTACAGGATCGCCAGTCAGGGAAGCTGATTGGGGAAGGCCATAAAGAAGGACTCTATTACCTGGACTTTTTGGAATTAACGAAGAATGCATTTTGTTATAATGTTCAGAAATTAGAATTGGAATTATGACACAAAAGACTTGGCCATCCTCATATGTCTAAAATTCAATATTTTCCAAGTTTGGAAAATTTTGTAATTCTGAATTTTTTTCTTGTAAAGACTGCATTCTTGGCAAAATAAAAAGGTTATCATTTCTTAGTATAACTTTTGTTTCTCCACGACCACTTGAATTAATACATTCGGATGTTTGGAGCCCCGCACCAGTTATTTCCAAAGGTAGTTATACATATTATGTCATTTTTGTTGATGACTTTTCTAGACATACTTGGATTTATTTTCTTAAAGATAAATCTAAAGTCTTTGCTAACTTCCAAATATTTCATAAAATGGTTAAAAATAAGTTTCAAAATGATATTTTCGTTTTTCGCATTGATTCAGAGGGAGAGTTTATGTCCAAAGAATTCAAAGACCATCTCAATTTACATGGTATTACGCATCAAAGATCATTTCCACACACTCCACAACAGAATGGCCTAGCCGAACGCAAACATCGGCACATTATGGAAACTACGAGGACCTTGCTAATTGTAAATCAGGTTCCAAAAAGTTTTTGGGCTGAAGCGGTCCTAACTACCACCTACCTCGTCAATAGGATGTCATCTTCCTTATTAAAAAATACAACTGTAATAGAAAAACTTGTTAATTTAACTCCAGATTATTCTAGATTACGAGTCTTTGGATGCAAATGTTTTGTTTTCACTAACAAAAATGGCACTCTCTCCTCGTGCAATCTCATGTGCCTTTTTAGGATATGCTGATAATCAAAAAGGCAACAAGTGTTTCGATTTTCAAAATGACAAATTATATGTGTCAAGAAATGTATCTTTTTTTGGAAAAATAAAGCTTATTTGAATTTGAAAAATCTAATGTTGTCACTGAATACTCGTTTTTAATTGATCCAACTTCAAAATCCAATGAATGTGATTTTTGATGTGACCTTGACAATGATCAAAGTCCTATTGTTGTTGAAAATGATGATAATGAAGAGCAAATCCATAGGGATGTTAGTCTACAATATTCAAGACGTAGAGAGCAAAATCTTTCATGTGCATTACAAAAATACTCTAAAGTTCCACCTAGAAGAACGTCTAGAATCTCTAGACCTCCTGAAAAAATTGTCTTATGAATCTTTTTCACCCACATATAGGGCAGCCATTACATTAATGCAATCATATGTTGAACCATCATCCTATTCTCAAGCCAAAAATCATATAGAATTGATAGAAGACATGAAAATAGAATTGGATGCAATAGAAAAGGCCAACACTTAGACGATCCAAGATATCCCTCTAGGTAAGAAACCTATAGGTTGTAGGTGGGTATACAAAGTCAAAACCAAAAGTGATGAAACCCTGAAAAGGTATAAAGCCCGTTTAGTGGCAAAAGGATATGCCCAAGAGTATGGCATCGATTATGAATAAACATTTGTTCTTGTGGCCCGTATGACCACTGTTAGAACTTTAATAGCCTTGGCCTTTATTAGAATATGACTCATCTTTCAATTGGATGTCAAAAATGCTTTCTTGAATGGGAATCTCGTTGAAGAAGTATACATGGAAGCCCCACCTGGTATTAGTATCCCTAAGGGTAAAGCTCTTCGTTTAGAAAAAGCTATTTATGGTCTTAAACAGGCTCCAAAAGCCTGGTATGACCGATTTAGTCATATTATACTTGATATTGGTTTTCAACCTTGTTTAACTGACACTGCTTTGTTTGTTAAGAAATTTGATGCAAGCATCATTATTCTTCTTCTCTATGTGGATATGATCATCACCGGAGGCGACAAACAGGGAATTGCAAATATCAAATCTCTTCTTAAAACTCACTTTAAAATGACTGACTTAGGTTTATTAAGATATTTTTTAGTCATTGAAGTTGCTTATTCCCCTTGGGGGTATTTGATATCTCTATCTAAATTTGCTCTTGATATTATTTTCAAGTCTGGAATTACAGATGATAAGAAAGTGGACACTCCAGAAGTTGTCAATGTTAAAATGAAAATTGATGATGGAGAACTTGATGATCCTACTCTTTACAGACAGCTTATTGGAGTTCTTTCTTATCTTTCCATTACTAAGCCAGATATAGCTCATGTGGTTCATACAGCCAGTCAGTTTCAGCATGCTCCCACCTCTGTGCATATGGGAGCAGTTTTGCGTATTATTAGATACTTAAAATCCTCTCTTTCACGAGGACTCTTCTTGTTTGCTTCATCTTCATTAAATTTAATTGTGTATATTGATGCTGACTAGGGAGATGATCCCAATAATAGGCACTCAACTACTGGTTTTTGTGTGTTCCTAGGTGAAGCCTTAATTTTGTGGAGGTGCAAGAAGCAGTAGAAGGTCTCTCTTTCCTCCACCGAAGCTAAATACAGAGTCATGGCAACCACCACTATGGAGGTTTTTTGGCTCAGACGATTGCTAGCGGATATGGAAGTTGAAGCAACGCAAGCTTCAAAGATGTGTTGTGACAACAAAAGTGTGATCTACGTTGTAAGCAATCGGACATTCCATGAGTGCACTAAACACATTTAGATGGACTGTCACTATGTCAAAGAGGAATACTTACATGAAATCATTGATCTGCCATATGTTACATCAGAATATCAATTGGCAAACTTCTTCACCAAGCCTCTCGTTGCTCCCATATTTCACTTCCTCTTAGGCAAACTTTCGCTCATTGTACCGTAAGTTTAAGGGAGAGTATTAAAATGTAAATTGTAATACATATATATTACTTAATATTATTATTATATTTTTTCTTTTATTATTATTATTTTCTTTATTTTCTTTTTTAGCATCTAGTTCAATAGGAACTAGATATTTGAATAGTTGTTGGACTGTAGTCCAACAGCTATAATAAGAGATGTAGTCCAAGAGCTATAATAAGAGTTGTTGGACTCTGGTCCAACAGCTATAATAAGAGTCATTGGACTAGAGTCCAACGACTCATTTGGAGGGCTCAAAATGAGCTCTCCTCTCTCTTCCACTTTTTTGTATATATAGGGGTTGAACCCCTTCAATGTAAATTACTATGCTTCTTAAGCATTTTGTGCATGAACAAAGTATTATTTATTTTTCAAGTGTTCTTCCTTTTATATCCTTTCAAGGGTCATGCTTGTAGTATCTCCAATAGACACTTGTTTGTGAGTTATTCGTGCATTTGTTGAAAACCACCATTTCATTACAATTGAAACATTAGAAATCAACATATAATGTCGGGACATCAGGAAAATCAGCATCCACTGACGCTACTTTCTTGGTATATCAATAACTACAGTTGAGTCAACACCACCACTCTTAGGCAAAGTGATTGAATCTCCATAAAACCGTAGCTGAGAGGTGAACCACTATATCGGGTTCAGAGGTACAATCACACACAGAGTTTTAGTATCATCAGATACTCCCATGACCGCCATCCAAGATTCCTACACTGTGGAAGGGACATCAAGGAAGGGATTCGTTATTTTGTTTGGTATCTTTTACCATTTCTGATCAGAATCATGTACATGGGTCGGCCAAGCTGAAAATATACAAGCTAACATGTTGGATGATTCATGTACATGATCATAATCATGTACATGGGTCGGTAAGACCTTAAATAAACAGGTAATCAGCATGCTAGGAGTACATAATTAAAATCATGTACATGGGTCGGTCAGACCACAATTAAACATGTACCAACCCTACTGGCTGATCCGTGTACATGAATAGAATCATATACATGGGAGCACACCGGATGATCCATGCACATGTTCATAATCATCTATGTGGGTCAGCCAAACCCATAAACACATGGACAGCATGTTGGCTGATCCATGTACATGGGTCGGCCAGACTTGTACAAACGTGTACATCATGTTGGCCAAACCCAAAAATGTATATATGACAACCTCTACAACATGCTGGCTGATCCATGAATATGATTAAAATCAAGTACATGGGTCTGCCAGACCAAAAAGTATACATATAACAGCTTGTGCAACATGCTGGCTGCATATATACATAAGTACGAAACTCGATATTCTGAAACACATGAATATTTCAATGCATGAGTACCAAGACAAAATCTAAATCATATACAGGATTTCCAATGCATGAATATTTAATTCATTAGGTCTGAACTACAAGAAGAGTTTTTTGAAGCATGATCAAGAAAAGTCAATAATCAGCAGTACATGTATAACTTTTTCAATTGCATGCTCATATGATCAATGGAACCAAATATATATATATATGCGTGATCGATAAATTTAAATCGTAAAAATATTTTTAGATGCATGGTTATGAAACTCGACAGATCTGAATCAAAACTATATTTTGAGAGGCATGTATATGAAACTCAACAAATCTGAATCAAAACCATATTCAAATGCATGTATATGAAACTCAACAAATCTGAATCAAAACTATATTCAAATGCATGTATACGAAACTCAACAAATCTCAAAACAGCAAATACATGTTCAGATTTATAACCATCAACCAACCTAGAATATATATATATATATATATATATATATATATATATATATATATATATATATATATATATATATATATATTCAGATTTGCAAGAACAAGAAAATCGACAATATGAATTCATATGCATGGTTTAAAGAAATCGATATGCATATTTTTCGATGCATGATCAAGAAAATTGGCAGATATGAATTCCAATACATGCCTAACCAGATCAACTTATTAAAAAATATATTCACATATTCTCTAAGTCACATGGACTCGGCAAAACCGGTGCTGCACCCGCGTCGACACGACGCGACGCGGGTGCACGTGCGGGTGCGGCACCGGGTGCCGTCAACACGACCCTGGGTGCGGTCAATGCATCCAGGGTCATTGGCGTTAAAAATAAATAAATAAAATTCCACGATGAAAAGGAGGATTAGGGCAACAAAAAAAAATTGCCCCTAATCTCTCCTCTCCTCTCCCCCTGAGCTCAAGCTCTCTCCTACCGACACCCCAGCTCCACCTCCCAGGCTCCTCTCCTTTCGCAGGTACGTACCCTCTCTCGCTCTCTTCTTGTGTCGGCAGGGAAGGGGCCGAGACCCCCCTGCACCCTCTCGCTCTCTTGTTGGGTTAGCAGGGGAGGGGCCGAGCCCCCCCCTCTCGCTCCCTCTGTTTTCAACAGGTGAGGGGCCGAGCTCCACCCCCCCCCCCCCTCTCACTCTCTTGTTCGGTCGGCAGGGGAGGGGTCGAGCACCCCCTTCCCTTCTCGCTCTCTCGTTGGGTCGACAAGGAAGGGGCCAAGCCCCCCCCCCCCCCTCCCCCTCTCTTGTTCGGTCGGCAGGGGAGGGGCTGAGCCCCCCCTGCTCCCTCTGTTTTCGGCACGGGAGGGGCCGAGCCCCCCCTCTCGCTATTTTTTTTGGTCGGCATGGGAGGGGTCGAGCCCCTCCCCCCTCTCGCTATTTTTTTTGGTCGGCAGGGGAGGGGTCGAGCCCCTCCCCCCTCTCGCTCTCTTGTTGGGTCAACAGGGGAGGGGCTGAGCACCCCCTGCTCCCTCTGTTTTCGGTAGGGAAGGGGTTGAGCCCCTCCCTGTTTTTGGCAGGGGAGGGGGCGAGCCCCCCACCCTACTCCCTTTGATTTCAAGGGAGGGGCCGAGCCCCCCCCTCTCGCTCTCTTGCTGGGTCGGCAAGGGAAGGGTTGAGCCCCCCTGCTCCCTCTGTTTTCGGCAGGGGAGGGGTCGAGCCCCCCTCGCTCTCGCTCTCTTGTTGGGTCGGCAGGGGAGGGGCTGAGCCCCCCCTTCTCCTTGTGTTTTCGACAGGGAGAGGGGGTCGAGTATAATTGATTTGAAAATTTGAATATTTTTTTTGTGTGTTTTCAGGATAAAAATGACGGATAAAGGGAAAGGACTTGCATCATCCTCATCCCAACATGTGAGTTTTGCTGCTAGTTTTGCTGATAGTTGCAGTGGGATTGATGATGTGGGGCCACTATGGGTACATGTAGATAAACTTGAAAAAACTAGAGAAGGAGGTGGTGGAAACAAGAGATTTCGATGCAAGCTCTGCGAAAGAGATTTTGTTGGGTCTTACACAAGAGTGAAGGCTCATTTGTTGGAGCTACCAGGACATGGCATTTCAGCTTGCAGAAAAGTTGATGAGACAATGCGAAGACAATACAAGAAAATACAAGAAGAATATGAGAAGAGAAAGGCAATGACCGATTCTTGTGCAATTAGTGTGTCATTTGCAAGCCACCAAGAAGATGCTGAAAAAAAAGAAAAGTCAATGTAGGAGGTAGAGGAACGATACAAGCAGCATTCAATACATATGAAAGAGAAGAATTGGATAGAAAAGTTGGGAGGTATTTTTATTCTGGTTCATTCCCATTTAATGCGGCTAGAAATCCTTATTTGAAGGATTTAGTAACATCCTTGACAAATTGTAATTTGAGTAGTTATGTGCCTCTAAGTTCAAAAAAAATACGAACCACACTTCTTGCAGAAGAGAGGGCAAATGTGGAGAGGTTGCTGGAGATTAAAAAATATTCATGGGAGCAAAATGGAGTTTCTATTGTGTTTGATGGATGGACAGATATTCAAAGGCGTCCATTAATCAATTTCATTGCTTGTTCGCTTAGTGTCACAATATTCTTGAAAGCAGTTGATGCATCTGGAGAATATAAAAATGCAGAGTATTTGAAGGGATTGTTTATAGAAGTGATAAAAGAAGCGGGTGATCAGAAAGTAATACAAATCATTACAGATAACGCTCCAATTTGTAAAAGTGCAACGTTGAGTTTGGAGAGTGAGTACCCTCATATTTTTTGGACTCCCTGTGTAGCACACAACTTAAATCTAGCCCTAAAGAGCATCTGCAACCCCAAAGAAGAAGAAAATTCACAAGCATATGCTTTATGTTCATGGATTGAAGATTTAGAAAGAAATGTCAAAAGCATTAGGAATTTTGTTGTTAACCACCGTCGTGCTAATGCTATATTTAATAGGCATTCTGATTTGAAATTATTGAAGGTTGTTGAAACACGTTTTGCGTCCATCATTGTGATGATGAAGAAGATTAAAAGAGTAAAGAATGCTTTGATTAACATGGTGACTGATGAAAATTGGACATTCTATCGTGCTGGTGATAATATCAAAGCTTAAAAAATTAAAAAATTCATTCTTTATGATGAATTTTGGGACAGAGTGGTATACTTTCTTCAATTTACGCAACCTATTTGGAAAATGTTAAGAGAAGTTGATAATGATGAGCCCATGCTTCACAGAGTTTATGAAATGTGAGATAATATAATTGAAAAAATACAAGCTATAGTTTTCAAGCATGAAGAAAAAAATCCTGCATTGGATGATTCAGATTGCACATTCGCTTAATCCAAAATATTATGCAAATAAGTGGCGGGCTGGTGGTATTGGTCATGTCCCTTCAAATTTAGATCCAGAGCTATCAAGACATAGAAATATGTGTATGACAAGACTTTTTTCAGAAGCATATCTTCTACATCAAGTCACACAAGAGTTTGAAAAATTTTCATCTTCGAGATTATATGGACCGGCATTATTCGCGAGAGAAGAAGATAATATAGATCCTATCACATGGTGGTCAACATTTGGATCAGAAACATCTCTTCTCCAACGTCTTGCATTAAGATTGTTATCCCAGCCTGCTAGTTCATCTTGTTGTGAAAGAAATTGGAGCACATATTCTCAAATCCACAACATGAAGAGAAACAAACTCACCAGAAAGCGTGCAGAGGATTTAGTATATGTTCATTCAAATCTTCGATAACTTTCGCGAAGCAATGATGAATACAGGTACTAATTTGCTCTCTTAGTTATTTGATTATTTCTTAGTTTTCATTTAAATATACTTGTATTGTATTTAACATTTTCAAATTGGGTTTGTAACGCAGACAAGGAACATCCAAATTTTGGGATGTAAACCCAAAAGAGTGTGACTTCGAGAGAGAACATGATTTCAACATAACAAACATGGATTTAGCTGAGCCCAGTATTCCTTCTAATGATGCATTTGATGATGAAGAAAAAAATTATTAACATTCATTACTTCATCAGGATATACTTTGGTATGTAATTTAGTTCTTTTATGCTTTACTTATTTGATTGATATTTAGGTCGATTTATGTAATTGCTTTACTTATTTGATTGATAATTTGATATTTAGGTTGATATATTGCATGCATGATAGAAAAGTGCAAGTGGAGTGTTGTGCGATCGTAGAATGCCATTGCGGTTGAAGGGAAAGTTTTATAGGACGACTATTAGGCTTGCTTTACTATATGGTACGGAATGTTGGGCTGCCAAGAGACATCATATTCAAAAAATGAGTGTAGCTGAGATGCGTATGCTTAGATGGATGTGTGGAAATACAATAAAAGATAAGATTCGAAACGAGGAGATACGTAAGAAAGTAGGTGTTGCACCCATTGAAAATAAGATGAGAGAGAATCGTTTACGGTGGTTTGGACATATTCGGCGAAGGCCTAATGATGCTCCAGTTAGAAGGATGGAGAAATGGGAAAATATATTAGTTAAAAAAAGTCAGGGTAGGCCTAGGAAGACATGGATGGAGGTGATAGGAAAGGATATGAATGCTTTGAACCTCACCGAGGACATGGCATTGGATAGAAATGATTGGAGGAGAAGGATTCATGTGGAAGACCCAGAATGATTTTCTTTTTTGGTTCATATCGCCGACCCCAATTGTTTTGGGATGAAGGTGTAGTTGTTGTTGTTGTTGTATGATGAATGATATTATGACAATGTTAATTGTTAAAACTTCAAAATTATATATATATATATATATATCTTTTTTTACATTTTTGCCCCTGCCGCACCCGGGTTTTTTGGAAGTGCCGCATCCCCGCACCCGCACCCATGTGACATAGCATATTCTTAAAACCCAATAAATCGGCATCCATATAAAATATATATATATATATATATATGTGTGTGTGTGTATCGAACCAGCAATATATATTTATATATTTCAAATTCCCTTTTTCCCTTTAAAGTTATGCCCAAATCAATTTATGCATGTTCCTTCCCGTGCGAATTGAGAGAGAAATTTGTACCTTGATTCGTAGTGTAAAAAAGAGTAGAAAATCGATGGATGCTTTGAAAAAGATATTTTGCTTTTCTTCTTCTTCTTCCTCTTCTCTTTCTTTTCTCTTTTCTTTTTTTCCTTTTCTTTCTCTTCTAAACCCTCACACGATTTTCCTTGTTTTTCTCTCACCTCAACTCTCTATCTCACTCTCTTTGCCTCTCCCTCTTTCTCTATAACACTAGTTCTAGAGAGAGGGAGAATATGACCCCTTTCACATTATTTCTTTTTAAGTTATCTAATGTTTCTAGAGAGGGGGTGGTGTCCCCTCTAGAGACCTCTAAAGAGTGGAGTTCTACTATGTGTACTCTACACTCTTATCCATTTGGATAATCCTTTTAATTTTTATTATCTTTTTTATTTTTAATTAATATTCTAAAGAATATTCCAAAGGGTGACGCCCCCTCTGGAAGGCTCTATGGGGTAGAGTTCTACCCCAAGTAAAACTTTGCCTCATCCTTGTTGTATTTAAAAGTTGATTTTAAAACTTTAAATTCAAAGTGGTTTTAAAATTGCTATGGATGGATTTTAGATTCATATTTGGATCCAAGATCCAAATCTGCATCTAAATCCAAATGGATCCAACCTGAACCAGATCCTAATCAATATAGATCCTATACTTGGTCCAGATCCATATTGACTTGAATCAAACAAAGCGGATCCAATCAGATCCAATCCAGAAAAATGTCAAAAATAAAGGTCGGTCATTTTCGAAAAATGCATTTTTTTGGGCCAACCGCAATATGATTTCGGAAAAATAGGTCGCCTACGCGATCTAGATTTCGAGGTGGATCTAACGGTGATCATATCTGAATTTCGCATGAATTTAACATGCTTTTCACTTGAATTTAAAGGTTAAAAACCGAAAATTTCTCAAATTATACTTAGCTCAATTAGGTCTTGTCAATGGGCTCTGGGCCACGCCCAGACCCAATTGACAGCACCTATAAATTAATTATTTTCCCATGATTTTATCAATTTAAATATAATACATAATTTGAAATTTATATTTTTGCCTTTTAAAAATCCTAGAAAAATACGAGATATTACAGCACACCTAAGGATTACACAGCTACCAGAGAGAGAGAGAGATGCACGCACACTTTATTTTATCTCAATTGCCATATTTTATTGTACTTTAAGGATTTGGTTCTTTATTTTGAGAAAATCAAAGGTGAGGTTAGCTTGCATATATATATATATATATGAGTGTGCAAGTGAATAAAGTCACTTTATGCCATTTGTTGTACTCTTCGTCTTAGTAGCTAACATTATGCAGGCACTTGTCTAGGTCTAGGTGACCAGGTGACCTAGACACATGCATAGCACCCAGCAGGAGGGAGAGAGGGGAGAGCCTAGGAGAGCTCCAAAGTCAATGGTGCCTAAAATGGTATTTTATATTTCTTTAGTAATTTGTAGAACATTATAATTGTGCTTTCGCTTTTTTTGTGTGTACATAGGGTTAAAGGTTGCAACAATTTCTTGTATGCACAAACGACTTAGCAACCTTAATTTTTTTCTTAATTTTCTATTTTTTTCAGTCCAAACAACCCCATGGATTTGATCTACATGCTCTTTTTAGTGGGACCAGCTTTTGAATCACCAGAATCTGACCTGTGTACAGATTCTTCTCGCAATGCAAAAAATTGACAGTTGTAAATGCACTGATTTTCTCCTACTAAGAAAAAACATGTTTTTCATCGAAAAAAGCTGATCCAAGGGCTATGTCACATACGTGTGGGTGCGGGTGCGGGTGCGGATACGGATGCGGATGCGGCACTTTAAAAAACTTGGGTGCGGGGGTGCGGGGAGGGTATATATATTGTAGCAGTTTTAAGTTAACACTACCTGCATATATATATATAACTGATCTTGGTTAGGGTTAACTGATCTTGGTTAGGGTTAACTGAATCTATTTTTGGACAGAAATGGACCTCAGTGTGGTTGACTTCACCAGACACAAAGGAAGTCATGTCCAAGTGTCGCACCCACATGGGTGCAGGTGTGACGCGCGTGTGGTGCGCTGTTAGAAGAATCCGTGTTACATAGTTCAAGGGTTGATTCCCACTAAATCGACCATGCCAAACACATTTATGAGGCTAAATTGGATGAAAACGACTTGCATCACAAGATTTCAACTAAATTGTACCTACAATCGACTCTATTAAATATATACCCCCCCCCCCCATACCCACATACATACATACATACATACATGTGTGTGCACTTTCTTTTATGCCAATTCCTACATTGTTTTGTTGTGGGATTTGGTTCTTTATTTTGGGGAAAAAAAACAAACATAAGGTTTCTTGCATATATGTGGACATGAGTGTGGCATGTGCACGCCTGCTTTATATGCCATTTGTTCTACTTTTTTGACTTAGCAGTTAGAATTATGCCTAGGCACTTACCCTAGGTGCCCAGGTGACCTATAGAGATGGATAGATATAAACATATCACACTTTTTTTATGCCAATTATCATATTGTTTTGTGGGTTATTGATTTGGTTCTTTACTTTTGAGAAAGTCAAAGATAGGTTTTCTTGCATATATGTGTATATGGATGTGCCAGCATGTACAGTAGTTAAAATTATGCCTAGGGACCTATTTGGATGTCGAGGTGAACTAGGTGTTCCCTGGGAGGATATTCTTTTAATAGTTTTTAAAACATTATAATTGTGTTATTTTTTTATGAGTTTTTTAATATTTGTTTCAAAATAAAAATATTTTTGTGCATCAGTAGGTGACAGTTAGAGCCCAAGGGGGCCAAAGCTTAGGCGATGCTTAGCACGCATTTTAATATTAGCCTCTTCGTATTATCTTTTGTCTAAGGTTTGGACTTTTATTTTAGACCTAAGTCACATGGGTATGGGTACGAAGGGCACGACATGGCAATTTCAAAAAATGTGGGTACGGGCACGGAGGACAATAATGTATATATATATATATATATATATATATATATATATATATATATATAAAATAAATTCAAAGACTTAAAATCTATTATTCCAACAAGACAACAAAAATTAATTTAACATTTAAACAATTAACATTTAACAACCAACTAAACTAATAACAGAATAGGCTAACAACCTTTATTCAAATAATCAAAATTCAATAACAAGTAAAGCTACAACTACAACAGATGATTACTGTCTAGAACATCATCAAGAGTAACCCCTCTCTACATGAGGGACAATCCGTTGATAGGAATATGGTCTCTGTCGAGAAGGAGACAGAGATAAAAGAGGTGAGAGGCAAGTCAAGAGGAAAACAGAGACGAAAGTACTTGAGTTGCAAAGAAAGAGTGATGCTGCGAGGAGCCAAGAGAAGCGATGCTGTGAGGGCGGAGGTGGTGAGGGGCTGAGCGACGCTTTGAGGGCGGAGAAAGCAGAGAGAGAGAGACGGGGGTTAGGGCAGAGAGAGCCGAGAGAGAGAGGGAGTCGGGGAGCGGGGGGGGGGGGGTTACGGCAGAGAGAACCGAGGAAGAGGAGTCAAGGGGGGTTGTTTAAAAAAAAACCAACACGGGTCGGGGTTTTTTGGACCTAACCTGACGCAGTGCGGGACCAGATCCGCGGCGTACCTGCACTGTGTCCGATGGCAGTACTCGTGTCGACACGGGTACGGCACCCCAAATGGGAGTGTCTATGTTACATAATTTTAGACCCAAAGATAAGGATTTCTTTGGACTACTAAAAACAAAGAAACAGATACAAGAGAATAGAAAAAAATTTGAGTTCCAAAGCTGCGACGGACAGCCAGTAACATAATCATTACCTTATAAAATTCCAGCAAGATCTCAATTACCCCTATATGTAGATGATCTTGATCTCCATATAGCAGAACCAGCTAAAAACACACAATCCTGAAGGTTATCTCGAGTCATAGCCTCACCCATGTAACTGGCCGTGCAAATATCCATGTCCAAGGGAGGGGCCCCTTCCCTCAAAGAGACTTTGTAGACAGGCAGCACCCAACAGGACTCATCATGGTGTTCATGAGTTTATACTGCAGTGGAGCCCACTTCATCACTGCGTTCAGACTAGGATGTTCACTCAGTCAACCAATTTGTTGAAACAAATCTTCATCAGTAATGCCCCCCCCCCCATAACTAGTTTTTTACCAAACCAATCACCAACTTTGGAGTTCAAAATTCAGACCATCCCAATTAAAAAAAGGAATATTTCAGGTTTGTTGACCAAGACAAGGTTCAATCGGATTTAGTCTTTATCCCATCATTCAACTGCATGTTGCTTATTGGTAGAAGGCAGGAAAATCAAATCTTTCCATGTACCTCATCCCAGCATCCATTTATTATTAGGCATAAAATGTGGATGTATTATTCCTTTCAGTTAGCACGTAGCACACTAACAATCGCATTACGGTACATTCATAAACTTAACCTAGAAACCTCCACATAGACATTAAAATCCCAAAAGAAACTTTAAGAATTTAACAACTATTTCCTCTTATATCATCCTCAAAGTTGAGGCTATAATCAAATGACAAAGAATAAAGGTACAAAAATACATTTAAACATTACACAGGCATAACTGTGGTCCAAACAGCATAATACACTGCAAGTAGGCAACTTCTAATGGTAATCATCAAAGTTGTCAGTCGAGGAAGCGGGAAGCGAGGCACTTTCAAAATTTTAAGAAGCAGGAAATGTGGGACGACTTAGAAGCGAACCAAGAATCGTCTCGGAAGCGACCTAGGAAAGGAAAGCGAAAAAAGAGAGAAAAAAATAAAAATAAAAATATAAAAAAAAATGAAAAAAAAAGTGGAAGCAAGGGAGAAGCGAGCTTTCCAATTTTTTTGTGCACTTCCCAGCATGTTTCGGAAGCACGACATTTTGCGCTTCCGAAACACGCTTTAGGGAAGCGCGCTTCCAGCAACTCTGGTAATCATAAACAGAGTTGTTAAATCATATTAGTGAAATACCTGCGTATCATTTTTTGCATTTTTTAGTATGTTATTTATTCATGATTTGTGTGCAGTAAAACCATTGTTTCAAGTTATGTGCTTAGATCAGGGGTTGCAATGACATAACGGCTCTTTAATAGGCCTCAAATGCAAGCTTCAAACAATAAACAAGGAATAGAAGACGGAGCATGAGTACATAAAAGAGGATCAACTTATTCCTAGAATTAGTACTAATTACAGCAGGTGCTTTTAGCATTAATGGCTGAAATTTTCTTCCTAAAAAATCACTAAGATTGCTAAATTAGCACAAAAGATTGATAAGTTTTGATATGCATGGACTATATTGAGAATGTGCTTCTTTACCCAGGAATGAAATTATCCTTGACATTTTAAACAATTGACAATTTTACTCTTAAAGACAAATAGACAGACCTTTCCAACAGGAAGTGCAAAATTGATGACCACAAACAGCAGCCTGCATTACTCCATTACGGCAACTTTCAAAGCAAATTCCACAGGTAAGCTGCAAACCGGAAAATGACAAATGCTGTTAATGGAAGGATGAGGTTTAAGGCAGCAGAAAATTTTGTTTGATGTATACTAATAGGTGATGAAATTCAACCACTTTAAGAACAAAAAAACATGATTTCTTACTTCAACCGTGTCAGGCATTATCTCAACAACTGGCTTCTCCAGCAAGCCTACAGCTTTGCGAACTTTATCCTCATCTGCAAACCACTCATCATTGACTTTACTGACACTCCTGTGTATTAAGAGGATTCAAGAGAAAGCATGAGACCCTTGTAGCACATCTTAAATATCTTAAGCACACAAATAACCTACCAATTTTTAACCATCATTTCATTGAATGCATAAAAGCTAAGTCACACGGACTCGGCTTGAAGGTCGACGCACCCACATCGACACGCCCCGACACGGGTGCAGCTTCGAACACGGGGCGGACACGGTCAACGAAGAGTCATACTTGGTCAATGCACCGGGGCTGAGTCATTTCACGTTTTGGACTTGGTCAACTTTGACCAAGTCTATTTTTGTCCATTTTTTAGGGCAAAAAACTAAAAAAATGATCTTTTTATATATTTTTTAATATATATATATATATAGCCGAGTCTTATTATTGTTATATTTTGGTAAGTTTTGTTGTTAAGAATTACTTTTTTATTTTGGCTTTAAAATTTACAATTTTATTATTAATTTATTGTTATATATATAATTATATATATTTAAAATATATATATAGCCGAGTCTCTGTGTCCAAAAATTTTTAAATTGCACCGCACCAGTGTCGCACCCACACCCGCACCCGCACCCATGTGACATAGCATAAAAGTCATAATGACAAAATAGATGAAAATGTAACGGGTGCCTGGACCTCTTTTGAAATGAAAGAGGTAGATTAACAAAAACCATTTTAGCAAAGTGATGAAATCACTAAATGAGCCCAATCTTAGAAATGTAAAATCAACCAATAAGATGCATCCAATACCGAAAATTCAGTATGAAGCCAGATTCATTACATCATGCATGAGAAATGATAGCAATTATGAGTTCTATGACCATGACATTTCAAGCATCAATGGGTTTGAATTTGTTGGCTTGAAGCCAGTTAACACAGCACTTTAACCCAAAGCGTTTCAGGTGACTGCGCTTCAACTTGATCAGATCAATCTCTTTTACACTTTGTCGATAAATCATAGGATAATTCATGTTGTTATCCATCATCAAGAAATGGGGAAGCATATGGACAAATTTTTCATAAACTTCCTTATAGCAGATGCAAACTTCATACCAGTGATAGTAACGCAAGAGAATACTAGCTGAAACTCTTGGAATAGAAAGCACAGTAGAGATCCTTGTTATGTCATCCTCTTGACGAAGACGGATGTCAGCTTCACTCAAGATGGTATAGTTTTGCTGGAAAAGAGAGAAGAAAGAAGTTGAACAGCAAACCAAAAAATTACTATACAGTACATAAATATTAATAAAGCTCCTCACAAGAACACCTGCAAGTGTCAGTGAATACATAATATTTGGAGTAGAAGAATTTGGATCAATCCATACAACAAAGAGCACAAATAAATGGACAAAACTCAAGCAAATGCTTTATCAATAAGAATAAGTGGCACCATGCCACACATTGAAACAACAGGTAAAAAATTAATTAAAATGTCAAGCAATTGACAACTCCTGAAGAAAATAAGGCAGCAATTCTACACTATCATCTTTGTATAATATGAGCAAAAAACTTTTTATTATATAACAGACTATGTGATATCCTGTTAGGAAAAAAGGATGATTCCCTCGATTCGTTCAATCCAACGATTCAAGGAAACGATCCCGACATATTAAAGCTCGATGGAAGAATTTGAAGCATGTTTGGATTGGCTTGAAGTCAACCAACGAAAAACGAATTAGACTATTTATTGGTGGAGTAAAGATGTGTGTGAGATTAAGAACATTTATTGCATAGAATAGCGCTTCAATCAAACAGAAGCAGAAATCGAGATCATATGGCGAAATCATGATGGGGCCGAAGAGCAGTCACGTGATCTCAAAAATTGAGTGTTGTTGCTTAACCCGGGAAGCGAGTCGGGCGACCCCACAAAAGAGTCAAGTAGCACAACAGTTCTGCAACCAAGCGTACCACATTGGAACAATCTTCAGTCGAAGTTCGGACAGCCACCACCAACAAGTGGTGGTCTGTTTCCCTTTGTCGTTTCACCCTCTTCTTTGTCCCAGATACAGATCAACGGAGGGTCAGCCACTGGCCACACCTTGTCCGGTGACTTGGCACAGGATAGGGTCAGTTGTCGGGACACCAACCTGCTGGCAAGAGCCTTCCCTGCCTTCTCTTCTTTCCAATCGAAGAGAGAACTCCAAAACTGCCCTGCCATCCACCACACTCACCCATCACCTTCACCTTCTCCTTCTCCTTCTCCTTCTCCTTCTCCTTCTCCTTCTCCTTCTCCACCCACCAGCCAACCACCAGTCCATCCTCTTCCATCAACCCTCTCTTTGTTCCCCTCCTCTTTCCAGCAGCCACCACCATCACCTCTTCTCCACCCTCACCACCATCAATTTTTTTTCTTCTTCATTGTCCACCTTCATCATTTTCTCGTCGTATAGCTGACAAATTTCGTATGGATGTATGTGTGGTTCAGCTTGCACAGGAAAAGGGGAGAGAGAGAGAGGAGATGCACAATTGGCTGGGGCGGCACTCAATCGCTCGACCTCCAAAACCCTGAACTTTATAAAACAAAACAGATATACAATGATCCTTGTAATATCAGAGATATTACGAGAATGCCATTAATGAGGTTATATTGAGCATGTGTTTCATTTAACATGCGTATGGATCTGAATCCAGATCCATACGCAAACTGTATTTTAACACCCTCCCTCAAGTTGTACGTGATTTTGGAGCATGTACAACTTGCTCTTCAATAGCCAAAATTGACGTCCTGTTAACCCCTTGGTAAACAAGTCTGTCACTTGATCTTCTGTTCGAACATGACATAGTTCTATCTCCTTCATCTTGACTTTCTGCCGTATAAAATGTTGATCAATCTCAATGTGCTTTGTTCTGCTATGCTGGATAGGATTACATGCAATGTTTATTGCGCTTTGATTGTCACATAAAAGAAATGATCGAATAATTGTCTCCCCAAGATCACTCAATAAATGTCTAATCCATGTGGCTTTTGTCGTGCCTGCAGCCATCGGTCTGTATTCAGCCTCTGTACTCGATCGTGCCACTGCCTTTTGTTTTCTGCTGCTCCAGGACACTAAATTGTGCCCAATATATACACAATATCCAGAGACAGATCGTCTCTCATCTGGATCCCCTGCCCAATATGTGTCTGTATAAGTGATGAGTTCATGTCCTCTATGCAGATTATTATTCTTGTGATAAACAAGTCTGTCTCCTATAGTTCATTTTAAATAGCGTAGAATGCGCTTCACAGCTTCCATATGACCCTCCGTTGGAGCATGCATAAACTGGGATACTTGATTGACAGCATAAACTATATCAGGTCTGGTAAAGGTCAAGTACTGTAACATCTCCACGAGACTTCTATACGTTGTAGGGTTGACACAAAGATGACCATCTTCAGAGCTCAGCCTTTGATGTAATACACTAGGAGTGCTGACTGGTTTGCAATTCGTCATCCCGGCTCTTTCCAAAAGGTCAAGAGTGTATTTTTGTTGCATGAGTGTCAATGTGTCTTGTTGTCTGTCCACTTCCACACCAAGAAAATACCGCAACTCCCCTAAATCTTTCATCTTGAAAGTTTTCATTAAAAACTGCTTCACGTCTTGCACATGATTATCTTAGCTCCCAGTAATCACAATGTCATCAACATATATAAGAAGTATAACAATGTCTGTCTTTTGGTAAATAAAGAGTGAGTGATCCAGAGAGCATCTTCTAAAACCATAACTCTGAATTTGCATAGATAAACTTTCAAACCAGGAACGGGACGCCTGTTTCAACCCATACAGAGATTTCCTTAGTTTGCACACCCAGGCAGTAGGATCCTTCTCGGCATAACCAGGAGGTTGCTCCATATACACTTCTTCCTTTAAAGTTCCATGCAAAAATGCATTTTTAACATCCATCTGGCTAAGGCTCCAACCTCGATCGACTGCTAGGGATATGATGACACGAATAGTACCCATTTTGACTACCAGACTAAAAGTTTTATCGTAGTCTTCACCATGTTGTTGTGTGAATCCTCGAGCAACAAGTCGCGCCTTATATCTGTCAATACTTCCTTCAGGCTTATACTTTATTTTATAAACCCATTTTGAGCCAACTACATTCTTTCCTTCTGGCCAAGGGACTATTTCCCAAGTCTGGCATTCATAAAGAGCTTTCATTTCTTCATTCATAGCTTCAGTCCAATGACGGGATTAAAGAGCTTGATTAAAACAAGTGGGTTCATCCTGTTTTGTGAGCTGAGCCATAAACAACTGGAAATCAAGGGAGAAGGTCTCATAACTCACTCATCGTTGAATAGGATGCTTAATGCGTGACGGCCTTTGAGCCGAATCATTGGCGATGTTTTCCACATTCCTCGGCTCTGTATTTTTGTCCCGTCTAGTGTATATCTGTCCAGAGAAGCGTTCTACTGGGGGTGGCTCAACTGAAGATGATTCAACATGCATCTGTGAGTCATTCAACTCCCTACTCAAGCCGAAAGAAGGACAATTTGTTTGACATGTTTCTCCTGTATTAGCAAAAAGATATGCGCTCATCCATGGATCATATACTTCTAATTCTCGAGATGGCAACGCTGCAGAGTCATTGACATGAAAATTTCGTTCGTCAAAAACAACATTTCTGAAGGTGCTAATACGTTTTGTAGTAGGGTCATAGCATCGATAACCTTTGTATTCATCTGCATACCCAACAAATCTGCACTTGACAGCCTTGTCCTGAAACTTATTTCGCAGAGATGAATCAATATGTACATAACATACACAACAAAAAACAGGCAGCTCATCGTAAGAGGGATGTTGCCCAAATAAAGTATAATAGGGAGATTTCCGATCCAAAAGTGCCATAGGAAGACGATTTATGATATGAACAGATGTGTGAAAAACTTCTGTCCAGAGACTAACGGGCACATTGCTATCATGTAACATGCTCATCGCGCTCTCGACAATATGCTTGTGTTTCCTCTCTGCAACCCCATTTTGTTGAGGAGTATGAGGGCAAGAAACCTGTCGACTTATTCCTTTATCCCGAAGAAAGGCAATAAACTCGTTCGATGAATACTCTCCACCATCACATTGTAAATGCACAATATCACAAGCAAACTTTGTTTTGACCATCGAATGGAATTCCCGAAATATTTGAAAAACTTCATGCTTGTGTTTTAAGAAATATATCCAAGTATAACGGGAATAGGAATCAATAAAGACAACATAGTAACGACTGCCAGAAAGAGAAGGAATAGGTGTGAGTCCCCAAACATCGGAACAAATAATCTCAAATGGCTTTGAAGCTCTTTTATTTATAATATGAAAAGGAAGAACATGGCTTTTGCAAAGTTCGCATGAAGAACATTTATTATTATTATCAAAAAATGAACATAAACTAGACTTTGGAAGGAGACCATCAGATACAAGATTTTCAACGAAACCCCGACTACAATGTCTCAAACGACTATGCCAAATATCTGGCTTATTACAATGAGATGAATTAAAAACTTCCAATGAAGGAAAAAACAAAGACTCTGAAGGCGAAGACACTGAAGAATGCTTGGACGACTTCAGCTGGAGGACTGGGACTGAAGGCGAAGACACTGAAGGAATCTCCTTGAAGACGTACATGTTTCCTTGTCGCTCCCCCTTAGCGAACGTCTTCTTCGTTCGTAGATCCTTAACATAAATAGAAAAAGGAGTAAATTCGACGGAAGAATTCATATCGTCAACAAGTTTAGCTACAGAAACAATGTTCTTTTTAATATTAGGAGCAAGAAAGACATTGGACAAGTGAAGTGAGTACTTTGACATAGGGATATGTGCATTGCCAGTATGACTAATGGAGTGATAAGTTTCATCTCCCGTAACTATACTACCTTTTTCAAAATAAGGCAATAAGTGAGATAACTTACCCGCATTACCCGTAACATGTGTGGCGGCACCTGAATCAACATACCATTCGCCTTGTTCATTTTGCTTGATCGTCTTCTGTGACAATGCTGATAACAAAAGTTGTTGCACATCTGTGGATGGCATTTTTGTGTCCACAGTAGTAGCTGATTTATTCTCAATTTTGTTTATTTTTCCTCTATTCTGTAGATTGAACCAACAATCAGCTTTCACATGTCCTCTTTTGTTACATAAGAAACAAGTGGGCACTCTCCTCTGATTCTCTGTATTAAAAACCCCTGAAATATTAGGTGTAAGCAAGATACCACGTCCTCTCTGCCCAAAACGTCTGCGACCTCTGCCTCCTTGATGCCCTCTATTCCCTCATCCAAAACCTACAGAAATGTCCATGGCCAAAACTGAATGAGGACGAGCTGATTCATTTCCTTCTGCCCTTTGTTTCATAATCATCTCATGCTGGAGAAGTTTCGCTTGAAGGTCGTCAAAAGTGGGCAAGTGAGGAAGGCATGATAAAGTTGTGGTAAACATGTCAAAATCAGGACTCAATCCATTGAAAAGTTGTTGAACTTTATCTTTATCTACAATAGCACTTCCAACAACAGCCAATTGATCAGTAATACTCTTCAAGCGGCCTATGTATTCCATGACTGTCATGGAGCCTTTCTTCAAACTTTGAAATTCATTTTTTAAGTACATAACTCGGGCCTCTGATACCTGAGAGTATGTTTGAGACAGCTTACTCCACAGATCCGCCGCAGTGCAATCATCTGAAAGAGTAACCAACACTTCTTGAGAGAGTCTTGACGTAATATAAGCAACTAAAGACTGATCCCACTTCCTCCAAGTTGTATACTCTAGATTCTTAATAGAAATGGTAATTGCGTCACCCTTCTCATCCTTGGTTTCCTGCAAAATAAGTCGTGGTGGTATAGAAACTAAACCATCCAGATGTTCATCGAGATCCTGACTCCGTATAAAAAGGAAGGATTTGCCTCTTCCAAGTCAAAAAATTAGAATGAGTAAGTTTTTTTGTAACGAGCTGACTCAAGAAATTTGCAGAGGGACCGGATGGCGATGAGTAATCCATATCAATGGGACAATGAATAAGCAAACAAAACGAATGGAAAGAAACAAACAGGTTTGAGAGTGTAAACTGTTATAATCTGCCTATAAGCGTTGCACAGGGAACACTAAAATAGCAATAAATGAAAGGAAAATTTTCTGGAATCAAAGAGATTGTTTGTAATTAAAGAATGAATAAAAAAATGGTGACTACAATAAAAAAGGATCAAATAGGCTGCAATCAGAGAGGGGAACACTTATAAATGAGGAATGTGACAGACGTTAAGAATGGATGAATCAAGAAACGATGACTGACAGTCGTCGATGACTGCAGCAGTGTGGTTGCAGTCGTTGATGTTGAGGAAAGACTGACAGACGTTGATAAACGAGAATCAGCAAAAAAAAAATGTGAAATTAGGGTTTCACGTGAATCTCGATTCAGCAATAAAGAAAGGGTTTCACGTGAATCTCGATTCAGCAATAAAGAAGATGCAGAAATCGATATATAGGATAAAATAAAACCCAAAAATGAGGGCAAAGAGATATATATATATTTTTTAGGGTAAAGGAAAACCCAAACCGAGAAGAAAGGCCTTTAAGAACAAAAATCAATATTCAGAATTTGAAGAGAATATCAAGAGAGAGAATGAGAGAAAGAAAGATGAAAGAAGAGAAAACAGAATATCAAAAGAGAGGACAGAAGAAGAAAGAAGCAGCCAAGCCTTTTATCTCACCTTGATGAATAATCTAGAATCAAATGTGCTCTCTTACTGTGTTAAACAGGTAGCGCCACCACCATAGAAGGAGAAGGAAACTGTTTCTTCAGATCTCGCTGAACACGCTGGTTCTTCAGATCTCGCTGAACATGCCTCTAATAGGATTCTGCAACCCCGAGCTCTGATACCATGACAAATTTTGTATGGATGTATGTGTGGTTCAGCTTGCACAGGAAAAGGGGAGAGAGAGAGAGAGGAGATGCACAATTGACTGGGGCGGCACTCAATCGCTCGACCTCCAAAACCCTAAACTTTATAAAACAAAACAGATATACAATGATCCTTGTAATATCAGAGATATTACAAGAATGCCATTAATGAGGTTATATTGAGCATGTGTTTCATTTAACATGCGTATGGATCTGGATCCAGATCCATACGCAAACTGTATTTTAACAATAGCCACCCTATCGACTTATCACCATGGCCACCCCACCATGCCCAACACCATCCCTTGGCAGTCACGATCCAGCCGGGTACAACAACAGCCACTAGCCGAAAACCGACAGGTGAGTGGTCATCGATTATCCCTGACCAGTGGCAACAACGGCATCTAGTTGGTGGGCCATTCAGTTGGGCTGGACGAGGGAAGGTGATGGAAGGGTTTTGTAACCCTAACTCGTCCCCAACTTCTCCCTTGCCCATCGTGAGTGAAAGAAGGTTGAAACAAACCGGTTCACCTCACTAAAACCCTTGAAAATACCACCTAATGCCCTTGAATCAAAATCTAAACCCGATTTCATCACTTCAAACTGAGCCCCATCACTCCATAAGCCTTTTCACCCTAACACTGACCCAAAGTTACGCTAAGATCCATCTAAACCAACCTCAATAAACCCAAACACTTTCCTGTAGCTACTTGGACTTACCCAAATCCTATTTTCTAATCAAATTTTGGAACCTATTAAAATGTATTGTATAAAATCATAGGTATATAAATATATTCAAAAAAAATATATGTATATATATTGGGTTATGTAATTTGGATATTTGACCAGGGGTATTTTGGTCTTTTCATACATGTAATATATGTTGTCCATTAGGGACAGTTTTGGGTCTTTATATGTTATTTTATTTTTGGAATTTATATAATTTTTTAGGGGCTCTATGGTCAATAAGACCATAGAGTCAGTGGGGGCTCTCCAATGGTCATAAATATGACCATTAGGAAGCTCCCAACCACTATACTGGGAGCTCCCCAATGCTATACTTGGCTCCTTCAAATGTTATGCTTTCTCTAAGCATTTGAAATAATATTTTTATTTATTAGTTGTGCTCTTGCTCTCTTTTTAGAGACTTATGTGTTAGCCCTTAGTGGCTCATTTGTATTTGGCCCATAAGTGGCTTTTGCATTTGTGTATGCGCACATTTGTTGCCTCTTTATGGCATTGTGTTTGTGAACTTGTTGTTTCATTACATAACCTACCCAAATACAAATGCTACCTTACCCATTTGACCAAGAAACCACCCAAGCCTACTTAGATCAAGTAAAGGTACATTTGGGTCCTATTGATTTTAATTGGATCCAAGTGCATACAAAAAATGAACTTTTCTAGTTTGATCCATATACTATACGAAGAATCCATTTGTCTCCCTACTACACCAATCATCAAAGGATCGAATCATCATTCTCCACTAGGATCGGATTTCATCAGTGCTAGTGGACCTATATCTCTTAGAAGTTGCAATGGTTTGTTACTTCTTATGGGTAGAGAGAAATTGGAAGAAGTGCATGCGAGATACAGACTTGAGGGCAAGTCTTCTCCAACCCGGGGAGAATGATGCATGAGCGAAGCAATGCAAACCGAGTCTAGCAAGGTCTTGGGATGGCAGTGGACCGGGGGACAACGGGGCTCCGCCCCGCCTAGTCCCGTTTGGACCGGGGATGAAGGGCATGAAATGGGGATGGAGGCGGGGATGAAGGTTAAAATCTATCCCTGTGCGAGGATGGAGGCGAGGATGGACTTACGCTTTTCCCCGCCTAGCCCCACCCCGCCCCGTCCCCAATCCTTCAAGGGATGACTATAGACTAAGGAGAAACGGGGCCCCGCCTCGCCCCCGTTTGGACCGGGGATGGAGGACATGAAACGGGGATGGAGGCGGGGGTGGAGGTTAAAATCCATCTTCGTGCGGGGATGGAGGCGGGGATAAAGGTTCATATTTTGAAACGGGGCGGGGGTGGAGACCTTGTCCCCCGCCCCGGTCCATTGCCTTCCTTAGCAAGGTCCATTTAGATTTATCTTAGATTTTAGGCTCTTTTATTTATTATTTGGATGTTGGATATCTTGTGTTTGGATATTGAATCATATCCATACTTTAGGAAAAATCTTATCTTTCTTAAAAGGTGATAAAATAAGTTTGTTTGTTTGTTTAGAATTAGGAAACCTCTGTCTTTAAAAGGATGAGAAGGCCAAATGTCAAGGCAGAGTTTTGGATTTGAGACAATTTTCAATTTTATCAAATTTCTTTTTATTTTCAATTATTTTACAGCAATTTCCTTGAATTTCTTGCTTTCTCCTAGATAATCTCGTAGTAGTTCGATTTTCTCGTAAATCAGGCTTTTGATTTACGTTACTATGTCACACAAACAATTTTCTTAACATGGATGGGCACCACACACAACATGAAACTTCCTGAGCACAGCCAAATTCATGCCCAATCTTATTGGATTTATTTTGCATCTGCATAGTTTTTTTCATGTTAAAATTTGTCATCGATCATGTTTATTTCAACTTTTAACTTGGATATATTAGGTAATGCATATTAATCATGATGGTTTAGAATTTTTATTCAAGAACTTGCACTTTTAAGAGGACATTCAAGCTTTATTGTTTTACATTGTGAGTTTTAAGCATGCATGTGTGCATGTAAATATTACCGTGTGTCCTTGTTTTCCAAGACTTTTGGGTCATACCGAGCATATCCATGTCATAACCCATAACCATGTCCATGCCTAAGTCATATAGATGACAAACATGATAATTTTGGTAGAAAAGGAAAATGTGATTCACCTTATCTAGAATCCCGAATCAATTCATTCTATTCAATAGCCAACAACTTCCTTCCTCTTCTGCCTTTGTTTTTCATTTTAATTTCATGTTTTTACCTTTCAAGATGTCGTTAAGCATACACTACAGATATTTACGCCAAATTATCCCTTGTTTCCATCTTGAATCACACTTCCAAACCAACACCACTGGCAACTGTACATGTACCCACAACCAGCATATAAAAGAGCCATACCCGGTGTAGTCCCCTATTCCAGGGTGCTAGGGAGGGGGACAGGAGCCGGTCCTAACCTTCTGCTTTTTGCGACATGTGGCCCCGCCAGGACTTGAACCCATGATTTCTTATTGGCAACCCAAGCACTTTACCACTGCACCAAGCAATGGCCCTCAATCCTCAACTAGAACATATAAATGAACAAGTGCACTTAAAGAAATCATATGAACAGGCATACTCACAATCAGGGAATTGCAATCAGTGTCCAAATTAGAGATTCAACCATTAACTTAGAAAAGATCAAAGACATATCTTGATATACGACAGATGCTGAAATGATATCTAAAAGTATATTTTGATAAGCAACTCAGGACTGTCTAAGACCACCATGGATTAACTAAGATGAAAGCACAAAAGCTTCACAAGTGGTCTAAATACTTATTTCTATGAACGATCACAACCACAGAAAATAAGTTTAGTGTAAACATTAACTTTATGTATCCACCTTGAAGGATGACTAACCACAATAGTCAGTATCAAAAGAAAAACAATCCAACTCTAGAATAGCTCTCTCCTACGCAACACACAAAAAGAGATGTATGTTCATGTTAGACCCTCTGGAATTTCCAATGTAGGTTGTTCGGAAGAAGGCCTGAAAGGTAGGTCCGGATTTTCGAGAGACAGGAATTGCAATTTGAGCTCGAAGGACTCAAGAGGATAGAAAATGTGATTTTTGAATCGTAGACCTTTGGTACTCGTGTCAGGGGTAGTGAACCCTGCTGGACATGGTGGGGAAGAGGTCTAAGGTTTCTCGCGGTTGTGGTTAGGGCAAAATAGTGAAACAGGTTCTAACGACTAAATCAGGCAAGTGCGGTTTGGACTCAGTAAACATTTCGGGTACGGGTTTCGGTTCAAAACTGAAAGGACCTGGTTCAAAGGTTCTAGGGTCACCTAGGAACGTGTATAAGGGTCTGGGATATGTTTTAAACACAAGAAAAGACTGTTGACCGTCAAGGGTTACCAATTTAGAGAAATTATGCATTTTGGGTTCTTAGCAGGATGCGGTTTTAGGTTTCAGGGTCTGAAAAATCAGTAAAAGTTATTTTAAGGCTAAGGAAGAGTTGTAGGGATACCTTGGAGGTCTGCAGCAGGCTGGGATGGAGTTCCCCATGTTCTAGAACTCGGACACACAATCTGCAACACGAAGACGTCACTCGGCAAGCCGAGACAACAAAAACACACGATCCAGGATGCTAGGGGAGCTTGAGCTCCTGAAAGGGGCTGGATATCCAACCTGAGGTGGTCTAGTCCACCGAGAACCAAAAAGGACCAGAGAGAGAGAGAGAGACGAGAAAGAGAGAAAAAAGGAAAAGATGTCAGAGAGAGAAGTTCTGAGAAACTCAATTTATTAATTAATGCTTAAAAGGGAACCCCAGACCTCTATTTATAGATGGGAGGCCTAGAATAGAGTCCATATTCAATCACCTAATCCATAAGCATAAAGAATCCTACTGTAAAATAAAAACTGAAAAGGGATTTCAGAGTCCTTCTGACAGGACTCCTTCAATTGGAAGTCTTAATTAATTAAGAGGGTATAATTAATTAGCATGTGGTTGAATCTCTTTTGCCATGGTCTCACTCAATGAGATGTTTCTACATCATTTGATCGTACTTCCACAGTCTCTTTGTCTTCAAGATGGCAGTGGGTTTGGGCACACGGTCTTCATCATGAGGTACATCCACAACCGTTGGAGGTACACCATGGAACGGTTTGAGGCGGGATATGTAGAAGACATGATGGATCCTCACCTGTTCAAGAAGTGTCAAATGATAGGCCAGTTTTCCTATCTGTTCTTCAACTCGGTACAGTCCATAGTACTTGGGCAGGAGCTTGAAGTAGTCTTGGCCCATAAGAGTCTTTTGTCCTTGTAGAAGATGCACTGAACCCTAGATAGAGAGAGAGAGACGGCTGCACAGGAAGAGAAAACTCGATAATCGTTATTAGGGCCTCTCTCTATGTTAAATAGAGAGAGGCTTAAAAGCATAATTACAACCAAGCCCCATTATAAAAGCAAAATTACAAATAGCATCTAATATAAAAGGACTTCACTTAAAACCACTTATTCTCAACACTCCCCCTCAAGCTGGAGCATAGATATCAATCATGCTCAGCTTGTCACAACATTTTGAGAAATTTGGTCTAGCAAGAGGTTTTGTAAACATATCTGCAACTTGGTCTTCCGACTTTAGATATTTGGTAGTGATATGACCAGCTTGAACCATATCCCTTACATAGTGGCAATCAACCTCAATGTGCTTTGTTCTCTCATGAAATACAGGATTGTTCGCTATATATGTTGCAGCTTTGTTATCGCACATCATGGTCATGGGAGAGGAAACCTTCACCTGAAGATCATCAAAGAACAGTACGAACCCACATCAATTCAGCAGTTGTTTGGGCCATAGCCCGATATTCTGATTCTGCACTCGACCTAAAAACCACATTTTGTTTCTTACTTCTCCAAGAGATCAAGTTGTCTCCCAAGAACACACAGAATCCTGTGGTAGATTTCTATCCACTACAAATCCTGCATAGTCAGCATCAGAATAGGCCACTATCTCCAGAGTTCCACCTTTCCTGAACAATAACCCCTTTCCAGGAGAAGATTTTAGATATCTGAGAATCATAATAGTTGCATTCCAGTGTACCTCAGTTGGTTTGTTCATAAACTGACTAACTTTGCTTACTGCTAAAGCAATATCCGGCCTGGTCACAGTTACATACAGTAGCTTCCCTACTAGGGAGCGATAGCTTTTGCTATCAACCAGTTTTGACCCTTCTTCAGACAACTGAACTTTATGGTCCATGGGAATATTTGCTGGTTTAGCTCCCAACATTCTCGTTTCCTTTAATAAGTCAAGAACATACTTCCGTTGAGACAAAACCATCCCTTCACTGCTCCTGACAACTTCTATACCCAGAAAATACCTGAGTGAACCAAGGTCTTTTGTAACAAAGTGTTTTTGAAGATGAGCCTTTGTGGCTTCAATAGCTTTCACATAATCTCCTGTAAGAATGATGTCATCCACATATACCACCATAACAACTATGTCAGAGCTAGTTTTCTTTATAAATAGTGTATGATCTGCTGCTGACCTATTAAAGCCAAAGCGTGACATCACTTCAAACAACTTTTGAAACCATGCACGAGGACTTTGTTTCAAGCCATAAATCGCCTTTTTCAATCTACACACCTTCTGACACTCCCCCTCAACCTCGAATCCTGGAAGTTGTTGCATGTAAACGGTCTCAGATAAGTCCCCATATAGAAATGGATTTTTCACATCTAATTGGTACAAGCTCCAACCATGCTGAACAGCTACTGAGAGAACAAGTCGAATGGTACCCATCCGTGCAACAGGAGAAAAAGTTTCAAAGAAATCAATACCATATGTCTGAGTATACCCTTTGGCTACTAATCTGGCCTTGTACCTTTCAATAGAACCATCAGATTTGTACTTTATGGTATATACCCATTTACATCCAACAATGTCAGCATCTGCTGGGGAATCAACTAGATCCCATGTATGCTGATATATTAAAGCATTTATTTCTTCTTGCATAGCCAGCTTCCAGCGAGTATCAAGCTCTGCCTGCTGATAGTTCAGAGGAATAGTTTCAGCAGATAAGGCTGAAATAAAAGATTTCATCTGATTTCCAATTCTGGCATCGGAGACAAAATGAGATATGGTATATAAGGTACATTGTCGTGTCCCCTTTCGTAGAGCAATAGGCCTGTTATCATCATCATGAAGATCACTATTGTCAGTAGAACTTACCTCAGGGGAAGAAGAAGATGAAGACACTTGCAGAGGTGGATCTCTACGCACATATACCAATGGAGGATTATGAAATCTGGAAGAGGATGAAGTTTGTTTCGGGAATAAGGGCACGGATTCCAAAGGAAAAGGAGGTATAGGTAATGGACAAGACTCAGCTGGATCAACCTGCAGTGGGGAACCGGTACTAGAGTAATATGGAGTGGATTCCAAGAAAGATACATCCGCACTGACATACTCTCGGCGAGAAGTAGGATCATAACATCAATATCCCTTTTGATTTTTGGGATAAACTATAAATATGCATTTTGTAGCTTGAGCAGCTAATTTATCACGGTCAGGGCCAAGTTTGTGTACAAAACAAACACATCCAAATACTTTGGGCGAGAGGGAGAAGAGGGGGGTATTGGGTTTTAGGATATGGATTGGAATTTGATCACCCACAGAAGATGAAGGCATGCGGTTAATCAGATAGCAAGCAGTTGTAATCGCATCACCCCAGTATAACGCAGGAACATTGGATTGAATCATAATGGTCCTGGCAACATCAAGCAGGTGACGATGTTTTCGCTCAGCCACCCCATTTTGTTGAGATGAATAGGCACAGGAAGTTTGGGGTTGGATGCCATTATCTTGGTAAAATTGTAACAGACCTTTTGATTTAAACTCAAGAGCATTATCAGTGCGAACAATCTTGACAATAGATTCAAACTGAGTTTTTATTTCAAGAATTAAAGATTTGATAATACTTGGAACGTCGGATCGTTCCTTTATTAAAAACAACTTAGAGAAATCATCAATCCTAGTAGGAATCTTACTAGGACCACATACATCTGTATGAAGAAGTTCAAAGACTTTATTACTAGACTGACTCTGACTCGAAGGGAACAAACTTCGATGATGCTTGCCCAGCTAACATGCTTCACACTGAAATTATGTGGTGGAAGGAATCTGAGGAAAGACCGAACGGAGCTTTGACAATGAAGGATGACCAAGACGACTATGCCACTGAACATGACTGAATGAATGTTCCACTGCAGCATGAACAGTACCCATTGGATGATGTAGGTAGTAAATTCCATTTTCTTCATAGCCTCCACCAATCTTCTTCCCCGTCAGCAAATCCTGAAAATGACAACCCATTGGATCAAATATTACTCTACAGTTTTGTTCTTTTATAAGGCAACTAACAGAGAGTAAACTTTGAGAAAATTTTGGAGCATGAAGAGCATTTTTCAACTATAATAAGGAGGATATAGAAATATTTCCCTGACCAACAACCGAGGAGGAGCTCCCATCGGCTAATGAGACTCCAAGCTGAGCCTTAATATCCTTTAGATCTGAAAAAACAAGTGAATTTCCACACAAATGTCTGGATGCACCAGAGTCAATAATCCAGTCAGTCGGATGAAGATGATTTACGGTTGAATAGGCAACACCAGCTACAGGAGGGGTGGAATTCAAAGGACGAAGAGCTATCAGCTCATCATATTCAGCACGACTGAGGGTGATACTACTGTCACTTGCAGAGATATTTTTCTGTGCCTTTGTTGCCTCGAGAGTAGTAACATTTGCTTTAGGAGCATATGACTTTGATGAAGAGGAGGTTGGCCGGCCATGCTTATCCCAACAACGATCTTCTAAATGTCCATATTTTCCACATAATGTACATTGAAGCTTTCCTCTGCCTCCCACACCTCGTCCTCTGATGTTCTGAAGATTTCCACGCCCATAACCAGATGAGACAACTAAAGCAGATGACTGAGTCACAGGCTGAGAATGTGGAAGAGAGATCGCAAGTCTACTCAGACGATTATATGCCTCAGCAAGAGTAGGTACATCTGAACCAGTCAACATTTGGACTTTTGCAACAGAGAATTCTAAAGATAAACCTGTAAAAAACCGAGCAACCATAGTTTGTTCTTGATGATCCTTTTGTTTCGAACAACAGAGGGGTCTGTGAGCATTAAGTCTTTCAAAGGCAGCTTTTACGGAGGCATAGTACTGGGCCAAGGTTTGATCTCTCTGTTGTAAATTATATATTTTCTGTTCAACTTGCAGGATACGACTCACATTAGTCTCTTGTGAGTACGTATCTCGAAGATTGTCCCACATCTGTTTGGCTGTATTATAGTAAATTAAACCATCTGCAATATGGGGTTTGACACTATTCATAATCCATGACATAACTATGTCATTATCTTCATCCCAGGTAACATATTTTCCCACCTTTTCAGTGGGTTCGTCTTCCAACAAGACATGTTTTCTACGATGTCCAGATACCGACATCATAAATGTTCTGGACCACCTGGCATAGTTAGTTTCATTCAACCTTACAGACGAGCTGTATGAAAATGGATTTGCAAATGCCTTATATTCTCCAATATTTTCCGATTTTGAATCACATTTCGAAGTTTCAGCCATACTTCTGGTTCAGCAAACAAAAAACTGGACAGACTCCAATCAACACAGGGAAAAGCGTGTGTTACACTCACACACCAACCGATATGACAATCAGCAATTGTTCACACACGAACAAAAAACCACGACAGTAAGGAATAGCAGCCCACAACAAGAGTACTTTCCCAGCACAGCAGGGAATCTAGCCTGCAGTTTCCACGACAGTAGTGAACAGCAGCCCACAAACATGAAAAAAAAAATTCAGCACGTCAGTGAATCACGACCAACATAACTCTGCATACGCAGAACCTGGTTCATAACAGGGGCTGCTCCCTAGACATATACAACCAAATTGTTGTTTCATAACAGGGGCTGCTCACGAGCAACACCACTACGAGTTTGATTGTTGTTTCTCCAAAAAACCAGGAAGCACGGCATGAAATCACGATACAAAAAAAACTCAGGGCCCAAATATCAGGGTATCACGGCTGAAATAAAAGCACTGATATCTTTCACACATTCACGGCAGATCAGAAAGCAAAGAGATTAACACACAGGAGATAACGTGGTTCAGTGCAAACTGTACCCATGTCCACGATATCAAGATCTCACGCGATAAAAAAAAACAAGACCCAAACATTTGCAGAATCACCAACAGCAACAGCAGAATCACCGGGGAATGAAATAACCAAGAGCAGAATCACCACTAACCAACATTCGTGAACACTTACCAACAGCAGAATCAACCGGGAATGAAATAAGACTCGGCAACAGAGAATCACGGCAGGAACTCACAGCGAAAAAAAAAAACTCGGCAGCAGGTAGTCACGAGAAAAAAAAAACAACACCGAGGAGCTACGAAACCCACAGCAAGCATCCACGACCAGCTAGGCTTTGATACCATGTAGAAGATGCACTGAACCCTAGATAGAGAGAGAGAGAAGAGAGAGAGAGAGAGACGGCTGCACAGGAAGAGAAAACTCGATAATCGTTATTAGGGCCTCTCTCTATGTTAAATAGAGAGAGGCTTAAAAGCATAATTACAACCAAGCCCCATTATAAATGCAAAATTACAAATAGCATCTAATATAAAAGGACTTCACTGAAAACCACTTATTCTCAACATTCCTCTAGGTCTGCGTTTTAGCCACACCCAGTCTCCTACCTTGAATGGTCGATCAGTTCGACCATTGTCATAGATTTGTTTCATGCATTGTTGGGCCTTCGTGATGTTTTACTTTAACGTAACGAGAATCTCATCTCGCCCCTTGAGAGCATAGTTTACTTTGAGAGATGTGGCACTCTCGTGCTCGTATGCAGCCACTAATGGATGAGGGAACCCGTATAACGCCTCGAACGGAGTCATCTCTATGAAAGAGTGATGACTTGTATTGTAGGCATACTCCGCCTGCGATAAGTGATACCACTTGTTCGAGCGGCCTCCCATAAAGCAATGAAGGTAAGTCTCTACAACTTTGTTCACAATCTCTATTTGCCCATCTGTTTGAGGGTGGTCAGCGGTACAATAGTTAAACTTGGTCCCACTAAGCTTGAAGTATGTAGTCCAAAATTGACTCAAGAAGATAGAGTCCTAATCGCTCACAATTCTCCTTGGCATCCCGTGGAGCTTCACCGCATGGCTCACAAACTATTTAGCCACTAACTCAGCAGAGTACTCCCACGGCAATCAAACGTAGTGAGCGTACTTGGAGAATTTGTCCACCACTGTCATGATGACCTCTTTCCACTCACATGAAGGCAAGGTTTCCACAAAGTTCATGAAAATATCTTGTCACACTCGCTCGGGGATCGGCAATGGTCGTAACAACCCGAACGGTTTCATCGCCTCGTACTTATTGGCTTAACAAACCACACATTGTCTCACATATTCACGGACACAAGCCTTCATGTCCAGCCAATAAAAGAGGGCTTTCAGCCTTTGGTACGTCTTGGACAGGCCCCCATGTCTGCCTATAGGCGTGCCATAAACCTCGTGCAATAAAGCTCGGGTCACATTGCTTTTCGACGATAGGTAGATCCATCCTTTATAGAATAAGATCTCACCTCTAATTGTGTGGTTAGGGTGACTATCTGGGTTCGTACCCAACTCACACACTATCTTATGAATTCCACCATGGCCCGTTTGGGTATTACATGCCTTACTCCATACATCACATTCAATAGTGGTAAGTGTGTGAAAAAATGGTGTATCATCAAATCGTCGGGAAAGTGTATCGATCGCTTTGTTCTCCAAGCCCTTCTTGTATTGGACCTCGAAATCATATCCTATGAGCTTCGCGACCCATATCTTTGCTGGTTGACGATGGTGATACGCTGCCCCAACAAGTATTTGAGGCTTTGGTGGTCGATCCGCACGATGAACTTACGCCCAAGGAGGTAGAGTCGCCACTTCTCCATCTTAAGAACCATATCAAACATCTTCTTGTCATAAGTTGACAAAGCGCGACTCTTGTTGGGCAAGGCCTTACTCATGAACGCAATGGGGTGTTCCTCTTGTGAGAGGACAGCACCTACCCCATTGCCACATGCATCCATCTCTACTACAAAACCTTAGAAACTCCAGCAAGGCAAGAATTAAGAGTTTGGCACATGGATTTCTTCAATCACTCGAAAGCATCGGTGGCTTCATCGGTCCACGTGAAGTTATCCTTCTTCAAGAGGGACATAAAGGGTTAGGCTATGAGACCATAGTCTCATAAATCTACCCGGTCAGCCTGAGAAAACCTCGAAGTGCTCGCACGGTTTGTGGCTTGGCTCACACTTGCATCGCATCTAATTTATCTGGATCAACTCAAACGCCTTGGCCAGAGACAATATGGCCAAGATAGCTCACTTGTTCTTGTTTAAAGAAACACTTAGACATTTTAGCATACAAGTGATGCCCCTGTAGGGTGTTCAAAACCACACACACATGTTGCATATATGCGTCCCAAGAACAACTATACACCAATATGTCATCGAAAAAAACAAGTATAAACTTTTGTAGCATAGATTTGAAGACGTTATTCATAATAGCTTGGAAAGTTGCGGGTGCATTGGTTAACCCAAACAACATGATCAGGAACTCATAGAAGCCTTCATAAGTTCTAAAAGCAATCTTATGAATGTCGTCATGGATTATACGCACTTGGTGGTACCCCGAACGAAGATCTAGCTTAGTGAAATAAGCGGTATTGTGCAATTCATCAAGTAGTTTCTCGATGACCGTGATCGGGAACTTGTCCTTAACGGTGATGGCATCTAAGGCACGGTAGTCGACGCAAAATTTCTATGTACCATCTTTATTCACGAAGAGCACCGGATTCACATTAGGGCCGATGATTTCTTGGCCCAACATCTCTCCCATAAGTTTTTCAATCTCAGCTTTTTGGGAGAGGGTGTACCGATAGGGTCGCATTTTCAAGGGTCATGTACCCCCCTTCAAGGGTATATGATGGCCTTGGGACCATCTAGGAGACAGCCCACGTGGCTCAGCAAACATGTCAGAAAATTCAGCCAACATATCCAATATGTCGGGAAAAACATCTAAGGGGATCGGGGCATTTTTCGGCTCCAACGCTTGGGCGATGAGCAAGTAGGTACTTTGGGTGTCTCATAGCAACTTTGATGCCCCCTTATGTTGCACTTCCTCCACTGCCGAAGGTCTCATAGCAGCAAATCTCATCTCCCCTCCGTCCTTTCGAAAAGACATCTCCATATTGGAGAAGTTGCTGCCTACTTTTTCCAAATTTCGCAGCTAATGCATGCCAAGTATCATGTCTACACCATAGATAGGTAAGATGTATAGGTCCAACACGAATTTAGCTCCTTGGAGCTGCAAACACACATCGGGACAGGCCTCTAAACACTTGAGGTTAGTTTCGTTGTCAACCATAACACCAAAGGAAGGGTGCTCCTTAAATTTACAACTAATTTCCTAAACTATGCTCTTATGAATGAAAATATAAGTGCTACCAATGTCAATGAGAACATTTACCTCCACTCAGCTAAGGCGACCATGGATCCCCATGGAGTTGGGCATAGAGACGCCCAAAAGTGCATGGTAGGAGATGTCATGGTAAGGCTCCTCAGTATCTACCTTGTCCGGTAGTTGGTCATCTAGAGTTCTTTATCTTCGGAGTTTGATTGTACCACTTGGAAGATGTGGTAAACCACTTCTCGTTGCAGTGAAAGCACAACCCCTTCTTGATGTGCTCTCACATTGTGCTCGTGAGATGGGCTCCACCTTAGGGGCCGACATCACGCCCTTGGACGAATCGGGCTTGGTTTGACCTCCCGAGTAACGGCCACGAATATTGGTAGGCCAGTTCAGCCTCTGCAATGCTTGGAGTCCCTTTTGCTTCTCGTCATGAAGCTTGGCCACCCTATAGGCCTCCTCCGGACTCCATACGGTTGCGACTAGGACCTCAATACGAAGACCCTCGGGCAGCCCGCCAACGTATGATCCGAGCAAGGTCTAATCGTCGAGTTGGGGCAAAAGTCTGCAAAGATTCTCAAATTCTTCTTGATTCTCGTCCAAACTGCCCCGTTGTTTGCGATTTTTGAGCTCAACATGGTGATTAACCAAAATCATCGCCCCAAACCTCTGCATAATGCGCTCAACAAAGTCCTCCCAAGAGGGCCTCTCGTGTATGATGTTCAGCCATTTGTACCATCGAAGGGCACCACCTTCAAAGCAGGTGACCGCTTCAGCAACGCATGCCTTGAGGGGCACATTATGACATGTGAAAAAGTGTTTGAGTTTGAAAACTCACTCACGCAAGTTCTCACCAGCAAAAGAAGGGACTTCGAATTGAGGTTTTTTATCCATGACCCTAAAGAAATTATGAGGCGGCTCCCCGAGAATTGAGTTGTTCGGTTCCTCCATGCGCCCACTGGCAAAAATGATGCCCTGATGGCCTGGTTGCATTGGTGTGTTGAGTGGGAGGGCCTCGATGCGATCGACGAGGTCAGGAATCAATTGCTCCATATGCTCTAAGTGATTGCCTTGCTCTACACTCGTTGTTGTTGCCGAAAAAGTTCGGCTTGCGTCTGTTCGGCAATCGCCCGAGCCTGTTTTGCATGCTTTCGGATTTCTGTCTTATCAATGTTAGAGGGCAGTGGCGGATCCATTTGGATAAATTCGCTCTGATACCACTCTGTCAGACCCTCCAAAATTTTCAAAGTAGGTGGGATCAGAAGAAGGCCCGGAAGGTAGGTCCGGATTTTCAACATACAGGAATTGCAATTTAAGCCCGAGGGACTCAAGAGGATCGAACCTGTGATTTTTTGATCGTGAGACCTGTGGTACACATGTCGGGGGTGTTGAACCCTACTAGACATGTTGGGGAAGGTTTCTCGTGATTGCGGTTAGGGCAAAACAATGAAACAAGTTCCAACGGCTAAATCAAGTAGGTGTGGTTTGGACTCGGTAAGCATTTTGGGTGCGGGTTTTGGTCTGAAACTAAAAGGACCTGGTCTAGAGGTTCTAGGGTCACCTAGGAACATATGTAAGGGTCTGGAATATGTTTTAAACACAGGGAAAGGCTGCCGACGGTCAGGGGTTACTGGTTTAGGAAAATCGGGTATTCCAGGCACTCAACAGGATGTTTTGGGTTTCGGGGTCTAAAAATCAGTATAAGTTATTTTAATGCTAAGGAAGGGTTGTAAGGGCACCTTGGAGGTCTCTAGCAGGCTGGGATGGAGTTCTCCATGTTCTGGAACTCGAACACATGATCTGTAATGCGAAGATGTCACTCAGCTCGTCAGGACAACAAAAATGCATGGTTCAGGACATTAGACGTCCAACCCGAGGTGGTCTAGTCCACCAAGAACCAAAGAGGTCATGAGGGAGGAGAGAGAGTACAGAGAGACGAGAAAGAAAGAAGAGAGGGAAAGACGTCAGAGAAGAGAGAGAATCATCTAGAAAGAGGAAGATAGCTAGAGAGAGAAGTGAGAAGAGAGAGAATCATCTAGAAAGAGGGAGATAGCTAGAGAGAGAAGTTCTGAGAAACTCAATTCATTAATTAATGTTTCAAATGAGGACTGCAAACCTTTATTTATAGAAATGAGGACTGCAGACCTTTATTTATAGATGGGAGGCCTGAGATAGAGTCCCTACTCAATGACCTAATCCATAAGTCATAAATAATCCAAGTGTGAAATAAAGACTGAAAAAGGATTCCAGAGTCCTTCCTCCCACATGACTCTTTCTCTAATTAAAAGTCCTAATTAATTAAGAGGGTATAATTAATAAGAGACTCCTTAATTAACCATGAGAATCATTTACAGAGGGGGGATGTCCTACCCTACTCCCTCAATTAGACGCCCCCAAGTGGGCCCCGTCGAGTGGCACTCCTTGGTTATGGCGCAGGCAAGTATCACGGCATCCTTCGTTCTGGTGTAGACGTGTGTTCCTTCACTTTTTCACATGTGAGGGGGACACCTCAGCTACCACATCACCCTCTTGGGCCCCACCTTGACCTGAGAAACCTTCTTTCATTGTTGAGGTGGTGTATGGATCCTGGAGCTCAGATCTGGGTGAGTTCATTGGATCTACGACCGTAACAGTTCATAAGTAGGGATGGCAGTGGGGCACGGGACAAGGTCTCCACACCCCCCCCCCCGCCCCGCCTCAAAATTTTATCCTCCACCCCTGCCCCGCCTCCGCGGCGGGGATGGATTTTATCCTCCACCCCCGCCTTCATCCCTGATTCATGTCCTCCATCCCCGGTTCAAACGGGGGTGAGGCGGGGCGGGGGAGGGATATTGCGGGGAAAAGTGGTCGGGGCGGGGATGAGGCGGGGATCGTGGCGGGGACGGGGCGGGGAAAAGTGCACGTCCATCCCCGCCTCCACCCCCGGACGGGGATGGATTTTAACCTTCGCCCCCGCCTCCATCCCCGTTTCATACCCTTCATCCCCGGTCCAAACGGGGCGAGGCGGGGCGGGGCCCCGCTTTCCCCCGGTCCACTGCCATCCCTATTCATAAGAGAATGTGCATGAGCTACTACAATAGTAATCCATGACTTTAGAATCAACTCTATTATCCAATGTAAAAATACAAAAGATATGGTACAATTAGCAGAAACGGCACAACTCAATGCCCATAAAGCATTTGTTCCTCTAGTACTTACACATATTGTCTTAAATAAAGGAACATCATACCAGAATACCATGCTGGCTTAACAAAAACCTCCCTTCGTAGCTTCTGCAATATAAATCTGAAAAGCCGTTATTCTTCCTCCATAATCCATTTTACAAGTGTCCTACTGACCCATGTGACAACCATCAGTTGTTGATGAGCAATCCAAAAGTCATAAAGGAGATATTCTATTCAACAATGGCTGATGAGAATTACAAACAGTTGCTTTACTGACTCATGGCGATGTAGCAACCATAAGTTATCGATGAGCAATCTAAGTCAAAGGAGATTCACATAGGATAAAACGCCTAGCCCGAAATCGCACCACCGTGCCAATAATTTGATAAATTTACAAGCCAATTCCCAAACATACAGGCGAAAAGAGAATTATACCATTCAAAACAACAGCTCACCACAACCTAACAACCTACAACCACTAAAAGGAAACAAAAGGGCAAATTTTTGCATCATCGCCACTTCAATCGACCAACATCCACCAATCAAAAGGCCAAAACCCCACAATAAACCAACAAAAACCCAAAAAAAACACAAACAGTGTCGAAAGAAACTCCTACATAGATTCCACCGGGATCTACCTGCGGCCGGCGGATCGCCGCAGCGTCGGAGTCGTCGCTATCGTTGTCCAGGAACTCGTAGTCCGCCTCGTCATCCTCGCTCATCGCCGTGTCGCCGCTGTAGAAGTCATCGAGCGACTCCACCTCCGCCGCGTCGTGCATGTCATCTTCAGATTCCATCTCCACCGCTGCGGGACAAGGAAACCCTCGAAAATCTTAAAACAGGCAATTTCTCGCCGAAACGAGGGTCAAATCCGGCGAGAGACGGGTCAGAATTCGCAGGAAGGCGCGGGGAATCGACAGAAGCAGAGGAGAGCAATCGACTGGAGGAATTCGGAGGAATTCAGCGGTGGACGGGAAATCAACGGAATCGCAGGGGTTTCTTTTTCCACCTTTTTATCAATCCCTTTCCTCTGTCGCCGGCTCACACAGGCGCCCTTTTGTTATTAACCAGTGGTGAAACGACTTCAATTTACCAATATGTCCCCACCATCTCTTGTGGTCAATGTCCGAACAGTTTCCAGAGTCCCAATAAGGGCATGTTTGATCGCGCGTTCCGCGCGTCGCGAGGGACGCTAATGCCATTTTTCACATGTTTTTCAACAAACGTGGGACGCGGCGGACGGTGCCACTTTTAATGTAATTAACGTTCCACCCCACCCCCTGTTACAAAAATGAACAGGCACATGGGGATCAAAAAAAAAAAAAACTCGACAGGGGCGCCCTCCCATCCTCCGTCTCTCTCACTCTCTCCTCTCACCTCGACGCTCTCTCCTATTTCACCCCAACTCTCTCACTCTCTCCTCTCACCAACGGAAGCAAAAAGAAACCAAGGGGAGAAGAAAATGAACTACTTATGCCCCAAAAGAGGAGAGGGTGAAACATAGACATCGATCTCATCTCTCTCCCACAATCTTATTCGAATTTCTCCCGTTTCTCCTCACAAATCGAAGGCTTCTACTCGAATCTTTGATGGGTACTCTCGCATTTATTTATTTATTTATTTGTTGATTTGCTCATGTCTCTTTATGTCAAAAATGTGATTTTCTGGGTTTGGATTTCATGAACTTCTATGAGTTTATTCTGGAAAAGAGAGCTTCTCTCTCTCTGGAAGATGAGGGTGAGGTTGTTTTTCTCTTATTGAAATCTCTGGTCTTTAAGGATTCTTGGATTGAATTTTTTAGAGAAGTCATTTATTTTTGGGGGCTACTTATTTGTGGGGTGGTAGGTATTGATCGGGAGAATCTGTTAGTTGGACTTGATTTAAGGTTAGGATACTTATTCATGTATCATTGCCATATATATCTTTTCAGAGTCTTCTTGAGGTGTGTTGTTATGATGGGCTCTCTCTCTCTCTCTCTCTCTCTCTCTCTCTCTCTCTCTCTCTCTCTCTCTCTCTCTATATATATATATATATATATATATATATATATATATATATATATATATATATATATATATATATATACACGCTCGAATGTGCATATTTCCCAGGCTTAACGAACACTCTTGAACTCTTGAGATGTTTGCAATGCTCTCTCTCTTGGATTTTCTTAAGATCCTGTGATTGTAAATCACAATCACAATATTTTCTCAAAGTTAAGAGAAGGGACTTGTTTCACTTATAATAGTTTCCGAGGGTTGTTCTTTTTGCATTTGGGATTTTCTCTTTTCCCTTTTTTATGTGCTGCTTAATTGGATTTGTTTTGTTGTTATAGGGACTTTTTTAATGAATTGCCCAGAAAAGTTGATATTTCTTTGATGGTGAATCCAAACTAGTGAAGATGAAGGGAAGCAGTAGGACTAGTTTGATTTGTACATGAAGCTGAAGGATTCAATTTATACAGTTTTAAGTGTTGAAGTGGTCTTTCTTTGATTATGGATTATGATGGGGGCATCAGTTTCTCTGATGACGCTGGGCTGGTGATTAGAGAGATTGCTACCATAGTGTTGATAGTTGGATCCCTGGGTTGAATGATCAAGCAATTTGAGCAACAGAGGAGGATTATAATGCTTTGAATGGATATTCAGACTATCTATCAGGTTTCAGCTTTTATGGGGGGCAGTCACAATCTCAATCAGGAAGTGAACCTCCTCAAAAAAGATCAAGGTACGCTTAAAGAGATCCACAAGGAAGTGGATTTGGCAAGGAATCCTCATCTGGTAGTCGGTCAAAGGCAATTGGGAGGATGTTTTTTCTTGTTTTAGTCGGTCAAAGATATTCAGACTATCTTAAATGTTCTCTAGGTGGGTCCTGTTTGATATGTCATTTTTTCTAGTCCACAGCTTTATCTTATTAAGCGGGTCAAATGTTTGTTTTTCTATGGATTCTTGATAATATTTTTGAAGGGTAAATATTGCATCATCCACTGCTATATCATGAAAAATCATGTTCTTGCCATAGCTAAATATTGTTACATCCATTGCTTTGCCATGACAATTTCTGGCATTTTTTTATGCAAAATTGATATTTTTTTATTGTCACAAAATTTTACCACATTGTGGGAATTAATTTTCCGAGTCCTTGAAACCTTTCTTAATCGCACATTACAATCATATGATCAAACATTTTTCTTTTTGCTAAATTCGAGTCAAAAAACCATATCCATATTTGGGGCAAAATCCAATTAGAGATCCATATTCGGGGCAAAAATCCAATTTGAGATTTTCATATTCGGGCCAAAAATTCAATTTGAGATCCATATTCGAGGCAAAAAAACATATTTGGGCCAAAAATCCAATTTTAAATCCATATTCGGGGCAAAAATTCAATTTGAGATCCTTATTTGGAGCAAAAATTCATATTCTAGACAAAAAACTTATTCGAGATCTATATTTGGGGCAAAAATCCATATTTTCAGCAAAAATCTAATTTCAAATCCATATTCCGGGCAAAAAATCATAATTTTAGATATAATTTCTTAATTGGATCAATATCCGGGCAAAAAAACATAATAAACTTGTTAAAACATATAAAATGGTGGACGGATCGGGTCATACGATCCAAAATGAAGTAATTTGACCCATTATCCATGAATGTCCAAGTTGTCTGCATATTGTCATCAAACAAGGGACATTTGAAACATAGCATTTGAGTACGGTCCAAACAAACATTGGACTTGGAATAATTATTACAAAACGAACAAAACCAATGTTCTGTTCTGTTTCGTTCTTTTTGTTCATTTCGTCCAACACTGGACAAACGATCAAACATACCCTAAGTGACGAATTGTCCAATTTACAAGGCAAGTCTGGTGTCCATGTGCCGATAACTTTTGTATGCAAAGTTAGAAGACCAAAAAGCCAGGTAGGGATGTGAACAAGTCTGGTTATGACTGGGATGGAACCAGACCCAAAGATGATGATACGGGTTCAGAGTCAGGTCTAATCAGACTCATCATAAGAGAAAAACATATCCAAATCCTCTAAGGATTACATAAACCAGTAAAATAATATTTTTTATCATTTTGCATTGAAAAAATGAGGATCTTATTTGGAACTCGGGTCGGGCCCGAGTCTAGTATGAAATTTAACAAACCATGTCCGACTTCATATACAATCGAACCTTCCAGGTCCAACCCGGATTCTCATGAAACCTTCTTATTAATCACCAAACCTTGACCCTATAGGGTTTGATACAAGTCATGTCCAAGTCAAACCCGACCCATTGACACCTCTAACCGCAAGTAGGGATGTAAACAGTTCGGATTCGGACTAGATGTAGCCACTATAATATCCAACTTTTAAATATTGGCTAAGCAGATTCAGATTATACAAAGTTCATGTCAAATATGTCTTTTAACATGTAAACGGATTCAAATGTTTGTTGGATTCGCTAACAAAAAATCAAAACCATATATGCATCAGATTATAATGGGATAAGGTTTTGGCTTACTAAATGCAACAAAATGGCATTGAATTTGATTGGATATTTGAGTCATTAACATCCCTAAATGCAGGGTTGCAATTGTGTCAGTTGGGATTGGGTTTGGTCAGTTTGATCGTACTTGAATTTAAATCGGGTTAGAGAACTAGAACTAAACTCTGATTGAAGTTGAGTTTTAGGGTTTGGTTCTGGTTTATGTTTTTTCTAATGTTTATCTCGTAGGGAGTAAACAAGTCGGGTAGAATATTTGGTTTATGAGTCTTGTTAAGCTCATTTTTTATGTAAATTAGGTCAGATCATATTCTAGTTACGAAATAGGATTGAGGGACATTCCTCCTTGTGGGAGTTCTACTCCATGTGAGAGTTCTACTTTCCTTGGGATCTTCTCTCTTAAATTTAGTATTGTTTTGGACTCTTAGTTAATAGGATTCTAATTGCTTTTTAGGACTCTTTGTTAGACACTATAAATAGGTGTTCTTATGTTGGTTTTCATAATGAAGTTTATTTGAGTGAATACTCTTTATTCGTGTGCTTTCTATTGTTACTTTGAAGGATTGACTCCCTCCACAGGCCCAACCGTTTTTCTAAACAGGACATCGACCAAGAGAGATCGATATTCTCTCTCCACTCCAGTTGATGCCCCTTACAAGAACCCACAACTAGCCCTCCTTTACACCAAGGTTTGCCAAAACTGACCCTGCTTGAGGCTAGGTTCTAACAGTTGGTATCAACGCATGTTTTTTCTCAAAGCCAAGATCGACCAAGTCGCTTCTAATGCACGTCAACAATGGCTCACGCCCTTCACAATTTTGACTATGTGTGATCTAACCTCCTCTTCTTGTGATTCTTGTGAGGTTTTGCTCATAGACGTCACCTGGTATTTTTTTCTGAGAACCTAGCCATCTTATTTTCAGCAATGAGCTAGACATGAAGTGGTTTTCCACACTAAGATCAAGTTCTTGGGTCGCAAGTCGATTAGCCAGTGCTTTGGGGAGGGTCTAACCAACCTTGGCGAGTGATTGATTATATTGTGTGACTCTAGTGCTCAATCTTGCGTAATTGAGCCATGTGCCTAGTAAGTTGCACGTAAGAGGGATTCTTCACACATTGTGAGCCTTTAGTGCTCGTTTCTTTATTCTGTAGTGGCCTTGCAATAACGACACAGACTCGATCAAATTGGCAAGCTCTTCATGAAGATACAAGCTCGCAAGTCACAACAATGACTTCGAGGAAAGGCTCACTAGGGTGAATGAGCACATTGATGCCTTAAACGACAAGTTGGACAAGTGTTTTTAGCAAGTGCTAACTATCCTCAACTCCATGCAAAACTATGGAGGCTCAAGGAGTTCTTTAGGGTGTCACAATGGATTTGGTGTCGGTAGTTTATGTTACGACAATAAAGTCGTACATGATACTTCAAGTACAAGGTTTTGATGATGAGCAAGTGAATCAACTGCATTTCAGCTAAGGCAATGAAGAAATGTGACAAGCATTGAAGAATTCGATGAAGAATCTTTGAAGACTAGTGTGCAAATGTTAAATTCATTAAAAGTCTTTGATTTTTGTAAGAGCCTTACTTAGAGTGCATATTTCGGTTGCATTTCACCTAAAAAGTCTTTAGAAAAACTTTTCTAAAAGAACCCTTCATGAAAATCTTTTTAGAAAACACTTTTCTTAAATTTTCATGTTTATTAGTCGACCAATAGACTCACCAGTCGACTAATCCTTTCGCGCCATATTTTCTAAGCAAAATGTCATTTTTATCAAATTAGTCGACCGGACAGAATGTCTGTTTTCTGAAAATTTTAGCTGCAGTCGACTAATGACTTTATCAGTCGACTGGACAGAACATGTATTTTCTGGAAATTTAACAGCAGTTGACTAATGCTTTTATCAGTCGACCGGACAGAACTTGTGTTTTTCAGAAAATTTTAGCAGCAGTCGGCTAAAAGGTTTTTCAGTCTACTGATGATATTATCAGTCGACTAACTTTTTTTCTAGTTGACTAAGTTTCAAATCTTCAGATTTTCAAACAGCTCGATAAACAGATCAGTCGACCGACGATAACAGTCAGTCTACTAATAGCTAATTATTAGTCGACTAACTATTGTTCCAGTCGACTAATTTTGTCATTTTTCCTGAAACTTTGAAAAGACGTGTCTTTTCATTTTTCAAACGTTTTGATCGTTCAAAATAGACTGTTTTGACACCCTTTCATACCCTCAACGTATGGAAACTTTCAACTATAAATATGAGTGGATTTTACACTCAAAAGCACTGCAATTTAATCAATTTGAATCAATTACTCTTTACTTTTCACTCATATTCATTTTCTCACTCACGTGATATTTTTCATCTCAGTTTTTCACTCAAATTTCTTTGAGAGATAGTGAATTCGTGAGTAGAGTATTTCAACAACCTCAAAAGCCAATTGCATCTCATTTGCATTCATAAGAAGGGCTCATAGGTTGTATTATAAGTTGTTACTTGTTTCAATTTTCTGTAAAAGGAAGGACTCCTTGGTTTAAAGGAGTTGTTTGCTTTCAGTAGGTGTGTTACTGAAAGTGGGACCAAATTTGGTCTGTATGATCTTGTAGTTACACAAGGTTGATAGTGAAAATCTCAAGCGGGTTTAGCTTGGGGACTAGATGTAGGTCGGGAAAGACCGAACCAGGATAAATTATTGTGTTCTTTGTGTGTTTGCTTTGCGAATTGCAAAATCCGTCAAAATTCCGCAGATAATTTTTAAAAGCACTATTCACCCCCCCTTCTAGTGCTCGTTGCCTCGATCCTACTGCACTTTCAGTTTAGTGGTAGGATCCTCGCAGGGACCCTACCATGTAGACAACCTTAATTGGACTTTCAGAAATTTTGGTACCCTTAGTCTAGAAGCAAGCCAAAAGACCGCCCCTGGTGCAAGTGAAGTGGCTCACCCATGAGCAGATAGAGGAACGACATCAAAAGGGCCTCTGCTATAAATGCTATGACATATGGGTAAAGGGCCATTGGTGCAAGACCCTGGACCTATACATGTAAGACCCACAAAAAATTAGCAATATAAACAAGACTTTTTGTATTCAATATGAGGAAGATTAATTTCAACTATTCAATTTAGTCTTTATGTGGGATGAATTTATGAAAGTGTCTAAGTTCTGAGTTTTACTAAGTATTAAATAAATTATGTAAGCTTGGATTAGACCAGATCCAGTTCGAGTCTGATCCAATTGAAGATCCAATATAGAAATGAGCTAATTAGGGATTTCTAAGACAAGAATCAATGATTGGAATGAATCCAACTAAGCCTAATCATAGAGGGGGTGATTTTGCCTAGAGAACTATCCTTAAAAATTGTGTGAGGGATGAGACCAAGGAGCCTCCTCACATGGGATCCCAAGGATGCATCTCTACTTTCCCAAGGAAAACAAAAGTAGCAAGGCATGTGGTAAGGCCTTGTATTAGCTTACCATTTTTATAAAAAAATCTCATATGACTTTGAAAGGAGAGGTCAACATGGAAAAAGGTTTTTGGGAGTGGAGGGTTAGACTCCACCACAACCCTCCTTCCACCCTCTTGTGTGCACAATCACACATCTCACATGGCCCTAGAAATGCCTATAAATACCTCTAAGAAAGTAGAGAGCAGTCATTCCTTGGCTCTCTCTCTCTCTTCCTCTCCCACATCCACCGAATTTTTGGAGTTTCTTTTTTTCTTTTCCACTTAAGTGTAGTGTGGGGTACCTTAGAGGGACTCTGGTTCAATTTTTTAAAACAATAATTTTAAAACAAAGAACTGTGCACCAAATGATAAATTTTAAAACCAGTTCTTGCACTCAATGCAGACTAACAAGTTGGATCGTCTACTCAGAGAACAGGACTTAGGCAACACAATTCACTTAAACTTTACTTTATTGATATCTCAGAAAAAGAAAATTACACTATTCTTTAATTACATTATTAACTAAAATAAAAAAGGGAAAAAAACAATAAAAATAACTATTCTATACTAAGCTCAGGGACCTCTAGCCAAAAATCCAAGGAGCTTTAGCAAAAAATTTGGTCCACCTTAGCCCACCCTTTTGCTTGTTCTGACTTAAATAAATAAACCTGTAAAATAAAAATAAAGAAAAACTACTATATCCTAAACAGTTAATATAATGAATATCACATAAAAGGAATGAATTAAATCTAACTAATTAATATAAATAACTAGAACAAAGGAACAATAAAGAATAACTGAAATTAACTAATCTAAACCAAGAACCAAACTATAATTATCAACTAAGAAGAAATATTTATTATTTAAAAATTAAATCTAAATTGTCTATCGAGTACTAAATTAACTAATTATCAAAATCTAAATCTAAAAAGAAAACACTAATTAACTAAAATAAATAATTAAGAATTAAACTATTTAATCTAATATGAAATTAATGAATAATCAAAGGGGAACTGACTAATTAAGTAATCTAACTAATCATGAAAATGATTAACCAAAAAATCAAGAATTCAAGAATTGAACTAATATGAATAAAAAGAATAACTAAATAACAAACTACTGGATCTAGCAATTAACTAATCTTTAACAGAATTTAATCTAATATATTCTAAATAACAAATATGGAAATAAAGAAACTAAACTTAAAATATATAAGCTAACTAATTATCGACGAAAATAAAGATAAAAACAGGAATTGGCTAATAATTATCTAACTATTCTATGAGATTGAAATTAAAAACTAAACTAATCTAACGTAACTGATTAAATCTAAACTAACTGAAATAAAGTATAGCGAAATTGCTGAGTTACAACTAAGATTATGTATAACAATTCACGATTAAGCTAAGAAAGAAAATTAAAGATTAACTACTTTATTAAAAGAAAACGATAATTGAATAAAAGAATAACTCAGCTAATTTAATTTAATTTGATCTAATTAACATAAAAATAGAAATTAATGTAGACTGGAAATAACTAATTAAGAATAAAAATAAAAATAAATGATTCTTCTAATTCGGCTAAAATTAATTTATCTAATTATAAGAAACTATTAATAAAAAAAATGGTTAATATCTAACTAAATGTAAGAAGTAAAATCCTGGAATTGAAATAATAATGAACTAACTAATAAAGCACAGGAAATTAACTAATCTAATTGGCTGAATTAAAAAATAAAAAAACTAATTATCTTAAGTATCAATTATCTATTTTAACAAAACTAACTGCTAATTAATGATATTTAAAATTAATCAAAACTAACTAATTTACTGATAAATGAACAACAAAATGTGAAATAATCAATCAATAAACATAATCTATTTAATGAAATTACATAGCATGATTGACCTTATTTATTTGACTAGCAATAAATGAACAAATTACTTTAACCAACTAATTAATCTAATATATTAATGAAAATTACACACCTAATCAATAATAACTAATTATTCTACCGAGAAAAGCATGAATTATCAAAAATTAAACTAACTATTAAACAAAAATAAACAAGCATCAACTAGATCTAATGATTTGATATTAAAAAGAATTAAAAAGAAATGGCAAACCCTAATAGGCTAATATGGATTTTTCTAATTTATTAAAACTAAACTATTTTTTGAAAATAAAAACTACTTTAAATAAAACTATGCTAAATTTAGACCTAAACTGAATAAAAATAATAAAAAATCCTAAATTACATGCATGATTTTGATTAAAATAGAATAATATGCTTGAAAATCAATAAAAATGATAAAAGACTATTTATGCCTAATTTTTTCTTTATAAAAACATGAATATAAAATGAAAAAGAACTTGATCTAATCTAAAACTAAGCTAGAACTAATCGAATCTATGAAAATATAAAAATAAACTAATTTATAGGTTGATACAGACAGGTTTTACAAATCCAAACTTAACTGACAAGCCTTTTCGGTTAAGTTTTTCAACCCAGACGACTCAAGACTCGACAAAAACACCGACAAGAAAATGATGAGACCTTGAAAACTGACTCTAAATGACAAATACTATGACATATCAAAAACCCAAATCTAAACTCAAAAGAAAAATGGCCAAGACTCGATTTCTTTATTTCTTTTTCTAAAAAAAACAAAAATAAAAACCATGAAGTAGAGAGGGGAAGGAAGGCACACCTCAAGTGTTGCCCGACAAGTTTGGGGGTAGAAAAGAGTGGACTTATACCTCAGATATCATGCCATGAACGTCTTTGTGTTGCTGGAATTGCATTTTTGTTGTAGCACACTTGGAAACCAAATTGTCGAAGGGGGAGAATCGGTGGAGGAAGAAAAGAGATCGGTTGGTTGCAGGGGGAGATTTTTCGGTCGTTGAATGTGGTGGTAGATGGCGGTTCGCACCAAATCTGAGTTGGAAGCTTTCATCAGTGAGTACATGCAGCAAATATGAATCCAAATAAAAAAAAAGAAACACAAATACTATGGAAAATAAGAATATTAAAAATTGCAGACGAGAAAGAAGAAAGGGGGAAGAAAAATAACTATAAAAAGAAGAGGGAAGAAAGGGGTTTGATAGGGTGGCATTAAACCCTAGGCAAAGACGTCCTCCTCTATGTTGGAGGTCCTCTATTTATAATAAAAATTATAAAAAAATTACTAAAGAAGTCCTACTTAAGACTATTTCTAAAAACCACCTATAATTTTCTAAAATTACCAAAAAACACCCTACACCACTTTCAAGGAGGATATTTTGATATTTTCCAATTTTGGTCTTTGGAGTTGTGTTTAATTGGAATATTGATCAGATCTGAAGATCCATTATCAAGGTTTTGGATCGGGTCTGGATCCAATTCGCATCGGTACAAATCCGATTTTTTAGAGAATGCTCTAATTTCCTTGTTTTAACTCAGATTCTGATGAAATTCAAACCAAAGCTCCTTCGCACCTAAAACAACATAAACACAGGTACTTAAGCTACAAAAGTTCATTTAAATGCATGAATTTATGATAATATGATATGTATTTTATGCATTATCAGACTCCATTCTACACGAGTTTGTGGTAGAGGATTTACTTAAAGTCAAACAAGATTTCATCAACAAGAATAAGTTAATCTCTCACTTATGTAGTATTTTGAATATACCATTGTTTCTCCTCTTTCCATCCAAACATACATGCCTTCTTGTAATGCATGTGGGTGTGGACAAGGATTTTCATGGGAAAACCCCATGAATACATGTACACATATTCTTTCTTCTATATTATTGCCACATTCAATTTAAAATCATGGTCGAAAATTATATCCACCAATCTTAATGGTGTTTCATCATTTCGATCCATGTCACATGTTAGAAATCTTGTCTGTGTTTTATTCATTTTGTCTTATCATTTTTGAAGTACATTTGTGGTTAGAAAACCTTGTTCATAGATAATTTCTTATGTCTTATCATTTTTGAAGCATCTCCATGGTTAGAAAATCTTATTCATAGATTATTCATGTGTCTTATTATTTTTGAAGCACATCTACGGTTAGAAAACCTTGTTCATTGATTATTTCTTGTGTCTTATCATTTTTTAAGCATCTCCATGGTTTGAAAACCTTGTTCCTAGATTATTCATTGTGTCTTATCATTTTTTTAAGCACATCCATGGTTAGAAACCTTGTTCATATATTATTCATTTTGTCTTATCATTTTTGAAAAATATATATGCTTAGAATACCTTGTTCATAGATTATTCATTGTGTCTTATCATTGTTTAAGCACTTAATAGTTAAAAACATTGTTCATGCATTTTTCCAAGGTGTCATATTATTTCTAACACATGTCATTAAGTTATAAATACTCTACACATTTTTTCTTGATGACTTAGTAATTTTTGAATCATCTCAATGGATAGAAGTATTATCCATGTATTTTCCATAGTGTAGATTCATTATTGAAAGCATTTCAATGGTGAAAAACATAGTTTATAAATGTTTAAGGTAGTTTTATCATTTTTGAAAACATTTTAATGGTGAGAAACATGTTTAATGTAGCCTTATCATATTTTGAAAAATGGTTCAATGATGAGAAACCTTTTCATGAATTTTAACAATGTCTATCATTTTTTGAAGCATATCACTAGTTGGAAGCATTGTTCATAAAACTTCAATGTAGTCGTGTCATTTTGAAAGCATTTCAATGGTGAGGAACATGTTACATAAATTTTAACAATGTCTTAACATTTTTTTTTGAAGAATATCAATAGTTTGAAACATTATCCATAAATCCCCAAGGATGTTTCACCATTTTTGAAACATGTCAATGGTTAGAAGTAGGGGTGGCAAAATCTAACCCGACCCGCCAACCTGCTTCTTAGCTGGGTTAGGGTTTGGCTTAAATGGGTTCGTGTCGTAAACGGGTCGACCCGCCTAACCCGTTTATTAAATGGGTTGTGTTTGTGTTAGGGGTATGCCAACCCGTTTGACCCGTTTAATAAACGGGTTAGGCAAGCGGGTCAACCCATTTACACAAACCTATCAACCCGACCTGTTTGCCACCCGTCAACCCAACTCGCAGCCGAGAGCTGAGAGTCCAGTGTGCGCCTGTGCGGTTATCAGGTTGACCCGTTTAATAAATGGGTCACCGTGCCGTGTAATCGTGTCATGTCGACCCGACCTGTTTATTAAACGGGTTAACCGTGTCGTGTCAGATTACCCGTTTAATAAATGGGTTGTGTTCGTGTTTGTCACATCCGACCCGTTTAATAAACAGGTCGTGTTCGTATTGAGGTATTTTGACCCGCCAACCCGACCTAATTGCCACCCCTAGTTAGAAGCATTGATCATGAATTTTTAATGTTGTTCAATTATTCTTGAAAATATATTAATGATTTGAACATGGTTCATAAATTCCAAATGTTGTCTTATCATTTTTGAATCATACTAAGGTTTGAAATAAATTATTTTAGTAAAAAAAAAGGTAAATACTATAAATTGCGCATATAAGCTGATTTAGATCTATCCAAACCAGTGGGACCAGACCTGACCTAAACCTCGTTGGATTCTGGACAGGTTGGCAACCCAACCAGGCTGGGTTGGTCTGAACTAGACGATGGTGCAGACCCAACCTATGTGTTGTCGGGTTTGACCCCAAGCCGGCCAGGCCAACCTGGATCGATTGGTTGGTCCAGACTAAGGTTGTTAAATGCGATGAGGCGAAGCGAGGCGTTGGGCCTGTTATGAAGCGAGGCGTAAGCCTCGAGGCGTTGAAGCGTAAGCTTCATGATCAAAATACTAAAATATATAATATTAATAAAATAATGAAAATTTAAAATAAAAACTATTAATAAACAACAATATAAAATAAATTGTGTCCTCACAAGATTAATTAAGTTCCAAATCCTCATAATGAAACTTTGAGAAACCAGAGTTTGAAACTAGAGCTTCCCTTTACATTGGTCTAAACTAGAGCTTTAACGTCATTTTTACCTAAAATGGCGAAAACTAACAAGAAAAACTATGGAATCAAATCGACCATCATGCCGAAAACTCATCGAAATCCATCTAAGAACGAAAAAATAAAAAAAGGAGATGAACAAACAGGGGAGGAAGGGTGGTGGTGCTACCTCAAGCCATATGCAGACGCATCCGGGCTTCCAACCGATGCCTATTGTCCCAAGCAAGAGGCATCCGCTCGTCGAAACTCACATGGACGACGGTGAGTCCGCTGTCGCATAGCAACAAGGCAGTCTTGTTCGACGCCCTGCCGGCCTCGACGACGATCCACACCAGGTCGCTGGGAACAAGCATCAACGTGTGCATCAACCCGGTGAGATAGACGGTCTGGAAGGTCCGAGCGTAGGTGGGAGTGATCACCACCACCCATCTCCGATCCTTCACATCGTAGATCCTCCTCTGCTTTTCCTAGACCCGATCGATCAAAGCGTGCACCCTCATCACCTCCTTTGAATTTGGGTGGGGGAACGGTCGGATTCTGATCCCATGCCAGACGTCCACCATATTGCTTTGCGTCGGTGTCAACGACACCGTCCAGATGTTAGTCAAAGGCTGAATGTACGAATTGGTAGTGGCGGTGGGGGCTGACGATGCAACAGAGGCCGTGGAGGAGGAGCCAGAAGAGCGACTTCACGGCAACGTCTCCGTCGACCTCAGGCAGTACAAAACGTAAGTTGTTCGTCTGCCGCCCATCCAAACCAGAAAAAGAAGAAGAAGAAGAAAGGGGATATACTAGACCCTAAAAATCCCACCTTTAAAGAATCAAAGGCCTTCTTCAACTCGATCTCGAGCTCCATCATCATCGTCGCTTTGCTTGACTGGATGACGATCGCCAGTGCCATGATCACGACGATGGCCTCCGCCAGATCTGGCTTCTTCCACCAGTAATTGAACTCCTCGATTACACTAAAGCTCGCGTCTCCATCCGTGCCCACGCCGTCTTCTGGCAGCTTCGACTGGCCGACCCTCTACATCCGGTCCGACACGGTGGCCGCTTGGGAGAGCCAATCGTTTGTGACAGTGTGGTGCTCGGTGCGGGTCTGGTAGTAGGCGAAGCTGGACGGGGGTTGATGGAGCTCCGCCATGCCAGGCGGCGCCGCATCCGAATTGGGAGGAAGGGGCATGGCTTGCTTGTCCAGGATGAAGGATGCAGATCTCCTCCACATCTACCACCAACAAACCAGAAACCCTAACACCAAAAATCTTCAAAGAGAGAGAGATGAAGATCTCGAAGGTTTGCCGCCTTCACCAATCAGCAAAGTAAACAAGTTGGATTTGGGGTTTAGTTGGAGGCAATGTTGTGAGAGGCGTACGCTTTAGAAGCAAGGCACATTTCAACTTGAGGCGTGTGCTTCACATGAGTGAAGCGTGAGTTTCAAGCCTGAAATGCTTCACTGCAACGCCTCAGTACCTTCAGTGTGCGCTTCGCCTCTGAGGCGTAAGCTTCAGGTACTGAGGCGTATGCCTCTCACAACACTGGTCTAGACTGTGCTTGACTGTTGGCAAACCCACACCTAGTAGTTCACACTAGGTTTGAACCCAAGCAGGTTCATACCAAGTTTGAACCAGCATGGCCAGTTAGGGTCTGAACCTTGTTTAGATCAAACTTGGTTTGATCCAACTTTCATGCATAATTAAATTAAGAAAAAATAAAATATTATGGGAAACAAAGTGAACAATAGGATGTATATGGTGAAGTAAACCATACATATTCACTCTATGTATTGCATAAGTAATCATGCTTATGTTGGAATGCCTATGTATAGGTACATATATTCATGTATTCATGATAAGATGAGATGCATATGAAGAAGTAACTCATACATATTCAGTTTGATGTGTTGTAAATGTAAATATGCCTATGTATATGTACATATGTCCTTGCATTCATGATGAAATGAGATGCATATGATGAAATAACTCTAGTTGATTTTCATGTTGTGATGTTCATTGCTAGTTGATCTCATATTGTAATATCCGTAGATAATTATTTTTCTGATGCATTCATGTTGCTCATGCAATTATTAAATTGTGAAGCCATGATAGCATGATGTGATATCAATAATAGATGCTTTGGTATTATTCATTATCTATATGATTGTGGATTATCTTACCTGCTTGCAAGAGTTTGGCCCCATTTTAGGGGGGTGTAAGTGATGCTTGAGGAGCAGTGCGATGGTGTGATGTGGTGGTGAGGTTGGAAACCATCTTTTTTACTTGTCTTGGCGATCTTAGGACTACTTTTGTATGTCTCAATTAATTTGGGATGTTTTAATTAAACTCTGCAAACTTGTATTTTGATTCATGAACAAATGATGTGATTTTGGAATGGATATGCTTTTCTTATTATGTGAGTGGGGATGGATCCAATCCTGATGAGAATTGGGTTGAGTCTAGTTCAACGATTTCCTTTATGTAACCCGCCCAAGGTTGTCCAACTTTAAAAGCCCAAACTATATCTGTTGTGCTATCTCTATTTAAAAAATTTATTTAGAAAAATGGTATCCTAAGTTTGAAATTTTGGGGAGTTACAATACCTATGTGATAGCAAGCTCGAGGACAACGAGGCCAATGAGGTCAAACCAAAAGATGAAGGAGAGGGCATTAAAGAGGAGGTTCTATGATGTAGAGCATCCAGATCACCATCACATTGAAAAAGAGTTGGATGTGAATCCAACTCTATAGACTCAATCTAGAATGAGGTAGCCTAGAAGATCCAATTCAAATCTAGACCAAATAGATCTCAGGGGTAAATATGTCATTATGTATATATTTTTTTGTAAGAATTTTTGTTTTTATCTTCTTAGAAAATGCATTTTTTGAATGTTGGGATCATTTGTGTATTTTTTTCTATTTTATTTTTTTAGGTACCAAATTCTACGGATCCAGATAGTTTTGGTATCTGATAGGATTATTTTAGGATAGTAGAGGGTGTACGGAGATATTTGGGTAGATTTTTATATTTTTGCAATTTTTATTTTGATCTAAAATCACTTAGATATTTTGAGATCCATTTGCAAGTATTGGATCTTGCGAAAGATTCAATTCATTAAAGATAGATCCATATTGGTGCCCTTGGGGCTAGACCAATATGGACCTCTTTTGAATCTGTTTTGACCAACCACAAAGGACATGAAGAGTGTAAAGAGCCTTCCAGAAAAAATGTGTGAGAGGATTTAAGTGGGCTTCAAAATTCGTATAAGGCCTTTATGACATTTTTTATTGTTAAGAAGTCTAGTTCAAATGTTGAGCTTCTATTGGTCACTCTTGGAGGTGGCTTTGGAATCTCACCATAGACTTAACTCAGCTTGTGCTGAGTCCTATAAGGCTTGGCAGAAAAAAACGTGAAGGACCTTTTTGCTACCTTTGCAAAAAAAAATCTCGAGAATCAACAATGGTGGAATCAGCTTAGGCATCTCCTACCTTGGTCAACTACTTCAAAAATCTTCTTGCTGCGTGTAAACCTGTTGGGCATGAACCAGAGCTATGTGTGAACCTGTTTGTGTGTCCCTAGTTGTTGTCCAGAACCATGCTACCAAACCGAGTGTGCTTAATCTTGTTGTTGTCCAAGTTTTAAAAAAAATCTAGATTAGTGTGTGACATGCAACCTTTCTTGTTGCTGAGGAGATCGTGCTGAAGACATTCATATATGTGGGAGTTGTTGATGTGACAAATCGGTACCAACAGTCATTGATAACCTCTTTGGTTGTGGTGTTTTCTTGCTAAGTTGGATGGGAGTTGTACCCTCTGTTGTTCGTGTTGATTGTGTCCGCGTGAACCTTCCTATACTACTGTAATTTTTAGCTTTTGTCTACAAACCCTGTTTGACTATAACTCACTATATTAAACTCTAATTTGCTGCAGTTTTTTTTTGAAAAATAAAATATTGTATAAAACTTATTTCTGATTAGAAATTTGTATCTAGATCTATTTGCTTGTGGTGTGGTTCTATTTCCTTTTGTTAAGACTAACTGGAGTTGGGGTTATGGTGGAAGAGCGAATCATATTGTAGAATCTACTCTTAAAGTGTTTGCGAGTGTAGGTTGAACAAAAAACTCTAAAATTAAAATTGGTTTAAATAATTTGTTGTTTGAAAAGTGTATGACTTTGAGTTTGATTCAAATAACTTTGTTTGTCAGAACCAGTCAACATTGTTTGCATCATAACTTCTGGTACCAATATCGAAACTTTATGTGTAATAGCTTGTTGGAAATATATCTTACACACCTGCAAGTTTTGTGTTTAGTGGTTTTTATGATTCCATGGCAAAAAATTTCTGAAACAGGGAGAACAATTCTGCGGGTGACTGTTTTGGACTGTACCAGTTTGACTTGTTGATCGGATCGTATCTAAGGCATACAATCTCATATTTGCTTGATTTTTGTTTCTCTTGATTCATAATTAAAATATCTAAAACTTTTATGTTTGTACTTATGACCAAATTCATAAGGATTAACCTCGTTTTGGTATGTTTCAACTTAATAGTTCCAGTGCTTTCAGCTTGTGGAAACTGGTCTACTGTTCTGGTGTTTGTTCTGTTTCTCGACCACCGATAGTTAGAAAATTACAAATATAGATTTGTTGGAAAGGTGAGTGTGCATCCTACAAATCCTGTGTTGTCACCTTTTGTCAATTAGGAACATAACTGGGTCAAAATAACTCTGAATTGAAACCTATTAGATTCCAAAATTTCAGTCTTTAGCTTCCTCGCTTGAAAATCTGATTGGATCTTGGATTGTGGATCGACCCATTGTCAGATCCACATTATTTTGGTATCATAGCCTTGTAGTAGGATCCATTCTAATCCTAGAGTATTCTTGAGGTTATTTTCACCATGTTTGGGCGATTGAGTGGTCGTGGTCGAGGTCGAGGTGAACCTAACCTTAAAAATGAAAACTGAGACCTTAGATATGAGAATTGAGACTTGCGGCGACAAGTCAAAGAATTAAATATAAGAATGGAAGAATTAACTAGTTTAAGAGAAAGTTGACCTGTGCATAGCACACATGAATCTTGAGGAAGTCACGACACTAATAAAGGATTCAGATAGTGAGTTTGACACCTATAGGCAAGTTCTTGTTGATAGAAATTTGAACTAGCCTAGAAGATTGAATTGGGAATCCAGACTTAAGTTCAAAATTTTGGAGTTTAAGGGATCGAGTACCCCTAAAGAATTCTTAGATTGGATAAGTGAAGCTAAGGAAATACTTGAATTCAAGAAAGTCTCTGAAGAAAAGCAAGTTGGGTTGGTTGCCCTTAGGTTAAAGGCTAAAGCTGCAGCCTGGCAGAGGTAGCTCAAGCAGACCCGCATACATCAGGGTCGCATACCTGTCGAGCATTGGGAGCATATAGAATAAAAGTTGCAAGCTTATAATCTTCCTCTCATCATCGAGAGTTATATAAAAAATACCACAACCTAAAGTAGGGTACGAAGTCAGTTGACCAGTACACTGAAGAGTTTCATGATTTAGTTGCTCAAAATGATATACATGAGAGCAAAGAGCAATTAGTGTCTAAATACATTGGTGGGCTAAGTTTTCATCTGTAGGACATGTTAAATTTTGTTGAATGTTGGATTGTGTCAGAAGCTCATTAACAAGCGAGACAATGAGAGAAATCTTCACAAAGGAAGGCTTTAGCCAGGGTTGGTCAACCAATAAAGACCAATACCCGTGTTTAGTGGCCCGAATAATAAGACTGTCCCACTCTATCAGCACTTTGATGCCACTTCTCAACCTAGGACAATGATCCAACATACGATAGTTTTATCTCAGAGTAGGCTGACTAGTTCAAGTGTCCCCCATTAAGTGCTATACTTGTGGGAATCTAGGTCATAAATCGACAAAATATCATGGAAAAGCAGTGTTTACGGAAGGTATTCATGAGGAAGAAGACTCAGAATTTGATCCAAAGTCTGATCCTGTATATGATACGAAGAATGCAATATTTGAAGAAAGAGTTGAAGAGATCGAGGATAAGGATTTGTTGTTGTTAGATAGAGAAAAGGCACATATCTTGAGAAGAGTATGCTTAACCCCTTGATAGGAAACAAATGATAGATGGCTTAGGACACACATCTTTGAGTCTGCCTGTACCATTGATGTTAATGCTTATAGATTTATTATAGATTGAGAATGTTGCAAAAATGTTATTTCTGTAGAAGCCATGTCAAAATTAAAGTTGGGTACTAGGACTCTTCCCAAACCTTATCAAATATCGTGGCTCCAAAAGAGCATAGATGTCTGAGTTTACTGGCAGTGCTTGGTCAAATTCTTAATAAGAAATACTTATTTTGACCAGGTTTAGTGTGATGTGCTTTCCATAGATGCGAGCCATCTGATATTAGGGAGACCCTGACAGTATAACATGTCAGTCATTCATAATGGTAGGTCTAATACTCATTCCTTCACATATGATAGAAAGAAGATACAGTTGTTACCCTCTAAGGATTTACCCTATTGTCTTCGACCTCATCACCATCTACACCATCTAGTTCTACATCTTCTGTTCTATCTACCGCCCCCAAATCACACTCTACTTCCACTAAGAATTATGCTCTTAAGGTTAAGTTATCTAGTGCGTTCATGGCAAGACATGAACTTCAAGAAGCTTTAGAACAGACCAGTGTTTGTTATGTTTTATTGTTTGTAGATGCATCTCATAGTGAGCCTATTCCTTCTTTCATTGACCCTAGAGTGTCACCCTTATTGAAAAATTTCAGGATATTTTTTTTGAAGAGCTTTCAACTGGATTACCCCCACTTAGAGATGTACAACACCATATAAATTTTCACCCTCCTTGTGATGTCTCTGCCTTGCTGGTACCAAAGAAAAATGGTACTTGGAGAATGTATGTTAATAGTTGAGCTATCAATAAGATCACTGTCAAGTATAATTTGTCCATTCCTAGGTTAGATGATTTGTTAAACCAATCGACAAGATCTAAAATATTTTTCAAATTAGATTTAAGAAGTGGATATCATCAAATAAGAGTTAGGCCTGGAGATGAGTGGAAAACTACTTTTAAAACTCATAATGATCTTTATGAGTGGCTTGTGAAGCCCTTTGGGCTATCTAATGCCCATCCACTTTCATGAAGATCATGAATCAACTTTTTAGACCATAAATAGGGAAATTCTTAGTTGTGTATTTTGTTGATATTCTCATTTATAGGCAAAGTGAGCCTAAACATATAGGCATCTAAGATTAGTTTTTGACATGCTTAAGAAGAAACAATTTTATGCCTCTGCTGACAAGTGTGTGTTCCTTGCCATTGAAGTTTTGTTTTTAGGTTATGTTGTGTCTACGACAGGAATTTCTGTTTATTCGTCAAAAGTTGAGTCAATTAGAGATTGGCCAGTGCCAAACTCTATCACTGCAATTAGGAGCTTTCATGGATTAGCTTCCTTCTATATGAGGTTTATTCCATATTTTAGTAGTATTGTTGCTCCACTAATGGATTGCATAAATGAAAAAACTTTTCAATGGAATCCTGAAGCCCAAAAATCTTTCGAGCTTTTAAAATCTCATCTTTGTTCTACATTTGTCTTGACTTTACCTAGTTTCGAACTTACTTTTGAATTATCTTGTGATGTGTCTGGTGCAAGCATAGGTGTTGTTTTGAGTCAAGAAGGCAAACTCATTGCCTAATTTAGCGAAAAATTGAATGAAGCTAAGTTAAAATATAATACATACGATAAAAAATTCTATGCTATTGTTAGGGCATTAATGCATTGGCGACATTATCTAGTGCATAAAGAATTCATCTTGCATACTAATCATGAATCATTAAAGTACATCAATGGTCAACATAAGCTAAATACACGAAGAGCCAAATGAGTTGAATATTTACAAGAATTCAATTTTGTTTTAAAACATAAGGTAGGAAAAGGCAATGTGGTAGTTGATGCACTAAGTAGAAAAATATTTTACTTTTTACCATGAAATTGTCTGTCTCGGGTTTTGAAGAATTTGCTTCGTTGTATGCCCATGATAACTATTTTTTAAAAAATATTAATGAAGTTAATGACAATAATCATGACGAATTCTCTTTGGTTGATGGGTTCTTATTTAAGCGAAATTTGCTTTGTTCCCTTATGATTAGATTAATTTTAGAATTACATGATAAAGGTTATTTTGGTAGGGATAAAACCATAAAATTAGTTTTCTCAACTTATTTTTGCCCACATATGAGGAAGGATATGAATTGGATCATAGAAAAATGTCATACTTATCACATAGCAAAAGCTAATGTCACAAATGCTAGGTTATATTTACCTTTACCTATTTCAGAGAAACCTTGGCAAGATATAACCATGGATTTTGACTTACCTAAAACCTCACATAGATTAAATTATATTTTTAGGAAAACCATAGATGCATCATGTAAAACCTGTAAATTTTTTATATTTTATGAGAAGCAATGGTGAATTTATGGCTAAAATATTATTTAAAATTAGAAAAAGAATTAAATTATAATTCGAGCATTAATTATGATTCAGAATAAATTTTATGCTCAGAATTTATTCTGAATCGGTTTTTTGATTTTTTAATAGGATTTAATTTGAATTTAAGTTGAACTTAAATAGAATTTAATTTGAATTTCAATATTAGTTTGGATTTGAATTAAGTGTCTATTTGAATTTGCAGTCTTATTGGATTTCGCTTTCAATTTTTAGAGTTTTATCAAATTTGGATTTTGATTTGGGAAATTGAATTTGGACCAGGTTTGGATTTGAATTTAGATTGAATAAATATGTCTTGAATATTATAATTAGATTTGAGTTTGATTCGAATCTAAATCAAGACTTAATTAGATGTTATTTTAAGTTTGAATTATACAAAAATTTGATTTTTTATTAAAAATAAATTTAGAATTTTAAATTGAATTTAGAGGTAATACCTACGATTCTTTAGGATATTTTTAATGAATAAAATAATATTAATGATGAAGTTTATGAGAAAAAAGTATAAAAATGTAAATTAGCCTAAGATAAATTATAAGAAATATCTTATGAAAAATTAAAGTTGATTAAAATTGATTTTAGTGAAATTCACTTTCAGAATTGAATTTCTAAAAAAATGGAATTTAATAAAATAATTGGTAAATTTTGTCAAAATAAAGTCAAATATGATTTCAAATGGATTAAGGATAATTTGATATGAATGAAATGTAATTTCAATAAATTTGAATTTAGTTACATGAGTTTGAAATCTAATTTACAAAAAAAATAAAAATGACTAAAGTATCCTACCGACCCTAGTGAAAATCATACTTAAAGCTAATTTTAGTAGAAATAATATTTTTGAGAAAAAGAATTTAGATAATTATGAAAAATTAACATTTTAAATAATTTTATATGAATTTAAAATAATTTGGTCTATATGTGGCGTCATTTCATCTAAATTGAATTTTAGTTTTAGGCCGTTTGAAATCCAAAATACTAAATAAAGTTAATTAGTAAAATAATTAAAATAGAATAAAAATTTTAATTTAACCAAATTATATAAAATGATAGAGGTCCATAGGTGGGCCATCCCATCACATGTGGCACCACTTTGTTTACTTAAGAAAAAAAGTCAAATTAAAGCTTTAAATTGAAAGATTTTAAAACTTACCAAAAAACATATTTTAAAAGTCAAAGTCAAAACTTACTAAAAATCAAAGGAAAGGCCTCCCAATGGGGGAGGGGGCACATCTCATCCTAGATCTTTTTAGGTTAGGCTGGACATTAAGAAGGAAAGGAGAAAGGAAAATAAAAAGGAAAGAAAAAAAATACCAAAGATTTAGTCAAACTTGCTTGCCAAGCAAGCAAGTTTGACAATGAGTATTATGGAAAGATGAAACTTCATATGGGGGTGTCCACCAGCCTATGGGAGTCCATATGATGTAGTATACATTTAATATGATACTTAATATAATATAAACCTAAGTTACTAGCTAGAAAAATAATACAAGGCAAAAGAAAAGAAAAAGAGAATAGGAAACTTAAAAAAATTTAAGGAAAGTAGGTGTGGATTAGATCAAGGGCTGAGATTGCCTAGCCCCTTGATCTAGTCCCTACAAGTTATAAAAAGGGAGGAGGGGCTCATGCCCCCTATTTGGCCATGCTTTAGTTTTTTTTTAAGCTTTTGTTCTCTCTCAAATTCCCTTCTTTCCTCCTCTTTCTTCTTCTTTCTCTTCTACTTTTCTTGGTGGTTTCCCTCTTGCACAACCAAGAGGCAAACCTATACATGTTGGAGGAGTAGGCTTAGCATCAAGCTATAGCCACCTGTAAACACCCCAAATTTTTACCCTTATCCAGTGCTTACATTTCATGTGTCATTGCTTATCATTGCATGAATTCAGCATATCATTGTTTTGCATAGCATAGCATTGCATGTCATTACATCTCATCTTCGAGATCCAACACTCCTGTTTTCAAAATATTCAATCCAGATTTGAGTTTTAAAACTTTTCTTTCAAATATCAATTTTAAAACCTGGGTTTTTAATCAACATTGTGTCATTTGCCAACCCCCAGGACCTTATATTTTGAAGTATTTTCTCAGAAAACAATCTGGATTCATTTCAAACTCAATTTCAATTGATTTCAATTCTCAGATGAGACCCATTTAGGTGGTGTCGCTTCTGGATTCCTTCATTTATCAAAAATCTCAAAAATGTTAGAGTCCTAATTGGATCAGGACTCTTTTTCCATAGTCCTAGTCGGATCAAAACTCTACTTTTCACTACCTTTTTACCTGTTTTCGGAGAAAACCTTTTAAAATCTTCTGTTTTGGCCAAAATCTTAGAGTCCTAGTTGGATCAGGACTCTTCTTCAAGAGTCCAGTCGGATCAGGACTCTTCTTCAGAGTTTTAATCGGATTAGAACTCTAATCTTTCACATCCATTTTCAATCAAATCTTTCAAAATCTTTCAAAATGAGTCAGAAACTCAGAGTTTTAGTCAAAACAAGACTCTGTTCAGAGAGTCCTAGTTGGATCAGGACTCCGATCCTGATTTCAAATTTTGAAAAAATCTTTCAAAAATCTTTTCATCTATCAAAATTGTTGCGCTTTTATCAAAGAATTTTAAAATTCTGAGGTTTTATCTCAGAGTCTTGATCAAATCAGGACTCTTCCCCAGAGTCCTGATCGAAGTAGGACTATCCAAAACTGTTTTTTTTACTTCATTTTCACTGGTTTTTAAAAGCTTTGCTTAAATTCCATCACTTACTTATCAGAAAATCCAAAAATATAAGAGTCCTAGTTCAACCAGGACTCTGTTCTCAGAGTCTCAGTTGAATCAGAACTCTGGTTTATTCCAATATTTGTTATTATTTTAACTGTTTTTACAAGTTCTTTCAACTGTTTTTCAGAAAATACCAAAAAAAATCTAGAGTTTTAGTCCGATCAGGACTCTATCCCAGAGTCCCAGTCCAGTCAGGAGTCTGTTTTGAAGTCTGTTTTTATTCCATTTTCATTTATTTCCATTTATTTTTAAAATTTAGGTCATTTTGTAGAGTTCAGTTAATCCATGACTCTATTTCAGAGTTCTGATCGAGTTAGGAGTCTAACCCTGACTGTATTTTCTGACTTGTTTCACCATTTTCGATGAAATCTTTTCAAAAATTCCTCTATTTGGCTTTTAAAAACCAAAATCACAGAGTCCTAAAAATCCAGGACTCTAACCCGGAGTTCCAGCTCGCTTGAGACCCTATTTTCAAAAACCTTGAATTTCAAATATTGATTTTAACCTTTTTTTAAAGCCATTTTCAGTATTTATTTCAAAATTTTAAAACTCTGATGTGGGGTCCACTCAGTTCGCGCCATATCTAGAGGAGTTCTGACCCAGTTGGAACTCTGTGCCATTTCAAAACTTTTAATTTCAAGTCTACTTTTGAATCTCTTTTGAAAACTCCTTCAATTTCAAGTTTTAAAATCGCTTTTTGAAAAAAACTCAAGTAGGGCCCACTCGGGGTGGTGCCATATTCGAGTAAGTCAGGGCTAGACTAGGGTTAGTCGGTGTCTTGGTTAGTGTTAGAGGTTTAGAAGGGTCAAAAGTTATTTTAAAAACTCATTTTGAAGTTTGGATTTTAAAACTAGTGTTTTTAAAGGTTTTTAAAGAACTTTAAAAACCCAAATGTGGAAAATGCCAAGTGGCATCACATTTGGGGATTTTTTAGGATTAGCTAGGGGTTAATTAGGCATTATTTAGGATAATTTAGGCTAGGGGTATATAGGTTATTCCACCCCAAAATCGCCCCCCCTTTAGAAGTCCAAAAATTTCAAAATTGTTAATTTTCAAAACCTAAAAAGTTTCTATAAATTGAGACCCATAGGGGGTCGATTTTTCCAGCCACCTTTAGAGCAAGTCTTGGAGCTTCTCTCTCCTCTCCAGCCCTTCCTCCATTGCTGCAACTCCAAGGTGAGAAATTTTATTAATTTCTTTAGTTTTATTTAATATTTTTCATGATTTAATGCTAGTTTAACCATTGGTACCATCTATTTCATGGATTCAACCATGACTCAACCTCAAGAACCATCAAGAACGGTCCAAGAAGATTATCTAACACTGTTTTTAGTGTTTTCCAGGGATTCTAATCCATTAGAATTGATTTTAGCACTATTCTTTTTATTATTAACCAATAAAACATGTGATTTACCCTTTTTATGGGTTAAATCCATGTCTTTAAAGGTAAAATCAAATTTCAGCTATTGATTCCTTGATTTTATTTTATTTATTTGTTTATTTTACATTTTCCAGCATAGAAATAATTTTTATTTACTGTTTTATGGTTTGTTTTATTGTTTTTCATTAGTTAAGGCATGATTTCTTAAGTTTCTTAGATTTCTGTGTGTTTTTTATTTTAGAACAGCAAAAAGCATGCTGTTTCGGATTGAAATATTCGTTTTTTATTTCTGATTTTTTTATATGTAATGCATGCATATTCAAAAGAACTACTGTAAAAATATCAGAGGATTTGGACCTCGGGAACCCTGTCAGAAAAATCAGACATCAAATCGGGTTTTTAAAACTTTAAAATCGTTGTTAAAATCAAGAAGGTAACTTGCTGTCATGATATTTTTCTCATCTTATATCCGATTTTAAATCTGTAAAGTTCTATGGATTCATATTGATTAGATATAGCTACTGTGAATTTTTCAGAATTTTTGATTAATGTTTAGTATTTTTCCTCTGTCAGAAACTCTGATTTTCAATTTAAAACTCGTTAGGGTTTTCCAAAACCCTAATCAGACTTGTGTTGTTTATAAATCCCAAACCACAGATCCGATTCATGATATGTAAAACGTGAGTATTATTATTTTTTTGTCAACTGTTCACTGTTAAAATCTCAGATATTTTGAATGGGTTATGCTATTTATCCCGGAATTTTCAATTGAAAGTATCAGTCAGGACCAAAGTTAAAATCAATATATTCAAGTCCGGATTGTCGGATGGGTATCTCCCTGGTTTTAAAGGCTTTTTCAGATCTGTAAAAAGGAAAAGTTTGGTTTTCCTGTCTATTTGTTCTCTGTAAAAGTTCATAAATTTCCATGGAGGTTTGATCCCTGGTTCGGGTCTTGGACTGAAACTGGTTGGTGAACTAGGGCAAAAATAGCATATTTTTAGGGTTTGATGCTATTTTTGGATTAATTTAATGCCAAAAAAATATTTTTATAATTCTAATTTGATATTAGAGTTATCACAAGTGCAGGTACCAATTTTGAGGATTTTTAGAATCTGTTTGATGCTTGAATGGTTTGAATTGCAAAACAGGGCACCCGAAGAATTCCAAAACACTGCAAAAATCATAAAATTTGTGATATTCTTGGATTTTCGTGCATAAACATATATTTTTAGGGTTTAATCATATTCATAATCATATTAGGATGCTTTAGATTTAATTTGATGCTCATTTGATTTCATTTAGTGCATAAAACCTAAGTTTTTACCAAAATATTTTCTAAAAACCCTGATTTCAAAGCCATAGTCTTGCTATCGGGGGCAATTTGGTCATTTGACCTAAATTTCGAAATCCCTAACCATAATTTTCATATTTTTAATCATGTCACATCATATTTGGTTTGATTTATTCTCATTTGTATTTCAAAACTTGCATTTTACCAAATATATTTCTGAAAACCCTAATTTCAAGGCCATAGTCTTGTTATTAGGGGTATTTTGGTCATTTTGACCCCAATTTTGAAATTTCATATCTTATCTTCCTTATTTATTCAATTTTATTTCATACTTTATCATTTTGATTTAAGGGAATCATGGCAAAAAGGCTTATATCTAGCAAAATCCAGTAATTTCTAGATATTACTGGATAAACCTAGAAAAGCCAACATATCACCACTAACAAAGTTTTCTAGTTTTGCAGGTACATTGAAGACTTTATTTTTCATGTATTTAAATTTCAATAGTGATGTAAACTAAATTAAACTTTGGAATAAGAATTTATATTTCCTGCTTAGCTTAGGCAGCATTGCATATAGTTTATTTTTTTTAATAATGTTAATGTGTGATGGATGATGATTCATGCATATTCAAAACTCACCATGGTCTACACGAATGGCACATACACTAGCTTTTATGAAGTTTATAAACTTGGTGGAATTTGTATTTATGGCCATAGTCAGAATACGAATGATACCCAGATTTATGATCTTCACATTAGCCACATTCAGCCTACACTCTTAGGCTAACTTCAAAATGCATTGCATTTCTCAAAAATACAAAAAGTATTTCTCAATTCCTCAAATCCATATTCATTCATTTCATGCATTTGCCAATTCCAATTCAAATCTCAATTCAAAGAAGTTCATTTTCTCAAAATCCTCTAAGTCTTATTCAAAAATCGATTTTCTCAAAATATTGATTTGCCAATGATATTTCAAGTATTTCCCAAGTTCCAAATTCGATTTTCTAAGTTATCTTTTCAATTTCAAAGTTTGAATTCAAAGAAATCAAGTTTTTCAAAGTTATTTCATATTTCTCAAAATCGATTTTCACAAAATCCTTACATTTCTTCAAAAATCGATTTTTACTTTTCTCAGAAGTACATTTCAAATCCCAATTCACGATTTTCCATGTGATATCTATTCTAAGTGTTTCAGTTATTCAAAGCAAACATCATGTTTTCAAATGTGCATTTTCAGAAAATTCATAGCACATGCCTGATTCTATGTGCATTTAGAAATTAAAATATGATTTAGACAAGTTGAATAGAGCAGAGCAGTAGATTGATCCTTGGTTCGATTACCCCTGTTAAAGGTGGCAGGAACGGTCGAACCTCGTACCGACAGGCGAGTCCCATTCTTCGGAATAATCCCGCATTTTAAAAACGGAGGCGAGTTATTTTTAAAATCTTTTTCAAAGGTCAGTTTGATTTGCAAAAGTAAAATTTTGCGATGATAACACCAACATACGAAGCAGACAACCAGTTCGAGTGAGAATAGTTCTTTTTCGGCTAAGAGGAGTTGTTTTGCGACACAAGTAGGAGGTTTTATTCTCTACACATAGATTAAAACTCATAGGCATGAATTTATTCCGATTTCTAATAAAATGAACCTTGCACAAAACCCCTCTTGCGAGGGTTCAGTGTTGGATTTGTCAAAATTAGAATAGAGAGGGTTTTCTAAAGAAAATCCCTCTCAAAATTATGTTTGCTAAAATTCGATTTTGCTTGGAACCGAATCAAAATTTGATTTAAGTAGTAATATGTGTGTATACACTCCGAATCAGAGGTGTATACATGCCTATATGTGTGATGAAAACTATAAGTTAAACCCTAAAAAAAAATGCAAAACGGCTATTGGGTTCGAATACGGGTAAATTGGGCTTAGCCGATTAGCCCAGATTTAAAAGATTAAGTTATTAAAAAAGAACAACCTTCGTAAATTCTGATTTGGATTAGTGAAGAGGGTTTTAATCTAATTTTCTCAGGGAAAATCGGTTCAACCCGTAGAGAGAACGATTTACTTGAAATAAAAATGAATAATTTCATGTATGTCATGTGTTATGAGTTTTTTTAGAAAATAAACCATTTTTGAAATACAATAGAGTAATATATATTGTTTTATAGCAAAAATCTTAGTTAGAATTCTTGATCCAATGTTGTTATGCATTTATATGTTGTTAGTTAAGATCTTGTTATTTTTGTCATGGAAAAATATGTAACTCTATGCTTGAAATTTAGAAAATATCGGAATTATTTCTAAGAAAATAGTGTTTGGGAAGATGGATTAATTTTTTAGCCTAACTGCTACGAAAATAGGATTTGTCTATGATAGATTATATAAAAATCATGTATTAGGATTTTTGGCATTTTATGAAATGGTTTGCTGTGGAAAAAAACTGGAGATATGAATTTAGGTGGCCTATTTCTACTCACCTGAATGCATATTACCCGCTATTGCGTATTTCTAGCCTGACTGTCTATCAGTAAATCATTCATATCTCCCCTGTCTAAAGGAGTTTTTATAAATGATTTATTGCATTGGAAAGCTAATTTTTTTTACACAATCTGTTAAGTTTTGAACTTTATTTTCTGAATGAGTACTGAATTGTGGCAGTCGGAACAGAAATGTATAGGCATGCACTAAATCAGACATATCTCCCTCATACGGAGGAATTTTTATGAACGGTTTGCGGTATCGAAAAGCTGACAGAATTCTCTAATTTGCTGCAATTTTATTTGAGAAAAAAACATTGGTTAAGACTTATTTCTAATTAGAAATTTCGGTCTAGATCTATTTGCTTGTGGTTATGATTCTATTTCCTTTTGTTAAGACTAACTGAAGTTGGGGTTAAGGTGGAAGGGTGAATCACACTGTAGAATCTACCCTTAAAGTGTTTGTGAGTGAAGTTTGAACAAAAAACTCTAAAATTAAAATTAGTTTAAATAATTTATTGTTTGAGAAGTGTTATGACTTTGAGTTTGATTCGTGAAACTTTATTTGTCAGAACCAGTCAACATTGTTTACATCAGAACTTTTGATACTGATATCGAAAGTTTGTGTAATAACTTGTTGGAAATATATTGCACACACCTACAAGTTTTGTGTTTAGTGATTCTTTTGATTCTGTTGCCTTGTCTAGAAAAAATATCTCAGAACAGGGATAACAGCCCACGGGTTACTATTTTGGACTGTACGAGTCCGACCCATTGATCGGATCGGATCTAAGGCATAAGATCTCATATTTGCTTGATTTTTATTTATCTAGATTCATAATTAAAATATTTAAAACTTTTGTGTTTGGACTTTCAACCGGATCCGCAAGGATTAACCTCATTCTAGTCTATCCCAACCAGACACTTTCAGTAGTTCCAGCTTGTGGAAACTAGTTCACTATTTTGGTGTTCGTCCTGTTTCTCAAATATAGATTCGTTGGAAAGGTGAGTGTGTATCCTACAAATCCTGTGTTGTCAACTTCTGTCAGTTAGGAATATAACTGAGACAAAACAACCTCATACTCAAACCTGTTAGAATCCAAAATCCGAGTCTTTAGCTTCTGCGTGTGAAGATCCAATTAGATCTTGGATGTAATATCGTGTATTTTCATACTTAGTATAGAAGACAAATTGGTAGATTCTCAATTTTAGGCCGATGCTTTGGAGCCTGGGCTTGACTCTTGTCTCATTATCAAGGCCTAAATTAGCCACTTAAAATATGAGAAAAAGTTTTATTTTTTACCTTTAAATTCAAGCAAAATTAAAGCAAAATTTGAGTTATTTTTATGCAAATTTCGGAAGTAAAATTCAAGTTATACATTGTCGAATGTGTCTCGAAATTTGAGCGTAACAATATTTTATTTTCCTTGATTCGGGTTACGGTTGACCCAAAAATCATATTTTTTCAAAAATTGAGCAGTTTGTCGGTTCAGATCCAGGTTTGGATCAAACCAGATTTGATGGATTTGATCCAAATTAATATGGATTTAGACTTTATCCAAAACCCATATTAATCTAGATTTGATCCAGCTCAAGATCCATTTGGATTTTTGAGATGGATTTGGATCTTAGATCTGGATTCATACCCAAATCCATGCCCAATGATATTTCAACTTTAAATTCATTAAAAACCTTTAAATTGAAGTTAATTAATGTTAAGAAGCCTTCCATGTTAATTTGCTGATTTTTAGAAGCTTTTATAAATTTATTTTATATTTTATATTAAATAATTTATTAATTTAATATAATTTTGAAAATTTAATTTGGCATTCTTTTAGAACTCTTAGTAGAGCCCTGAAACATACCTAGAAGTATCTAAGAAGGTTTAAGAAACATGGAGTTTTAAATGAAATAAAACTTAAAAGAAGTTAACTTGGAGAGTTTTGAAAATTTTGGAACTCTAAGAGAGAAGAGAGTTCTAGCTGGGGCTTCACTCTCTTCTCCAACCCATCTAGAGCTTTATAAATAGATCAAAGAAAATGAAAAAATAAGAAAGAGAAAGAGAAGAAAAAAAAGAGGGAAAGAAAGAGAAAGAAAGAAAAAGAGAGAAAAGAGAGGAAGAGGAAGAAGAAGAAGGCTCATTCTTCGATCCTCCGGTGTTTTCCATCATTATTCTTGTTTTTTTTATTCATGATCAAGGTACGGGTTTATCTGTTATTTTGAATAAGAAAAAGAGCATGGATTAGTATACATGATTGTGCATTGAAAAGCATGTGGAATAAATGCATAATGGCATGTGATTCATGATTTTTGCGTATGAATGCATCAATGGTAAGCACATATCATTGTGGGCCGTGTGAGTCTTGAGCATGTGTTGCTCTTTGTTTTAGTTATTCTATGCATTGCAAAAATCAAATGTGATATTATTGTACTAATTGCATTGTTCTATATTGCCACGGGTTGTGGTCTTGTGAAGAGCTTCGCATGTTGATTTGTGAGCTTGTGTTATTAATTATGAATGTTGAATTGCAAACTAAAAGCGAATAATTAATAACAAGATAAAAGAAATTCAAGAACAGTGTAATCTACGTTTCATTAATGTCCCTTCTATAGTAGCAAAATCTTGGGCATTGTGGTTTTCAGAAACCGTGAGGATACTAAAATTTTGTATGCATTGTTGTTGCCCTTATACCCAATATTGAGGTTCTTTTCCTGGCCATAGTTTTAGGGAGAATCTGTCACTTTGCCTGGGGGTGGTGTGTAGACACAACTGTTGTTTTGGTATACCAAGAAAGTGACATTATGATTGTTGATTTTCATAGTGTCCCGACATTGGTTGTTGATTTTCAATATTTTAATGGATGGTGTTGATTCCTGATATCGGTCGAGGGCTAAGTTTGGAACTCAGTAATAAAATACAACTTGTGTGCTAAGTTACCCTGAGAACCTTACTTGACCTAAAAAAAATTTACCCGTTTGAAGTATCCGCGGACAACGATAAATAAAAAAAGATGAACTTAAATTGTGTGCTTCTAATAGAGACATGCATATGAAAAAAACTCTGATAAAAGATAATAATTTATTCATGCATTGCACTGAAATCATGCGTATTTCTGTTATACATTAGATCATGCATATTTACTTATTCTCTTAATTGTGATATATTGGTGAGTGCATGATGCTTATTTTCTAATGCATGTTAAATGTTTTTATTGCTTAATTTGTGATCCCTACTGTTTATTAAATTTTTCTATTGCATAAATAGTTAATTGAATCATGAATTTGTCATAATCGTATCCCTCTAAAATATTGTATGAATCTTATTTATGTTTTTTTAAATTATTTGTTTCATTAGAGAGATTCATACACAAATTTTTTTGGATTCTGACACTCTTACTTTTATGTTTTTCGCAACCTCAGATGCTCAGTGAGGCGACTTGCTTTTGAGAGAAGTCACGAGAAGACTACACGATTGCTTGGCCGATTCTTTTGGACAATGTGACTCTTCTTTTTACTTTATTTATATTTTATTTGCTTATGTCTCATACTATATGCACTTTAATAAATAAAGTTGGTTTGGTTTGGATGATGGGTGTAAGATCGCTTGTGGTAGTAGTTGTGTTTAACTGTAAGGGCTTCAAGTTTTTGTGAATATTTCTGCACTTGAAAAAAAAAATCACCACTTTTCATGGGAATGAGTTGGGGTCGTTACAATGGATCGACCCATTGTCAAATCCACATCATTTTAGAGATCTTATCTCATGCTCAGTGTAATACCCATAAATTTTCTGGGATTTTAACGACAATTATTTGGGTATTTCCTAGAGAATTAATTGGCGAATAGTTATTGATAATATCTTGGTATTTAGTTAAGATTATTTGATCGTTGATTTTATTAAAATCGATGAATTTCAAATATTTGGCAATATGTTTGTTTAAACATGTAATTGAAGAATTTATGAGGTTTTGAATAAAGTATTAGGACCTGGATCTAAGATCTAGATTAATCAACCCATATGTACGGGATTAGATCTAGTTGGTGGACCTAATCCAAAGTTGAATTATTGAGTTTGAACCTGAGAGAGGATCTAAACTCAAACGAATCTGTTGTAAGTTTGGAGACTCTGGATGCACTTTGTATGGATATTCATGCGATTTGGATCAACCCAAATGAGTTTGGGTAAGGTTTAGACTCATATCAGGGTTTGAACCAAACATTAAAGGGATTTGGATTCATTTGAGAGCCAAATGGATCCCATTATGTATAATGAATTTTAGATCCATTTAAAAAACACAAAAGAATCCTGCTAAATAAAAAGTATTTTTGGATTCATTTAGAAACTCAAATGGATCTCACTAAGAAAACAAAATATTGGATACACTTGGAGACCCAATTAGATCCTGCTAAGTAAGTAAAGTGTTTGGATACATTTGAAGATCCAAATGAAACCCACTAAGCAATATATTCAAATGGATCGTACTAAGAAAACAAGGATGTTGATCCATTTGAGTCTAAAAAGGATGTGGACCTATTTGAGTCGCCTTTAAACATCAATAGCGACGATTTTTGTGGCCGCTATTGCTAGTTTGGGTAGAAAAACTCAATTTTGACATCATTTGTTTTGACGTTGCACCATAGACGACCTAACATGTTCAAGTACGTGCAAGTACCTAATGTTCAAGCACCTACTACTTTTCATATATATAATATGAAGTAGGGTTTGGATTTGATGAGACCCGAACACGTCTCACCAAATCCAAACCAAAGACCCCAAGTACCCAAAAATTTGATTTGGTTTGTGTCGAGGACCCAAACCCAAATTCTCGTTCATTTCATACCTTATAAAGAATTTATCAAAACACAAGGTTTTACCCACCCGACGACACCCCTCTTCGGATGACCACCGCTGGCCACGCCACCTCCACCACCGTGCCGCCAGCACAGTGGGCTGGAGGTGGGCACGACCACCGTGCCACCAGGCAATGTGGACTGGAGGAGGGCTTGGGCCGTCGTGGTGGCCTGACGGCCACCACTGTCCTAAGCTCAGGGGGGTCACCTCCCCCAATCCCCAATGCCTCCCGCTTTCACGAAAACAGCAGGGCGATGGACACAGGGCACGCTCAGGGGGGGGGGGGCGGGGCGCAGGGGTCACTTGCCCCGCCACCCGCACGCCTCCCCTCCCTTAGGGGGTCTCCCCCTATCTCACTTGCTTAACTCTCTCTCTCTCTCTCTCTTAGTCTCTTTTTGTTCTCTCTTCTCTTAGCTCCCTCTCTCTCTGCTGCGTTTTTTCGGCAGACCGAGAGGGCCTCTCCTCTCTCTCTCTCTGACCCCGAGTCTCTCTCAACCCTCTCTCACTCGCTCTCTATTTTTCTGGCAGGAGGCCAGTAGGGGTGACGCAACCCCTCGCCTCTCCAATCTCTTTTTTTATCAGGCCAAATGCCACTCCACCCGAGCCACAACCCACCACTGTGGGCCTCCATTTCAGCTGGACAAGCAGGGGCACCGCCACCCCTGCCTCTGTTTCTTCTTCCTCTGCAGGTGACAAATGACAGGAGCAGAAGCCCTGCCTCTTCTTCTAATGGGGTTGGAAGGCCGTGCCCTTGGGCCACCGCCAGTCAGAACCGCCCTGTCGGCATCCCCTATCGACAGTGAGGAAGTAGGAAGGAAAACAAACAAGAAAAAAAAAAAAAGGACGGCTCCAAAACTGCTGCCACCGCCATCGGACCCACCTGCAGTCGACACCATAGTGGCATTGCCTCGGGATTCCCATACCTTGGGATTTATGCACTCACAAGCACGCTATGCACCGCCTCAAAAGAACTTCACCATAACCTATGAGAAGCAGGTTATATGTTCTCCAACATCTCATGCTCGGGGTCCAAAAAAGTACCACGTATTTAAGTCTGTGCGTCTCGTATCCTCATATTTGTCAGCATTAATTAGCATTGGAGTTTGATGTGATTGCAAAGACTTAAGTACCCTCTCCTCCATTGGTGCTAAAAAAAATAACAATTCTAGAAAAAGAGTGATTGTAAAGACTTAAGTGCCCCGAAGATGATTATTTAAGACCTAATTTCTGCACTGCAGGATTATCCGAGAAATAAATCTCTTCTGAAGGAGGCCATGGACATCAACCCTCTCACACTCTCTCTCCCTTCTCTTTCTGCTTTTGTGCACATCCAACAAAAGATCCTACATTGCTCCATCAAGCGCCGTCTGACCTGTACATTGATTGTTGTGGAGCATGATTAAGAGTTTTTACCCTTACAGGAGGAGGGTTTGGGGGCTCCTCTCAGCGTGGGTAGCATCATTCAACTAAATGAGTTGTGGATCCTGATTCAGAGTTTTTACCCTTACATGAGAGGGGTCTGGGGGATCCTCCCAACGTGGGTAGCATCATTCAACTTGAAGAGTTGTGGAGTCTGATTCAGAGTTTTTACCCTTACTGAAGGGGGGTCTGAGGTCTCCTCCCAGCGTGGGTAACATCATTCAACTTGATGAGTTATGGAGCTTGATTAAGAGTTTTTGCCCTTATAGGAGGAGGGTTTGAGGGCTCCTCCCAACGTGGATAGCATCGTTCAACTTGATTCGTTGTGGAGCCTGATTCAGAGTTTTTGCCTTTACAGGAGGGGGGTTTGGGGGCTCCTCCCAGCGTGGGTAGCATCGTTCAACTTGATTTGTTGTGGAGTCTGATTTAGAGTTTTTGCCCTTACAGAAAGGGGGTCCGGGGGCTCCCCCCCTGGCGCGGGTCCGGCTGCGCGGTCAGCGGGCAGAGGTCCAGGGGGGCAACTCCCCCCGGACCAATTTTTTGGGGGCCTTGTATAATTTTTTTATTTTCTTTCCCTCTTTTAACTATCGAAAAAGAGCAATAAAGCGTTTTGTTTAATCGTGGGGCTCATGTTTAATTCGGTTGTTTCTTGCTCGAGGTTTTTGTAACACCCCTTTCTACAATTTTTCTATTTTTCTTTTTCTGTTTCTTTCCCATGTTTTTTTTCAATGACTCCCCTACAGTGATTTTTAGTGTTGTCGAGTCTCCAACGAGCTCCACAATAATTTATAATGTTTTTGGGTCTCCAACGAGCCCCACAATGATTTGTAGTGTTATCCGGCCTTCCAACAATAATTTATAGTATTGTCGGGCTTTCCTATAGTGATTTGTAGTATTTTTGTGTCTCCAACGAGCCCCACAACGATTTATAGTGTTATTCGGCCTTTCAACAACGATTTGTAGTGTCTTCCGCAAATCACTATAGCGATTTATAGTGTTTTTGGGTCTCCAACGAGCCCCACAACGATTTATAGTGTTGTTGGATCTCATTATAGCGATTTGTAGTGTCTTCCGCAAATCACTATAGCGATTTGTAGTGTTATTCAGTAAGCAAATCGTTGTAAATCGCTACTCGAATCAGGACCAACTTGTGAGGGCCATATCTCCCTAACCGGAGGTTATATTCCCAATCCATAAAAAGTGTTGTCTTTGTTATTGAGTCTAATTTATTTCTGTAAATTTTCAGTGATTTCTATTGTCATTTAATTCCCCATTTTAACTAAAAACCAGACCCCTATTATTCTGTGTTATTTGAGTTGTAATTCAAATAACACAGAATCAAGTTAAATGATGCGGGACCCACGTCGGGGGGGGGGGGGAGCCCTCGAACCCCCCTCTTGTAAGGGCAAAAACTCTAAATCAGGCTCCACAACAAATCAAGTTGAACGATGCTACAGTCAATGTGCAGGTCAGTCAGTGTTTGATGGAGCAATGTAGGATCATCTGCTGGATGTGCACAGAAGTAGAAAGAGAAGGAAGTGAGAGTGAGAGGGTTGATGTTCATGGCCTTCTCTAGGAGAAACTCTTTGCCTCCCTTGATTTCTTCTCTAGAGAGAGAGAGAGAGAGAGAGAGAGAGAGAGAGAGAGAGAGAGAGAGAGAGAGAGAGAGAGAGAGAGAGAGAGAGAGAGGGTTTTACAGTGTTTTACGGAGACGGAAGAAGAAGAAGAAGAAGAAGATGACAATGAAAAGTTCAAACAAACATTTTTGATGACTCAAATTCGTTTCGCTGGATGACCATCAGATCGCTTGCTCACCATCAGATCGTCGGCTCACCATCGTTTCGCCGGATCACCATCGGATCGTCGGCTAAGGTTCGTTTCGCTGTGTAGACTTTTAAGAGTCAACATTATCCTCGACTTTATGGATGAAGGACATGTTTATCCTTTTTTTGAACCATTTGTTTTCCTTTTTTGAATGAAGGATATTTTTGTCATTTTCTCAAACCGTCATTTTATGGCAAGAATAGCAAGAATAGCAAGAAAAGGTACTTAAGTCTTTGCAACCGAACCAGACCCCAATGCTGAGTGATGCCAACATACACGGGAATACGAGCCCCATGTGCTTATATACGTGGTGCTTTTTGGGACCTCCGAACACAGACGTGGGATTCAGTGAATCATCGGGGGTGAACATACACCACCCTCTCTAACCTTTGTCATAGGATTCACATGCATTTTCATACTAAACACTAAGCTCGAGGCATACACACTAGTCTTAGCCATGTTCGTCACTAACCATTTTATATGAGAGGGTGTTGTGTGTTCTTCCTCGAAGAAGAAGGGTTTGCTACCGTGCGTGTTTAGAGTTTCTAATGAGCGCCACATATATAAGTACCTAAGACTCATATCTTTGCATGTGTCGGCATCACTTAGCGTCAGAGTCTGATGTGATTGCAAAGACTTAAGTAGCTTTTTCTGTCATTCTCTTCATGAAAGGACGATTCGAGAAAAGAACAAAAATATCCTCCATTCAGAAAAGGAAGGATAATCTTAACTCTTCAAAAAGTTCAAATGTTTCATTTTTGCCCAAAGCAGTAAACTCTTATGCTGTCTGCGGATCACTCTTTGACCACACATCATCTGTTGTAACATGAGTTCCCTTTGACGACATACCCTTTACCATCGTTTGCTGCCATCGAAGCACCCTTTGTTGTCGTCTCGAGTCCAGGTTCTCGCCTTGGTTTTTAACTTGTGTTACAACACATTGTCACCTTCTCATTTCTATCTTGTGTTACAAAACATTCTCGAGTTCGTTCCTACCTCCTAGAGATAACTATAAATCGATCGACTAGTTTGATCATTGGTGGGCATTATAGGGGCATTTGTCGGCCATCTCTTTTTACAGTCTTCTCTTCTTCTTCATTTTCGTTAGGCAGTATGAAAAAAAGCAATGACGTACAAACATTCCAACAAGTGCCATTAAGGAGTTGTGAGTACCTTTCCATGTCATCATGCTATTGTTGAAGAACTTATGTTGTCGTGAGTGCTATTAAGGTGTTGTTTTGTTATTGCAGATGGTTGTTGTCTTTTCAACGGTTGAAAATTAAAGATATTTGTAAGACGCTCAGACATGTTGACAAAAATGCGTGTTTACAGATGCGAGGAAGGGCTTCTACCCCATCCAATATCGTTCATTCACTTAGTATATGTAATGTAACGCAAATCACGGTTGTAGTAACATACTATCGATTTGTGAGATATTGTTTTGTTTGTTAATATCGATTTATAAGCTATTATGCTGAATTTCCGTATTGATTTGTAAAGATATTATGTGATATATATATCGATTTGTAAGCTATTATCGTATCGATTTGTAAGCTATTATGCTGAATTACCGTATCGATTTGTAATACATTATGTGAAATGTATATCGATTTGTAAGATATTATGTATTTTCTAGTATAGATTTATAAGATATTTGTAGTATGATTTTAAAACATGTGTGTGCAGAAATACATTGTTACGCGCTTGCGGTGACAATTTGCATATTCAAATAGCTGCTCATTTAGCAATTTCTATTGAAATCGCTTCACAGTGTCATAAATATAATTAAATCGCTGTCACGTGAATCGCTATCGTCAACACACATATATGTTAAATCGTTTCTTTTATTGGCATGGTAAATAACAACTCGATGCATAGTATAGGCAAATAACAAATCATTGTTGCTTTTATATTGTGATTTATTCAACCATTTCTTTGACTTACTTAACCTTATCGGTATCCGTTGTTATATACATCTTGAATAAATTGTAGTAAACGTATACGCTGGCTAACATAAATTGATATCTTGCTTATGATAGTGGTGAGCTTATCATCTGGTCGCAGTGAAGATGATGTATCTTAATCATTGGAAAGTTATAGAGAAGTGAACATCTGTACTAATGACACACTTGAAGAAGTGAACATATGCACTAATGATGCACATGATAAGAAGGGTACATGCATTGGATTCACTGCTGACTTGAATGTTCCAGTTGAAGAAATGCAATTCTATATTGAGGTAGACGATCATGACAATATACTTGATAAAGGTGCAGACACTGAGAATGTACATGATAGTACACTTGACTCTCTTCCCGTAAAAGGAATGCAATTTAATAACGAGGAAGCTGCATATAAAATTTACAATGATTATGCCTTGAATCTTGGCTTCAGTGTTAAAAGGTATTCTTGGTAAAAAATGCATAGGTTGTCGTGGTGGGAAAGATATATGTTTGTTCTAAGGAAGGTTAAAACAAGTCACGTAGAAATCCAACAAGGAGCAAGCCAGATTCAAGATGTGGATGTCCATCGAAAATGGTGTTAAGAAGATTTTTGAATAAGAAATATGTAGTTCATACTTTAATCAGTAATCATAACCATGAATTAGCAACTTTATTTATGACTCCTATGTTAAAGTCACATCGTAAAATAACTGAAGCACATGCTGTAATTGCTGAAATAGCCGATAGCGCCGACATTACACCAAGGAAGACATACAATTTGTGCACGCACATAGATAGTGGTTGCAAGAATGTGCCATTCACACCTATGGATCTAAGAAACCACTTGAGAAGGAAGATGACAGATAACATGAAGAGTGAAAAAATATGTTCTTTGGTTGATTACATAAAAAAAAAATCAAACAATGACTCTGGTTTCTTTAGTGCAATGCAACTGAATAAAGATGAATATGCTGTAAATATGTTTTGGGCAGATTCAAAGTCAAGAGTAGATTATGAATGCTTCAATGATGTGCTTGTTTTTGTTATGACAGTGAAGATTAATACTGAACAATGGTCATTTGCGCAGTTTGTCCGAGTGAACCATCACTCATAGAGTTGTATATTAGGCGATATTTTTTTGTATGACCAGACCAAGGAAAGCTTTGAGTGGTTGTTCAGAGTATTTACACAGGCAATGAATGAGAAACAACTTGAAGCTATACTTACAGATGGTGATCACGTAATTGTGGCTGCAATGTCTCATGTATGACAAAATGCACATCATCGCCTATGTTTGTGGCATATCTTTCAAAATGCAACAAAGAACATAAGACACATTTAATCAGAAGGCAGGGTTTGACAAAAAAATTACAAGGTGTGTACTTGAGAGCGTAGACGAGGTCACCTTTATGTCTGATTAAGAGGAAATGATTCAGATGTATGAACTTGAAGATGGTGTGTGGTTACAAAATTTATATACATACAAAGAGAAGTGGACATTGGCATATAGAAGACAATACTTTTATGCAGATGTGATAAGCACACAAAGAACTGAATCTATACATGCCACACTGAAGAAAACCTTGTATTCATGTTTAAAAATGTTTTGCTTCATAGAACAATATGAATTATTTGTAGATGGTCTTAGATAGAATGAACTTGAACAAGATGTGAAATGCTTCAATACACGCCCTGTAACTTTGGGCATGAAAATATTGATGTGACCTGTAGATCTGTATACACTAACTGTATTTGAATGAATTAAGAAGGATGTTAAACATGTAATGAATTACAACATAGAAGGATGTGTGCAAACCAAGAATATGCACAAATACCATATTGTATGAGAGGGCGAAGAACATCGCAAAAGACAAGAAGCACATGTTATGTATAGTGTTGACAACGAAACAGTTGAATGTACGTGCAAAATGTATGAATTCAAAGGTATTTTATGTCATCATGCATTAAAGACACTTAATCAAGAGAAGATACAAGAAATATCAGAGTCATATTTAATGCGAAGATGGACGAGATAAGTAAAGATTGAACTACTGGATACAGATAATGTCATTTAATCTGGTGTTAATGAAAAGTGCCACATAGCCTCCTTTTACCAATAACTATGTAGGTCACTTATGCATATTGTAGATTTGGCAATGAAAGTGAAAGAGCCTATGTATGCATGAGAAAAGTGTCAAAAGAGTTACTTGAAAATGTGCAGTTAATTCACCATCAGTCTGTTGCAGCTCATGAAGACCAATCCTAAAAAATGAGAGTGAACAACGAAGGTAAAAATCATGCATTTATTAATACTCATGAGAAGTTGCGTTGAAGCGTAAATATTATCTTCAATTAGTCAAGAGTTAACGTTGTAGATTATGATAAAAAAAACCACCTAGCGAAGGGCATCAAAAGAAAACCTGCCTCTGATCGCAATCGTCAGAGGACAAAAGGTACATTAGAATTGGTTGACAAGAAAAGGTCTAAAAAATAACCAACCCCTAAGCAAAAGCAACCAAGACCTTTGCATGAACAAGTATGTAATACATTATATTACTTCCCATGTAAATTGCATTACGTGCACCTTATCAATATCTAACTTGTGTAATTTGCAATATGCAACAATACCCGACATACGTGCACTACAACGTTGGAACCTTCAATCCTTTCGACCAGTTTGAGTGAAACAATAGTATCAGTTTTACAAGTCTTTTGATATGTAATCAATGTTGGGAGGATGTTTGCATTTCTTGTGAAACTTAATGTAGTGTCTTATATTATTCTGTTTCATGATAGACTCAGTTCAATTCAAAAGTGAGCAATGAAACGCAGGAATCAGGAGTGAATTCTGTTTATTAATGTATCCTTCACATGTATAAATCGTTAAAATCTATACCCTTCACATGTATAAATCATTGTAATATGTATCCTTCACATATATAAATCGTTGTCTCATCTAGCCTACAAAGCTACAATTTTGATACCGTAGGTAAATTGCCGTTGTTCAGTGCTTATACCATTAGTAAAAATTGTTATATCATCTAGCTTTCACATATACAAATCATTGTACATATAGTATAGTTGAATCATTGCTCAAAAAATTCTGTAAATAAACTACCTTAAATTTAAAAAGTTGCTGCATTTACTACCTGTGCATGATCATTGTTAAATCAGTGTAGCTTAATTTTTATACCATTAGTAAATCGCCTCTATGGTGATATATTTGGTATATAAATCATTATACCATGTAATGTCCTATCATAATTTATACAAGCTAATATTTTTTGTAAATGAATGTGATTGTAAATCATATAGATTTGTAGTTAAGAAGTTACCGCGACAATGATATGTCTTTGTTTATCTTTGTGAACGAAATCGATTATATTTAAGAAGTTAACACAATTTGTATTATTGAAGTTACCATAATTTGTACTTTACTAATTCTAAACGAGACATCGATTTGAACTGTTGAAACAATCATTATGTAAATCGCGAAAGGAAATATTGTTGACATAGCCCAAAAAAGCAAATCACGATAGTAGGTAGCCTTCATACGTACAAATCGTTTCAACCTTTTGTCAATCATTATGTAAATCGTGATAGGAAGACCATAAAAGCAAATCATAATTTTCACTATACACAACGCTAATCGCTTTTATGATTTTTATTTACGAAGGCCCAACATTATAATGATTTACAGTGTACTATGTTTAAACATCATGTCGATTTATTTATTGTTTTTCCTTTTTGCCTTTTATGAATCAGTCATTGTGTAAATCATGATACGATATATCATTCACATAGACAAAGCTGCTTAAGTACAAATCGACATGATTTACAACCATATTCATTTACAAAAAATATTAGTATTTAGTTATAATACATTATGACCAATGGTTTAGCTTATTTAAAATAAATGACCATCATCATCTGCGACAATGATATGTCTTTGTGAATGATATCGATATGTAATATCAGGATTTGCTCATATCAATTTGCAACTGTTACTAAAATATTATGAACAAAACAGTGAAATTGATTTGCAACTATTACTTAAATCAATTTTTACTTTACTAAGTCTAAACATCGTGTCGATTTGTGTACACATGCGTAAAACCCTAGTATATGTAAAACCCTAATATAGATCTGTGTAAAACCCTATTCTATGTAAAACCCTACCCAACCTGACCCGTTGTCGAGGTCTAAAACTCTAATCTATTTAACATCTCTTCCTCTTTTCTACGGCAACACAACTTCTTATTCTTCTTCTTCTTCTCTTTCTTCTTCTTCCTCGTGTTTTTCTTTCTTCTTTGTTCTCATGTGTTCCTTCTACCTGTGATTGATAGATGGGGTTTGATGCTGATAATGTAGTTGTTTCACGCCATATAGAAATATCTGTATAATCTTTGATGATGATTATAGTGGTTATCTTCTGTGTATACATTGATATAATCATGACACATATGACTGCGACATATTTGTCATGAAGTATATCGAAGTTTAAGCAGAATATAATGACCATATTCATCCTCAATCGTTGCCGCCATATCGGAGCAAGCACATATATTCTGCATGATAGACAGGGGGTGATGCTCATGACCATCTATTTGATCTATTCCTACTGCTGAACCCTCCATCGTTCGCAAACCATACTTAGCAGTTGAAAAAATATCTGCCTAATCTTCGATATACTTCAAGACAAATATGCTGCAGTCGCGCGAGCATCATCTTCTCCATGTGTTGGTATCTCATACAATTTGCAGCTTCTAAGCTTTCTATACTAGCAATCTGTATTTCATGCACACCTGGATTGCATTCAAAGCACATCAGTATTTGGATGTGTGTTTGATACTGGTGATGATATCTGTTTTCTTTGATGATGATGGTCATATATTGTATCTAAGCCAAATCATTGGTCATGATGTATTATAACTAAATACTCATCTTTTTTGTAAATGAATGTGGTTGTAAATCACATCGATTTGTAGTTATAAAGTTACCGTGACAACGATATGTCTTTGTTTGTCTTTGTGAACAAAATCAATTTGTATTTAAGAAGTTAACTCGATTTATATCATTGAAGTTACCTCGATTTGTACTTTACTAATTCTAAACGAGACGTCCATTTATACCGTTGAAGCAGTCATTTTGTAAATCGTGATAGGAAATATCGTTCACATAGATATATCCCATAAAAGCAAATTGCGATATCACGTAGCCTTGATACGTACAAATCATTTCAACATTTTATCAATCATTGTGTAAATCACGATATGAAGACCATAAAAGCAAATCATAATTTCCACTATACACACCGCTAATCACTTTTACAATTTTTATTTACGAAGGCCGAACATTACAACAGAATATATAATATCAACTGTTACTTAAATCAATTTGTACTTTACATAATGATGGGAAGCCTTATATGTGCTAGATCTAAAACAAACGAGGATACCATGATTGTGGCGTATTTGTTGTAAAGTATATCAAAGTTTATGCAGAATCTAACAATGACAAATATGCTGTAGTCGTGCAGTTCAATCTTCTCTGCTTGTAAAAACATATCGATAAAGTTACCTCAATTAGTATTGTTGATGTTACTTCGATAAAGTTACCTTATTTTGTGTCATTGATGTTACCTCGATTTGTAGTTTACTAAGTCTAAACATCATGTCAATTTGTTTATTATTTTTCTTTTCCGCCTTTTATGAATCAATCATTATGCAAATCACGATAGGACATATCGTTCATATAGACAAAGCTCGTAATAGTAAATCGTGATAAGACAAATACTGTTATTCTATGAAACTTAAAGAATTGTGGTTGTAAGTCGATTTATATTTATCAAGTTACCTAGATTTGTAATTTACCAATAAACATCATGTCAATTTGTTTTTTCCTTCTCTTTTTCGCCACAACAACATCTATGTCACGTGACAATAATTTTTGTTTGCTACAAATAACAGTCTAATCTATTGACGTGTTTGGTCAAATCAGGGTAATTATTGATTTTTTATTTCAACCCAGATAGATTTTGTATACACAGTCTTACGAAATTTGTATACAGTTTTACAAAATTTGTATACACATTCTACAAAATCTGTTACAAATCTCTATACATCATATTACTCCTGGAGGGTTGCGTCATTCATTGCCTTCTAGGTATTCTTTCCGTTTGAGATTTTTTCTTTTCTGCAATTAGAAACTCCTTCAATTTTTTGCATAGTTATGTGCAAAATTCTGGTATATCATCCTGCAACAAAAAGGTAATGTGAGACCAATATATAAATTGAGTCCCCAATAATATAAGATAATAAAACATGTTTAAGTGTAGAGCATACAACGTCGAAATCAGGTTGTTGTTCACTATATATTGCTTCAATATACTTTATTACAAATACGCCACAATCTATGTCATTATTTTGTAAAGGAGCATTGTGTGCGCAGTGAAACCTTCACTCGCTAATGTTGACACCCAAGACTTCTTTGACGAATTCCTCCTATGGTTAATGCAGAAGCAAGTAAATTTTGGGCCACCGTATAAGATACAATACACTTATAGATAGAAACTTACAAAATGAATAATGTCACATTGTATACCAATGTGAAAGTCAAATGAATTGTATCACCATATTTGTTTTTTTCGTAAATCCATCATATATAAGACCCAATGCTCACAAGAATGCCAGAATATAGGAATCAATATCTACAAATCGATAATAAAATATCTTACAAATCGATATAGAAATTCATATTGATAGCTTAGAATCATCACACAAATTGATATTAAGAATAAAAAAATGTCTTAAATCAATATAATATCTTGGACAACAGGTTTCTTCACTTACCTTTTCACTTGACCAAAAGTCTCCCCAGTGATCATCGTTACCCCAACATTGTAGTTCATCTTGAAATCCAATGGCGTATGGCAGTCGGTGGACAAAACTTTGTTGAACGAAACAATGATAATAGTAAGGTTAAAACATGAAGCAACAAGAGTAAATAAAATAAATAAATAAATTGTTACGAGAACCAATATACCATGAAATAAGGGGTGACGATGCATCTAGTATTGGTTGTTGCGCTGCTTTGAATATATATGACAAAATCGTATATAATCTGTTTGTAATAAATATGCATGTGTTAACATACATACCCATGACATAAGTAAATATATAACTGATAGTGGTTTCATACGTACAAAATTACTAATAGTGTTTTCTTCTGCAAATTCATCTTGCATCCAGTTGATGTTATCTTGGAGCTCTTTGTTGAGTTTTCGGATACCTTTTTTTTTTATGTTCCACTGACATTAGCAGAATATTTAATAAACGATATTGCAATTCCTTTATATAGTACAAAATGTAAATCAAATATACACCATAAAAGATACAAATTTTGGAAAAACTCATCACGAGGTTTAGAAAATATACGCCTGATTCGCCATCGCGGGCCGTGTAGCTTTCATCATCTCTTTACTCGCCATCACTAGTCGTGTAGCTATCATCGTCTCCTTCATCGCTATCAATACCCTCTTTGTGACAAAGTAGGTTATATGTTCGACCCATGAACACGTTGTTTATAAAGAAAACATCGGTTCATCTGTTGCTTACTCATGAAGCAAAGCGAAGTGACACTCTGCTGAACTTGTGCGATGTGTCATTCATTTATAAAGGAAACATCATTTCACATACCACTCATTTTAAAAAATCATGCACAAATAAATTGCATTGCACATTAAATTAAAAATGTCATTTCATCTGCCTTTTACAACAAAAAATTATAACTGGTTGCAAGCCAACATTATCAATTTGTGTAAATCACGATACGACATATCGTTCACATAGACAAAGCTCATCAACGCAAATCATGATAGGACAAATCTTTTCCGCTTTATGTCCATGGTTGTACAAATCGTGATAGGACACTTCCTCTATAAGAAACAAATCATGATATGTTATAAAAAGAATTATAGAATTATAGAATACTATGTCATAAAAAAACTATAACTGGTTGCAAACCAATCGATATCAAGCAAATAGCGATAGCACGTATCGTTACAATGAAATCGATTTGTAACTGTTACTTAAATCAATATCAAGTTGTAAATCAATTTGTATTTATGAAGTTACCTCGATTGATAATTTGATATGTATGTATAGTAATTTCAATAAATTTGAATTTAGTTTTGTGGGTTTGAAATCCAAGTTACAAAAAAAAATGACTAAGTGTTCTGCCGACCCTAGTGAAAATCATATTCAAAATTTATTTAAGAAAAAAATAGTATTTCTGAGAAAGAAATTTAGATAAATTAGTATTTGAAAGAATTTCATATGAATTTAAAACTAATTTGGTTTGCATGTAGAGTTATTTAATTTAAACTTGAAATGCAGTTTTCAAAATTTTGAAATCCAAAATATAAAATAAAACCAATTTATAAAATAAGAAAAAAAGGTGGAATGGAAAATTGAATTTAATTACAATCCATAAAATTGTAGAGGTCCATAGCTGGGCCGTCTGATCCTATGTGGTACCTCATATTATAGTTAAGAAAAAAAAGTTAATTTAATGCTTTAAATTGAAAGCTTTTAAAAGTTACTAAAAAGCACATTTTAAGAGCAAGTCAAGACTTGCCAAATATCAAAGGGTAAGACCTCCCAAGGTAGGAGACATCCCATCCGAGATCCTTCTAGGATGGGCTGAGTGTTAAAAAGAAAGGAAGAATAAAATTTATGATAAGGAAAGTGGAATAAGAAAAGAAAGAAAAAAAGCACAAAGAAAAAAACAAATAAATACATGAATTTACGGAAAGGAAAGACCCCATATGGGGGTGTCAATCAACCTATGGGAGTACATATTATATTATAGACATTATACATATTACATAGATTGGTACTGACCTAAGTTTACTAAGTAGAAGAAATTTTTTTTATAAGGCAAATGAAAAAAAACAAAGAATAGGAACCACGAAAAAACTAAAAGAAAGAAAAGTTAGAAGGGATTAGATCAAGGGCTGAGATTTTCCCCAGTCCTCTTGATCTAGTCCCTACACCTTATAAAAAAGGGAGGAGGATCTCAAACCCCCCCCCCCCCCCCCCAATTTTACTCTCTTTGATTTTTTTTCTCTAGTCTCTCTCAATTCTCTTTGTTCTTCCTTCTCTTCTACTTTTTTTGTAATTTCTCTCTTGCACAACCAAGGGGTGAATCTACACACATTTGAGAAGAGGGCTGAGCATCAAATCGTAGCCCCCACACGAAGCAGACGAGCCAATTTGATTGGAAAGATCCAGTTTTTTGGCTAGGAGTATTTTTGGGAAAAAGGTAGGAGGTTCTATGCTCTACACGTAGATCAGAACTCGTAGGCGCAAGTTTATTTTAATTTCTAATTAGATAAACCCTTTACCAAACCTCTTATGCGAGAATTCTGTGTCGGATGCATTAAAATTAGAATAGAGAGCATTTTCTGAAGAAAACCCTTCTTAGAAATTGATTTTGCTAAAATTGGTTCTCTTGAAGCCTATAAATATTGGTTACAACAATTATATGCGTGCATACACTCTGAATCAGAGGTTCACACATGCATATACGTGAGAGAAAAGCTATGATTTAAACCCGATAAAAAATATATATACAAAATGGGCATTGGGTTCGAATACGGGCAAATCAGGCTTAGTCGATTAGCCTGCATTCGAAGTATTAAGATTGTTCAAATAAATAGTTTCCATAAAATTGGAATTTGGTTAGTGAAGAAGGGTTTGATCTGATTTTCCTAGAGGAAAATTAGTTCAATTCCCGAGGAAAATATTTTACTTGAAATAAAAACGTAAAATTTAATGTATGTCGTGTGTTATGAGTTTTTAATAAATAAAAACTATTTTGAAATATAATAGGGTAATATATATTATTTTCTTGTAAAAAATTTAGTTAGATTGCTTGATTTAATGTTCTCATTTATGTTGTATGTTGTATGTTGTTAACTCTATGCTTAAAATTGAGAAAAACACCAAAAATACTTATGAGAAAATAGTATTTAGGAAGATGGAACGATTTTCCTGCCTAACAGCTGTGAAAATGAGATTTGCCTCTAATGGAATATATAAATATCATGTATTAGAACTTTTGACATTATATTGAATGCTTGGTCATTGAAATTTTTTGAAAATATAAATTCGGCTGGCCTATTTTTTTTCACCCAAATGCATATTACCCACTATTTCGTATTTTTGACCTGACACCCAACTGATGAATCATTTGTATCGCTCTCATTGAGAGAAGTTTTTATGAATGATTTATTACATTAAAAAATCTAACAAAATTTTAAACAATCTGTGAAATTTTGAGTTTTGTTCTCAAACTGAGCATTGAACTGTGATAGTCAAAAATGAAAAGTACAAGCATGTATTAAACTGGTTATATCTCCCTAATATGATTTTTTTTTATGAACGGTTTATGGCATAAAAAAGCTGAAGGAATTTTCTACAACTTATCAAAATTTTAGCTCTGTCTGTAGACTGTGCACTTCTCTGTGATAGTTGTAACAATCAAACAAATTTGAGGTTCAACGGATCCCAAACTGGCTAGAGGCTCGGTTAACAATACGTGTGATGTTTCTAAGGTATTCAAGTATACTTTTTTGAATTGTATCATGCTGCATGTATACTGTTAAAATAATTTTTATGCAAGGATTGAGTGTCTAATATGGGGCACGAATTCAATAAAGTGCTCATGCACTAATGGGCCTTTGTTGCCATTTGCTAATGAACTGGACTAAAAGAGTCTGAATTATGATTGAATATAGATGCTTGATTGTTTATGAACACTGATATTAAAATGAATGAAATATATATGATAATGTGAATGTTTGGATGCATTTAGTTGTCAAGATCTTTGCCTAATGATGAATGTATGCTTAATTCAAAAATAAAAGAAAAGAATTATGTAATGATACATAAAATATTCTTTTTTAAGAATGTGCATCCATGTGCCGAGAAGATGCTGAATCCTTAAACCGGATTCATAAGTGCGTGTTGCATGAAATTAATGAATTAAAAATGAAGTTTATCCATGTGACACTAAGATATGATGCTTGTAAGGAGATGGCAAGCAATACTTTTGGCTTTATGGACATTGTGTTTGAGCATGAAAGATTACTCCTCCCCAACCACGAAGATAGAAGAACCCTCTACATTAGACTACAATGTGGAGAATAGAAACTCAAGAATAAAAAATTGATGCATCGAGATGACAGTGTTGGGAGCTCTCTTTCGAATTTTGCAATAGTAAGTTCATGCATTATTAACTATTCATGCATTTTAAAATGTTTACCTGCTTTTGATTGAAAGAACTTTGCTAATGTGAATGATTGGGAAGTTTGTAAGCATTGGATCATGTTTAACTTTAAGGTGTTGTTTATATTAAGCATGTGTAAGTATTGGAAAAATATCTTGCATGTGTGTTTTAATTTATGTGTAATGAATAACGCTTTTCTACTAAAGACTTGTTAAGTCTGACCCTATTATTAAAACAATTTTCAGGTAGCGAATAGAGGACCATTCGATTGTGGAAGGTTGCGGTGGGAACCGAGCCAAATCTTTCTCCTTTTTTTGATAGTATTTTGGATTAACATTCATGATTGTTCAAAGACTCTGCTATTATTTAATTTGAAAGTTTGTAATGGACATTTATTTATTATGGATGTTAAATTTTAAATTTGAAGTTTATTTAAAAATGATATGATAGATCTGTAATACGTCAAAGCTTTTATCCCATTTTAAATTTTAGCTGCAATTTTTAAAACCATTTTAAAAAAATTTACACAATTTTTAGAATAGAAATTTTGGGGTGTTACAACTTTAATAAAGAGAAACAAAGACCTTCTTATTTACACTGTCTTGAAATAAAAATATGTCATGATAATGCATAATTATATCCTGAATAAAGTTGCAAGTTTCTTCACGGTTGTTAACTTTGAAACATGTTGTATGGTTCCATGTTAAACTATTCCATTCCTTGATAAACTATATTATAATTGTACCATGCCTAGATAAATTGATATTAAATTATATCATGCTTTAATGAATTATGACATCTTATATCAAAATGTACCATGCCTTGATGAACTGTGACATCTTATATTAAATTATGCGAAATATAATTAATTCAATGTATCAAATGTGCATGCTTGAATTTTTGTATGCATGTTTTGATTCACGTACGCATGCTTTGAAGTTTAATTTATGAACATATAAATAATATAAAATGTGATGTTATGATGTGATGAGATATCTGACATGATTCAAGTATAAATTGATTGAATGCATTAAAATATACATCATGAATATTTGATTTGATGAATTATGTTATCATTAAATGTGTCCTTAGGGTTTCATGTCCTTATCAACTATGGACCCTGGCAAAAGATCATGATTGAGCATGTTATACAAGTTAGTAAATGACACATTATACTAAGTTACTTTGCAAATGAATGCATTATGTTCTCTTGATTGATATATATCACATATGTGTACCATAATTGAAGTATAACATGGATATCTAATTAAATAGATTATGTTATAATTAATATGATATTTGTTTTAGTTTTATACACTCACCATGTGTTCTGATGTAGACCTACCAAATTTACACGAGTCTGACCCATTTTATGGGCATACAAGTGATTACAAGTTTACCTGTGATACAGATCCATGATGTTGCGATGACATCAACGAGTTAATCATTTTCCTTTTTCAGGCACTGGATTTGAATACATGTTACTATTGTGTTTGTTTTGTAATACTATGTTCTTGTAGAATTAAAGTATTTTAAATGAGACATGTTATGCACTTTTAAACTTAGTATAATTGTTTTTTTATGGAATGTAACATGCCTGAGGTTTTGAACCCAAGTTAAAAAGGTTTTCACTAATGATTTTAAAGACAAAAGCTAAGTTTTAATTTTCATGTGTTTTTCTAAGGGTTAAAAATCTTGAGGCATTACACCCAGGCTGGAGTACCTGTACCATAGACGTTGCAGGTACCTGGGAGGATCGACTAGCTGAGTGTTTCGGTCGTGATCGACATGGGGTCCATGCACAACCTATTGTGGGCACAAACCGCCAAGAGGGACAAGTGTCAAATGATGACCCAATACCCTTCAAGGTGATAGTTGGGAACAACAACAAGTTGCGATGTACTGCCCTCTGCCCCGCCATCTATTTGGAGATTCAAGGGATTATCCTGATCAAAGACATGTACATCCTATCGATAAAGGGCACAATTGCGATGCTTGGGGTTCAGCGGTTGCAATCCTTGGGTTTCGTCTGCTGGAACTTCAAGGACATGACAATGCATGTAACGCCCCAGATTTCCAAAACAAAACTTGGTCAAAATTTCATGAATTTCTTTTTTTTCTTTGCAGCGCGATTTTTACTAGTGAAAATAAACGATAACGAGTCATCAATTTTAGAAAACACAAAGCTAGTCACATGTATGTGTCCAAACACTCATTAACCACCAAAGTATTGCATTTATCAAAACAAGTTGTTTATTATAAACATAACTGCTTGGAAAAGCAATATTTTATGAAACTGGTTTTAGAAATGAAAAGGTTCAACACTGTATCTCTATCGCATCACAAGTTTAGTACATGTATCTCATATAAAATAGTGTCAGAACCATTATTGGTCTGGTAGAAAAGCATTCAAATTCAAAGAAAATATAAATTGTGAAAATACAAGAAACCTCTTAGGGTCACAATTTGAAACAACATTGTTCAAGTCTCTACGACTTAGCGTATAGTACGAAAGCCTCTTCACGACCATGGTTGTAACATCATAGCTAAAGTCTCCATGACTTGGCATATCAGTATCCCACGAATCCAAGCAAGAGCTCCTCGAGCTTAGCTTAGCCGTGCATATACAACTTGGATCATTTGCCCTATCGGTCCAATAGTATACCGTTATCAATACCTTTCACAAGGTTATGCATGAATCATCATAACAACGTACATTCATTCGTTCATTCATTGTTGAACCTATAACTAATGCATTGTTTCGATATTAACCGTTCACCCCCTAGTACTCGAGAGATGCATAAACTTTGTCATCAACACGATATTTTGGGGGTTTATTATGCTACATATTTTATATACCCTAGAGGCCTGATGACCTTATCCATGGTGGGGTAGTCGTCAAAGTTTATACTAGAATAACCCCACGAGGCCGGTTCAGATGCATCCTTCTACTGTAGTAGTAGGGTTCAATCTCTAGATCTTAAGGATAACTAGACCTCCAAACATCCTGAGTGACGGGAGGTCCCCTGAACTCTTTGGTTCATACATAATTCATAGCACTCACGGTTGTACCATCACCATATGCCACAACGAGCATAAGTCATGAAAAGGTTAGGTGGCATAAGCTTTCTCAATAGGACTTTGAATGCCACTTGGGCAATCCAGAGCATTCTGTACCAAGGAAAATATGTACTCCAACCCCATTCAGTATTTTAAAGAATGGATCACCCGTGTGGTCCAGGGACAATAGTTATGTTTTATTCATATGCATGCAAGACCCTGCTCTCGACATCTACAACCTTTACGAGTGCTTCATCCCTTTCGAGTGGAAAACCAACTCTAGCATAACGGTCCTTACGAGTCTTGTTGTATAATAGTGTTTCACAAAGACATGCATAGACAACGATCACTTTGGATCGACTACTCGGCGTATGTAGCTATTCTGAGCACTGGTCTATTTAAGGCACAATGACTACTCTAGCGCGTCAGCCCTTACAAGTATAGTGCCCTTATAGGTGGAGGTGAAATGAGCAATTCAGACAAGGTTTCGACAATAGGAGCATCATCGTGCCAATCAAACTAGCTCAGACAAGTATTTTGCAAGAAATTTTGGCAGCACTTCCTCTGTTTGACAAAGGAAGCGTGATGGTCATTTTTACTACAAAAAGTAATTTGTCAAGATTTTGGCAGCACCTCCTCTGTTTGACGGAGAAACCGCTACACACTTTTTAAGCTCAATGAGCATCTTTCAGAAAATTTGACAGCACCCCTCTCTTTGACGTTTAAAAGTGCTACACGCTTTTAAACTCGATGAACATCTTTTTTCAAAATTCGACAACACTTTCTCTCTTTGACGAAGAGAGTGCTATGCTTAATCGAGGATGGATGCACATCGTCATGCGTACTTTGCATCCACCATGGTTTATTGGAAACCTAGGCCTTAGTTAGGCCATACACAAGTGACTTAGATATTTATGTAAAAGCAGTTTTGCGCAAAGAGTGAAACCTTTTCAATTCATCAAACAAAGTCTTGATCGATTATGAGTATATAAAATCACATTTGACAATAGGAGTTGATCTCTGTTTGTATGCTTACTTATGCGTAGCTATATATAGTATAAGCAGAAGCCTATGCATGATATAACACGACGGCATAAGTAAAAACACATGTAAGGTTTGACTGGTGAAACTGGACTAAATAACTTGCAGAAAGTAAATATGTATATATTGCAAAAAATAGGAGCCTTTGTACCATTCAACACACCGATAATCTCAAATACATAAGCAAATACATATATATTACAGAGAGCAGGTGCCTTGGCACAGTTCAGTGCGACGATAATTTTAAATGCATAAGCAAATACATATATATTGCAGAAAACATGAGCTTTGACATCGTTCGACATGACGATAATCCTAAAATCATGAGCAAATATATATATATATAAGGAAGAATAGAACTTTGACACTGTTTAGTGCACAAACCTTCCAAAGCTAGGTGGCAGTGCTCCAATGAGGTAGTTGAAGCACTCCTAGGTTATATCCGACACATCCTTTACTTATGGTATGGTCACGACCAAGAGTGACTTTTGCAGAATTCAACGATGCATCGATACAACGAGGTTTAGACTAAAACCGGATTGGACCTAGTTTAGGTCCAGCTGAGTTTGAACCTACCTTAAGTGGGCTAGGCCAGATCAGATAGGTTGGACTTAGTCAGGGGAATGATAGAGGAGGTCAAGCAATCAGGGCTAAGGGGATTTGTCATAACTGGGTTCGGTCTACTCAATCTAGGTCAAGTAGGTTTGACCTAGGCTAAGACTAAGAAAAGGAAAGAGAGAGAAAATCTAGCATAGTAGGTCAAGTGGTCTTGACCAAACTGAGCTTAGCCTAGGCTAGGTAAGTTCAAGTTCACTACAAGTGGGCTTGGTCTAGGCTAGAAACAAGAGAGAGAGGAGAGAGAAAGAAGAGAGAAAGAGGGTTAAACAATTTTCTAAAAGGGTCACATCTTATTTATAGGCAAAAAGTTTGGGTCTTGGACCCCATGGGATCTGGATCCGATCCAGATGCCCATTTGGTTCAAGATCCAAATTTGGAGATAAAGTAATAAAAAGACTTTTATCTCCCTATGGGGCCCACCTCATGATTCTATGAGATATTTATGTGGGGTCCATAGGATATTTTTGGTAAGATATTTTTGTGGGACCTGCCGAATATTTTTGTGGGTCTGGAGTATTTTTGGGATTTCGTCAATATTTTTTACAAAAAATATGAGTATACCATTTTCTTTATATCAACAAGATTAAGCAAGTTGGCTCGTTAAAACCTTCTAATTTTGTCCAGGTTGAGAGTTATAGCTCCTTGACTGTTTGAGCATATATCTCTATGGGTATATACGTTATAAGTATAATTGGTTCATTGAAATCTATTTGTTTTGCATTTTGGGTTCATGTGATAATTTTACATAAAATACTTAGTTTTATTCAAAATGTTCACTAAAAATTGTGAGTCTTATAATGCAGTTCAAGTGTGGGGGCCGATAAATCGAGATTTGTGCATGTCTATGAGTGCCCCTGCTATAGTTGAGTCAAAGCAACTCACCAAGGTGGTAGAGGAGGGTGTATCCCAGATCTATGTGATGATGACGATGGATGGGCCGATCCTCATGCTCAAACAGACTTGAGCAAACCTGTCGGAGCTATTCCAAAAATTCAGTACCATCATCGATGAGCTGAAATGTCTTCCTCCCCCATGGGCCAATGACCACATGATGACCATCATGCCGAAATCCAAACCAATAAATATTTGGTCGTACAAGTATGCATATTCTCAAAAGTTGAAGATTGAATGTCAGGTGCGAGAAATGCTTAAGGACCGGACCATACAGGCCAACAAGAGTTCATATTCTTCTCTAGTCTTGCTAGTGAAGAAAAAGGATGACACATGGAGATAAAACATGGAGAAGATGCATGTATGCTGTAATGGAAAATACAAAATAATAAAAGAAATGATAAAAAATATAATCAGGTTAGCCGAATAGAATAAGGAATCAACAAATTACTGAATGGGGATCAGTAGGTGATCAAAACTTAGATGAAAATCAGATATGACAGAGAAACTGAAATAAAAAGAGGAGGATCATAATAATACAGGGCATAAATTGAAACCGTAACCAACATATACAAAACCCCTAAAATAACGAAAAGGGAGAGAAAATAGAAGAAAGAAAAAAAAAGAGAAAAAAAATGTTGGAATTCAAGCATTCCTGATAATATTGCACACGTATGGACTAATCTTGGCATAAGCAAGTCGGTACCACCAGAAGTGCCTTGTTGGGTCGATGAATAAGGAAAAAACCAATAGAAAATCAGAAATAGCAGAGAAAGAGTGCTTACCGTGTTCAACAAAAATCCTGAAGGATGGGGAGGAGAGATCGGCCTTCTGGCTTACTTTTATTGATGGAAGTGTTGATCTTCTTCGCCCGATCAGAGGGAAGAGGCTCAGAGTTCTTCAATTGTCCAAAAAGAGAGCACCAGAAGAGGAGAAGAATAGGGGAAGGGTGCATGCTATCGATTTAGACAGGTGGAGAATGGATGCCATCCCCCCCTCGAGTGAGACCCTTGTGCTTGTTTATATAAGAAGAGGAAGAAGGATCGAGAAGGGTGCGGTTGGAGACAGACGAGTGATCTGTGAAAGAAGAAGCAGATGGAGGGATCCCCGACTTCCTTCCCTACGACCTCTCTTTCACAACAAGAGGCCGTTGGGCTTTTGCAAATCTGGTCCAAAATTTTGTGAAAATTTCTGAAAAAGTGGCTCTTCTCAAAGCTTTCTCAAAAGGGGTTTATACAAAACAATTTTCTCAAAAAGGGGCTTCTAAACTATTTCTTTGTATTTTTCTTTGTGTTTTGATTTTTTTGTTCTTTTTCTTTATACTTTATATTTTTTTTTGTGTTTTTGAAATAAAAACTCTAAAAACCATGGGAAAATAAATAATTTTAAAACTATTTTTGTATTTTTGAGAAATATTTACAAAAGAGGGGTTTTCTGAGAATTCGAGGTTTATTCTTTGGAAATTTCTTCAAAAAACAGGTTTGGATCCAGAGTTTTGAGAAAATATTTGAGTGAGGAATATAGAGTAGTGGATCCAAATGGATACCGGATGGACTGTCTGAGCCATTTAAAAAATTATTTTTGGTATTTTTATAATTTTGTTTGAAAATTAGATAACGAGGCTTAGATTTGAATTTTGACATTGGATCTGGATCCGAAATTGAGTCAGATGTAGAAAATAGATTTTGATTCCAGTGAATCCAAGAAATAACTAGAATTTAGATTACAATTGACTTAATTTATTTAGAAAATGGGGGCCAGGGGCAAAAAGAGAATATTTATAAAATTTTGAAAAATTTGGGGTGTTCACACATCTCAGCAGCCTTCGCTTGAGAGTTAATACCCTTGGAGGAGAATACCTCCGATTCTAGGGAGGAATCGAAGGATACACATGTGATCTAACCATGAATGCGCATCTTACCGAAAATGGACATGGGAGATGAAAAGATGCAATCGTAGTAATGATACTATTGATAGACCGTTCGATCTAGTACGAACAAATATTCAAAACTACCCCTGACAAAAAGATATTATGAAGCTGATGACAATAATTTGCAATATCCAGGTGAATCGGTGATGTCATTGCAGGATATCATCGATTACCAATTGATGATATTGCCGTGGATGCAGACCATTTCAACAGATGCGAGGGATCCACGATGGGCAGTATCAACAGGGAGTTTGTTAAATCATAAATGCATATGAGATGATAAAACCACCGGATCAGGAGGGAGTGAAGCAAACATGCGATTTAGCATGAGCAAAATATCGTGAATAAAAGAACATGACATACAATCGAACATTATTGAAGCAAGAAAATTCAAATGTAAAGCAGGAAATCAGAATTTATAAGGAAAATCAAAGTATAAACAGGCAACTGATAATCCATGAGAGAATCAAAAGGGAAAGAGTGAAACAAAACGAGATTAAATTGAAATGCTATAAGATGGAAACAATCATCAAGAGAGAGAAAAAGAAATCAAGATGTAAACAAGCAATAAAAAATCAACAAGATAAAAAATAAAAGAGGAAGATTAGAATAAAACAAGACATCAATGAGATGCAGGGGATGCTGCTGTAATGTAAAACGAGGGAATGAAAGCAAGAAATCGAAAATATGAACATGAAATCAAGATCAATATGAGAATCAATGTAAATGAACAATCAAAACAGAAATTCGAGAATCGTATAAGAAAATGTTGGAATGATTCATTCCTTCGCTGTAGCACAAGGATGGGTTGAGATTGCTATAGGCAACTCAACACCATCCACGGTGCGTTACTGGGAGCCCAAAACAGAAAACCAAAAGAAAACCCAAAGAAGCAAAAGGGGAAGAAGGGTGCTTATCGTGGCTGGTTGCAGAAATTCTGAAAGAGGGAGCCGAGGCTTCTTCAGTAGCTTAGAGGGGAAGCACCAGAGGAGGAAGGGATCAAAGGGAAGACGAGTGGAGGCAATGAGAGGATGCAAGAACAATGGATGGTGGATGGATGATCTCGACCTCCCCTTGCGATCTCTTTTTATAGCGAGAGACCGTTAGTTTTTTTACAAATCGAGTATGAATTTTTTTTGAAAGTTTTCAAAAGAGTGGCTCCTTTCAAAAGGTTTTCTCAAAATGTGGTTTTCACTAAAAACAACTTTCAAAAAGGGGCTTCTAAAACTATTTTTTTGTATTTTCTTTTTGTATTTTTATTTTTTTGTTCTTTTCTTTGCATTTCTATATTTTTTTTGTGTTTTGAAATAGTTTTTTATAAAACTATGGGAAAAATCATGGTTTTTGAAATATTTTGTAAAACTTGGAATTTTTACAAAAGAGGGGTTTTTTGAGAATACAAGGTTAATCTTGAGGAATTTCTTCAGAAAACAGGTCTGAATCTAGAGTTTTGAGAAGATATTTGAATTTTGGCCCTTGAATCGAGGACTATAGAGTAGTGGATCCAAATGGATACCAGATGAACTATCTGAGCCATTCAAAAATTATTTTTGTATTTTTATGATTTTGATTTGAAAATTAGATAATAAGGCTCATAATTGGATTTCGATGTCAGATCCGGATCTGAAATTGAGTCAGATATAGAAAATGGATTTGGATTCCAGTGAATCTAAGAAATAAGTGGAATTTAGATTGAAAACTGACTTAATCATTCAGAAAATGGAGGTTAGTGGCAAAAAGGGAATTTTATAATTTTTTGAAAAATTTGGGGTGCTCACAATGGCATAACTACGAACTCGTAGTGACCGTACCTTGTTCTGAAGGCTGTCTTGGGAATATCATCATCCTTGATCCAGAGTTGGTGATATCCAGATCTGAGATCAATTTTTGAAAACACCTTAGCCTTTTGAAGTTGATTGAACAAGTCTTTGATGCGAGGTAGGGGGGAGAGATGACAATTTTAATGTATGAATTTTCAGAAATTATGGGATTACCAGAACTAGTCGGTCAACCAGAAGATCCATTAGAGCATCAATTCCTGATCAATGTCAAGGGTTTGGACCCCCGAGACTGATTAGCTTGTATGACAGGCCACTGATCCTGGCCTCTGATCCAGTTAGACGGAAATGAATATGTCAACCTGCTCGAGTTGTACTGCCAGTACGGGACCTTCGTTGAAGTTAGCTCGCTATCAAGGACAACTAGAGAAAGGATCCAGAATGCAATGGTCCTATCCACTGTAGAATTAGCCCTCTTCCCAGATGGACAAAACTACATGGACATCAGAATAATCCAGCTTATGAGAAGATGGGGAAGTCGACAGACCAACCGTCTCTCCATAGCCATGGTAGCTCTTGCTTTCCTGTATCGGGGTCTGACTCGTTTCTCACTTGGAGAATCCATCTTAGTTGAAGGATGCATCTACGCACTCCAATCCTGGTTCTTCCATCATGTTCCAACCCGAGCGAGCTCTTTTAGATACAATGGTCAAGAACTTCTTCCAGTGTCATAGTATCGGTCCATGATTGATAGCATTCAAGAAGATGACATAGTCTAGGACTATTTTGATCGACAATTATCTCCCCTCAGATACACATATGCTTATGGCAAGCGGTTCAAGTTGTTAGGACCATTCTTCTGCACTTACTACCAACTGGAGCGATGTGTTCGGCAGTTCTCCCAGAGGCAGCAGTACGTCGAAGCTCGATTGCTATCAGGAGCTATGGCAGAGTTTGATCTCACTTCCGCACAATGGTCCGGGGCATATCATTCTGCCCGCTACGGCTGAGACTCCTTTGTTTCTCTCAAAATCTTTCTTGGTCCTAGAGTGTCTGCCGATTATCATGAATGGTGGCAAATTGTTTGTCCTCCACCTCTTTGTCGAGATCAATAAAATCATATTTTCCTTATTTCAATAAAAATTTTCCATCTTTCTACTATGGTTTGACGACCTCGCCTAGGTAGCAAGGCACATTTTCGTTGTTTATTTCTCTTCCAAAGAATGACAACACAATTGTCATGATTCCTGCGCCGACTCAATCCCTAGTAATGGGATATCTTTTTCAAATCGTCTACCATATTTCCAGCAAATATTTTCCAAAAAATCAATTCCTTCAGAATCTAATCAGATCTTTGCCCTGCAGAGAGAGTCCACAACATTTGATGGTTCAGACAAGATCAGGCAAAAGAACAACAATATCTCAATACTCGTCAACCTCAGAAGAAGAAATGGGCTCCCCGCGATCCGATAGGAGTCAAGATCAGCAACAAGAGGATGATGGCATAGACCCGCAAATGTATGCCATGTTCCAAAAAATGATGATCAAGATGATAAATGAGCAGCCCAGGACCAGCTCAGAAAGGTATCCATTCAGAGAAAAGTTCCATGGGCACAGGGATAAGAAGGCTTCCAAGAAGCAGGTTCAGCCAGAGGAAGTTTCAGATGAATCAGATTCAACTGAAAACACCGATGAAGAATATGAGATACCTCCGGCATTTCAGAAACACGGCCGAGAACAAAGGAAAAGCCGCAAATCAAAGAGTCAGGTCGCAGAAGCGCCCCTGCAAGCACAATTCAGGGAAATGAACAGAGTGGTTAAAGATTTGCAAGCCCGCGACAAGGGCAAGAAAGTCTTCACTAGCGAAGACTTCTATGATGGCCTCGAAGGAGATGAAGATCTCGAGAACCTTCCTCATAAATTCATCAAGTTCGAAGGTTCTGGCGACCCGAAAGCTCATCTCGCCACCTTCTTTGTTGAGTGCTCAAGGTTCAAGAGGGACAACAGAGCACTATTCCTATGTTTCCTCCGTAGCTTGGAAGGAGTTGCTGCTAAATGGTATGCTGAGCATATCAACCCCATCGAGCTCAAGGAGTTCGATAAAGTGGTGAATTTGTTTATTGAACGCTTATTGTTTAACACGGAGGCGCTCCCGACATTAAGCCATCTCTGCAATCTAAGGCAGAATGAGAACGAAAAAGCACGAAACTTTATTCATAGATGGAGATCAGCCTGCAATAAAATGAGGGACCCTATATCAGAAAGGCATGCTCTATGCCTGATCCTCAACAACTTTTCTCAACCTCTGAGAGGATTGATATCCACTGCACCATCTCGAACCTTCATCGAGCTGACTGAACGAGCTGAATGGCTCGAGCTGAGTGTAGAAAATGGAGTCTATGAAGGCTTCATGTTTCCCAAACATAACCCCCAAGGTGAACAAAAAAAGAAGACGCACTTCACCTATTATGCCAACAACAACAACATTCAAAACTATTACAAAGGGCAGAAGAAAGATTACTGCTACGACGCAGGCAATTTCTAACAACAAAGATCAGAAAGGAAAGCCTGCTCCTCAATACAACAAGCCTCCTCAGCAAGATCAAGGGCCGAAACTGAGCGAGAAAACCAAACATGAAGGATTGAGTTACGATAGAAAATTCACTCCTTTAGACCAATCGCTCGAAGATGTGCTTGAGTACATGTTGTCAAAGGAAATGGTCAAGTTGCCAAGTCTGGCTGATCCCCCTGTGCCTATGGGAAAATGGAAAGATCAATTTTGCAAGTTCCACAAGACAGTGGGACACAACACTGAGAACTGCTTTGTTCTCAAGAACATTGTGCAGAATCTTATCGACAAGAATCTGTTGGTGGAAGGAGATGAAGAAGAGAAAATGAATATTCTCAATCAACCCTTTCCTTCACACACCACGGCAGTAGTGTCTGAACAACCATTCCTACCTCATGAACACATCAAGCCATGTTCTGTTCAAGACCTCCAGATGCAACATCAGGTGTCAGTACTACAACAAGCAGCTCCAACTTCTAAGAAGATGGACATAATCTCAGCATTTGGCAGGATGAAAGTGTCTGAAGAGCCCACAGAGTCATCCCCCAAGTTAAAAGGAATTCCTGACTTCCTTAATCAGTTCATCAAGCCTAGGCCGGAAAATTCAAGTCAAAAGCCTTTGACTGCTCTGTCCAATATTTCAATTTTGGACTTGACCAAGAATTCCCGCAAACACCAGCAAGTACTGGATGATCTGCTTAGAAAAATTAAAGTCAAGCCCAGTACCACACCTGAAGATCTGGCACAAATTGTGAATTCAGCCATGACCAATGCGCCAATCACCTTCTCGGATGAGGACCTTCCAAAGCCTCATTCCTTTTATAACAATGCCTTGTACATTGTAGTTCGAGTAAGAGGAATGACAGTACCCCATGTGCTGGTTGATGGAGGCAACAACCTCAATATATGTCCTGAAATGACAACAAAGGCACTAGGGATCAAGGACGAAGAATAGATTCCAGATCCTATCACTATCTACGGGTTTGACAATCATGGTCAAACAACTAAAGGCAAGATATTTCTGGAAGTATTCATCAATTACTCAGTGCATTCAATGCTCTTTCATGTGGTCAATGTACCACCCACCTATAACCTGTTGCTCGAAAGAACTTGGATTCATAATGTTAATGTAGTGCCTTCCACCCTTCATCAATGTATAAAATGGTCAAAAGGTAGAATGATTACAACAGTACTGGGAAAAGACCCAGAAGAAAGGCTCCCTCATCCCATGATCCCTCGACCATCATTCACTGCAGATATCCACAACATCAGGGAGAGTGAAGAAATCAGTCTCAGAGAAAGTCGAGAAATATTCCAGACAACATCAGAACTATCTCTGCACACTGTAGCCATGACCCGATGGAGAGATCCTGAATTCTTCAAGATTGGAGTCCGGATCAACTACAGTGCCATCAAAGATCATCCGTTGTTTCCACAATTCATGAAGGCAAGAAAGGGATTTGATTTACTTCTGAAGCATGGATATCAACCCTTCAAAGGACTAGGCAAAAATAAAGATGGTCGCATTGAACCAGTGATCCAAAAGCATCGTCCCCATAGAGCAGGACTAGGGTTCTTCGGCTGGAGCTCACCAAAGAAGACTATTTTTGTCAAAGGGGCACATTGAGAACCATTTGTTATTTTCTTTCTATTCTTTTCCAAATAAATGTCTCATTCTATCAATGTCTTTGATCAATAAAATTTCGAGTTTCTTTGTCTATCTGGATGCCATTTGTCTCCTTTTCGTCTATCTCCTCATTTTATAATTTTAATGCCATTTTATGCATGGTTCTTTTCAAATGATTGTTTGTCTTATGATGGACAATTTTCCCTAAATCAAATTTCTTATCCAAAATTTCAGAATGTCTTCCCGAGCAATCAAGAAGCTCGTTCTCAATCCAAAGACTTTCTAGAAATTGGCAGCAATTCACCGAGTCAAAGCAAGCACAGAAGATAGCAAAGTTGCAAAGCAGTCAGATGATTACACAAAATTTGATCAGTCTCTTCAGGAATTACCAGAGTTTGCCTCAGTTCAGAAACAGGACGAACCATCTGCTCTAGTACAAGATCCAACTGAAGATGTCAATATCGGTTCAGAGGACAATCCCAAGATTCTAAAAATTGCTACCAGTCTAAGTCCGGAAGAAAAGGAAAGACTCACAAATTTTCTCAAACAACATGAAGAAGTGTTCGCATGGACATATGAAGATATGCCAGGCTTAGACCCAAAGTTAGTCAAACACCGCCTCGTTTTGAAGCCAGATGCTAAGCCAGTTAAGCAGAAGCTGAAAAAAATGGATCTCAGAATAGAACAACAAGTCAAAGAAGGACTCGAAGACTTGCTCAAAGCAGGATTCATTCGAACTATTGACTACCCAGATTGGTTAGCCAATATTGTCATTGTTCCAAAGAAAAGTGGCAAAGTGAGGATTTGCATAGACTTCAGAGACCTCAATAAAGCAACTCCGAAAGATGATTATCTACTTCCAAGCATTGATCTTCTAGTCGACAACACAGCATGACATGCCATGTTCTCCTTTATGGATGGATATTCCGGCTACAATCAGATTAAGTTGGCCGCCCACGACCAATCTAAAACTTCCTTCACTACGCCTTGGGGCACTTTCTGCTATACAATTATGCCTTTTGAGATCAAGAATGCAGGAGCAACGTATCAATGAGCAATGGTCGTAATCTTTCACGATCAGATGCGCAAAATCATGGATGCGTACATTGATGACATCCTCGTGAAATCCAAAGAGGAAGATCACCTTGAAGCCCTTGATCAAGTTTTTAAGTGACTCATTCTTTATAAGTTAAGGCTTAACCCTCAAAAGTGTGTTTTTGGAGTCGAATCAGGAAAACTGTTGGGTTTTCTGGTAAGCAAAAGGGGAATTGAAGTGGACCCAGCCAAAGCAAAGGCTATCATTGATATGCCACCCCCAAAAAATCTCAAAGAATTGCGTAGCCTTCAAGGACACATGCAATCAATTCGGCGATTTATTTTCAACTTGGCAATGAGATGCGAATCTTTCAACCACTTACTCAGAAAAGGAGTGAAGTTCGAATGGGGACCAGAATGTCAGCAATCGTTCGATCAGATAAAGAAATATCTTCTCAATCCTCCTATCTTGAAGCCTCCAGAATTGGGAAAACCCCTTTTGTTATACTTCTCAGTCAATCAAGTTGCATGCGGCAAATTCTTGGCGCAATACAAAGAAAGCAGCTTAATAGAGCACACTATTTATTATGTGAGTAAGACTTTCATAGACTATGAGAAGAAATACTCTCAAATAGAGAAGACATGCCTAGCTCTGGTGTGGATGTGTCAGAAGCTAAGACATTACCTGCTGGCATCTGAAGTCAAAATCTTGTCCAAACTCAATCCTCTCAAGTACATCTTAGAGCAACCTTTTCTCAGCGGACGAGTCGCCAAATGGCAAGTCTTACTGATGCAGTATGACTTAGAATATGTCTCACAACAATCAATCAAAGGACAAGCAATTGCAGATCAATTGGCAGATTTTCCTCTGGCAGAAGAGGTGAAAGCCGAAGACGATTTCCCAGATGAGCAAATTTGCAATATCCAGCAGTCTCCAGTTTGGAATTTATTTTTCGACGGTTCCAAGAACATGACCGGAATAAGCATTGGAATTTTATTAATCACTCCTGAGAAGGAGATGATTCCATTTTCTCTCAAGTTAGATTTTCAATGCACCCATAATATGGCTGAGTACGAAGCTCTGATTCAAGGTCTAAAGATTCTATTAGACTTCAATGTCAAGAGAGTGCATGCCTACGGTGACTCATTACTCGTTGTCAATCAAGTTCGAGCCGAATGGCAAGTGAAAGATCAGAAACTATTTCTTTACCAGAAAATCATTTCAGCTCTTATCAACAAATTCGAAGAATTTCAACTTTTCCATATCAAGAGAGATTTCAATCAAGTGGCTGATAGCCTAGCCAACCTAAGCTCCATTATGGCATTCAAAAATGGAGAATCTTGTCGTTCCTTTGAAATTGGCAGACTTGTCCAGCCTGCCTTCCTTCCAACGAAACAAGTAAACCAGGCTGAGCAAAAGAAGAAGCCTTGGTATTACAACATCAAGAATTTCATAGAAACCAGTGAATTTCCTCCAAAACTCTCAAAGAAAGAGCAGCGAGCGATCCAACGTATGTCTACTCGATATTTCATTCTAGCCAATGTCCTCTATCATCGTGGGTTCAGTTCAGAGTATTCCAGATGTTTAGATGAAGACGAAGCCAAAGAAGTCGCGCGAGAAGCACACGAAGGCATTTATGGTGGCCACGTCGGCTACCAAACCCTGGTCAAGCAGATCATCAGAGCAAGTTATTATTGGAAGACTATGCAGCAAGACTGTTACCATTTTGTGAAGAATTGTGTTCAATGTCAGATACACACACCTTCTATTCATGCTCCAGCAACTTATTTGCAATCTGTTGTCTCTTCATGGCCGTTCTCTATGTGGGCCTTTGATGTCGTAGGTCCCATCACTCCCTCTGCTTTAAATGACCACAAATACTTCCTTGCCGCAACAGAATATTTCACCAAGTGGGTAGAAGCCATCACCCTTCGCACAGTAGAAGGCCGACACGTGGTCTCTTTTATTCACAAGAGCATCATTTGCCGTTTCGGCATCCCACACGACATCGTATCAGATAATGGCAGTCATTTTAAGAATGAAAGAATGAAGACATTCTGCTCAAAATTCAAAATCTATCATCATTTTTCTGCTCCCTACTATCCTCAAGAGAATGGTCAGGCAGAAGCCACCAATAAAATTTTAATTCGTATCTTGGAGAGAACTGTAGAAACAGGCCGTGACTGGCATGAGAAGATCCACGATGCACTATGGGCCTATCGGACCACCATTCGTACACCATCAAATACTACTCCATCAGAATTGGTCTACGGAACAAAAATAGTATTACCTCTGCATGTTCAGAAGCCCGCTTTGAAATTTGCTTCACTTCTAGAATTACCTCTTGATCAATACCAGCAACAATGACTAGTATAACTAGACTTGCTCGACGAGAGAAGGCTAAAAGTAGCAGAGCATGCTCAATCCTATCGCCAGAGAGTAGCCAGGCAATACGCGAAGTTTGTCATCGAAAGAAGATTCAAAGTAAATGATTTAGTGCTTCGATCCACAGCTTATCTCAAACATCATTCTGGCGAGAAATGGTCGCCAAATTGGGAAGGTCCCTATGTCGTCAAAGAAGCATTACCCCGCAACTCATATCGGCTCATCAATGCCGATGGGGTAGAATTGCCAGATCCCATTAATACTCGACACTTGAAAAAGTTCTATACTTGAAGCGTCTATTCTTCCTTTGTAATCCTCCTATTCTCTTCAATAATGATCAAACTTTCTTTTCCAAGTTACACTGGGGCATTTTTAAAAATTTTGTTCTGTATGCAGGCAAGATAAACAAATCTCTCATTTTACGCACTTGTGCATTCATGTGCATCAATTTGCATCCATTTGCATTCAATTGCATTAATAACAATTTGGTCAGTGTTGGGATTTCGACAAACAGTCCCATCATAATTTCTAATGATTCAAAATTGAAAGACAATCACCAGTACTGAACCAAAATCCAGCACTCAAACTCGTATTATTTCAAAATCCAGTGCTCGAACTGGGGTATTTTCAAAAATCCAGTGCTCGAGCTGGTAAATTCCCAAAATCCAGTGCTCAAACTGGTACATTTCAAAATCCAACTTTCAAGTTGGTCTATGTCTTTTTCCTTTTGAAGATTCAATTTCCGACTTGGGTTTTCCTTCAAATTATTTTTCCTTTTGAAAAATCGAGTTCCGACTTGGGTTTTCCCTTCAAATTATTTTCCTTTGTTGATCCGAGTTCCGATTAGTGATCTCTTTACCATATTCGAGCTCTGATTCGAGCTCTTCATTTTATTTGTTGATCCGAGTTCCGACTCGTGATCTCTTTTCCTTATTCGAGCTCTGACCCGAGCTCGTCATTCTCTTTGTTGATCCGGGTTCTGACTCGTGATCTCTCTACCCCATTCGAGCTCTGATTCGAGCTCTTCATTTTCTTTTGTTGATTCGGGTTCCGACTCGTGATCTCTTTACTTTATTCGAGCTTTGACTCGAACTCATCATTCTCCTTTATTGATCCAAGTCATTTCGATCCTTAGGGTCTGTCGATTTCTCAAATTTGATATTCTGCCCACCAATCTTCAATTCAAATCTTCGAATCATTCAATTTCCAATTTTGACCTTCGAGTCACCCAATTCTCCAATTTCGACCTTCGGGTCACTCAATTCTCAATTTCGATCTTCAGGTCACCCAATTTCGACCTTTTGGTCAACCAATTCTCAATTTCGACCTCCGGGTCAACCAATTTTCAATTTTGACCTCTGGGTCATCCAATTTCCGATAATCATTTTCTCAATTTCCAATTTCGACCTTTGGGTCAATCAATCCAATTTCAATCATTTTCTCTTGCAAGAGACCCTTTTAGGGAGAGTTCGAGCGAGCTCGTTCTTTTCGCATGCTATCTAATTCGTTCACTTAGCCCCTTTACAGGGAGAGTTTGAAGGGACTCGCGTCTTGATGAACCGTTTGCAAAACAATTTCCAATTTCACACAAGGAACCCTTTTAAAGGGAGAGGCTCGACGGAGACTCGCTTTCTTTGTGACCACCCCAATTTTTCTACTAGGCCATTTTCGTCATAAAGGACTCTCTTTTTAGGGAGAGTGTGATGGACTCGTTCCTTTCATGACCCAATTTTTCGACCTCGCCACTATCGGCCCCCTTTCCATAAGAGAAACCTAATATTAGGGAGATTTGACGAAAGCTTAATTTCTCTTCGAAAGTTTCTCTTGCAAACACCTCTTCTTCAGGGAAGAGAGAAGTATTTTTCATTTCCCATTCAAGTAAGGGCTAAGCCTGAGTCTCTCTTTTTGGGGAAAAAGAGAGGAGAATTTTTGTCACGGATGTGTTGAGCCGGACCTCAAATGCTCTCTTTCACCAAGGATTTCAAGAACATTTTGTCAATTTGTCAATCAAATTTGTTGATTTTAGATCTTTATTGCACAAATCCTTACCTCCAAGTACCTTCAGTATTACTTCCAAAAGAGTGAAGCTTTTGCGAAGAGAGATTCCAAAATTCAAATTCTTTCTATTGGCCAACCAAAAGGATGGAGGATAAATTCCTGATATGGCCAGAGAAGAAGATTCAATGTTATTGCAAAGCCACAAATGTTTGATATTGATCGCAGTCAATGGCACATCTTTAAAGACCATTCTTATGAAAATGAGGCAATGAAAATATCCTGAGCGCTAGAAAAAGAGAGAATTCACCCAAACCCTGTCTCCTCAAAATCACCTAAGCTGTAATTAAATATCCGCAAAAGGGATCTCTCAATTGTCGTTGAGATGAAGGCGAATTAAGCGAGTAGACCCCCGGGGTCAAAGAAGATTGGAAACATCTCCAAGATGACGGAGTTTGTGACAGATCCTTCTAGGGAAAGTCTAAAGCACTATCGAGATAAAGGCAGATGCGATGAACCTCCCGACAATCCCTAAAAGATATTTAATTTCAGCTATCATCCCAAGATCTCCAACCCGTGAGCCAATATCGTCAAAGAAGGATCGAAACATCTCCAAGTTAAAGGAGTTTGTGACGTACCTTTCCAAAAGAGAGAAAAAGAGGAAAAATAAAGAAAGAAAAGTCAAGACATCTCCAAAATGAAGGAGAAAACCCAAGAGAGCCAAAAGAGTGCAGAAAGATCATCATGAGAGAAGCTCACAGGATATCAAACTGCCAAATCTATCAAGAATCTTATTTAAATTTGTGAAATTCTATTATCAATACTCTTTCATCAATTGCTTCCATAATATCAAATTCTCTTTCCTGTTCGTATCAAGGAAATTGATAACTTCCTTGAAGAAGGTCAATTGCAAGCAATTTGGAGTCCCAATCTTGAATCTACGAAGTGAAACTCATTTGGAGGTAATGCTTCAGGTAGAAAAGAAGGAAGATTTTGCAACAATATGCATCATTTTCAAATATTTTGAATCAACAACAAAATTTTCAACATTTTGATGATATTTTCTAGCTATCCTGACGTGAAGTGAGAGCTTGATGTCCGTTTTCGATACATCCTGACACCATTTTAAATCCCTCTTAAGGACTTGATTCCTTCCCTTTTTTGAGAACATGAGCTCTCAAATTTGCACACTTCCCTGTGTCCCCACTGTCCAACCATAGACAGTCCCATTTCCGTTCGAGGTCGAACCACCAATCATTTCTCGCAAAAGGCAATTTCAAAAGCTATTTTGTCTCAGAAATGAGACGCCTAAGATCAACCCCTTTTCAAGCTTTAGGGACCCCACTTTCCTTCCTTTTGCAAAACCCCTGTCGGATCTATTGTGCAAAATCCGAAGGTTCCATCATGGTCTCTTCTTTCGAGGATTACATTCATTTTCCGCCCGATCAGGATAAGGGTATAAACCTGAGCCTCATTCAAAGCGGTATTTCATTCTCTGCCCGATCAGGATAAGGGTACAAACCTAAGCCTCCTTCGATGAGGTATTCCATTCTCTGCGCGATCAGGATAAGGGTACAAACCTGAGCCTCCTTCGATGAGGTATTCCATTCTCCGCCCGATCAGGATAAGGGTATAAGCCTGAGCCTCATTTGATGAGGTATTCCATTTTTCGCCCGATCAGGATAAGGGTATAAACCTGAGCCTCATTCAAAGAGGTATTTCATTTTTCGCCCGATCAGGATAAGGGTATAAACCTGAGCCTCATTTGATGAGGTATTCCATTTTCCGCCCGATCAGGATGAGGGTATAAACCTGAGCCTCATTCAAAGAGGTATTTCATTTTCCGCCTGATCAGGATAAGGGTACAAACCTGAGCCTCCTTCGATGAGGTATTCCATTCTCCGCCCAATCAGGATAAGGGTATAAACCTGATCCTCATTCAAAGAGGTATTTCATTTTCTGCCCAATCAGGATAAGAGTACAAACCTGAGTCTCATTTCTCTGAGATATTTTTATTCCCCAATCAGATTAAGGGTCAAAACTGAGCTTCGTTCCATACGAGGTATTTCTATCCCATGTAAGTTAAGGGCAAAAACCTGAACTTCACTCTCATAGAGTGAATCTTTCCTCTTCATTCTCCATTTCATATCTACCATGATTGCCAGGCTAATTTCTCCATAACCAGTCAGATCCTTCTTACTAGGGCATTTTTATATAGCCCAAATTTGGTGTGTTTTTCTTTGCCACTAAGCTTGGCGACAAGCCGACTTAGTAGCAAAGAGGGGCATTTGTAAACACTCAAAATTTTCACTCACCTCCCCGACATTTCCACCAAGCATCATCATCCAACCTTCGAAATCGCTGGAGGGCAAAATGGTCATTTTCTGAGCCTGAAACCCGCAAAAGTCCAAATTTCATCTGCAACTCTAAAAAATTCTCTATTTTAGCTCAGATGTTCAAAATCCTATCCCTGACAAGAGATGAGAATCTGCAAATCCTGATTCAAGATTACATTTCATAAGACATGTCATTGCATAGCATTGCATGAACATTTCATATCACTGCACTACACAGCATGTCATTTCGAGGTCCAGGACTCTCGATTTCAAAACCTTCAATCCAGATTCAAATTTCAACTCTTTTCAAAATTGATTACAAAACCCTGGGTCTTCAAAATTATCAATTCTTCCCATTTTACCCTCAGGACTCTGAATTTCAAAATATTTCCTCAGGAAAACGATCTGGATAGTTTTCAATATGAATTTCAGCCACTTCATCTCAGATTTTACCCTTTTGTCAGCAATTTCCAATATCATTCTTTTGCAAAATCACCCCATTGGGGCCAACTCTTTTCAAAATTTTTGTTTTGCCAATTAGTCTAAATTTTTATGAAAATTCTAAAAAGAGGTTTTCTGTCTTGTCTTTATTTCAATAAAGAAACAATGTGGGACCCACACTGAGGTGGTGTCACATAGGCTTTTCTTTTGAAAAACCTGAAAATATAGGAGCCTTGTCCTTGGATTGGCGCCACTGGACCATTCTCTCTCTCCTTCCATTTCCCTGCCATGTGTCAGCGTGGGGGTTCACCTAAAGGTGGAGCCACATGTCATTTTCTCTCTCCTTCCATCCTCCGACATGTGTCAATATGGGGCCACCTTAAGATGCCGCCACATGTCATTAGACATCATCTTCATTCTATGCCACGTGTCAGTGTCCACCATCTTCACTCTGTGCCATGTGTCATTCCAAGGTCACTCTGAGATGCCATGTGTCATGTGCTGCCCTGTCCAGAAAAAGTAGAATTGTCTCCTCCTGAGGTGGCGCCATCTGAGGTGTTCTCTTCTGCAGAAGACACATGTCACCCTCTGCTTTCCTCAGAAAAAGCAAGTGACACATGTCACTCTCTGCTTTTCTCAGAAAAAGCAGACTAACACATGTCTCTCCCTACTTTTCTCAGAAAAGTGACACATGTCATTCCTAGCTTCCTTCAGAAAAAGTAGATGTCACATGTCACTCTTGGTCTCCTGCAGAAAAAGCAACAAGTCAAAAAAATTCAAACACAAGCTTAGGTGGCGCAAATGCTGATTTTCCCCCATAAATTCATTTTTTATTTTATTTTTGAGGTGGCGCCACATGGCTCTTCTCCTCCTTCTCTTCCCTCCCGCCACGTGTCACTGCAAGATCTCCCAGAGGTGCTGCCACATGTCCACCCTCCATTCTTCCAGAGACAGCCTCATTTGAATTTCAAATCCTACCCTGAGGTGGCGCCATTTAAAGAGTCTCCTCCAGTTAGCTGACACTTGTCAAAAGCAGAACCATCCTGAACTGCCACATGTCCAGACCTCCCTGCATCAGAAAAAGTGGAAACAACTCTCCTCTGAGGTGGTGCAGTCTGCTTCCCTTGTTCCTGTCCTCTTGCCACATGGCAGTATGGAGCCATCCAGAGGTGGCGCCACATGTCAGCCTCTGCTCCCTCCAGAAAAAGCAAAGTTTTAAATATTCAAATTCCTCAGAGGTGGCGCCACCTGAGCCCACTACTCTGTTCTTCTGACACGTGTCAGTATGGAGCCATCCAGAGGTGGCACCACATGGCATGCTCCTACTTCTTCCAGCTTTAAATCTCAAACCCCTTTTGAGGTGGCACCATTCCAGAGCTCCCACTTGGCTTCATTTTTTTATTTTTATAAAAGTAGCCCACCATGAGGTGGCACCATATGAGAAGCCTCAGAAAAAGCAGATTTCGAATTTTAAACCCCCAAGTAACACCCTCTGAGGTGGCGCCATTTGGGAGACTCCTGCAGAGAAAATCAAGCTAAATTTTGAAAATTTTCAAACTCCTCTGCTGAGGTGTCTCACCCACAAAATTCACATTTTTATTTTCTCAAAATTCCAAATGGAATGCCCAGAGATGGCGCTACATGGAAGGCTCAGATTAAGCCTGTTTGAATTTCAAAATTTTCCAAAATGGCTACAAAACCATAGCCCACGCCCAACTTGAGGGAGACTCCTTTTGGATTTTGAACTTCAACCTGGATTTTCTTCAGAACTCGACTTTGCTTTACTGAATTCACGCCCCCTGTGGGCTCAGTTGAGAGGGTGCATTGAAGCACCAACCTTGCTTGCATCATTTCCAACTCAACCTAGGCATGTGGATCGATTTTCGCAAACCTTCTGAAGCTCAGATTGAAGGACAAGATAAGCCATTCATAGCCACTCACATCGGGAGTTCCAAAGCTGCAGGAAAACGCAAGGTGCACTTCTATTCCCATTGATTTCATTATAGTAATATCATTTCCCGATTCGTATTGTCACTTTGAAGAAAGAGCTCATCCGATGGATGGATCGAGCTATTCTCATAAAATGACACATATCAAAAGATGTTTCTTATGCTTTCTTGATTAGATTTTTGCATTCCATCATGTTCATGCATTAAGATAAGTTAGATTTACATTTTATTTCATTAAAATGGCATGTTCCTTGAATTTATTTGATATTTCATGCATTCAACATCATTTATGTAATTCCCTATTTTTGTCAGTCAGTCCACACGTCATCTCATGTATTTATTTTTTGTTAAACATTCTAAAAAAATTATAGTATGCGCCCTTAGGTGTCCTTAACAATCTGCACAAAATTCGGAATGATTTGAATTTGTTTACTGCGTTAAAAATTCAAAATGGTAGGTCGGGTTTTGTTACTCGGGATACGTTTTGAAAATTTATCTCCGACGTGTAAAATCGAGATCTCTCTCATATGAGATCTGATTTTCAATACAAAAAATGTCCTGAACTCGAGATGATGTCTTGTATTTACTCTGATTTTATCAAATTTTTTTGAATTTTTTTGACGTCTGACAAAAATCTGAGAGTTTGGGACACGTGTTAGAGATTGATTTGAGTCTCCGAGACTCTGGATCGACTTAAGCCGATGGGTTCTCTTTGGGTATTGCTCCAAATGCAAATCTGTAAAAAGTGAATGTCATGTTCGTGATGTCCTCTTTTTGCCTCTGAAATTTTATGATTTTTAGGACAGTCTTAGTATCAGTTTCAAATTTTTCTTGTCAGTCTCCTGTTTTGTTATGCTTATCTATTCTATTGATTTAGGCAAGTAATGTCGTTTTTTTATCTCTGTTCCTGTTGATCAAAGGTAGAAATCATAAAAATGAAAGTTGTTCCTGTAGGTGTCATTAGTTTTTAATTTAAATATCAGAAATTTCTATGGTCGGCTGCTATTTTGTATGCAATTTTACATCAGAACAGGTTGATTTTACCTCCATCAGAACCAAATCCCTATTTCTGAACTCACCGTAGTTCAAATCCTGGGGCTGTAAAAGCCAAAAGTGTTCATTTTCATGTCATTTGGCAGTCTGAAAATATTAGAGGTTTCTATGGTGTAATATTCGTATTATCACATTAAGTGTTACATTTGGTTCGGGTCCGTAGGCGAAATTCGCCCATTTTAGGATTTTCTGTAAATTTTCGCATCCAAACCATGTCATTTCGTGAGTTTTAGCATTCTAGGCTATTTATAAAGGCAGAGGGATGTTTCATACCGAATTTGGTGTGTTTTGGAGTTTGTTTGATGCCCGGTTTAGTCATATCATCAAAATAGGGCCCCGCGGGACCCTGATCCAAGCGAAAAACAAGCGAAATTCGTTAATTTTGATGAATGGTAGCATGTCAAAATTCTGATTTTACAGTCCTAATGTGTTTAGCAGCATGTCATCATGCCTCATACTGTATTTCACCATCATTTGGTTCAATTCAAATTTCAAAATCTCAATTCTACCAAAATTTCCTTAAAAAAAACCCTGATTTTAAAGGTATAATTTCAATATTAGGGGTATTTTGGTCATTTTGACCACAAATTCGAATTTCAAACTATTTCTTACTGAATTTCTCTCATTTACATCATTTCAAATATCAAGAAAGCATGAAAATAGGGTTTATATCCAATTAAATCCAATAATCTCAAGATATTATTAGAAAATATTGGAAAAACCCACATATTTGAGCTAACCCCGTTTCAAGTTTGGCAGAGACATTCAAAAGAGGGAGCTGAAGTCTGCAATTTCTTTTATTTCATTTAATTAGTGATGTAATAATGTAAATTTTGGAATAAGAGATTTAATTTTCTGCTTAGACTAGGATGCATATCATATAGTTTGAATTCATGCAATATCCTGATTATGTGATTCATGCATTTTATTTCAAAAGCACTATGGATGTACACAAATGGCATGCGCACCAACTCTTAGAGAGTTGATGAACTCGGTGGAGTCCATATTTACGGCCCTAATCGGAATATGGACGAGACCCAGATTCATCATCTTTCTACCAGTCACACTGAGCCTACACTCTTAGGCTATCTTCCAAAATTTCACCGCATATTTTCAATTCTACAAAATATTTTAGAATCGACTAAGTAAATTATAAACATATTCACGGCCCTAGTCGGAATATGTTACAATTCTACTTAGTTTATTCCTAAAATAGCATGTTTTCTGAAAAGAGGCTTTTACAAAATGGCATTCATTCATATCATTTGCATCATGAAATCACTGGTTTTTCTCATGATTTTCTCAAGAAAATTTCATTCCATGGAAATCAATTTCTCTAGAAACTCTGAAAATTTTCAAAGTTGGATTTTCCAAATCAAGTTTCCCATGATTTTCTCTGAAAAATATTCCTTTCTTAAAATTCATTTTCAAAAGGAATTTCTCATCTTTCTCAAGAATAAAAAAAATTGATTTTCAAGTGTTTCAATGATAAGATTCTCAGGATTTCAGTTTCCCGAGTTTTGATTTTCCATCTCCAAAGTATTTTTCAATGAATTTCAACCATTTTTTAAAGAAATCTTTCAAAACTTGAAGCTTTTCCTGACAAGCATTTTCCCTTCAAATGTTTACCCTTTTCTCAAGAATTCTTTCCATCTTCTAAAGATTTTCATCCATTCATGATTTTCCCACACCTTTATGAACTTTCTCGTGATTTCAAAACCCTTTCATCTGAGTTTCCTGAGAGATTGACTTTCATCCTTTCCTGAGAAATGCTTTTCTAACTCCAAAGCCTTTTCTAAGCATACATCATGTCTTTCCAAGTTGCATTTTACAAAATCTCATAACACATGCCTGAATTCTCTGTGCATTTAGTTTAGAACACAATTTTGATGATTTAACTAAGTCAAGCACATTTTGGTCCTTGGTTCAATTACCCCTGTTAAAGGCGGTAGGAACGGTTGAACCTCGTACCGACAGGTCGAGCCCCATCCCATGAATTTTCCCGCTATTTTAAAAACCGGAGGCGAGTATTTCAAAAAAATTTTCAAAAATCCGGTCAAGTTTGAATCGCGAAAGCATTTTCCTCTCTCTCCTGCAAGGGAACGGAACAAAGATTTTTTTTGCGACGATAACAAATCTTCTGTTCCAAGTTTAAAAGGTGAGTAGGTGAGGATAAGGGCAATTTTATCCAAACAGTGCACGTGAAAAATATGGTTGATGACACTAAAAAATACTACTGATAAATAAATTCATCATAAAAAAAGTGTTGGCGATAATTCTTGCTAATGACAAATTAATTTGTCATTATCAGAAGCTATTAACGCTAAATTTTTGTGCTAATGCCAATTTTGATTGTCTGAAAAAAATTGGTCAAAATAGGTCTGATTTTTCTAGCCATAATCCAGATGTCCGTTTGAGGCGATTTTGGATGAGTTGAAAAAATAACATCATATACTTTAATTCATCTTTTAACTGTAAACTAAATTCGATAATTTGGTAGTAAAAAATATGTTCAAAGTGGGCCCTAATTGAAAACAAATTTTTTTGTTGAATAAGTTACTTTGTTTTAGTTATAACTTTCTACTTCGATGTGCTGTTGACCTCATTTTTGGCATGTTTTAAAGATAGATCCTCTAATTTAATTAATCTTTTGGACATAATTCGTGAGGATATGATTTTGGAGGCCAAAAATGAAGTTGACGTGAGAAAAACTTTGAAATGGACTGAAAACACTAGATTTCGGTACACAATTCTTGACATAAAATGCCTTGGTCAAAATTTGACTGTCTACAACGTCGTGTGAACCTTTTGTAACTAAAAACTTGCTTAAAGTCAGGATGTATGTTTTCAAATGTATAACTGACCTTCACAAATGTCTATTGTGAGTGTCCTTACCTTCACATATTTACTGATTACATGTTTACATCACACATTTGGGAACATCCCTATATTTGTGCAGATACCATGCAAACCTCCTTTAACTAAAAACTCACATAAAGTATGGACGTAAGTCTGCAAATGTGTATTGAAATTTATAAATATGTGTTGTGAATGTCCTTACCTTCGCATGTTTATTGATTGCAGGTTCATATCACATATTTACGGACATCACGACCTTCATGCAGATATTACGCGAACCTCGTAACTATACTCATAAAGTCTAGATGTACATCTGCAAATGTATATCCTGAATTCACAAATAGGTGTTGTATTATCCTTACCTTCACATGTTTTCTTATTCGTATATAAAGTCATTAGTTGCTCTTTTTTTAATTTTTTTATTTCTCGTTAGAACCCTAGCTCTTTTCCTCTCTCTTAGATCGATTCTTATGCAATTCATCTTGCAGCATTCCGATGAGGTTGTGACAGCTTTTTTGTCAACTTTCTCATCTTTCGGTCCCTAGAAACTTTGAATAAAAAAGAAAAGTGAGTTTCATATGTTTTCTTGCATTCTTAAGGTTCTTATATATATATGTAACACCCCATTTATTTTTAATGAAAATTCAAACAATTTTTTTTTTTAAAACACTCAACTAGATAAATGAGGAGCCACCAAGAGCTTCAATCTTATTCCATCATAACAAAGTTTACTACATCAAGTTCAATTTTTCAGAAACATTAAACAGAAATGTAGTAGTGCCATGATTGCCTGACGATGCCGCCTTCCCTCACTCTGACTGTTCATTTATTTCTTCATCTGAAAACAGTAAACCACAAAGGAATCAAACTACCACTGTCTGAGTAAGATATAGTCCAAAATACATATGTGCAGTGTCATGTTAACAAGTATGTATGAATTATGATTTAACCGAAATTTAGTACTTATGTAAACATACTTTTCTTTTTAAGACCATCATGTCTAATATGATTTCTGAGTAAGAAATTCTATGATTTCAACTTTCCATGTTATGTTCCACTGGAACCCCTATCGGTCTCATTAGTTATTACCACATTTATTGGTTTGAATCTTCAGTTCATTCTTACCCTGTGGGTACACACATGCATTCGACATCGTAGCGGACCGAGATTATACGGGGGTTCATATGACCCATATAACTAGCCGTACGGATACCCAAAAGGGGCACGATGCTCAACCGAGAGAGATCCCCAATTGGCAAGAACTAGCATTGGATGCACCCATAACTCTTCTGCAGAAGACTCAGACCCACCACCTAGGACTCACTGGTGGTCCTGGTCCCCTAACTCCGAGGACTGGGGACCGGGTGAGACGCCTCGCTCTCACAACACAAAAATGTCCCACGGAGTGTGTATCACCCACTCTCTCCAAAGTGGACCATGGATCCGGTAACATACACTATGATCCAGTGTACCCAGAATCCGGGAATCCAGTAACATACACCATCGTGGTGTACCCAGAAACCCAAAGAGAAACCAGTACCATATACTCATTTCGGTATACCCAGTTCTCATAACTTGTCTTCTTTGTATTATAATATATATTATGTATGGCTAACTCGATGAAGTCTTCTTATGTCAGTTAGCTTACCAGATTCACATGTCTCTTTTGACATATAATTCTATCTCGAGTTATACCATACTCAGGTCATGCTCTACGACCCCTTCTGGGTGAACGAGCATTCAAACTCCTTTGGTTCTCACAACCATGTGCCTACCACCCTAGTTTGCCCACATTTATGGTTCACATTACGGGAGTGGCCACAACAGTCCTTCCGCATGATACAATAATGGGTATATACTTACGCGATATACAATGGAAAAGAGGGTCCATATATATATATATATTTCAGCAATTACAGTTTATGTAGCACTCTACCCGTCCACTTCATGGAAGCCACGGTAACCGGTATGACTATGCAAACCAATTGATGTGGTACCACTGAAAGCAGTGGTTTCGGTCTGCTGACTCACCACTATGAGTTTGCCAACACGAGACATTGGCCACAGTAGAACTCGGTTCTACTGAACCCAACCACACCAGCCACCACTATCAGTCCAGACCAGTCGAACTGGACTCCGACCGTCATGACCCAGCAACGTGCCATCTAGTTGACCTATTGCTAGCTGCAATAGTGGCTGGTTTCAAATTGAAATCCCACTATGTTATGTCATTAGGCGAACCACAACCGCGTCTTAAGTTCCAACAAGAACAATAAAAAAACAAACGTGTGTGTATATCCATCTAGGTGGGCATGTAGTCAACCTAACTCTTACATGTGTTATAAATATTAGGATGGTAACTAAATATTACCATTTGAACAGGTAATCGTTGAGACACCTTGGTCTGGACACAAGGTCACTTGAAAATTTCCTCTTAACACTATTTCATATGCTCAGTACGTGTATGTATAGAAAATTAATTCAATTCCTCATATACACACTAGACACCCAACTAAAACCAACCAGGTGGTGATCTGAATTTTTTTTCCTCTCTCTCTATATATTTATGTTGGAATCTGATTTACTTAACACCATCCATTATACGGTAAAAGTCCAAAGGCCAATTTCATTACTAACTACATAAACCAACCTTATACAATATGGTGGTTTGATGGTATAATTCAAATACAGGGATATCACGATTAGTGAGAATTGTGTTTTGTATACCTTGAGTGATACACACTATGTTGCACTTGGAACAACTAGAAAAAAAAGAAACTCTTCTCCATAAACCGATCCAGAAAAGTCTCTTCTATTAATTCATATCATCATCCAGATTTTGGTTTAATTGAGTTTCTAGACCTCTTACAACATTAATTTACTGGCAGCTCTCAATGAAGCGTGAGCAAGATATGGAACAATAAGGAGTAGGGCTAATAAGCCTACCAGATTTTCAGTAAATCATATTAAGTCCCATGATTGGAACTAGCCACGCAGGGTCTGTTTGCTCACTAACGGGGTTGCGACACACATAACCCCATCTGCAACTGGGTTCTAAAGTTCGAACTCTGCTCTATTGTTGGCTAGTAGTGAGGATGCCAGGACATCTATATTGCACATGGCCCTTCCTGGACGCATTTTATTTTCAGATTAAAATGAGAAATTCAACACTAACGTTTAAATCCATGCTCAGATCATACATGTAACCCGTTTAAACAAAACTATACGAGAAATGTTCCCCTTTTTTTTTCTTTCTAGAAATTTTTCTTTTTAGTCTAATGGTTACTCGATTTCAGGGGAGGGTTTGAACTACAGAATAAGCAAATCCATTTCATGCTTTAGGAACACATGACATTACAAATGTGTATTTAGTTGTGTATCCCCTACCTCGTGAGAGCGTGAATCCACCGAAAAAATGTTTGCCCTCTTCGCGGACGTTCGGTAGCCTTGCACCGACTTCTCGCCGGAATCAATGGTGGGAGATAATGAATGTGGGGAGTCATCTAGCTGGATGGAGACTTGAGAGGGACAAAGGAAAACTGGAGAGAGAGAAGGAGGGTCACACAGTTGGGCTGAAGGGGGAGGCGTGAGAGAGCAAGAGGGCTTGGGTTCCAAGGCACCTCGTTAGTTGTTGTAGGATTTCCAAAAAAAACGTAATATTAATTTGGCTTTCATTGCAGCCTTCCCAAAATGGCTGCCATTATTTCCCTTTTCTTGAAACCCCTTCCCAAATGCTGGACTGTTGGGCTTCCAAGGTGGCCCAACGTTCAGCCCTTCTAAAAAGAATATCGCTCCTTCATCTTAATTAAATTCTCATTTATTGGCACTTTGATTTTTTTTTCTTTTGTTATTTGTTACTTGGTTGGGCTTCCCAGTTGGGAAAAACACCCAGCCGTTCTTTCCTTTGGGCGTCACCCTTTCCCCATTTAAGTCATCTTGAATGGGAAGGTGAAACACCCCTTTAGAAAAAAAATATCGTTAATCTTTTCAAAAATGCTCTTTATTATTTGTGCCCCTTGGATTTGAACTGAGGTGTCCATCCTAAGGGGTAACGAGCCCCATCAGTGCACCAAGTTGTTTTTCGTTGCAATACCTTGCAACAATAACCTTTTTGTCCTCTTTTGACGCATTTTACAAAAATAGCGTTTTCTAAAAATTTCGGGTGTACATGGGGTTCAAACCATACTCTCTTCCTGTTGAGGCAACCCGCCATCCCAGTGCACTAACTCTTACTTGGTTGCATTCCTTTGCGACTAAAAACTACTTCAGTGATGGGCGATGTTCGAAATCACATAAGTATGACATACAAAGTGGCGAGCGCATTGTTCATGAAAAACCAAGTCCCGAGAATTATAAATCAAATTTAAAATACATATGACTAGTAAATCCCTGAATTTGGGTCCCAAACAAGGAAAAAACCTCGTTATTTCATGTGAATTACTGGAAAGCATGTATAAATCGGGTATGGTCCTGACAATGGCGATATTCGCAAGAGATGATACTTTTGAGATGTGCTTTGCGAATGTAGTTGAAATTTGAAAATTTGAAACTGGATTTTTAAGTGGGTTTCGACTCCATCCAAGATCCAAATCCCTATATACTATTCGAATATGATTATTGGATCCGCTTGATCCATTTGGATCGACTCTTCATCCTTTTATCGTATCTATTTCCAATAATTATAACCTTTATTAAATTTGATAATTGTCGGAATTTTACGGGTTTTACAATATATATATATATATATATATATATATATATATATATATATATATATATATATATATATATATTGGCCTTGTATTTGGGTTGTTAAGCTATTTTAAATACCTGTAACTCGCCCAAAGTATTTAACCATTTTCAAAATATTATTTTTGTTATGCATTTTAAATTATATTGATTACAAAATAAAGAATTTTATCAGTTGAATGTCTTTTCTCAACTTCGGTTGTAGGGAGCTATTAAACACTGGTGATTTTGCTGGCTAAATCCTTAGAGCTTAATTTGGTTAAGGCAATGCTATAGATAAGACCTCGTATTTAATTGAATTGAGAAAAAAATAAAAAAAATCTATGTATTTTCAGGTTAAAATTTTGGGGCGTTATAAGTCGATCCTTTCAAAGTGGAGCCAATTGGGGATTGACTAGTACCAAAGTCCATAACTGAAGTTAGAAGTTTCCATGGGTTAGCATCCTTTTATAGGAGGTTCATTCTACACTTTAGTAGTATTGTTGCCTCACTGACTGATTGCATTAAGGGCAAAACCTTTCAGTGGAATCTAGAGGCACATAAGTCTTTTAAATTGTTGAAAGCTCAGTTATGTTCTACTTTTGTCTTAGTTTTGCCTATCTTTGAGCTTGCTTTTGAGTTGTTCTGCGATGCTCCCGGTGTAGCTATAGGTATTATCCTTAGTCAAGTGGAAAAACCCATTGCATATATAAGTGAAAAACTCAATGAGGCTAAATTAAAATATATGATAAAAATTTGTATACCATTGTTAGAGCTTTAATGCATTGGAGGCATTGTGAAAGAAATTAGGTACATCATTATATTTTAGTACTGTTCATCATCCTCAAACTGAAGTTGTGAATAGGTCCTTAGGCAACCTATTAAGAGCTTTATTAGGAAATAAACCTAAATCATGGCCACATATACTTGCTCAAGCTTAATTTGCTTTTAACAAGTTTGTTAATAGATCCACTGATTTTAGTTTATTTGCTATCTTGTATGAATCTAATCTATATTCTCCTGCAAATTTGGCTATAATTCTTGTTGTTGGTCCTATTTTGAATATTGTTCAGGATCATGTTTCTTTTCTACATGACTTCCATGAATAGGTATATCAGAAGGTACAAGAAAGCATTGGTAAGTACAAGACTAGTTATGATAGAAAATGCCAAAAGGTAATCTTTGAACCTCATGATCTTGTTTGGGTTACTTTGAATAAAGAAAGAATGCCTAGTGATATGCATGGTAAATTAGCAAATAATTGTATTGGTCCTTATAAAGTTACTAATGTCATCAATGACAATACTTACGAGATAAAATTTCCAGATCATTTTAACTTCTAATATCTTCAATGTCAAGCATTTGAAAAAGTACCATGGAGAATCCCTTGATTGAGACCTGGCTCTGAGGATGAAGCCTTTTGAATCAGGTGGGATGATGTTGAGCTTCCAGATCATCCCAAGCCTTGAGTGAAGCTAGAGGATCATCCACCATTGAAGACCCAATCCGAGAAAGTATACACAAGAAGATCCAAACCAAATTCGACCAATTTGAATCCAATTGGATCTTAGGGGTATTTTGGTCATTTTACATACAATAATTTTTTGAGATATATATCATAAAATTCTTTTTATTATTTGATTATAATTTTGTGAATTTTTGAAACCACATAAATACTTTTTGTATTTTTTATTTTATAGGAGTTAGATTCTGCGATCTGAATGGGTCTAGTATCCATTAAGATCACTTAGTGATATTAGAGAGTGTATGGGATATCCAGGTAGTTTTCTATTTTGATCCAGATCCATACCCAAGATCCATATATTCAAATTGAGGAGGCCACAATCCACTTCAAATGGACCCCTCTAGTTGGAACAAAAAAGAGGTGACCTTTTAAAAGGCCAATCCTAGCCAAACGAGCTTACCTTAGCTTGTATTGGCCAAACAAGATGTGCTGCCCAAGTGTGCCCCTCTCTTTTGCTCTGAAGTTTTCTCATTGGCCAAAAAAAAAAGGAGAAATAAGACAAACTTTAAAGACTTGTCGCTCATCGGCATCAAAAGATGTGGCCTCTCATGAAGACCAGTGAGAGCCAAGGGAGGTCTCCTTCTTTCTTTAAAAGAATTTCCAAAAAAATGCCGAAGACTTCTACTTTGAATTTGAAATTTTGTGAAAGCAAATTTGAGGATAGAACCCTAGGATGTATGGTCCATTATGAGGCTTGTATGAGAGCTAGAGTTGCTCTAGAGTGAAGATTGTGAAGCTTGGAGTGAACCAAGGTGGCCGACCAAGCCGTCTTGCTACTTCGACTTCTGTATCTACTTGTGTGGCACCATCTTTGGAGAAGATGCTCCACCTTTCGGAACCTTGTTGCTGCTGCTGTTTGTACATTAAGGTGTTAGTAAACATTGGGAAAGATTTTGGAACTGAACTCTTTAAAAACAAGATTGAAAAAACTCCTTTTAGAAAAATCGTTAGCTTGGAAAAACCTCCAAATCGTTGGATAGATATTTCAGATACATAACTTGGTTAAAACTTAAGTTTGATGATCTGATACAGACCCTAAGACGTGGTTCCAGGCCTGTATCAGTTTTCCTTGAGGTTGGAAAAACACTTTCCTAGGTTTTGCATTTGTTTTCCCAAGTTTTGAAAAAAACTGATTTTCATTAACTTGAAAATTCAGTGGATCATCCTGTTTGTTTGATTTATATCGAAGTGTACTCCTTGTGTTCTCTAAGACATGTTCAAAGGTGATCCCAGTCTACCCACATGTCACCTTATGTCTGATCCATTTTAAATTTGATCCGGTTCCAATCCATAGTGTTTGTTCCATGCGATTTTGATTATTTGAGTTTATATCTATTCCAAAAGGCATATGACTGTTCTGATTTGATTACAACCAATTAATATAGTATTTGCACTCTATTGTGGGCATATCCTAGGCTTAAAATGCCTTTGTTTGAGTATGGTCTGATCCCATATGAGATGCAGATCATCGATTGTTGATTGTTGCTTGATATCACCAAAATTGAGTTAGCCAATTTTCTTAGTATTGCATAATTCACATAGTCAATTTGTTGTCTGCAAATATTATGTTGTTTAAGCTATTTTTAGATTGATTTATTAATTGATATTAGAGACTTAAGTATTATAAAACCTGAGATTTTTCTTTGACAATTAAAATGAATAATTGATAAACTTTATGTGCATCCATGACATGAGTGTAATTTTTTGGTTTTCTTCAAATTCTTAATTTTCTTGATTATATTGATTTCAAATTATTAAGAAATTAAATCTCAAGTTAGGAAGAACATTGCAATAATAATTATAAAATTTAAAATATGTGGACTAAATAAGAAAGTAAATGATTTGTATATTTTTAAATTATGAATATTGGATTTGGATCTAAATCCTAGCATTCGGGTCCAATATGCATTTGAACCTTAAATTAGGTAGTGAATATTACTAATGGTATTTGAATCCAATCCAATTAGGTTGGATATAATCCATGACATTTGGATCTAAATAGAAATTAATTGAGTTAGATATAACTCAGGATATTTGGAACCAATATCATTGGATTGGACTCATAGGGTGGGACGCTCTAAACAACGTCATTATTGTTTCGACAAAAAATTCGATCGATCAATAAATTACCTATTAAATCATAGTTGACCTTGATATTTTTTATTTTGAGGGCATCAAAATCAACTATCTACAAGCTTAAATTGGTGTTGATTTGAGCATTTTATCATCGACCAAAGTTCATGCCTAATTGTAAGTTGAAAATTAATATTTTTTGGCATCGACTAATTTTTTTTGCCAATCTGTGTGTGTATGATTAAATCTAAGACCACCATAATTATTTATATTTTGAGGGCTATCAAATTGACTATTTAAATGTCAATTTTTGATGAGTCTTTTGGGTCTGTAGGCCTCTCGAAAGGTTATCATCTCATTAGAGCCCAAGCCAGGGTAAGAAGTTTTCACTTTTCTTCTCTAGCTTAATTAATTTCAAAATTTAATGAATTATGACCCATAATTTATTTTTTTATTTTATTAATAAAAAAGATTAATAGATATTAACATCTTATATTAGAGACGAGACTCTTGCCTAAGTCTATCTATAAATAAAGGCCCTTATGAGAAGGATTAATAAGGTTAGTTCTTCTTCCCTCTCCTATTCTCATTAAAATTATCTAATCTTTTCCTCTACCATCTTCTTCTTTATTAAAGCATTTTAAGAAGCTATTAAATCTGCTCTAAGATGCTAAGACGGGAGTCTGTTATCATTGCAAAATTTTACTTTTGCAAGTCAAACTGACCATTTGAAAAAGTTTTGAAAAATAACTCGCCTTCATTTTAAAATGTGGGAAAATTCCAAAGAATGGGACTTGCCTATCGGTATGAGGTTCAACCATTCTTGACGCCATAACTAAGGGTAATCGAACCAAGGATCAATCATATGCTTTACTTTGCTCAACTGTCTAAATCGTTATTATATTCCTAAATGCATGAAGAAGCAGGCATGTGCTGTGAACTTTGGAAAATGCAGGTTGAAAACATGATGTATGCTTTGAATTTAAAAATATCGAGAAAAAGAAGATGATTGAAAAAATGTTTTTTAAACTTGGAAAATACTTTTGAAGAAAGGAAAACTTGGAAAATCATGAATTGGACTTAGAAAGATATTTGAAAAAGGCAAAACCTTGGAAATTGATTTTTAAAGAAAACCGAGGTAACTTTGAGAAAATTGATTTTTCTAAATTTAAAGTCTGAAATAACTCAAAAGGGATGGGTGTGTGGCCCTATGAACTCTTTCATAATGCAATCTAAACCTAAATGATGCATGGATGTAGTTTGTGAAAATATTTTATGAAAAATTTGAGAAAAATCATTTGTAAAAGGATTTTTGTGCCTTATAGAATTTAGATGAAATAAATTCGCTATATATCCATGACTATGACTACAAATATATTTTAAATATATCTCATTTGATTCTAAAAAAAAAATACTTATAAACGCTTCTAAAAATATGCAATGATTTTTGAAGATAGCCTAAGAGTGTAGGTTGTTTGTAGCTTAAAAGAAGATGATAAATCTAAGTATCATTCGTATTCTGACTATGACCACAAATACGAAATCCATCAAGTTTATTAACTCCTTAGAAGTAGGTGAACGTGCCATTCATGTCGACCATTATGAATTTAAAATATGCATGAATCATCATCCATCATAATTAATATTAAAAATAAACTATATGCATATGCAACCTTAATCTAAACAGAAAGAAAAATTCTTATTCCAATATTACAATTACAATTTACATCAATAATTAAAATATAGAAAAAAAGAAGAAATAGAAAAAATCTTGAGCTTTCTTGCAAAATTAGTACACATGTTAGAAAAAATATGTCAGCTTTTCTGGATTTATCCAACAATATCTGGAAATTAAGGAATTTATCCAGATATAAGCCTTTTTCCATGCTTTCTTGAAATAAAAATCATTAAATAACATAATGGATGATGCCTAACTAAATAAATAATAAAAATAAACAACTTAGAAATTTGGAATTGAGAGACGAGTGACCAAAATACCCTTAAAAATTAATATTATTTGCAAAACAAGGTTAAAAAAGGGTTTCTCAGAAAAGATTTTTGTAATACGCTTAATTCAGGAATCAAACGGATTCAAAACGATGCCAAATCGGGTAGAGAGCACCCTGATATGATTATTAACATGATCAAATCTTAAAAATATGAAACTTTTTATGAAAAAAAATGAAATAATAGAAAAATATAATTTTTTGCCTGTATTTCAGTTGAATTTGGACTTCGCGGACATCCTGTTTTTATGAAATAACTAAATAACACATCAAATGAATTACAAAAATTATAAAAATTGACATAGATATTTCTAATAACCCTAAAATTAATATGCAACAGAAAAACAATTTTTTATGATTATTTAAGCAATAAATATTAAATAAAAAGGTGAAAATATGCAATTTTACCTACAATTCTGTACCTATCATGGTGTCAGACCAGAATCAGATATCAAATACAGATGAAAATTTATGAAATTTAACAGAGAAAAATTAGACAGATCAATGAAAATAACGTTTTTACATATCGGGAATATGATCCCTGGTTAGGGAGATACGACTCCGACAACACATACCTAATTCTGGCTCATGCATAACGATGCAAGAAAGATAGATCCAGTTTCGGGTTTAAGGAAATATAGCAAACAATCATCAAAATTTATAATTTTTTTCAGAGACAAACTAGAGATAATAATGAAAAAAAACTCCTTTTACGGATCAGAAATACGATCTCCGGTGAGGGAGAAATCATTCTGACAATATGAACCATGGTTTTAATCAAAACTGACAATCAAGAAACACAGATTCTGATTTTGGGTTAAAGAAAAATAGCAATCGACAGTAGAAATTTATAAAATTTCATAGATTAAACAAGACACTCTGACAAGCACGCTGCTTTTAAGGATCATCAATACGATCTTCGATGAGGGAGATATGACCTCAGAAAGATGCTCTTAGATTTTCACAGTGTTTTCCGGGTTCAGAAAACAAGTTCCGACTTTGATTTTTGAAAACAGGGTTACAGATCTCAAAAAAATTTGATTTTTTTGAGATCATGATTAAATACATGAACATGAACATGAACATGAACATGAACATGAACATGAACATGAACATGAACATGAACATGAACATGAACATGAACATGAGCATGAACATGAACATGAACATGAACATGAACATGAACATGAACATGAACATGAACATGAACATGAACATGAACATGAACATGAACATGATGAAACAAAAACAAAAAATTAAGGAAGCATGATCACGAATTTGATTTAGCTATTAAAATAGGGATTCAATCCATAGAGGGGTCGAATTTCGATCTTTTTTTAGGCATCGATGAAATAATCGTATCATAAACATTATTAATGAATCAAAAACATGTAAAACACATTAAACACTTAGCCGATCGTCTTCTTGGAGTTATCACATGATTTCTTGATGCAAACAATGAAGAAAAGCAAATAAAAGAGTGGCGGCTATGGTGGATTTGATAAAAAAGTACATAAAAAATAATAAATGAAGAAGAAGAGGATGCTTACCTTGGGTTGCTTCAATGGAGGAGTTGCTGGGATTTTGGAGGAGGAAAAGGTGAAGAGGAGAGCATCCAAGCATGAGGGTCGACCCCCCTATGGGTCCCCTTTTATAGATTTTTTTGACTTTAGGTTAGAGAGTTCCGATCTAGCCGGGACTCTCTTAATTAATTAAGAGATAAGCCAAAAGGCGGGGGGGGGGGTGATTTTCCTTAATTGATTTGACTTTTTAAATTTTGATTTAATTAAAACTTTAACTAATTAAACTTAATTGACTCCTAAATGAATTGAAAAACTCCCAAATGTGGCGCCACCCTAAGTGGGCCCCACTTCATTTTTCAAAAATGATTTTAAAAGCTTGAAAATAAAGGGGTTAAAAATAAGTTTTTTCAAAAAGCTTTAAAATACACCTATATTTATGATTTTTTTGTATTTTTAAAGTAAGACATGAAATAAAATGAAGTTGAATAAAGATAAAAAAATTAGGGTTGGCGCCCCCTGCAGAGTGGGCCCCACATGAAGAAAATTGATTTAAAAAATGAGTTTAAAACAAATCCAGATAATTTTTTTAAGGAAAATACTTTGAAATAAAGGAATATAAAGCCCTGGGGGTTGGCCAAATGGCAAATATCGATTTAAAACCCAGGTTTTTAAAAACAAGAGTGCTGGATCTCGAAAATGATATGCAATGCCATGAAATGCAATGAAATGATATGAGATGTGATAAAATGACATAAAATAATATAAAATGATATGAAATGATTACAAAATGCAAAACCCTGGATGAGGGATTTGAAGTCCCAGACCCCTAGCAGAGGCAAAGAATTGAAAATTCTCGTTTGAGGATGAGAGTTGATGATTGGATATTAAAGCCTCTATTGGATCCAATCCAAATATGAATTGGGTCTCGAATATAGCTAAAATTTTCAGGAAAGGAATTGATCTGAACCCATATTGATACTTGTACCAGCTTGGGAAATAATAAAATGATGTCTTTGGATAAAATGTTCTGAGAATTGATTTTTCCCATACAGGGCAAGGAGTGACACTGAAAAACAAGGTTTTAACTGGATTAAATTGGTTTTTAGGGTTTCTAAACTCAGATGAACTAAAAAGGCACTGACTCGACTAAACTCCTAGTCTGGATGATCGAAAAATGACACACTTCTCAAAGAAATGATGAAAAATGAACACTAGAGTGAACTGGGTAACGAGACTATATTATGTTTGAGCTAGAATGAAGGTCAGTTATAGTGAGATGAACTAAATCTGGAGCTCAAACACTAGATGGGCTGACTGAACTTAGCTCAATTTCAGCTGAAATAAGCTGAAATGGATTAAAATGGACTCTAAGACTATAAGAAATGAATTTGAACTAAAGCCAAACCAATTGAATTTAACTCAGGAGAACAAGATTGATTGGATTTGACTGACTCGAGAACAATTGACTTGAATTTGAGCTAGAAATGATCCCATTTCTTAAGAAATGAACCAATTTTAGTCGAAATGGTCAGAAATGAACATGATTCACTCATCGTGAGCTCAAGAAAGCTAGAAATGACAATCATTCTAACTATTCTGAACTTGAAATGAGCTTGGTTGACTTTGACTGACTGAGGATCTAAGGTGACCTAAGGGTAAAATGATAATTTTACTGACAAAAAGGGTGAAATGACACCTAAACTAGGACAAACTTAGGGTTAGACTCCTAAGGGGATTGACATATGTTGAAAGGGGGTGCTTGAAGATAAATGAGGAAAATTTATGGTATTTACAGATGCCACTCTTTGCTACTAAGTCGGTTTAGAGCCGACCTTAGTGGCAAAAAAAAAAAACACACCAAATTTGGGCTATAAAAATGCCCCAGTTAGACGAATCTGACTGGGTATAAAAGAATTGGTTCAGGTGATGGTGGTAGATATGAAATAGAGAATGAAGAAGAAGATTCACCTCATCGTAATAAGGATCAGGCTGGACCCTTGACTGAATGGGAAGGCAAATGTCTCACAAAATGAGACTCAGGTTTAACCCTTACCTGAACGGGAAGGCAAATGTCTTACAAAATGAGACTCAGGTTTAACCCTTACCTGAACGAGAATGTGAATATCTCACGAAGTGAGACTCAGGTTTAACCCTTACATGAACGGGAAGGTGAATATCTCACGAAGTGAGACTCAGGTTTAACCCTTACTTGAATGAGAAGGTGAATATCTCATGAAGTGAGACTCAGGTTTAACCCTTACCTGAACGGAAAGGCTAATATCTCATGAAGTGAGACTCAGGTTTAACCCTTACCTGAATGGGAAGGCAAACAAAATCCTCAAATGAATAAATCATGATGGAACCTTCGAATTTTGCACAATAAATCTGATAGGGGTTTGCAAAAGGATGAAAGGAGAATTTCCTAAAACTCCGAAAAGAGAATGATCTTAGGCATCTCATTGCTGAGACTGAATAACTTTTATGGTGACCTTTTGCTGAAAATATAAATGTTGGCTCCACCTTGAACCAAAAAATGAATTGTCTATGGCGGGACAGTTGGAAACACAGGGAAGTGTGCAAATCTAAGAGCCCGAGCGCTCAATTTAAAAAACAAAAGAAAGGATCTTGAAAACTCTTGTGATCAAGTCCTAAAGAGGGATAACAACAATGCCATGATATGTCAAAATAGTCATCAAGTTCTCACTTTATGTCAGGATAGCTAGAAAATATTGCCAAAATGATAAAAATTGTAGTTGATTAAAAAAAATTGAAATGTGCACATCTGTGCGAAAATATATTCCCTCTTATACCTAGAGTATTACCTCTAACTGGGTTAACTCCATAGAATCTAGAATCAAATTCAAATTATTGTTGTTGGGTTTCTTAAAGGAAGCTATCCATCTCTCTGATATGAAGAGAAACGAAACTTGTTCTCAGTTTCATAAAAGTGAGTTATGAAAGAATATTGATAAAAGAATTTCACATGAATAAAGATAATTCTTGGTAGTTCGGGCAGTTTGATATCTGGGGTTTACCCATGATGATCTTTTTGCACTTTTTTGAGACATATAGATTGAGCCTTCTTGGGGTTTGGCACGAATTTTATCACATCAGCCTTCAACTTGGTGATGTTCTGATTTTCTTTGAAAGGACACGTCACATACTCCTGCAACTTGGAGATGATCCGAGTCTTCTTTTCTCTCAAGAATTGTATTGATAATATTGTCTCTTTGGTTGAAATCTCTTGATGATAACATTGATCAAATATCTTTTAGGGATTGGCGGTTCATCGCATCAACCTTCAACTTGGCGATGATTTAAACTTTCCCTGGAAGGACACGTCACATGCTCCTTCAACTTGAAGATGATTGGAGTCTTCTTTGGTCCCAGGGATCTAACTCGTCTATCAGTCTTCAACTTGACGATAGGCGAGAGATCCCTTTTGCAGATAGTTAATTGCAACTTTAATGATTAGAGGGATATTAAGATTGAGTGAATTCTTTTTATCACCCATGATATTTCTGCTGCCTTATTACTAGAAGAATGGTCTTTAAAAATGTGCCATAGTTATGATCAATATTAATTCACTTATGGCTTTTCAACATCATTGAATTTTCCTTGCTAGTCATATTGAGGATTTTTCTTCATCCTTTTGGGTTGACCAATAGAAAAAGGCTTTGAATTTTGATTCTTTCTTCGCAAAAGCTTTGTTCTTTTGAAAAGAATACTGCAGGTAATTTGAGGTAAAATTTTGGTGCAATAAGATTTTTTTAAGATCAACAACTATTTTTGATGACAAATTGGCAAAATATTCTTGAAATCCCTGGTGAAAGAAATCACTTGATATCTAATTGACACATCCGTAACTAAATTGAACCCTCAAAAGACTCGGTATTTGATAAAAGATCAACTTGAAAGGTGAATTTTGGAAAGACCAGCACAAGATTGGATTTGGAAAGAGGACCAACACAAAAGTCAGGTTTGGTGAAAGACCAGTGCCAGACTAGATTGGGTGAAAGGACCAGCGCAAAAGTTGGGTTTGGTGAAAGGACCAACGCAAAGATGAATTTGGTTAAAGAGACCAACACAAAGTTGGATTTGGTAAAAAGACCAATGCAAAGCTGGATTTTGTAGAAGGACCAACGCAAAGTTGGATTTTATAAAAGGATCAACGCAAAGTTGGATTTGGTAAAAGGACCAATGCAAAGCTGGATTTTGTAAAAGAACCAATGCGAAGTTGAATTTTGTAAAAGGACCAATGTAAAGCTAGATTTTGTAAAAGGACCAAAGCAAAGCTGGATTTTGTAAAAGGACCAACGAAAAGCTGAATTTTGTAAAAGGATCAACTTAAAGTTGAATTTTGTAAAAGAACCAACATAAAGCTAGATTTTGTAAAAGGACCAACGCAAAGTTGGATACTGTAAAGAACCAGTTCGAAGACCAGATTTTGAAGGACCAGTTGTAAGACCCATGATTTTTCTGAGAAATGCAATGTATGATGTGTTGCGGTAGATGGAATTTCTCGTATGATTACGAGGATTTTTCATTATATATATATATACCTATTGATGAGCGAGGTTTGAAATTGTGTAAGTAAGATGTACTAAGTGACATGAGTATAATTTTTTTGATGAATCAATTTCTAAGAATCCTAAGTTAAATTCATAATATATAAGATTAGTCGATCCTCGATTTTAAGACCCAAACGAGGAAAAAAACCTCGTTATTTCATGTGAATTAGTGGAGAGCGTACATCGATAGGGAGTGAGTCATAACGGGAACGATTTTCACAAGAGATGAAAATTTAAAGATCTGCTTTGAAAATTTACTTATAAATAGAAATTAAAAATTTAGGTGAGTTTACATGGATTTAAGTATATATACGTACATATATGTGTATGTATAAGTATATATGTATGTGTACATATTTGTATATGTATGTATGTATATACGAAACCTTAGAATGTATTTATACATATACATATATCGTAGTGATATTATGTCAAACACATAAGTTTTATTAAAAATACATAGGGGCATTGGTTTTGATTTACCAAAAGTGTAATTGCCTAAACTCAACTCATTTTGAGAAAATTAAGACAAGAGAATTATCAAAATTTGGGTTTTCTGGTGATTTAGAGAGATATTTTCAAAACTTAGGTAAATCTTTGAATAAAATCAAATAAATATGGTATTTTCACTCTAGGGGGCGTGTGGGGCATTTTTGAAAGATATTCAAACCCTAGAGGGCATCTAGGGCGTAATTGAGGGGTAAATTTGAAAGATTTTCAAAAGGATTCAAATGAAATAACTCTATTGGGTGTAGGAAAAGTGAAACTAAAATATTACAAGTATGCCACTACCTAGAAGGGTGTGGCATACATCCTAGCCATTCATTTCTAACTTTTAATCTCATCCATTCACTTGAAACCCTAGCATATTTATATTTTTTGAGAAGAGAGAGAATGAATTCTCTCCTCTTCTTTTTTCTCCTCTCCACTCTCCCCCAAAACCGTGGGGTTCTCCCACCATAGCCGACCATACACCCCCTTCCTTCTCTCCACTTTGCTAGTGTGTAGGGTTGGGTACCACATGGGACTCCATCCTACATGCCCAAGCAAGGAGAGATCCCCTCGATTATTCCGAAAGCCGTTGAAGGTGAGATTTCATCCATCCACCATTAGCATGTGTTGGTTTTCTTTCCAAAATATGTATACGATAGTATGTCTTTCTTTAGGAGCACAAAATTGAATTTCTAAGAGGCATTTTAGTATATACATGAAGGTTCGATGGATTGGTATTTCAGTTGGATCGTTTTCATTTTTTTGTTTTTCGCTGTTTGATGGCAACATTCGGTTCAGACCTGGTCCGTTAGCCCAGTCCATACTCAGTTTTCTGTCAAGAAACGAGTTTCCTGATTTTAGAGTTGTCAGAGACACCTCTGATAAATCGACTGTATCTCCCTGGATATAAGTCAATTTGTCATGTTCTTGGACATTCTAGAAATGACTCAGGCCTCTAACTTTGTAGTTAAAGGCTTGGCCTGATCCGTTTCGCAGGATCCTTTAAAATCTCTATCAAAAATATAGTTTTTGCATGTATTGGTTCTTTCCCAATTCTAGAGTTGTCAGAGACACCTCTGATAAATCGAATGTATCTACCTAGATATAAGTCAACTTTTGGTGTTCTAAGATATTAGGGAAATCCCAAACTCAGGCCTATAACTTTGTAGTTAAAGACTTGGCCTGATTCAATCTGCAGAATCCTCTAAAATCTCTGTCAAACATACAATTTTTGCATGCATTGGTTCTTTCCCAATTCTAGAGTTGTCAGAGACACCTTTGATAAATTGACTGTTTTTCCCTTGATACAAGTCAAATTTTGGTATTCTTAGATATTCTAGAAAGCTCAGACACAGGCCTATAACTTTGTATTTAATGTCTTGGCCTGAATTGGTCCGCAAAATCTTCTAAAATCTCTATCAAAAATATAGTTTTTGCATGCATTGGTCCTTTCCCGATTCTAGAATTATCAGAGATACCTCTGATAAATCGATTGTATCTCCTTAGATACAAGTCATATTTTAGTGTTCTTGGACATTCAGAAAAGCCAAGACACAGTCCTCCAACTTTGTAGTTGAGAACATTTCTTGATTCGGTCTGCAGAATCCTCTAAATCCTCTGTCAAAATGTAGAATATTCAGATTTTTGTTAGCCCCTGCTCAGTCTAGAATGCCCTGGACAGCGTCCTGCATTTTTGAGATTTTTCCTGTCTCCCTCAATGAAGGTTCAATTGGTTTGATTCTGTAAAAAGCTAAGAGATAACTCTACAACTTTTGTATTTAGGGTCATAGCTGAATTTTTGTTTAAATATGTCAAAAATACTAATTTTTTTGCATACTATATTTTCCCCCATTTTTGGTAGCGCACACAATAGAGCAATAGTGTTGGACAACACCTTACTGTAAATACCCCAAATTTTCCACATCCATTCTCAAACAACCCTCCTCGTGCAGTGCCAACCTTGTTAGGTCAGTGTCAGAGTCAAACCCCGAGTCAGTTTCAGAAAATTATCATTTTACCCATTTTCATTAGAAAAATTACCATTTTACCCCTAGGTCATTCCGGACCCTAGACAGTCGGAGTCAACCAAGCTCATTGGCCAGTTCAGAACAATTAGAATATTAGTCATTCAAAGCTCACCCGAGCTCAAAGTGAGAAGTTTATTTTCATTTCTGACCATTCCTGCCAAAATGGGATCATTTCTTCAGAAATGAGCTCATTTCTCACTCAAATCCAAGCCAATTGTCTCTAAGTCAGTCATTCATAGTCAGTCATACTCCCCAGAGTCTAACTTGAGCTCACCAGAAGTTCGAGTGCTCCCGTTTCAGTTCAAAACCATTTCTAAGTGTCCAGGAGCCCATTTTAGTCCATTTAAGCTCTTTCAGCTGAAATTGAGTTGAGTTCATTCAGTTGAGCTAGTGTTTGAGCCTCGATTTTAGTTCATCTCAGTATTACGAACCTTTGTTTCAGCTCAAACCCAGTTCAGGTTCGTAATTCACTTCATTCAAGTGATCATTCCGTACCATTTCTCTAAAAATGACATCTTTTCTTGAAAATTCAGTCGAAAAAGTCCAGTTGAGTCAGTATCATTGTCAGCTCATTAGAGTTCTGAAACTCTAGAACCCAACTCAATCCAGCTTATCTCAGTTCAATCCAGCTCGAACCCTAATTTTTAGTGTCATTCTAACCCAATAGAGTCCGAAAACCATTTCTTCAACCATTTTGCAAATTTTTTTCAGTTTTTATGCTTTTTGAACTGGTACAACTGCCAATCAGGGTTTAAAATCCAAAATTCTTTATTCAGGGTCTGCATTTTGCATGTCATTTCTCAACATTTCATAACATTTCATCATATTTCATTCCATTTTCGAAGTCCAGAACTCCAGTTTTATAAATTTCAATATAGATTGAGTTTTAAAAGTTTTCAGAAATCAATTTCAAACACCGGGTTTCCAAAATTGACATTTTTACCCTCGGAAGTCTAAATTTGTAAATATTTTCTCAAGAAAAATAATCTGGATTTATTTTAAACTCAAATTCTTGAATTCAACACTAGATTTGCTTCGCAACGGGGTATTAAACTTCAAAATCCGAGCTCGTTTCAAAAACTGCCAAAAATAGTTTGTTTCGTCTGGAAATAAATTTGGAAGTATTTTCTCGAGAAAAACAATATGAATTTCTTCCAAAATTAAAATTTTAAATTCTACATTGGATTTGCTTCGCAACGAGGTATTGAACTTCAAAATCCGAGCTCGTTTCAAAAACTGCCAAAAATAGCTCGTTTTGTTTGGAAATAAATTTGAAAGTATTTTCTCGAGAAAAACAATCTGAATTTCTTTCAAAATTAAATTTTCAAATTCTACATTGGATTTGCTTCGCAACAAGGTATTGAACTTCAAAATCCGAGCTCGTTTCAAAAACTGCCAAAAATAGCCCATTTCGTTTGGAAATTTTCTGAAAAGACTATTTTACCCCTTTAATCATCAAAATGATTTTCAAAAGTGAAATTTGGACCCGCTCTGAGATGATCCATCCATTTGCATTTTCTTGTTTTAATTTCTAAAAAAAAAGAGATGTTTCTTTTTATTTGTTTTTTTTTTATTATTTTATTTTAAAGAGGTAGGACCCACAAGGTGGTCGCCCAAACCTCCAGCCCCCTCTCCTTTCCTTCCTTTCCTGTCCTTTTTCTTTTTCCCTTTCTCTTTCCCTTTCTTCTTCCTTTCTTTCCTTTTTCCTTTTCTTCTTTCTTTCCTTTTTTATCTTCCCTTTCGTTCATTCTTCCCTTTCTTCCTTCCTTCCTTTCCCTCTTGCCCAGTCATTCACGTAGAGGTTTCTTTCCCTCTCATTCCATTCTCATTAAACACTAAGTATTAAATTAATTAAAATCTAGGTTCAACAAAAAAGAAGAAGGGAAAAACCATACGACTGCCCATCTCTTCCCCTTCTCTCTCTCTCTCTCTCCCTTTAGCTCTCCCCTTCCCTCCCCTTGGCTGCTGCAGCCACAACAGCCACCACCTAAGACACCAGCCCACAACAACTCTCCCTGCAACATCTACTTCCTTGAAGCCCCCACGTCAAGGTGTAGCCATCTTCAGCCTTCAACAAGGCAGCCAATGCCATCACCACCAAAATCAGCTCCCTTTGTTGCAGCAGCCACCTCCACAGCAGTATAGCATCTCCAGCATCTCCACCACCGCTTCAACACAGCTTCAGCCACCTCCAGCATGCCACCACCTGCAGCCGGTCCATCCTTGCAACCAAACCATCCAACCCTCCAATAGTGCAGCCGCATCGCCATCTTCAAAGCAGCCATCATCTTCAATCTTCCTCAATTCTCAGCAACTTGCAGCAATATCTCCAACCGTGCACCAAGATCCCAAGGTAAAGCATCCTTTTATCCCTATTTTTTTAGTTAAATCCATAGGTTAATTTCTGGTTGTATTATGTCATGAGGCTACGTTGAGGAAAAGGATCCGTCCGATCTATGGATCAGATCCTTTCTCACCAATAGTCAACAACAATTTTTTTTTTCAAACATACCTCCTTGATTTCATTGTTTCTCATCATCATCATATAGGTTTTTGTGTTTATAGGTTCTGCATTTAGTTAATTTCATAGGTTCATAATCGTTTTGTTCAGTTAATTTTAACTTGTATTGATATTCGTAGTTTTCTAATTCATGCGCAATCGTATCTTTATTTCATGAAATTTGCTTTATTAATAAATCCTAAAAAATTTTTGTTATAAATACCTTGCTTGTTTATGATATCCTGCCAAAAATTGGAGTCGATTTGAGTTTTTCAACCTTATTGATTAAATAAAAACAAAACTCGGGTTTTGAACCCTCCAGAAATTCCAGTTTATGCTTTAGCAGACAAGAACCTCTGACACCACCCTTGTGAGAGATCTGGATTGTTTTCTAAAAATCACTGTAGATTCATAATTGAATCTACTAAGTATCTGAAGAATTTGAGGGTTTTCCAATTAGTTTTGTCCTTTTTCAAAAATCGGATTTCTCAGACCTCTGGGAAAATCTCGATTTTCTTTCGTTAGGGTATAGGCAAATCTTAATGCACCGATTCTGTTCAATACGTAGCTCGTCTGCAACAACTTTCAACACGAAAGTTGTTCCTAACATGTTTTCCTGTCATTTCCCAAAACTTAGATATTTTTGGAACTGTTTCAGTATTTTTCCCAAAATTTTATTTTCTGTCTGACAAATTTCAATATCCCAAGATTTCAGAGATTTGGGTCTCTGATAACAGCGTGTCCTTTTCCAAACCGTAACCCGAATCCAAATGGTGTAAAAAAACAAAATTTTCCTATGTTTTCATGGACATTTTCTCACAATTTCATCCTTTTCCCCATCTTTTACTATTTTTCCCACATTTTATACCGAAACCTGTCTGTTTCCCCTAAATCCTAGAGTCGCCGGATTCCGATCCGACTTGCCGGAGTGGTACAGCTCCGACCATAGGTCAAAAACAGAAAGTATAAAATAAAAAAATCCTTGCCTTACTGTCCTTTGTCACCCCCTAAAATTTGAGAATTTTTTATAGAAGTTTGATATCTGAAATCCCATTTAGAATCAACATTTTAGGCAAAAATCACAAATTTTAGGGTTTTTATTTAAATTTTTATATTTTAAAATACAAAAAATTAGATTTTTGAGCTCCATTCTGTTTTTAAGGTTATTTTAGGTGTCCACGCCAAAATTGGCTTAATTCCAAGTTCATTTTCTCTATGTGTTAGTTTATCTTTACATTCAGAAGCGAAAATCAGGCGAAAATCAGGTTAAATTTGATATTTTATGATATTTTCGCCATTTTAGGGTTTTATTCATGTAAATAAGCATGTCATATCATATTAGGGTTAATTTCAATGTCATTTGCCTTTCACATTTTCCATTTTTGCAAAATTTATTTCAGAAAACCCTGGTTTCAAGGCCATAGTCTTGTTATCGGGGGTATTTTGGTCATTTTGACCTAAATTTCGAAATTTCAAATTCCAATTTCATAAATTTTCATGCATATCATAATATTTCATCATATTGTATTTGATTTATTTCATTTGATTTTCAAAATTCCAAAATTTAAAAATTTCTTTCAGAAAACCCTGATTTCAAGGTCATGAGGGGCATTTTGGTCATTTTGACCCCAATTTCGAATTTTCAAGTTTATTTTCAAAATTTATTCATTATTTATCATGTTTATATCAAAGGGGGTATGAATTTGGGTTTATATCTGAATAATATCCGTTAATTTCCCATATTTTTGGATAAATTCAAAAAAACCTACATTTTTGTGCTAACATTGTTTTCTAGTTTTGCAGGAATATTCAAGAAGAAGGCTTAGTTTTATTTATTTTTATTTCAATTCAATGTAACATCAATGTAATAATTTGGAATAAGAATTTACATTTCCTGCATAGAATAGGACTGCATTGCATATAGTTTAATTTCTGCAAATTCAATATCTGAATGTATCATTCATGCAATTATTTTAAAATCACTATGGTTTACACGAATGGCACATGCACAAACTTTTATGGAGTTTATAAACTCGGTGGGATTTGTATTTATGGCCATAGTTAGAATACGATGAAAATCAAGATTTATGATCTTCATATTAGCCACATTCAGCCTACACACTTAGGCTAACTTCAAAATGCACTGCATTTCTCAAAGTTTTAAAAGGATTTCCCAATTCCTCAATTGAAATTCCCTTTCAAATTCACATTCATTCATTCATATCATTCAAATTGCATTATTTTCAAATTCATTTTCCAATTTCAATTTTAGAAAATCAATTTTCTCAAGGATTTGCCAAGTCTTTCTAAGGATTGGATTTTCTCAAAATTCTGAGTTTTCAAATGATATTTCAAAGCATTTCCCAAGTTCAAATCAAGATTTTCCAATGTTTTAAAATTCTCAAATTTCAAAATCCCAAGTTTTCAGAAATCGATTTTCTCAGATTTCCCATTTTTCTGAGAATCCAGTTTTCTGAGAATCCATTTTCTATTTCAAAATCATTTTTCAATGAATTTTTTGATTTTCTCATAATTCTCAAATCCATTTCCTCAGAAAAGCAACTCAAAGCTCAAAATCGATTTTCCAAAGTTCAAGTTTTCCTGCAAATTCATTTTCCAATCAAATTTCTGATTTCCAATGAAATTCAATAATTTCCCCAGGAATTCCATTTTCAAGCATTTTCCAAATGCATTTCAAATTTACAAAGCTAACATCATATTTTCTCAAACTTGCATTATTTTTAAAATTTCATAGCACAAGGCCGTTTCTCTGTGCATTCTAGGAAAAATATAGCATAATTTAGATATTTGAGTCAAGTTAAAGCACATAATTGATTCTTGGTTCAATTACCCCTGGTAAAGGCACCAGGAACGGTTGAACCTCGTACCGACAGGCGGATCCCATTCCACGAAATTTTCTTGCAAATTTTCAAAACGGAGGCGAGTAATTTTCAAAACCATTTTCAAAACTTTGGTCGAGTTTGACTCGCGAAATTCGTTTCTCTCTCGCAAGAGAGGGGGAAATTTTTTTGCGATGATAATAGGTTTGGCGACCGTGATGGGACCTGTCTTCGCCTGATCAAGTATGTGCTTTAACTTAGCTCAATTATCAAAATTATATTCTATGGAATGTCAGCTTTAATTCCTGATATCATGTGAACCTAGGAGCCTAGACTTGAACCCAGCTGACATGGATTGCATGTAGACTAGGCATGGTTTGGTAGGACAATATTGAGGAGAATTATGCATGCTCACTTAGACTTAGGTCTGAAATACAACACTCCTCAATCTAGGAATTATATGAAAACAATGTTTGCTTCTTCAAAAGTTTTCAAAATTCTATCTCTTTAGGACTTAGAGCCCTTTGTTTGCCTGCATGTGATCATATTTCAAAAACCACCCCACCTATGTCTACCCGATCTTCACGTTGCTGGGCTCTCTTCCAGAACCATAGTTCGGGACAAAGCCTCACAACTGGGCCACTTATTTGGGCCAACGCCCCCCTGCCACGTACCAAGGGCCATAGTCCAATGTATATCGGCAGACGCTTAAGGATGTTGGAAAAACATAAGCCTAGACCCGGAGATGAGTTTTATGCCATGTACGTCGAGCCTCAACTCGAGTATATCGGCATAGCATGATTGGACACAGTTGATCTGAGCCTAGAGTCAGGATTAGGGTCCTAAAGCTCTTTCAAAATCAATGCACTTAGAGTCAGCTTCTTAGGGAATGCTGTATGTGCATAATTGTTTGTGATTGAATGTATGATATTCATTTCCATCTTATTTTCCCATATTTTTCCCAATTTTTCCAAAATACTAGACAATTTTCCAAAATACCTCATTTTCTATCTTTTGTGAAATATCTCATTTTTCTCAAAAACCCTGGATGATTTTTCAAATATATCCACCTTTTCTTCAAAACTCTAGGAGATTTTTTCATTCTTTCGTTCCTCTGGACTTCGAATTTCCAGCTTTTTATCTTGCCTGCAATTTTCAAAGTTCTTGTATTTTTCCAAAGTCTAATTCCATTCTTCTTATCTTTCAGTCTAATGGCGTTCATTCAACTCGATTCTATTTTTCCTGAGGGTCACATCTCCTACGAGGTGTGACAAAGTCTTCCCGAGCATCGAGCTCTCAACACCGGACCCTTCTTCCTCCGGTGGTACTATGTTTGGTTCAAAAACTTCTCTCGTATGTTTCTGGACCATTTGAGCGATTGCGGGTTGAAACTGGCATCTGCAGTGGGAAAGTTGACAGTCAACGACAATCTGATCCATGCACTGGCAGAGCGATGGATCCGCGCAGTTGCACATTTTGGTTCCCATGGGGTGAGATGACACTATTGATGGACGAATTTTCAGAAATCATGGGACTGCCCGAGCCAGCCGGTCAACCTGGAGATCCATTAGAGCAACAATTTTTTATCAATGTCAAGGGTCTGGACCCTAAAGATGTTGTGGCTCGCATGACAAGGTGCAAGTCTTGGCCACTGATTGAAGAAAATGGGAATGAGTACGTGAGCCTGATCAAGATCTACCGACAGTATGAGGAATTCGTAGAAGTCAGCTTATTGTCCAGAACAGCTCGAGAGAGAATTCAGCATGCGATGGTTTTGTGTACTGTGGGACTTGCTTTCTTTCTAGATGGACATAATTATGTGGATGTCAGAATAGTTCAGCTTCTGAGAAGATGGGGGAGTCGACAGACCAACCGTCTCTCGATAGCCATGGCCGCACTTGCTTTTCTATATAGAGGACTAACCCGCTTCACAATGGGAGAGTCTATCTTAGTCGAGGGATGTACCTATGCTCTTCAGTCTTGGTTCCTTCAGCATGTACTGACTAGAGCGAGTTTGTTCAGATATAACGGCAAGGAGCTGCTTCCAGTTGCGTGGTACCGATTCCTGATCGATTATCTGCAAGAAGAAGAAGAAGTGGTATGAGACTATTTTGATCAAGAATTATCGCCTCCCAGATACACCTATGCATATGGCAAGAGATTCAAGCTGCTCGGTCCATTCTTCTGCGGTTACTATCATCCAGAGCTGTGTGTTCGACAGTTTTCTCAGAGATAGAAGCATATAGAGATGCGGTTGCTATCAGGAGTTGTACCAGAGTTCGACCTTGCATCAACACAATGGTCTGAAACATACCATTTTGCCAGATATGGCTGAGACTCTTTTGTTACTCTTCTACTTTTTCCTGGCCCTCGTGTCTCTGCTAGTTATAAAGAGTGGTGACAAATTGTCTGTCCGCCCCCTCTTTCTCAAGTTTATTATTGATACAATCATGTTTTCCTTTCAATAAATAAAAATCTTGCAAATTCTTCAATTCTTGGTTTGACGACCTCGCCTAGGTAACAAGGCATAATTTTCAGTTGTTTATTTTCTTTGCAAAGGAATGACAACGCAATTGTCGTAATCCCAGCGATGACTCAATCCCTAGTAATAGGATACTCTTTCAATTGTCTACCAAAATTCTCAGCAAATATTCTCTTCTAATCAAAATCTCTTTCAAAAGCCTAATCATCAATTTTGCCCTGCAGAGAGCATTCGTGACATTCAATGGTTCAAACAAGGTCAGAGAAGAAAACTACACCAGTTGAGGGCATCGTATATTCAACAGCTTCGGAAGAAGAAATGGATTCCCCGCACTCAGGCAAAAATCAAGGGCAGCAAGCAAATGATGGCATCGATCCTCAAATGTATGCCATGTTCAAAAAAATGATGAGCAAGATGCTGGCAGAGCAAGCTGAAGCCAATACAGAGCAAACCCAGGTCAAGCAGAAGGCTGAGGGTCACACAACCAAGAAGCAGGTAAAGATATCTAAAAAGCGTGTCCAGCATGAAAATACATCTGATAAAGTGGAATCAGTGGGAGACACAGATGAAGAAATTGAGACTCAGCAGATACTCCGCAAGTCTACTCAGGGGCAGAGGTCAGCCCATAGATTCAAAGATCAGTCTATCAGTGATTCTGACCAACCACAGTTCAGAGATATGGTCAGGATAGTTCGAGATCTGCAGGCCCGCGACAAGGGCAAAAGGATTTTCACAAGCGAAGATTTTTATGATGGTCTGGAAGGAGATGACAACCTAGAAGATCTCCCTCGCAAATTTGTCAAATTTGATGGGACTGGCAATCCCAAGGCTCACCTGGCTATGTTCTTTGCAGAATGCAATAGATTCAAGAGAGACAATCACGCTTTGTTTAGATGCTTTCCTCGCAGTCTAGAGGGCACTGCCGCCAAATGGTATTCAGAGCATATCAATCCCATTGAGTTGAAGGAATTCGACAAGGTGGTTAATCTTTTCATTGAGCGATTCTTGTTCAATACTGAGGTGCTGCCCACCCTCAATCATCTCTATAATCTGAAGCAGAAAGATGATGAAAATGTGAGAGATTTTATCCACAGATGGCGATCCACCTGCAATCAAATGAAGGATCTGATATCAGAAGGGCATGCGTTGTCGGTCATCCTGAATAATTTCTCCCAACCTTTGAGAGGACTGATCTCTACTTCCCCAGCACAATCTTTTACCGAATTGATAGAACGAGCTGAATGGCTCGAGATGGGAATAAAGAATGAAGTATATGAAAGCCTCACACTCTCAAAGAGCAATTCACATACCAAGAAGAAGTCAAACTTCACATTCTCCGCAAATGCTCCTGGCAACAACAATGGCAAAAGTAAAAGGGGTGGCAGAAAGAACCACACCGGTGGATCAGGGAGTCTAAATTTCAGCAAAGATAATCATATAGGACAAGAGGACTGTAAACACCCCAAATTTTCACCCTCATCCAGTGTTTGTCCATTTCATATATAATTGCATATCACTGCATACATTTTTGCATATCATTTCATCGCATTGCATGTCATTGCATCTCATTTTCGAGATCCAGCACTCATGTTTTTAAAATATTTAATCCAGATTTGAGTTTTAAAACTTTTTCTTTCAAAAATCAATTTGAAAACCTGGGTTTTTACTCAACATTCTGTCATTTTCCAACCCCAGGACTTTATATTTCGAAATATTTTCTCAGAAAACAATCTGGATTCATTTCAAACTCAATTTCAACTGATTACAATTCTCAGATGAGACCCATTTAGGTGGTGTCGCTTCTGAATTCCTTTACTTGTCAAAAATCTCCAAAAATTTCAGAGTCCTAGTTGGATCAGGACTCTTTTTCCAGAGTCTAGTCGGATCAAAACTCTACTTTTCACTACCTTTTTACCTGTTTTTTTGAAGAAAACCTTTTAAAATCTTCTGTTTTGGCCAAAATTTCAGAGTCCTAGTTGGATCAGGACTCTTCTTCAAGAGTCCAGTCGGATTAGTACTCTTCTTCGGAGTTTCAATTGGATTGGGACTCTAATCTTTTACAACTATTTTATCTATTTTCAATCAAATCTTTTAAAATCTTTCAAAATGAGTCAGAAACTCAGAGTTTTAGTCAAAACAGGACTTTGTTCAGAGAGTCCTAGTTGGATCAGGACTTTGATCCTGATTTCAAATTTTGAAAGAATCTTTCAAAAATCTTTTCATCTATCAAAACTATTATACTTTTATCAAAGAATTTCAAAATTCTGAGGTTTTATCCCAGAGTCCTGATCGAATTAGGACTCTACCCCAGAGTCCTGATCGAAGCAGGACTCTATCCAAAATTGATTTTCTCACTTCATTTTTACTGGTTTTCAAAAGCTTTGCCCAAATTTCATCATTTGCTTATCAAAAAAACCAAAATTCTTAGAGTTCTGATCGAATCAGGACTCTTTCTCAGAGTCCTAATCAGATCAGGACTTTGAACCAAAATTCAATTTCATCATGTTTTTAACTGTTTTTCAAAATTCTCTCATTTGTTTTCTCAGAAAATCCAAAAATCTGAGAGTCCTAGTTCAATCAGGACTCTGTCCTCAGAGTCTCAGTTGAATCAGAACTCTATTTTATTCCAGTATTCGTTATTATTTTCACTGTTTTGACAAGTTCTTTCATTTGTTTTTTAGAAAAATACCAAAAAAATCTAGAGTTCCAGTCCGATCAGGAGTCTGTTTTGAAGTCTGTTTTTATTCCATTTTCATTTATTTTCATTTGTTTTAAAAAATTAGGTCATTTTGTAGAGTCCAGTTAATTCAGGACTCTATTTCAGAGTCCTGATCGAGTTAGAAGTCTAACCCTGACTGTGTTTTTGACTTATTTCATCAATTTTTGATAAAATCTTTCGAAAATTCTTCCATTTGAATTCTAAAATCTAAAATATCAGAATCCTAAGAGTTCAGGACTCTAATTCGGAGTTTCAGTTCGCTTGAGACCCTATTTTCAAAGATCTTGAATTTCAAATACTGATTTTAACCCCTTTTCAAAGCCATTTTCAGTGTTTATTTCAAAATTCTTTAAAACTCGATGTGGGCCCACTCAGTTGGCACCATATCCAGAGGAGTTATGACTTGGTTAGAACCCTATGCCATTTCAAAAATTCTAATTTTAAGTTTACTTTTGAAAATCTTTTGAAAACTCCTTCAATTTCAAGTTTTAAAATCGCTTTTTGAAAAACTCAAGTAGGGCCCACTCGGGGTGGTGCCATATTCGAGTAAGTCAGGGCTAGACTAGGGTTAGTCATTATCCTAGTTAGGTTAAGGGTTTAGAGGAGTCAAAATCAATTTTAAAAATTCATTTTATTTAACTTTTAAACCATTTGTTTTTAAAGGTTTTAAATTCAGGTTTTAAAAACCAAATGTGGGTCCATACTAGGTGGTGTCACATTTGGACTTTTTAGGGTTTAATTAGGTATTAATTAGAGTTTAATTAGAGTTCATTTAGGGTTAGGAAACCACAAAAAATCGTTGCCCTTAGTGGATTTATTAGAAAGAGTCCTGAAAAAATGAAAAACCTCTTAATTAACCCTAATTAAGTGACTTTTTGAAAATCTATAAAAAGGGACCTAAGGGGGGTCAAAAAGGGGCTTTTTTTCTCTCAAATTTTTGTGGCCTCTCTCTCCTCTCCAGCACCTCTACCTTCCTCCATTGTAGCTGCAGCCCCAAGGTGATTTTATTTAATATTATTTTATTATTATTTTATTAGTTTTTTTTATGATTTTTCAATAGATTTCACCATGGAAACTCTTGTGTTCATGGATTTAACCATGGATTTCATCAAAGAACCCCAAAATCGACCCAAGAAGATAATCTAACTCAGTTTGAGGGTGATTTCAAGGATTCTAATCCATTAGAATCGATGAGAGGTACATTTTTCATATTCTTAACAGACGAAACGTGAGATTTACCCGTTAAATGGGTTAAATCCATGATTTCAAAGGTGAAAGCAAATTTCAGCCATTGATTCTCTGTATTTTATTTATTTATTTGTTTATTCATGTTTATTACACGTTTTCCAGCATAGAAATAATTTTTATTTTACTGTTTTATGGTTTATTTTATTGTTTTTCATTAGTTAATGCATGGTTTACTAAGTTTCTTAGATTTCTGTGTGTTTTTAGTTTAGAACAGAAAAGAGCATGCTATTTTGGATTGAAATATGTGTTGTTAATTTTTGATTTTTTTATATGTGATTCATTCATATGTAAATAAACTACTGTAAAAAAATCAGAGTTTTTGGGATTCGGGAACCCTATCATAAAAATCATACATCAAGTCGGGTTTTTAAATCTTTAAAATCGTTGTTAAAATAAAAAAGGTAACTTGCTGTGATGATATTTTTCTCATCCTAGATCCGATTTTAGATTTGTAAAGTGCCATGGATTCACATTAAATAGATCTAGCTACTGTGAAATTTTCAGAATTTTTTACCACTGTTTAGTATTTTTCTTCTGTCAGAAACTCTGATTTTCAATTTAAAACTCGTTAGGGTTTACCAAAACCCTAATCAGACTTGTGTTGTTTATAAATCCCAAACTACAGATCTGATTCATGATCTGTAAAAAGTGAGTATTGTTATTTTTATGTCATATGTTTACTGTTAAAATCTCAGATATTTTGAATGAGTACTGATATTTATCCCAAAATTTTCAATTGAAAGTATCAGTTAGGACCAAAGTTAAAATCAATATATTCAAGTCTGGATTGTCGGATGGGGATCTCCCTGGTTTTAAAGGCTTTTTCATATCTGTAAAAAGGAAAAGTTCTTTTTTTCTGTTTACTTGTACTCTGTAAAATTTCATAGATTTCCATGGAGGTTTGACCCCTAGTTCGGGTCTTGGACTGAGACTGGTTGGTGAACTAGGTCAAAAATAGCATATTTTTAGGGTTTGATGCTATTTTTGGATTAATTTAATTCCAAAAAAATATTTTTATAATTCTAATTTGATATTAGGGTTATAATAAGTGCAGGTACCAATTTTGAGGATTTTTAGAATCCGTTTGATGCTTGAATGGTTTGAATTGCAAAACAGGGCACCCGAAGAATTCCAAAACACTGCAAAAATCACAAAATTTGTGATATTTTTGGATTTTCGTGTATAAGCATATATTCTTAGGATTTAATCATATTCATAATCATATTAGGATGCTTTAGGCTTAATTTGATTCTCATTTGATTTCATTTAGTGCATAAAATCTAAGTTTTTACCAAAATCTATTTCAGAAAACCTTGATTTCAAGGCCATAGTCTTGCTATCAGGGGCAATTTGGTCATTTGACCTCAATTTCGAAATTCTTAACCCTAGTTTTCACATTTTTAAGCATGTCATATCATATTTAGTTTGATTTATTTTTATTTGAACCTCAAAACTTGCATTTTATCAAATATCTTTCTAAAAACCCTAATTTCAAGGCCATAGTCTTGTTATTAAGGGTATTTTGGTCATTTTGACCCCAATTTCGAAATTTCAAATTTTATTTTCATATTTATTCAATCTTATTTCATATTTTATAAATTTGTATTTAAGGGAATCATGGAAAAGACTTATATCTAGCAAAATCCAGTAATTTCTAGATATTACTGGATAAACCTAGAAAAGCCAACATATCATTACTAACAAAGTTTTCTAGTTTTGCAGGTACATTGAAGATTTTAATTTCATGTATTTAAATTTCAATAGTGATGTAAATTAAATGTAAACTTTGGAATAATAATTTAAATTCCTGCATAGATTAGGATTTGCATTTCATATAGTTTAAACTTTGATATATAACTGCCATGTATGCCAATTCATGCATATTTTTACCAATTCACTATGGTCTACACGAATGGCACATGCACTAGCTCTTATGGAGTTGACAAACTTGGTGGAATTTGTATTTATGGCCATAGTCAGAATATGAATGATACCCAGATTTGTAATCTTCGTATTAGCCACATTCACCCTACACTCTTAGGCTAACTTCAAAATGCACTGCATTTCTCAAAAATACAAAAAGTATTTCTCAATTCCTCAAAATCAAGTCTTTCAAATCCATATTCATTCAATTCATGCATTTGCGAATTTCAATTTCAATTCAAAAAAATCAATTTTCTCAAAAATTTTCTAAGTCTTATTCAAAAATCGATTTTCTCAAAATATGGATTTGCCAATGATATTTCAAGTATTTCCCAAGTTCCAAATTCGATTTTCCAAGTTATATATTCAATTTCAAAGTTTGAATTCAAAGAAATCAAGTTTTCCAAAGTTATTTCACATTTCTCAAAATCGATTTTCATAAAACCTCTAGATTCTTCAGAAATCGATTTTTACTTTTCTCAGAAGTACATTTCAAATCCTAATTCACGATTTTCCATGTGATATCTATTCTAAGTGTTTCAGTTATTCAAAGCAAACATCATGTTTTCAAATGTGCATTTTCAGAAAATTCATAGCACATGCCTGATTCTATGTGCATTTAGAAATTAGAATATGATTTAGACAAGTTGAATAGAGCAGAGCAGTAGATTGATCCTTGGTTCGATTACCCCTGTTAAAGGTGACAGGAACGGTCGAACCTCGTACCGACAGGCGAGTCCCATTCTACGGAATTATCTCGCATTTTAAAAATGGAGGCGAGTTATTTTCAAAAACTTTTCAAAGGTCAGTTTGATTAGCAAAAAGTTAAAAATTTTGCGATGATAACAGGTTTGGCGACCGAGATGGGACCTGTCTTCGCTTGATCAATTTAATGCTCTACTTAGTTCAAATTGTCAAAATCGATTTCCATGGAATGTCAGCTTTGCTTTATGATATCATGTGAACCTAGGAGCCTAGACCTGAACCCAGCTGACATGGAATGCATATAGACTAGGTATGGTTTGGTAGGACCATATTGAGGAGAATTATTCATGCTCACATAGACTTAGGTCTAATACAACACTCCTCAATTTAGGAATTGTATGAAAACAATGTTTGTTTCTTCAAATATTTCAAAATTCTATCGCTTTAGGACTTAGAGCCTTCTGTTTGATTGCATGTGCTCATGTTTTTCAAAAATCACCCTACCTATATTGTCTCGGTCTTCACGTTGCTGGGCTCTCTTCCAGAACCATAGTTTGGGACAGAGCCTCACAACTGGGCCACCTATTTGGGTGAAAACCCCTCTGCCACGTACTAAGGGCCATAGTCCAACGTATATCGGCAGGTGCTCAAGGATGTTGGAAAACTTGAACTTAGAACCGGAGAAATTGATTTTATGCCACGTACATCGAGCCTTGGCTTGAGTATATAGGCATAACTGGATTGGATACAGTTGATGTGAACCTTAGAGTTAGGATTAAGGTCCTACAGCTATTTCAAAATTTGTGCATCTAGAGTCAGCTTTTAGGGAATGCTGTATGTGCATACTTGTTTGTGCAGAATGTGATTGAATATGTTATAGTCATTTCCTTTTATTTTCCATATTTTCCCAATTTTCTAAAAATACTGGACGATTTTTCAAAATCCCCAATCCATGTCCATGTACTGTCCATGTTTTAAACCCTGGACGATTTTCAAAATACTTCATTTTATGAAGTACTTCCTTATATTTCATTAAACCCTGGACGATTTTCATAAAATTCCTCCATTTTCTTCAAAACTCCAGGTAATTTTCCATCTTTCTCTCTTCTGGATCTCGAATTCCTGCAATTCTGGAAAAGATAGCCTAGAAACCTCCTTTTGAAAACCTTTTTTTCATAGATAAAACCCCTTTTGAGAAAAACCTTTTGAAAACAACCATTATTTTGGAAATTTTTGAAAGCAAGAGAGACCAGTTTTGAAATTTTTCTAACAGATTTTTGTTATGAAAAGAGAGCTGAAGGGGTCCCCGATTCCTGATCCCTCGACATTGCCATTCATCCATCCACTACCTTTTGATCGCCCCTCTCGAAGCGTCCATCCCCAACCTCTCTTCTCGATGCTTCTTCTCCTCCCTATATAAACAAGCATTGAGAGGCAAAAGGGATCATCGATTCGCATCCGAGCATTCATTTAGCGCCTTCATCTATCTGATCTACTCCCGCATTTCCTCATATTCTCCTCCTTTGCTCCCTCTTTAAAAGCCCCCTGCAAGCAAGGGGAAACCAGCAATCTTCCCCTCGAGTTCCATTAAAGGAGCATTGGCTCTTTCTTTCAGGATTTCTACAACCGGCTTTGAAAAGTACCCCTCTTCCTCTTTTATTTTTTTTCTGAACTTCCTGTTAGTTTCTCTCTTTTCATTTTGCCCCATTAACGCACCACTGAGTTGTGTTGGGTTGCTTATAGCAACATCAACCTCTCCCTTTGTGCAATAGTAACGAAACAATCATGTTCCAACATTTTTTTTTTCTGTTTCACTTATGCTGCAATTTTACTCTTGTTGGGCTCAGGTTTTTGGATTCAATAATCCGACAGGGTTCATCCGAATCCCGGTCCAAATTTTTTGCTAAATTTTGCTTTCATTTTGATTTTTTGTTGAATTTTGGATTTCCTATATGATCTATGTTTTGATGTTTGATTTCTTGCCTTTGTTGGCCATGATATTTTGATTTTCGTTGATGTTACCGTTGCTGGACATTGCTTAAATCTGATATTCATTGCAATTCTTTTTAACAACTGCTATAATTTTTACATTTATGCTCTATACTGCCATTTCCTTTCATCCATGTAATTTCAACTTAAATTCATTGTCATTTTGCATCTGGATATGGCTTCAGCAACAGGATGTCCAATCCGATTCAATATCTGATCGGATTCATCCTATGGAAGGCCTCAATCGATCCCCTAATTCCTTGTTTTCAGGTGATTATAATCACCTGGCCAGTTTTGCATCTTGAGTTTTTATGCCCCGTAACTTGATTATCATCCCATCATCGCTATTCACATCTTCTATGACCTCTCGTGAACTGTCTCGATAGTAGTAGTTGGACGTTTATAAAAATCCTGCTTCATTGTAAGTATATACTCATCGTATCTGGTTTCATTTGATGTTATTTATATGTTCTGAAGCCTAAGTTATTGAATCCCATACCTGCAATCTCACTTGACATCCATATAGCATCACACTTTATTTCTCAGCATCGATCTTGTTTGCATTGATCCAATGTAACACAACATCTGTATTGGATTCAATTTAGAAATTACTGAACATGAGCATTTCTTAGATCTTTGTATCTACCATGAAATGCTCTGCTCGGTTGATCCAAAATCGGATTTACATTTGGTTTGACATGAAATCCCACATCCGGCTTCAGCATTAACTGTGTGTATCCCCTTCATGATGCCCTTTTATCTGTATTTGTGTCTCCATCATGTTAATTCATCACCTAAGTTTCCCATTCTGTTTTGTTTTATTTTCATTCTCTCTCAATTCACGACACCTCTGCATCCATCACAACATTCATTCATCTCTTTTTTTTATTTTCATCACCATTACCCATCATGCGTCCCATCTCAATAGACATATCATTCATCCATGGCACTTCCACGTCTTCAGTATCATTTCTGCTGGCATGCTGGATATGGCGTGGATCATCTGTCATTATGTTTCAATCTGTGAGGCATATAGTACCATCGTATGATTAGCTCATTTCCCTTTTTATTTTATTTATTTATTTTTATTATCTTGCCCCCATATTGATCATCTGTTACACTGATTTTAATTTCGTGTTCGCACCAAGTTCTCTGTCTATTAACCAATTATGTTAAGTGGATACATTGGCTCATTTGTATCTTGATCTGAATCGGTACTGAAGCTTGGAATCATGATCAATCTAATCCCTTTGTGGGATTTAGGTGATTCTCTTGAATAAGATCTCTCTTTCTATAATTATTGCTAATACATTACCTTGGTTACAGCTTCCTAAGAAGGACTGAGACCCAATTCCCTATCACACGATGGCCCAATTAGCTCTCATTTTGAGAACCATTGAGATGATGTGCTTGATTTCAGCAGCCATTACACTCTTATTACATTCTCCAGCTGCTATAGATCTGATGATTGCATGCAAGGTAAGAAAACCCCAGCTTTTGATCGAAATCTGGTGGCTCTCCATCGTTATAGCATATTCTAGTATTAAGGTATCACTGGGGACTACTGAAGTTGCCTGGTCATTTTCCTGTACATACAACAAGAAATGCAAATATATTAGATGCTCTGTAACACGTATTCCGATTTTAGAAATGAGCGATCAACATGAGCCTGTTACTCTCCTGCTGGCAAAACCCCCACTTCACAACCTTCACTAACTGTGTTCACACCTATAAGAACCATGTTCACTCTCAGCTGAACAACTGAAATCTAGTGATTTGATGCCATTGAATAGCCATTATGATCCACGAATGTCAGTCTTTGTTCCCAAGCTGCCAAGACAACTCAAGGAAGCTGAAATATTTCGGAGCTGGCACACTAGGATGTGAATTCTTGAAAATTTTAGGTATGATGGGTGTCCCCTATGGTATTCAGGGGGACCCGATCTTGAGCCTTCAGCTTGATGTAGGATCCTGTTTATAAACAACAACTGCTTAAAAGGGCACCTACAGCACGAGCAAGGTTGGTTGACAGGTCAGCCAACATACTGGAATGCATCCAATGCTGCCTGTCCCTGATGGATCTCAGGAATATTTGCAAGAAATCAGAAGGAATTGTGTCAGATGCCTCAACTCCTGATTCCCAGGCAGTCTAAAGTGTGGAAACTGGTCTTCAACAATAATGATAAGCATTGCCAGATCCAACTCACCTTCACAGCAACACTGCTGCACACGTCCACTAAATGCATTAGTCATCACATATGCATTTCCCGTGCCACCGCATGCATCCCCTACTAACTATGTTCCATTGTCACTATTACCATTTATTGTAACTTCCAGCACCTTCCTGCTCCTGTGCACTACCTTATCATTCACATATCACCTGCATGGTCATCTTAATGACTGCATTTGCATAGGCATTTTACTTATTCATATACCATTGCACTCCACTTAATCACATGTACCCTGCTACACAACATACTTACTTTTCTGCAAACTATACTATTCACCCCATTCACCTGCACATACTCACTTTGAATTCACAATTAAGGTTAGTATATTCCAAACAATGTTGTAGCAGATTCAACAGGCTTGAATTCACAATTGTCATGAGCATCCTTTCATGTTATCCACTGCTGCACTCAAGGTTCCTGCACCTGTCACCAGCTACCAACCAGTCAGTCTCTTCACAAAGACCCGCCACAATACTTGTTGGTGGAGCAGAGTCTGGCTCAGACACTGTTCCTCATCAGCAACTTTTACAATCTATGACAATTCCAACCGTTGCAGCTCGAATTCATATGCATATTAGAAGTGTCGAAAGTAATGCAAGTTCTGTAAGTCATTTAGGTAGACCTACCTTGACAACTTCTGATCTAGGATGCACGGCTGCAATTAGTTGAAGGGTCAAGCTTGTTTTGAGTCCTTGACAATTGGTCCTTCTCACAGACATGGGGATGCTGTAAACCATGTTGATCCTAGTGTAAGGCAGCAGGAAAATCTGAGAATTCTGGCAACACTACGTCAGAACTTGTAGAGCCACCAGTTTTGAATCATATATGTCATGCCCTTGCCTTTCATGTGCTAACCCACATATGCATTCCCTTTTAATTGAGCATGAATATCCTACCTAGGCATGTGCATCTTCTCACTAGTTCAATGCATCATAAATACATTTCAACATTTATTTTCTCATCATCTTAGTATATTAGGCATTTCTTCATTAGCTCAATACACCATTTTGATATATATTTTAAATGATGCATTACATTTTCATTAGCATAAAAATAGGCATGGGTATCTCATCATTTTTAAGTTTAATGTGACATCTGTAAATTCCATTTACATTTCTCTATTATCTTGTTTTAACTCAATATTTTGCAGGAAGTGTATGGAAAATGTTATCTCTTTTCTTATCTTAGAAATTGTAATTTCAATTTCAATTTCAGAATTGTAATAGCTAGATTATGAATGAGAAACTTTACATTTCAGTACTAGAATAGAATGTATGAGCATATAAATGTCATAAATCATCTGTTTTCATATCATTTGTCTTTTATTTTTGAAAATTCACAAATGGGAACACGAATGACACGTGCATCATTCTAATAAGAGGTAATTAAATCTTAAGCAAATGATTCACATTGATGGCCATAGTCAAAATGTGAACAATGCTTAAGATTTTTATCTTTTATGGAATAACATTGGATCCACACTGGATCTCTTTAAAAAATCATCATATTTTATAAATTTTTCTTCCGTTATCAGAGTTTAACTTAAAATATATATATCAATGGCCATAGTCAAGATATATTGAAAGTTAATTTCATTTCAAACTCTATAAAGGCACCAAAATGTATTTTATTCTTTATCTGAATTTAAATACAGATTACTTTATAATATATTTTATGACCATGGTCAAGAATGCATTATATCTTCAATCTTGTTTCAATTTTCCTAAAGAATGAAATATGCTTTTTCAATATCCAATTTTCGAATTCTTTTAATTCGTTCATCATTTAGGATAGAATTACATCATATTTTTAAAATTATTTCAATTTATCTTTAAAATCCAAGTAATTTTAAGATAAATTTCCAAATGTTTTTCTCATTTCTCAAATCTTCAATCCTTATTCAAATTCATCTTCCTATTCTCAATTCTATCCTATTTCAAAACCCAAAATTCAAACATTCCAATTTCAAAGTTCAATTTAACTTTGAAATTTTAAATTCAAAATTCAATTTTCAAACTAGATCATATTTCAGAGTTTAATTCAAATTTGAAATTTCAAATTCATTTCTAGTTTGAAAATTCAAATTTCCAACTCAAATTAAATTTCAAAGTTCAATTTAACTTTGAAATTTCGAATTCATTTCCATGATCAGGATTTAATTTCAAAATCAATTCAATATTCTAAATCAAATTCCAAAATTCAATTCAACTTTGAAATCCTAGATTCATCTTCTGATTTCAAAATCCAAAGTTTGAAAATCAAGTTTCATTCTCTATCCTCCTTTCCAATTTCAAAATCGATTTAGGATTTCTCAGGTCCAATTCCAAGTTCCATCTAGATTTCCAAAATCTAATTCTATTTAGTTGTCTCAAATCAAATTCCATTTTCAAAATCCATTCCCAATTCCAGATTTCAAATCCAAGTTCATCTTGAATTCCAGATTTCAAATCCAATTCCATTTTTTGAAATTCCAGATTTCAAATCCAATTCCATCTTAAATTCCAGATTTCAAATCCAATTCCATCTTAGATTCCAGATTTTTGAATCCAATTCCATTTTCCAAATTGATTTCCAATTCCAAACTTAATTCCATTTTCAAATTTCATCTGTATCTCAAGATTCCCATTTTAATTCCTTTCAAAATTATTTTTCAGATATATTTTTTAATTCTAAAATCAATTCCCAATTCAATTATTGTTTCAGGTTCTGAGTTTAAGAATTCCTTTTTCAGAATTGATCCATTCAAATTCAAAGTCCATTTTGACTTTGAAACTTCATTTTTATTTCAAATTCTACTTCAATTCCAAATTCTCCTTATTTTTCTTCACTTCTTCAGATTCAAGATCTATCTTCTCCCAAGACTTAGAACTTCAAGTCACTTTCCAGATCTATTTTGAGTTCTAAGTTAGATTCAAAATCTTCAACTTTCAAAAATCATTTCTTCACGATATTCTCAAATTTATTTCAAAATCATTTGGATAATCCCAAAAGTTCTAAAATTATTCTTCTTAAAAGCATATATTTTTGCATTTGCATTGCACAATCATGATTCTTTGTGCATTTTAGACTTAGAATAATTTCTTAGATATTATTTAGGCAAAGTAAAAGGCATAAGTTCGATCCTTGGTTCAATTACCCCTGGTAAAGGTGTCAGGAACGGTTGCACCTCGTACCGATGAGCGAATCCCATCACTCCATTTTTTCCACAAACTTTTCAAAATGGAGGCGAGTAATTTCAAAAAAATATTTTAAAATTAAGGTCAAGTGAGACCTTTGCAAAAGAGTTCCTCTCTCTTTCTTTTTCTTTTTCTTTCTCTCTTCTTTTCTATCTTTTATTCCCCTTTAAAAAGGGAATAGAGGCTAGAAAGGGAAAGAGTAGGAAAAGAAGAACAAAGAGAAAATTTTTTGCAATGATCACAATTTTGGTGACCTGTGATCATTGCAAAAATTTTTCTCTTTTCCTTTTCCCTCTTTTCCTTTCTAGCCTCTATTCCCCTTTTGAAGGGGAATGAAAGATAGAAAAGAAGAGAGAATGAGAAAAGGAGAGAAAGAGAGGAACTCTTTTGCAAAGGTCTCACTTGACCTAAATTTTGGAAATTATTAAAATTACTCACCTCCGTTTTTGAAATATTTGTGGGAAAAATGGAGAGACGGGATTCGCTCATCGGTACAAGGTTCGACCGTTCCTGGTGCCTTTACCAGGGGTAATCGAACTTATGCCTTTTGCTTTGCCTAAATATTGTCTAAGAAATAGTTCTAAGTCTAGAATGCACAAAGAATCATGCTTGTGAAAATGCAAAGATGTATACTCTTTGAGAAGAATAATTCAATTTTTTTTTAGATTTTCCAAGTGATTCTGAAATAAATTTGAGAGTATTGTGAAGAAATAATTTTTGAAAGTTGATGATTTTGAATCTAACTTAGAACTTGAAATAGATCTGGAAAGGGACTTGAAGTTCTGAGTCTTGGAATAATCAGAGATCTTGAAAGTAAATCTTGAATTGAAGAAATGAAGAAAAAGGAGAGAATTGGAACTGGGATAAAATTTGAAGTAAAAATGAATTTTCAAAGTCCAAAATGAACTTTGAATTTGATTCTCAAAAAATCAATTTTGAAAAGGGATTTGAACTTAAAGTTAGAACCTGAAACAGGAATTGAATTTGGAAGTTGAATTTAGACTTGGGAAATAGATTTGAAAAGTGAATTTCATAAATAGAATTGGAATTTGCATTTGGAATTGAAGATCAATGTGAGATTTGGAAATAGAATTGGATTTGGGAAATCCAAATGGAATTTAAAAATAGAATTGAATTTGAGAAATGGATTTGAAAATCTGGAATCCTAGATGGAATTGGATTGGAAATCTGGAATCGAAGATGGAATTGAAATCTGGAATCCAAGATGGAATTGGATTTGAAATCTGGAATCCAAGATAAAATTGGATTTGAAAATCCAAATGGAATTTGAAAATAGAGTTGGATTCAGAAATCTAGATGGGATTTGAAGATGGATTTGGATCTGATTTTGATTTTTGAATTTGATCTTGAATTCAGAGAAAAATCAATTTTAGAGCTAACCTCAAAACTTTGATTCTTGATTTCAAAGTGAAATTGAATTTTAAAGGTTAAAACTGAGAAGATTTCAGAAGGAACTTGAAGATTTTTAAAATTTGGAGTAAAGAATAGAGAATAAACTTGATTTTTTAAAATCAGGAGATGAATCTGGGATTTCAAAGTTGAATTGAACTTCAAAATTTCATCTGAAATATTGAATTTAATTTGAAATTGAATCCTGATCCTGAAAATGAATTTGAAATTTCAAAGTTGATTTGAACTTTGAAATTTGATTTGAGTTGGAAATTGAATTCTGAATTTAGAAATGAATTTGAAATTTTAAAGTCGAATTGGACTTTGAAATTGAAGTTTGAATTTTGAAATAAGATAGAATTGAGGATAGAAAGATAAATTTGAATTTTATGAATAAGAATTGAAGATTGATTTAAGAAATGAGAAAATATCTGAAATTTTATCTCAAAATCACTTGGATTTTTGAAGAAAACTTAAAATACTTTTGAAAAAATGATGTAATTCTATTCTAAATGATGAAATGAATTAAAAGAATTTTGAAAATTGGATTTGAAAATCATATTTTATTCTTTAGGAGAATTAAAATAAGATTGAAGATATAATACATTCCTGACTATGGTCATAAAATGTATTATAAAGTAATCTGTATTAAATTCAGATAAAGAATAAAATACATTTTGGTGCCTTCATAGGGTTTGAAATGAAATTAACTTTCAATATATCTTGACTATGACCATTGATATATATTTTAAGTTAATTTATAAATTAAACTCTGATAAAGGAAGAAAAATCCAGAAAATATGATGATTTTTGAAAGAGACCCAGTGTGGATCCAATGTTATTCCATAAAAGATAAAAATCCTAAGCATTGTTCACATTTTGACAATGGCCATCAATGTGAATCATTTGCTTAAAGATTAGTTACCTCTTATTAGAATGGTGCATGTGCCATTCGTATTCCCATTCGTAAATTTTTGAAATAAGAGGAAAATGATATGAAACAGATAATTCATGATGTTTACATGCTCATACATTATAATCTAAAACTAGAAATACAAAATTCTCATTAGTGTTTAACTATTACAATGTTGAATTGAATCAAAATCCCTAAACTAAGAAAGAAAAGCAATATTTCCCATGTATTTCTGCAAAATACTGAGTTAGTACAAAATAGAGGAGAATTGCAAATATCACATTGATTTTAGAGTTGCAAATGATGAGATACTCATGCACCTACCTTGTGCTTAATACTAAATGAAACAATATTTGTGATCTAAGATGTGGAAGGATGCAATGTAAATAATACTCAGCATGAGGAAACATGTCACATATTACAAAATATAAATAGTAACTAGGTATGAATGACATCAAGTCTGGAACAAAACAGCATGGTGAAATGGAATTTGAAACAGTGGAGGAATTGATTATATACAAACTAATGCAAAGATGGGTAACTATATAACACTAAGTGGCAGATGCACAAAATGTAACTACTATGATCATATTGTGATGCTCAACAATAGGAAATAAAGCAATTAGTTGAACAGGTGTCCATGGATATTGTCGGCCAGGCTGCAGCATTGATACAAACCAAGTTATGACCAACTACTATTGCCTAAAAGACATGCTATCAAACTATTTATACCAACATGATATATGGTGCAGAAAAATGAGAAGTAAGTGGAAAGGTGATTGGACTGGGGACTATTCTACCCACAGAGAAAGAAACCATCAGGTTCTTCCAGAGCTGGAGATAATGCAGAATGGAGATGTGGAGGTAAGGGAATCTGGAAGTAGCTGGGAGTAGGTGTGGGCAGCTGTTGTGTCGATGGTTCTACTGTATAACAGGGACAAGTGAAGGGATATTTGGCAGCAGGGACATGTTGCTGCATTTTCAGTAGGCAGCAGGGGATATGGAAACGGCTGGTTGGCGTTTTAGTGAAGAAAATGGTGAAGGGTATGGGTGTTAAGTGAGGGTATAGGGTGATGACTACATCAGGTTGGAGACTGGAGTTGAATGTGGAAGTGCTAATGTGATGAACAGTGCCCTTTGTAGGAAAGTGCAAGTGGGTGATATATGTGCAGGAAATATAAGTTCAGGTGGAGGAACCAGAGATGGTAGATGAGGCTGTGTTGAAGGTGAAGATCCTATATGCTGGGGTGACATGCAGCAAATTGGAGATAGGTGACAGTAGTGGGATATGAAGGGTAGCAGAAAAAAAAAATGCAATGAATAAGTGTGATGTAGATATTGTTTATGAGAATGCAATGATGAAAATGGAATGTAGGGAATACAGGAAATGTAAGTGATGTTAGTGAGTACGAGGCTATATGCGAATGAAGTGCATATGTACTGTAGTAAATGCAAACACCAAATGAATCATATATTACTGTAAATGATGTGTGGTGGTGCAGTGAGTGCAGGAAGTGAAGTAGGAGATAGTGCTAATATGCAACAGATGTAGCAGATATACATATGCTGGTGAATAGTGACTTTTGCAAAAAAACAAATGCAAATTGTTGTGGAGCTTGAGTGGAGGAAGGCACTGTAATTGACAGCAGGGCTGTTGTGAGATGATTGTGCTACAATTGTAGCTATGCAAATGGGTATACAGGTAGGAAAACCGAAGATACAACCTTGCTTTCATGTAAATCCTCCTAAACAAGGACTTCTTAATAATTTGAAAAGTAAATTAATCTATCTCTATCAGTGGATCCGAAGTTAAAACTCTCGCTACTATCTCTATATTTGCATTTGTAGACATATGAGAGTCCACGACTTTGGAAGTGGGTACTTTGGATTCCAAAAGGAAACCACAAATGATCCAAACATGAAAAATATACATGTGCGCCTTACGGAAAATGGGAATGGGTGCTATCACACGCATATGCAAGAACCTTACATTAAGATTTTCTGTGTGTACAGGTTCTGATCAGTGAAACTATACAGATGGATAGTGAAGTGACAGATAGATGATGAATACCAAAACGCAACCTAACTAAAATTATAACTGAAAAACACAGATAAACTGTATCAAATGAAAGGAAAATGTAATGGACATGTGATGGACATATTATAGAATATAAAACTATTCACAAATATAGAGAACACATATAAATGGAGACTACTGAAACTGGATAGAAATGCCTAACCTGTGAAATGAGACTTTGTAATCTCATATGCTGGCGTGGAAAGTTTAACTGATGTACACAACACATTGATCTCTATTGACCAATGACATGAAGATCAATCTCTGATTTTGCTGTTTTGAATTTAGTGAATTAAGCACACACACACATCAAACCAGTTCTCCTCAAATTGAATTCTCAGTGAATCCATTCCAGCGAATTGGCTTCAATGAGTGAGTTCAGCAGATGAAGACACAACAAAGGGATGTCTATACACATAAATGTGCACAAAGATACACTCGTTTGCTGCTCAAATGGACCGCAGAGAGTCTTCTCATCAAACTCTCGCATAGTAATTTTCACCCATTTCACACTTTACTGTTTTGAGTGACTGGATACATAATATGAGATATGGAGGGGATGTGTAAACACCCCAAATTTTCATCATCCATTCTCAAATAACCCTCCTCGTGCAGTACCAACCCTGTTAGGTCAGTGTAGGAGTCAAACCCCGAGTCAGTTTTAGAAAATCACCATTTTACCCACTTTCACTAGGAAAATTACCATTTTACCCCTAGGTCATCCCGGACCCCAGTCAGTCGGAGTCAACCAAGCTTATTGGCCAGTTCAGAACCGTTAGAAATCAGTCATCTCAAGCTCATCTGAGCTCACAATGAGCAGATCATTTTCATTTCTGACCATTCCTGCCAAAATGAGATCATTTCTTCAGAAATGAGCTCATTTCTCACTCAAATCCAAACCAATTGTCTCTAAGTCAGTCATTCCCAGTCAGTCATGTTCCTCAGAGTCTAACTTGAGCTCACCAGGAGTTCAAGTACTCCAGTTTCAGTTCAAAACCATTTCCAAGTGTCTAGAAGCCCATTTTAGCCCATTCAACTGAAATTGAGCTGAATCCAGTCAATTGAGCTAGTGTTCGAGCTTCAATTTTAGTTCATCTCAGTACTACCAATCTTTATCCCAGCTCAAACCCAGCTTAGATTCGTAATTCACTTCACTCCAGTGACCATTTCATACCATTTCTCTAAAAATGACAACTTTTCTTAAAAATTTAGTCGGAAAGGTCAGTTGAGTCAGTGTCTGGTCAGTTCACTTGAGTTCTAAAACTCTAAAACCCAGCTCATTTTAGTTCAATCTAGCTCAAACCCTAATTTCCAGTGTCACTCTAGCTCGGTAGGGCCTGAAAACCATTTCTTGAACCAATTTTGCAAATGTTATCAATTTTAACACCTTTTGAACTAGTACAAGTGTCAATCGAGGTCTAACATCCAAAATTCTTCATTCAGGGTTTGCATTTCGCATAGCATTTCATGTCATTTCTCATCATTTCATAACATTTCTTAGCATTTCATAACATTTCACCACATTCCATTTCATTTTCAAAGTCCAGAACTCCAGTGTTATAAATTTCAATCCAGATTGAGTTTAAAAAGCTTTCAGAAATCAATTTCAAACCCCAGGTTTCCAAAATTGACATTTTTACCCCCGGGATTCTAAATTTGGAAATATTTTCTCGAGAAAAACAATCTGGATTTATTTCAAACTTAAATTTTCAAAATCTACACTGGATTTGCTTCGCAACGGGGTATTGAACTTCAAAATCCGAGCTCGTTTCAAAAACTATAAAAAATAGCTCGTTTTGTTTGAAAATTTTCTGAAAAGACTATTTTACCCCTATAATCTTCAAAATGAATTTCAAAATTGAAATTTGGACCCGCTCTGAGATGGCTCATTCATTTACATTTCTATTTTGTTAAAAAAAAAGTTGTTTCTTTTTATTTGCTTGTTTTTGTTTTTATTTATTTATTTATTTATTTTATTTTAGAGAGGTGGGACCCACAAGTTGGTCGCCCAAACCTCCAGCTCCTCTATTTCTTCTTTCATTTTCTTCCTTTCTTCTTCTTCATTCTTTTCCTTCTTTTTCTTTCTTTTCTTCCTTCCTTTCCTTCCTTTCCTTTTCCCTTCTTCCTTTTCTTTCCTTCTTCCCTTCCTTCCCCTCTTGCCCATCCATTCACGTAAAGGCTCTCTTCCCTTTCCTTCCCTAATTAAACCTAAAAACTTAGGAGAAGATAGGATCTTCCCTAAGTTAATAAAAAGAAAAAAAAGGAAAAAGAACGGGGGCCTTTTCTCTACCCTCTCTCTCTCTCTCTCTCTCTCTCTCTCTCTCTCTCTCTCTCTCTCTCTCTCTCTCTCTCTCTCTCTCTCTCTCTCTCCAGCAACACACAGCCACCAGCCCTTGCATCCTCTCTCAGTCCCTAAGCTCCCTCTTGCTTTCTTTGGTTCAACCCCTTCAACCTTGTGGCAGCCATTGCCACCATTGCTCCAAGCTTCCACCAACTAACAACCACCTTCATCAAAGAGCTCCAGCATCTCCACCATTGGCTGCAGCTTCTTTTAACTCTTCCAGCTGCCCTTTTTGGAAGCAGCTACAGCCGTGATCTCTCTTGGCCGACGAGCACCATCCACTCCAGCGCCTCTTTGCAGCAAGGCAGCCACTTTGGCAGCCATCTCTTCCAAGTGGCATCCAACGTTGCAGCCCTTCAACTGCCGACCATCTCCAGCAGTACTTTAATATTCGAGAGTTCAGCCACGCCTTGACATCCACCTTCGTCAAGTCCTCTTGCTCCATCCGGATCTCCATCTACTCCAACGCCCCCCCATAGTTCCAGCTCTCCATTGCAACCAGTTGGTGTAGCAGCCCTTGGTGATCAGCCATCACCAACTTCCTCCTTGCAGCCGGTTGTCTCCAGCACTAACTCTCACAAGGCATCTCTCCAACCTTCAGCCACGACCAAGGTGCGTTTTCTTTTCTTTTTTTTTACTTGATATTCACCTTGTTTCATCAATACACATTTTTAGAGGTTATTCTATATGAGTAGGCTCGATGAACGATGGGATATGTCCGTTGGATGGACTAGATCTTTCGTTCGAAAGCCAAAAGTAACAAAGGGAATCATATGCCCATTGGATTTTGTTTTAGTTTTATATTCCATGAAATTTCATTAAAAACATGTCTTTAGATCAGTTTGTTAGTCGTTTCATTCATTTTACATATTTCATTGTCATTCAACTTAGAATCCTTTAGATTTCATTCTTATACGAAGTCCATGCGTTATTTTATGTGAGTTATTTCATCAATAAATTATGTAAATTTCATTTTTATTTGATTTATGTGTCCTCAATTTTCTGTTAAGCAACTGGTATAATTTGAGTTTTGTAACCCCATGAACAAAGCAAAATTCCAATTCGGGTTTTGGACTTTTCAGAAATTCTAAATTTTGTTTTAGCAGATAAGAACCTTCAGATTCACCCTTATGGGGGATTTGAATCGTTCTCCAAAAATCACAGTGGATTCTCAATAGAATCTACTAATGATCTGGAAATTTTGAGATATATACAGTCATATTTACCCTCTGTCAAAAATCGATTTTCCCACCCCTTGGAAAAAACTCGATTTTTCTTTGTCAGGGTATAGACAGACCCTAATGCACCAATCCTGCTCAATCTGTAGCCTTTCTGCAAAAACTTTCAACACGAAAGTTGTTTATAACATATTTTCCTGTCATTTTCCAAAATTTGGGGATTTTTGAAACTGTCTCAGTATTTTTCCCCAAATTTTCTTTTCTATCTTACAGATTCCAATATCCAGAAATTTCAGAGATTTGGGTCTCTGATAACAGTGTGCCCTTTTCCAAACCGTAACCTGATTCCAAATTATGCAAAAAAATAAAATTTTCCTATATTTGTCAGGAACATGTTTCCACAATTTCAGCCTTTTTTTCATCTGTCTGCTTTTTTTTCACATTTTCTACCGAAACCTATATGTTTCCCCCAAATCCTAGAGTCGCCAGATTCTGATCCGACTTGCCTGAGCTGTACAGTTACGACCATAGGTCAAAACTAGAAAGTGTAAAAGGAAAAAATCCTTTCCTTATTGCCCTATGTCACCCCATAAAATTTGGGAAATTGTTATGGAAGTTTGATATCCGAAATCCCCTTTAGAATCATCATTTTAGGCAAAATTTTGACTTTCTTAGGATTTTAGCTATTTTCCATATTAAGAAAATACAAAAAAATAGATTTTCGAGCTTCATTCTGTTTATAGGGTTAGTATAGCTTTCCATGCCAAATTTGACTCAATTCCAAGTTCATTTGCTTTATATGCTAATTTATCTTTAAATTCAGAAGCACAAATCAGGCAAAAAACAAGTTGAAATTGATATTTTATGATATTTTTGCCATTTTAGGGTTTTATAATTGTAAATAAGCATGTCATATCATATGAGGGTTAATTTCAATATCATTTGCATTTCATATTTTCCATTTTTGCAAAATTTATTTTAGAAAACCTTGGTTTCATGGCCATTGTCTTGTTATCAGGGGTATTTTGGTCATTTTGACCTAAATTTCAAAATTTTAATCTTTAATTTCATAAATTTTCATGCATATCATCATATTTCATCATATTGTGTTTGAATTATTTCATTTGATTTTCAAAATTCCAAAAATTACAAAAATTCTTTCAGAAAACCCTGATTTTAAGGTCATTAGGGGTATTTTGGTCATTTTGACCCCAATTTCGAATTTCTAAGTTTATTTTCAAAATGTATTAATTATTTATCATGTTTATATCAAAGGGGGTATGAATTTGGGTTTATATCTGAATAATATCTGATAATTTCCCATATTTTCGGATAAATTCAGAAAAAAACTACATTTTTGTGCTAACCTTGTTTTCTAGTTTTGCAGGAGCATTCAAGAAGAAGACTTAGTTATTTTATTTATTTGTTTTATTCAATTCAATGTAAAAAACAATGTAATATTTGGAATAAGAGTTACATTTCAGCATAGAATAGGACTGCATTGCATATAGTTTAATTTCAACAAATTTCAATATTTGATATATCATTCATGCACATTTATTTCAAATTCACTATGGTTTACACGAATGGCACATGCACAAGCTCTTATGGAGTTTATAAACTCGGTGGGATTCGTATTTATGGCCATAGTCAGAATACGAAGAAAACCAAGATTTATGATCTTCGTATTAGCCACATTCAGCCTACACACTTAGGCTAACTTCAAAAATGCACTACATTTCTCAAAGTTTCAAAAGGATTTCCCAATTCCTCAATGAAATTTCCTTTTCAAATTCATATTCATTCGTTCATATCATTCAAATTGCATTATTTTTAAATTCATTTTCTAATTTCAATTTCAAAAAATCAATTTTCTCAAGGATTTACAAGTCTTTCTTAGGATTGGATTTTCTCAGAATTTTGAGTTTTCAAATGACATTTCAAAGCATTTCCCCAGTTCAAATCAAGATTTTCCAATGTTTTAAAATTCTCAAATTTCAAAATCCCAAGTTTTCAGAAATCGATTTTCTCAGAGTTCCCATTTTCCTTTGAATCCATTTTCCATTTTAAAAATCATTTTCCAATGAATTTTCTGATTTTCTCAGAATTCACAAATTTATTTCCTCAGAAAAGCAATCCAAAAGCTCAAAATCGATTTTCCAAAGTGCAAGTTTTCCTAAGAATTCATTTTCCAATTCAATTTCCGATTTCCAATGAAATTCAATGATTTTCCCAGGAATTCAATTTTCAAGTACTTTTCCAATCATTTTCCAAGCATATTTCAATTTTCCAAGCAAACATCATATTTTCTCAAACTTGCATTATTTCTCAAAATTTCATAGCACAAGCCTGATTCTCTTTGCATTCTAGAAAAAATAGAGCATAATTTAGATAATTTAACTTAGTCAAAGCACACATTTGATCCTTGGTTCAATTACCCCTGGTAAAGGCGCCAGGAACGGTTGAACCTCATATCGATAGACGGATCCCATTCCACGGAATTTTCCCGCAAATTTTCTAAATGGAGGTGAGTAATTTCAAAAACCATTTTCAAAACTTTGGTCGAGTTTGACTCGCGAAATTTGTTTCTCTCTCGCAAGAGAGGGAATTTTTTTTCCGATGATAACAGGTTTGACGACCGTTGTGGGACCTGTCTTCGTCTGATCAATTGTGTGCTTGACTTAGTTCAATTTTCTGAATCATGTTCTATGGAATGTCAGCTTTTATTTTCTGATATCATGTGAACCTAGGAGCCTAGACTTGAACCCAGTTGACAGGAACTGCATGTAGACTAGGCATGGTTTGGTAGGACCGTATTAAGGAGAATTATTCATGCTCACATATACTTAGGTCTAAAATACAACACTCCTCAATCTAGGACTTGTATGAAAACAATGTTTGCTTCTTCAAAATTTTCAAAATTCTATCTCTTTAGGACTTAGAGCCCTCTGTTTGCTTGCATGTGCTCATGTTTTCAAAAACCACCACACCTATGTCTACCCGGTCTTCACGTTGTTGGGCTATCTTTCAAAACCATAGTTCAGAACAGAGCCTCACAACTGGACCACTTATTTGGGCTAACGCCCCCCTGCCACGTACCAAGGGCCATAGTCCAACGTATATCGGCAGGTGCTCAAGGATGTTGGGAAAACACAAGCCTAGAACCGGAGATGAATTTCTATGCCACGTACTTCGAGTCTCGGCTCAAGTATATCGGCATAATTGGATTGAACACAGTTGATCTGAGCCTAGAGTCAGGATTAGGATTCTAAAGCTCTTTCAAAATCAATGCATTTAGAGTAAGCTTCTTAGGGATTGTTGTATGTGCATAATTGTTTGAATGTATGATATTCATTTTCATCTTATTTTCTTATATTTTTCCCAATTTTTCCAAAATATCGGATAATTTTTCAAAATACCTCATTTTCCATCTTTTATGAAATATCTCCTTTTTCTCAAAAATCCTGGATGATTTTTCCAAATCATCTGCCTTTTCTTCAAAACTGCAGGTGATTTTCCATTCTTTCATTCTTCTGGACTTCAAAGTTTCAGCATTTCACTTTATCCTACCTGCAATTTCCAAAATTCTTGTATTTTTTCAAAATCTAATTTCAAATTTCATGTCTTTCAGTCCAATGGCATCTAGTCAGCTCGACTTTGTTTTTTCTAAGGGTCACATCTCCTATGAGGTGCGACAAAGTATTCTTGAGCATCGATCTCTCAGCACCGGACCCTTCTTCCCCCGATGTTACTATGTTTGGTTCAAAAACTTATCTCGTATGTTTCCGGACCATTTGAGCGATTGTGGGTTAGAACTGGCATCTGCAGTGGGGAAGTTGACAGTTAATGGCAATCTGATCCATGCACTGGCAGAGCGGTGAAATCCACGCACTTGCACATTCTGGTTCCCATGGGGCGAGATGACACTACTGATGGATGAGTTTTCAGAGATTATGGGATTGCTTGAGCCAGCCGGTCAGCCTGGAGATCCGTTAGAGCAACAATTTTTTATCAATGTCAAGGGTCTGTACCCTAAAGATGTTGTGGCTCGCATGACAGGGAGCAAGTCTTGGCCACTGATTAAAGAAAACGGGAATGAATACGTGAGCCTAATTGAGATCTACCAACAGTATAGAGAATTCGCAGAAGTTAGCTCGTTGTCCAGGACAGCTCAAGAGAGAATTCAGCATGCGATGGTTCTATGTACTGTGGGACTTTCTTTCTTTCCAGACGGATAGAATTATGTGGACGTCAGAATAGTACAGCTTCTGAGAAGATGGGGAAGTCGACAGACCAGTCGTCTTTCGATAGCCATGGCCGCGCTTGCTATTCTATACAGAGGATTGACCCGCTTCACACTGGGAGAGTCCATCTTAGTCGAGAGATGTACTTATGCACTTCAGTCCTGGTTCCTTCAGCATATACCGACCAAAGCTAGTTCGTTTAGATATAATGGCAAGGAGCAACTTCTAGTTGCGCGGTACCGATTCCTAATTGGTTATCTGCAGGAAGAAGAAGTGGTATGAGACTATTTTGATCGAGAGTTATCACCTCCCAGATACACCTATGCATATGGCAAGAGATTCAAGCTGCTTGGTCCATTCTTCTGCCCCTACTATCATCCAGAGCGGTGTGTTCGACAGTTTTCTCAAAGACAGAAGCACATAGAGATGCAGCTGCTATCAGGAGTCGTGCCAGAGTTTGACCTTACATCCTTACAGTGGTCCAGAACATACCATTCTGCCAGATATGGCAGGGTCTCTTTTGTTACTCTTCCACTTTTTCTCGGTCCTCATGTCTCTGCTAGTTATAAAGAGTGGTGACAAGTTGTCTGTCCGCCCCCTCTTTCTCAAATTTGTTATTGATACAATCATGTTTTTCCTTCAATGAATAAAATCTTGCTAATTCTTCAATTCTTGGTTTGACGACCTCACCTAGGTAAGGAGGCATAATTTTCAGTTGTTTATTTTCTTTGCGAAGGAATGGCAACGCAATTGTCGTAATCCTAGCGGTGACCCAATCCCTAGTAATGGGATACTCTTTCAATTATCTACCAAATTCTCATCAAATATTTTTCCTATATTCATTTCTATCCTGAATTTTCATCATCAAAATGTAATCATCTATCTCGTTCTACAGAGAATATCGATATTTCCAAGTGGTTCAGATCAGATCAAGCAAGAAGACACCACTGTGTCAGTGCATCAGTGATTTTAGAAACAGGCAAGACGAAATGGATTCTCCAAGATCTGTTAGAAGACAGAGTCCAAATGATAGGGATGACATTGATCCTGTTGCATATCAGATGTTCAAGAAAATGATGATTAGGATGATGTCTGAGCAAGTTGAAGACAGTCTCAGAAAGGCTCCCATCAAGGAGAAGACATCTGTCTCCTTCTCTCAGAATATCACTAGCAAGAGTAACGAGCAATTTGGCGGGTGTCTGCCCGATATTTTATTCACTGATGTCCTCTATCGTCGTGGATTCAGTTCTGAGTATTCCATATGCCTAAATGAAGATGAAGCCAAAGAAGTCGTGCGGGAGGTACACGAAGGCATTTGCGGTGATCACGTCGGCTACCGAACTCTTATCAAGCAAATCATTCGGGCATGATATTATTGAAAGACTATGTAGCAAGATTACTACCATTTTGTGAAGAAGTGTGCTCTATGCCAGATACATGAACCTTTTAGTCATGCGCCAACAACATATTTGCAATCCGCCATCTCTCCATGGCTATTTTCTATGTGGGCCTTTGATGTTGTGGGCCCCATCACTCCTTTTGCTTCAAACGACTACAAATATTTTCTTGCTGCAATAAAATATTTCACTAAATGGGTCGAAGCTATCACTTTGCGTACAGTAGAAGGTCGACACATGGTCTCATTCATCCACAAGAATATCCTTTGTTGTTTCGGCATACCGCATGATATCGTGTCGGATAATGGCAGTCATTTCAAGAATGAGAGAATTAGGACATTCTGCTCAAAGTTCAGAATCCATCATCATTTCTCTGCTCCTTATTATCCTCAAGGGAATGGTCAGGCAGAGGCCACCAATAAAATTCTGATTAGAATCCCGGAGCAAACTTTGGAAACAGACCGTGACTGGCATGAGAAGACCCATGATGCATTGTGAGCATACAGAACCACCATTCGAACTCCAACTAATGCTACTCCATCAGAACTTGTCTACATAATTGAAGTAGTACTACTTTTACATGTTCAGAAACCCTCTCTGAAACTTGCATCACTTCTGGAGTTGCCACTTGATCAATATTAGCAACAACGGCTAGTATAGCTTGATTTGCTTGATGAAAGGAGGCTCAGAGCGACAGAGCACGCTCAATCATATCAGTAGAGGGTACCCAGACAATATGCAAAATTTGTCATTGAAAGGAAATTCTGAGTCAATGATCTAGTGCTCAGATCCATGGATTATCTCAAGCACCACCCAAGTGGCAAATGGTCGTCGAATTGGGAAGGGCCCTATGTTGTCGAGAAAGCATTATCTCGCAATTCATATCTGCTCATCAATGCCGATGGTGTAGAATTATCAGACCCCATCAATGCTCAACATTTGAAAATTTTCTATACTTAAATCCTCTATTCCATCCTTTGTAATTCCTTAATATATTTTCTTCAATAATGGTCAAATTCTTCCTTCCTAGTTACACTGAGGCATTATTTTGAAAATTGTTTTCAAAACGTTCTGTATGCAGGCAAGATCACACAAATATCTCATTTTGCATGCATGTGCACCCATTTACAACATTTGCATTCATTTGCATTCATTTACATTTGCATGCATTCATTCACATTCATCTGCATTCATCCGCATCAATTTGCATTTGCATCGAGTTTCCCCTTCAGGTTAAGGGATAAACCTGAACTACCCATTCAGGATAAGGGATAAATCCTGAGACCCCGACAGTTGTCTAGGTCATCGTGCGGATGAAGACTGAAAATCTCTCATCAGAATCAGTTGGGTAAGATTTTCAAAATCCAATGTTTGTGCTGGTAAAATTTTCTAAATCCAGTGTTCGTGCTGGTAAATTTTCAAAACTCAGTGTTCATGCTGGTAAAATTTTCAAAATCCAGTGTTCGTATTGGTAAATTTTCTAAATCCACTGTTCGTGCTGGTAAAATTTCGAAATCCAGTATTTATACCAGTAATTCTTCAAAATCTAGTGTTTGTGCTGGTAATTCTTCCAAAAACAGTATTCGTACTGATCCATTTTCAAAATCCAGTACTTATACTGGTTCATTTCCAAACCCCAGTATTCACACTGGTACATCTTTCAAAAGCCAATTGTTATTGGTCGGACCTTCAAAATCCAATTTTTATTGGTCAAACTTTCTAAATCCGGTTTTACTGGTTAATGTTTTCAAACCTAATCCATGATGGTCTAGTCTTCTTGTGAGATTTGAGTTCCAACTCGAATTTTCTTTCCTCCGGGATTCGAGTTTCAACTCGAATTTCTTTCCCTTCTGAATTGGTCTAGAAAATTAGAGTTCCGACTCAAATTTTCTTACAAATCCAATTCAAATATCCTAGAATTGGTCTAAAAGATTAGAGTTCTGACTCGAATCTTCTTCCAAATCCAATTCAAATGTCCTAGAATTGGTCTAGAAGATTAGAGTTCCGACTCGAATCTTCTTCCAAATCCAATTCAAATGTCCTAGAATTGGTCTAGAAGATTATAGTTCCGACTCAAATCTTCTTCCAAATCCAATTCAAATGTCCTAGAATTGGTCTAGAAAATTAGAGTTCCGACTCAAATTTTCTTCCAAATTCAATTCAAGTGTCCTAGAATTGGTCTACAAGATTAGAGTTCCGACTCAAATCTTCTTCCAAATCCAATTCAAATGTCCTAGAATTGGTCTAGAAAATTAGAGTTCCGACTCAAATTTTCTTTCAAATCCAATTCAAATGCCTGGAATCGGTCTAGAAAATTAGAGTTCCGACTTGAATTTTCTTTCAAATCCGATTTGCTTAGCTTTCCTTTAAAGGTTTGAACTCCTACTCAAACTTTTCTACAATTTAGTAATTGGTCTAGAAGGCCCAAGTTTCGACTCAAATTTTCTTTCAAAACCCAATTCATTTAGTTTTCCCTTGAAGATTTGAATTCTGATTCGAATCTTTCTTCAAAAACCAGTTTAGCAACTGGTCCATTCAAAGCTCACAAGTTGAATCCTTCCTTCTTAAACTATAATTCTTAGGTTAAATCCCTATGGAATTGATAGTTTGTAGGTCGAACCCTTGCGAAACCAATGTGATTTGTAGGTTGAATGCATGTCAAACCAATACGGCTCATAGGTTGAACCCTTTTGTGAGCCAAAAGTCCTTCTAAACCCACTCTAGCACCTGGTCCTTCCAAAACCCGATTTAGCATCGGTTCTTCCCAAAGTCCAATCATTGAATTGGTCCTTCCAAACCCAGTTTAGCACCTGGTCCTTCTAAACCCAGTTTAACACCTGGTCCTTCTAAACCCAGTTTAGCACTTGGTCCTTCCAAACCCGTTTTAGCATCGGTCCTTCCCCAAAACCAATCTTCGAATTGGTCCTTCCAAACCCAATTTAGCACTTGGTCCTTCTAAACCCAGTTTAGCACCTGGTCCTTCCAAACCCGATTTAGCATCGGTCCTTCCCCAAAACCAATTTTCGAATTCGTCCTTCCAAACCAAGTTTAGCACCTGGTCCTTTTAAACCCAGTTTAACACCTGGTCCTTCTAAACCCAGTTTAGTACCTGGTCCTTCTAAACCTAGTTTAGTACATGGTCCTTCCAAACCCGATTTAGCATCGGTCCTTCCCAAAAATCAATCTTCGAATTAATCCTTCCAAAATTCGATTTAGCCTCGTACCCTTCCAAACCCGGTTTAGTACTGGTCCTTCCCAAATCCAATCCTCAAATTGGTCCTTTTACAAAATCTAACCTTGCATTGGTTATTTTACCAGTTCCTGTATGTGTATCAGTCATTCTTTCAAATTCAATCTTTATATTAGTTCCAATTTCCAATTTCCAATTTTGACCTTCAGTTTTGACTTCCAATCCAATCCTCAAATTGGTCCTTTTACAAAATCTAACCTCCGGGTCATTCAATTTCTGACTTCCAGTTTTGACCTTCAGGTCAACCAAATTTCCAATTTCCAATTTCCAATTTCGATCTTTTCGGTCACTCAATACCAATTTCAATCATTTTCTCTTGCGAGAGACCCTTTTTACAGGGATAGTTCAAGGGAGCTCGTTCTTTTCGCATGCTATCCTTTGTTCACTTAGCCCCCTTTTCGAAGACAGTTTGAAGAGACTCGTGTCTTTGTGAACCGCTTGCAAAACAAATTTTTAATTTTATACAAGGAACCCTTAGTTAAGGGAGAGCTTCGACGGAAGTTCGCTTTTCTTGTGACCACAATTTCATACTAGGCCATTTCATCATGGAGGACCCTCTTTTTAGGGAGTGTGATGGACTCGATCCTTCATGACTAATTCACCGACCTCACCATTACCGGCCCCCTTTCCATAAGAGAAGCCTAATGTTAGAAAGTTTTGACGAAAGCTTAATTTATCTTCGAAAGTTCGTTTTGCAAACACCTCCTCTTCAGGGAAGAGAGGAGTAATTTCTATTTTCCATTTCTGAAACTTCTCATTTGGGGAAAGGAGAAGAAAATTTTTGTCATGGATGTGTTGAGTCGTGCTTCAGATGCTTGCTTTCACAAAGGATTTCAAGAACATTTTGTTAATTTGTCATTAAATATTTGTTGATTTCAAAATCTTTATTGCACAAAAATAATACCTCAGAATACCTTCAGTATTACTTCCGAAAAGACAAAGCTTTCGCGAAAAAGGATGCAAAATTCAAAATCTTTCTATTAGCCAACCAAAAGGATGAAGAATAAATCCTCGATATGGCCAGCAAAGGAAATTCAATGTTGTTGCAAAGCCATAAGTGATCGGTATTGATCGCAGTCAATGACACATTTTTAAAGATCATTCTTGGAAAATAAAGCAGTCGAAATATCCTGGGAGACACAAAAAAATCCATTCAATTCCCATATCTCCTCAATCACCTAAGCTGCAATTAAATATCTGCAAAAGATATCTCTCAATTGTCGTCAAGATGAAGACGAATTATGCGAGTTAGACCCTTGGGGCCAAAGAAGATTTGGATCATCTCCAAGATGAAGGAGTTTGTGACAGATCCTTCCAGAGAAAGTTCAGAGCACCGTCAAGATGAAGGCGACTGCGATGAGCCTTCCGACAAACCCTAAAGGATATTTAATTTCTGCTATCATCAAGAGATTTCCAACCAAAGAGCCAATAATCATCAATATAATCCCTGAGAGAAAAAAAGGATCAAAACATCTCTGAGATGAAGGAGTTTGTGACGTACCCTTCCAAAAAAAGAGAGAGAAAAGTCAGGACATCTCCAAAATGAAGGATGATGTAATCCCCCCCAAAAAACCCAAGAGAGCTCTAATTCTGCCAATAAAAAAAAAGTGTGGGCAGAAAGATCATCATGAGAAAGATTCTCAAGATATCAGACTGTCGAATCTGCCAAGAATCCTCTTTAAATTTTGTGAAATTCTATTATCAATATTCTTTCGTTAATTGCTTTCACAATATCAAGAATACTCTCTTTTCTGCTTATATCAAGGAAATTGATAACTTTCTTGAAAGAAAGCCAATCACAAGCAATTTGAATTCGAATCTTGATTCTACGAAGTTAAGCCCAGTCGGAGGTAATACTTCAGGTAGAAAAGAGGAAATATTTTCGTACCAATGTGCATCATTTTCAATTATTTTGAATCAACAATAATTTTCAACATTTTGACAATATTTTCTAGCTATCCTGGCGTGAAGCGCGAGTTTTGAGGTTCATCTTTGGCGCATCCTAACATCAGTTGTTATCCCTTTTAGGACCTGATAACGGGAGTTTTCAAGATTTCTTCCCTTCTGTTGGTATGATCTGAGTGCATGGGTTCTCAGATTCACACACTTCCCTGTGTCCCCACTGTCCCACTATAGACAGTCCAATTTCGGCTTAAGGTTAAGCCATAAATCATTTTCTCGCAAAAGGTCATCAATTTCAAAAGTTATTTAGTCTCAGCAATAAGGCATCCAAAATCAAACCCCTTTTCAAGCTTTAGGGACCCCAATTTCATCCTTTTGCAAAACCCCTATCGGATTCATTGTGCGGAGATCCGAAGGTTCCATCATGGTTTCTTCCTTCGAGGATTCCATTCATTTTTCGCCCAATCAGGATAAGGGTACAAACCTGAGCCTCCTTTGATGAGGTATTTCATTTTCCGCCCAATCAGGATAAGGGTACAAACCTGAGCCTCCTTTGATGAGGTATTTCATTTTTCGCCCAATCAGGATAAGGGTACAAACCTGAGCCTCCTTTGATGAAGTATTTCATTTTCCGCCCAATCAGGATAAGGGTACAAACCTGAGCCTCTTCTGATGAGGTATTTCATTTCCCGGTCAGGTTAAGCATCAAACCTGAGCTTCGTTTCTATACGAAGTATTTCCCGTCCCATCCAGGTTAAGGACAAAACCTGAATCTCACTTCTTTTTGAAGTAAAATTTTTTTCTTCATTCTTCACTTCATATCTACCATACTCGTCAGGGCTAATCTTCATAACCAGTCAGATCTTTCTAACTGGGGCATTTTATAGCCTAAATTTGGTGTGTTTTTCTTTGCCACTAAGCTCGTCTTCAAGTCGGTTTAGTAGCAAAGAGGGGCATCTGTAAACACCCCAAATTTTTATCATTCATTCTCAAATAACCCTCCTCGTGCAATACCAACCCTGTTAGGTCAGTGTAGGAGTCAAACCCCGAGTCAGTTTTAGAAAATCACCATTTTACCCACTTTCACTAGGAAAATTACCATTTTACCCCTCGGTCATCCCGGACCCCAGTCAGTCGGAGTCAACCAAGCTTATTGGCCAGTTCAGAACCGTTAAAAATCAGTCATCTCAAGCTCATCTGAGCTCACAATGAACAGATCATTTTCATTTCTGACCATTCCTGCCAAAATGGGATCATTTCTTCAGAAATGAGCTCATTTCTCACTCAAATCCAAACCAATTGTCTCCGAGTCAGTCATTCCCAGTCAGTCATGTTCCCCAAAGTCTAATTTGAGCTCACCAGGAGTTCAAGTGCTCCGGTTTCAGTTCAAAACCATTTCCAAGTGTCTAGGAGCCCATTTTAGCCCATTTCATCTCATTCAGCTGAAATTGAGCTGAATCTAGTAAATTGAGCTAGTGTTCAAGCTTCAATTTTAGTTTATCTCAGTACTACCAATCTTTATCCCATCTTAAGCCCAACTTAGATTCGTAATTCACTTCATTCCAGTGACCATTCTGTACCATTTCTCTAAAAATGGCAGCTTTTCTTAAAAATTTAGTCGGAAAGGTCAGTTGAGTCAGTGTCTGGTCAGTTCACTTGAGTTTTGAAACTCTAAAACCCAGCTCAATCCAGCTCATTTTAGTTCAATCTATCTCAAACCCTGATTTCCAGTGTCACTCTAGCTCGGTAGGGCCTGAAAACCATTTCTTGAACCAATTTTGCAAATTTTATCAATTTTAACACCTTTTGAACTAGTACAAGTGTCAATCGGGGTCTAACATCCAAAATTCTTAATTCAGGGTTTGCATTTCGCATAGCATTTCATGTAATTTCTCATCATTTCATAACATTTCACAGCAATTCATCACATTTCATTTCATTTTCGAAGTCCAGAACTCCAGTGTTATAAATTTCAATCCAGATTGAGTTTTAAAAGCTTTCAAAAATCAATTTCAAACCCCGGGTTTCCAAAATTGACATTTTTACCCCTGGGATTCTAAATTTGGAAATATTTTCTCGAGAAAAACAATCTTGATTTATTTCAAACTTAAATTTTCAAATTCTACACTGGATTTGCTTCGCAACGGGGTATTGAACTTCAAAATCCGAGCTTGTTTCAAAAACTGCAAAAAATAGCTCGTTTTGTCTCGAAATTTTATGAAAAGACTATTTTACCCCTCTAATCTTCAAAATGAATTTAAAAATTGAAATTTGGACCCGCTTTGAGATGGCTCATTCATTTACATTTCTATTTTGTTAAAAAAAAAAGATGTTTCTTTTTATTTGCTTGTTTTTGTTTTATTTATTTATTTATTTTATTTTAGAGAGGTGGGACCCACATCGCCCAAACCTCCAGCCCCTCTATTTCTTCTTTCCTTTTCTTCCTTCTTCTCCTTTCTTCTTCTTTCTTCTCCTTCCTTCTTTTCCTTCTTTTTCCTTCTTTTCTTCCTTCCTTTCCTTCCTTTCTTTCCTTTTCCCTTCTTCCTTTTCTTTCCTTCTTCCCTTCCTTCCCCTCTTGCCCATCCATTCACCTAAAGGCTCTCTTCCCTTTCCTTTGCTAATTAAACCTAAAAACTTAGGAGAAGATAGGATCTTCCCTAAGTTAATAAAAACAAAAAAAAGAAAAAAGAACGGGGCCTCTTCTCTACCCTCTCTCTCTCTCTCTCTCTCTCATTCCAGCAACACACAGCCACCAGCCCTTGCATCCTCTCTCAGTCCCTAAGCTCCCTCTTGCTTTCTTTGGTTCAGCCCCTTCAACCTTGTGGCAGCCATTGCCACCATTGCTCCAAGCTTCCACCAACTAACAACCACCTTCATCAAAGAGCTCCAGCATCTCCACCATTGGCTGCAGCTTCTTTTAACTCTTCCAGCTGCCCTTTTTGGAAGCAGCTACAGCCGTGATCTCTCTTGGCCGACGAGCACCATCCACTCCAGCGCCTCTTTGCAGCAAGGCAGCCACTTTGGCAGCCATCTCTTCCAAGTGGCATCCAACGTTGCAGCCCTTCAACTGCCGACCATCTCCAGCAGTACTTTAATATTCGAGAGTTCAGCCACGCCTTGACATCCACCTTCGTCAAGTCCTCTTGCTCCATCCGGATCTCCATCTACTCCAACGCCCCCCCATAGTTCCAGCTCTCCATTGCAACCAGTTGGTGTAGCAGCCCTTGGTGATCAGCCATCACCAACTTCCTCCTTGCAGCCGGTTGTCTCCAGCACTAACTCTCACAAGGCATCTCTCCAACCTTCAGCCACGACCAAGGTGCGTTTTCTTTTCTTTTTTTTTACTTGATATTCACCTTGTTTCATCAATACACATTTTTAGAGGTTATTCTATATGAGTAGGCTCGATGAACGATGGGATATGTCCGTTGGATGGACTAGATCTTTCGTTCGAAAGCCAAAAGTAACAAAGGGAATCATATGCCCATTGGATTTTGTTTTAGTTTTATATTCCATGAAATTTCATTAAAAACATGTCTTTAGATCAGTTTGTTAGTCGTTTCATTCATTTTACATATTTCATTGTCATTCAACTTAGAATCCTTTAGATTTCATTCTTATACGAAGTCCATGCATTATTTTATGTGAGTTATTTCATCAATAAATTCTGTAAATTTCATTTTTATTTTATTTATGTATCCTCAATTTTCTGTTAAGATTCTGGTATAATTCGAGTTTTGTAACCCCATGAACAAAGCAAAAACCCAATTCAGGTTTTGGACTTTTCAGAAATTCTAAATTCTGTTTTAGCAGACAAGAACCTTCGAATTCACCCTTGTGGGGGATTCAAATCATTCTCCAAAAATCACAGTGGATTCAAAATGGAATCTACTAATGATTTGGAAATTTTGAGATGTGTACAGGCAGATTTACCTTCTGTCAAAAATCAATTTTCCCACCCCTCTGGGAAAATCTCGATTTTCCTTTGTCAGGGTATAGACAGACCCTAATGCACCGAGTCCGCTCAATCCGTAGTCTGTCTGCAAAAATTTTCAACACAAAAGTTGTTTCTAACATATTTTCCTGTCATTTCCCAAAATTTGGAGATTTTTGGAACTGTCTTAGTATTTTTCTTTAAATTTTCTTCTCTGTCTGACATATTCCAATATCTAGAAATTTTAGAGATTTGGATCTCTGATAACAGTGTGCCCTTTTCCAAACCGTAACCCGATTCCCAATGATGCAAAAATATCAAATTTTTCTCTGTTTGTCAGGATCATTTTTCCAAAATTTCAGCATTTTTCCCATCTGTCTGCTATTTTTTTCTACATTTTCTACCGAAACCTGTCCGTTTCCCCAAAATCCTAGAGTCGCCGGATTCTGATCCGACTTGCCGGAGATGTACAGCTCAGACCATAGGTCAAAACCAAAAAGTGTAAAATGAAAAAATCCTTGAATTACTTTCCTATGTCACCCTATAAAATTTGGTACATTTTTATGGAAGTTTGGTATCCAAAATCCCCTTTAGAATCAGCATTTTAGGTAAAATTTTGACTTTCTTAGGATTTTAGCTATTTTCCATATTAATAAGATTAAAAAAAATAAATTTTCGAGCTCCATTCTGTTTCTAGGGTTAGTATAGGTGTCCATGCCAAATTGTGCTCGATTCCAAGTTCATTTGCTTTATATGCTAGTTTATCTTTAAATTCAGAAGCAAAAATCAGGCGAAAAACAAGTTGAAATTGATATTTTATGATATTTTCGCCATTTTAGGGTTTTATTCATGTAAATAATCATGTCATATCATATTAGGGTTAATTTTAATAACATTTGCATTTCATATTTTCCATTTTTGCAAAATTTATTTCAGAAAACCCTGGTTTCAAGGCCATAGTCTTGTTATCAGGGGTATTTTAGTCATTTTGACCTAAATTTCGAAATTTTAATCTTTAATTTCATAATTTTTCATGCATATCATCATATTTCATCATATTGTGTTTGATTTATTTCATTTGATTTTCAAATTTCCAAAATTTACAAAAATTCTTTTAGAAACCCCTGATTTTAAGGTCATCAGGGGTATTTTGGTCATTTTGACCCCAAATTCGAATTTCCAAGTTTATTTTCAAAATTTATTCATTATTTATCATGTTTATATCAAAGGGGGTATGAATTTGGGTTTATATCTGAATAATATCCGATAATTTCCCATATTTTCGGATAAATTTAGAAAAACCTACATTTTTGTGCTAACCTTGTTTTCTAGTTTTGCAGGAGAATTCAAGAAGAAGACTTAGTTATTTTATTTGTTTGTTTTATTCAATTCAATGTAAAAAGCAATGTAATATTTGGAATAAGAGTTATATTTCAGCATAGAATAAGACTGCATTGCATATAGTTTAAGTTCAGCAAATTTCAATATTTGATGTATCATTCATGCACATTTATTTCAAATTCACTATGGTTGACACGAATGACACATGCACAAGATCTTATGGAGTTTATTAACTCGGTGAGATTCGTATTTATGGCCATATTCAGAATACGAAGAAAACCAAGATTTATGATCTTTGTATTAGCCACATTCAGCCTATACACTTAGGCTAACTTCAAAAATGCACTGCATTTCTCAAAGTTTCAAAAGAATTTCTCAATTCCTCAATGAAATTCCCTTTTCAAATTCTTATTCATTCGTTCATATCATTCAAATTGCATTATTTTTAAATTCATTTTCTAATTTTAATTTCAAAAAATCAATTTTCTTAAGGATTTACAAGTCTTTCTCAGGATTGGATTTTCTCAGAATTTTGAGTTTTCAAATGACATTTCAAAGCATTTCCCAAGTTCAAATCAAGATTTTCCAATGTTTTAAAATTCTCAAATTTCAAAATCCCAAGTTTTCAGAAATCGATTTTCTCAGAGTTTCCATTTTCCTGAGAATCCATTTTCCATTTCAAAAATCATTTCATATGAATTTTCTGAATTTCTCAGAATTCACAAATCTATTTCCTCAAAAAAGCAATCCAAAAGCTCAAAATCAATTTTCCAATGTGCAAGTTTTCCTGAGAATTCATTTTTCAATTCAATTTCCGATTTCCAATGAAATTCAATGATTTTCCCAGGAATTCAATTTTCAAGTACTTTTCCAATCATTTTCCAAGCATATTTCAAATTTCCAAGCAAACATTATATTTTCTCAAACTTGCATTATTTATCAAAATTTCATAGCACAAGCCTGATTCTCTGTTCATTCTAGGAAAAATAGAGCATAATTTAGATAATTTAACTTAGTCAAAGCACACATTTGATCCTTGGTTCAATTATCATTGGTAAAGGCGCCAAGAACGGTTGAACCTCGTACCGACAGACGAATCCCATTCTACAAAATTTTCCCGCAAATTTTCAAAATGGAGGCGAGTAATTTCAAAAACCATTTTCAAAATTTTGGTCGAGTTTGACTCGTGAAATTTGTTTCTCTCTCGCAAGAGAGGGAAAAAATTTTGCGATGATAACAGAATGGGAACGAGCCATTGGCACCAACCTGAAGCAAGAAAGCTTGTAGGTTTAGTGCTCACTCGATCAACCACAATGGATGCAGAAATCAATTCTAAATCAACTCAAAGAAGATCTGTAAATAACGAGTGTACAAAATCCAACAACTGAATGCTGGTACAGGATAGGGCGCCATAACTCATGAACGCAGTGGATATTATAAAAGGGGAAATGATTGAAAATCCAGGCATGAACAAATACTAAAAAATTAGAAGATAACAATATGAAAATAAGAAATCCGACATCAAAAGAAGAGAGCACCACACGAACAGAAAATCTAAATTAAAAAGGGGAAATCAAGACAAAAAGTAGTAAATCAACGGGAAAATCAGATTGAGATTCAAACGAGCTACATAAAATCATTGAATCTGATAGCATAAAGAGAACGAAAATAAATAAATTACAAAACAGAAAAATGTTGGAACTCATTCGTTCCTTTGCTATTGCACGGGAGAGAGGTTGATGTTGCTATAAGCAACCCAACACATTCAATGATTTTAAAAATAGAGGGAGGGTGAATAGTGCTTTTAAAAATAGTCTGCGGAATATAGAATGATTTTGCAAATCGAAAAGCAAACACACAAAGAACACAAGATTTTATCTTGGTTCGGTCTAACCCGACCTACATTCAGTCCCCAAGCAAAACCCGCTTGAGATTTTCCACTATCAACCTTGTAAACTACAAGATCACACAGACCATAACCGGTCCCACTTTCAGTAACAATCCTACTGAAAGCAAACAACTCCTTTACACCAAGGAGTCCTTCTTTTTACACAAAAGAAATAACAACTTACAATACAACCTATGAGCCTTCCTTTTGAATGCAAATGAGATGCAATTGGCTTTTGAGGTTGTTGAAACACTCGACTCACGAATTCACTATCTCTCAAAGTGATTTGAGTGAAAAACTGAAGTGAAAATATCACGTGAGTGAGAAAACAAATACTGGAATGAATAGGAGTGAAAAGCAAGAAGTAAATGATTCAAATCGATTGAATTCTTCTTGTTTTTGAGTGTAAAATGGACTCATATTTATAGTTAAAAGATTCCATACGTTGAGAGTATGAAAGGGTGTCAAAACTGTCCATTTTCAACGATCAAAACGTTTGAAAAATGAAAAGACACGCCTTTTTGAAGTTTCAGGAAAACGACAAAATTAGTCAACTGAAACATCAGTTAGTCGACTAATAGTTAGTTATTAGTAGACTGACAGTTATCGTCGGTCGAGTGATCTGTTAATCGAGCCGTTTGAAAATCTGAATATTTGAAACTTAGTCGACTGATAATATCATCAGTAGACTGAAAAACCTTTTAGTCGACTGCTGCTAAAAACTTCTGAAAAACAAACATTCTGTTCGGTCGACTGCTGCTAAATTTTCAGAAAACCCATGTTCTGTTCAGTCGACTGATAAAACCATTAGTCGACTGCTGCTAATTTTCCAGAAAACAGACATTCTGTCCAGTCGACTGATAAAACCTTCGATCGACTAATTTGACAAAAATGACTTTTTAGAAAATATGGCGCGAAAGGATTAGTCGACTGATAAGTCTATTGGTCGACTAATAAACATGAAAATTTAAGAAAAGAGTTTTCTAAAAAGATTTTCAAAAGAGTTTCTTTTAGAAAAGTTTTTCTAAAGACTTTTAAGGTGAAATGCAACCTAAATATGCACTCTAAGTAAGGCTCTTACAAGAATCTAAGACTTTTAATGAATTAAACATTTGCACACTAGTCTTCAAGGATTCTTCACCGAATTCTTCAATTTCTTCATAGCCTTAGCTGAAATGCAGTTGATTCTACTTGCTCATCATCAAAACCTTGTACTTGAAGTATCATGTATGGCTTCATTGTCGTAACAATCTCCCCCTTTTTTATGATGACAAATTTAATCAAAGATGAAGCATTTAGATGCATAGATGGAGATTTTACTCCCCCTATCAATATGCTGCAAAACATTAAAAGTTAGCACATTTAAAGCACATATATCACATATTGATTGGTTTGCATTTCCATTCATCATTTCTTCATGTATTTAGAAATACATTCATTCAAATCTTTCTTTTTCTCTTAATTTTGCATTTCTCATGCAAGATCTCCTGTAATGTAATTGCTATCATCTTTTTCTCAAGATCTCCTGCAATTTCAATGTAATGCTATCTTTATCTTTTTCTCCCCCTTTGTCAGAATAAAAAAGAGTAAGGGCAAAAATAGCATAAGCAAAATAGACTTTTAACTCGTATCTCTATTTTAAAACACGGCAAGAGAGTTCCGGCGTGTTTTGAAGATGCGCCAGTCACTGCAAGAGGATTCCAGCATTTCAAGATCACGGCCAGAAGATTCCGGCGTCTCCCTGTTACGGTAAGAAAATCCCGGCGATGATGGAGTCGAACGGCACTCCGAGGGTTTTTCGGAAGAGAGAGAGGCAAGAGAGAAAGAGGGGTTTAAGGGTTTCGTTTTTAAGAAAAACGAAAAGGTACGAAGTGAAACGATGCCTCTTTTGTTTTAAAAAAAACGGGTTTTAAAACAAATCCAAGGGGTGTCGGGTCCCTTCACTTAAAAATTTTTTCTTAAAAAAAAATTTAGTCGACTAAAACTTTATCGGTCGACTAAAAAGTGCGACTTATTCTAAAAATATCATCAGTCGACTAGAAATATATCGGTCGACTAATATGGTGCGATACATTCCAAAATATAAAACACCAGTCGACTAGAGTTTTATCGGTCGACTAATATAGTGCGATTTTGAGATTTTGTTCAAAAATCAACATTTTTATAAATCCAAAAACGAGCAAATACCTAGTTCTCTACTAATTCTCATAAAATCTTCATTTTTAAGAGGTTTAGTGAAGATATCAGCATGTTGTTCTTTAGTGGAAATAAAATTTAACGAAATATCTCCTTTTAACACATGATCTCTTAAAAAAATGATCTCTGACTTCAATATGCTTAGTTCTTGAGTGCTGAATAGGATTTTTCAAAAGATTTATAGCACTAGTGTTATCACAATAAATAGTTGTTGTGGAGTAATTCAAACCAAAATATTTTAAGGTCTGTTTCATCCAAAGTACTTGTGAACATGCTAAACTAGCCGCTATATATTCAGCTTCAGTTGTTGAGAGTGATACTGAATTTTGCTTTTTACTAAACCAAGAGACTAAGGAATTTCCCAAGAAATGACAAGTTCCACTAGTACTCTTGCGATCAGATTTACTTCCTGCAAAATCTGCATCACTATATGAAACTAAATCAAAGGAAGATGATTTTGGGTAAAACAAACCGAAATCTGAAGTATCTTTCAAATAACGAAGAATTTGTTTTACTGCAGTTAAATGAGATTCCTTTGGATAAGCTTGAAATCTTGCACACATACAAACACTAAACATAATATCAGGTCGACTAGCAGTTAAGTATAATAGAGATCCGATCATACCTCTGTAGAGCTTAGTATCTACACTTTTACCATTTCCATCTTTATTAAGTGAAGTAGTTGTACTCATAGGATTCCTTCTTGATTTCGATGAGTCCATCCCAAATCTCTTGAGAAGTTCTTTTGTATACTTAGCCTGATTGATGAAGATTCCTTCTTCAGTTTGCTTTATTTGAAGTCCAAGGAAGTAGTTTAATTCGCCCATCAAGCTCATTTCAAACTCTTCCTGCATAGCTTTAGCAAATTCTTTACAAAGAGAATCATTAGTAGAACCAAATATTATGTCATCAACATAAATTTGCACAATAAGAATATCTGAATTAAAATGTTTAATAAATAAAGTGGAGTCTACCCGACCAATGGAAAAACCAGATTGTTCTAGAAAATTTCGTAGTCTTTCATACCACGCTCTTGGTGCTTGTTTGAGTCCATACAAAGCTCTTTTCAATTTGTAGAACTTTTCTGGATATTTCTCATTTTCAAAGCCTGGAGGTTGCTCTACATAAACTTCTTCATTGATGTGTCCATTTAAGAATGCACTCTTAACATCAATTTGATATAACTTGAAGTTCATGTAACTAGCAAAAGCAAGCATCATACGAATTGACTCTAATCGAGCCACTGGTGCATAGGTTTCATCAAAATCTATGCCATCTTCTTGATTATAGCCTTGTGCCACTAGCCTTGCTTTGTTACGAATGACTTCACCATTTTCATCCAGCTTATTTCGGAAGACCCATCTTGTTCCAATTACTGAATGATCCTTTGGTCTATCAACTAGATCCCAAACATCATTCCTAGTAAATTGGTTAAGTTCTTCAGACATGGCTAAAAGCCAAAATTCATCATCACATGCCTCATTGATATTCTTTGGTTCTAATTTAGATATGAAAGCAACATTTGCAATATATTTTTCCAATTGCCTTCTAGTTTGAACACCACTCTTTATTTCACCAATAACTTGTTCATGTGGATGATTAGGAACTTCTTTCCAAACCGGTTGAAGAGGAATATTTTCTTGAGAAGTACTCTCTATCAAGGGTTCTTCTTGAAGTATTGCTTCTTCTTCTTCGCTTAGAGGAATAACCTACTCACAATTCTCATCAAATGCAACATGTAAAGATTCTTCAATACAAGATGTTCTTTTATTGAAAATACGATATGCTTTACTTGTAGAAGAATATCCAAGAAATATTGATTCATCTGATTTTGAATCAAACTTATCAAGATTATCTTTGGTATTTAACAAGAAACATTTACTACCAAAAATTTTGAAATATGAGATCTTTGGTATACGATCATAATACAATTCAAAACATGTTTTATGTAAACTTGGTCGAATAAGAACACGATTTAAGACATAACATGCTGTATTAATTGCTTCAGCCCAAAAATATTTTGGTAAATTTTTATCTTGAAGCATGGTTCTAGCACATTCTTGCAAAGTTCTATTCTTTCTTTCAACAACTCCATTTTGTGGAGCTGCTCTAGGAAAAGCAAAGTTGTGAGATATACCATGTAAATCACAAAACTTTAGAAAATATTCATTTTCAAATTCACCACCATGATCACTACGAATTTTAATAATAGATGTATATTTTTCATTTGTAATTCTTCTACAAAGTTTAGAAAATTCTGAAAAAGCATCATTTATGCTTTTTAGAAAAATCACCCATGTAAACCGAGAATAATCATCTACTATAACAAAAGCATACTTGCTACCATTCAAACTTTGAATTCTAGGTGGCCCAAATAGATCTAAATGTAAAAGTTCAAGAGGACGTTTTGTTGAAACTATATCTTTTGCTTTAAAAGAACTCTTGATTTGTTTACCCCTTTGACAAGCATCACATAAGTGATCCTTTTTATATGGTATTCTAGGTAGGGCTCTTACAAGATCATTCTTGGATAATTTTGAAATAATTTTAAAGTTAACATGTCCAAGTCTCTTATGCCATAACCATTGAATTTCATTTGAAACAATAAGACATTTTTCATTAAAAGAGGGTAATTCATCTAGATATAGTTCATACACATTGTTTCTTCTTTTACCTTTAAAAATGATCTTTTTAGATTGAAAATCAGAAATTAAGCATAAATCATTTTCAAAAGAAACATGAAAACCTTTATCACATAATTGACTAATAGATATTAAACTATGCTTTAAACCATCCACTAAAAGAACATTTTCTATCAAGGGAAATTTTGGATTACCAATATTACCAATACCTATCACTTTTCCCTTGTTATTGTCACCAAAGGTGACAGTTCCTCCATCCTTATTTTGGAGGGTGGAAAATAACTCCGGCCTTCCAGTCATATGTTTGGAACAGCCGCTGTCCAATATCCATTTGCTCCTTATGTTGTGTACCTACAACAAAATCAGAAAACAGAGCATTTGACCCCTTTCTATTTTTGGGTCCATGAGAGTTAGTCTTAGGAACCCATATCCATTTGGATTTTGGTTTCCTTTGATAATAAATATTCTTTCTATAAAAGGATTTAGAATAAACATTTCTAGAATAATCATTTCTAGATGCATTTCTATTAGAACTAGAAAGTTTAGTTTTATGAACAAAAGGTTGAGAATAATGTCTTTGATTTTTCACCACATAGTTTGGTCTATTTTGAGTATCAAAGAAGCTATATCCCAATCCGGTTTTATTAACCGAGCATCTTTGAGAACCAAGAAGTTTTTCTAGATTCTCTTGACCATTTGTGAATTTGGTCACTATAGAAAGAAGATCATTTGACTTTTCTTTAAGATTAGATATTTTCTTTTGTAAGAGATTGGTTCTAACTCCAATTTCTTTTATCTTAATTGCTTGGCAAGAATTTTCCTTCTTGAGATCTTCTATTTCTTGAAGTAACACTTTATTTTGAGAGTCAAGAGTTAAATTTTCAGTTTTTAACTCTTTATTTTTAGAACTAAGACTCTTAAATTTAGCATATAAATCATTAAATGCTTCAAATAACTCATCATAGTCAAATTGACTTACCGAATCTTCTTGTGCTACAAAACACATGTTGGCGACTTCTTCATTTGATTCTTCATCGGAAGATGAGTCACTATCATCCCAACAGGCTTGAAATGCCTTTTTCTTCTTGAATTGGTCCTTGGGCTTGAATTTGAGAAGAGGACAATCTTTCTTGATATGTCCTGCCTTTTTGCAGTTAAAGCACTTTACTTCATTGGGAATGGAAGAATCTGCTTTCTTTGCCTTTCTTTGAAATCTTCCCTTTTTGATGAATCTTCTGAATTGCCTTGTGATGAGGGCAATATCTTCATCTTCATCTTCTTCAGAATTTTCTGAGTCAGAAGTAGCCTTAAAAGCAAGAGATTTCTTTTTAGGCTCTTCTTCTTGTCTGTCTTGAAGTTGGACCTCATATGCCATTAGGTTACCAAATAAGTCTTCAAGAGTGAGAGTATTGAGATCATTTGCTTCTTCAATAGCAGTGGTTTTTCTCTCCCATTCAGGAGTTAAACACCTTAGAATCTTTCTGACTAAATCCACTTGTGAATATTCTTTTCCAATAGATTTTAAAGTGTTAGTTATATCGGTCATTCTAGTTACCATGTCCGATATAGATTCATTTTGCTTCATTTTGAACAATTCAAATTTATGAACTAAAGAAGCAATTTTAGATTCTTTTACCTTTGACGTACCTTCGTGTGTTACGAGAAGAGTATGCCAGATTTCATTAGATGTAGAGCATTGAGAGATGCGATTGAACTCTACCTTGTCAACGCCACAATATAAGGCATTCATTGCCTTGGCATTAAGTGAAGCAGTCTTCTTTTCATCATCGGTCCATCGGCTGAAATCAGTTGATGGAGTTTGGTACTTTTCTGAAACAACTCTCCAGATATCGAGATCCATGGATTACAGGAATATTGTCATTCTTACTTTCCAGTATCCATAGTTTGTTTCGTCGAAGAGAGGAGGACGAACAGAGGAACTTCCTTCTTTGTGCTGAGATGTTGTAGTTGCCATGCTAGATGATGGTCAAATCAAAGTAATAGCAAACCTGTGCTCTGATACCAAATGAAAGTGCACTAGGATCGAGGCAACGAGCACTAGAGAGGGGGTGAATAGTGCTTTTAAAAATAGTCTGCGGAATATAGAATGATTTTGCAAATCGAAAAGCAAACACACAAAGAACACAAGATTTTATCCTGGTTCGGTCTAACCCGACCTACATCTAGTCCCCAAGCAAAACCCGCTTGAGATTTTCCACTATCAACCTTGTAAACTACAAGATCACACAGACCATAACCGGTCCCACTTTCAGTAACAATCCTACTGAAAGCAAACAACTCCTTTACACCAAGGAGTCCTTTTTACACAAAAGAAATAACAACTTACAATACAACCTATGAGCCTTCCTTTTGAATGAAAATGAGATGCAATTGGCTTTTGAGGTTGTTGAAACACTCTACTCACGAATTCACTATCTCTCAAAGTGATTTGAGTGAAAAACTGAAGTGAAAATATCACGTGAGTGAGAAAACAAATACTTGAATGAATAGGAGTGAAAAGCAAGAAGTAAATTATTCAAATCGATTGAATTCTTGTTGTTTTTGAGTGTAAAATGCACTCATATTTATAGTTAAAAGATTCCATACGTTGAGAGTATGAAAGGGTGTCAAAACTGTCCATTTTGAACGATCAAAACGTTTGAAAAATGAAAAGACACGCCTTTTTATAGTTTCAGGAAAACGACAAAATTAGTCGACTGAAACATCAGTTAGTCGACTAATAGTTAGTTATTAGTAGACTGACAGTTATCGTCGGTCGACTGATCTGTTAATCGAGCCGTTTGAAAATCTGAACTTTTGAAACTTGGTCGACTTAAGAAAAGTTAGTCGACTGATAATATCATCAGTAGACTGAAAAACCTTTTAGTCGACTGCTGCTAAAAACTTCTGAAAAACAAACATTCTGTTCGGTCGACTGATAAAAAACATTAGTCGACTGCTGCTAAATTTTCAGAAAACCCATGTTCTGTTCAGTCGACTGCTGCTAATTTTCCAGAAAACAGACATTCTGTCCAGTCGACTGATAAAACCTTCAGTCGACTAATTTGACAAAAATGACTTTTTAGAAAATATGGCGCGAAAGGATTAGTCGACTGATAAGTTTATTGGTCGACTAATAAACATGAAAATTTAAGAAAAGAGTTTTCTAAAAAGATTTTCAAAAGAGTTTCTTTTAGAAAAGTTTTTCTAAAGACTTTTAAGGTGAAATGCAACATAAATATGCACTCTAAGTAAGGCTCTTACAAGAATCTAAGACTTTTAATGAATTAAACATTTGCACACTAGTCTTCAAGGATTCTTTACCGAATTCTTCAATTTCTTCATAGCCTTAGCTGAAATGCAGTTGATTCTACTTGCTCATCATCAAAACCTTGTACTTGAAGTATCATGTATAGCTTCATTGTCGTAACAAAGGGATCGAGAAAGAGACGCACATGGGGAGGTGAGAAAAATGGATAGTGGATGATTCGAGAGGCAATTGATTCATGAAATGGTGAGGTGAGAACGGATCACGGACTCCCTTCCGTGTGGTCTCTCTTTATAGTGAGAGATCGTTAGGGATTTTTCAAATTGGGTCCAAGGAGATTTTGAAATTTTTCAAAAAGGTGGCTTATTTTAAAATGTTTTTCTAAAAAGTGGTTTTAACAAAGCAATGCTTTCAAAAAAGGGTTTCTAAACTATCTTTTGTGTTTTTCTTTTTCTATATTTTTTTTATCTTTTTGTTCTTTTCTTCATATTTTCTAATTTTTTTGTGTTTTTGAAATAAAAACTTTTAAAACTATGGAAAATAAAGGATTCTAAACTATTTTTGCAAAATTTAAAAATATCTACAAAAGAAGGGTTTTCTGAGAATGCAGGGCTATTCTTTGAAATTTTCTTTAGAAAATGGGTTTGGATCCAAGGTTTTAAGGAAATATTTGAGTTTTGGACCTCGAATCGAGAATTATAGAGCAGTGGATTCAAACAGATACCGGATGGACTGTTTAATCCATTCAGAAACTATTTTTGTAATTTCAATTTGAAAATTGGATAACGGGGCTCAGATTTGGATTCTAACACTAGATCCAGATCCGAAATTGAGTTAGATATAGAAAATGAGTTTAATTTGAGTAAAATTTGAGAAATAATTGGAATTTAGATTGAAATTGACTCAATTATTCAGAAAATGAGGGCGAGGGGCAAAAAGGGAATTTTTTATAAAATTTTGAAAAATCTGGGGTGTTCACAGATGCCCCTCTTTGCTACTAAGCTGATTGAAAGCCGAGCTTAGTGGCAAAGAAAACACTCCAAATTTTGAAAAAATACTCCAGTCAGCAAACCTGAACTAGGTGTGGAAGAATTATTTTGAAAACATTATTCTCAGGCTTAATACCTTATCCTGAATGGGTTTGAGGAGACGAAATCCTCTAAAATGATATAATTGGATAACAGAAAGTGAGAAAATCGTGATGAGACTTTGGGATGAAGATCCCGAAATGGTGAAGATAGGAATTTTGATCATGTCTCATGAGTGAGACAAGATAAGCTTTTGAAATGATTCAGGTTTAGCCCTTAACCTGGATGGGACGAAGATATCTCAAGATGAATTTTCAGGTGTTGCCCTTACCTGAATGGAGGAAGGAATACATGAGGACATTGATGGGACATTTTTGAGAAAAATGCCTCGTGGGATGAAGCTCAAGCATGATCCTTTCTTGGATGGATATAACGGGCATGGATTCCACCACAGGGAAAACCATGATGGGACTAGGAGAACTACCTCGTCGAAATGAGGAACCTCATTGGAACGAGGCTCAGGTTTAACCCAAACCTGAATGGATGATACCTTATAGCAAAATGAGGTCCAGGCTTAACCCTTATCCTGAAAGGGACGACACTTCGAGGAGTGAGGTTCAGGCTTAACCCTTAACCTAAAAGGGACGACCATACAGAATCCTCAAACGAAGAAACCATGATGGGACCTTCAGAGTTTGGATGAACAAATTCGAGAGGGGTTTGTAAAATAAGAAAAACGAGGTTCCTTAAAGCTTGGAAAAGGGATGATCTAGGGCGCCTCATTGTTGAGACTAAATCAGCTTTTTAAAACAGATGACCTTTTGCAGAAATTGTTCAGATTTAACCCTTATTCTGAGCGGGTAATACCTTGAGAAGCGAGGCAACTCCTTTTGAAAATGTAACCAACGCTAGGTTGCATCAGAAACAGATATTGAATATTTATTTCATTCTCAGATAACCAAAATTTTTTGCCAATAAGATGAAATGTTGTAGTTGATTCAAATGCTTGAAAATGTCCACGTATGTGCAAAAGGTATTCCCTCTTTTACCTAGAGTATTTTCTCCAAAAAGAGGTTAACTCCCAGGATTTCAGAGTCAGATTCAAATTTTTATGTTGTTGAGTTTCTTCAAGGAAGCTATCCATTTTCTTGATATGAACAAAGAAGAAATATTCTTAATTTCATAAAAGCAAGTAATGAAAAAATATTAATAAAAGAATTTCGCATAAGAAATGATGATTTCTGGCAATTTTGGCAGTTTGATATCTGGGGGGTTTCCCATGATGATCTTTTTGCACTCTTTTTGAGATATTGAGCTTTCTTGGGTTTTTGGCGAGAAGTTTATTACATCATCATTCATTTTGGAGATGTCCTGACTTTTCTTTTCTTTTTTCTGGGAAGGGTACGTCACAAACTCCTTCAACTTGGAGATGCTCTGATCCTTCTTGGTCTTAGGAATTATATTGATGATATTGTATCTTTGGTTGGAAATCTCTTGATGATAGCAGAAATTAAATATTTTTTAGTGTTTGTTGGGAGGTTCGTCGCATCTGCCTTCAACTTGGTGGTGATCTGAACTTTTCCAAGAAGGATCTATCACAAACTCCTTCATCTCGGAGATGATCCAAATCTTCTTTGGCCCCGAGGATCTAACTCATCCACCAGTCTTCAACTTGACGATGATTGAGAGATCCCTTAAGCAGATATTTAATTGCAGCTTTAAATGAATGAGGAGATATGGACTGAGTGAATTCTTTTTATCGCTCAGGATATTTTCTCTGCTGATTGCCAAAAAATCATCTTTAAACATGCGCCATAATTATGATCAATATCAATTCGCTTCTGGCTTTTCAACAACATTGAATATTTCTTTTGCTAATCATACCAAGGACATTTCTTACATCATTTTGGTTGATCAACAGGATAAAGATTTGAATTTCATCCTTTTTTGTAAAAAACTTCACCTTTTTGGAAGGAATACTAGAGGTAATCTGAGGTGATTCTTTTGTGTAGTAAGATATTGAAATCAACAAATGTTTTTAAGCAAATTGGCAAAGTTTTTGAGAATCCTATGTGAAATAATCACTCAATATCAATTTTGATAGGACCTTGTATTGAAACTTTGATTTTGGAAATCCCGACCAGTAAAACTAGATTTTGAAAGACTGACCAACGAAAGCTGGAACTTTGGACTTGCCGACCAGTGAAAAACTGTAACCTTTTATTTAACGACCAGTGAAAGCTGAAACCTTTAATTTAACGACCAATGAAAGTTGGAACTTTTGATTTCATGACCAGTGAAAACTAGGACCTTTGATTTAATGACCAACAAAAGTTGGAACCTTTGATTTAACGACTAGTGAAAACTGGAACCATTGATTTAATGACCAACGAGAGAGCTGAGACCTTTGATTTAATGACCAGTGAAAACTGGAACCTTTGATTTAACGACCAGTGAGAGAGCTGAGACCTTTGATTGAACGACCAACGAGAGAGATGAAACCTTTGATTTAACGACCAGTGAAAACTCGAACCTTTGAATTAACGACCAGTGAAAACTGGAACCTTTGATTTAATGACCAACAAAAACTGGAACCTTTGATTTAATGACCAACGAGAGAGCTGGGACCGTTGATTTAACGACCAATGAAAACTGAAACCTTTGATTTAACGACCAGTGACAAACAGGAACCTTTGATTTAATGACCAGCGAGAGAGCTAGGACCTTTGATTTAACGACCAGTGAAAACTGGAACCTTTGATTTAATGATCAGTGAAAACTGGAACCTTTGATTTAATGACCAACGAGAGAGCTAGGACCTTTGATTTAATGACCAACGAGAGAGTTGGGACCTTTGATTTAATGACCAGTGAAAACTGGAACCTTTGATTTAACGACTAGCGAAAACTGGACCCTTTGATTCAATGACCAGCGAGAGAGCTGGAACCTTTGATTTAACGACCAACGAAAACTGGACCCATTGATTCAATGACCAGCGAGAGAGCTGGGACCTTTGATTTAATGACCAGTGAAAACTGGAACCTTTGATTTAACGACCAGCGAGAGAGCTAGGACCTTTGATTTAAGGACCAACGAGAGAGATGGGACTATTGATTTAACAACCAGTGAAAACTGAAACGTTTGATTTAACGACCAGTGAAAACTGGAACCTTTGATTTAATGACCAGCGAGAGAGCTGTGACCTTTGATTTAATGACCAGCGAGAGAGCTGGGATCTTTGATTTAACGACGAGTGAAAACTGGAACCTTTGGTTTAACGACCATTGAAAACTGGAACCTTTGATTTAACGATGAGCGATAGAGCTGGGACCTTTGATTTAATGACCAACGAGAGAGCTGGGACCTTTGATTTAACGATCAGTGAAAACAAAAACCTTTGATTTAACGACCAGTGAAAATTGAAACCTTTGATTTAACGACCAGCGAGAGAGCTGGGAGCTTTGATTTAACGACAGTGAGAGAGCTGGTGTAAAACTCATGAAATTTATGGAATTCTAAGTGAATAAAAGTGAAACATTTATGTGAAATAGTAAGATTTTATGCTATGCAATATAATTTTGATAATTTGGGGCTTCTAGAATGAAACCGGTAACAAACCCTCGAAAGTGGTACTTGGATTCGGACAATAATGAGATCCGATAATCCGACCCGGTTCATGGGGCCAAACAGGAAAATCCAATAGTTCTGATATTATAGCGTGTGATCTGAAGCACATTTAAGGCGAGAGAGTGCAAGGTTGGAACAACCGGAAGCAAAATCTATGTATGTAACGGGCAAGATCCACCAACGGGGGATAACGTCTTAATAGGACATAAAAGGAATTTCTTTGCAAAAGTAAACACCAAATGATGGTGTGGTGTTGTGGTTGGACGCACAGTAGTGTGGAGCTACAACCCAAGTTCAAAACCCACTGTGCGCCCACGTGGAAATGAACAACCTTACCTTTTTGTATTCAATCCGTAACGAAATTGAAAGAGTTAAATATAATTTAATACACACACTTTGCAATGAAATAAATGATAGCACAAGTGGTGGGCTTCGTTTTCACTTTGGTGGAAGACCTTGGTTCAAAACCCCTTGTGCACAGAGTCCTTTTTGCACTAGTTAACTAAATCTTTTTGCTTGTTTAAAAAAAAAAAAATTGTGAAAGAGGTTGTGGATATCCCTTACTTCACCTTTTTCCACATTTGTAGTGGAATCCCACCAAATGGAATGACGGGTACCCATAAAGCAACCTTGGAAAGGATTTTGCTAAAGAGATAAAGGAGGCAATCTTGGAAATTTCTAAACAACCACACAAAAAACGTGGGCTGGAGGTTAGGGTTTGAAAATTAAAACTTCCCTAAGTGGGGGGAAGGAAATAAAATTGGGAGGAGAGGGGGGAACGACTGGACTTCCCTACACACTCTCTCTCTCTTAACGTTTTTGGCCATCCACCCTTTCCTTCCCTGCTGATCATGGGGACTCCATTATTGAAGTTGTGTGGGTCGCTCCAACGAAGGAACGAAATTGCAGTCGTGCCGTTGCGAGACTCCACCGAGGTAAGGGGTGTGTATTTTATGTGGACGTGATGGATGCCCGGTTGCGCAAATATGTTGCAGTGGTGTTGAATTCATCACAGACGACACCACCTACCCTTATTGGTAGCTAGCCAGTGTTATGAGATATGTGCAGTAATATGCTGAACTGTTCCTTCGTCTAGACAACGATGACCAACAGAGGTTCAGTCAACAGCCCCCTCCATGATGGATGCAGGGGGTCACATGTTGCTGTTACAAGTATGCACGTAACCTCATGCGAAGTCACTAATAAAAAAAATGAACTGGTCATGTTGTTGACTGTCCCACTTAGTAAGCGATGGGGTGTTTTCCTCGAATGGTTGAGAGACATTACCTGATCATATTAGGTTTTAGAAATGATAGGGTAGATAGACCATTTAAAAGATAAAAGATGTAAGTTGAAAAAGAAGATTGATGAAAATCTGCACGATAGGCACATGATGGATTCAAATTATATTGTTGTCTTTATGCTTGACGTCTTTTATTTCATTCTGGACCATCGTGATCATGAACCATACTTGCAGATCTAGGTTAACTGCCACCCCACTAGATCCAAATTTTTGTTGATGTACATCTAGTTTCTTATATGCATGATGGTTACATAGTTGAAGTAATGTATGGAAAAAAAAAGAGAGAACAAACAAACAAAACAAAACAACTTATATGCATGATGGTTACATAGTTGAAGCAATATCTGAAAAAAAAAAGAGAACAAACAAACAAAACAAAACATCTTATATGCATGATGGTTACATAGTTGAAGTAATATCAGAAAAAAAAACAGCACTATAGGCTTACGATGGATGCAATTCGTATTTATGGTTTAATGCATGTTAAACAATAGTTGTTAGGTTCATATGAAAGAACCGGAACCAACACCAGAAAAAAGGGAAATGGGGCTTTCTCAAAGCCACTATATGATAGTTTTAACGAAGGGGTGAACCGAATATATATATATATATATATATATATATATATATATATATATATATATATATATATATATATATATATATATATATATATATATATATATATATATATATATATGTTAGATTTTCAGTGTAATTGTAAGTCCAAAAGTGTAAATGATGAGAACTTTTGTTGTGTATGGTAGCAATGATGCAAAAAAAAACAAACATAGGCAGGGGTCGATTGACCCCAGCCTTACTCGGTTACCTAGGACAGTGGATCGACTGACTCATTCAGTCAACCTGTGTCTGTCCTGCATCGGTGTGGATCAATGCATGATGGCCAGACCAACAGGTGCAAGTGTTGCTGGGTAACCCAACATTCTGTTGGGGGCCTGAGCTGGCTCCAACAATGGCTAGGATGCTACGGATGGGCGGAACCAGACCCGAGTGAACCCGATGTGAGTGACTGGGTTCGGCCAGAGTTGCGACCCTTCTGTTTGGATGTCAGGAATCATTATACTGTTGTGGATGCACTACCAGTCAGGAACGTGCCAGTCTTGCGGGACTGTAGCAATGGAACAAGCTGCGGTGCGAACCACTATGGTGCAATTTGGTCATGCGGGGGTTCACTACTACCCAACACATAGGATGTAGTACTGTATCACTTTCGAGGATGCTGGGACAAACCCTCATTCTGGAACTAACTAGGCTTGTGACAGCCGATATGTTGGGTGAAGTCCATGTGACTTCACAAGGGGCGTACCTAGGGATATATATATATATATATTTGTGTCACGTAGATGGCTAGGTACGCGGGATGTAAGTGCATACACCCTTGCTCCTGACTTAGATGACACTGTGGGCTTCGAGTCAAGCCACGTTCTATGAAATGTTATTTTGAGGGTGCTTATGACACTCTGGCTCTCAAATGCATACAAGGCTTGGAACCCAAAGTTGGGTTCAGGATTTTGGAAAACCCCGTGGTGCAAGGGCTCCTATCAGGACATAATTATAAAAAAATAAAAAAAAAATGTATGCCTAATCATGAGGCTTGCTGGGTTCTGGGTACACCTGTGAGACGGTATATGTTACCGAACCCCTCGTGGTGCGATGGTTCACACATGTTTATAAAGAAAATGTGACATGAAACATAAGACATAAAACCTCTGAGATTCTGGGTATACCTGAAAGACAGTATATGTTACCAGATTCTCTGGGCTCTGGGTATACCTAAAAGACGATATATGTTACTGGACCCATGATCTACCTCAGAGAGGGTAGGTGATACAAGCTTCGTGGAAATTCTTATTTTTGTGAGAGCTAGGAGTCTCACCGGGTCCCCAGTCCACAAAGTTAGGGGACCAGGACTACCAATGTATCCTAGGTGGTAGATCCAAGTCTTTCGCAGAAGTGTCATAGGGTGCATCCTAATTTCTTGTTCTAGCCACTGGGAAGTTCTCTCTCAGTCATGGACCATCCCCTTTGGATATTCGTACGGCTAGTCATACGGGTTATTAAATGATAGACCCCCGTATGGTCTTGGTCCACTACAAGGTCTATGCCTATGCGTACCCATAGGGTAAGAGTAAAATAAATATTAAATAAATTAAGTCGATTGAAAAACTCATTTCTAAAGAATTATGAACTGTTGATATGATATTTGTAGAACTGTTGGAACTACAACTTATGCTAACGTGAATAAAGGTACTTTTAATTCAATTATCTTTTGCACTGTATCATGAATTAGCAAGCATAATCATTTCCTTAGAATGACGTAAATTTCTATGCTAGTTATATCTACAGATGTTGCACATATTTGTACACAGGACACTGAGCACTACATATAAATATAATGCTTCTTACACAGACATGAGAGTCTGACCCTTCTGCTTTAAATGTTTTTCAGGTAACGAGTAATTTAAAGCATCGAGGCGTCGTTCTGGATTGGGTCAAGAGATCTCCATTATTTAGTGTTTTTGGTTATGTTGGACTCTGATTAGTGTAGTTACTTTTAATTGATGTAAGGGATATTTTAATGAATGAATGAAGTTATTTAGTACTACTTTGTGACTTACTTGTAATGCACCCGACTTGTGTTTTCGCACTTTCACTATTTCAAAAAAAAAAAAAATTACTCCAAAATTTTTACTATACAAAGTTGGGGCGTTACAGCTTTGGTATCAGAGTGGGACTGTATAATTTAAGATCTTGGCTAATCCAGCGACCGCGATGACTTTTTAAGTAGGGTATAATGTGATTCTAGAATTTTGGAAGTAAATTAGTAAAATTGGATATTGTGTTTCTATGAAATTATAAATGGAGGTTGGTGACAATTTCATTTTTTTTTTTTATTTAATTGTTCGTCCATATAGATGACGTGGTCAAATCGTTGCAATGACATAATGGAGACATTGCATAACCTAGCCGAGGTGGTGGGTCAACAGGCTTCGGCAATGCAGCAGATGGGCAATAATTTATACCAGGTTGCCTACGAGAAGAGTACAAATGGTGGGATTATGTCCTACAAGAAATTCATGGACATGGACCCTCCTGCTTTCTCCGGAAAGACGGATCCGGAGGCTGCTGAGAGTTGGATACGGGAGATCAAACATATCTTCCGTGTACTGGAGGTGCTCGAGGAGCGTCAGGTGGACTTTGGGACTTATCGTCTCAAGGATCATGCTGAAAAGTGGTGGGAAACCACCAGGACAGTCAAGTTCCAGGACGACCCAATATCTTGGACTGAATTCGTAGAAGTCTTCAATACCACCTATTTTCCCAAGCACGAGAGGGGAAAGAAGATGCAGGAGTTCTTGGATCTGTAGCAGAGCAAGATGCCCCTAGCCGATTACATTACTAAGTTCTACAGTTTCAAACTCTATTGCCCAAATGTGTATACATCGGATGAGGATCAGGCAATAAAGTTTGCTCGAGGCTTGAAGACGGGTCTGAGGAATCGTCTATACACTCGAGGGCCCAAAAACCTCGATGAGGCTATTCAGGTAAAAGACCATTTCCCTTCATGTTATAAGTTGAGTAAAACTTATAATGATATTATTAACCACTATTTAGTAATGGATTATTCATGTCTGTCCTAGACACATAGGTTGCAACTCTCCTTGACGATGACTGGAAGGAGGGACAAAGGTCGCAGAAGAATAAAATCGGGGTTCAAAAACCTGAATTCAAGAAGAAGTTTGGTAGGAGGCGATTCCACCCTCAGAACAAGCAGCCAAGGCACGAGAATGGCACCAAACCCAGGCCAGGACAGAATCAAAGGTGTAAGAAGTGCAATCGCTTTCACCCCGGACAACAGTGTCCCTGTGAGACACGAGGGTGTCTCTACTGCAGAAAAATGGGACATTATATCAAGGAGTGTCGGAAGAAGCAGGCCGACGATGCACGGCGTGACACTAGAGGACAACAGCACCATGCACCACCACCACAGCCACAGGCGGCCCCACAGCGCGTAGCGGGACGCGTGTATGCCACCACATCTGATCAATTGGAGAAGGGGGACTTAGTGCAAGGTACAATGTTTATTTTTGGCCAAGCTGCTTTAGTTTTGTTTGACTGTGGAGCTTCTCATTCCTTCATTTCTTTATATTTTGCAAAACAACTTAGAATCCCCACAGAATCATTGAATCAAGAACTAGTAGTATATAATCCTATAGGATTTAATGAAATTTGTGTGAACTACATGCTAGAAGTAGAAGTTATTTTAGGAAAACACAATTTACCTGTCAACTTAATCATACTTGATATGACTGAATACGATGTCATATTGGGTATGGATTGACTCTTTGAACACTATGCTAGAGTTCTCTGTAGAGAAGGGAATGTAATTCTATCTCGATCGGATATGCCAAAAGTTGAATTCTGACTGGCAAGGCCTGAAATAAAAAAAAAGGTTATTTTGACCCTCAAGGCCCAGAAGTATCTCCGTCGGGGAGATATGGCTTTCCTAGTTAGTATGATCGGAGGAGAAATGAAGTTGACTTCGATTGAGGATTTGGAAATTGTCCATGATTTTGTCGACGTATTTCCAAAGGAACTTCCTGGACTTCCTCCTCAGTGGGAAGTCGAGTTTGGGATCGAACTTATGTCGGGTACGAAGCCAATATCAAGAGCATCTTACCGGATGGCACCAGCAGAGTTGGAGGAACTGAAGAAGCAATTGCAGGAGTTGATGGAGCATGGTTTTGTACAACCGAGCACGTCTCTGTGGGGAGCATCGGTCTTGTTTGTGAAAAAGGACGGGTCTATGAAACTATGCATAGATTATAGAATGCTGAACCAAGCAACTGTGAAGAACAAATATCCTCTACCCCGTATTGAGGACCTATTTGATCAACTAAAAAGAGAAAAGGTCTTTTCTAAGATTGATTTGAGGTCAGATTATCACCAGTTGAGAATAAAAGATGAAGATATCATAAAATCAGCATTTTGAACCAGATATGGGCATTTTGAGTTTGTGGTGATGCCATTTGGACTCACTAATGCTCCTGCGGCATTCATGGACCTGATGAATTAGGTATTAAGACCATACTTGGACTCCTTCGTCATCATCTTCATCGATGACATACTAATATATTCAGAAAATGCGGAGGAACACAAATAACATTTGAAAATCATTTTGGAAACCCTCCTGACACATCAATTATATGCCAAGTTCTCGAAATGCAAATTTTGGCTTGAAGAAGTCATGTTCCTTGGGCATGTGATCTCGAAAGATGGAGTCTCAGTTGATCCTGCCAAGGTTGAGGCTGTGATAAATTGGTCACAACCGAAGAACGTCAACGGAATTCGAAGTTTCCTAGGATTAGCTGGCTACTATAGGCGATTCATTCAAGATTTCTCCCGAATTGCTATGCCAATGACAAAGCTCCTACGAAAAAGGCTAAAGTTCGAATGGAATGAGAAGAGTGAAGAAAGCTTTCAAACCCTTAAAGCTAAGCTTACCACAGCTTCGGTGTTAGCTTTACTGTCTAGAAGCGGAGGGTTCGTGGTGTACAGAGACGCCTTTGGTACTGGACTGGGGTGTGTACTGATGCAGCATGGCAAGGTTATTGCCTATGCATCCCGACAACTGAAGATTCATGAAGGGAATTACCCCACTCACGACCTGGAGTTGGCGGCCGTAGTTTTTTCTTTGAAGGTTTGGAGACACTATCTATATGGGGAGCAGTTTAAAGTACTTGTTTTCCTAGAAGGAACTCAATATGCGACAAATAAGGTGGCTTGAGTTCATCAAAGACTACGAATTTACAATCTCGTACCATCCCGGGAAAGCAAATGTTGTTGTTGATGCTCTTAGTCGTAAGGCTGGGGGAAATCTTTCTAGCCTGGTAAATCTTTGATGGAAGATGATTTCTGAGTTCACAGAATGGAGAGCTGTAAACACCCCAAATTTTCACTCACCTCCCCCAACATTTCCACCAAGTATCATCATCCAGCCTCTGAAATCGCTGGAAGGCAAAATGGTCATTTTCTGAGCCCGGACCTTGCAAAAGTCTAAATTTCATCTGCAACTCTCAAAATTTCTCTATTTTTACCTCAGATGTTCAAAATTTTACTCCTGACAGGAGACAAACATCTCCACAGTCTTGGTTCAAGATTCTATTTCATAAGACATGCCATTGCATATCATTGAATGAGCATTTCAAATCACTGCACTGCACAACATGTCATTTCGAGGTCCAAAACTCTTGATTTCAAAATTTTCAATCCAAATTAGAATTCCAACTCTTTTCAAAATTGATTTCAAAACCCTGGGTCTTCAAAATTATCAATTCTTCCCATTTTACCCCCAAGACTCTGAATTTCAAAATATTTTCTCAGGAAAACGATCTGGATAGTTTTCAATATGGATTTCAGCCACTTCACCTCAGATTTTGCCCTTTTGACAATTTCAAATATCTTCCTTTTACAAAATTGCCCTACAGGGGCCAACTCTTTCCAAAAATTCCTGTTTTACCAATTAGTCCAGATTTTATGAAAATTCCAAAAAGAAGTTGTTGTTTTATCCTTATTTCAGTAAAGAAGCAATGTGGGACCCACATTAAGGTGGTGTCACACAAGCTTTTCTTTTGAAAATTTGAATTTTGAAAAACCCAAAAATATAGGAGCCTTGTCCCCTGGATTGGTGCCACTTGTCTATTCTCTCTACTCCCATTTTCATGCCAAGTGTCAGTGTGGGGCTACCCTAAGAAGCTGCCACATGTCATCCCATTTATCTGCCATGTTTCACCCTATCCATCCTGCGCCATGTGTCATTCCAAGATTACCAGGAGATGCCGAGGGTCACAGGTTGTCCTGTCTAGAAAAAGTGGAGCTTGTCTCCTCTGAGGTGGCGCCATTTGGAGTGTATCTCCTGCAGAGGACACATGTCAGTCTCTGCTCTTCTCAGAAAAAGCAAATGCCATGTATCATTTCCTGTAATCTCCTCATAGGTGGCGCAGATCCTGAACTTCAACTTTTCCATGTTGTCTGAGATGGTGCCACATGGCTTGGCCCTCCTTCTCTCCCCTCTGCCACGTGTCATTCTCTGCTTCTTTCAGAAAAGCAGGTGACACATGTCTCCTTCTACCTCCTTCAGAAAAAGTAGAGGACACGTCTTCTCCCTACTCTTTTCAGAAAAGTAGGAGACACATGTCACTCCTGGCTTTCTTCAGAAAAAGCAAACCATTCAAATATTCAAATCTCCTCCTAGGTGGCGCAAATCCAGAGCTCTGATTTTTCCAGATGGCCTATGAGGGCGCCACATGTCCCTTCACTCCTTTTCCTCCCTCTTGCCACATGGCATTGTAGGAGCCACCCTGAGGTGGCGCCACATGTCCGTCCTCCATTCCTCCAGGGCCAACCTCCATTTGAAATTCAAATTCTCCTCTGAGGTAGCGCCATTTGAGAAGGCCTCTCCAGACAGCTGACACTTTTCCGCCACATGTCCAGACCTCCCTGCATTAGAAAAAGTAGAAAAACCCCCCCTATGAGGTGGCGCATTTTGCTTCCTCCCTTCATGTTCTCCTGCCACATGGCATCATAGGAGCCACTCTGAGAAAATGCCACATGTCAGCCTCTCCTTTCCTGCAGAAAAAGCAAAATTTCAAACATTTGAACTCCCAAGAGGTGGCGCCACATGGCATGCCCCTACTACTCCAACTTTACACCTCAGAAAACCTTTTGAGGTGGCGCCAATCCAGGACTCCACTTGGCTCCATTTTTATTTTTTATTTTATTTTTAATAAAAGTAGCCCACCATGAGGTGGCGCCACCTGAGGACTCCCTACAAAAGGTGAGTTTGAATTTCAAATTCCAAGAGAGCACCCTCTGAGGTGGCGCCATCTGAGAGCTTCCTGCAGAGAAAATCAAGCTTTGAAAAATTTCAAATCCTGCTGAGGTGTCTCACCCACAAAAATCTTATTTTTTTTATTTTTCAAAAATCAAAATAGCACCCCTGAGATGGCGCCACATGGAGGGCTCAGATTGAGCCTGTTTGAAATTCAAAATTTTTCAGAAAATCTATAAAAACAAGGATCCACGCCCAGCATAGGGAGACCATTTTGGTGAACTTTAAATTCGACCTAGCCTTCCTAAAAGTCGGATTTTGAACTTTGGAAATCACGCCCCTTTAGCTCATTGGAGAAGGTGGAGTAAAGTTCGTGCAGTGGCCAATTCGATTCAAGCATAGGTCGATTTTGGTGAACCATCCGAAGCCCGGAGCGAAGGACGAAGGAAGCTCGTGATAGCCGCCCCTTTCAAGAGCTTCTACGCTGCGTAACGAAGCAAGGTGCACTTCTTTTCCCCTTGATTTGATGCCATAATTCGATTCGGGAGTCGTTTGAAGAAAGAGCTCATCCGAGAGATGGATTGAGCTATTCTCATAAAACGACATATATAAAAAAATGTTTAATTATGCTTCCTTGATGATTTTTAACATTCATATAGTTAGCTAGGTTTAATTTGCATTTTATTTCATTCATTTAGCACATTTCATGAATTAATTAGGATTAATTTAGCATCCATTTCAATTCTGCTTATTTTCAGTAGGTCTCTGTTTTTGTCAGTCAGTCCACACGTCATTTCATGCATTTATTTTTATTTACAAATCCCAAAAAAATCACGGAATGCGACCTTAGGTGTTCCTAGAATTGTGCCAAAATTTCGGAGGCATTTGGATTTGTTTACTATGGTAAACATTCAAAATGGCAAGTCGGGTTTTGTTACCCGGGATGCATTTTGAAAATCATTTGCCGGCTTGTAAAATCGAGATCTCCCTCATGGGATATCTTATTTTCGATCTGAAAGATGTTCTGAACTTGGAAGAATGTCTAGGTTTTAACCTGATTTTATCAGATTTTTCTGATTTTTTTTTATGTCTGACAAAAATCCGAGCATTCGAGACACGTGTCAGAGCCTGATTTAAGCTTCTGAGATCTTGGATAGACTTAGGACTATGATTTATCTTTGTGTGTTGCTCAAAATCCAAAACTGTAAAAAGTGAAAGTTATGTCCGAGGTGTCCTCTGTTTGCATCTGAAAGCCTGTGATTTTTAAAACAGTGTTGATACCTGCTTCGGATTTTTCTTGTCAGTCCTCTGTTTTGTCACATTTGTCTGTCCTGTTAATTTAGGCAGAAAAAGTTATATTTTTATCCATGTTTCTGTTGATTAAATTCCAAAGTCATGAACATGAAAGTTGTTCAGGTAAGTGTCGTGAGTAGCTCTGATTAATTTCATGAATTTTCATAGAAGTTTTATATTTTTTTAGCATTTTACATCAGATTAAGGTGATTTTTACCTCTGTCAGAACTAAATCTCTGTTATTGAACTCACCATGGTTCAAATCCCGAGGCTGTAAAACCAAAATGTTCCATTTCGGGTCCTTTAACAGTCTGCAAAATATCTGAAGTTTTCATGGTGTAAATCTTGCATTATCATATTAAGCATTGCATTTGGTTCGGATCCATAGGCAAAATCCATCATTTTAGGACTTTCTTTAAATTTTAGCATTTAAATCATATCATTTCGTGATTTTTAGCATTCTAGGCTGTTTATCAGAGTAAGTAGATGCTTCATACCGAATTTGGTGCAATTTGGAATCCATTTGAGGTTCGGATTAGCCATAATACCAAAACAGGGTCTCGCAGGACCCAGATCCGAGCGAAAAACAAGCGAAATTCGTTATTTTGGATAAATTGCAAAATGTCAGATTCTGATTTTACAGTCCTAATGTGTTTAGCAGCATGTCATCATGCCTCATACTGCAGTTCATCATCATTGGATTCAATTAGAATTTTGAAATCTCAACTTTACCAAGTTTTCCTTCAAAAAACCCTGATTTTAAAGGTGTAACTTTAATTTTAGGGGTATTTTGGTCATTTTGACCCCAATTCCGAAATTTCAAACTGTTTTCCACTGAATTCTCTGCATTTACATCATTTCAAATATCAAGGAAGCATGAGAATAGGGTTTATATCCATTTAAATCCAATAATTTCATAATATTATTGGAAAATCTTGGAAAAACCTACATATTTGAGCTAACCCTATTTCAAGTTTGACAGGAACAATCAAAAGAAGGAGCTGAAGTCTGCAAATTTCTTTTATTTCCTTTATTTAGTGATGTAATAATGTAAATTTTGGAATAAGAGAGTTAATTTCCTGCTTAGACTAGGATGTATATCATATAGTTTGAATTTATGCAATATCCTGCTTATATGATTCATGCATTGTTATTTCAAAAGCACTATGGATGTTCACGAATGGCATGTGCACCAACTCTTAGGGAGTTGATGAACTCGATGAAATCCATATTTACGGCCCTAGTCGGAATATGGACGAGACCCAGATCCATCATCTTTCTACTAGTCACATTGAGCCTACACTCTTAGGCTATCTTAAAATGCACATCATATTTCCAACATTTTCAAAGCATTGTGCATTAAATCAATTAAACTCTGAACATATTCATGGCCACAGTCAGAATATGTGAAGGATTTATTTTGACTTAATACACATTTTCCAACAAATTTCTTAGAAAACCCCTCAAAGTGCATTCTTTCATTCATATCATTTGCATCATGAACTCATTGGTTTTCTTATGATTTTCTCAAAAAGAAAATGTCATTTTCAAGAAAATCGATTTCTCAAGAAACTCTAAGAATTTTCCAAAATCGGTTTTCCAAAGATAAGTTTTTCCACAGTTTTCCCTGGAAAATGATATTTTCTTAAGAGCTTCAAAAGAGTTTTCCAATCTTTATCCAAGATCAAAATCGATTTCCAAGTATTTAAAGGTTAAGATTCTCAGGTTTTCAACTTCCCAAGTTTCAATTTTCCTTTTCCACAAGGGCCTTCCAATAAATTTCCATCATTTTCCTAAGAAAACTCTCAAAGTCCAAGTTTTCCTAAGAAGTGTTTCCCTTTTCAAAGGTTCACCCTTTTCTCAAGAATCACTTCCATTTTCCCAGGATTTTCAACCATTCATGATTTTCCCACAACTTCATGAACTTTCCCGTGATTTCAAAAACCCTTTTTCACATGAGTTTTCCTGAGAAATTGACTTTCAGCTTTTTCCTGAGAGAATCTTTTCAACTCCAAATATTTTCCAAGCATACATCATGCTTTTCCAAGCTGCATTTTCCCAAAACCTCATAGCACATGCCTGAATTCTCTGTGCATTTAGGATAGAACATAATTTTGATGATTTAACTAAGTCAAGCATAGTTTTGGTCCTTGGTTCGATTACCCCTGTTAAAGGCGGCAGGAACGGTCGAACCTCGTACCGACAGGTCGAGCCCCATCCCATGGATTTTCCCGCAAATTTTCAAAACGGAGGCGAGTATTTCAAAAACATTTTCCAAAATCCGGTCAAGTTTGAAGCGCGAAAGCATTTCCCTCTCTCTCTTCCGCAAGGAAGGGAAGACGGGAAAAATTTCGCGACGACCACAGGTTTGGCGACCGTGATGGGACCTGTCCTTGCCTGATCGAAAGTGTGTTTGAATTAGTTCAATTATTGAAACCGTGTTCACAAAATGTCATCTCTTTACTTTCAATATCATGTGAACCTAGGAGCCTAGATTCTGACCTAGCTGACATTGACTGCATATAGCCTAGGCATGGTTTGGTAGGACCAGATTGAGGAGAAACTTTCATGCTCACATAGACTTAGGTCTAAACACAACTCTCCTCAATTTAGGATCTGAATGCAAACAATGTATGCTTCTTCAAAAGATTTTCAAAAGTCTATCTCTCTAGGTTTTAGAGCCCTCTATTTCTTGCATGTGATCATTTTTTCAAAACTCCCTTACCTATCATTACCCGGTCTTCATGTTGCTGGGCTCTCTTCCAGAACCATAGTTCGGGACAGAGCCTCACAACTGGGCCAATTATTTGGGTTAACACCCCCCTACCACGTACCGCGGGCCACAGTCCGAAGTATATTGGTAGGCGCTCAAGGATGTTGGAAAACTTTATCCTAGAACCGAAGTTGGAATTATATGCCACGTACCTCAAATTTCGATTCAGGTATATCGACATAACTGGATTGGACAAAGATGATTTAAACCTAGAGTTAGGATTAGGGTCCTACAGCTGTTTTCAAAATGATGCATCTAGAGTCAGCCTTTTTAGGGAGTGCTGAATGTGCATAAATGTTTGTGCATGGTGTGATTGCTTGTATGCTACCTTTATTTCCTTCATATTTTCCCAAAATATTTTTAAATATCCATATTTTTTTACCTTTTCCCTTTATTTTCTCAAACCCTGGATGATTTACTCAAATATCCAATTTCTTTCAAAACTCCAGGTGATTTTCTATTCTCCCGTTCCACTGGATCCCGAATTTCCAGCTGCATTTTTTTTATCCTGCCTGCAATTTTCCAAAATCATATATTTTCTCTCATTAGATTTTCAATTCTTTTGTCTATTTGCAAAAATTCTTCACCTTATTGTCCTCGTGCATTGCGGTGGAAATTGTTTACCCACTTGCCTTCTCCTTGTTCTAAACCCGTTTGTGGATTGTTTTCCAAGAGATATCTCTTTCCTTCAAAATGACGTTTTTCCTCGTGGTTGACGACCTCGCCTAGGTAACAAGGCACATTTTCCGTTGTTCATTTCTCTTACAAAGAATGACAACACAATTGTCGTGATTCCAGCGACGACTCCATCCCTAGTAATGGGATATTCTTCCAATTGTCCACCATATAATTTTCTTCCCAATCTAAAAATTTCCTCAGAATCTAATCAAGACTTTATCCCGCAGAGAGCCTTCGCAGCATTTGATGGTTCAGACAAGGTCAGGGAAGAAGACCGCACCAATTCAGCATATTAGCTACTCATCAACATCAGAAGGAGAGATGAATTCACCAAGGTCAGACAAAGACCAAGAGCAGCAAGAAGATGACGGTATCGACCCTCAGATGTACGCAATGTTTTAGAAAATGATGAAGAGGATGATGAGTGAGCAGGCTGGCACTAGCTCAAACAAAAATCCATTCAGTCAGAGAATTAGAGATCGTGTGGTCAAGAGGTCAACCAAGTCCTCTGAGGAGAATGTTTAAGATACTTCAGACGAAGATGAAAACACAGATGAAGAATATGAGGTGCCTCCGGCATTTCAAAAGCGTGGCCAAAGTAAAAGCCGCAGATCAAAAAGCAGAGATAAAGAAGAGCCTTTGCAAGCGCAGTTTAAAGAAATGGCCCGAGTTGTCAAGGATCTGCAAGCCCACGACAAGGGCAAGAAAGTCTTCACCAGTGAGGACTTCTATGACGACTTAGAAGGGGATGACGATCTGGAGAATCTTCCTCGAAAATTCATCAAGTTCGATGGTTCTGGCGACCCAAAAGCGCATCTCGCCACGTTCTTTGCTGAATGCTCTCGGTTCAAAAGGGATAACCGAGCATTGTTTCTATGCTTCCCCCGCAGCTTGGAAGGAGTTGCAGCCAAATGGTATGCTGAGCATATCAACCCCATCGAGCTCAAGGAGTTCGACAAAGTTGTGAATCTCTTTATTGAACGCTTCTTGTTCAACACAGAAGCGCTGCCTACACTGAGTCATCTCTGCAATTTAAGGCAGAATGAGAATGAAAAAGCACGGGACTTCATTCATAGATGGAGATCAGCCTGTAATAAGATGAGAGATCCTATCTCGGAAAGGCATGCATTGTCCCTGATCCTCAACAATTTTTCGCAGCCGTTAAGAGGATTGATCTCCACAGCACCATCCAGGACCTTCATTGAGATGACTGAACGAGCCGAATGGCTCGAGCTAAGTGTAGAAAATGGAGTCTATGAAGGCTTCACCTTTTCCAAGAACAACTCCCATGGTGAGCAAAAGAAGAAAGCTCACTTTACTTATTCTGCCAGCAACAGCAACAAAGGCCAAAATCGACACAAAGGGCAGAAGAAAGATTACTGCTACGGCACAGGCAGTTCGAACAACAAGGATCAGAAAGCAAAGCCTGCTCCTCAGTACAGCAAGCCTCCTCAGCAGGATCAAGGGCCGAAACTGCGTGAGAAGACCAAACATGAAGGATGAAGCTACGACAGGAAGTTTACTCCTCTTGACCAATCACTCGAGGATGTGCTTGAGTACATGCTATCAAAGGAAATGGTTAAGTTGCCCAGATTGGCCGATCCCCCTGTGCCCATGGGGAAATGGAAAGATCAGTTCTGCAAGTTCCACAGGACAGTGGGGCACAACACCGAGAACTGCTTTGTTCTCAAAAACATCGTGCAAGATCTCATTGAAAAAAATCTTTTAGTGGAAGGAGAAGAAGAAGAGAAGATGGACATTCTCAATCACCCCTTCCCTTCGCACACCACAGCAGTCGTGTCTGCACAACCATTTCTACCGCATGAACATATCAAGCCATGTTCTGCGCAAGATCTCCGAGTTCAGCATCAGGTGTCGGTGCTACGACGAGCAGCTTCAGATTCCAAGAAGATGGACCTAATCTCAGCATTCGGCAAGATGAAAGTTTCTGAAGCACCTGTGAAGTCAGTCCCCAAATCAATAGGAACTCCTGACTTCTTCAAGCAAATCATTAGACCAAGGCCAGAAAGGTCAAGTCAGAAGCCTCTGATCGCTCTATCCAATGTCTCCATCTTTGATTTGGCCAAAAATTCTAGCAAGCACCGACAAGTACTGGAGGATCTGCTCAGGAAAATCAAAGTTAAGCCCAGTACCACTCCTGAAGACATGGCACAGATTGTGAACTCTGCCATGACCAATGCGCCAACCACCTTCTCAGATGAGGACCTTCCAAAGCCATATTCCTTTCATAATAATGCCTTGTACATTGTTGTTCGGGTCAGAGGAATGACAGTACCGCATGTGCTGGTCGATGGAGGCAGTAGCCTCAATATTTGCCCTGAGATGACCGCAAAAGCGTTAGGGATCAAAGATGAAGAATATATTCCAGATCCCATCACTATTTATGGATTTGACAACCATGGTCAAACGACAAAAGGGAAGATATTCCTGGAGGTGTTCATCAACTATTCGGTGCACTCCGTCCTTTTTCATGTGGTTAACGTACCACCAACCTACAACTTGCTGCTCGGTAGGACGTGGATTCACAACGCAAATGCAGTGCCTTCCACCCTCCATCAATGTGTAAAATGGTCAAAAGGTGGAATGATAACCACGGTACTGGGAGAAGACCCAGAAGAAAGGCTCCTGCAGCCCATGATTCCCCGGCCATCATTCAATGCAGATATTCCCAGCATCAGGGAAAGTGAAGAGATCAGTCACGGAGAAAATCGAGAAATACTCTCGACATCATCAGAACCATCTCTGCACACAGTAACCACGATCTGATGGAAAGGTCCTCAATTCTTCAAAGTTGGAGGCCGAATCGACTACAGCACCATTAAGGATCACCCATTGTTTCCACAATTTATGAAGTCAAAAAAGGGATTTGAGTTACTCCTGAAGCATGGCTATCAACCCTTCAAGGGACTCGACAAGAACGAAGATGGCCGCATCGAGCCAATGATCCAGAAACATCGTCCCCACAGAGCAGGACTAGGGTTTGCCGGCGGAAGCTCGTCAAAGGAGACTGTTTTTGTCAAAGGGGCACAATGAAGACCATTTGTTATTGTCTTTCTATTCTTTTCCAAATAAATGTCTCATTTTACCAATGTCATTGATCAATTCAATCAATAAAATTCCAAGTTTCTTTGTCTATCCGGATGCCATCTACTCCCTTTCTGTCTGTCTCATCATTTTATAATTCAATGCCATTTTATGCATGGTTCTCTTCAAATAATTGCTTGTCTTACTATAGGCCGATTTGTCTAAACCAGATTTCTTCTCCAAAATTTCAGAATGACTTCTCGGACAATCAGGAAGCTCGTTTTTAATCCCAAGGCTTTTAAGAAGCCGGCAGCAATTCATAGAGTCAAAGCAAGCACTGAAGATGGCAAGAGTACAAAGCAGTCAGATGATGGTACAAAATTTGATCCGTCTCTTCAGGAATTACCAGAGTTCGCCTCAGTTCAGAAGCAAGATGAACCATCTGCTCTAGTACAAGATCCTACTGAAGATATCAATATAGGTTCAGAGGAAGATCCCAAAATTCTCCAGATCAGAACCAGTCTGAGTCCGGAAGAAAAGAAAAGGCTTACAGATTTTCTCAAACGGCATGAAGAAGTGTTTGCATGGACATATGAAGACATGCCAGGCTTAGACCCCAAATTGGTCGAGCACCGACTCGTCTTGAAGCCGGATGCTAAGCCAGTCAAGCAGAAGCTGAGAAAAATGGATCCCAGAATAGAACAACAAGTCAAAGGACTTGAAGATTTGCTCAAAGCAGGATTTATCCGAGCTATTGACTACCCGGATTGGTTAGTCAATATCGTCGTTGTCTCAAAGAAAAGCGGCAAAGTAAGGATCTGCATAGACTTCAGAGACCTCAATAAGGCAACTCCGAAGGATGACTATCCACTTCCAAGCATCGATCTTCTAGTCGATAGCACGACAGGACATGCTATGTTCTCTTTCATGGATGGATATTCCGGCTACAATCAGATTAAGTTGGCCGCCCGCGACCAATCAAAAACTTCTTTCACTACGCCTTGGGGCACTTTCTGCTATACAGTTATGCTTTTTGGGCTCAAGAATGCTGGAGCAACGTATCAATGGGCAATGGCTGTCATCTTTCACGATCAAATGCGCAAAATCATGGATGCGTATGTTGATGATATTCTCGTGAAATCTAAAGAGGGAGAAGATCACCTCGAAGCCCTTGATCAAGTCTTTAAGAGACTCATTCTTTACAAGTTAAGGCTTGACCCTCAAAAATGTGTCTTTGGAGTCGAATCAGGCAAACTGTTGGGTTTTCTGGTCAGGAAAAAGGGAATTGAAGTTGACCCAGCCAAAGCAAAGGCTATCATTGATATGCCACCCCCGAAGAATCTCAAAGAACTGCGTAGCCTTCAAGGACGTATGCAGTCAATCCGGCGATTCATTTCCAATTTGGCGATGAGATGTGAGCCCTTCAACCACTTACTCAGAAAAGGAGTGAAGTTCGAATGGGGGCCAGAATGTCAGCAATCGTTCGATAGAATCAAGAAGTATTTTCTCAATCCTCCAATCCTGAAGCCGCCAGAATTGGGAAAACCTCTTTTATTATACATCTCAGTTAATCAAGTCGCATGCGGTGGATTCTTGGCGCAATACAAAGAAGGCAGCTTGATAGAGCACGCCATCTATTATGTGAGCAAGACTTTCATAGATTATGAAAAGAGATACTCTTAAATAGAGAAGACCTGCCTAGCTCTGGTATGGATGTGCCAGAAGCTAAGACACTACCTGCTGGTGTCAGAAGTCAAAATTTTGTCTAAACTCAATCCCCTCAAATACATCTTGGAGCAACCTTTTCTCAGCGGACGAGTCGCCAAATGGGAAGTCTTACTGATGCAGTATGACTTAGAATATGTCTCGCAGCAATCAATCAAAGGCCAAGCAATTGCAGATCAATTGGCGGATTTTTCTCTGGCCGAAGAAGTGAAAGCCGAAGATGACTTCCCTGATGAGCAAATTTGCAATATCCAGCAATCTCCAGTCTAGAATTTATTTTTCGATGGTTCTAAGAACATGGCTGGAATAGGCATTGGAATCTTATTAATCACTCCTGAGAAGGAGATGATTCCATTTTCTCTCAAGTTAGATTTTCAATGTACCCACAATATGGCTGAATATAAAGCCCTGATTCAAGGTCTAAAGATTCTACTAGACTTCAATGTTAAGAGAGTACATGCCTACGGTGACTCATTACTCGTTGTTAATCAAGTTCAAGCTGAATGACAGGTCAAAGATCAGAAGTTATTCCCCTATCAGAAAATTGTTTCAGCTCTTGTCAGCAAGTTTGAAGAATTTCAGTTATTCCACATCAAGAGAGATTTCAATCAAGTGGCCGATAGCCTAGCCAGTTTAGGCTCCATTATGACATTCAGAAATGGAGAATCTTGTCGCTCTTTTGAAATTGGCCGACTTGACCAACCTGCTTTCCTTCCAGCAGAACAAGTAAACCAAGCTGAGCAAAGGAAGAAGCCTTGGTACTACAACATCAAAACTTTCATAGAAACCAGCGAATTTCCTCCAGAACTTTCAAAGAAAGAGCAGCGAGCAATCCAGCGTATGTCTACTCGATACTTCATTTTGGCCAATGTCCTCTATCGTCGTGGATTCAGCTCAGAGTATTCCAGATGTTTAGATGAAGAAGAAGCCAAAGAAGTCGTGCGAGAAGCACACGAAGGCATTTGTGGTGGCCACGTCGGCTACCAAACCCTTGTCAAGCAGATCATCAGAGCAGGTTACTATTGAAAGACTATGCAACAAGACTGTTATCATTATGTGAGGAAGTGTGTACAATGCCAAATACATGCACCTTCTATTCATGCTCCGACAACTTATTTAAGTCTGTTGTTTCTCCATGGCCGTTCTCCATGTGGGCCTTCGATGTCGTAGGTCCCATCACTCCTTCAGCTTCAAATGGCCACAAATACTTCCTTGCCGCAACAGAATATTTCACCAAGTGGGTAGAAGCTATCACTCTTCGCACAGTAGAAGGCCGACATGTGGTCTCTTTTATTCACAAGAGCATCCTTTGCCGTTTCGGCATCCCGCATGACATTGTATCAGACAATGACAGTCATTTCAAGAATGAAAAGATGAAGACATTTTGCTCAAAATTCAAGATCTATCATCATTTCTCCGCTCCATATTATCCTCAAGAGAATGGTCAGGCAGAAGCCACCAACAAGATCTTAATTCGTATCTTGGAGCGAACTGTGGAAATAGGCCGTGACTGACATGAGAAAATCCACGATGCGCTATGGGCCTATCGGACCACCATTCGAACTCCAACGAATGCTACTCCATCAGAACTGGTCTATGGAACAGAAGTAGTATTGCCGCTACATGTTCAGAAGCCCGCTTTGAAATTTTCTTCACTCCTGCAATTACCTCTTGATCAATACCAGCAACAACGACTAGTGCAACTAGACTTACTCGACGAGAGAAGGCTAAAAGCAGCAGAGCATGCTCAATCCTATCGCCAGAGAGTAGCCAGGCAATATGCAAAATCTATCATCGAAAGAAGATTCAAAGTCAATGATTTAGTACTTCGATCCACAGCTTATCTCAAGCATCGTCTCGGCGGCAAATGGTCGCCAAATTGGGAAGGTCCCTATGTTGTCAAAGAAGCATTACCCCGCAACTCATATCGGCTCATTAATGCCGATGGGGTAGAATTGCCAGATCCTATTAATGCTCGACACTTGAAAAAGTTATATACTCGAAACATTTATTCTCCTCTGTAATCCTTCCTATTTTCTTCAAATAATGATCAAACTTGCTCTCTCAGTTACACTGGGGCATTTTAAAATTTTGTTCTGCATGCAGGCAGGATAAACAAATTCCTCATTTCATGCACATGTGCATCCATATGCATCAATTCATATTCAGTTGCATCCAACTGCATTAACAACAATCTGGTCAGTATTGGGATTTCAACAAACAGTCCCATCACAATTCCTAATTATTCAAAATTAAAAGGTCATCACCCATACTGAACCAAAACCCAGCGCTCGAACCGGTATTATTTCAAAATCCAGTATTCAAACTGCTACATTTTCAAAATCCCAAAACCGAGTTCCGACTCGGGTTTTTTATTCAAATCATTTTTCTTTTGTTGATCCGGGTTCCGACTCGTGATCTCTCTACAATCACTCGAGCTCTGATTTGAGCTCTGATTTTTTTTCCTTGTTGATCCGGGTTCCGACTCGTGATCTTTGTATTTTATTCGAGCTCTGACTCAAACTCATCATTCTCCTTTATTCATCCAAGTCATTTCAATCATCAGGGTCTGTCAATTGCTCAAATTTGATATTTTGCTCTCCAAATTCCAATTTAAATCTTCAAATCAGGCAATTCTCCAATTTCGACCTCTGGGTCACCCAATTTTCAATTCTCAATTTCAATTACCAATCTCAATTGTGACCTTCGGGTCAATTAATTTCCAATTCTCGACCTTCGGGTCAACCAATTTCCAATTTTCGACCTTCGGGTCAATCAATTTCCAATTTTTGACCTTCGGGTCAATCAATTTCCAAATTTCAACCTTCGGGTCAATCAATTTCCAATCTTTGACCTTCATTTATCAATTTCGACCTTTAGGTCACTTAATTTCCAAATTTCGACCTTCGGGTCAATCCATTTCCAAATTTTGACCTTTAGGTCACTCAATTTCCAAATTGCGACCTTTGGTCAATCAATTCTCAATTTCGACCTTCGGGTCACACAATTTCGACCTTTTGGGTCAAATCAATTCTCAATTTCGACCGTCAGGTCATCCAATTTCGACCTTCGGGTCATTCAATTTTCAGCAACCAATTTTCCAATTTCCAATTTCGATCTTTGGGTCAATCAATATCAATATCCAATTTCAATCATTTCCTCTTGCGAGAGACCCTTTTAGGGAGAGTTCGAGGGAGCTCGTTCTTGTCGCATGCTATCCAATTTGTTCACTTAGCCCCTTTTAGGGAGAGTTTGAAGGGACTCGCGTCTTTGTGAACCGTTTGCAAAACAATTTCCGATTTCACACGAGGAACCCTTTTTAAGGGAGAGGCTCGACGGAGACTCGCTTTTCTTGTGACCCCCCAATTTCATACTAGGCCATTTTCGTCATGAAAGACCCTCTTTGCAGGGAGAGTGTGATGGACTCGTTCCTTTCCTGACCCAATTTTCTGACCTCACTATTATCGGCCCCCTTTCCATAAGAGAAGCCTAATATTAGGGAGCTTTGACGAAAGCTCAATTTCTCTTCGAAAGTTCGTTTTGCAAACACCTCCTCTTCAGGGAAGAGAGGAGTACTTTTCAATTCCCATTCAGGTAAGGGCTAAGCCTGAGTCTCTCTTTTTGGGGAAAAAGAGAGGAGAATTTTCGTCACGGATGTGTTGAGCCAGATTTTAAATACTTACTTTCACTAGGGATTTCAAGAAAATTTTGTCAAATTGTCAATCAAATTATTTGTTGATTTCAGAATCTTTATTGCACTAATCTCTATCTCAATTTACCTTCAGCATCACTTCCAAAAGAGTGAAGCTTTTGCGAAAAGAGATTCAAACTTCGAATTCTTCCTATTGGCCAACCAAAAGGATGAAGGATAAGTTCTCGATATAGCCAGAAAAGAAGATTCAGTGTTATTGAAAAGCCATAGATGATCGGTATTGATCGCAGTCAATGGCGCGTCTTTAAAGGCTATTCTTGTAAGGACGAGGCAGTGGAAATATCCTGAGTGCTAGAAAAGATAGAATTCACCCAAACCCTGTCTCCTCAGAATCCCCTAAGCTGCAATTAAATATCCGCAAAAGGGATCTCTCACCTGTCGTCAAGATGAAGGCGAATTAGGCGAGTAGACCCCCGGGGCCAAAGAAGATTCGAAACATCTCCAAGATGACGGAGTTTGTGACGGATCCTTCCAGGGAAGGTCCAAAGCACTGTCAAGATGAAGGCATATGCGATAAACCCCTCGACAATCCCTAAAAGGTATTCAATTTCAGCTAAAGATCTTCCAGCCAATGAGCCAATATCATCAAAATAACCCATAAACCAATATCATCAAAGGAGGATCGAAACATCTCCAAGTTGAAGGAGCTTGTGATGTACCCTTCCCAAAAGAGAGAAAGAGAGGAAAAAGAAAGAGAGAAAAAGTCAGAACATCTCTGAAATGAAGGAGAATGCAGTCAAAACCCAGAAAGCCAAAAGAGTGCAGAAAGATTATCATGAGAGAAGCCCTCAGGATATCAAACTGCCAAATCTATCGAGAATCCTCTTTAAATTTATGAAATTCTATTATCAATACTCTTTCATCAACTGCTTTCATAATATCAAATTCTCTTTTCTGCTCATATCAAGGAAATTGATAACTTCCTTGAAGAAGGTCAATCACAAGCAATTTGGATTTCCAATCTCGATTCTACGAAGTGAACCCTGTTTGGAGGTAATGCTTTGGGTAGAAAAGAAAGAATATCTTTGCAACCATGTGCGACATTTTCAAAAATTTTGAATCAACAGCAAAATTTCCAACATTTTGACAATATTTTCTAACTACCCTGACATGAAGTGAGAGCTTGATGTCCGTTTTCGATGCATCCTGACACCAATTTTAAATCCCTCCTAAGGACTTGATTCCTTCCCTTCTTTGAGAGCATGAACTCTCAGATTGCACACTTCCCTGTGTCCCCACTGTCCCACCATAGACAGTCCCATTTCGGTTCGAGGTCGAACCACCCATCATTTTCTCGCGAAAGGCAATTTCAAAAGCTGATTTTAGTCTCAGTAATGAGACGCCCAAAATCAATACCTTTTCAAGCTTCAGGGACCCCATTTTCCTTCCTTTTGCAAAAACCCTATTGGATTTATTGTGCAAAATCCAAAGGTTCCATCATGGTCTCTTCCTTCGAGGATTCCATACATTTTCCGCCCGATCAGGATAAGGGTATAAACCTGAGCCTCAATCAAAGAGGTATTTCATTTTCCGCCCGATCAGGATAAGGGTACAAACCTGAGCCTCCATCGACGAGGTATTTCATTTTCCGCCCGATCAGGATAAGGGTACAAACCTGAGCCTCCATCGATGAGGTATTTCATTTTCCGCCCGATCAGGATAAGGGTATAAACCTGAGCCTCATTCAAAGAGGTATTTCATTTTCCACCCGATCAGGATAAGGGTATAAACCTGAGCCTCATCCAAAGAGGTATTTCATTTTCCGCCCGATCAGGATAAGGGTACAAACCTGAGCCTCATTCAAAGAGGTATTTCATTTTCCGCCCGATCAGGATAAGGGTACAAACCTGAGCCTCCATCGACGAGGTATTTCATTTTCCGCCCGATCAGGATAAGGGTACAAACTTGAGCCTCATTCAAAGAGGTATTTTATTTTCCGCCCGATCAGGATAAGGGTACAAACCTGAGCCTCCATCGACGAGGTATTTCATTTTCCGCCCGATCAGGATAAGGGTATAAACCTGAGCCTCATTCAAAGAGGTATTTCATTTTCCACCCGATCAGGATAAGGGTATAAACCTGAGCCTCATCCAAAGAGGTATTTCATTTTCCACCCGATCAGGATAAGGGTATAAACGTGAGTCTCATTTCGATGAGATATTCCATTCCCCAATCAGGTTAAGGGTCAAACCTGAGCTTCGTTCCATACGAGGTATTTTGTCCCATCCAGGTCAAGGGCATAAACCTGAATTTCACTCTCACAGAGTGAGTCTTTCCTCTCCATTCTTCGCTTCATATCTACCATCTTCCTCGGGCTAATTTCTTCACACCCAGTCAGATCCTTCTAGCTGGGGCATTTTTTATATAGCCCAAATTTGGTGTGTTTTTCTTTGCCACTAAGCTCGGCCATGAGCCGGCTTAGTAGCAAAGAGGGGCATCTGTAAACACCCCAAATTTTCACTCACCTCCCCCAACATTTCCACCAAGTATCATCATCCAGTCTCTGAAATCGCTGGAGGGCAAAATGGTCATTTTCTGAGCCCGGACCTTGCAAAAGTCTAAATTTCATCTGCAACTCTCAAAATTTCTCTATTTTTACCTCAGATGTTCAAAATTTTACTCCTGACAAGAGACAGACATCTCCACAGTCTTGGTTCAAGATTCTATTGCATAAGACATGCCATTGCATATCATTGCATGAGCATTTCAAATCACTGCACTGCACAGCATGTCATTTCGAGGTCCAGAACTCTTGATTTCAAAATTTTCAATCCAGATTAGAATTCCAACTCTTTTCAAAATTGATTTCAAAATTGATTTCAAAATTGATTTCAAAACCCTGGGTCTTCAAAATTATCAATTCTTCCCATTTTACCCCCAGGACTCTGAATTTCAAAATATTTTCTCAGGAAAACGATCTGGATAGTTTTCAATATGGATTTCAGCCACTTCACCTCAGATTTTGCCCTTTTGACAATTTCAAATATCTTCCTTTTACAAAATTTCCCTACAGGGGCCAACTCTTTCCAAAAATTCCTGTTTTACCAATTAGTCCAGATTTTATGAAAATTCTAAAAAGAAGTTGTTGTTTTATCCTTATTTCAGTAAAGAAGCAATGTGGGACCCACATTAAGGTGGTGTCACACAAGCTTTTCTTTTGAAAATTTGAATTTTGAAAAACCCAAAAATATAGGAGCCTTGTCCCCTGGATTGGTGCCACTTGTCTTTTCTCTCTCCTCCCATTTTCATGCCAAGTGTCAGTGTGGGGCTACCCTAAGAAGCCGCCACATGTCATCCCATTTATCTACCATGTGTCACCCTATCCATCCTGCGCCATGTGTCATTCCAAGATTACCAGGAGATGCCAAGTGTCATAGGTTGTCCTGTCTAGAAAAAGTGGAGCTTGTCTCCTCTGAGGTGGCGCCATTTGGAGTGTATCTCCTGCAGAGGACACATGTCAGTCTCTGCTCTTCTCAGAAAAAGCAAATGCCATGTGTCATTTCCTGCTTTCTCCAGAAAAACTAGAATTTAAACATTCAAATCTCCTCATAAGTGGCGCAGATCCTGAACTTCAACTTTTCCATGTTGTCTGAGATGGCGCCACATGGCTTGGCCCTCCTTCTCTCCCCTCTGCCACGTGTCATTCTCTGCTTCTTTCAGAAAAAGCAGGTGACACATGTCTCCTTTTACCTCCTTCAGAAAAAAGTAGAGGACACATGTCTTCTCCCTACTCTTTTCAGAAAAGTAGGAAACACATGTCACTCCTGGCTTTCTTCAGAAAAAGCAAACCATTCAAATATTCAAATCTCCTCCTAGGTGGCGCAAATCGAGAGCTCTGATTTTTCCAAATGGCCTATGAGGGTGCCACATGTCCCTTCCCTCCTTTTCCTCCCTCTTGCCACATGGCATTGTAGGAGCCACCCTGAGGTGGCGCCACATGTCCGTCCTCCATTCCTCCAGGGCCAACCTCCATTTGAAATTCAAATTCTCCTCTGAGGTGGCGTCATTTGAGAAGGCCTCTCCAGACAGCTGACACTTGTCCGCCACATATCCAGACCTCTCTGCATCAGAAAAAGTAGAACCCCCCCCCCCCTATGAGGTGGCACATTTTGCTTCCTCCCTTCATGTTCTCCTGCCACATGGCATCGTAGGAGCCACTCTGAGAAAATGCCACATGTCAGCCTCTCATTTCTTGCAGAAAACTAGAATTTGAACTCTTCTGAGGTGGCACAGTCTGCTTCCTCCACTCCTATCCCTCTGACACATGTCAAGCACCTCCAGAGATGGCGCCACATGGCTTGCTCCTACTGCTTCCAACTTTACACCTCATAACACCTTTTGAGGTGGCGCCAATCCAGAGTCCCACTTGGCTTCAAATTTTATTTTTTATTTATTTTTAATAAAAGTAGCCCACCATGAGGTGGCGCCACCTGAGGACTCCCTATAAAAAGCAATTTTGAATTTCAAACTCCAAGAGAGCACCCTTTGAGGTGGCGCCATCTGGGAGCTTCCTGCAGAGAAAATCAAGCAAACCAAATTTTGAAAAATTTCAAATCCTGCTGAGGTGTCTCACCCACAAAAATCTTATTTTTTTTATTTTTCAAAAATCAAAATAGCACCCCTGAGATGGCACCACATGGAGGGCTCAGATTGAGCCTGTTTGAAATTCAAAATTTTTCAGAAAATCTATAAAAACAAGGCTCCACGCCCAGCATAGGGAGACCATTTTGGTGAACTTGAAATTCGACCTAGCCTTCCTAAAAGTCTGATTTTGAACTTTGGAAATCACGCCCCTTTAGCTCATTGGAGAAGGTGGAGTAAAGTTCGTGCAGTGGCCAATTCGATTCAAGCATAGGTCAATTTTGGTGAACCATCCGAAGCCCGGAGCGAAGGACGAAGGAAGCTAGTGATAGCCGCCCCTTTCAAGAGCTTCTACGCTGCGTAACAAAGCAAGGTGAACTTCTTTTCCCCTTGATTTGATGCCATAATTCGTTTCGGGAGTCGTTTGAAGAAAGAGCTCATCCGAGAGATGGATTGAGCTATTATCATAAAACGACATATATAAAAAATGTTTAATTATGCTTTCTTGATGATTTTTAACATTCATATAGTTATCTAGGTTTAATTTGCATTTTATTTCATTCATTTAGCACATTTCATGAATTAATTAGGATTAATTTAGCGTCCATTTCAATTTTGCTTATTTTCAGTAGGTCTCTGTTTTTGTTAGTCAGTCCACACGTCATTTCATGCATTTATTTTTATTTAAAAATCCCCAAAAAATCACAGAATTTGCCCTTAAGTGTTCCTAGAATTGTGCCAAAATTTCGAAGGCATTTGAATTTGTTTACTATGGTAAACATTCAAAATGGAAAGTTGGGTTTTGTTACCCGTGATGCGTTTTGAAAATCATTTGCCGACTTGTAAAATCGAGATCGCCCTTATGTGATATCCGATTTTCGATCCGAAAGATGTTATGAACTCGAGAGAATGTCTAGGTTTTAACCTGATTTTTTCAGATTTTTCTGATTTTGGTTTATGTCTGACAAAAATCCGAGAGTTCGGGACACGTGTCAGAGCCTGATTTGGGCCTCTGAGATTTTGGATCGACTTAGGTCGATGGGTTATCTTTGTGTGTTGCTCCAAATCTAAAACTGTAAAAAGTGAAAGTTATGTCCGAGGTGTCTTCTGTTTTCATCTGAAAGCCTGTGATTTTTAGAACAGTGTTAATACCTACTTCGGATTTTTCTTTTCAGTCCTCTGTTTTGCTACATTTGTCTGTTCTGTCAATTTAGGAACAAAAAGTTATATTTTTATCCATGTTTCCGCTGATCAAATGCCAAAGTTCTAAACATAAAAGATGTTCATGTAGGTGTCATGAGTAGCTTTGATTAATTTCATAAATTTCCATGGCTGTTTTATATTTTTGTAATGTTTTACATCAGATTAGTGTGATTTTACCTCTGTCAGAACTAAATCCCTGTTTCTGAACTCACCATGGCTCAAATCCCGAGGCTGTAAAAACCAAAAATGTTCCATTTCGGGTCCTTTAACAGTCTGAAAAATATCATAAGTTTTCATGGTGTAAATCTTGCACTATCATGTTAAGCATTGCATTTGGTTCTGATCCATAGGCAAAATCCACCATTTTAGAACTTTCTTTAAATTTTAGCATTTAAATCATATCATTTCGTGATTTTTAGCATTCTAGGCTGTTTATCAGAGTAAGTAGATACGTCATACCGAATTTGGTGCAATTTGGAATCGATTTGAGGTTCGGATTACCCGTAATACCAAAACAGGGTCCCGTAGGACCCGGATCCAAGAGAAAAACAAGCGAAATTCGTTATTTTGGATAAATTGCAAAATACCAAATTCTTATTTTACAGTCCTAATGTGTTTAGCAGCATCTTTTACTGCATTTTATCATCATTTGATTCAATTTGAATTTCAAAATCTCAATTTTATCAAAATTTCCTTCAAAAACCCTAATTTTAAAGGTATAACTTTAATTTTAGGGGTATTTTGGTCATTTTGACCCCAATTCCGAATTTCAAACTATTTTCCACCGAATTTCTTGAATTTTCATCATTTCAAATATCAAGGAAGCATGAGAATAGGGTTTATATCCAATTAAATCCAATAATTTCATAATATTATTGGAAAATCTTGGAAAAACCCACATATTTAAGCTAACCTTATTTCAAGATTTGGCAGGGACATTCAAAAGAAGGAGCTGAAGTCTGCAAATTTCCATTTATTTCATTTACTTAGTGATGTAATAATGTAAATTTTGGAATAAGATTTCAATTTCCTGCTTAGACTAGGATGCATATCATATAGTTTGAATTTATGCAATATCCTGCTTATATGATTCATGCATTGTTATTTCAAAAGCACTATGGATGTTCACGAATGACACGTGCACCAACTCTTAGGGAGTTGATGAACTCGGTGGAATCCATATTTACGGCCCTAGTCGGAATATGGACGAGACCCAGATCCATCATCTTTCTACTAGTCACATTGAGCCTACACTCTTAGGCTATCTTGAAAATGCACATCATATTTCCAATGTTTTCAAAATCTTGTGCATTAAATCAATTAAACTCGGAACATATTCATGGCCACAGTCAGAATATGTGAAGGATTTACTTTGACTTAATACACATTTTCAAACAAATTCCTTAGAAAATCTTTTCAAAGTGCATTCATTCATTCATTTGCATCATGAAATCCTTGGTTTTCCCATGATTTTCTTAAGAAAACTTCATTCTCAAGAAATCGATTTCTCAAGAAACTCTAAGAATCTTTCAAAATCAGTTTTCTCAAGTCAAGTTCTCCACAGTTTTCCATGGGAAAAGGTCATTTTCCCAAGATTTTCAAGAGAAGTCTCTCATCTTTCTCAAAGTCAAAATCGATTTCCAAGTATTTCAAGGTTAAGATTCTCAAGTTTTCAACTTCCCAAGTTTCAATTTTCCTTTTCCACAAGGGATTTCCAATGAATTTCCATCATTTTCCTAAGAAAACTCTCAAAGTCCAAGTTTTTCTAAGAAGTATTTCCCTTTTCAAAGGTTCACCCTTTTCTCAAGAATCACTTCTATTTTCCCAAGATTTTCAACTATTTCTGATTTTTCCACACCTTTATGAACTTTCTTGTGATTTGAAAACCCCTTTCATTTGAGTTTCCTGAGAAATTGACTTTCATCCTTTTCCTGAGAGATTCTTTTCAACTTCAAATATTTTCCAAGCATACATCATGTTTTCCCAAGTTGCATTTTCCAAAATCTCATAGCACATGCCTGAATTCTCTGTGCATTTAGGATAGAACATGATTTTAATGATTTAACTAAGTCAAGCACAATTTTGGTCCTTGGTTCGATTACCCCTATTAAAGGCGGCAGGAACGGTTGAACCTCGTACTGACAGGTCGAGCCCCATCCCATGGATTTTCCCGTAATTTTCAAAACGGAGGCGAGTATTTCAAAACATTTTTCCAAAATCCGGTCAAGTTTGAAGCGCGAAAGCATTTCCCTCTTTCTCTTCCGCAAGGAAGGGAAGACGGGGGAAAAATTTCGCGACAACAAGAGCTTTCTCCGATGATCAAGGCGTACTTAGACTGTCTAGCCTGACGGTACGATCGGAACTGCGAGAGCAGATCATGATTAAGCAAAAAGAAGACTTGCAGTACAGAAAGATGAATGCATTGACATTGTAAGAAGACATTGTTTTCCAGCGTAAAGAAGATGGAAGCATATGGTTTAAGGATCAACTATGGGTGCCAAGTGATCCAGAGACCAGAGAAGAGTTATTGGCAGAGGCACATAAGAGTAGTATACCATTCACTCGGGCAGTACCAAGATGTTCAAATATCTACAATACAGGTACTGGTGGAATGGTATGAAGCGTGATGTTGCAAGATACGTCGCAAAGTGTTTGACGTGTCAACAAATCAAGATTGAGCATCAAAGGCCAGGAGGAACGATACAACTGATGAAAATTTCTCAATGAAAATGGGAGCATATCACGATGGATTTCGTGATGGGGTTACCATGAACCCGAAAGAACCATGACTCTATTTGGGTAGTGGTTGACTGTCTCACTAAGTCGACACACTTCCTACCAATGAGGAAGGGTCAGTCATTGGAGAGCCTGACCGACCTGTATATCCAGGAGATAGTACGACTACATGGGGTGCCAGTCTCGATCATTTATGACAGAGACCCTCAGTTTACCTCTTGACTATGGGAGCAGTTACAAAAGGCATTAGAAACCAAGTTGAAATTCAGTACTGCCTTCAATCCACAAACCAACGGACAGTCAGAAAGAACCATACAGACACTGGAGGACATGCTACGTGCCTGTATGCTAGAGTGGAAAGGCGAATGGGACACTCACATGGTACTAGCAGAATTCGCCTACAACAATAGCTACCATGCAAGTATTGGCATGGCTCCTTTCGAATCACTGTATGGGTGCCTTTGTAGGTCACCAGTATATTGGGATGAAGTTGGCGAAAGAACAGTCGAGTCGCCAATGGTGCTTCAGCATTACACAGAGCAAATACAGAAGATACGAGATTGACTTAAAGCAGCACAGAGTCGATAGGAAAGCTATACGGATCAGCAACGCAGAGAGCTTAGTTTCGAACTGGGAGATGTAGTGTTTGTCAAAGTATCTCCGACCAAGAGCGTTTTCAGGTTTGGAAGAAAGAGAAAGTTGAGTCCTAGAGACGTCGGACCTTTCCCGATATTGGAACGGATCAACGAAACTGCTTATCGAGTTAAACTACCATCTCAACTTGCCAAGATCCATAATGTATTTCATGTATCGATGTTGAGGAAATACATTCAAGATCTGTCACACGTGATTCAGTTTGAGGACATCAGTGTGCAAGAAGATCTGACCATAGAAGAGAGATCAGTCGAAATCATAAATCGCAGTGAGCGGGTGATGCAAAACAAGATCATCCCATTAGTCAAAGTGAGATAGAGACATCATGGCTTAGGAAAATGCATGTGGGAATGTAAACACCCCAAATTTTCACTCACCTCACTTACATCGCCCTCAATCATCATATTTCAGTTCTTCAGAAGCAATGAAGGGAAAAATGGTCATTTTCTGAGATTGAACCTTGCAGAAAGTCCAAAATTTTATTCTTGAGCCTCAAAATTTCTATATTTAGGTTCAGAGACATCTTCAAATTGCAAAATTTCAAAATCCTTTTTCTGGACAAAAAGCTAGAATTTCCAAGTCCGAGCTCAGAGTGACATTTCATAGAACATGTCTTTGCATAGCATTGCATCATTTCACTGCATAGCATGTCAGTTTGAGATCCAGAACTTTTGATTTTCAAAATTGTCCATCCAGATTTGATTTTTAAACTTTTTTAAATTGATTTTTAAAACCATGGGTATTCAAAATTACCAAATTTTCCCATTTTACCCCATGACTTTGAATTACAAAAATTTTCTCAAGAAAAACAATCTGGATATTTGGATATTGATTGTAAAGATTTTATCTCAAAACTTTTTGCAAAAGATTTTAAATCTCTTTACAATTTTTTTTTACTTTTATCCATATTTTTGCCTTAAATTTTCCAAATTCTTGAAAACAAATAATGTTTTATCTCATATTTTCAAATAAATGGAGCGGGACCCGCCTTTGAACTAGCATCATACTCAGAATCTCAGGTAAGTTGTTTATTCTCAAGCGGGACCCACCCGAAGTTCATACCAATTTGCAAATTTTTCTTTTTAATTCCTCAATATTTATCTATCTTAGTTAGTGGGCCCACACACATGTGGCACCTCAATTGAAAATAAAAGACTTGCAAAAAAAAAAAAAAAACTTTATTTTCAAAAGGATTTTAAAAGTGGATTGAGGTGGCATTTCCATAAAAGCCTCTCATTTATTTCATTATTCATTTTTTCTTTATTCTATTTATTTTATTTATTTTATTTCTTTTATTAATTTGCTTACTTAAAATTGTAAAAGGAAACGGCGCCACAGCCATATTTTCAAAAAAAAATCATTTTACCCAAAACTTAGGTAAATAAAGCACATTTTTTTGAAAAAAGGCAGGAGGCACCCTTTTGAAAACGGCTACCTTTAAAGCTACGGTTTTAAAAAAAATTTCAACGAAGGTAACGGATTTTCAAAGGGGAAAGGAAGCTGGATCTTTTGAAAGAGAAGGAAAATCTTTAAAAAGGGGGGCCTGGACCGATTGAAGGGGAAAAATCATGATTTTCTTGTCTTCTTGGGTTTTCGCAGGAGGTTTCTTTCCAGCAGCAGAGGAAGCAACAGGTTTTGGTGGTTTTTCCTTCAGCCCATCTTCAGCCGCAGCCCAGCCAAGTCTTCATCTTCTTCAGCCCACCTGCAAAAGGAGACATCATTCAGCAAGACGTCCATTCCTGCATCATCTTCCACCTCCAGCCGGTTGCTGCCCATCATTTCCCATCCTGTTCTTCAGCCCAGCTCGTGCAGCAGCTGCCTCCCATCATCTTCTTCAGCCCAGCGGAAATCCAGCAAGAAACTCCATCCAGCGTTTTAAAAAAGTTGCTGCCCTTTTCTTCTGCAGCCTACAAACCATCTGACGCAGAGGTCCAGCAGGAGGCCCTCCTGTCTTCAGCTCCACCAGTAGAGGCTTTTGCAAAGCTGCTGCCTATTCCTTTCAGCCCGGCTGCAATACTTGACCCCCAATCCGATTTCCGCAGGGTGTTTGAAACAGGGGTTTCTACTCTGTGGAAATTTTTCGGCTTCTGCTAGCATTGAAGGTATAGTGAGATGCATTTGTTATCATCAATTGTGTAATTTGTACTAATTCGCAGCTTCAGAATTTTCACTAACCCATGGATACATACGCATACTAATTCCTTACATGTACTATGTATACAAATATAAATATGAATGTAAATATTATAGATATTATAGATATGCATGTATGAGATTTGTAAGCTGAATTGGATTTTCTATTGTATAGATCTGAATGTGCTGTTGTCTGAATGCTTCCTGTTCATTTTATTTGGGAAATATATTGACAAGTACCAGTTTTTTTGTTTTATATTATGTTCTCAAAGACTGAGATTACAAAATGGTCTGTGGATGTATTGTTGAATGCTTTAAGTATGAAAAGTTGCCTACTACAGATTCGTTAAAAAGTCAATAGCTTTGTTTAATATTATTGTTGCCAAGGTACAGCTGAACATAAATGTCTTTATGTAGATAATGATACCCTTTGTTTGTGGAGTCATGTCTTATTTATCTTATGTTGGTTCTGCATGAAAAGTTTGTTTTTTTTTTCTCTGCATCTTTGGTGTCATGTGTCTTGTATTTTAATTTTACACTTTGAGGAAAGTTTGTGATAAGATAAGCACTTCAAATGGCACATGAATGGATTATGTGCTGGAAATATTATTGAAAAGCATATAAAACCCCTGTAAACCCTACATAACATACTTGTTATTTTAGTTCACATTGCATAATGCAATTTTCAAGTATCCACAGTACATTCCTGCGCATATCCATTTTCTGCTGCAGGTGTGCAGTCTTGATAATTAGTCTCGTTCATGAACGGATATATCCATATCCGTTCATGATCTCTATACCATCTTTGGCATATTTCATTATTGATATATAGAGAAGCTCCATACTCATTTTTACTGAAAAATATATTATAATTTGAGAAATACGGCTGTGTAAAATCGCCTACAGAAACAGTATATACCTGTATTTTCTGATTTTACCCATTATATGTAATTTCCATTAGTATGTATATTTTTTTTTATATGTATATGTTTCTCATTATATGTATATATATATATATCTATATATATGTATATATATTGTATATCTACCTATATGTATATATATATATATATATATATAGATATGTTATGAACATACATATATAAATATATGCATATACTTATATATATATCCATATATCCTTTCATGTGCATTTACTTCCATATATGAGCATTCATATAACTATGTTCTCATATAAATACACCTCCATTGTTACATATCATTTAGCACCAATTTAGCAATTTTGATATATATGCACATCTCTTCTTTGTATATATTATATATATATGTCCATTTCCTTGGTTATCTTGTACTAATTCTCATTTTGCAGGAAAAATTAGAAGATGCTGATTCCTTGGCTCTATTTCATTTTTTTTACTTTATGTTAACAATGTAACAATCAAATGTAAACCTTGGAATAATATTTACTTTTACTGCTTAGATTAGGTTGCATCTCATATAGTTTGATTTCAGTAATATCCTGATTATATGATGCATATATCTCAATCTTTCAAAATTCACCGTGGATGAACACGAATGGCACGTGCACCAACTCTTAGAGAGTTGATGAACTCGATGGATTCCATATTTACGGCCCTAGTCGGAATATGGACGAGACCCAGATCCATCATCTCTCTACCAGTCACATTGAGCCTACACTCTTAGGCTATCTTAAAAATGCACCTCATATTTCCAATGTTTTCAGAATATTGTGAATTAACTCAAATAAACTCTGAACATATTCATGGCCACAGTCAGAATATGTGAAGGATTTACTTTGGCTTAATCTACATTTTTCCAACCAGTTTTTCAGAAATCTTTTCAAAGTGCATTCATTCATTTAAATCATCTGCATCATCTGTTTTTCTCATGATTTTCTCAAGAGATTTTCACTTCATGGAATCGATTTCTCAAGAAACTATGATGATATTCGGAGTTGGATTTCCCAAACCAAAGTTTTCCTGTGATTTTCCCTAAAAAGTTATTTTCTTAAGATCCATTTTCAAAAGGAATTTTCATCTTTTTCAAGAATCAAAATCGATTTTCAGAGATTTCAAGGACAATGTTTTCAGGATTTTAATTTCCTAAGTTCTGAATTTCCTTCTCCAATGAGTTTTCCTATAAAATTTTCCATCATTTTCCTAAGAAAATTCTCAAAGACCGAGTTTTCCTGATAAGTGTTTTCCTTTTCAAATATTCATCTTTTCTCAAGAATTCCTTCAGTTTTCCTGAGATTCTCATTTCTTCATGATTTTAAAAAAAATCTTTATAAACTTTCGCAAGATTTTCTCGAGATTCTCACTTCTTCAAGATTTTCCAAATCTTTATAAACTTTCTCGAGATTTCAAACCTTCTTCGTCTGAGTTTCCTGAGAGATTGATTTCCATCATTTTCCTGAGAAATGTTGTTCAACTCCAAATGTTTTTTTTAAGCATACATCATATTTTCCAATTTACATTTTCCAGAAATCTCATAGCACATGCCTGAATTCTCTGTGCATATAGGATAGAACATAATTTCGATAATTTCGCTAAGTCAAGCATAATTTTGGTCCTTGGTTTGATTACCCCTGTTAAAGGTGGCAGGAACGATCGAACCTCGTACCGACAGGTCGAGCCCCATCCCATGGATTTTCCCGCAATTTTCAAAACGGAGGCGAGTATTTCAAAAAATTTCCAAAATCCGGTCAAGTTTGAAGCGCGGAAGCATTTCCATCTCTCTTCCGCAAGGAAGGGAAGACGGGAAAAATTTTGCGACGATAACAGGTTTGGCGACCGTGATGGGACCTGTCCTTGTCTGACCTAAATTATGCTTGACTTAGTTTAATTATCGAAATTATGTTCACAACATGTCAGCTCTTTACTTTTGATATCATGCGAACCTAGGAGCCTAGATTCTGACCTAGCTGACATTGACTGCATATAGCTTAGGCATGGTTTGGTAGGACCAGATTGAGGAGAAATTTTCATGTTCACATAGACTTAGGTCTAAATACAACTCTCCTCAATTTAGGATCTGAATGCAAACAATGTATGTTTCTTCAAAGTTTTCAAAATCTATCTCTCTAGGACTTAGAGCCCTCTATTTCTTGCATGTGATCATTTTTCAAAATTTCCATTACCTATCATTACCCGGTCTTCACGTTGCTGGGCTCTCTTCCAGAACCCTAGTTCGGGACAGAGCCTCATAATTGGGCCACCTATTCGGGTTAACACCCCCCTACCACGTACCGCAGGCCACAGTCCGAAGTATATCGGTAGGCGCTCAAGGATGTTGGAAAACCTTACCTTAGAACCGGAGTTGAAATTATATGCCACGTACCTCGAATTTCGGTTTGGGTATATCGGCATAACTCGATTGGACAAAGATGATCTGAACTTAGAGTTAGGATTAGGGTCCTACAGCTGTTTTCAAAATAATGCATCTAGAGTCAGCCTTTTAGGGAGTGCTGTATGTGCATGAATGTTTGTGCAGGATGTGATTGTTTGTATGTTACCTCTATTTCCTTACATTTTCCCAAAAATATTTTTTAATACCCATATTTCTCATCTTTTCCTTTTATTTTTTTCAAACCCTGGATGATTTTTTCAAGTATCCTTTTTTTTCAAAACTCCAGGTGGCTTTCCATTCTATCACTCTACTGGATCTCGAATTTCCAGCTACATTTTATATCCTGCCTGCAAATTTTTCAAAATTTCATCATTTTCCTAAAGTTTGATTCCGAGTCTTTCTCTGTTTTTCAGTCCGATGGCATCCAGTCAAGTCGATCCTATCTTTCCTGAAGGTCACATCTCCTATGAGGTGCGACAAGGTCGTCCTGAACACCGAGCCCTTAGCACCGAAACTTTCATTCCCCGGTGGTATTATTCCTGGCTCAAAAGCTTTTCCCGATTGTTCCCGGACCATTTGAGCGAGTGCGGATTAGAACTGGCGTCGGCAGTCGAAAAGCAGACCATCAACGGCAACCTGATCCACGCAATGGCGGAGCGATGGAATCCTCGGATATGTACCTTCTGGTTCCCATCGGGAGAGATGACCGTTTTAATGGATGAATTTTCAGAAATCATGGGATTACCAGAACCAGCCGGTCAACCAGGCGATCCATTAGAACATCAATTCCTTATCAATGTCAAGGGTTTGAACCCCCGAGATTCATTATCTCGTATGATAGGCCGCCGATCCTGGCCCCTGATCCAGTTGGACGAAAATGAATATGTTGACCTGCTAGAGTTGTATCGCCAGTACGAAACCTTCGTTGAAGTCAGTTCGCTATCCAGGATAGCTAAAGAAATGATTCAGAATGCAATGGTCCTGTGCACTATAGGATTATCCCTCTTTCCAGATGGATAAAACTATATGGACATTAGAATAATTCAACTTATGAGAAGATGGGGAAGTCGACAAACCAACCGTCTTTCCATAGCCATGGCAGCGCTCGCTTTCCTATATCGTGGTTTGACTCGATTCTCACTTGGAGAATCCATTTTAGTTGAAGGATGCATCTACGCACTTCAATCCTGGTTCTTCCAGCATGTTCCAGCCCGAGCAAGCTCTTTCAGATACAATGATCAAGAACTTCTCCCAGTGTCGCAGTACCGAACCATGATCAACAACATTCAAGAAGATGACATAGTTTGGGATTATTTTAATCGAAAACTATCTCCTCCCAGATACACATATGCTTATGGCAAGAGGTTCAAGTTACTAGGACCATTCTTCTGCACTTACTACCAACCAGAGAGATGTGTTCGACAGTTCTCCCAGAGACAACAGTACATTGAAGCCCGACTGTTATTAAGAGCTATGGCGGAATTCGATCTCACTTTCGCACAATGGTCTGGGGTATATCATTCTGCCCGCTACGACTGAGATTCCTTTGTCTCTCTTAAAATCTTTCCTGGTCCTAGAGTGTCTGCTGATTATCGTGAATGATGGCAAATTGTTTGTCCTCCACCTCTTTGTCAAGATCAATAAAATCATATTTCCTCATTTCAATAAAATTCTCTCTTTTTCTATTGTGGTTTGACGACCTCGCCTAGGTAACAGGGCATATTTTTGTTGTTTGCTTCTTGTGCTAAAAGAATTGACAACATAATTGTCATGATTCTCGCGACGACTCAGTCCCTAGTAATGGGATATCTTTTTCAAATTGTCTACCATATTTTCAATAAATATTTCTTCCAAAAGCCAATTCCTTCATAATCTAATCAGGTCTTTGCCCTGCAGAGAGCATCCACAACAACTCTAGAGCATCCGCAACATTTGATGGTTCAAACAAGGTCAGGAAGAAGAACCACATCACCTCAGCACTCCTCAGAAGGAGAAATGGATCATCCCGTGAATCAAGATCAACAACAAGAGGATGATGATATAGACCCGCAAATGTATGCCATGTTCTGAAAGATGATGAATAAAATGATGAGTGAACAAGCTGGGACTAGTGCAGAGAAAAATCAATTCAGAGAAAAGTTCCACGGGCACAAGAATAAGAAGGCTTCCAAGAAGCAGGTTCAGCCAGAAGAAATCTCAGATGAATCAGAATCTACGGAAGACACTGAGGAAGAATATGAGGTGCCTCCGGCATTTCAGAAACGTGGGCGAGAACAAAGGAAGAGCTGCAAATCAAAGAATCAGGTCACAGAAGAACCTCTGCAGTCACAATTCAGGGAAATGGCCCGAGTTGTTAAGGATCTCCAAGCCCGCGACAAGGGCAAGAAAGTCTTCACTAGTGACGAAAATTCATCAAGTTTGATGGTTCTGATGACCCGAAAGCCCATCTCGCCACTTTCTTCGCAGAGTGTTCAAGATTCAAGAGAGATAACAGAGCACTATTCATGTGTTTCCTTCGCAGCTTGGAAGAAGTTGCAGCTAAATGGTATGCTGAGCATATCAATCCCATCGAGCTCAAGGAGTTCGATAAAGTGGTGAATTTATTTATTGAACGCTTCTTATTCAACACAGAAGTGCTCCCGACATTAAGTCATCTCTGCAGTCTGAGGCAGAATGAGAATGAAAAAGCACGGGACTTCATTCACAGATGGAGGTCAGCCTGTAATAAAATGAGAGATCCCATATCTGAAAGGCACGCTTTGTCATTGATCCTCATCAACTTTTCTCAACCATTAAGAGGATTGATCTCCATAGCACCATCCCGAACCTTCATTGAATTAACCGAGCGAGCAAAATGGCTCGAGCTGAGCGTAGAGAATGGAGTCTATGAAGTCTGAGGCAGAATGAGAATGAAAAAGCACGGGACTTCATTCACAGATGGAGGTCAGCCTGTAATAAAATGAGAGATCCCATATCTAAAAGGCACGCTTTGTCATTGATCCTCATCAACTTTTCTCAACCATTAAGAGGATTGATCTCCATAGCACCATCCCGGACCTTCATTGAATTAACCGAGCGAGCAGAATGGCTCGAGCTGAGCGTAGAGAATGGAGTCTATGAAGGCTTCACTTTTTCCAAGAGTAACCCCCAAGGTGAGCAGAAGAAGAAAGCTCACTTCACCTTCTCTGCCAACAACAACAACAACAATAGCCGAAATCAGTACAAAGGGCAGAAGAAAGATTACTGCTACGACGCAAGCAATTCCAACAATAAAGGAGATCAAAAAATGAAGCCTGCTCCTCAATACAGCAATCCTTCTCAGCAAGACCAAGGGCCGAAATTGTGTGAAAAAGTTAAACATGAAGGATGGAGTTATGACCGAAAATTTACCCCTCTCGATCAATCACTCGAAGATATGCTCGAGTATATGCTGTCAAAGGAAATGGTCAAGTTGCCGAGATTGGCTGATCCCCCTGTGCCTATGGGAAAATGGAAAGATCAATTCTGCAAGTTCTACAGAACAGTGGGACACAGCACTGAGAACTGTTTCGTTCTCAAGAACATTGTGCAGGATCTTATTGACAAGAATTTATTGGTAGAAGGAGAAGAAGAAGAAAAAATGGACATTCTTAAGCAGCCTTTTCCTTCACACACCACAGCAGTAGTGTCTGCCCAACCATTCCTGCCTCACGAACACATCAAGCCGTGTTCTGCACAAGATCTACAAGTTCAACATCAGGTGTCAGTGCTTCGACAAGCAGCTCCAGCTTCTAAAAAGATGGACCTAATCTCAGCATTCGACAAGATGAAAATTTATGAAACACCTGTAAAGTCATCCCCCAAGTCAAAGGGACTTTATGATTTTCTCAATCAAATCATCAAGCCCAAGCCGGAGAATTCAAGTCAGAAGCCTCTGACCGCTCTGTCCAATGTTTCCATTCTTGACTTGGCCAAGAGTTCCTGCCAGCATCAGCAAGTACTGGATGATCTGCTCAGAAAGATCAAAGTTAAGCCCAGTACCACTCCTGAAGACATGGCACAAATAGTGAATTCGGCCATGACCAACGCGCCAATCACTTTCTCGGATGAGGACCTTCCAAAGCCTCATTCCTTTCACAATAATGCTCTTTACATCGTCGTTCGGGTAAGGGGAATGACAGTACCCCATGTGCTAGTAGATGGAGGCAGCAACCTCAATATATGTCCCGAAATGACCGCAAAGGCGCTAGGTATTAAGGAAGAAGAATACATTCCAGACCCTATCACCATCTCTGGGTTTGACAACCATGGTCAAAAGGCAAAAGGCAAGATATTCCTGGAAGTATTCATTAATTATTCGGTACATTCAGTGCTTTTTCATGTGGTCAATGTGCCACCCACCTACAATTTGCTGCTCGGAAGGACATGGATTCATAATGCAAATGCAGTACCTTCCACCTTGCATCAATGCGTAAAATGGTCCAAAGGTGGAATGATTACAACAGTGCTCGGAGAGGACCCAGAAGAAAGACTCCCACAACCTATGATCCCTCAACCATCATTCACTGCAAATATTCCTAGCATCAAAGAGAATGAAGAGATCAGTCTCAGAGAAAGTCGAGAAATACTCCAGGCAACATCAGAATTATCCCTGCACACTATAGCCATGACCCAATGGAGAGGTCCCAAGTTTTTCAAGATTGGAGGTTGTGTCAGCTACGACACTGTCAAAGATCATCCATTGTTTCCACAATTCATGAAAGCAAGAAAGGGATTTGATTTACTTCTGAAGCATGGTTATCAACCCTTTAAAGGATTGGGCAAAAATGAAGATGATCGTGTCGAGCCAATGATTCAAAAGCATCGTCCCCATAGGGCAGGACTAGGGTTTTCCGGTGGGAGCTCAACAAAGAAGACTGTTTTTGTTAAAGGGGCACATTAAGAAATCAATTGTTGCTTTTCCTTTCTATTCCTTTCAAAATAAATGTCTCAATGTCTTTTATCAAAGTCAAATCAATAAAATGTCAAGTTTCTTTGTCTATCTGGATGCCATCTGTCTCTTTTATCTATATATCCTCATTTTATAACTCAATGTCATTTTATGCATAATTCTTTTAAATGATGGTTTGTCGTATGATGGACAATTTTCCTAAATCCAATTTCTTATCCAAAATTTCAAAAATGTCTTCCCGAGCAATCAAGAAACTCGTTCTCAATCCCAAGGCTTTCCAGAAATCGGCAGCAATTCACCGAGTCAAAGCAAGCACAGGAGATAGCAAGGTTGCAAAGCAGTTAGATGATTATGCAAAATTTGATCCGTCTCTTCAAGAATTACCAGAGTTCGCCTCAGTTCAGAAACAGGATGAACCATCCGTTCTAGTACAAGACCCAACTGAAGATGTCAATATCGGTTCAGAGGAAGATCCCAAGATTCTCAAGATCGGTACCAGTCTAAGTCTGGAAGAGAAAGAAAGGCTCACCAATTTTCTCAAGCAACATGAAGAAGTGTTCGCATGGACATATGAAGATATGCCGGGCTTAGATCCCAAATTGGTCGAACACCGACTCGTTTTGAAGCCAGATGTAAAGCCAGTTAAGCAAAAGCTGAGAAAAATGGATCCCAGAATAGAACAACAAGTCAAAGAAGGACTTGAAGATCTGCTCAAAGCAGGATTTATCCAACCTATTGACTATCCAGACTGGTTAGCCAATATCGTCGTTGTCCCAAAGAAAAGTGGCAAAGTCAGGATTTGTATAGACTTCAGAGACCTCAACAAGGCAACTCCGAATGATGACTATCCACTGCCAAGCATTGATCTTCTGATTGACAGCACAGCAGGACATGCCATGTTCTCCTTCATGGATGGATATTCCGGCTACAATCAGATTAAGTTGGCCGCCTGCGATCAGTCAAAAACTTCCTTCACTACGCCTTGGGGTACTTTTTGCTATACAGTTATGCCTTTTGGGCTCAAGAATGCTGGATCAACATATCAATGGGCAATGACCGTTATCTTTCACAATCAGATGCGCAAAATCATGGATGCGTATGTTGACGATATCCTCGTGAAATCTAAAGAGGAAGAAGATCACCTCGAAGCTCTTGACCAAGTGTTTAAGCGACTCATTCTTTACAAGTTAAGGCTTAACCCACAAAAATGTGTCTTTCGAGTCGAATCAGGCAAACTGTTGGGTTTTCTGGTCAGCAAAAAGGAAATTGAAGTTGACCCAGCCAAAGCAAAGGCTATCATTGATATGCCACCCCCGAAAAATCTCAAAGAGTTGCGTAGCCTTCAGGGACGCATGCAATCAATTCGGCGGTTTATTTCCAACTTGGCGATGAGATGTGAGCCCTTCAACCACTTACTCAGAAAAGAAGTAAGGTTCGAATGGGGACCAGAGTGTCAGCAATCATTCGATCGAATCAAGAGGTATCTTCTCAATCCTCCAATCCTGAAGCCGCCAGAATTGGGAAAACCTCTTTTGCTATATATCTCAGTAAATCAAGTTGCATGCGGTGGATTCTTGGCGCAGTACAAAGAAGGCAACTTGATAGAGCATGCCATTTATTATGTGAGTAAGACTTTCATAGATTATGAAAAGAAATACTCTCAAATAGAGAAGACCTACCTAGTTGGTATGGATGTGTCAGAAGCTAAGACACTACCTGCTGGCATCTGAAGTCAAAATCTTGTCCAAACTCAATCCCCTCAAGTACATCTTAGAGCAACCTTTCCTCAGCGGACGAGTCGCAAAATGGCAAGTCTTATTGATGCAGTATGACTTAGAATATGTCTCGCAGCAATCAATAAAAGGCCAAGCAATTGCAGATCAATTGGCGGATTTTCCTTTGGCAGAAGAAGTGAAAGCCGAAGATGACTTCCCTGATGATCAAATTTGCAATATCCAGCAATCTCCAGTCTAAAATTTATTTTTCGATGGTTCTAAGAATATGGCTGGAATAGGCATTGAAATCTTATTAATCACTCCTGAGAAGGAGATGATTCCATTTTCTCTCAAGTTAGATTTTCAATGCACCCACAACATGGCCGAGTATGAAGCCCTGATTCAAGGTCTAAAGATTCTACTAGACTTCAATGTCAAGAGAGTGCATGTTTATGGCAATTCTCTACTCGTTGTCAATCAGGTTCGAGCCGAATGGCAGGTGAAAGATCAGAAGTTATTCCCCTATCAGAAAATTGTTGCAGCTCTTGTCAGCAAGTTTGAAGAATTTCAGCTCTTCTATATCAAGAGAGATTTTAATCAAGTGGCCGATAGTCTAGCCAGTTTAGGCTCCATTATGGCATTCAGAAATGGAGAATCTTGTCGCTCTTTTAAAATTGGAAGACTTGACCAACCTGCTTTCTTTCTAGCAGAACAAGTAAACTAGGCTGAGCAAAGGAAGAAGCCTTAGTATTACAACATCAAAACTTTCATAGAAACTGGCGAATTTCCTCCAGAACTCTCAAAGAAAGAGCAGCGAGCAATCCAGCGTATGTCCACTCGATATTTCATTTTGGCCAATGTCCTCTATTGTCGTGGATTCAGCTCAGAGTATTCCAGATGTTTAGATGAAGAAGAAGCCAAAGAAGTCGTGCGAGAAGCACATGAAGGCATTTGTGGTGGCCACGTCGGCTACCAAACCCTTGTCAAGCAAATCATCAGAGCAGGTTACTACTGGAAGACTATGCAACAAGATTGTTATCATTATGTGAAGAAGTGTGTGCAATGCCAGATACACTTCTATTCATGCTCCTGCAGCATATCTGCAATCTGTTGTCTCTCCATGGCCATTTTCTATGTGGGCCTTCGATGTCGTAGGTCCCATCACTCCTTCAGCTTCAAATGGCCACAAATACTTCCTTGCCGCAACAGAATATTTCACCAAGTGGGTAGAAGCTATCACTCTTCGCACAGTAGAAGGACGACACATGGTCTCTTTTATTCACAAGAGCATCCTTTGCCGTTTCGGCATCCCGCATGACATTGTATCAGATAATGGCAGTCATTTCAAGAATGAAAGAATGAAGACATTTTGCTCAAAGTTCAAGGTTTATCATCATTTCTCTGCCCCATATTATCCTCAAGGGAATGGTCAGGCAGAGGCCACTAACAAGATCTTAATTTGTATCTTAAAGCGAACTGTGGAAACAGGTCGTGATTGGCATGAGAAGATCCATGATGCACTATGGGCCTATCAGACCACTATTCGCACTCCAACGAATGCTACTCCATCAGAACTGGTCTATGGAACAAAAGTAGTATTGCCGTTACATGTTCAGAAGCCCGTTTTGAAATTTGCGTCACTCCTGTAATTATCTCTTGATCAATATCAGCAGCAGCGACTGGTACAGTTAGACGTGCTCGATGAGAGAAGGCTGAAAGCAGCAGAACATGCTCAATCCTATCGCCAGAGAGTAGCCAGGCAGTATGCAAAGTCTGTCATCGAAAGAAGATTCAAAGTCAATGATTTAGTACTTCGATCCACAGCTTATCTCAAGCATCATACCGGCGGGAAATGGTCGCCAAATTGGGAAGGCCCATATGTCGTCAAAGAAGCATTACCCCACAACTCATATCGGCTCATCAATGCCGATGGGGTAGAATTACCAGATCCCATTAATGCTCGACATTTGAAAAAGTTTTATACTTGAAAAATTTATTCTCCTCTTGTAATCCTTCCATTTTCTTCAAATAATGATCAGACTTTCTTTTCCCAGTTACACTAGGGCATTTTAAAATTTTGTTCTGTATGCAAGCAGGATAAACAAATTCCTCATTTCATGCACTTGTGCATTCATGAGCATCAATTTGCATTCATTTACATCCAATTGCATTAACATTAATCTGGTCAGTATTGAGATTTCAACAAACAGTCCCATCACAATTCCTAAGATTCAAAATTGAAAGATAAACACCAATACTGAACCAAAAAAAAAAACCTAGCGCTCGAACTGGTATTATCTCAAAATCTAATGTTCAAACTGGTACATTTTTAAAATTCAACTTTTGGAGTCAGTCTTGGAAAATCGAACTCCGAGTCGGGTTTTTATTCAAATTATCCTCTTTTGTTGATCCAAGTTCCGACTCGAGATCTCTCTACTTTATTCGAGCTCTGATTTGAGCTTTTCATTTTCTTTTGTTGATCCAGGTTCCGACTCGAGATCTCTTTATTTACTCAAGTCCTGACTCGAGCTCTTCATTTTCTTTTGTTGATCTGGGTTCCGACTCGTGATCTCTGTATTTTATTCGAGCTCTGACTGGAACTCATCATTTTCCTTTCTTGATCCAAGTCATTTTGATCCCCAGGGTCTGTCAATTGCTCAAATTTGATGTTTTGCCCACCAATTTCCAATTTAAATCTTTGGATCATGCAATTCTCCAAATTTCGACCTCTGGGTCACCCAATTTCCAATTTCCAATTTCAATTTTAATTCTCAATTCCAAATTCTCAATTTTGACCTCCAGGTCATTTAATTTCCAATTTTCGACCTTCGGGTCATCCAATTCTCAATTTTGACCTTCGGGTCACACAATTTCGACCTTTTGGTCAACCAATTCCCAATTTTGACCGTTAGGTCATCCAATTTCGACCACCAGGTCATTCAACTTCCAACAATCAATTTTCCAATTTTCAATTTCGACCTTTGGGTCAAACAATTTCAATATCCAATTTCAATCATTTTCTCTTGCGAGAGACCCTTTTTAGGGAGAGTTCAAGGGAGCTCATTCTTTTCGCATGCTATCCAATTTGTTCACTTAGCCCCTTTTTAGGGAGAGTTTGAAGGGACTCGCGTCTTCGTGAACCGTTTGCAAAACAATTTCCAATTTCACACAAGGAACCCTTTTAAAGGGAAAGGCTCGACGGAGACTCGCTTTTCTTGTGACCCCCCAATTTCATACTAGGTCATTTTTGTCATGAAAGACCCTCTTGGCAGGGAGAGTGTGATGGACTCGTTCTTTTCATGACCCAATTTTCAGACCTCACTATTATCGGCCCCCTTTCTATAAGAGAAGCCTAATATTAGGGAGCTTTGACAAAAGCTTAATTTCTCTTCGAAAGTTCATTTTGCAAATACCTCATCTTCAGGGAAGAGAGGAGTATTCTCCATTTCCCATTCAGGTAAGGGTTAAACCTGAGCCTCTCTTTTTGGGGAAAAAGAGAGGAGAATTTTCGTCACGGATGTATTGAGTCGGACCTCAAATGCTCACTTTTACCAAAGATTTCAAGAAAATTTTGTCGATTTGTCAATCAATTATTTGTTGATTTCAAAAACTTTATTATACAAATCTTTACCTCAGTCTACCTTCAGCATTACTCCCAAGAGAGTGAAGTTTTTGCGAGAAGAGATTCAAACTTCAAATTCTTTCTATTGGCCAACCAAAAGGATGAAGGATAAATCCTCGATATGGCCAGAAAAGAAGATTCAATGTTATTGAAAAGCCATAGACGATTGATATTGATCGCAGTCAAATGGCACATTTTAAAGATTATTCTTGTAAAACAAGGCAGTGGAAATATCCTGAGCGCTAGAAAAAGAGAGCATTTATCCCAGCCCTGTCTCCTCAAGCTACAATTAAATATCCGCAAAAGGGATCTCTCAACTGTCGTCAAGATGAAGGCGAATTAGGCGAGTAGACCCCCGGGGCCAAAGAAGATTTGAAACATCTCCAAGATGACAGAGTTTGTGACAGATCCTTTCAGGAAAAGTCCAAAGCACTGTCGAGATGAAGGCAGATGCGATGAACCTCCCGACAATCCCCAAAAGATATTTAATTTTAGCTATCATCCAAAGATCTCCCAGCCCATGAGCCAATATCGTCAAAGAAGGATCGAAACATCTCCAAGTTGAAGGAGTTTGTGACGTACCCTTCCCAAAAGAGAGCAAGAGAGGAAAAAGAGAGAGAGAAAAAGTCAGAACATCTCCAAAATGAAGGAGAATGTAGCAAAAACCCAAAAGAGTCAAAAGAGTGCAGCAAGATTATCATGAGAGAAGCTCCCAGGATATCAAACTGCCAAATTTATCAAGAATCCTCTTTAAATTTGTGAAATTCTATTATCAATATTCTTTCATCAACTGCTTTCACAATATCAAATTCTCTTTCTTATTCATATCAAGGAAATTAATAACCTCCTGGAAGAAGGTCAATCACAAGCAATTTGGACGCTAAATCTTGATTCTACGAAGTGAATCTCGTTTGGAGGTAATGCTTCAGATAGAAAGGAAGGAATATCTTTGCAACAATGAGCATCATTTTCAAATACTTTGAATCAACAACAAAATTCTCAACATTTTGATAATATTTTCTAGCTATCCTGTCGTGAAGTGAGAGCTTGATGTCCGTTTTTTATACATCCTGACACCAATTTTAAATCCCTCTTAAGGACTTGATTCATTTCCTTCTTTGAGAGCTTGAATTCTCAAATTCGCACAATTCCCTGTGTCCCCATTGTCCAATCATAAACAATCCCATTTCGGTTCGAGGTCGAGCCACCAATCATTTTTTCGCAAAAGGCAATTTCAAAAGCTATTTAGTCTCAGCAATGAGATACCCAAAATCAACCCCTTTTTCAAGCTTTAGGGACCCCATTTTCCTTCCTTTTGCAAAATCCCTGTCGGATTCATTGTGCAAAATCCGAAGGTTCCATCATACCAACTCATGTTCCGCCCGGTCAGGATAAGGGTACAAACCTGAGCTTCCTTTGATGAGGTTTTCCATTTTCCGCCCGATCAGGTTAAGTGTATAAACCTGAATCTCATTTCAATGAGATATTTCATTCCCTAATCAGGTCAAGGGTTCAAACCTGAGCTTCGTTCCATATGAGGTATTTTTGTCCCATCCAGGATAAGGGCAAAAACCTGAATTTCACTCTCATAAAGCAAATCTTTCCTCTTCATTCTCCATTTCATATCTACCATGATCACCGGGCTAATTTCCCCTCATACCCAGTCATATCCTTCTAACTGGGGCATTTTTTTATATATGTAGCCCAAATTTGGTGTGTTTTTCTTTGCCACTAAGCTCGGCCACAAGCCGGCTTAGTAGCAAAAAAGGGCATCTGTAAACACCCCAAATTTTCACTCACCTCACTGACATCGCCCTCAATCATCATATTTCAGTTCTTCAGAAGCAATGAAGGGAAAAATGGTCATTTTCTGAGATTGAACCTTGCAGAAAGTCCAAAATTTTATTCTTGAGCCTCAAAATTTCTATATTTAGGTTCAGAGACATCTTCAAATTGCAAAATTTCAAAATCCTTTTTCTGGACAAAAAGCTAGAATTTCCAAGTCCGAGCTTAGAGTGACATTTCATAGAACATGTTTTTGCATAGCATTGTATCATTTCACTGCATAGCATGTCAGTTTGAGATCCAGAACTCCTGATTTTCAAAATTGTCCATCCAGATTTGATTTTTAAACTTTTTCAAATTGATTTTTAAAACCTTGGGTATTCAAAATTACCAAATTTTCCCATTTTACCCCATGACTTTGAATTACAAAAATTTTCTCAAGAAAAACAATCTGGATATTTGGATATTGATTGTAAAGATTTTATCTCAAAACTTTTTGCAAAAGATTTTAAATCTCTTTACAATTTTTTTTTACTTTTATCCATATTTTTGCCTTGAAAAACCAAATTTTCCAAATTCTTGAAAACAAATAATGTTTTATCTCATATTTTTAAATAAATGGAGCGGGACCCGCCTTTGAACTAGCATCATACTCAGAATCTCAGGTAAGTTGTTTATTCTCAAGCGGGACCCACCCGAAGTTCATACCAATTTGCAAATTTTTCTTTTTAATTCCTCAATATTTATCTATCTTAGTTAGTGGGCCCACACACATGTGGCACCTCAATTGAAAATAAAAGACTTGCAAAAAAAAAAAAACACTTTATTTTCAAAAGGATTTTAAAAGTGGATTGAGGTGGCATTTCCATAAAAGCCTCTCATTTATTTCATTATTCATTTTTTCTTTATTTTCTTTATTTTCTTTATTTTATTTCTTTTATTAATTTGCTTACTTAAAATTGTAAAAGGAAACGGCCCAAACGGCGCCACAGCCATATTTTCAAAAAAAAATCATTTTACCCAAAACTTAGGTAAATAAAGCACATTTTTTTGAAAAAAAGGCAGGAGGCGCCCTTTTGAAAACGGCTACCTTTAAAGCTACGGTTTTAAAAAAAAATTCAAAGGGGAAAGGAAGCTGCATCTTTTGAAAGAGATGGAAAATCTTTAAAAAGGGGGGCCTGGACCGATTGAAGGGGAAAAATCATGATTTTCTTGTCTTCTTTGGTTTTCGCAGGAGGTTTCTTTCCAGCAGCAGAGGAAGCAGCAGGTTTTGGTGGTTTTTCCTTCAGCCCATCTTCAGCCGCAGCCCAGCGAAGTCTTCATCTTCTTCAGCCCACCTGCAAAAGGAGACATCATTCAGCAAGACGTCCATTCCTGCATCATCTTCCACCTCCAGCCGGTTGCTGCCCATCATTTCCCATCTTGTTCTTCAGCCCAGCTCGTGCAGCAGCTGCCTCCTATCATCTTCTTCAGCCCAGCGGAAATCCAGCAAGAAACTCTATCCAGCGTTTTAAAAAAGTTGCTGCCCTTTTCTTCTGCAGCCTACAAACCATCTGACGCAGAGGTCCAGCAGGAGGCCCTCCTGTCTTCAGCTCCACCAGCAGAGGCTTTTGCAAAGCTGCTGCCTATTCCTTTCAGCCCGACTGCAATAGTTGACCCCCAATCCAATTTCTGCAGGGTGTTTGAAACAGGGGTTTCTACTCTGTGGAAATTTTTCGGCTTCTGCTAGCATTGAAGGTATAGTGAGATGCATTTATTATCATCAATGGTGTAATTTGTACTAATTCGCAGATTCAGAATTTTCACTAACCCATGGATACATACGCATACTAATTCCTTACATGTACTATGTATACAAATATAAATATGAATGTAAATATTATAGATATTATAGATATGCCTGTATGAGATTTGTAAGCTGAATTGGATTTTCTATTGTATAGATCTGAATGTGCTGTTGTCTGAATGCTTCCTGTTCATTTTATTTGGGAAATATATTGACAAGTACCAGTTTTTTTGTTTTATATTATGTTCTCAAAGACTGAGATTACAAAATGGTCTGTGGATGTATTGTTGAATGCTTTAAGTATGAAAAGTTGCCTACTACAGATTCGTTAAAAAGTCAATAGTTTTGTTTAATATTATTGTTGCCAAGGTACAGCTGAACATAAATGTCTTTATGTAGATAATGATACCCTTTGTTTGTGGAGTCATGTCTTATTTATCTTATGCTGGTTCTGCATGAAAAGTTTGTTTTTTTTTTTCTCTGCATCTTTGGTGTCATGTGTCTTGTATTTTAATTTTACACTTTGAGGAAAGTTTGTGATAAGATAAGCACTTCAAATGGCACATGAATGGATTATGTGCTGAAAATATTATTGAAAAGCATAAAAGACCCCTGTAAACCCTACATAACATACGTGTTATTTTAGTTCACATTGCACAATGCAATTTTCAAGTATCCACAGTACATTCCTGCGCATATCCATTTTCTGCTGCAGGTGTGCAGTCTTGATAATTAGTCTCGTTCATGAACGGATATATCCATATCCGTTCATGATCTCTATACCATCTTTGGCATATTTCATTATTGATATATAGAGAAGCTCCATACTCATTTTTACTGAAAAATACATTATAATTTGAGAAATACGGCTGTGTAAAATCGCCTACAGAAACAGTATATACCTGTATTTTCTGATTTTACCCATTATATGTAATTTCCATTAGTATGTATATATTTTTTTTATATATATATGTTTCTCATTATATGTATATATATATCTATATATATGTATATATATTGTATATCTACCTATATGTATACATATATATATATATATATATATATATATAGATATATGTTATGAACATACATATATAAATATATGCATATACTTATATATATATCCATATATCCTTTCATGTGCATTTACTTCCATATATGAGCATTCATATAACTATGTTCTCATATAAATACACCTCCATTGTTACATATCATTTAGCACCAATTTAGCAATTTTGATATATATGCACATCTCTTCTTTGTATATATTATATATATATGTCCATTTCCTTGGTTATCTTGTACTAATTCTCATTTTGCAGGAAAATCTAGAAGATGCTGATTCCTTGGCTCTATTTCATTTTTTTTACTTTATGTTAACAATGTAACAATCAAATGTAAACCTTGGAATAATATTTACTTTTACTGCTTAGATTAGGTTGCATCTCATATAGTTTGATTTCAGTAATATCCTGATTATATGATGCATATATCTCAATCTTTCAAAATTCACTGTGGATGAACACGAATGGCACGTGCACCAACTCTTAGAGAGTTGATGAACTCGGTGGAGTCCATATTTACGGCCCTAGTCGGAATATGGACGAGACCCAAATCCATCATCTCTCTACCAGTCACATTGAGCCTACACTCTTAGGCTATCTTAAAAATGCACCTCATATTTCCAATGTTTTCAGAATATTGTGAATTAACTCAAATAAACTCTGAACATATTCATGGCCACAGTCAGAATATGTGAAGGATTTACTTTGGCTTAATCCACATTTTCCAACCAGTTTTTCAGAAATCTTTTCAAAGTGCATTCATTCATTTAAATCATCTGCATCATCTGTTTTTCTCATGATTTTCTCAAGAGATTTTCACTTCATGGAATCGATTTCTCAAGAAACTATGATGATATTCGGAGTTGGATTTCCCAAACCAAAGTTTTCCCGTGATTTTCCCTAAAAAGTTATTTTCTTAAGATCCATTTTCAAAAGGAATTTTTATCTTTTTCAAGAATCAAAATCGATTTTCAGAGATTTCAAGGACAATGTTTTCAGGATTTCAATTTCCTAAGTTCTGAATTTTCTTCTCCAATGAGTTTTCCTATAAAATTTTCCATCATTTTCCTAAGAAAATTCTCAAAGACCGAGTTTTCCTGATAAGTGTTTTCCTTTTCAAATATTCATCTTTTCTCAAGAATTCCTTCAGTTTTCCTGAGATTCTCATTTCTTCATGATTTTTCAAATCTTTATCAACTTTCTCAAGATTTTCTCGAGATTCTCACTTCTTCAAGATTTTCCAAATCTTTATAAACTTTCTCGAGATTTCAAACCTTCTTCATCTGAGTTTCCTGAGAGATTGATTTTCATCCTTTTCCTAAGAAATGTTGTTCAACTCCAAATGTTTTTTTTAAGCATACATCATATTTTCCAACTTACATTTTCCAGAAATCTCATAGCATATGCCTGAATTCTCTGTGCATATAGGATAGAACATAATTTCGATAATTTCGCTAAGTCAAGCATAATTTTGGTCCTTGGTTCGATTACCCCTGTTAAAGGCGGCAGGAACGGTCGAACCTCGTACCGACAGGTCGAGCCCCATCCCATGGATTTTCCCGCAATTTTCAAAACGGAGGCGAGTATTTCAAAACAATTTCCAAAATCCGGTCAAGTTTGAAGCGCGAAAGCCTTTCCATCTCTCTTCCGCAAGGAAGGGAAGACGAGAAAAATTTTGTGACGATAACAGGGAACTAGAAGCAACAATGAAGGACAAGTACCCTCAATTGTTTGATTGATATATATTACAAATTTCATAGACAAAATTTCTTTTTTAGAGGAAAAGGATGTAAACCCGTGAAATTTATGGAATTCTAAATGAATAAAAGTGAAGCAATTATGTGAAATAGTAAGATTTTATGCTATGCAATATAATTTTGATAATTTGGGGTTTCTAGAATGAAACTGGTAACAAACCCTCGAAAGTGGTACTTGGATTCGGACTATAATGAGATCCGATAATCTGACCCAATTCATGGGGCCAAACGGGAAAATCCAATAGTTCCGAGATTATAGCATGAGATCTGAAGCACATTTAAGGCGAGAGAGTGCAAGGTTGGAACAACCGAAAGCAAAATCCATGTATGTAACGGGCAAGATCCACCAACGGGGGATAACGTCTTAATAAGACATAAAAGGAATTTCTTTGCAAAAGTAAACACCAAATGATGGTGTGGTGTTGTGGTTGGATGCACAGTAGTGTGGAGTTGCAACCCAAGTTCAAAACCCACTGTGTGCCCATGTGGAAATGAACAACCTTACCTTTTTGCATTCAATCCGGAACAACATTAAAAGAGTTAAATATAATTTAATACAAACACTTTGCAACAAAATAAATGATAGCACAAGTGGTGGGCTTTGTTGCCCCTTTGGTGAAAGACTCTGGTTCTATGCACGGAGTCTTTTTTGCACTAGTTAACTAAATCTTTTTGCTTGTTTTAAAAAAAAAAAAAAACGTGAAAGAAGTTGTGGATATCCCTTACTTCACCTTTTTCCACATTTGTAGTGGAATCCCACCAAATGGAATGATGGGTAACCCATAAAGCAACCTTGGAAAGGATTTTGCTAAAGAGATAAAGGGGGCAATCTTGGAAATTTCTAAACAACCACACAAAAAAATGTGGGCTGGGGGTTAGGGTTTGAAAATTAAAACTTCCCTAAGTGGGGGGAAGGAAATAAAATTGGGAGGAGAGGGGGGAATGGCTGGACTTCCCTACTTTCTCTCTCTCTCTTAACGTTTTTGGCCATCCACCCTTTCCTTCCCAGCTGATCGTGGGGGCTCCATTATTGAAGTTGTGTGGGTCGCTCCAACGAAGGAACGAAATTGCAGTCGTGCCATCATGAGACTCCAATGAGGTGAGGGTGTGTATTTTATGTGGATGTGATGGATGCTCGGTTGCGCAAATATGTTGCAATGGTGTTGAATTCATCACAGATGACACCACCTACCCTTATTGGTAGCTAGTCAGTGTTATGAGATATGTGCAGTGATATGTTGAACTGTTCCTTCGTCTAGACAACGATGACCAACATAGGTTCAGTCAACAACCCTCGCCATGATGGATGTAGGGGGTCGCATGTTGCTGTTAAAAGTATGCATGTAACCTCATGTGAAGTCACATATAAAAAAAAATGAACTGGTCATGTTGTTGATTGTCCCACTTAGTAAGTGATGGGGTGTTTTCCTCGAATGGTTGAGAGACATTACCTGATCATATTAGGTTTTGGAAATGATAGGGTAGATAGACCATTTAAAAGATAAAAGATGTAAGTTGAAAAAGAAGATTGATGAAAATCTGCACGATAGGCACATGATGGATTCAAATTATATTGATGTCTTTATGCTTGACGTCTTTTATTTCATCCTGGACCATCGTGATCATGAACCATACTTGCAGATCTAGGTTAACTGCCACCCCACTAGATCCAAATTTCTGTTGATGTACATCTGGTTTCTTATATGCATGATGGTTACATAGTTGAAGTAATGTATGAAAAAAAAAAGAGAACAAACAAACAAAACAAAACATCTTATATGCATGATGGTTACATAGTTGAAGCAATATCTGAAAAAAAAAGAAGAGAACAAACAAACAAAACAAAACATCTTATATGCATGATGGTTACATAGTTGAAGTAATATCAGGAAAAAAAAAACTCCACTATAGGCTTATGATGGATGCAATTCGTATTTTTGGTTTTATGCATGTTAAACAATAGTTGTTAGGTTCATATGAAAGAACCGGAACCAACACCAGAAAGAAGGGAAATGGGGCTTTCCCAAAGCCACTATATGATAGTTTTAATGAAGGGGTGAACCGATATATATATATATATATATATATATATATATATATATATATATATACACACACACACACACACAGAAATACAAGGCAAGATGTTAGATTTTCAGTGTAATTGTAAGTCCAGAAGTGTAAATGATGAGAACTTTTGTTGTGTATGGTAGCAATGATGCAAAAAAAAACAAACATAGGCAGGGGTCGATTGACCCAAGCCTTACTCGGTTACCCAGGACAGTGGATCGACTGACTCATTCGGTCAACCTGTGTTTGTCCTGTATCGGTGTGGCTCGATGCAGGATGGCCAGACCAGCAGGTGCAGGTGTTGATGGGTAACCCAACGTTCTGTTGGGGGCTGAGCTATCTCCAACAGCGGCTAGGATGCTACGGACGGGCGGAACCAGACCCGGGTGAACCGAACGTGAGTCACTGGGTTCGGCCAGAGTTGCGACCCTTCTATTTGGGCGGTAAAAATCATTATACTGTTGTAGATGCACTACCAGTCAGGAATGTGCGAGTCTTGCGGGACTGCAGCAATGGAACGAGCTGCGGCGCGAACCACTATGGCGCAATTTGGTCATGCGGGGGTTCACTACTACCAAACGCATAGGATGTAGTATTGTATCACTTTCGAGGATGCTGGGACAAACCCTCATTCTGGTACTAACTAGGCTTGTGATAGCCGATATGTTGGGTGAAGTCCATGTGACTTCACTTGGGGCGTACCTAGGGAGATATATATATATATATATATATATACATATATATATGTTGTGTCACGTAGATGGCTTGGTACGCAGGATGCAAGTGCATACACCCTTGCTTCTAACTTAGATGACACTGTGAGCTTTGAGTCAAGCCACATTTTGTGAAATGTTATTTTGAGGGTGCTTATGACACTCTGACTCTCGAATGCATACAAGGCTTGGAACCCCGAGCTGGGTCATGATTTTGGAAAACTCCGTGGTGCAAGGGCTCGTATCAGGACATAATTGTAAAAAAATAAAAAAAAATGTATGCCTAATCATGAGGCTTGCTGGGTTTTGGGTATACATGTGAGACGGTATATGTTACCGGACCCCTTGTGGTGCGATGGTTCACACATGTTTATAAAGAAAATGTGAAATGGAACATAAGACATAAAACCTCTAAGATTCTGGGTATACCTGAAAGACGGTATATGTTACCAGATTCTCCGGGCTTTGGGTATACCTAAAAGACGGTATATGTGTTACGACAATGAAGCCATACATGATACTTCAAGTATAAGGTTTTTGATGATGAGCAAGTAGAATGAACTGCATTTCAGCTAAGGCTATGAAGAAATTGAAGAATTCGGTGAAGAATCCTTGAAGACTAGTGTGCAAATATTTAATTCATTAAAAGTCTTAGATTCTTGTAAGAGCCTTACTTAGAGTGCATATTTAGGTTGCATTTCACCTTAAAAGTCTTTAGAAAAACTTTTCAAAAAGAAACTCTTTTGAAAATCTTTTTAGAAAACTCTTTTCTTAAATTTTCATGTTTATTAGTCGACCAATGGACTTATCAGTCGACTAATCCTTTCGCGCCATATTTTCTAAAAAGTCATTCGTGTCAAATTAGTCGACCGAAGGTTTTATCAGTCGATTGGACAGAATGTCTGTTTTCTGGAAAATTAGCAGCAGTCGACTAATGGTTTTTGAGTCGACTGAACAGAACATGTGTTTTCTGAAAAATTTAGCAGCAGTCGACTAATGCTTTTTATCAGTCGACCGAACAGAATGTTTGTTTTTCAGAAGTTTTTAGCAGTCGACTAAAAGGTTTTTCAGTCTACTGATGATATTATCAGTCGACTAATTTTTCTTAAGTCGACTAAGTTTCAAAAGTTTAGATTTTCAAACGGCTTGATTAACAGATCAGTCGACCGACGATAACTGTCAGTCTACTAATAACTAACTATTAGTCGACTAACTGATGTTTCAGTCAACTAATTTTGCCGTTTTCCTGAAACTTCAAAAAGGCGTGTCTTTTCATTTTTCAAACATTTTGATCATTCAAAATGGACAGTTTTGACACCCTTTCATACTCTCAACATATGAAATCTTTTAACTATAAATATGAGTGCATTCTACACTCAAAAACATGAAATTCAATAGAAATATATTGAATTACTTCTTGTTTTTCACTCCTATCCATTCAAGTATTTGTTTTCTCACTCACGTGATATTTTCACTTCAGTTTTTCACTCAAATCACTTTGAGAGATAGTGAATTCGTGAGTAGAGTGTTTCAACAACCTCAAAAGCCAATTGCATTTCATTTGCATTCAAAAGGAAGGCTCATAGGTTGTATTGTAAGTTGTTATTTCTTTTGTGTAAAAAGAAGGACTCCTTGGTGTAAAGGAGTTGTTTGCTTTCAGTTGGATTGTTACTGAAAGTGGGACCGGTTTATGGTCTGTATGATCTTGTAGTTTACAAGGTTGATAGTAGAAAATCTCAAGCGGGTTTTGCTTGGGGACTAGATGTAGGTCGGGTTTGACCGAACCAGGATAAAATCTTGTGTTCTTTGTGTGTTTGCTTTGAGATTTGCAAAATCCTTCAATATTCCGCAGAAAGTTTTAAAAGCACTATTCACCCCCCCTCTAGTGCTCGTTGCCTCGATCTTAGTGCACTTTCATTTGGTATCAAAACACAGGTTTGCTATTATTTTGATTTGACCATCATCTAGCATGACAACTACAACATCTCAGCACAAAGAAGGAAGCTCCTCTGTTCATCCTCCTCTCTTCGACGGAACAAACTATGGATACTGGAAAGTAAGAATGACAATATTCCTGCAATCCATGGATCTCGATATCTGGAGAGTTGTTTCAGAAAAGTATCAAACTCCATCAACTGATTTCAGCCGATGGACCGATGATGAAAAGAAGACTGCTTCACTTAATGCCAAGGCAATGAATGCCTTATATTGTGGCGTTGACAAGGTAGAGTTCAATCGCATCTCTCAATGCTCTACAGCAAATGAAATCTGGCATACTCTTCTCGTGACTCATGAAGGTACGTCAAAGGTAGAAGAATCAAATGAAGAAGTCGCCAACATGTGTTTTGTAGCACAAGAAGATTCTGTAAGTCAATTTGACTATGATGAGTTATTTGAAGCATTTAATGATTTATATGCTAAATTTAAGAGTCTTAGTTCTAAAAATAAAGAGTTAAAAACTGAAAATTTAACTCTTGACTCTCAAAATAAAGTGTTACTTCAAGAGATAGAAGATCTCAAGAAGAAAAATTCTTGCCAAGCAATTGAGATAAAAGAAATTGGAGTTAGAACCAATCTCTTACAAAAGGAAATATCTAGTCTTAAAGAAAAGTCAAATGATCTTCTTTCTATAGTGACCAAATTCACAAATGGTCAAGAGAATCTAGAAAAACTTCTTGGTTCTCAAAGATGCTCGGTTAATAAAACCGGATTGGGATATAGCTTCTTTGATACTCAAAATAGAACAAACTATGTGGTGAAAAATCAAAGACATTATTCTCAACCTTTTGTTCATAAAACTAAACTTTCTAATTCTAATAGAAATGCATCTAGAAATGATTATTCTAGAAATGTTTATTCTAAATCCTTTTATAGAAAGAATATTTATTATCAAAGGAAACCAAAATCCAAATGGATATGGGTTCCTAAGACTAACTCTCATGGACCCAAAAATAGAAAGGGGTCAAATGCTCTGTTTTCTGATTTTGTTGTAGGTACACAACATAAGGAGCAAATGGATATTGGACAGCGGTTGTTCCAAACATATGACTGGAAGGCCGGAGTTATTTTTCACCCTCCAAAATAAGGATGGAGGAACCGTCACCTTTGGTGACAATAACAAGGGAAAAGTGATAGGTATTGGTAATATTGGTAATCCAAAATTTCCCTTGATAGAAAATGTTCTTTTAGTGGATGGTTTAAAGCATAATTTAATATCTATTAGTCAATTATGTGATAAAGGTTTTCATGTTTCTTTTGAAAATGATTTATGCTTAATTTCTGATTTTCAATCTAAAAAGATCATTTTTAAAGGTAAAAGAAGAAACAATGTGTATGAACTATATCTAGATGAATTACCCTCTTTTAATGAAAAATGTCTTATTGTTTCAAATGAAATTCAATAGTTATGGCATAAGAGACTTGGACATGTTAACTTTAAAATTATTTCAAAATTATCCAAGAATGATCTTGTAAGAGGCCTACCTAGAATACCATATAAAAAGGATCACTTATGTGATGCTTGTCAAATGGGTAAACAAATCAAGAGTTCTTTTAAAGCTAAAGATATAGTTTCAACAAAACGTCCTCTTGAACTTTTACATTTAGATCTATTTGGACCATCTAGAATTCAAAGTTTGAATGGTAGCAAGTATGCTTTTGTTATAGTAGATGATTATTCTCGGTTTACATGGGTGATATTTCTAAAAAGCAAAAATGATGTTTTTTTAGAATTTTCTAAACTTTGTAGAAGAATTACAAATGAAAAATCTACATCTATTATTAAAATTCGTAGTGATCATGGTGGTGAATTTGAAAATGAATATTTTCTTAAGTTTTGTGATTTACATGGTATATCTCACAACTTTGCTTTTCCTAGAGCGGCTCCACAAAATGGAGTTGTTGAATGAAAGAATAGAACTTTGCAAGAATGTGCTAGAACCATGCTTCAAGATAAACAACAACAACAACAACAACAACAACAACTACGCCTTCATCCCAAAACAATTGGGGTCAGCGATATGAACCAAAAAAGAAATTCATTTTGGGTCTTCCACATGAATCCTTTTCCTCCAATCATTTCTATCCAACGCCATGTCCTCGGTGAGGTTCAAAGCATTCATATCCTTTCCTATCATCTCCATCCAAGTCTTCCTAGGCCTACCCCGACCTCTTTTAACTAATATATTTTCCCATTTCTCCAACCTTCTAACTGGAGCATCATTAGGCCTTCGCCGAATATGTCCAAACCACCGTAAACGATTCTCTCGCATCTTATTTTCAATGGGTGCAACACCTACCTTCTTACGTATCTCTTCGTTCCGAATCTTATCTTTTATTGTATTTCCACACATCCATCTAAGCATCCGCATCTCAGCTACACTCATTTTTTGAATATGATGTCTCTTGGCAGCCCAACATTCCGTACCATATAGTAAAGCGGGTCTAATAGTCGTCCTATAAAACTTTCCCTTCAACCGCAATGGCATTCTACGATCGCACAGCACTCCAGTAGCACTTTTCCATTTCATCCACCCAACCTTTATCCTATGATTTACATCTCCATCAATTTCTCCATACTTTTGAATGATGGATCCCAAATATTTGAAATAATCATTCACCGGTATATCTTGCTCACCAAGTTTCACTACACTCCCATCACTACTTCGTTGCTTACTAAACCGACATTCCATATATTCAGTCTTACTCTTACTCAACTTAAAACCTCTAGCTTCCAATGTCTGTCTCCATAATTCTAACTTAGCATTAACCCCAGCTCTAGACTCATCAATCAAAACAATATCATCAGCAAACAACATACACCACGGTACATTTTCTTGAATTGATCTCGTAAGCTCATCCATCACTATCGCAAATAGGAAAGGGCTTAAAGCAGATCCTTGATGTAACCCAACCGTTATCGGAAAATTGGTTGTCACCCCTCCACAAGTGCGGACATTGGTTACTACTCCTTCATACATATCTTTAATTATACTAATGTACTTGAGAGAAACACCTTTCTTCATCATTGTCCACCAGAGAACGTCCCTAGGTACTCTATCGTATGCCTTCTCTAAATCAATAAAAACCATATGCAAATCTTTGTTCCTCTCTCTATATCTTTCAATAAGTTGTCTAAGAAGATGTATAGCTTCCATAGTTGATCTTCCAGGCATAAAACCAAATTGATTCTCCGATATCATGACAACCTTCCTCAACCTAGACTCAATCACCCTCTCCCAAAGTTTCATAGTATGACTCATGAGTTTTATACCACGATAGTTTGTGCAATCTTGTATATCACCCTTATTCTTATATAAAGGCACCAAAGTACTCTTCCTCCACTCATTAGGCATCTTATTTGTTCGCCAAATCAAGTTAAAAAGATTTTTGGGCTGAAGCAATTAATACAGCATGTTATGTCTTAAATCGTGTTCTTATTCGACCAATTTTACATAAAACATGTTTTGAATTGTATTATAATCGTATATCAAAGATCTCATATTTCAAAATTTTTGGTAGTAAATGTTTCTTGTTAAATACCAAAGATAATCTTGATAAGTTTGATTCAAAATCAGATGAATCAATATTTCTTGGATATTCTTCTAGAAGTAAAGCATATTGTATTTTCAATAAAAGAACATCTTGTATTGAAGAATCTCTACATGTTGCATTTGATGAGAATTGTGAGCAGGTTATTCCTCTAAGCGAAGAAAAAGAAGCAACACTTCAAGAAGAACCCTTGATAGAGAGTACTTCTCATGAAAATATTCCTCTTCAACCGGTTTGGAAAGAAGTTTCTAATCATCCACATGAACAAGTTATTGGTGAAATAAAGAGTGGTGTCCAAACTAGAAGGCAGTTAGAAAAATATATTGCAAATGTTGCTTTCATATCTAAATTAGAACCAAAGAATATCAATGAGGCATGTGATGATGAATTTTGGCTTTTGGCTTTTGGCCATGTCTGAAGAACTTAACCAATTTACTAGGAATGATGTTTGAGATCTAGTTGATAGACCAAAGGATCATCCAGTAATTGGAACAAGATGGGTCTTTCGAAATAAGCTAGATGAAAATGGTGAAGTCATTCGTAACAAAGCAAGGCTAGTGGCACAAGGCTATAATCAAGAAGAAGGCATAGATTTTGATGAAACCTATGCACCAGTGGCTCGATTAGAGTCAATTCGTATGATGCTTACTTTTGCTAGTTACATGAACTTCAAGTTATATCAAATTGATGTTAAGAGTGCATTTTTAAATGGACACATCAATGAAGAAGTTTATGTAGAGCAACCCCAGGCTTTGAAAATGAGAAATATCCAGAAAAGGTCTACAAATTGAAAAGAGCTTTGTATGAACTCAAACAAGCACCAAGAGCGTGGTATGAAAGACTATGAAATTTTCTAGAACAATCTGGTTTTTCCATTGGTCGGGTAGACTCTACTTTATTTATTAATCATTTTAATTCAGATATTCTTATTGTGCAAATTTATGTTGATGACATAATATTTGGTTCTACTAATGATTCTCTTTGTAAAGAATTTGCTAAGGCTATGCAGAAAGAGTTTGAAATGAGCTTGATGGGCGAATTAAACTACTTCCTTGGACTTCAAATAAAGCAAACTGAAGAAGGAATCTTCATCAATCAGGGTAAGTATACAAAAGAACTTCTCAAGAGATTTGGGATGGACTCATCGAAATCAAGAAGGAATCCTATGAGTACAACTACTTCTCTTGATAAAGATGAAAATGGTAAAAGTGTAGATACTAAGCTCTACAGAGGTATGATCGGATCTCTATTATACTTAACTGCTAGTCGACCTGATATTATGTTTAGTGTTTGTATGTGTGCAAGATTTCAAGCTTATCCAAAGGAATCTCATTTAACTGCAGTAAAACAAATTCTTCGTTATTTGAAAGATACTTCAGATTTCAGTTTGTTTTACCCAAAATCATCTTCCTTTGATTTAGTTTCATACAGTGATGCAGATTTTGGAGGAAGTAAATCTGATCGCAAGAGTACTAGTGGAACTTGTCATTTCTTGGGAAATTCCTTAGTCTCTTGGTTTAGTAAAAAGCAAAATTCAGTATCACTCTCAACAACTGAAGCTGAATATATAGCGGCTAGTTTAGCATGTTCACAAGTACTTTGGATGAAACAGACCTTAAAAGATTTTGGTTTGAATTACTCCACAACAACTATTTATTGTGATAACACTAGTGCTATAAATCTTTCGAAAAATCCTATTCAGCACTCAAGAACTAAGCATATTGAAGTCAGACATCATTTTTTAAGAGATCATGTGTTAAAAGGAGATATTTCGTTAAATTTTATTTCCACTAAAGAACAACATGCCGATATCTTCACTAAACCTCTTAAAAATGAAGATTTTATGAGAATTAGGAGAGAACTAGGTATTTGCTCATTTTTGGATTTATAAAAATGTTGATTTTTGAACAAAATCTCAAAATCGCACTATATTAGTCGACCGATAAAATTCTAGTCGACTGGTGTTTTATATTTTGGAATGTATCACACCATATTAGTCGACCGATATATTTCTAGTCGACTGATGATATTTTTAGAATATGTCGCACTTTTTTAGTCGACCGATAAAGTTTTAGTCGACTAAATTTTTTTTTAAAAATTTAAGTGAAGGGACCCGACACCCCTTGGATTCGTTTCACTTCGTACCTTTTCATTTTTTTTAAAAAAAAAACGAAACCCTTAAACCAAAAACCCCTCTTTCTCTTTTGCCTCTCTTTCTCTTCCGAAAAACCCTCGGAGTGCCGTTCGACTCCATCATCGCCGGGATTTTCTTACTGTAACAGGGAGACGCCGGAATCTTCTGGCCGTGATCTTGAAATGCCGGAATCCTCTTGCAGTGACTGACGCATCTTCAAAAACATGCTGGAACTCTCTTGTCGTGTTTTAAAATAGAGATACGAGTTAAAAGTCTATTTCTGCTTATGCTATTTTTGCCCTTACTCTTTTTGATTCTGACAAAGGGGGATAAAAAGATAAAGATAGCATTACATTGAGATCTTGAGAAAAAGATGATAGCAATTACATTACAGGAGATCTTGCATGAGAAATGCAAAATTAAGAGAAAAAGAAAGCTTTGAATGAATGTATTTCTAAATACATGAAGAAATGATGAATGGAAATGCAAACTAATCAATATGTGATATATGTGCTTTAAATGTGCTAACTTTTAATGTTTTGCAGCATATTGATAGGGGGAGTAAAATCTCCATCTATGCATTTAAATGCTTCATCTTTGATTAAGTTTGTCATCATAAAAAAGTGGGAGATTGTTACGACAATGAAGTCATACATGATACTTCAAGTACAAGGTTTTTGATGATGAGCAAGTAGAATCAACTGCATTTCAGCTAAGGCTATGAAGAAATTGAAGAATTCGGTGAAGAATCCTTGAAGACTAGTGTGCAAATGTTTAATTCATTAAAAGTCTTAGATTCTTGTAAGAGCCTTACTTAGAGTGCATATTTAGGTTGCATTTCACCTTAAAAGTCTTTAGAAAAACTTTTCTAAAAGAAACTCTTTTGAAACTCTTTTTAGAAAACTCTTTTCTTAAATTTTCATGTTTATTAGTCGACCAATAGACTTATCAGTCGACTAATCCTTTCGCGCCATATTTTCTAAAAAGTCATTCATGTCAAATTAGTCGACCGAAGGTTTTATCAGTCGACTGGACAGAATGTCTGTTTTCTGGAAAATTAGCAGCAGTCGACTAATGGTTTTTGAGTCGACTGAACAGAACATGTGTTTTCTGAAAAATTTAGCAGCAGTCGACTAATGCTTTTTATCAGTCGACCGAACAAAATGTTTGTTTTTTAGAAGTTTTTACCAGCAGTCGACTAAAAGGTTTTTCAGTCTACTGATGATATTATCAGTCGACTAACTTTTCTTAAGTCGACTAAGTTTCAAAAGTTCAGATTTTCAAACGGCTCGATTAACAGATCAGTCGACCGACGATAACTATCAGTCTACTAATAACATACTATTAGTCGACTAACTGATGTTTCAGTCGACTAATTTTGTCGTTTTCCTGAAACTTCAAAAAGGCGTGTCTTTTCATTTTTCAAACGTTTTGATCATATAAAATGGACAGTTTTGACACCCTTTCATACTCTCAACGTATGAAATCTTTTAACTATAAATATGAGTGCATTCTACACTCAAAAACATGAAATTCAATAGAATTATATTGAATTACTTCTTGCTTTTCACTCCTATCCATTCAAGTATTTGTTTTCTCACTCACATGATATTTTCACTTCAGTTTTTCACTCAAATCACTTTGAGAGATAGTGAATTCGTGAGTAGAGTGTTTCAACAACCTCAAAAGCCAATTGCATTTCATTTGCATTCAAAAGGAAGGCTCATAGGTTGTATTGTAAGTTGTTATTTCTTTTGTGTAAAAAGAATGACTCCTTGGTGTAAAGGAGTTGTTTGCTTTCAGTTGGATTGTTACTGAAAGTGGGACCGGTTTATGGTCTGTATGATCTTGTAGTTTACAAGGTTGATAGTAGAAAATCTCAAGCGGGTTTTGCTTGGGGACTGGATGTAGGTCGGGTTTGACCGAACCAGGATAAAATCTTGTGTTCTTTGTGTGTTTGCTTTGAGATTTGCAAAATCCTTCAATATTCCGCAGAAAGTTTTAAAAGCACTATTCACCCCCCTCTAGTGCTCGTTGCCTCGATCCTAGTGCACTTTCAATATGTTACTGGACCCATGGTCTACCTTGGATAGGGTAGGTGGTACAAGCTTCGTGGGTATTCTTATTTTTGTGAGAGCTAGGCATCTCACCGGGTCCCCAGTCCACGAAGTTAGGGGACCAGGACTACCAATGTATCCTAGGTGGTAGATCCAAGTCTTCCACAGAAGTGTTATAGGGTGCATCCTAATTTCTTGTTCTAGCCACTGGGGAGTTCTCTCTCAGCCATGGACCGTCCCCTTTGGATATCTGTATGGCTAGTCATACGGGTTATTAAATAATAGACCCCCGTATGGTCTCTGTTCGATACGAGGTCTACGCCTGTGCGTACCCACAGGGTAAGAGTAAAATAAACATTAAATAATTTAAGTCGATTTAAAAACTCATTTCTGAAGAATTGTGAACTGTTGATATGATATTTGTAGAACTTGTGGAACTACAACTTATGCTAATGTGAATAAAGGTACTTTTAATTCAGTTATCTTTTGCACTGTATCATGAATTAACAAGCATAATCATTTCCTTAGAATGATGTAAATTTCTATGCTAGTTATATCTACAGATGTTGTACATATTTGTACACAGAACACTGAGCACCACATATAAATATAATGCTTCTTACACAGACAGGGGAGTCTGACCCTTCTGCTTTAAATGTTTTTCAGGTAACGAGTAATTTAAAGCATCGGGGAGTCGTTCTGGATTAGGTCAAGACATCTCTATTATTTAGTGTTTTTGGTAATGTTGGACTCTGATTAGTGTAGTTACTTTTAATTGATGTAAGGGATATTTTAATGAATGAATGAAGTTATTTAGTACTACTTTGTGACTTACCTGTAATGCACCCGACTTGTGTTTTCTCACTTCCTCCATTTCAAAAAAAAAAAATATTCCAAAACTTTTACTATAAAAAGTTGGGGCGTTACAACTGGGACATTTGATTTAACGACCAATGAAAACTAGAACCTTTGATTTAACGACTAGTGATAAACTGGAACATTTGATTTAACGACCAGTGAAAATTGGAACCTTTAATTTAATGACCAGTTACAAACTGGAACCTTTGATTTAACGACCAGCGAGAGAGCTAGGACCTTTGATTTAACGACCAATGAAAGAGTCGGGACCTTTGATTTAACGACGAGTGAAAACTTGAACCTTTGATTTAACAACCAGTGAAAACTGGAACCTTTGATTTAATGACTAGTGAAAACTGGATTCTTTGATTTAACGACCAGCGAGAGAGTTGGGACCTTTGATTTATTGACCAGTGAGAGAGTCGAGACCTTTGATTTAACGACCAGTGAAAACTGGAACCTTTGATTTAACGACCAATGAAAACTGAAACCTTTGATTTAACAACCAATGAGAGAGCTGGGACCTTTGATTTAATGACCAGCGAGAGAACTGGGACCTTTAATTTAACGACCAGTGAAAACTGAAACCTTTTATTTAACGACCAGTGAAAACTGAAACCTTTGAGTTAACGACCAGTGAAAACTGGAACCTTTGATTTAATGACCAACGAGAGAGCTGGGACCTTTAATTTAACGACCAGCGAAAGAGCTGGGACCTTTGATTTAACGACCAGTGAAAACTGGAACCTTTGATTTAACGACCAGTGAAAATTAGAACCTTTGATTTAACGATGAGCGAGAGAGTTGGGACCTTTGATTTAATGACCAGCGAGACAGTTGGGACCTTTGATTTAATGACCAACAAAAGTTGGAAGCTTTGATTTAATGACTAGTGAGAAACTGAAACCTTTGATTTAACGACCAGTTGAAAATCTGGGACCTTTGATTTAACGACCAGTGACAAACTGGAACCTTTGATTTAACGACCAGTTGAAAAACTGAGACCTTTGATTTAACGACTAGTGACAACTGAAACCTTTGATTTAACGACCAGTTGAAAAACTGAGACCTTTGATTTACCGAGCAGTTGAAAAACTAAGACCTTTGATTTAACGACCAATGACACACTAGAACCTTTGATTTAATGACTAGTGACAAACTGGAACCTTTGATTTAATGACCAGTGACAAACTGGAACCTTTGATTTAACAACCAGCAACAAACTGAACATTTGATTTAACGACAAACGAAGGAGCTGGGACCATTGATTTAATGACCAGTGACAAACTGGAACCTTTGATTTACCGACCAACGAAAGTTGAGAGCTTTGATTTAATGACGAGTGACAAACTAGAACCTTTGATTTAACGACCAGTGATGAACTGGAACCTTTGATTTAAGGACCAACAAAAGTTGGAACCTTTGATTTAACGACCAGTGACAAACTAAAACCTTTGATTTAACGACCAGTGACATACTGGAACCTTTGATTTAACGACCAACAAAGGAGTTGGGACCTTTGATTTAACGACCGGTGACAAACTGGAACCTTTGATTTAATGATTAGTGATAATCTGGAACCTTTGATTTAACGATCAGTGAAAATTGGGACCTTTGATTTAACGACCAGTGACAAACTAAAACCTTTGATTTAATGACCAGTGACAAACTGGAACCTTTGATTTAACGACCAGTGACAAACTGAAACCTTTGATTTAACGACCAATGAAAGTTGGAACCTTTGATTTAATGACCAACAAAATTTGGAACCTTTGATTTAACGACCAGTGACAAACTGAAACCTTTGATTTAACGACCAGCGAAGGAGCTGGGACCTTTGATTTAATGACCAGTGACAAATTGGAACCTTTGATTTAATGACCAACAAAAGTTAGAACCTTTGATTTAACGACCAGTGACAAACTGAAACCTTTTATTTAACGACTAGTGACAAACTGGAACCTTTGATTTAATGACCAGCAAAGGAGCTGGGACCTTTGATTTACAGTAGACCATCATAGTTAACTATATGTGGTCTGAGTTTCAGGATTAACCCCTTCTCCTGAACGGGGAAGAAGGAAATACCTTGAATGTTGAGGTTCAGGTTTATCCCTTAACCTGAGAGGGGAAGAAGGAAATACCTCAAAGGACGAGGTTCAGGTTTATCCCTTAACCTGAAAGGAAAGAAGGAAAGGAGTACCTCGAAGGATGAGGTTTAGGTTTAACCCTTAACCTGAAAGGGAAAGAAGGAAATACCTCGAAGGTTGAGGTTCAGGTTTATCCCTTAACCTGAGCGGGAAAGAAGGCAATACTTCAAAGACCAAGGTTCAGGTTTATCCCTTAACCTGAAGGGGAAAGAAGGCAATACCTCGAAGGCCGAGGTTCAGGTTTATCCCTTAATTTGAGCGGAAAGAAGAAGATACCTCGAAGGCCGAGGTTCAGGTTTATCCCTTAACCTGAAGGGGAAATGAATAAAGATTGAGGAGAATTTTCAGGAAATCATGAAAAATGGTTCAGGTTTATCCCTTATCCTAAAAGGGAGGTACCTCGGAGAACGAGGTTCGGGTTTGTCCCTTAACCTGAAAGGGAACGAAGGAATTTGTGAAGAGATAACCTAAGACTTGAATTTAGAAGGGAAATGAAAGATTTATGATTTATGATTTAGATGAACCAACATAGTTAGCTGTATGTGGTCTGATTTTCAGGATTATCTCCTTATCCTGAACGGGAAAATAAGAAATACCTCGATGAACGAGGTTCAGGTTTTATCCCTTAACCTGAGAGGGAAATACCTCAGAGAATGAGGTTTAGGTTTATTCTTTAACCTGAAAGGGGAAAAAGAATACCTCGAAGGACAAGGTTCAGGTTTATCCCTTAATCTGAAAGGGAAAAAGAATACCTTGAAGTATGATGTTCAGGTTTATCCCTTAACTTGAAAGGAAAATAAATTTTTTGAAGAGAACAAACCTGAAGCTTGAATTTAGAAAATGGAAATGCTTTGACGAAGGATTCTTAATTTGAATGGGCCATCATAGTTAGTTGTATGTGGCCTGATTATTAGGATTAACCCCTTATTCTGAACGAGGACGAATGAGAGAATAGATGAGGATCATTGGAGATTGCTGAATGAGAAACTTTACAAAATTTAGCAGAAAAACTTCTTCCATGTTCTAACCATTCTCTTATTCTGCAGAAAACATTGGCATTATAAGCATGGTTCAGACAAGGAGTGGAAAACAAACTGTTTCACCTCAGCCCAACGACAGTGAAATAGAAGGAATGGACTCTCCCAGGTCTTCCAGAGGACAAAGCCAGGGCAAGGGAGATGACGTTGATCTAGTTATCTACAGTTTGTTCCAGAAAATTATGGCCATGATGGTGTCAGAATAAGCTGAGGTCAGTTCAAAGAAAGCATCTCCTAAGAACAAACTCAAGAAGAGAGCTGTGAGAAAGCAAGCAAGAATCATCAGACAGAAGGTTCAGCCAAACAACACTTCTGAGGGCACAAAATTAGTAGAGGAAGAATAAGAAGAAGAACAATTTGTTTTTAATCATAATCCTCTGCGGAAGTTTGTGAGGATAACTGAAGAGCCCAAATCAGTGGATAGGCCCAAGTATGGGATCCCAGCAGAGAATCTGATGCACGAGTAGTTAAGAGAAGTGACTCGAGCAGTCAAGGACATTCAGACCAAAAGTAAGGGCAAATAGACCTATACTGGCGAGGACTTCTACGATGGCCTGGACAAAGATGATAATCTGAAGAATCTCCCTCATAAATTCATCAAGTTTGATGGAACCGGCAACCCCAAGGCTCACCTAGCCACATTTTATGCGGAATGCAGTTGCTTTAGAAAAGACAACAGGGCTTTGTTCATCTGCTTCCCACACAGCTTGGAAGGGACTGCAGCAAGGTGGTATGCGGACCACATCAATCCTATCGAACTACGAGAGTTCGATAAGGTGGTAAACCTGTTTATTGAGCACTTCATGTTCAATATCGAGGCCTCACCCACTCTCAATCATTTATATAACCTGAAGCAGAATGAGAATAAGAAAGCAAGAGAATTCATTCATAGGTGGAGAAGCACCTGTAACAAGATAAAGATTTCCATTCCAGAGGTACATGCGCTGCAAATGATCCTCAATAATTTCTCTCATCCCGTGAGGAGTCTCATCTCCACTTCTCCAGCAAAATCATTTATCAAGTTGATTGAGCAAGCAAAATGGCTCGAGACGAGATTGAAAAATGGCCTTTACGAAGGTTACCTTCTTGTTCGAGGTAACCCCGATCAAAAGAAAAAGGCACATTATACCTATTTTGCTGACATCTCAGGCAGTAGCAGTGGTCCGAACAACAAAAAGGGCAGGAAAAAATGCAGTAAGAGCTAAGAAAGCTCTAAAATTGAGAGAGCAAACTCTGCAGCCCAGAAAGGAAAGTTTGTCAAATCGCAGCCTATTCAGCTAGTGCCACAGCCAGAGGCAAAACCACAAGTGAAGCAAAAGCACGATGGTTGGGGTTACGATAGAGAATTCACTGGTCTAGAACAATCCTGTGAAGATGTTTTGGAATATATGCTTTCCAAAGAGATGGTCAAACTCCCTAAAGTGGTTGATCCTCCAGTTATCATGGGCAAGTAGAAGGAGAAATTCTGCAAGTTTCACCATACAGTAGGACATGACACAGAAAACTGTTTTGTCCTCAAAAACATCATCCAGGATTGTATCGACAAGAATTTGTTGATCGGGGATGAGGACGAAGAACAACCTGAGATCTTGTCTAAGCCTTTTCCAAAACATTCAGCTTCAGTTATCTCAGAGCAACTATCTTTTTCTCAAGGCAGTATTCGGCAATGCTCTAGCCAAGACCTTCAGGATCAGCACCAAGTCCTAGTGCTGCACCAAGCTCAGTCTTCCACCAAGAGGGTGGATATTATCTCGGTTCTCAAGAGGATGAAACCAATGAGTGAACCAGTAAAAACAATAGCAGAAATTTCTAAACAGATTTCCAGATTCTCGAAGTGTTTCATCAAATCAGCTTCAAAGAAGGGTAACACATCTGAGTCAGTTCAGAAACCAATTACAACCTTGTCAAACATTTCAATCCTTGAGTTATCCCATGCATCTCCTGAGCATCAGCAGGTTTTGGATGACTTGCTAAGAAAGATCAAAGTCAAGACGAGCACAACTCCACAAGACATGGCCTAGATTGTTAACTAAGCCATGACAAATGCACCAATAACCTTTTCAGATGAGGATTTTCCAAAGCCTCATACATTCCATAACAATGCTCTCTACATAGTGGTGTGGACCAGGGGCATGACTGTCCCATATGTGCTCGTAGATGGAGGCAGTAGCCTCAACATTTGTCCAGAAATAACAGCTAAGGCTTTGGGCCTAAAAGAAGAAGAATATGTCCCGAAGCTAATTACGATCTACGGCTTTGACAATCATGGGTAGACAGCCAAAGGGAAGATCTTTCTTGAAATTTTTATCAACTACTCAGTGCATACTGTATTGTTCCACGTGGTTAATGTGTCGCCCATGTACAATCTTCTGCTAGGGAGCATGTGGATTCACAATGCCAATGTTGTTCCCTCCACCCTTCATCAGTGCATAAAATGATCGAAGGGAGGCATGATTACCATAGTTCTAGGAGAAGATCCAGAAGAGAGTCTCCCGCAGCCCATGATTCCTCGACCGACTTTCACTGCCGACATCCCAAGCATTCAGGAAGTTGATGAAATCAATTTGAGTGATATTTTGGATATGTCGAAGCTGAAAGAAGTCCAGCCTACAGAGAATGTTACGATAGTGGTCCAATGGCATAGACCTCATTTCTTCAAGCTAGAAGGGTACCTCAGTTGCTCTTCTCTCAAGGATCATCCTTTGTTCCCTCATTTTTCAAAGACCAAGAAGGGATTCGATCTATTGATGAAGCATGACTATCAGCCCTTCAAGGGCCTTGGTAAGAATGAGGAGGACATCCTGGAGCTTATCACTCTCGTTCGGCACATCACTGGTACAAGATTGGGTTTCATTGGTCAGGCATCCGGCAAGGGCACTACCTTCATTAAAGGAATAGAATGAGGAATATAATGCCATTGTTTTATGTTTTCTTTTCCTTGTCATCTTGTAGGGACAACACAGTCCCAGTTCTCCTTTCTTTTTGAAAAACTTCTGTAAATATTAGGTTGTTGTTTTCAGCATCACTCTATCGATGAAATTTTGATCTTTTCTTCACATCTTAGCATATATCATTCTTTGCTCATATTTTGTCTATGTCGTTATTCTTTGTTTCTGTATAAAAGACCATTTTGAATTTCTTATTTTCCTCAAAAACCTTTCCTTTATATTTTTCAGGATCGCCAAAATCATGGCTCCTAAACTACTCAAAAGGCTCATTATCAATCCCAATTTTTCTTAAAATAAATCCAAACCAGCCAGAATCTGCAAGATAAAGGCAGGGGCAGGGGTCAGCGAGGCGGCAGGGCAGATCGAAAAGTTAGCAGAGTTTGACTCGGTGATTCAAGAACTACCAGAATTTGCCAGTATTCAGAAGCAGGATGAACCATCGCCTTTGGTTCAGGATCTGACAGAGGATGTCAACATTGGTTCAGAAGATGACCCGAAAATCCTCAAAATTGGTTCTAGTCTAAATTCAGATGAGAAAGAAAGACTCATCCATTTCTTCAAGCAATATCAAGAGGTATTTGCATGGATCTATGAGGATATGTCAGGCTTGGATTCCAAATTGGTCGAGCATCGTCTTGTTTTAAAGCTAGACTTCAAGCCAATCAAGCAGAAACTAAGGAAAATGGATCCCTGAGTGGCACCGCAAGTTAAAGAAGGACTTGAGGATTTGTTAAAGACAGGATTCATCCCAACTATTGATTATCCAGACTGGTTGGCAAACATCATAGCAGTTCCCAAAAAGAATGGCAAAGTTCATATTTGCATTGATTTCAGAGATCTCAATAAGGCCACCCTAAAAGTTGATTATCCACTTCCCAATATCGACCTTTTGATCGATAGCACGACGGGCCACGCCATATTTTCCTTCATGAATGGATATTCAGGCTACAATCAGATCAAACTGGCTGCTCGTCACCAGTCAAAAACTTCTTTTACCATGCCTTGGGAAACCTATCAGAGAGCAATGGCCGTCATCTTTCGCGATTAGATGCACAAGAACATGCATGCCTTTGTGGATGACATCCTAGTCAAGTACAAAGGAGAGAATCATCTCGATGCTCTCGGCCAAGTCTTTGAAAGACTTATTTTATACAAGCTTAGACTCAACCCGCAAAAATATGTCTTCGGAGTAGAGTCAGGCAAATTGCTTGGCTTTATGATCAGCAAGAGAGGAATAGAGGTGGATTCTGCCAAGGCGAAGGCAATCATTGATATGCCGCCTCCAACTAATATCAGAGAACTGCAAAGCCTTCAAGGGTGAATCCAGTCTATTCGGTGCTTCATCTCCAATTTGGCCATGAGATGTGAGTTCTTCAATCACTTGTTAAGAAAAGGAGTGAAATTTGTGTGAGGATCAGAATGCCAACTTTCATTTGAGTGCATCAAGCAGTATCTCCTCAATCTGTTCATTCTGAAGCCACTAGAATTGGGAAAAACACTTCTCTTGTACATTTCCGTCAATCATAATGCTTGTGGTGGATTTTTTGCACAGTATAAGGAAGGCAGTCGGATAAAACATGTCATCTACTACGTAAGCAAGACTTTCATCAATTACGAGAAGATATATTCTCAGATAGAAAAGACATGTCTCGCCTTGATGTGGATGTGTCAGAAGCTGAGACATTATCTGCTGGCGTCAGAAATCAAAATTCTATCAATGCTCAATCCTCTCAAGTACATCCTTGAGCAGCCTTTCCTTACTTGATGGATTGCTAAATGACAAGTCCTCCTGATGCAGTACGATTTAGAGTATGTGTCTCAGAAGTAGATCAAAGGTCAGTCTATCACAGATCAGTTGGCAGATTTTTCGCTGACAGAAGAGATCAAGGTGGAAGATGATTTTCTCGATGATCGTATCTGCAATGTTCAAGAATCCCCAGTTTGGAGTCTATTCTTTGATGGATCTAAGAATATGTCTGGCATAGGGATCAAAATCTTATTGATTACTCTCGAAAAAGAGATGAACCCTTATTCTCTCAAACTTAGCTTCCAATGTACTCACAACATGGCCGAGTACGCAGCTCTGATACAAAGCCCCAAGATTCTGCAAGACTTCAATGTCAAAAGAGTACATGACTTTGGCGATTCATTGCTTATCGTTAGTCAAGTTAACGCTGAGTGTCAAGTCAAAGATCGAAAATTGATCCCTTATCAGAAGAATGCCTTAGCTCTCGTAGGCAACTTTAAAGAATTTTAGCTTAACCATATCAGGAGAGAATACAATCATATAGTCGATGGCTTAGCCTGTCTGGGCTCCATTTTGTTTTTTAAAGGCAATGAATCCTGCCGTTCCTTCGAAATTGGCAGACTTGATCAACCTGCCTTCATTCCAGCTGAACAAGTAAACCAAGCTACTCAGAAAGAGAAGCCTTGGTATCAAGACATTAAAGATTTTATTGAAACCGATGAATTTCCACCGGAGATGCGAAGAAAAGAACAATGTGTGATCCAACGCATGTCAATCATCCGCTATTTCATCCTTGTCAATACTTTCTACCACCATGGGTTTAGTTTTGAGTACGCCAGATGCTTAGACAGAGACGAAGCCAAAGAAGTTGTCCAAGAGGCACACGAGGGAATTTATGGTGGCCATGTCGGCTACCAAACACTCATCAAGCAGATCATTTGGGAAGGATATTACTGGAAAACCATGCAGCAGGACTGTCATTGTTTTGTGAGGAAGTGTGTCAAATGTCAAATGCACGCACCTTCCATTCATGCGCCAACCGCATATTTGCAGTCTGTGGTTTCTCCTTGGCCTTTTTCAATATGGGCCTTCGATATGGTGGGTTTGATTACTTCTTATTCCTCTAATGGGCATAGATATTTTCCCGCAGCTACATAATACTTCACCAAATGGGTTGAGGTTGTAACTTTGTGAATGGTAGAAGGCCAACATGTTGTTTCTTTTATTCATAAGAACCTTCTTTGTTGTTTTGGCGTACCACAAGATATTGTGTCGGACAATGGCAGCCATTTCAAGAATGAGAGGATGAAGACCTTCTGTTTAAAGTTCAGGATTCATCATCACTTCTCGGCTCCTTATTATTCTCAAGGGAATGGTCAGGCAGAGGCCACCAACAAGATCTTGATCCGTATTTTGGAAAGAACTGTAGAAACAAGTAGTGATTGGCACAAGAAGATGCATGATGCACTTTGGGCATACCGAACCACCATTCGGAGTCCGACCAATGCTACTCCTTCAGAGCTTGTTTATGGAACTGAGGTAGTATTACCTCTCCACGTTCAAAAGCCTGCATTCAAATTTGTGTCGCTCATAGAACTCCCGCTTGATCAGTATCAGCAACAGAGGTTGGTGCAACTTGATCTGCTAGACAAGAAAAGGCTTAAGGCAGTAGAGCATGCTCAAGCTTATCGTCAGAGAATAGCTCGACACTATGCCAAGTCTGTCATTGAGAGGAAATTTCGAGTTAATGATCTGGTACTCAGATCGATAGCTTATCCCAAACATCGCCCACGGGGCAAGTGTTCACCCAATTGGGAAGACCCTTATGTGGTTAAGAAAGCGTTATCTCATAATTCATATCGTCTGATCAACGCAGATGGGGTAGAACTGCCAGATCCAATCAATGCTCTGCATTTAAAGAAGTTTTATACTTGAAATGTCCATTCTAGCCTTTGTACTCTTCAAAGAGCCTTTTTCAATAAACAATGATCTTCTGTCATTCCAATATTCTTCTCCATAATACTGGGGCATTTTATTTTGTACATACATTGGTCTTCTCTTCAACATGTGCAGGCAGGATCAGACAAACTCTTTTTTCTCAATTTTATCAATTTTCATTAGTCTTTTGTCAATCTTTATTAGTTTTATCAATTTTTACTCGTCTCTATCAATTTTATCAATTTTTATCAATTTTAATCAATTTTTGTCAATCTTTATTCTTTTTTCCTTTCAGGTTAAGGGATAAACCTGAACCTCGGCCTTCGAGGTATCTTCTTCTTCCCGCTCAGGTCAAGGGATAAACATGAACCTCGTTCTTTGAGGCATTTTCATTCAAGATAAGGGATAATACTGAGACCACTCATAGGAGCAACAATGCTACCTGAGAGAATTCTTTTACAAGACATTTTTTTTAATTTCCTCAAATTTTCTCCATTTTTGTCTATCTTGCATTCCTTCCCTTTCAGGTTAAGGGATAAACCTGAACCTCGTCCTTCAATGTATTCTTTTTCCCTTTCAGGTTAAGGGATAAACCTGAACATCATCCCATGAGGTCCTTCTTCCTTCAGTATAAGGGATAATCCTGAAGTCTTTCATCATCTTTCAAGTATCATTAATTTTCTGCCAATTTTACCAATTGTCGCCAAACCTTTGTCAATTCTTTATCAATTTTTATCCTTCATCAATTTTTATCAATTTTATTGATTCTTTATCAATTTTATTCTTTGTCAATTTTTATCAATTTTATTAATTCTTTATCAACTTTTTATCAATTTTTGACATTTTTTATTTCCCCCTTCAGGTTAAGGGTTGAACCTGAACCTCGTTCTCCGAGGTATGTCCCTTTCAGGTTAAGGGATAAACCTGAATTATTTCCCATAAGTTCCTCAATTCTCATCAATCTTTATTTTATTCTCCTTCAGGATAAGGGATAATCTTAAAGCCATCATAAATAATTCAAATCTTAGACCATCTTGGGTTAAGAATTTTGAATAAATCCCTCATCTTTGTTGCGATCGTCGGAGTCGGTTCATAACTTTTGTCAATCCCTCCAAGATCTGACTCTCGGGTTAGAATTATTTCTTTCCCATCTGAGTTTCGACTCAGACTTTTGTTTTTCCCTTTTTTTTTTCTTTTTAAAGATCTGGGTTCTGACTCGGGTCTTATTTTTTCTATTTTTGGAGTTTTGAGTTCCGACTCGGACTTCCTTTCGGATCTGACGCTTGTATTGGACCGATCGTTGCTTTGAAGATCCGAGTGCTAAAGCTCAGGTTTTTTCTTTATTTTCTTTTTAAAGATTCGAGTTCTGACTCAGGTCTCATTATTTCTATTTTTGGAGTTTCAAGTTCCGACTTAGACTTCCTTTTGGATCTAACGCTCGTGTTAGACCGATGGTTGCTTTGAAAATTCTGAGTCCCAAAACTCGGGTTTTTCCTTTTTCTCTTATTCGAGTTTCGACTCAGGTCTCATTTTCTTCTAGTTTTGGAGTTTCGAGTTTCGACTCAGGCTTCCTTTCGGATCCAATGCTCGTGTTGAACCGATCGTTGCTTTGAATTTTTGAGTTTTCAAACTTGGATTTTCCTTTTATCTTTTATTTTTATGATCCGGTTTCCGACTTGGGTTTTTCCCTTTTATCTTTCGTTTGAAGTTCTGAGTTTCAACTTAGACTTCCTTTTGGATCCAACGCTCAATCATTGCTTTGAATATTCGAGTTTTCAAACTCAGGTTTTCCATTTTATCTTTTATTTTTAAAGATCCGAGTTTCGACTCGGGTTTTTCTCTTTTATATTTCGTTTGAAGTTCTGGGTTCCGACTCAGACTTTCTTTTGGATCCAACGCTCATGTTGGAACCAATCGTTGCTTTGAAGATTCGAGTTTTCAAACTCCGGTTTTCCATTTTATTCTTTTATTTTTAAGATCCGGGTTCTGACTCGGGTTTTTCTCTTTTATATTTCGTTTGAAGTTTCGGGTTTCGACTTGAACTTCCTTTTGGATCCAACGCTCGTGTTGGAACCAATCGTTGCTTTGAAGATTCAAGTTTTTAAACTCGGGTTGTCCATTTTATCTTTTATTTTTAAGATTCGGGTTCTGACTCAGGTTTTTCCCTTTTATCTCTTGTTTGAAGTTTCGGGTTCCGACTCAGATTTCCTTTTGGATCCAATGCTCATGTTGGAACCAATCGTTGCTTTAAAAATTTGAGTTTCTAAACTCGGGTTTTCCTTCTTTTATTTTGAAGTTTCGGGTTCCGACTCAGACTTTTTTTTGGATCCAATGCTCCTATTGGACCAAAATTTTCTTTTGAAAATTCGAGTTCTGGTCTCTAGTTTTCCCTTTATCTTTTTTTTTTTTTTGAAGTTTCGAGTTTCGACTCGGACTTCCTTTTAGATCCAATGCTCGTATTGGACCACTTTGAAAATTCGAGTTCTGGACTAGAGTTTTCCCTTTATCTTCAATTTTTTGAAGTTTCGAGTTCCGACTCAGACTTTCTTTTGGATCCAATGCTCGTGTTGGACCAATCATTCTGTTGAAAATTCAAGTTCCAAACTTTGGGTTTTCCTTTTAAATCCCTTTTTGTTGGAGTTTCGGGTTTTGACTCGGACTGCCCTCTCAGATCCAATGCTCGAGTTGGACTATCCTTCTATTAATAATCTGGGTTTCGACTCGGATTTTCGCTCCCTCTCAGGTTAAGGGACAAACCTGAACCTCGTTCATCGAGGTATTTTCTTTCTCCTTCAGGATAAGGGATAATCTTGAAACCCCGGTAATCATTCCTGCTTCGATTTCTGAATGTCTTTAGAATGTCAGTCCCCTTTTTAACTCTCAGTTGAAAAATCCAGTGCTTGTACTGGTGCATTTTCAAAATCCAATGCTTGTACTGGTTCATTTTCAAAATTCAGTGCTAGTACTGGTACATTTTCAAAAATTCAATGCTCGTACTGGTATGCTTTCAAAATCCAGTGCTCGTACTGGTATATTTTCAAAATCCAGTGCTCATACTGGTAGGTCTAGTGCTCGTGCTAGTGTCTGGCTGACTGATCAGTTGGCTCCCCAGGTTCAGTCTTTGCACTAATCATTCATCACAATTCAAGCTCTAATTCTTAATTCCAACCTTTGGGTTACCATTCTTTCAAAAATCAATCATTTTCTCTTGCGAAGGACCCTTTTTCCAGGGAGAGTTCGAGGGAGCTCGTTCCTTTCGCATGCAATCATTTTTTTCGTTCGCAAGAACCCTTTTTCCAGGGAGAGTTTGAAGGGACTCGTTTCTTCGCGAACTGTTTGCAAAACAATAATCCAATTTTTACACAAAAGAACCCTTTTTTCAGGCAGAGCTTCGACGGAAGCTCATTTCTTTTTGTGGCCCCAAATTTCTCATTTTGGCCACTCCCTTCACAGAGGACCCTCTTCTAGGGAGAGTGTGATGGACTCGCTCCTCTATGATACTTTTTCAACCTTATTTTTGGTCGTCTTTTCATAAGAGAAGCCTAGAGATAGGGAGTTTTGACAAAAACTTAATTTCTCTTCGAAAGTTTCATTTTACAAACACCTCCTCTTCAGGGAAGAGAGGAGTATTTCCTATTTCTCATTCAGGTAAGGGCCAAGCCTGAGTCTCTCTTTTTGAAAAAAAAGAGAGGAGAATTTTGTCACAGATGTGTCAATTCGATGTCAAGCAATTTCTTTCATTAAAGATTTCTAGAACATTTTGCCGATTTGTCATAAAGACGGTTGTTGATCGTAAGGCTTTTATTGCACAAAGAATTACCTCAAACTACTTTCAGTATTATTTCCAAAATGACAAGACTTTTGCGAAGAAAGAAGAAAATTCAAGCTTTTTCTGTTGATCAACCAAAAGGATGGAGAAAAATCTTAGATGTGACCGGTGAAGGAGAATTCAATGAGATTGAAAATCCATAAGTGATTTGATATTGATCATAACTATGGCACATTCTTCTGGCAGTAAGGTAGTGAAAATATTCTGAGCGATAAAAAGAGTTCACTCAATCCATACCTCCTCAGCCATTTAAGCTGCAATCAAATATCTACAAAAGGGATCTCTCAATCATCGTCAAGTTGAAGACTAGTGGATGAGTTTAGACCCCCGGGGCCAAAGAAGATTTGAATCATCTTCGAGATAAAGGAGTTTGTGACGGATCCTTTCAGGGAAAGTTCAGATCACCGCCAAGTTGAAGGCGGATGAGATGGACCTCCCGACAAACCCTAAAAGATATTTGATTTCTGTTATCATCAAGAGATTCTCAACCTAAGAAACAATATCATCAGTATAATTCCTAAGACAAATAAGGATCAGAACATCTCCAAGTTGAAGGAGTTTGTGACGTACCCTTCCCAAAAAAAGAAAAGAAAAGTCAAGACATCTCCAAAATGAAGGATGATGTAATAAACTTCTTGCCAAAAACCCAAGAAAGCTCAATGTCTCAAAAAGAGTGCAAAAAGATTATGGGTAAAACTCAAATATCAAACTGCCAAGAATCTTCTTCATTTATGTGAAATTCCTCTATCAATATCTTTTCACTTAATTGTTTTTATGAAACTAAGAATATTTCCTCTCTTTTCATATCAAGGGAATGGATAGCTTCCTTGAAGAAACTCAACAGCAACAAATTTGAATCTGATTCTTGATTCTATAGACTTAGCCCAATTTGAGGTAATACTCTAGGTAGAAAGAGATGATATTTTTTGCACTAAACATGTACAGTTCAATCATTTTCAATCAACTACAATTTTTGCATCTTATTGGCAATATTTTTCTAGCTATCCCAACATGAAGCAAGAACTTGATGTCCATTTTGACATGTCCTCGCATTGTCCCTCATTAGGACTGGAAAGTCCTTCCCTTCTGTTTTGATCTGAGCGCCTAGGCTCTTAGATCTGCACACTTCCTTGTGTTCTCCACTGTCCTGCCATAGACAGTTCCCGCTCAGGATAAGGGTTAAACCTGAATTTTCTGCAAAAGGTCATCTGTTTTAAAAGCTGATTTAGTCTCAGCAATGAGACGCCCAAGAACAATCCCTTTTCAAGCTTTAGGGACCCCCATTTTTCTCCTTTTACAAATCCCTCTTGGATTTGTTGTGTAAAATTTGAAGGCTCCATCATGGTTTCTCCTTTCAGAGATTCCATACCCGTTCAGGTCAAGGGTTAAGCCTGAACCTCGCTCCTCGAGGTATCGTCCCCTTCAGGTTAAGGGTTAAGCCTGAACCTCGCTCCTTGAGGTATCACCCGCTCAGGTTTAGTGTTAAACCTGAACTTTCTGTGAAAGGTCATCTGTTTTAAAAGCTGATTTAGTCTCAGCAATGAGGCACCTAAGATCATCCATTTTCCAAGCTTTAGGGAATCCCCTTTCTTTCTTCGCAAACCCCTCTCAGATTTGTTCGTCCAAACTCCGAAGATCCCATCATGATTTCTTCATTCGAGGATTCCGTATGGTCGTCCCTTTCAGGTTAAGGGTTAAGCCTGAACCTCATTTTTCCATGAGGTATCATCCCTTTCAGGTCAAGGGGTAAGCCTGAACATCATTTTTCCATGAGGTATCATTTGTTCAGGTTAGGTTAAACTTGAGCCTCATTCCGGCGAGGTTCCTCATTTCGGCGAGGTAGTTCTCACAGTCCCATAATGATTTTCCCCATCAAGGAATCCATGCCCGTTATATCCATCCAGGAATCCATCCCCATTATATCCATCCAGGAAAGGATTATACTTGAGCTACATCTCACGAGGCATTTTTCTCAAAAAAATATCCCATCAAGGTCTTCATGTATTCCTTTCCCATTCATGTAAGGGTAGAACTTGAAATTCATCTTGAGATATCTTCATCCCATCCAGATTAAGGGCTAAACCTAAATCATTCCAAAAAACTTATCTTGTCTCACCCATGAGGCCTGATCAAAATTCCTATTATCATCATTTCGGGATCTTCATCCAAAGTCCCATCACGATTTCCTCATTCTCTATTCTCCAGTTATATCATTTTTTAGGATTTCGTCTCCCAAAGTCATTCAAGATAAGGTATTAAGCCTGAGAATGATGATTTCAAAATAAATTCTTCCACACCTAGTTCAGGTTCTCTGATTGGGGCATTTTTCCAAAATTTAGAGTGTTTTCTTTGCCACTAAGCTCGGCCTTCAACCGACTTAGTAGCAAAGAGGGGCATCTATGAACATCCCAAATTTTTTAAAATTTTGTAAAAAATCCATTTTTGCCCCTAGCCCCCATTTTCTGAGTAAATTGAGTCAATTTCAATCTAAATTCCAGTTATTTTTCAGATTCACTGGAATCCAAATCCATTCTCTATATCTGATTCGATTTCGGATCCAGATCCAGTATCAAAATTCAAATCTGAGCCTTGTTATCCAATTTTCAAAAAAATAATCTTTGAATGGCTCAGACAATCCATCCGGTATCCGTTTGGATCCACTACTCCGTATTTCTCGATTCGAGGTCCAAAACTCGAATATTTCCTCAAAACCCAGATCCAAACCCATTTTCTGAAGAAATTTTTAAAGAATAACCTCGAATTCTCAGAAAACCCCTCTTTTGTAAATATTTTCCAAATTTTCATAAAATAGTTTAAAATTTTTTATTTTCCCATAGTTTTAGAGTTTTTATTTCAAAAAGGAAAAAAATACAGAAAATATAAAGAAAAGAACAAAAAAATAAAAAATAAAAAAAGAAATTCATAAAAAGATAGCCTATAAACCTCCTTTTGAAAACCTTTTTTTTTTTAGATAAAACCCCTTTTGAGAAAAACCTTTTGAAAACAACCATTATTTAGAAAATTTTCGAAAGCAAGAGAGACCGGTTTTGAAAAATGTCTAACAAATTTCTGTTATGAAAAGGGAGCCGCAGGGGTCCTGTTATCATCACAAAATTTTTACTTTTGCGAGTCAAACTGACCTTTGAAAAAGATTTTGAAAATAACTCGCCTCCGTTTTAAAATGCGGGATAATTCCGAAGAATGGGACTCGCCTGTCGGTACGAGGTTCAACCGTTCCTGGCGCCTTTACCAGGGGTAATTGAACCAAGGATCAATTATGTGCTTAGCTTTGCTCAACTTGTCTAAATCATGTTCTATTTCCTAAATGCACAAAGAATCAGGCATGTGCTATGGATTTCAGAAAATGCATATTTGAAAAAAATGATGTTTGCTTTGAATATTGGAATACTTGGAAAATTCTTGGAAAATAAACTCTTTGAAAATCGTGCATCATGATTGAGATACTGTATTTGAGAAAGTGAAAATCGATTTCTGAAGAATCTAGAGGTTTTTGTGAAAATCGATTTTGAGAAATGTGAAATAACTTTGGAAAACTTGATTTCTTTGAATTCAAACTTTGAAATTGAAAATATAACTTAGAAAATCAGGATTTTGAACTTAGTAAATGCTTGAAATATCATTGGAAAATCAATGTTTTGAGAAAATCGATTTTTTTGAATAAGACTTAGAAAAATTTTGAGAAAATTGATTTTTCTGAATTGAAATTGAAATTTGTAAATGCATGAATTGAATGAATATGGATTTGAAATACTTGATTTTGAGGAATTGAGAAAATCCTTTTTGTATTTTTGAGAAATGCAGTGCATTTTGAAGTTAGCCTAAGAGTGTAGGCTGAATGTGGCTAATACGAAGATTACAAATCTGGGTATCATTTGTATTCTGACTATAGCCATAAATACAAATTCCACCGAGTTTGTCAACTCTATAACAGCTAGTGCACGTGTCATTCATGTTGACCATAGTGAATTGGTAAAAATATGCATGAATTGGCATACATAGCAGTTATATATCAAAGCTTAAAACTATATGCAATGCATCCTATTCTATGCAGGAATTGAAATTCTTATTCCAAAATTAATTACAATTTACATCACTAATCAAATTTAAATACAAGAAATAAAGAAAAATAAAGTCTTCAATGTTCCTGCAAAACTAGAAAAACTGGTTAGTGAAAATATGTTGGCTTTTCTAGATTTATCCAGTAATATCTGGAAATTACTGGATTTTACTAGATATAAGCCTTTTTGCCATGATTTCCTTAAATCAAAATGATGAAATATGAAATAAGATTGAAAAAATAAGGAAAATAAGATATGAAATTTCGAAATTGGGGTCAAAATGACCAAAATACCCCTAATAGCAAGACTATGGCCTTGAAATCAGGGTTTTCAGAAAGATATTTTGTAAAATGCAACTTTTGAAATACAAATAAGGATAAATTAACCCAAATATGATATGCCATGATTAAAAATATGAAAATTAGGGTTTAGAATTTCGAAATTGAGGTCAAATGACCAAATTACCCCTGATAGCAAGACTATGGCCTTGAAATCAGGGTTTTCTGAAATAGATTTTGGTAAAAACTTGAGATTCATGATTGAAATAAACACAAAATCAAACATGAAACACCCTAATATGATTCTAGACATGAGTAAACCCTAAAAACATGAAATTACACACGAAAATCAAGAAATATCCCAAATATCATGACTTTGGCAGTGTTTTTGGATCTTTCAGGGACCCTGTTTTGCAATTTGACCAATTTAGTCATCAAACGGATTCCAAATTTCATAAAAATTGGTACATGCACTTGTTATGTCTTTGAAGTCAGATTGAAATCATAAAAATAATTTTTTGACATTATTTTAATCCGAAAATTGCATTAAAACCCTAAATTAAGCTATTTTTAACCTAGGTCACAAACCAGTTTCAGAGTTAGACCCGAATCAGGGGTCAATACTCCATGAAAACTTCTGAATTTTTACAGAGATAAACTAGGAAAAAAACAAAGATTTCCCAATTTACAGATCGGAAAAAACATCTCCGGTTAGGGAGAAACCCTTCCGGCAATCTGAACTAAAATCTATCAAATCTAACAGGGGTTAAAACAGCTACTTAGGATTGAAAATACAAAAATAAATAGCAGACCTAATCAAAAAATTTTGAAATTTTATCAGTTAACCGTGAACAGAAAAATAACAATACTCACTTTTTACAGATCATGAATCAGATCTGTGGTTTGGGATCTATGAATAACACAAGTCTGATTAGGGTTTTGGTAAACCCTAACGAGTTTTAAATTTAAAATCAGATTCTCTGGCAGAGGAAAAATACTAAACAAAGATCAAAAATTCCCAAAATTTCACAGTAAATAGATCTCAGCAATATGAATTCATGGCACTTTACAGATCTTGAATCGAACATCGGATGAGAAAACCCACACAAGTGCAAGTTACCCTTCTGATTTTAACAACGATTTTAAAGTTTTAAAACCCGATTTGATGTCTGATTTTTCTGACAGGGTTCACGAATCCCATGCATGTATCACATATAAAAAAATAAGAAATTAACAGTGAATATTTCAATCCAAAACAGCATGCTCTTTTCTGTTCTAAACTAAAAACACACAGAAATTTGATAAAACCTAATAAATCATGCTTTAACTAATGAAAACAACAAAATAAATAATAAAACAGTAAAACGAAATTGATTTCTATATTAAAACACATGTAATAAACATAATTAAGTAAAAAAATAAATAAAAACAGGGAACCCATGGCTGGAATTTGATTTTACCTTTAAAAGCATGGATTTAACTCATAAAAAGGGTAAATCTCATGTTTTATCGGTTAAAAAAATGTAAATCAATGCTATATTTGATTCTAATGGATTAAAATCCCTGTAAAAACAATAAAACCGTGTTAGATCATCTTCTTGGACCGTTCTTGATGGTTATTGAGGTTGAATCATGGTTGAATCCATGAAATAGATGGTACCAATGGCTAAACTAGCATTAAATCATGAAAAATATTAAATAAAACTAAAGAAATTAATGAAATTTCTTACCTTGGAGTTGCAGCAATAGAGGAAGGGCTGGAGAGGAGAGAGAAGCTCCAAGAAACCTCAATGAGAGAGATGAAAAAATCGACCCCCCTATGGCCTCTATTTATAATAAAAAATTAGGTTTTAAAATCAAGTCTTTTAAAAAATTTGGACTCTAACAAGGGGGGGCGATTTTGGTGTGAGTTTACCTAACAGCCCCTAGCCTAGATTATCCTAATTAAGTCCTAATTAGCCCCTAGCTAAACCTAAAAAACCCCCAAATGTGATGCCACTTGGCATTTTCCACATTTGGGTTTTTAAAGTTCTTTAAAAACCTTTAAAAACACTAGTTTTAAAATCCAAACTTCAAAATGAGTTTTTAAAATAGATTTTGACTCTTCTAAACCTCTAACACTAACCAAGACACTGATTAACCCTAGTCTAGCCCTGACTTACTCGAATATGGCGCCACTCCGAGTGGGCCCTACTTGAGTTTTTCAAAAAAATGATTTTAAAACTTGAAATTGAGAGAGTTTTCAAAAGATTTTCAAAAGCAAACTTGAAATTAAAAGTTTTGAAATGGCATAGGGTCCTAACTGGGTCAGAACTCCTCTGGATATGGTTCCAACTGAGTGGGCCCACATCAATTTTTGAAATCTTTGAAATAACACTGAAAATGACTTTGAAAAAGGGTTAAAATCAATAATTGAAATTTGAGATTTTTGAAAATAGAGTCTCATGCGAACTGAAACTCTGGGTTAGAGTCCTGAACTCTTAGGACTCTGAGGTTTTGGATTTTAAAAGCCAAATGAAAGAATTTTCGAAAGATTTTATCAAGAAATGATGAAATAACGCAGAAAATACAGTCAGGGTTAGACTCCTAACTCGACCGAAACTCAGAAATAGAGTCCTGAATTAACTGCACTCTGTAAAATGACCTAAATTTTGAAAACGAATGAAAGAGATTGAAAATAGAAGTAAAACAAAACTTCAAAACAGACTCCTGACTGGATTAGGACTCTAGGACAGAGTCCTGATCGGACTGAAACTCTAGATTTCTGAGAAATTCAGAAGCGACACCACCTAAATGGGTCTCATCTGAGAATTGAAATCAATTAAAATTTGAATTTAAAATGAATTCAGATTGTTTTCTAAGAAAATATTTTGAAATATAAAGTCCTGGGGTTGGAAAATGACAGAATGTTGAATAAAAACCCAGGTTTTGAAATTGATTTTTGAAAGAAAAGCTTTAAAACTTAATTTTGGATTGAATATTTTGAAAACAAGAATGCTGGATCTCGAAAATGAGATGTGATGACATGCAATGCTATGCAATGCAATGAAATGGTATGCCGAATGGATGAAATGATATTGCGATGATATATGAAATGTAAACACTAGATGAGGGTGAAATTTTGGGGTGTTTACAGATGCCCCTCTTGGTTACTAAGCCGGTATAGGGCCGAGCTTAGTGGCAAAAAAAAATACACCAAATTCAGACTATAAAAAAACCCAGGTAGATAAATCTGACTGAGTATGAAGGAATTAATTCAAGTGATGATGGTAGATATGAAATGGAGAATAAGGAGAAAACTTTGCTTCAAAAGAAGTGAGATTCAGGTTTTGCCCTTGACCTGGATGGGACGGAAGATACCTCGTATGGAACGAAGCTCAGGCTTAACCCTTAACCTGACCGGGTTGAAAATGGAATACCTCATCAAAGGAGGCTCAGGTTTGTACCCTTGACCTGATTGGGCAGAAATGAACGAAATCCTTGAAAGAAGAGACCGTGATGGAACCTTCAGATTTTGCACAATAAATCCGACAAGGGTTTTGCAAAAGGATGGAATTGGGGTCCCTAAAGTTTGAAAAGGGATTGGATTTTGGGCGCCTCATGGCTGAGACTAAATAACTTTTGAAATTTCCTTTTGCTGGAATTGGTGGCTTAACCTCAAGCCGAAATTGGACTGTCTATGGTGGGACAGTGGGGACACAGGGAAGTGTGCGAATCTGAGAGCCCAGGCGCTCAGATTATACCAAAGAAGGGAAGGAATCTTGAAAACTCCCGTTATCAAGTCCTAAAAGGGATGGTGTCAGGATGTGCTAAAGATGAACCTCAAGCTCTCGATTCATGCCAGGATAGCTAGAAAATATTGTCAAAATGTTGAAAATTATTGTTGATTCAAAATGATTGGAAAATGATGCACATTGGTGCGAAAATATTCTTTATTGTCTATCGAAAGTATTACCTCCGACTGGGCTTAACTCCGTAGAATCAAGATTCGAATTCAAATTGCTTGCAATTGGCTTTCTTTTAAGGAAGCTATCAATTTCCTTGACATGAACAGAAAAGAAAGTATTCTTGATATTGCGAAAATCATTGGTGAAAGAATATCGATAATAGAATTTCACAAAATTTAAAAAGATTCTCAATAGATTCGGCAGTCTGATATCCTGGGATTCTTTTCTCACGATGATCTTTTTGCACTCTCTTTTTAACAGAATTGGAGCTCTCTTGGATTTTTCGGGAATTACATCATCCTCTATTTTAGAGATGTCCTGACTTTTCTCTCTTCTCTTTTTTTTTTGGAAGGGTACGTCACAAACTCCTTTATCTCGGAGATGTTCCGATCCTTCTTTTCTCTCAGAGATTATATTGACAGTTATTGGCTCTTTGGATGAAAATCTCTTGATGATAGCAGAAATTAACTATCTTTTAGGGTTTGTCGAGAGGCTCATCGCAGTCGCCTTCATCTTGACGGTGCTCTGAACTTTCTCTGGAAGGATCCGTCACAAACTCTGTCATCTTGGAGATGATTCAAATCTCCTTTGGCCCCGGGGGTCTACTCGCCTAATTCGCCTTCATCTTGACGACAGTTGAGAGATCCCTTTTGCAGATATTTAATTGCAGCTTAGGTGATTGAGGAGATATAGAGATGGTATAGATTTTTCTGTCACCCAGGATATTTCGATTGCTTTATTTTTCAAGAATGGTCTTTAAAAATGTGCCATTGACTGTGATCAATATCAATCACTCATGGCTTTGCAACAACATTGAATATTCTTTGCTGACCATATCGCGGATTTATTCTTCATCCTTTTGGTTGGCCAATAAAAAGATTTCTAACTTTGAATCCTTTTTCTCGAAAGCTTTGTCCTTTCGGAAGTAATACTGTAGGTATTCTGAGGTAATAATTTTGTGCAATAAAGATTTTTGAAATCAACAAATATTCGACGAAAAATTGGCAAAATTTTCTTGAAATCCTTTGTGAAAGCGAGCATTTGAGGCACAACGCAACACATCCATGACAAAAATTTTCTTCTCCTTTCCCCAAAGAAGAAGATTCAGAAATTGGAATTAGAAATTACTCCTCTCTTCCCTGAAGAGGAGGTGTTTGCATAGCGAACTTTTGAAGAGAAATTAAGCTTTCGTCAAAACTTCCTAACATTAGGCTTCTCTTATGGAAAGGGGGCCGGTATTGGTGAGGTTAGTGAATTGGTCTGGAAGGAACGAGTTCATCATACTCTCCCTGAAAAGAGGGTCCTTCACGATGAAATGGCCTAGTCTGAAATTATGGTCACAAGGAAAGAGAACTTTCGTCGAATCTCTCCCTGAACTAAGGGTTCGTTGTATGAAATTTGAATTTTGTTTTGCAAACGGTTCACAAAGACACGAGTCCCTTCAAACTCTCCCTGAAAAGGGGCTAAGTGAACGAATTGGATAACATGCGAAAAGAACGAGCTCCCTCGAACTCTCCCTATAAAAAGGGTCTCTCGCAAGAGAAAATGATTAAAATTAGATATTTGGTGACCCAAAAGAGTCGAATTTGGAAATTGGAAATTTGAATTTTGGATTCTGAAATTTGGTATTTGAAATTGGAAGTTGAAAGTCTGGAAATTGGAAATTTGAAAGTTTGAAATTCGAAATTTGAAATTAGAGATTGATTGACCTAAAGGTCGAAATTTGAAATTAGAGATTGATTGACCTAAAGGTCGAAATTTGAAATTTGAAATTTGAAGTTTGAAGTTGGAAGTTGGAAATTGATTGAATCGAAGGTCGAAATTGGAAATTTGGATTTTGAAAATTGAGAATTGGAATTTTGATGAGTGATCAGCACGAAGGCTGATCCCAAGAGGTCAACTGACACGACCAACCAGTGAGACACTAACCCGAGCATTTAACTTTAAAAGAATACCAGTGCGAATACCGGGTTTTGAAAATGTGTCAATATGGACATTGGATTTTAAGGATGTATCAGTTCGAGTACTAGGTTTGAAAATGTACCAGTTCGAGCACTGGATTTTGAAAGCATACCTTATTTTTAAATTGAAATTTGAATTTTTGGAAGAAACTGACGCTCTCAAAATACTTGGGGAATTATAACGAGAATAATCGTCGGGGTCTCAGGATTATCCCTTATCCTGAATGGGAAATGAACTTGATGCAAATTCATGCCAATGAAAATCGATACAAATGAATGCAGATGTATGCAAATGCGAAAATGATATAAATGAATACACATACGTGCAATAATGAGAGGTTTGTTTATCCTGCCTGCATACAAGGTAGATAAAGACGAAATTTCAAAATACCCTAGCATAACTGGGATAGGAGAATTTGATCATTATTAAAGAAAATTTGAGGAATTACAAAGAATAGGACATGATTAAGTATAATATTTTTTCAAATGTCGAGCATTGATAGGATCTGGTAATTCCACTCCATCGGCATTGATGAGCCGATATGAATTGCGGGGTAGTGCCTATTTGACAACATAGGGACCTTCCCAATTTGATGACCACTTGCCACCTGGGCGGTGCTTGAGATAAGTCGTTGATCTGAGCACTAGATCATTGACTCGAAATTTTCTTTCAATGACAGATTTTGCATATTGTCTGGCTATCCTTTGACGGCATGACTGAGCATGCTCTGCTGCTCTGGGCCTTCTTTCATCGAGCAAATCAAGTTGTACCAGTCGTTGTTGTTGATACTGATCAAGAGGTAATTCTAGAAGTGATGCAAATTTCAGAGCAGGTTTCTGAACATGTAGAGACAGTACTACTTCAGTTCCGTAGACAAGTTCTGACGGAGTAGCATTAGTTGGAGTTCGAATAGTGGTTTTGTATGTCTATAATGCGTCATGAATCTTTTCGTGCCAGTCATGACATGTTTCCAACATTTGCTCCAGAATTTGAATCGGAATCTTGTTGGTGGCTTCTACCTGACCATTCCCTTGAGGATAATAAGGAGCGGAGAAATGATGATGAATTCGGAACTTTGAGCAGAATGTTCTCATTCTCTCATTCTTGAAATGACTGCCATTGTCTGACACAATATCATGCGGTATGCCGAAACAGCAAAGGATATTCTTGTGAATGAAAGAGACCACGTGTTGACCCTCTACTATGCGTAGAGTGACTGCTTCAACCCATTTAGTGAAATACTCTGTTGCGACAAGAAAATATTTGTGACCATTTGAGGCAGACAGAGTAATGGGGCCTACAATATCAAAAGCCCACATGGAAAAAGGCCATAGCGAGACGATAGATTGCAAGTATGTCGCTGACGCATGAATGGAAGGCGCATGCATCTGACATTGAACGCACTTCTTCACAAAATGATAGCAATCTTGTTGCATAGTTCTCCAGTAATATCCTGCTCGGATGATTTGTTTGACAAAAGTTTGATAGCCTACATGACCACCGCAAATACATTCATGTGCTTCTTGCACAACTTCTTTGGCTTCGTCTTCGTCCAAACATCTGGAATATTCAGAACTGAATCCACGACGATAAAGGACGTCGGCAAGAATAAAATATCAAGCAGACATGAGCTGAATTGCTCGTTACTCTTTCTTTGAGAATTCTGGAGGAAATTCGCCAGTTTTAATGAAATTTTTGATGTCATGATACCAAGGCTTCTTCTTCTGCTCAGCCTGGTTTATCTGCTCTACTGGGACGAAAGCGGGTTGATCAAGTTTGCCAATTTCAAATGAGCGACAAGATTCTCTACCTTTAAAAGTCATGATGGATCCCAGATTGGCTAAACTGTCTGCAACTTGATTGAAGTCTCTCTTGATATGGAAAAGTTGAAATTCTTTGAATTTGTCGGCAAGAGCTGAGACGATCTTCTGATAAGGAAGTAATTTTTTATCCTTCACTTGCCATTCGGCTAGGACTTGATTGACGATGAGCAAAGAGTCGCCATAAGCATGCACTCTTTTGACATTGAAGTCCTGTAGAATTTTCAGACCTTGTATCAAAGCTTCATACTCGGCCATATTATGCGTGCACGGAAAATCCAGTTTGAGAGAAAAGGGAATCATCTCCTTCTCTGGTGTGATAAGCAAGATCCCGATCCCTATGCCTGCCATATTCTTGGAACCGTCGAAGAATAAATTCCAAATTGGAGTTTGTTGAACATTGCAAATCCGCTCATCGGGGAAATCGTCTTCGGCTTTAACATCCTCTGCCAGAGGAAAATCTGCCAATTAATCTGCAATTTCTTGGCCTTTGATAGATTTTTGGGAGACATACTCCAGATCATACTGTATTAACAGAACTTGCCATTTGGCAATCCATCCACTGAGGAATGGTTGCTCTAGAATGTACTTGAGAGGATTTAATTTGGATAGAATCTTGACTTCAAACGCCAGCACATAGTGTCTCAATTTCTGACACATCCAAACCAGCGCTAGACATGTCTTCTCTATTTGAGAGTATTTCTTCTCATAATCAATGAAGGTTTTTCTCACATAGTAAATGACATACTCTATCAGACTGCCTTCTTCGTATTGCGCCAAGAATCCGCCGCAAGCAACTTAATTAACTGAAATTAATAGCAATAGGGGCTTCCCTAATTTTGACGGCTTTAAAACAAGAGGATTGAGAAGATATTTCTTGATGCGTTCAAACGACTGTTGACACTCTGGTCCCCATTCGAACCTCACTCCTTTTCTGAGCAAATGATTGAAAGGCTCACATCTCATGGCCAAATTGGATATAAATCGCTGAATTGATTGCATGCGTCCTTGAAGGCTACGCAATTCTTTGAGATTAGTCGGGGGTGGCATGCCAATGATAACCTTGGCCTTAGCGGGATCCATTTCTATCCCTTTCTTGCTGACCAAGAAGCCTAGCAACTTGCCGGATTCGACTCCAAAAACACATTTTTGTGGATTGAGTCTTAGCTTGTAAAAAATGAGTCGCTTGAAGACTTGATTGAGAGCTTCGATGTGATCTTCCTCTTCTTTGGATTTCACCAGAATATCATCGACATATGCATCCATGATTTTATGCATTTGGTCATGGAAAATGACGGCCATAGCAAGCTGATAAGTGGCTCCAGCATTCTTAAGCCCAAAAGGCATAACCGTATAACAGAAAGTGCCCCAAGGAGTAGTGAAGGACGTTTTGGATTGGTCACGAGCGGCCAACTTGATCTGATTATATCCAGAGTATCCGTCCATAAAGGAAAACATAGTATGTCCAGCCGTGCTATCAACTAGGATATCAATATTTGGGAGCGGATAATCATCCTTTGGAGTGGCTTTATTGAGATCTCTGAAGTCAATGCAGATTCAAACCTTGCCATTCTTCTTGGGAACTGCTACGATATTTGCCAGCCAGTCCGGATAATCAATTGCTCGAATGAATCCTGCTTTAAGCAGATCCTTAAGCCCTTCCTTGACCTGTTGCTCGATTCGAGGATCCATTTTTCTTAACTTCTGCTTAACATGTTTTGCATCAGGTTTCAGAACGAGGCGATGTTCTACTAATTTAGGATCTAAACCTGGCATATCCTCATAAGTCCATGCGAATACTTCTTCATGCTGCTTGAGAAAATTAGTGAGCCTTTCTTTCTCTCCCGGACTCAAACCGTTGCCAATCTTGAGAATTCTAGGATCATCTTCTGATCCAATATTGATGTCCTCAGTCGGATCCTGAACTAAGGATGATGGCTCATCTTGTTTCTGAACTGATGCAAATTCTGGTAATTCTTGAAGAACTGAATCGAACTTTGCGGACTCTTCTGACTACTTTGTAGTCTGCCTGCATTATGTTCTTATTTTGACCTGATGAATTACTGCTGACTTCGAACAGGCATTTGGATTAAGGACGAGCTTCTTGATAGATCAGACAGACATTCTGAAAATTAGAGAGTAAATTGATTCAGGGAAATCACCCATCATAAAACAAATTGCTTTTATTGAGAAGATAATTGAAAAAATAAGAGATCAAAGTAATGACAATTTTGCAAAGATTTGATAATGAGAAGTAAAGAGACATATGGCATCCAGATAGATGAAGGAAACTTGCAACTTTATTGAAAGATAGAATTGATCGAAATGACAATGATGAAAATAAAATGGGATATCATCCCGACAAAAGAGTAGAAAAGAAAAGACGAATGAATTCTTCTAATGTGTTCCTTTGACGAAAATAGTGCCCTTCTGAGATTTTCTGCCACAAAAGCCTAATCTGGCCCTTTTAGGGCAATGCTGAGGAATCACTGGTTCGAGACGACCATCTCCATTTTTGCCTAGGCCTTGAAAAGGCTGATAGCCATGCTTCATTAATAGATCAAATCCTCTTTTGGCCTTCATAAATTGGGAAAATAGAGGATGATCCTTGAGTGTGTTGTAGTCAATTCGTCCTCCAATCTTGAAGAACTGTGGGCCTTCCCATTGGGTCGTAGCCACTGTATGCTCGGGTTGTTCTGTCATTTACAATATTCCTGAATTTTCTTCAAAGTTGACCTCTTCAATACCCCTAATGCTAGGGATATCAGTAGTAAAAGTGGGCCTGAGAACCATGGGCTGTGCCAACCTCTGCTCTGGATCTTCGCCCAAGACTGTTGTGATCATACCACCTTTTGACCACTTGATGCACTGATGCAGAGTAGATGGTACTGCGTTTGTGTTGTGAATACATGGTCTCCCGAGAAGCAGATTATAGGTGGGCGGCACATTGACCACGTGAAAGAGGATTGAATGGACCGAGTAGTCAATGAAGATCTCCAGGAAGATTTTTCCTCTCGCTGTTTGGCCATGATTATCGAACCCATAAATGGTGATAGGATCCAGAATATATTCTTCTTCTTTAATGCCCAAAGCTTTGGCTGTCATTTCTGGATATATATTGAGGCTGCTGCCTCCATCAATCAGCACATGAGGAACGATCATCCCTCTGGTTCGAACCACAACATACAGGGCGTTGTTGTGAAATACATGAGGCTTAGGGAGATCCTCATCTGAGAAAGTAACTGGAGCATTAGTGTGAACACCCCAAATTTTTCAAAATTTTGTAAAAATGACCCTTTTGCCCCTAACCCCGTTTCCTGAGAAAATCAAAGCAATTTCAAAGCTAAACTTTAGATTTTCTGAATTAAATTTAATATTGGTATATTCAAAATTTATTCTGGATCCGAATCCAGTACTTTAAATCCATATTTCCTCAAAATTCAGATCCAAACCCATTTCTGAAGAAATTTTCTCAAAATAGCTTTTTAAATTCTCAGAAAAATTCCCCTTATGTAAATATTTTACAAAAACACAAAAAAATAGTTTTAATCTTTGTTTTCTCGCAAATCTTAGGATTTTATTCTAAAAATACAAAAAAATTGAAAGATAACGCAAAAACCAAAAAAATTGGGAAAATTATGAGAAAAACAAAGGAGTGTAAAAATCGATTTTTGCTAAAAGACCTCGGAAGCCCTTTTTCGTAAAAATTTGAAAACCGAAGGGGGTCTTTTGCAAAAACCTTTTAGGGTTTTTCCTTCCTAAGGAAAAAGAGGAAAAGATAGCCGCCGCCCCCTCCATTTCTCTCTTCACTCTCTCGCTCTCCCGATTCTCTCCTTCGCAAACCCTCATTCTCGGCTTCCATTCACAAACCTCCTGAACCCTCCATCGTCACGGCCATTGGCCTCAGCCCATCATCTCCAACCGATTTCAATCTCGAAGCTTCTCCTTCCTCCTTAAAAGAAGCACAAAGGGGAATGTTTCGGGCATCGCCTCTCACCCCACCATCGCTCTCTCCTTCCTTCAACGCTTCCCTTCATCGTCTTCACCTTCCCCTTTGTATTTTCTACACTCCTCTGGTGTTTCCCCTCTCCAAGCAAAAACCGAAGGTATCTACAGAGGATCGCAAGGGCAGACTTCAGCATCCATCAACTTCATCCATCTTCGACCTCCCCATTGCCTCCTTCTTCCCATCCATTTTCCACTCTTCCCCCTTTCTCTTTCCCTCAGAAGATCGCCACTTCACCCCCGCACCCCTCTTCAGCAATCTGTTATCACCCCTGCATCCTCTTCATCTTCTCACGCCTTTCCTGCGATCTACTTCTCCTCTCCGCTACCGAAGGAGGCTTTCCTCTAATCCTCCTGTGCGAATCCATTTTCCATTACCCTCTTTCCTCCCTTTGACCCTTCTTATTCCTTTCTCTTCTTACTACTCCCTTGGTTTTTCCCGTTTGATCGAAAGGAAGCCGACTTCATCCTGCGGCAGCATTCAGAAGCAATGCCTCTGCCCTCCAAATAAGAAGTTTCCAGCAGGGTAAACATTCCCCTTTCTTTTTGATTTCCTAATTTTCTTGCATTTTCCTTTTCTTTATTCTGTTATTTATTTTCTTTTCCAAGCATCCATGGTGATGTTGGTTTGCATATAGCAAATCAAACCACTCCAGATGCAACAGCAAACATGAATCCCCTGATTCCTACATTCTTTTACATATCTATCTTTTGCAATTGTATTATTGAATAGAATAAGATCTATCGGTACCTTCCCAGTTTATTTAACTCTTAACTTCTGGCAATTTGTTACATTCATCTCCTTCATCTGAGTGTTTTCCTGTAGATTACTATGGATTTGCTTTCAGTATTTATTAACATCCTTTTCGCACCTGCTTCTGACATCCCTTGTGCCTTGTTTGGTTGACATCTCCTTCTTATAATATGTTGCCGTATGATACGAGCATCCATGTATCTAAGGTTGGTCGGATCCCCCAATAGATCAAAGTTCGTCAGGTTTGTATAGGATTCATCCCAGCACTCGATTTGGGTACATGATGCATTCAAGGTGGGGCAAAATGTGAAATCCTTACCTGTCACTACCAAGAAATGTTTTACTAGATCATGAGAGTCTTGTTTGATCTGTTGAAGAAATCCCCCCCCCATTGGCCTGAACACTTGGTGCCTTACCTTGTATAATTCAATAAAGTGCTTGTGGTAATAATCCCTATTTCAGTTGCTTATCGAGAAGGCCTGATGAAGTTTGGCCCAATGCCTTTGTGTAGTTACAGTTCCTAGTTTCTAACTTTGAGACATCAAGGTTGTCGCTGGTAGATCGATATTACAAAGCGTATGGTGGCATCAACTACAGTAATCAACCTCCAGCCTTTAACATATGTTACAGCAGCAAACAGACAGAGTTTAACACCTGCGGCAAATGGCATTCACGATCCCCCATGTTATGCAGATTTCATTTTTTTTTTATATTAATTTTTGTCTTCTTTGTGCCATCATTAATTACTATTCATGTCTAGCCATCTTCCTGTATATCAATGAGGCAAGGGTTTGATTATTGGACCCCTCTCAAAAGCAGCTCGTGAAGCATTGGAAATGGCAAGAGAATGTCATGAAGATTGGGCCACGTCATGTGGTTTCACCGTTTAGCTGCTCGAAGAAACAGACAATTCCTCCTGTAACCAGAATGGCACTTGGGCGTGCAACATGGGTATTAGTATTATGCAGGAAGTTGAGGGATTGGTGGCATTGGGTTGCTGAAGAAGAGATCCCAATCGTTGCTTCACACGGGTCTGAGATAGAGGTCTATAAAACACTGGAGCCTGCAACACGTGTCTTGATCTTGAAATCTCTCTGTGATATTCGTGTAGAGGTATTGCCATCTTTAATACCTGCAACTATAATGTTATGGAGATCTTTAAAGTGCAATTCGATGCAGCTTTGTGTATTATATGCTCTCTCTCATGCGTTTGTGATGAATGTGTGACGTATCAGATGCATAAACCTCTTCATCTTGCAGCTTAATCACGATTCTGAAAGATTTTTGTGATATTTCTTTGAAGCTATTGCCATTTTAACATCACAAGATGCGTAAGCAAGCACACAATGAGAAACAACAAGTCCAGTGCTAACGAAAACTACCTCAACAGTAAATATGTGATTTTATCATCAATGGTGAGTGATTTACTAAATGAAGCAAAAGAAGCAGAGAAAGGATTTAGCAAGGTGCGCATTAGAAAGCAGTATTAGTTTGCTTCATGGGACCAACAAGCTTATTTGGGAAATCAAGTAACCTGTGGAAGAAATTCTTCTTGAAATGATATTAAATGGGAGATGTTGTGACCTTTTTCTTTTCTTATTGTATTTGATATGTCCATGACTTCTTGCTGCTGTGTCTTTTTCCCTCCCACATCTTTAAGGAAATTAAAACATTCCTTTCAAAAAAAAAAAAAAAACAAATCATGTTTTCCTTTGCTAACTACTCCATTGTGCTTATTTTCATTTTTGTTGCATAATGGCTGAGGCCTTAGTCCCTCTTATGTGATTTCCTTGTGTTTCTCACTTTTTTTCTGACTTGATAATATGTATTCGCTGCACTGTGCCATAATGCCTTTGTGCTTCTCTATTGTTCTGTGTGATAAATACATATTCTAATGGTTACCGACAAATGCCTTGTGGTGGGAGGCGGAATTCTAGGTAGATGCTCACTATTATGTTGGCAAATTTCGCTTGGAAAGTTGAATACAGAGTTGTGGCTGAAACGTTGAGGCTTCCAGATGGCGAGCTGTTACGACAATGAAGCCATACATGATACTTCAAGTACAAGGTTTTGATGATGAGCAAGTAGAATCAACTGCATTTCAGCTAAGGCTATGAAGAAATTGAAGAATTCGGTGAAGAATCCTTGAAGACTAGTGTGCAAATGTTTAATTCATTAAAAGTCTTAGATTCTTGTAAGAGCCTTACTTAGAGTGCATATTTAGGTTGCATTTCACCTTAAAAGTCTTTAGAAAAACTTTTCTAAAAGAAACTCTTTTGAAAATCTTTTTAGAAAACTCTTTTCTTAAATTTTCATGTTTATTAGTCGACCAATAGACTTATCAGTCGACTAATCCTTTCGCGCCATATTTTCTAAAAAGTCATTTTTGTCAAATTAGTCGACCGATGATTTTTCAGTCGACTGAACAGAACATGTGTTTTCTGTAAAATTAGCAGCAGTCGACTAATGATTTTTCAGTCGACTGAACAGAACATGTGTTTTCTGTAAAATTTAGCAGCAGCCGACTAATGCTTTTTATCAGTCGCCGAACAGAATGTTTGTTTTTCAGAAGTTTTTAGCAGCAGTCGACTAAAAGGTTTTTCAGTCTACTGATGATATTATCAGTCGACTAACTTTTCTCCAGTCGACTAAGTTTCAAAAGTTCAGATTTTCAAACGGCTCGATTAACAGATCAGTCGACCGACGATAACTGTCAGTCTACTAATAACTAACTATTAGTCGACTAACTGATGTTTCAGTCGACTAATTTTGCCATTTTCCTGAAACTTCAAAAAAGGCGTGTCTTTTCATTTTTCAAACGTTTTGATCGTTCAAAATGGACAGTTTTGACACCTATTCATACTCTCAACGTATGAAATCTTTTAACTATAAATATGAGTGCATTCTACACTCAAAAACATGAAAATTCAATAGAATTATATTGAATTACTTCTTGCTTTTCACTCCTATCCATTCAAGTATTTGTTTTCTCACTCACGTGATACTTTCACTTCAGTTTTTCACTCAAATCACTTTGAGAGATAGTGAATTCGTGAGTAGAGTATTTCAACAACCTCAAAAGCCAATTGCATTTCATTTGCATTCAAAAGGAAGGCTCATAGGTTGTATTGTAAGTTGTTATTTCTTTTGTGTAAAAAGAAGGACTCCTTGGTGTAAAGGAGTTGTTTGCTTTCAGTGGGATTGTTACTGAAAGTGGGACCGGTTATGGTCTGTGTCATCTTGTAGTTTACAAGGTTGATAGTGGAAAATCTCAAGCGTGTTTTGCTTGGGGACTGGATGTAGGTCGAGTTTGACCGAACCAGGATAAAATCTTGTGTTCTTTTTGTGTTTGCTTTGAGATTTGCAAAATCCTTCAATATTCCGCAGAAAGTTATAAAAGCACTATTCACCCCCCCTCTAGTGCTCGTTGCCTCGATCCTAGTGCACTTTCATTTGGTATCAGAGCACAGGTTTGCTATTACTTTGATTTGACCATCATCTAGCATGGCAACTACAACATTTCAGCACAAAGAAGGAAGCTCCTCTGTTCGTCCTCCTCTCTTCGACGGAACACGCTATGGATACTGGAAAGTAAGAATGACAATATTCCTGCAATCCATGGATCTCGATAACTGGAGAGTTGTTTCAGAAAAGTACCAAACTCCATCTACTGATTTCAGCCGATGGACCGATGATGAAAAGAAGACTGCTTCACTTAATGCCAAGGCAATGAATGCCTTATATTGTGGCGTTGACAAGGTAGAGTTCAATCGCATCTCTCAATGCTCTACAGCTAATGAAATCTGGCATACTCTTCTCGTAACCCACGAAGGTACGTCAAAGGTAAAGGAATCTAAAATTGCTTCTTTAGTTCATAAATTTAAATTGTTCAAAATGAATCAAAATGAATCTATATCGGACATGGTAACTAGAATGACCGATATAACTAACACTTTGAAATCCCTTGGAAAAGAATATTCACAAGTGGATTTAGTCAGAAAGATTCTAAGGTGTTTAACTCCTGAATGGGAGAGAAAAACCACTGCTATTGAAGAAGCAAATGATCTCAATACTCTTACTCTTGAAGACTTAGTTGGTAACCTAATGGCATATGAGGTCCAACTTCAAGACAGACAAGAAGAAGAGCCTAAAAAGAAGTCTCTTGTTTTTAAGGCTACTTCTGACTCAGAAAATTCTGAAGAAGATGAAGATGAAGATATTGCCCTCATCACAAGGCAATTCAGAAGATTCATCAAAAAGGGAAGATTTCAAAGAAAGGCAAAGAAAGCATATTCTTTCATTCCCAATGAAGTAAAGTGCTTTAACTGCAAAAAGGCAGGACATATCAAGAAAGATTGTCCTCTTCTCAAATTCAAGCCCAAGGACCAATTCAAGAAGAAAAAGGCATTTCAAACATGTTGGGATGATAGTGACTCCTCTTCCGATGAAGAATCAAATGAAGAAGTCGCCAACATGTGTTTTGTAGTACAAGAAGATTCGGTAAGTCAATTTGACTATGATGAGTTATTTGAAGCATTTAATGATTTATATGCTAAATTTAAGAGTCTTAGTTCTAAAAATAAAGAGTTAAAAACTGAAAATTTAACTCTTGACTCTCAAAATAAAGTGTTACTTCAAGAAATAGAAGATCTCAAGAAGGAAAATTCTTGCCAAGCACTTGAGATAAAAGAAATTGGAGTTAGAACCAATCTCTTACAAAAAGAAATATCTAGTCTTAAAGAAAAGTCAAATGATCTTCTTTCTATAGTGACCAAATTCACAAATGGTCAAAAGAATCTAGAAAAACTTCTTGGTTCTCAAAGATGCTCGGTTAATAAAACTGGATTGGGATATAGCTTCTTTGATACTCAAAATAGACCAAACTATGTGGTGAAAAATCAAAGACATTATTCTCAACCTTTCGTTCATAAAACTAAATTTTCTAGTTCTAATAGAAATGCATCTAGAAATGTTTATTCTAAATCCTTTTATAGAAAGAATACTTATTATCAAAGGAAACCAAAATCCAAATGGATATGGGTTCCTAATACTAACTCTCATGGACCCGAAAATAGAAAGGGGTCAAATGCTCTGTTTTCTGATTTTGTTGTAGGTACACAACATAAGGAGCAAATGAATATTGGACAGCGGTTGTTCCAAACATATGACTAGAAGGCCGGAGTTATTTTCCACCCTCCAAAATAAGGATGGAGGAACCGTCACCTTTGGTGACAATAACAAGGGAAAAGTGATAGGTATTGGTAATATTGGTAATCCAAAATTTCCCTTGATAGAAAATGTTCTTTTAGTAGATGGTTTAATGCATAATTTAATATCTATTAGTCAATTATGTGATAAAGGTTTTCATGTTTCTTTTGAAAATGATTTATGCTTAATTTCTGATTTTCAATCTAAAAAGATCATTTTTAAAGGTAAAAGAAGAAACAATGTGTATGAACTATATCTAGATGAATTACCCTCTTTTAATGAAAAATGTCTTATTGTTTCAAATGAAATTCAATGGTTATGGCACAAGAGACTTGGACATGTTAATTTTAAAATTATTTCAAAATTATCCAAGAATGATCTTGTAAGAGGCCTACCTAGAATACCATATAAAAAGGATCACTTATGTGATGCTTGTCAAAGGGGTAAACAAATCAGGAGTTCTTTTAAAGCTAAAGATATAGTTTCAACAAAACGTCCTCTTGAACTTTTACATTTAGATCTATTTGGACCATCTAGAATTCAAAGTTTGAATGGTAGCAAGTATGCTTTTGTTATAGTAGATGATTATTCTCGGATTACATGGGTGATTTTTCTAAAAAGCAAAAATGATGCTTTTTTAGAATTTTCTAAACTTTGTAGAAGAATTACAAATGAAAAATCTACATCTATTATTAAAATTCGTAGTAATCATGGTGGTGAATTTGAAAATGAATCTTTTCTTAAGTTTTGTGATTTACATGGTATATCTCACAACTTTGCTTTTCCTAGAGCAGCTCCACAAAATGGAGTTGTTGAAAGAAAGAATAGAACTTTGCAAGAATGTGCTAGAACCATGCTTCAAGATAAAAATTTACCAAAATATTTTTGGGCTGAAGCAATTAATACAGCATGTTATGTCTTAAATCGTGTTCTTATTCGACCAATCTTACATAAAACATGTTTTGAATTGTATTATGATCGTATACCAAAGATCTCATATTTCAAAATTTTTGGTAGTAAATGTTTCTTGTTAAATACCAAAGATAATCTTGATAAGTTTGATTCAAAATCAGATGAATCAATATTTCTTGGATATTCTTCTAGAAGTAAAGCATATCGTATTTTCAATAAAAGAACATCTTGTATTGAAGAATCTCTACATGTTGCATTTGATGAGAATTGTGAGCAGGTTATACCTCTAAGCGAAGAAGAAGAAGCAATACTTCAAGAAGAACCCTTGATAGAGAGTACTTCTCAAGAAAATATTCCTCTTCAACCGGTTTGGAAAGAAGTTCCTAATCATCCACATGAACAAGTTATTGGTGAAATAAAGAGTGATGTCCAAACTAGAAGGCAGTTAAAAAAATATATTGCAAATGTTGCTTTCATATCTAAATTAGAACCAAAGAATATCAATGAGGCATGTGATGATGAATTTTGGCTTTTGGCCATGTCTGAAGAACTTAACCAATTTACTAGGAATGATGTTTGGGATCTAGTTGATAGACCAAAGGATCATCCAGTAATTGGAACAAGATGGGTCTTCCGAAATAAGCTGGATGAAAATGGTGAAGTCATTCGTAACAAAGCAAGGCTATAATCAAGAAGAAGGCATAGATTTTGATGAAACCTATGCACCAGTGGCTCGATTAGAGTCAATTCGTATGATGCTTGCTTTTGCTAGTTACATGAACTTCAAGTTATATCAAATTGATGTTAAGAGTGCATTTTTAAATGGACACATCAATGAAGAAGTTTATGTAGAGCAACCCCCAGGCTTTGAAAATGAGAAATATCCAGAAAAGGTCTCCAAATTGAAAAGAGCTTTGTATGGACTCAAACAAGCACCAAGAGCGTGGTATGAAAGACTACGAAATTTTCTAGAACAATCTGGTTTTTCCATTGGTCGGGTAGACTCCATTTTATTTATTAAAAATCTTAATTCAGATATTCTTATTGTGCAAATTTATGTTGATGACATAATATTTGGTTCTACTAATGATTCTCTTTGTAAAGAATTTGCTAAGGCTATGCAGGAAGAGTTTGAAATGAGCTTGATGGGCGAATTAAACTACTTCCTTGGACTTCAAATAAAGCAAACTGAAGAAGGAATCTTCATCAATCAGGGTAAGTATACAAAAGAACTTCTCAAGAGATTTGGGATGGACTCATCGAAATCAAGAAGGAATCCTATGAGTACAACTACTTCTCTTGATAAAGATGAAAATGGTAAAAGTGTAGATACTAAGCTCTACAGAGGTATGATCGGATCTCTATTATACTTAACTGCTAGTCGACCTGATATTATGTTTAGTGTTTGTATGTGTGCAAGATTTCAAGCTAATCCAAAGGAATCTCATTTAACTGCAGTAAAACAAATTCTTCGTTATTTGAAAGATACTTCAGATTTCGGTTTGTTTTACCCAAAATCATCTTCCTTTGATTTAGTTTCATATAGTGATGCAGATTTTGCAGGAAGTAAATCTGATCGCAAGAGTACTAGTGGAACTTGTCATTTCTTGGGAAATTCCTTAGTCTCTTGGTTTAGTAAAAAGCAAAATTCAGTATCACTCTCAACAACTGAAGCTGAATATATAGCGGCTAGTTTAGCATGTTCACAAGTACTTTGGATGAAACAGACCTTAAAAGATTTTGGTTTGAATTACTCCACAACAACTATTTATTGTGATAACACTAGTGCTATAAATCTTTCGAAAAATCCTATTCAGCACTCAAGAACTAAGCATATTGAAGTCAGACATCATTTTTTAAGAGATCATGTGTTAAAAGGAGATATTTCGTTAAATTTTATTTCCACTAAAGAACAACATGCCGATATCTTCACTAAACCTCTTAAAAATGAAGATTTTATGAGAATTAGGAGAGAACTAGGTATTTGCTTGTTTTTGGATTTATAAAAATGCTGATTTTTGAATAAAATCTCAAAATCGCACTATATTAGTCGACCGATAAAATTCTAGTCGACTGGTGTTTTATATTTTGGAATGTATCGCACCATATTAGTCGACCGATATATTTCTAGTCGACTGATGATATTTTTAGAATATGTCGCACTTTTTTAGTCGACCGATAAAGTTTTAGTCGACTAAATTTTTTTTTAAAAATTTAAGTGAAGGGACCCGACACCCCTTGGATTTGTTTTTTAAAAACCCATTTTTAAAGAGGCATCGTTTCACTTCGTACCTTTTCATTTTTTTTTTAAAAAAAAATGAAACCCTTAAACCAAAAACCCCTCTTTCTCTTTTGCCTCTCTCTCTTCCGAAAAACCCTCGGAGTGCCGTTCGACTCCATCATCGCCGGGATTTTCTTACCGTAACAGGGAGACGCCGGAATCTTGTGGCCCTGATCTTCAAACGCCAGAATCCTCTTGTAGTGACTGGCGCATCTTCAAAAATACGCCAGAACTCTCTTGCCGTGACAGTGTATTACCGGAATCCTCTTATGGCCGACCTCTCCTCGCCGTCAGCCACCGCATCGTCCTTCATTTTTTGATCGCCGGAAAGCTTTTTCCCTTTGCCGACGTCATTTGGAAGCCGACATTTTGGTAACCATGCCTCGTACGAAGTCTGCATCTGCAAAAGGTTTAGGTTCTCCTCCTCCTACACCTACTTCAAGACATGGTTTTTCACTAAGATTACTTCGCAATCCTCTTCTCTATGACACTTTTGGATCAATTTCTGCACTACCTATTTTACCAGGCCGAAATGTTCTATTTCACTTGTTTTCTCGTTACAAAATAAGAGAATTATTTCCTGGTATTTCACATCTTTTTGATGCTTGTGCAGACACCCTTCACTATCCTTTTCTTATTCACTTGTTTTACACGAATTTACAAATGAATCATGAAACTGGAGTTTTGTCTTCTCTTGTTCGTAATGTTGAAATCGAGTTTGATTCGAAATTACTTGTTGAAATTCTTGAAATTCCACCTTCAGACACTCTTTTCAACACTATTGAATTGAATGATGAAAGAGTTTTTGAACAAATTCTTCTTCCAGAAGCACCTCACTGCCCTCCTTTCAAAAATACTAATCTTCAAACTCGTGCACGCATTGCTGGACGAATCCTTGCCCACAATGTTCTATCCAAAACTGGTTCTTTTGATTATTATTCCATAGATCTATCTACGGCTCTTTATGTTTTATTTGGAAATATTTCTGTCAACTGGGCCAATGTATATTTTACAAACTTGTGGAAACAAAAACCATTTCTTCCTTATGGTTGTCTGTTAACCCGTATTTTTAGACATTTCAAAGTTCCTTTAACAAATGAAAAATACATTGAGCAAAAAGAGTTCTTTGATCAAACAATTTTTAAAAGAATGAAAATTAAATATCTGCCTCCCTTAAATGTTGATCAAACTGAACCATCTGATCCTAATGAACCATCTATTTCTGAACCTTCACCTTCTGCGACACCTTCATCTCATGCAAAAAGAAAGAAATTTTCGATAAATCAAGACCATGATGAAGTTATGCAGAGACTGGAAGCATTGGAGCTGCATCAACACACCTTTCGTGAAGATGTGACTCAACAACTTGCTTCAATTCAGAAGGATGTAACTGCCATTAAGGATTTGCTAAACTCTCTTTTCTGATCTTTGATCTTTGAAAAACTTACTTTATGGGTTGTAATATTTTTAAACTTATATCTCTCTTTTGCTTATGCTATTTTTGCCCTTACTCTTTTTGATTCTGACAAAGGGGGAGAAAAAGATAAAGATAGCATTACATTGAAATTGCAGGAGATCTTGAGAAAAAGATGATAGCAATTACATTACAGGAGATCTTGCATGAGAAATGCAAAATTAAGAGAAAAAGAAAGCTTTGAATAAATGCATTTCTAAATACATGAAGAAATGATGAATGGAAATGCAAACCAATCAATATGTGATATATGTGTTTTAAATGTGCTAACTTTTAATGTTTTGCAGCATATTGATAGGGGGAGTAAAATCTCCATCTATGCATCTAAATGCTTCATCTTTGATTAAGTTTGTCATCATCAAAAAGGGGGAGATTGTTACGACAATGAAGCCATACAAGATACTTCAAGTACAAGGTTTTGATGAAGAGCAAGTAGAATCAACTGCATTTCAGCTAAGGCTATGAAGAAATTGAAGAATTCAGTGAAGAATCCTTGAAGACTAGTGTGCAAATGTTTAATTCATTAAAAGTCTTAGATTCTTGTAAGAGCCTTACTTAGAGTGCATATTTAGGTTGCATTTCACCTTAAAAGTCTTTAGAAAAACTTTTCTAAAAGAAACTCTTTTGAAAATCTTTTTAGAAAACTCTTTTCTTAAATTTTCATGTTTATTAGTCGACCAATAGACTTATCAGTCGACTAATCCTTTCGCGCCATATTTTCTAAAAAGTCATTTTTGTCAAATTAGTCGACCGATGATTTTTCAGTCGACTGAACAGAACATGTGTTTTCTGTAAAATTAGCAGCAGTCGACTAATGATTTTTCAGTCGACTGAACAGAACATGTGTTTTCTGTAAAATTTAGCAGCAGTCGACTAATGCTTTTTATCAGTCGCCGAACAGAATGTTTGTTTTTCAGAAGTTTTTAGCAGCAGTCGACTAAAAGGTTTTTCAGTCTACTGATGATATTATCAGTCGACTAACTTTTCTCCAGTCGACTAAGTTTCAAAAGTTCAGATTTTCAAACGGATCGATTAACAGCTCAGTCGACCGACGATAACTGTCAGTCTACTAATAACTAACTATTAGTCGACTAACTGATGTTTCAGTCGACTAATTTTGCCGTTTTCCTGAAACTTCAAAAAAGGCGTGTCTTTTCATTTTTCAAACGTTTTGATCGTTCAAAATGGACAGTTTTGACACCCTTTCATACTCTCAACGTATGGAATCTTTTAACTATAAATATGAGTGCATTCTACACTCAAAACATGAAAATTCAATAGAATTATATTGAATTACTTCTTGCTTTTCACTCCTATCCATTCAAGTATTTGTTTTCTCACTCACGTGATACTTTCACTTCAGTTTTTCACTCAAATCACTTTGAGAGATAGTGAATTCGTGAGTAGAGTATTTCAACAACCTCAAAAGCTAATTGCATTTCATTTGCATTCAAAAGGAAGGCTCATAGGTTGTATTGTAAGTTGTTATTTCTTTTGTGTAAAAAGAAGGACTCCTTGGTGTAAAAAAGTTGTTTGCTTTCAGTGGGATTGTTACTGAAAGTGGGACCGGTTATAGTCTGTGTGATCTTTTAGTTTACAAGGTTGATAGTGGAAAATCTCAAGCGTGTTTTGCTTGGGGACTGGATGTAGGTCGAGTTTGACCGAACCAGGATAAAATCTTGTGTTCTTTGTGTGTTTGCTTTGAGATTTGCAAAATCCTTCAATATTCCGCAGAAAGTTATAAAAGCACTATTCACCCCCCCCCTCTAGTGCTCGTTGCCTCGATCCTAGTGCACAGCCACTGCACTCACATCTCATCACCTATACCCCTTTCTGTACACTTTTATACTCCTATGTTGGTAGTTTATTCGACTGATAAGCTGAATGTCAGTTTTGAAGTTGCATGGACGTTTGAGATTCATAATCTCTCTGATATCTAATGTTCTAGATGTTGCACCCTATGATGATCTGGGTTTGGTCTTGGAGATCGGTATATAAGAATTTCCTAACTCACCATAAGCACATTACCATCCACAGTACTTGTGTTATCTAGGCTCCTCCCTCAGCACACACCCAATACTTATTCCACTTGTATCATGCTCCATTTATTGCATTCTCACTATATCATTATGCACTGCCGCAACACATATATCACATACAACAACCCTTGCTGTCACCACTACCAAAAACCAGCACCATCTTCCGTTAATAGGAGCCGGTTCACTGATGAACTAGTCTTCATCAAACCATCATTACGGTTCATCCTAACACCCACTGTTACCCGACTGCTGCACCTCTTTAGCTGCATATTCATCATCAACAGCAGCTAAACACTCCCTGCCTTGTAAATTCATAGTTCCTGTGCACTTCAATGCATATCTTTGGTGAACTTCTTTTTGCCTGCATGATTTCTATATAACATACATGTGCATTTACTGCATAAGGTTATGGATTCTCGACATTCATTATCGCATTACAACTCATTTTTGTAGATGATAACTTGTGTTAGTCGGCACTTAAGTAAATAATGATTTAGTTTAACAATATCTACATTGTGTTATGTCTTTTTTTTTTTTCATTTCCCCATTTTTGCATATATGTCCACTATCATTCTTACATGAGCACCTCATCAATTAACATCTATATATATGTGTGCAAATTTTCCTTCTCTTTTCATACTAACCCAGTTGTTTTGCAGGAAATATGTGGAAAATGCTATTATTTGGAGTTGTAAATTTGATTATATATGTTGTAATAGCTATATTTGAATGAGAATTTATGTTTCCTACTTTAGATAGAATGAATGAGCATTGTAAATATCATGAATTACTTGTTTTCATGTATTTTTGCTTTTATTTCTCAAATTTTCACAATGGTGAAACACGAATGACACGTGCACCATTTCGTAGGAGGTAAATTAATCCTAAGTTGATGATTTACATCAACGGCCATAGTCGAGATGTAAACAAGACTTACTGTTTTTATCTCTTATAAAATAACATTGGATCCATAGTAGATCCATTTTTAAAAATTCATCATATTTTTCTTAAATATCTTCTTCTTTTATCAGAATTTAACTTAAAATTAACTCAAAATATATACCAATGGCCATAGTCAGGGTATATTGAGGGTTCATTTCATTTTAAATTCTATAAAAGCACCAAAATGTATTTCATTCTTTTCTTGAATTTAAAAATAGATTATTATATAATACATTCAATGACCATAGTCAAGAATGTATTATATCTTTAATCTTATTTCAATTCACTTAAAGAATGAAATAGCTTTTTTCAAATTCCAATTTCAAAATTCTTTAAATACATTCATCATTTAGGATAGAATTGCATCAATATTTTCAAAATTTCTTTTCAAAAACCCAAGTGATTTTGAACATCTTTCTTCAAGCTTCTATTTCTATTCCAATTCTATCTCAATTTCAAAGTCCAATTTGACTTTGGAATTTCAAAACCATTTTTCAAAAAAACTCCAAAATTTCAATTCAATTCAAAAATTCAATTTCAAAGTTCTATTTAAACTTTGAAATCTTTGATTCACTCTCAAATTCATCTTCTTATCTTCAAATTCAAAACCACAGTTCGAGATTGATTCTGAATCTCAAAAGCTTTACCTTTCCTAAATTTTAAATTCAATCTGGATTTCCAAAACCCAGATCCATATTCAAAAGTCCCATTTGGACTTTCAAAGTCCAAATCCAAAGTTAAATCTCAACTTGGATCCAGATTTCCAAGTATGAATCTCACTTCACCTTGGATCTTAGGCTTCAGATCCAAATTCCAAATTCTAGGATCCAGAATCCCATTCTACTTTGGATCTCAGACTTCAGATCCAACTCCATTCTAGGATCCAGAACTCAAATTCCCCTTTGGATCTCAGACTCTAGATCCAATTCCATTCTAGGATCCGAAACCCAATTCTACTTTGGATCTCAGACTTCAGATCCAGTTCCATATTAGGGTTCAGAGTCCAATTCTACTTTGGATCTAAAACTTCAGATCCAAATCCATTCTAGGATCCAGAACCCAATTTTACTTTGGATCTCAGACTTCAGATCCAAAATCCATTCTAGGATCCAGATCTCCATTCTACATTGGATCTCAGATTACAGATCCAAATTCCAATTCTAGGATCCAGAATCCAATTCTACTTTGGATCTCAGATTTCAGATCCAAAATCCATTCTTTAGGATCCAGAACCCAATTCACTTTGGATCTCAGACTTTAGATCCAAATCTATTCTAGGATCTAGAATCCAATTCTACTTTGGATCTCAGACTTTAGATCCAAAACTATTCTACGATCCAGAATCCAATTCTACTTTGGATCTCAGACTTCAGAGCCAAATCCGTTCTAGGATCCAGAAACCAATCTCATCTTGGATCTCAGATTTCAGATCCAAAATCCATTTTCTAGGCTTCAGTATCCAATTCCATCTCAGATCTCCAATTCTTAAATCCAATTCCCATTTTCAAACTCTAAATTCAGAATCCAAATTTTGATCTCGATTTAAAATCCAGACTTTGGATTCAAATTTTATCTCAAATTCCCAACTTTCAAATCAATCTTACTTCTTAAATTCTACTTTGATTTCAAACATTTTACTCTGATTTCAAAGCTTCAAAAGCTAGAATTCAATTCAATTTTCAAAATATTCATCCAAAATTCTAAATTCAAAGTCCATTTATGACTTTGAAGATTTCTTTCTTCTTCTTTTATCTCAAACTTCAAAATCATCTCTTTCCAAATCTAGATTTATTTTCCCAAGCTCTTGATTATTTCCAAAAAAACTTAGAACTTTAAATCTTAAAGTTCTAAGTTAGAAAACATTTCTTCACTACTATCATCAGATTCATCTCAGAAATACTTGAGAATTTTTCAAATCATTTTCGAAAAGAGCATACATCCTTGCATTTGCACAAGCATGATTCTTTGTGCATCTAGACTTAGGATAAATACTTAGATAATTTCTTAGCAAAATAAAAGGCATAAAATTCGACCCTTGGTTCGATTACCCGTGAACGGTCGAACCTCGTACCGACGAGCGGATCCCGTCTCCCAGTTTTCCCGCAAATATTTCAAAAACGGAGGCGAGTTATTTTCTTTTCAAAATTAAGGTCAAGTGAGACCACGCAAAAGAGTTCCTCTTCTCTTTTTCTTTCTTTCTTTTCTCTTCTCTCTTTCTTTTCTGTCTTTTATTTTTCTCCCTTCAAAAAGGAGGAAAATAGGGGTTAGAAAAAGGAAAAGAGAAGAAAGAGAGAGAAAGATACACGAGAGGAAAAATTTTGCGATGATCACAGTTTTGGCGACCGTGATGGGACTCGTCTCCGTCCGGTCGAATTATGCCTTTTCTTTTTCTTTGACATTATCTAAGTCTTTATTCTTCAAAATGTCAGCTATATTTCCATGCAAACCTTAGGGGCCTAGATTTTGTCCTAAGCTGACATCATTGCATATAGGATTTAAGTATGGTTTGGTAGGACCATATTGAGGAGATTATTCCATGCTCACATTAGACTTAGGTCTTAAGTACAACTCTCCTCAATTCTAAGGATTGAATGCAAAACAATGTATGCAAGTGTATGCTTCTCTTCATTTTAATCTATCTCTTTAGGACTTGCATTAGAGCCATTTGATTTCTTGCATGTTGAGCATATTTTGAAAACCTCCTTACCTACATTGTCCCGGTCTTCACGTTGTTGGGCTGTCTCACTGAACCATAGTTCGGGAGAGAGCCTCACAACTGGACCACTTATTTGGGTTTGCGCCCCCCTACCACGTACCTAAGGGCCATAGTCCGAGGTATATCGGTAGGTGCTCAAGGATGTTGGGAAGCCATTACTTTAGAACCGAAAAAATATTTCTACGCCACGTACTTCGAGCTTTGGCTTGAGTATATCGGTGTATCTTGATTAGAATCAGATGATCTGAACCCTAGAGTTAGGATTAAGGTCCTACAAGCCATTTCAAAATATTGCATTTAGAGTCAGCCTCTAGGGAGTGTTGTTTATGCATCCTTGTTTGTATATCTATGATTGTATGATATTTTTTTATATTCCCTATATTTTCCAAAACCTTAGGTATATATTATTCAAAATTTCCTCCTTGTTTTAAAACTCAGGTGTATTCTCCTTTTTCTTCTCTTAATTCCTTCTAATTCTTTTTTTATCCTGCCTGCAATTCTTCAAATTTTTTTCTTTTCTATATTCTATTCCTTACCCTTATTTACAATAAAACATCTTTTGTCAGGATATGTCCTTTTCAAAAATTTTATTCACATTTTACTTGTCTATCCTTTTTCAGAAAAACAGTGCGGTTGTCGCAAATTTTGGTGACAACCCGATCCCTCGTAATGGGATGTTTTCATTTTCAGATTATGATTTCCTCCTTTATTAAAAATTTTTCTTCCTAGATCTTTTCTAAAAAAACCATTTATGCTCTACAGAGAGCATCGGCGCTATCAGTTGAGTCAGGCAAAGCTCAGAGATTACACTGCTCTAACATCCCAGTTACAAGCAGAAAGAGTAAGGAATGAATTCTCAAAAATCTGTCAGAAAGGGAGTTCAGGACAGCAAAAGTGAGATCGATCCCGCGATATACCAATTATTCAAAAAGATGATGGTTGAGATCTTGTCTGAACAAGCTGAAGCCAATTGCGGAAAAGCTCCCACAGAAGGAAAGGCACCCGTCACTTTCCCCATGATAGAACACGGCAATATCGATATAGGAAATTCCAAAGCCAGCAGGAGCAGCAATCAAGGCAACCAGGGCAGCAACTTGAGAGAGCATAAAAGCCAGATTGGGAAATATTGTGAAAACCATGATAGACCTCTTAAATACAGTCCTCAACAAAGAGACAAGAAGCAAGAAGAACCAAAGCGCAAGGATTGGAGCAAGGGTAGAGATTTCACTCCTTTGGATGAACCGCTCGACAAAGTCCTCGAATACATGTTGTCTAGCGGATTACTCAGGCTCCCAAAAGCCGCCAACCCTTCCATAATCATGGGAAAATATATAGACCACTTCTGCGGATATCATCGAGTAACAAGGCATGACACTGAACATTGCTTTGACTTCAAGAATATAGTTCAAGACTGCCTTGATAAGAATCTCTTTGTCAAAAATAAAGAAGAAAAGCATCCAAATCTCCCAAACATGCAAGCTCAGTCCAGCTACCAGGCAGGGGTCAGCACTCGGCAGAAGTCAAGCAAGCCGAAGAAAGCAAAGCATGAAGGTTGGGGTTATGATCGTCAGCTTACCCCTCTAGGTCAGCCGATCGAAGAAGTTCTCCAATACCTGCTTGAGAAAGAAATGATCAAACTCCCAAAGCAGGATGATCCCTCTGTCACCAAAGGGAAATGGAAGAATCGCTTTTGCAAGTTTCATCGAGCGAGGGGGCATGACACGAAGCGCTGCTTCGTCCTCAAAAACATTGTGCAGGACTACATTGATAAAGAGCTTCTGGTACCAGAGGAAGGAGAAGAGCATCCTGCATTTTCAGCCGAACCTTTTTCAGACCAATTAGAGAATTGAGAATGCCAAGAGTTTTTCGCTTTCATCCCTTTCTGTCAGTCGCTTTGTAGGGGCAAGTCAGCCCAATCTTTGTGACCTAGCATACTTGTAAATATTCAGTTCTGTTATCAAACTTTTGCTTATAAATGAAGTGTCGATTTTCTTTATATCCTTGATATTCAATACTTTCTTCTTTTTGCTATATTGAGGCATTACATTTCTTTTTCAAAATGCGGGACAATCCTGACATCATTCATGAGAGAAATGATATTACCTATGAGGGTCTTTTTAAAATCATGAAATTTTTAGTTCAAATATTTTATTATAACCTTTTTTTTTCAAAGATCAATCCTTGTGTTGATCATATTTTTCTACAAATTGATTTCAAATCATTGCATTTCAAAGATCAACCCTTGTGTTGATCATATTTTCTGAAAATTGATTTCAAATTATTGCATTTCAAAGATCAACCCTTGCGTTGATCATATTTTCCAAAAATTGACTTCGAATCATTACATTCGATCAACCCTTGTGTTGATCATATTTTCTAAAAATTGGTTTTGAACCATTGCATTCAAAGATCAACCCTTGTGTTGATCTCATTTTCAAAAATTTGATTTCATTATATTCAAACATCAATCCTTGTGTTGATTATATTTTCTAAAAAAATTGATTTCAAATCGTTACATTCAAAGATCAACCCTTGTGTTGATCATATTTTCTAAAAAATTGATTTCGAATAAATGCATTCAAAGATCAACCCTTGTGTTGATCATATTTTCTAAAAATTGGTTTCGAATCATTACATTCCAAGATCAACCTGCGTGTTGATCATATTTTCTAAAAAAATTGATTTCGAACCATGGCATTCAAAGATCAACCCTTGTGTTGATCATATTTTCTAAAAAATGATTTCAAATCATTACATCCAAATATCAACCCTCGTGTTGATCATATTTTCTAAAAATTGGTTTTCAAATCATTGCTTCAAAAAATTAACCCTCATGATGATCTCTCATGAATGATCCCCTTTCAAAAGATCGGCTCTCGCAGTTAATCTTTCTTTCCAAAAATGATTTTCCCATCTTTCATTTTAAAGATCCCACATGCAGGCAGGATCAAACTCTTTTTCTCAACTTTTATCAACCTTTTGTTTATCTATCTTTATCAGTTTTATCAATTTTTATTTATTTTCATTATTCATCCATTTTATTAATTCTTCTTGATTCTTATTTTCAAAATCTTGCCCTTTCAGGTTAAGGGATAAACCTGATGCCTCTTTCCCATGAGGTATTTCTTTTTTCTTCTTTTTCTTTCTTTCTCCCCCCCTTTAGGTTAAGGGATAAACCTGAAACCTCATCCTACGAGGTCCTTCTTTCTTCAGGATAAGGGATAGTCCTGAATGTCTTTTCTCTTTTAAAGCTTCATTAATCTCTGCTAAATCTTTTTCTTCATCCAATTTTATTAATTTTATTTCCTTAATTAAATTTTAATTCTTCCAAATTCTTTATCAAAGCTTTTTCATCAGCTTTTGCCTAAATTTTGTTCTTTTCCCATTCAGGATAAGGGATAATCCTGAAACCCCTCATAGGAGCAACAATGCTACCTGTAAGAATTCTTTTACAAAGATAAAATTTTCATAAAATTTTCTTGATTCTTCTCTTTTGTCAAAATCTTCCATCAATTTCTATCCTTCTCAGATTTTATTTCCTCCTTAGTCGAGATAAGGGGGGCAATCGGATCATATACAAATAAATTCAGTCCTCTAAATGGTCATTCTCAATCTCAGGTCCGGTCCTCGCACTGGCAAATTTTCAAAACTCAATCTCTTGATTAAAAACCTTTTTGTCAAAAACCCGAGTTTCCACTCGGACTTATCCCTCTATTCTTTCATTCAAAGTTCTGAGTTCCGACCAGGACTTCCTTTTGAATCCAATCCTCGCATTGGAAATCAATCATTTCTTAGAAATCTGAGTTCCAACTCGGGTTTTTCCTCTATTATTTTTCGGTCAAAGTTCTGAGTTCCGACCAGGACTTTCTTTTGAATCCAATCCTCGCATTGGAAATTCACCATTTCCTTAGAAATCCGAGTTCCAACTCGGGTTTTTCTTCTATTATTTTTCGTTTGAAGTTCTGAGTTCCGACCAGGACTTCTTTTGAATCCAATCCTCGCATTGGAAATCCATCATTTCTTTAGAAATCCGAGTTCTAACTCGGGTTTTCCCTTTATTATTTTTTGGTCGAAGTTCTGAGTTCCGACCAGGACTTCCTTTTGAATCCAATCCTTGCTTTGGAAATCAATCATTTCTTTAGAAATCCAAGTTTCAGCTCAGGTTTTTCTTCTATTATTTTTCGTTCGAAGTTCTGAGTTCCAACCAGGACTTCCTTTTGAATCCAAATCCTCGCATTAGAAATCAATCATTTCTTTAGATATCCGAGTTCCAACTCGGGTTTTTCTTCTATTATTTTTCGTTCGAAGTTCTGAGTTCCGACCAGGACTTCCTTTTGAATCCAATCCTCGCATTGGAAATCAATCATTTCTTTAGAAAACCGAGTTCCAGCTCGGGTTTTTCATCTATTTAATTTCGTTTGAAGTTCCGAGTTCCGACCAGGACTTCCTTCTGAATCCAATCCTCGCATTGGAAAACAATTGTTTCTTTAGAAATTTACGTTTTTCAAAACTCGCGTTTTTCCTTATCTTTTATTTTCTTAAGATTCGAGTCCTAACTCGGACTCTCTTCTTTTTCAAAAAAATCCCAACTGCCAGGCGGGACATTCTTCCAAAATCCAGCCTTCCGGCTAATCCATTTCAAATTTCAAAAATCCAGGTTTATTCTCTTTAAAAATCCTTCTGTTCCCTTTCAGGTTAAGGGATAAACCTGATGCCTCCTGCTAACGAGGTATTTCTTCCTTTCCCCTTCAGGTTAAGGGATAAACCTGATGCCTCCTACTAACGAGGTATTTCTTTCCTTCCTTCCCAGTTCAGGATAAGGAGATAAATCCTGAAAACAGACCACACACAGTTAGGATGTGACGGTCCATTGAATTCAGAATCTCTCATCAAATTTTACTTTCCTAGCTCATCTTATTTCTCAAAATTTTCAATCATATGTTGAGCTCATTTAGAAAATCCGGTCCTCGCATCGGTAACCTTCTAAATTCAGTGTTCTGATCAAATTCTTTCATCTTTCAAAATTCAAGTTCTGACTTAAATCTGATGTATTTCCTAAAGATCCAGCATCTCGCTGGTCATGTATTTCAAAAGATCCAACACTTGTTGGGCATGTATTTCAAACGTCCCAGCCTTTTTGTTGGTTAGGTATTTCAAACGTTCCAGCTTTTGCTGGTCAGGTATTTTCAAAAGATCCAACACTCGTTGGTCACGTATTTCAAACGTTCCAGCTTTTGCTGGTCAGGTATTTCCAAAAGATCCAACACTCGTTGGTCATGTATTTCAAACGTTCCAGCTTCTCGCTGGTCAGGTATTTCAAACGTTCCAGCTTTTGCTAGTCAGGTATTTCAAAAGATCCAACACTCGTTGGGCATGTATTTCAAACATCCCAGCCTTTTGCTGGTCAGGTATTTCAAATGTTCCAGCTTTTGCTGGTCATGTATTTTCAAAAGATCCAACACTCGTTGGTCATGTATTTCAGCTCTTGCTGGTCAGGTATTTCAAACATTCCAGCTTTTGCTGGTCAGGTATTTCAAAAGATCCAACACTCGTTGGGCATGTATTTCAAACGTCCCAGCCTTTTGCTGGTCAGGTATTTCAAACGTTCCAACTTTTGTTGGTCAGATATTTCCAAAAGATCCAACACTCGTTGGTCATGTATTTCAAACGTTCCAGCTCTTGCTGGTCAGGTATTCCAAACGTTCCAGTTTTCGCTGGTCAGGTATTTCCAAAAGATCCAACACTCGTTGGTCATGTATTTCAAACATTCCAGTTTTGCTGGTCAGGTATTTCAAACGTTCCAGTTTCACTAGTCATGTATTTCAAACGTTTCAGCTTCTACTGGTCATGTATTTCAAAGGTTCCAGCTTCTACTGGTCATGTATTTCCAAAATCAAAAGATTGCAACTCAAGGTCTCATCAAAATCTATATTGAATGATTATTTCACAAAGAATTCATGAAAACTTTGCCAATTTGCTAAAAGCATTTGTTGATTCTAACTATTCTTACTCCACAAAAAGAATTTTCTCAGATTACCTCCTGTATTTCCTTCTAAAAGGTGAAACTTTTTGCGAAAAAGAGGTAAAATTCAAATCTTTTCCTGTTGATCAACCAAAAGGATGTAAGAAATGTCCTCGATATGATCAATGAAAGAAATCTTCAATGATGTTGAAAAGCCAAAAGCAAATTGATATTGATCTTGGCTATGGAGCATGTTTTAAAATGACTTTCTGGTAATCAGGCAGTGGAAATATCCTGAGCTACAAAAGAATCCACTTAATCCATATCTTCTCATTTTCTAAGCTGCAATCAAATATCCGCAAAAGGGATCTCTCAATTGTTGTCAAGATGAAGGCAAATTAAGCGAGTAGACCCCCGGGGCCAAAGAAGATTTGAAACATCTCCAAGATGACGGAGTTTGTGACGGATCCTTCCAGGGAAAGTTCTGATCACCATCGAGATGAAGGCGGATGTGATGGGCCTACCGACAAACCCTAAAAGATATTTGATTCCAGCTATCATCTAAAGACCTTTTGAGCCAATATCATATATAATCCTTGAGAGAAAGAAGGATCGAAGCATCTCCAAGATGAAGGAGTTTGTGACTTACCCTTCCCTGAAAAAGAGAAAAAAGTCAGGACATCCAAATGAAGGATGATGTGAAAAACCGAGAAAGCCCAATGACTCAAAAAGAGTGCAAAAAGATCATCGTAGGGAAAAACACCCAGATATCAAACTGCCAAAGTTGCCAAAAGTCATCTTTTCTCGTGCAAAATTCTTTTATCAATATCTCTTCATTTCCTGCTTTTATGAAATTAAGACTATTTCTTCTACTTCTCATATCAGGGAAATGGATAGCTTCCTTGAAGAAAATCATCAGTGCTAAAATTTTGAATTTGACTCTTAGAACTGAGGAGTTAACCTCATTGGAGGAAATACTCTAGGTAAAAGAGGGAATATCTTTGCACATACCTGCACATTTAGAATAAAATAAACATTCAATATCCATTTTGATGCAACCTAGCGTTGTTTATATTTCCCAAAAAGAGTTGCCTCTGAAGAAAGTATCTCTTCCTGTCCCATCACGGTTTTCTCATTGAAGAATTTTGTATGGATGACCCACTCAGGATAAGGGTAAAAAACCTGAACCATTTGCGAAAGATCATTTGATTTCAAAAGTTATTTCAGTCTCAGCAATGAGACGCCCAATTTCTTCTCCCTTTTCAAAGCTTTAGGGAACCCTATATTTCCTCCTTTCGCAAAAACCCCTTTCGGATTTGTTCATCCAAATTCCGAAGGTCCCATCGTGCTTTCTCCATTTTTTAGAAACCTGTATGGTAGATTTCCCCCACTCAGGATAAGGGTCAAACCTGAACCATTTGCGAAAGATTATTTCATTTCAAAAGCTATTTCAGTCTCAGCAATGAGACGCCCAATTTCTTCTCCCTTTTCAAAGCTTTAGGGAACCCTATATTTCCTCCTTTCGCAAAAACCCCTTTCGGATTTGTTCATCCAAATTCCGAAGGTCCCATCATGCTTTCTCCATTTTTGAGAAACCTTTATGGTAGATTTCCCCCACTCAAGATAAGGGGTCAAAAACCTGAACCATTTGCGAAAGATCATTTGATTTCAAAAACTATTTCAGTCTCAGCAATGAGACGCCCAATTTCTTCTCCCTTTTCAAAGCTTTAGGGAACCCTATATTTCCTCCTTTCGCAAAAACCCCTTTCGGATTTGTTCCTCCAAATTCCGAAGGTCCTATCGTGCTTTCTCCATTTTTGAGAAACCTTTATGGTAGATTTCCCCCACTCAGGATAAGGGTCAAACCTGAACCATTTGCAAAAGATCATTTGATTTCAAAAGCTATTTCAGTCTCAGCAATGAGACGCCCAATTTCTTCTCCCTTTTCAAAGCTTTAGGGAACCCTATATTTCCTCCTTTCGCAAAAACCCCTTTCGGATTTGTTCCTCCAAATTCCGAAGGTCCCATCATGCTTTCTCCATTTTTGAGAAACCTGTATGGTAGATTTCCCCCACTCAGGATAAGGGGTCAAAAACCTGAACCATTTGCGAAAGATCATTTGATTTCAAAAGCTATTTCAGTCTCAGCAATGAGACGTCCAATTTCTTCTCCCTTTTCAAAAGCTTTAGGGAACCCTATATTTCCTCCTTTCGCAAAAACCCCTTTCGGATTTCTTCGTCTAAATTTCGAAGGTCCCATCATGCTTTCTCCATTTTTGAGAAACCTGTATGGTAGATTTCCCCCACTCAGGATAAGTGTCAAACCTGAACCCCCTACGAGAGGTCATAGATTTCAAAAGCTATTTCAGTCTCAACAATGAGACGCCCAATTTCTTCTCCTTTTCGAAGCTTTAGGGAACCCTATATTTTCCTTCTCTCGTAAAACCCTTTTCGGATTTGTTCGTCCAAGTTCCAAAGGTCCCATTATGGTTTCTCCATTTGAGAAATCCGTATGGTAGATTTCCTATTCAGGTTAAGAGTTAATCCGGAACCTCACTTTGCAAGATATCCTCTTTTCAGGTTTGGGTTAAACCTGAGACTCGTTCCAACGAGATTCCTCGTTCTAACGAAATGTTTCCTTCCAATCCCATCATGGTTTTTTCCATCGAGGAATCCATGCTTTGTATATCCATCCAGGATAGGATCCTACATGAGCTTCATTTCACAAGACATTTTTCAAAAATGTCCCATCAAGGTCCTTATGTATTCCCTTCCTCATTCAATACACTTTTTGATATATCTTCGTTCCATCCAGGTTAAGGGCTAAACCTGAATCATTCCAAAAGAGTATCTTGTCTCACCCATGAGACCTTATCAAAATTATCATTTCCCACCATTTCAGGATTTTCATCCAAAATTCCCGTCACGATTTCCTCATCTTTTTACTCAATCATATCATCCTCGAGGATTTCGTCTCCCCAAAACCATTCAGGATAAGGTTTTAAGCCTGAGAAACCATGTTTCTAAAATAATTCTTCCACACCCAGTTCGGATCTGCTGATTGGGGCATTTTTAAAATTTAGAGAGTTATCTTTGCCACTAAGCTCGACTTTCAACCGGCTTAGTAGCAAAGAGGGGCATCTGTGAACACCCCAATTTTTTCAAAATTTTATAAAAATGACCCTTTTGCCCCTAACCCCGTTTCCTGAGAAAATCAAAGCAATTTCAAAGCTAAACTTCAGATTTTCTGAATTAAATTCCATATTGGTATATTCAAAATTTATTCCGGATCCGAATCCAGTACTTTAAATGCATATTTCCTCAAAATTCGGATCCAAACCCATTTCTGAAGAAATTTTCTCAAAATAGCTTTTTAAATTCTCAGAAAAATTCCCCTTATGTAAATATTTTAAAAAAACACAAAAAATTAGTTTTAATCTTTGTTTTCTCGCAAATCTTAAGATTTTATTCTAAAAATACAAAAAAAATGAAAGATAACACAAAAACCAAAAAAATTGGGAAAATTATGAGAAAAACAAAGGAGTGTAAAAATCGATTTTTGCTAAAAGACCTCGGAAGCCCTTTTTCATAAAAATTTGAAAACCGAAGGGGGTCTTTTGCAAAAACCTTTTAGGGTTTTTCCTTCCTAAGGAAAAAGAGGAAAAGATAGCCGCCCCCCTCTCCATTTCTCTCTTCACTCTCTCTCTCTCCCGATTCTCTCCTTCGGAAACCCTCATTCTTGGTTTCCATTCACAAACCTCCAGAACCCTCCATCGTCACGGCCACTGGCCTCAGCCCATCATCTCCAACCGATTTCAATCCCGAAGCTTCTCCTTCCTCCTTAAAAGAAGCACAAAGGGGAATGTTTCGGGCATCGCCTCTCACCCCACCATCGCTCTCTCCTTCCTTCAACGCTTCCCTTCATCGTCTTCACCTTCCCCTTTGTATTTTCTACACTCCTCTGGTGTTTCCCCTCTCCAAGCAAAAACCGAAGGTATCTACAGGGGATCGCAAGGGCAGACTTCAGCATCCATCAACTTTATCCATCTTTGACCTCCCCATTGCCTCCTTCTTCCTTCTTCCCATCCATTTTCCACCCTTTCCCCTTTCTCTTTCCCTCAGAAGATCGCCTCTTCACCCCCGCACCTCTCTTCAGCAATCTGTTATCACCCCTGCATCCTCTTCATCTTCTCACGCCTTTCCTGCGATCTACTTCTCCTCTACGCTACCGAAGGAGGCTTTCCTCTAATCCCCCTGTGAAAATCCATTTTCCATTACCCTCTTTCCTCCCTCTGACCCTTCTTATTCCTTTCCCTTCTTACTACTCCCTTGGTTTTTCCCGTTTGATCGAAAGGAAGCCGACTTCATCCTGCGGCAGCATTCAAAAGCAATGCCTCTGCCCTCCAAATAAGAAGTTTCCAGCATGGTAAACATTCTCCTTTCTTTCTGATTTCCTAATTTTCTTGCATTTTCCTTTTCTTTATTCTGTTATTTATTTTCTTTTCCAAGCATCCATGGTGATGTTGGTTTGCATATAGCAAATCAAACCACTCCAGATGCAACAGCAAACATGAATCCTCTGATTCCTACATTCTTTTACATATCTATCTTTTGCAATTGTATTATTGAATAGAATAAGATCTATCGGTACCTTCCCAGTTTATTTAACTCTTAACTTCTGGCAATTTGTTACATTCATCTCCTTCATCTGAGTGTTTTTCTGTAGATTACTATGGATTTGCTTTCAGTATTTGTTAACATCCTTTTCGCACCTGCTTCTGACATCCCTTGTGCCTTGTTTGGTTGACATCTCCTTCTTATAATATGTTGTTGTATGATATGAGCATCCATGTATCTAAGGTTGGTCGGATCCCCCAATAGATCAAAGTTCGTCAGGTTTGTATAGGATTCATCCCAGCACTCGATTTGGGTACATGATGCATTCAAGGTGGGAAAAAATGTGAAATCCTTACCTATCACTACCAAGAAATGTTTTACCAGATCATGAGAGTCTTGTTTGATCTGCTGAAGAAATCCCCCCCCCCCCCCATCGACCTGAACACTTGGTGCCTTACCTTGTATAATTCAATAAAGTGCTTGTGGTAATAATCCCTATTTTAGTTGCTTATTGAGAAGGCCTGATGAAGTTTGGCCCAATGTCTTTGTGTAGTTACAGTTCCTAGTTTCTAACTTTGAGACATCAAGGTTGTCGCTGGTAGATTGATATTACAAAGCGTATGGTGGCATCAACTACAGTAATCAACCTCCAGCCTTTAACATATGTTACAGCAGCAAACAGTCAGAGTTTAACACCTGCGGCAAATGGCATTCACGATCCCCCATGTTATGCAGATTTCAAATTTTTTTTTTTTGTATATTAATTTTTGTCTTCTTTGTGCCATCATTAATTACTATTCATGTCTAGCCATCTTCCTGTATATCAATGAGGCAAGGGTTTGATTATTAGACCCCTCTCAAAAGCAGCTCGTGAAGCATTGGAAATGGCAAGAGAATGTCATGAAGATTGGGCCACGTCATGGGGTTTCACCGTTTAGCTGCTCGAAGTAACAGACAATTCCTCCTGTAACCAGAATGGCACTTGGGCATGCAACATGGGTATCATTATTATGCAGGAAGTTGAGGGATTGGTGGGATTGGGTTGCTGAAGGAGAGATCCCAATCATTGCTTCACACGGGACTGAGATAGAGCTCTATAAAACACTGGAGCCTGCAACACGTGTCTTGATCTTGAAATCTCTTTGTGATATTCGTGTAGAGGTATTGCCATCTTTAATACCTGCAACTATAATGTTATGGAGATCTTTAAAGTGCAATTCGATGCAGCTTTGTGTTTTATATGCTCTCTCTCATGCGTTTGTGATGAATGTGTGACGTATCAGATGCATAAACCTCTTCATCTTGCAGCTTAATCACGATTCTGAAAGATTTTTGTGATATTTCTTTGAAACTATTGCCATTTTAACATCACAAGATGCGTAAGCAAGCACACAATGAGAAACAACAAGTACAGTGCTAACAAAAACTACCTCAATAGTAAATATGTTATTTTATCATCAATGGTGAGTGATTTACTAAATGAAGCAAAAGAAGCAGAGAAAGGATTTAGCAAGGTGCGTATTAGAAAGCAGTATTAGTTTGCTTTATGGGACCAACAAGCTTATTTGGGAAATCAAGTAACCTGTGGAAGAAATTCTTCTTGAAATGATATTAAATGGGAGATGTTGTGACCTTTTTCTTTTCTTATTGTATTTGATCTGTCCATGACTTCTTGCTGCTGTGTCCTTTTCCCTCCCACATCTTTAATGAAATTAAAACATTCCTTTCGAAAAACAAAAACAAAAACAAAAACAAATCATGTTTTCCTTTGCTAACTACTCCATTGTGCTTATTTTCATTTTTGTTGCATAATGGCTGAGGCCTTAGTCCCTCTTATGTGATTTCCTTGTGTTTCTCACTTTTTTTCTGACTTGATAATATGTATTCGCTGCGCTGTGCCATAATGCCTTTGTGCTTCTGTATTGTTCTGTGTGATAAATACATATTCTAATGGTTACCGACAAACGCCTTGTGGTGGGAGGCGGTATTCTGGGTAGATGCTCACTATTGAGTTGGCAAATTTCGCTTGAAAAGTTGAATACAGAGTTGAGGCTGAAACGTTGAGGCTTCCAAATGGCGAGCCACTACACTCACATCTCATCACCTATACCCCTTTTTGTACACTTTTATACTCCTATGTTGGTAGTTTATTCGACTGATAAGCTGAATGTCAGTTTTGAAGTTGCATGGATGTTTGAGATTCATAATTTCTCTGATATCTAATGTTCTAGATGTTGCACTCTATGATGATCTGGGTTTGGTCTTGGAGATCGGTATATAAGAATTTCCTAACTCACCATAAGCACATTACCATCCACAGTACTTGTGTTATCTAGGCTCCTCCCTCAGCACACACCCAATACTTATTCCACTTGTATCATGCTCCATTTATTGCATTCTCACTATATCATTATGCACTGCCGCAACACATATATCACATACAACAACCCTTGCTGTCACCACTACCAAAAACCAGCACCATCTTCCGTTAATAGGAGCCGGTTCACTGATGAACTAGTCTTCATCAAACCATCATTACGGTTCATCCTAACACCCACTGTTACCCGACTGCTGCACCTCTTTAGCTGCATATTCATCATCAACAGCAGCTAAACACTCCCTGCCTTGTAAATTCATAGTTCCTGTGCACTTCAATGCATATCTTTGGTGAACTTCTTTTTGCCTGCATGATTTCTATATAACATACATGTGCATTTACTGCATAAGGTTATGGATTCTCGACATTCATTATCGCATTACAGCTCATTTTTGTAGATGATAACTTGTGTTAGTCGGTACTTAAGTAAATAATGATTTAGTTTAACAATATCTACATTGTGTTATGTCTTTTTTTTTTTTTCATTTCCCCATTTTTGCATATATGTCCACTATCATTCTTACATGAGCACCTCATCAATTAACATCTATATATATGTGTGCAAATTTTCCTTCTCTTTTCATACTAACCCAGTCGTTTTGCAGGAAATATGTGGAAAAGGCTATTATTTGGAGTTGTAAATTTGATTATATATGTTGTAATAGCTATATTTGAATGAGAATTTATGTTTCCTGCTTTAGATAGAATGAATGAGCATTGTAAATATCATGAATTACTTGTTTTCATGCATTTTTGCTTTTATTTCTCAAATTTTCACAATGGTGAAACACGAATGGCACGTGCACCATTTCGTAGGAGGTAAATTAATCCTAAGTTGAAGATTTACATCAACGGCCATAGTCGGGATGTAAACAAGACTTAGTGTTTTTATCTCTTATAAAATAACACTGGATCCATACTAGATCCATTTTTAAAAATTTATCATATTTTCCTTAAATATATTCTTGTTTTATCAGAATTTAACTTAAAATTAACTCAAAATATATACCAATGGCCATAGTCAGGGTATATTGAGGGTTCATTTCATTTTAAATTCTATAAAAGCACCAAAATGTATTTCATTGTTTTCTTGAATTTAAAAATAGATTATTATATAATACATTCAATGACCATAGTCAAGAATGTATTATATCTTCAATCTTATTTCAATTCACTTAAAGAATGGAATAGCTTTTTTCAAATTCCAATTTCAAAATTCTTTAAATACATTCATCATTTAGGATAGAATTGCATCAATATTTTCAAAATTTCTTTTCAAAAACCCAAGTGATTTTGAACATCTTTCTTCAAGCTTCTATTTCTATTCCAATTTTATCTCAATTTCAAAGTCCAATTTGACTTTGGAACTTCAAAACCATTTTTCAAAAAAACTCCAAAATTTCAATTCAATTCAAAAATTCAATTTCAAAGTTCCATTTAAACTTTGAAATCTTTGATTCACTCTCAAATTCATCTTCTTATCTTCAAATTCAAAACCACAGTTCGAGATTGATTCTGAATCTCAAAAGCTTGACCTTTCCTAAATTTTAAATTCAATCTGGATTTCGAAAACCCAGATCAATATTCAAAAGTCCCATTTGAACTTTCAAAGCCCAAATCCAAAGTTAAATCTCAACTTGGATCCAGATTTCCAAGTATGAATCTCACTTCACCTTGGATCTCAGACTTCAGATCCAAATTTCAAATTCTAGGATCCAGAATCCCATTCTACTTTGGATCTCAGACTTCAGATCCAACTTCATTCTAGGATCCAGAACTCAAATTCCCCTTTGGATCTCAGACTCTAGATCCAATTCCATTCTAGGATCCGGAACCCAATTCTACTTTGGATCTCAGACTTCAGATCCAGTTCCATATTAGGGTCCAGAGTCCAATTCTACTTTGGATCTAAAACTTCAGATCCAAATCCATTCTAGGATCCAGAACCCAATTTTACTTTGGATCTCAGACTTCAGATCCAAAATCCATTCTAGGATCCAGATCTCCATTCTACATTGAATCTCAGATTACAGATCCAAATTCCAATTCTAGGATCCAGAATCCAATTCTACTTTGGATCTCAGATTTCAGATCCAAAATCCATTCTTTAGGATCCAGAACCCAATTCACTTTGGATCTCAGACTTCAGATCCAAATCTATTCTAGGATCTAGAATCCAATTCTACTTTGGATCTCAGACTTCAGATCCAAAACTATTCTACGATCTAGAATCCAATTCTACTTTGGATCTCAGACTTCAGAGCCAAATCCGTTCTAGGATCCAGAAACCAATCTCATCTTGGATCTCAGATTTCATATCCAAAATCCATTTTCTAGGCTTCAGTATCCAATTCCATCTCAGATCTCCAATTCTTAAATCCAATTCTCATTTTCAAACTCTAAATTCAGAATCCAAATTTTGATCTCGATTTAAAATCCAGACTTTGGATTCAAATTTTATCTCAAATTTCCAACTTTCAAATCAATCTTACTTCTCAAATTCTACTTTGATTTCTCACATTTTACTCTGATTTCAAAGCTTCAAAAGCTAGAATTCAATTCAATTTTCAAAATATTCATCCAAAATTCTAAATTCAAAGTCCATTTATGACTTTGAAAATTCCTTTCTTCTTCTTTTATCTCAAACTTCAAAATCATCTCTTTCCAAATCTAGATTTATTTTCCCAAGCTCTTGATTATTTCCAAAAAAACTTAGAACTTTAAATCTTAAAGTTCTAAGTTAGAAACCATTTCTTCACTACTATCATCAGATTCATCTCAGAAATACTTGGGAATTTTTCAAATCATTTTCGAAAATAGCATACATCCTTGCATTTGCACAAGCATGATTCTTTGTGCATCTAGACTTAGGATAAATACTTAGATAATTTCTTAGCAAAATAAAAGGCATAAAATTTGACCCTTGGTTCGATTACCCCTGGTAAAGGCGCCAGGAACGATCGAACCTCGTACCGATGAGCGGATCCCGTCTCCCAGTTTTCCCGCAAATATTTCAAAAACGGAGGCGAGTTATTTTCTTTTCAAAATTAAGGTCAAGTGAGACCACGCAAAAGAGTTCCTCTTCTCTTTTTCTTTCTTTCTTTTCTCTTTTCTCTTTCTTTTCTGTCTTTTATTTTTCTCCCTTCAAAAAGGAGGAAAATAGGAGTTAGAAAAAGGAAAAGAGAAGAAAGAGAGAGAAAGATACACGAGAGGAAAAATTTTGCGATGATCACAATTAGTCATGGCTTGATTGACTATGTGGGCCATGTCTTCAAGAGTTATGCTTGGTTTCACTTTGATTTTCTGCAATAGATCATTCAACACCTGCTGATGCTTGGCAGAAGCCTGGGTTAAATCCAAAATTGAGACATTGGATAATGCTGTAATTGACTTTGCAGTCGATGCCTCATTTTCTTCTGGGGCGGGCTTAATAAAATGCTTGGGGATCCATGACATTCTTCTGGCTACCTCAGGAGATATCCCAGCGGGCTTGTTAGATACTTTTATTTTTCCGAAGGCTGAAATAAGGTCCATTTTTTGAGCTTTAGACTGAGCCTGTTGCAGCACAAGGACCTGATGCTGAGCTTGCATATCTGTTTTAGAGCATGGCCTGATATGATCCTGTGGTTGAAAAGACTGTTTGGAGATGACCGTTGTGGAATGACGGGGAAATGGCTCTTTCAGAATTTCTATATTCTTATCTTCGGCACCCTCTACCAGAAGATTTTTGTCAATAAGGTCTTGAACGATATTCTTCAGAACAAAGCAATTCTCGGTATTATGTCCCACTGTTTTGTGAAATTTGCAGAATTGGTCTTTGAATTTTCCCATAGGAGCAGAAGGATCGACCAACCTAGGCAATTTGACCATCTCCTTGGTCAACATGTACTCGAGCACAGTCTTGAGTGATTGGTCTAATGGAGTGAACTTCCTGTCATAACTCCATCCTTCATGTTTTACTTTCTCTCGGGGTTTCGGTCCCTGCTCCAACTGAAGTGGTTTGCTGAATTGCGGGATCGATTTTCCTTTCTGATCATTCTTGTTTGAATTTCCTGCCCCATAACAGAAGTCTCCATTCTGCCCCTTGCGATGATTTCATTTATCATTTCTGGCAGAGTGAGTGAAATGAGTCTTCTTCTTTGACTCATTTTGGTCGCTGTTCTTGGTGAAGGTAAAGCCTTCATAGAAACCATTCTCCATACTCAACTCGAGCCATTCGGCTCGCTCTGTTAATTCAATAAAGGTTCTGAACGGTGCAGTGGAGATGAGGCCTTTCAGAGGCTGCGAGAAATTACTTAATATTAGGGACAAAGCATGCCCCTCTGATATAGGATCTCTCATCTTATTACAGGTTGACCTCCAACGATGGATAAAATCTCTGGCCTTTTCATTTTCTCTCTGCTTGAGGCCACAGAGATGACTGAGGGTGGGAAGCACCTCAGCATTAAAGAGCAATCGCTCGATGAACATGTTCACCACTTTGTCAAATTCTTTCAGCTCGATCTGGTTGACATTCTACGAATACTATTTGGCTGCCGTTCCCTCCAGGCTGCGAGGGAAACAAAGGAAAAGTGCCTGATTATCTCGCTTGAATCTTGAACATTCAGCGAAGAACATGGCGAGATGAGCCTTGGGGTCGCCAGAACCATCAAATTTGATAAACTTTCCGAGGAGATTATCCAAATTGTCATCCCCATCCAAACCATCATAGAAGTCTTCGTTGGGGAAGACTTTCTTGCCCTTGTTGCGGGCCTACAAGTCTTTAACCATTTTCATCATGTCTTTGAGTTGCGACTGAGTAGGGTCGTCAACGGACTGATTTCTGGACTTATAAGCCGACCCCTGCTCCTGAGTCAACCTTTTGAATGCTTGCTTATTTTCATATTCCTTGTCAGTATCATCTGCTGATTCTGACCCATCAGACATTTCTTCATGATGACTCTGCTTTTTGATGATTTTCACATTCTTGGCTGTGTGACCCCTATCTTTCTGCTTGATCTGAATCTGCTCAGCACTGGCTTCAACTTGCTATGCGAGCATCTTGGTCATCATTTTCTTGAACATAACATACATTTGAGGATCAATGTCATCCTCAACCTGCTGTCCTTGACTTTTGCCTGATCGGGGTGAGTTCATTTCTTCTTCTAAAGCGATTGAGTATGCAACACCTTCAACTGATGAGGTTTTCTTTCCGGACCTTGTGTGAACCATCGAGTATCACAAAATGTTCTCTTGAATGTCACTGATGCTCTCTGCAAGGTAGAATTGATGATTAGGCTTTTGAAGGAAATTTGGTTGGAGAAAAATATTTGTTGCGAATTTTGGTAGACAATTGAAATAATATCCCATTACTAGGGATTGAGTCGTCGCTGGAGTTACGACAATTGCGCTGTTATTCTTTGCAAAATAAACAACTCAAAATATGCCTTGTTACCTAGGCAAGGTCGTTAAACCAAGGTGAAATGAAGATTAAAGGAATTTTATTGAAAATATGATTTTAATAATACACTTGACAGAGGGGAGGGGGACAAACAATTTTCCACCACTCCTGATAATCAGAGGACACTCGAGGACCAGGAAAAATAGTAAGAGTAACAAAGGAATCCCAACCATGTCTGGCAGAATGGTATACTTTGAACCACTGATCTGATGTGAGATCGAACTCTGGCAAGATCCTTGATAGTGGGCGAATTTCTATACGCTTCTGTCTTTGAGAGAACTGCCTGACATACCGCTCTGGATAGTAGTATGCGCAGAAGAATGTGCCAAGTAGCCTGAACCGCTTGCCATATGCATAAGTATATCTGGGAGGTGACTCCTGACGATCAAAGTAGTCCCATACGACTTCTTCCTCCTGAAGGTTATCGATCAAGAACCAGTATCGCGCAACTGGAAGAAGTTTTTCACCATTTTATCTGAATGAGCTGGCTCAGGCTGGCACATGCCGGAGGAACCAAGATTGCAGAGCATAGGTACATCCTTCGACTAGAATCGATTCTCCAAGTGTGAAACGAGTCAACCCTCGGTATAAAAAGGTGAGTGCGGCCATGGAAATGGAGAGGCGGCTGGTCTGTCGACTTCCCCACCTTCGCAAAAGTTGAACTATCCTGATATCCATGTAATTTCGTCCATCTGGAAAGAGAGCGAGTCCCACAGTGCATAAGACCATCGCATGTTGGATTCTCTCTCGAGCTGTCCTGGACAATGAGCTGACTTTCACAAATGCCCAATACTGTCTGTAGATTTCAAGCAGGTTTACATATTCATTTCCATCCTCCTCTATCAATGGCCAAGACTTGCATTCTGTCATGCGAGCTAGAGCGTCTCGGGGATCCAGACCCTTGACATTAATCAAAAATTGCTTCTTCAATGGGTCGCCAGGCTTACCGGCTGGCTCGGGCAATCCCATAATCTCTGAAAATTCATCTATCAACAATGTCATCTCTCCCCATGGGAACCAGAAAGTAGAAGTGCTTGGATTCCATCGTTCTGCTAGTGCATGGATCAAATTGCCATTGATTGTCTGCTTTCCCACTGCGGACGTCAGTTCCAATCCACAATCGTCCAGATGGTTCGGAAACATATGAGAGAAGTTCTTGAACCATGAATAGTACCTCCGGGGAAAGAAGGATCCAGTGTTGAGGACTCGATGCTCGGGAAGACTTTGTCGCACCTCGTAGTAGATGTGACCCTCAGGGAAGACTGAATCAAGCTGACTGGATGCCATCAGACTGAAAAAAAATGGAAAATTGGAATAAGACTTGGGAAAATATAGAGATTTTGAAAAAATGCAGGCAGGATAAAATGAAGTAGGAAATTCGAGATCCAGAAGAGAGAAAGGATGAAAAATCACCTGGAGTTTTGAAGAAAATTAAGGGAAATTTGGAAAATCGTCCAGGGTTTGATGAAATATGAAAGAATACTTCATAAAATGGAAAATGAAGTATTTGAAAAATCATCCAAGGTTTAAAGCATGGGCAGTATATGAAAATGGATTGGGAATTTCTGAAAAATCGTCCAGTATTTTGGAAAATTGGGAAAATATGGAAAATAACAAGGAAATGACTATAACACATTCAATTACATCCTGCACAAACAAATATACACATACAACATTCCCTAAAAGCTGACTCTAGATGCACAAGTTTTGAAATAGCTGTAGGACCTTAATCCTAACTCTAAGGTTCAGATCATCTGTGTCCAATCATGCTATGCCTATATACTTGAGCCAAGGCTCGATGTACGTGGCATAAAATCAATTTTTCCGGTTCTAGGTTCAAGTTTTCCAACATCCTTGAGCACCTACCGATATACGTTGGACTATGGCCCTTGGTACGTGGCAGGGGGGTTTTCACCCAAATAGGTGACCCAGTTGTGAGGCTTTATCCCGAACTATGGTTCTGGAAGAAAGCCCAGCAACGTGAAGACCAGGTAAAGATAGGTGGGGTGGTTTTTTGAAAACATGATCACATGCAAGCAAACAGAAGGCTCTATGACTTAAAGAGATAGATTTTTGAAAAATTTGAAGAAGCAAACATTGTTTTCATACAATTCCTAGATTGAGGAGTGTTGTATTAGACCTAAGTCTATGTGAGCATGAATAATTCTCCTCAATATAGTCCTACCAAACCATACTTAGTCTATATGCAATCCATGTCAGCTGGGTTCAAGTCTAGGCTCCTAGGTTCACATAATATCATAAAATAAAAGCTGACATTCCATGGAACACGATTTTGACAATTTGAACTAAGTCAAGCACACAATTGATCAGGCGAAGACATGTCCCATCACGGTTGCCAAACCTGTTATCATCGCAAAATTTTTACTTTTGCGAGTCAAACTGACCTTTAAAAAAGATTTTGAAAATAACTCGCCTCCGTTTTAAAATGCGGGATAATTTCGAAGAATGGGACTCGCCTGTCGGTACGAGGTTTAATCGTTCCTGGCGCCTTTACTAGGGGTAATTGAACCAAGGATCAATTATGTGCTTAGCTTTGCTCAACTTGTCTAAATCATGTTCTATTTCCTAAATGCACAAAGAATCAGGCATGTGCTATGGATTTCAGAAAATGCATATTTGAAAAAAATGATGTTTGCTTTGAATATTGGAATACTTGGAAAATTTTTGGAAAATAAACTCTTTGAAAATCATGCATCATGATTGAGATACTGTATTTGAGAAAGTGAAAATCGATTTCTGAAGAATCTAGAGGTTTTTGTGAAAATCGATTTTGAGAAATGTGAAATAACTTTGGAAAACTTGATTTCTTTGAATTCAAACTTTGAAATTGAAAATATAACTTAGAAAATCAGGATTTTGAACTTAGTAAATGCTTGAAATATCATTGGAAAATCAATGTTTTGAGAAAATCGATTTTTCTGAATTGAAATCGAAATTTGTAAATGCATGAATTAAATTAATATGGATTTGAAATACTTGATTTTGAGGAATTGAGAATTTTTTTTTTGTATTTTTGAGAAATGCATTGCATTTTGAAGTTAGCCTAAGAGTGTATGCTGAATGTGGCTAATACGAAGATTACAAATCTCGGTATCATTCGTATTCTGACTATGGCCATAAATACAAATTCCACCGAGTTTGTCAACTCCATAAGAGCTAGTGCACGTTCCATTCGTGTAGACCATAGTGAATTGGTAAAAATATGCATGAATTGGCATACATAGCAGTTATATATCAAAGCTTAAAACTATATGCAATGCATCCTATTCTATGTAGGAATTGAAATTCTTATTCCAAAATTAATTACAATTTACATCACTAATCAAATTTAAATACAGAAAATAAAGAAAAATAAAGTCTTTAATGTTCATGCAAAACTAGAAAAACTGGTTAGTGAAAATATGTTGGCTTTTCTAGATTTATCCAGCAATATCTGGAAATTGCTGGATTTTACTAGATATAAGCCTTTTTGCCATGATTCCCTTAAATCAAAATGATGAAATATGAAATAAGATTGAATAAATAAGGAAGATAAGATATGAAATTTCGAAATTGGGGTCAAAATGACCAAAATACCCCTGATAGCAAGATTATGGCCTTGAAATCAGGGTTTTCAGAAAGATATTTTGTAAAATGCAACTTTTGAAATACAAATAAGGATAAATTAACCCAAATATGATATGAAATGATTAAAAATATCAAAATTAGGGTTTAGAATTTAGAAATTGAGGTCAAATGACCAAATTACCCCTGATAGCAAGACTATGGCCTTGAAATCAGGGTTTTCTGAAATAGATTTTGGTAAAAACTTAGGATTCATGATTGAAATAAACACAAAATCAAACATGAAACACCCTAATATGATTCTAGACATGAGTAAACCCTAAAAACATGAAATTACACACGAAAATCAAGAAATATCCCAAATATCATGACTTTGGCAGTGTTTTTGGATCTTTCAGGGACCCTGTTTTGCAATTTGATCAATTTAGGCATCAAACGGATTCCAAATTTCATAAAAATTGGTACCTGCACTTGTTATGTCTCTGAAGTCAGATTAAAATCATAAAAATAATTTTTTGACATTATTTTAATCCGAAAATTGCATTAAAACCCTAAAATAAGCTATTTTTAACCTAGGTCACAAACCAGTTTCAGAGTTAGACCCGAATCAAGGGTCAATCCTTTATGAAAATTTCTGAATTTTTACATAAATAAACTAGGAAGAAAAACAGAGATTTCCCAATTTACAGATCGGAAAAAACATCTCTGGTTAGGGAGAAACCTTTCCGGCAATCTGAACTAAAATCTAACAGGGGTTAAAACAGCTACTTAGGATTGAAAATACAGAAATAAATAGTAAACTTAATAAAAAATTTCTTAACTTTTAGAAGTGAATAGTGAACAGAAAAATAATAATACTCATTTTTTACAGATCATTAATCGAATCTGTGGTTTTGGATCTATGAATAACACAAGTCTGATTAGGGTTTTGGTAAACCCTAACGAGTTTTAAATTTAAAATCAGATTCTCTGATAGAGGAAAAATACTAAACAGAGATCAAAAATTCCCAAAATTTCACAGTACATAGATCTTATCAATATGAATCCATGTCACTTTACATATCTTGAATCGAACATTGGATGAGAAAACCCACACAAGTGCAAGTTACCCTTCTGATTTTAACAACGATTTTAAAGTTTTAAAAACCCAATTTGATGTCAGATTTTTCTGACAGGGTTCACTAATCCCAAAATCTCTTATTTTTTTTACAGTAGTTCAATTATACATGCATGTATCACATATAAAAAAATCAAAAATTAACAGTGAATATTTTAATCCGAAACAGCATGCTCTTTTCTGTTCTAAACTAAAAGCACACAGAAATTTGATAAAACCTAATAAATCATGCTCTAACTAATGAAAACAACAAAATAAATAATAAAACAGTAAAACAAAATTGATTTCTAAATTAAAACACATGTAATAAACATAACTAAGTAAAAAAAATAAATAAAAACAAGGAACCCATGGCTGAAATTTGATTTTACCTTTAAAAGCATGGATTTAACCCATAAAAAGGGTAAATCTCATGTTTTATCGGTTAAGAACATGTAAATCAATGCTATATTTGATTCTAATGAATTAGAATGCCTGTAAAAACAATAAAACCATGTTAGATCATCTTCTTGGACCGTTCTTGATGGTTTTTGAGGTTGAATCCATGAAATAGATGGTACCAATGGCTAAACTAGCATTAAATCATGAAAAATATTAAATAAAACTAAATAAATTAATGAAATTTCTTACCTTGGAGTTGCAGCAATGGAGGAAGGGCTGGAGAGGAGAGAGAAGCTCCAAGAAACCTCAATGAGAGAGATGAAAAAATCGACCCCCATATGGCCTCTATTTATAATAAAAAATTAGGTTTTAAAATCAAGTCTTTTAAAAAATTTGGACTCTAACAAGGGGGGGCGATTTTGGTGTGAGTTTACCTAACTACCCCTAGCCTAGATTATCCTAATTAAGTCCTAATTAGCCCCTAGCTAAACCTAAAAAATCCCCAAATGTGATGCCACTTGGCATTTTCCACATTTGGGTTTTTAAAGTTCTTTAAAAACCTTTAAAAACACTAGTTTTAAAATCCAAACTTCAAAATGAGTTTTTAAAATAGATTTTGACTCTTCTAAACCTCTAACACTAACCAAGACACTGAGTAACCCTAGTCTAGCCCTGACTTACTCGAATATGGCGCCACCTCGAGTGGGCCCTACTTGAGTTTTTCAAAAAAACGATTTTAAAACTTGAAATTGAGAGAGTTTTCAAAAGATTTTCAAAAGCAAACTTGAAATTAAAAGTTTTGAAATGGCATAAGGTCCTAACTAGGTCAGAACTCTTCTGGATATGGTTCCAACTGAGTGGCCCCACATCGATTTTTGAAATCTTTGAAATAACACTGAAAATGACTTTGAAAAGGGGTTAAAATCAATAATTGAAATTTGAGATTTTTGAAAATAGAGTCTCAAGCGAACTGGAACTCCGGGTTAGAGTCCTGAACTCTTAGGACTCTGAGATTTTGGATTTTAAAAGCCAAATGAAAGAATTTTTGAAAGATTTTATCAAGAAATGATGAAATAAGTCAGAAAATACAGTCAGGGTTAGACTCCTAACTCGACCGAAACTCAGAAATAGAGTCCTGAATTAACTGCACTCTGTAAATGACCTAAATTTTGAAAACGAATGGAAGAGATTGAAAATGGAAGTAAAACAGAACTTTAAAGCAGACTCCTGACTGGATTAGGACTCTGAGACATAGTCCTGATTGGACTGAAACTCTAGATTTCTGAGAAATTTGATAAACAAAAGAATTCAAAAGCGACACCACCTAAATGAGTCTCATCTGAGAATTGAAATCAATTAAAATTTGAATTTAAAATGAATCTAGATTGTTTTCTGAGAAAATATTTCGAAATATAAAGTCCTAGGGTTGGAAAATGACAGAATGTTGAATAAAAACCTAGGTTTTGAAAATGATTTTTGAAAGAAAAGCTTTAAAACTCAATTTTGGATTGAATATTTTGAAAACAAGAATGCTGGATCTCGAAAATGAGATGTGATGACATGCAATGCTATGCAATGCAATGAAACGGTATGCCGAATGGATGAAATGATATTGTGATGATATATGAAATGTAAACACTAGATGAGGGTGAAAATTTGGGGTGTTTACAGGTCCCCGATTCCTGATCCCTTGACATTGCCCTTCATCCATCCACTACCCTTCGATCGCCCCTCTCAAAGCCTCCATCCCCAACCTCTCTTCTCGATCCTTCCTCTCTTCTTGATCCTTCTTCTCCTCCCTATATAAACAAGCATCGAGAGGCAAAAGGGATCATTGATTCACATCCGAGCATTCATTTAGCGCCTTCATCCATCTGATCCACTCCCACATTTCCTCATATTCTCCTCCTTTGATCCCTCTTTGAAAGCCCCTTGCAAGCAAGGGGAAACCAGCAAGCTTCCCCTTGAGTTCCATTGAAGGAGCATCGACTCTTTCTTCCAGGATTTCTGCAACCGGCTTCGGTAAGTACCCCTCTTCCTCTTTTATTTTTTTCCTGAACTTCCTATTAGTTTCTCTCTTTTTGTTTTGCCCCATAAATGCACCACTAAGTTGTGTTGGGTTGCTCATAGCAACATCAACCTCTCCCTTTGTGCAATAGTAACGGAACAATCACGTTCTAACATCTTTTTTTATTATTTATTTTTATTTCACTTATGCTGCGATTTTACTCTTGTTGGACTCAAGCTGTCGGATTCAATAATCCAACAGGGTCTATCCGAATCCCAGTCCAAATTTTCTGCTAAATTTTTCTTTCATTTTGATTTTCTATTGAATTTTGGATTTCCTATATGATCTTTGTTCCGATGTTTGATTTCTTGCCCTTGTTGGCCATGATATTTTGATTTCCGTTGATGTTACCGTTGTTAGACATTGCTTAAATCTGATATTCATTACAATTCGTTTTAACAACTTCTGTAATTTTTACGTTTATGCTCTATATTGCCATTTCCTTTCATCCATGAAATTTCAACTTAAATTCATTGTCATTTTGCATCTGGATATGGCATCTGCAACAGAATGTCCGATCTGATTCAATATCGGATCGGGTTCATCCTGCGGAAGGCCTCAATCGATCCCCTAATTCCTTGTTTTCTGGTGATTATAATCACCTGGCCAGTTTTGCATCTTGAGTTTTTATGCTCTGTAACTTGATTATCATCCCATCATCACTATTCATGTCTCCTGTGACCTCTCGTGAACCCCTGTATTTTCAGTGTCTCAATAGTAGTAGTTGGCCGTTTATAAAAATCCTGCTTCATCGTAAGTATATACTCACCGTATCTGGTTTTATTTGATGTTATTTATATGTTCTGAAGCCTAAGTTATTGAATCCCTTACCTGCAATCTCACTTGACATCCATATAGCATCACACTTTATTTCTCAGCATCGATCTTGTTTGCATCGATCCAATGTAACACAACATCTGTATTGGATTCAATTCGGAAATTACCAAACATGAGCATTTCGCATATCTCTGCATCTACCATGAAATGCTCTGCTCAGTTGATCCAAAATCGGATTTACATTTGGTTTGCCGTGAAATCCCACATTCGGCTTCAGCATTAATTGTGTGTATCCCCTTCATGATGCCCTTTCATCTATATTTGTGTCTCCATCATGTTAACTCATCACCTAAGTTTCCCATTCTGTTTTGTTTTATTTTCATTCTCTCTCAATTCACGGCACCTCTGCATCCATCACAACATTCATTCATCTTGATTTTTATTTTCATCACCATTACCCATCATGCATCCCATCTCAATAGACATATCATTCATCCAATGCACTTCCACGTCTTCAGTATCATTTCTGCTGGCATGCTGGATATGGCGTGGATCATCTGTCATTATGTTTCAATCTGCGAGGCATATAGTACCATCGTATGATTGGCTCATTCCCCTTTTTATTTTATTTTATTTTTATTATTATCTTGCCCCCATATTGATCATCTGTTACACTGATTTTAATTTCCTGTTCGCACCAAGTTCTCTGTCTATTAACCAATTATGTTAAGTGGATACATTGGCGCATTTGTATCTTGATCTGAATCGGTACTGAAGCTTGGAATCAGGATCAATCTAATCCCTTTGTGGGATTTAGGTGATTCTCTTGAATAAGATCTCTCTTTTTGTAATTATTGCTAATACATTACCTTGGTTACTGCTTCCTGAGAAGGACTGAGACCCAATTTCCTGTCACACGATGGCCCAATTAGCTCTCGTTTTGAGAACCATTGAGATGATGTGTTTGATTTCAGCAGCCATTGCACTCTTATTACATTCTCCAGCTGCTATAGATCTGATGATTGCGTGTAAGGTAAGAAAACCCCATCTTTTGATCGAAATATGGTGGCTCTCCATCATTATAGCATATTATAGTATTAAGGTATCACAGGGAACTATTGAAGTTGCCTGATCATTTTCCTGTACATACAACAAGAAATGCAAATATATTAGATGCTCTTTAACATGTATTCGGATTTCAGAAATGAGCGATCAACATGAGCCTGTTACTCTCCTGCTGGCAAAACCCCCACTTCACAACCTTCACTAACTGTGTTCACACCTGTAAGCACCATGTTTGCTCTTTGCTGAACTACTGAAATCTGGTGATTTGATGACATTGAATAGCCATTATGATCCAGGAATGTCAGTCTTTGTTCCCAAGCTGCTAAGACAACTCAAGGAAGCCAAAATATTTCGGAGCTGGCAAACTGGGACGTGAATTCTTGAAAAATTTAGGCTTGATAGGTGTCCCCTATGGTATTCAGGGGGACCTGATCTTGAGCCTTCAGCTTGATGTAGGATCTTGTTCATAAACAACAACTGCTTAAAAGGGCACTTACAACACGAGCAAGGTTGGTTGACGGGTCAGCCAACATACTGGAATGCATCAAATGCTGCCTGTCCCTGATGGATCTCAAGAATATTCGCAAGAAATTAGAAGCAATTGTGTCGGATGCCTCAACTCTTGATTCCGAGGTAGTTTAAAGTGTGGAAACTAGTCTTCAGCAATAATGATAAGCATTGCCAGATCCAACTCACCTTCACAGCAACACTGCTGCACACGTCCACTAAATGCATCAGTCATCACAAATGCATTTTCTGTGCCACCGCATGCATCCCCTGCTAACTATGTTCCATTGTCACTATTACTATTTATTGTAACTTCCATCACCATCCTGCTCCTGTGCACTACCTTATCATTCACATATCACCTGCATGGTCATCTTAATGACTGCATTTGCACAAGCATTTTACTTATTCATATACCACTGCACTCCACTTAATCACATGTACCCTGCTACACAGCATACTTACTTTTCTGCAAACTGTACTATTCACCCCATTCACTTGCACATACTTACTTTGAATTCACAGTTACGGTCGGCATATTCAAAACAACGTTGTAGCAGATTCAACAGGCTTGAATTCACAATTGTCATGAGCATCCTTTCATGTTATCCACTGCTGCACTCAAGGTCCCTGCACCTGTCACCAGCTACCAACCAATCAGTCTCTTTACAAAGACCCGCCACAATACTTGCTGGTGGAGCAGAGTCTGGCTCAGACACTGTTCCTCATTAGCAATTTTTACAATGTATGACAATTCCAACCATTGCAGCTCGGATTCATATGCATATTAGAAGTGTCGAAAGTAATGCAAGTCCTATAAGTCATTTAGGTAGACCTACCTTGACAACTTCTGATCTAGGATGCACGATTGCAATTAGTTGAAGGGTCAAGCTTGTTCTGAGTCTTCGACAACTGGTCCTTCTCACAGACATGGGGATGTTGTAAACCATGTTGATCCTAATGCAACAACTGATAGAATTAAGGCAGCAGGAAAATCTTAGAATTCTGGCAGCACTACGTCAGAACTTGTAGAGCCACCAATTTTGAATCATACATGTCATGCCCTTGCCTTTCATGTGCTAACCCCCATATGCATTCCCTTTTAATTGAGCATGAATATCCTACCTAGGCATGTGCATCTTCTCACTAGTTCAATGCATCAGAAATACATTTCAACATTTATTTTCTCATTATCTTAGGATATTAGGCATTTCTTCATTAGCTCAATACACCATTTCGATATATATTTTAAATGATGCATTGCATTTTTATTAGCATAAAACATAGGCATGAGTATCTCATCATTTTTAAGTTCAATGTGACATCTGTAAATTCCATTTACATTTCTCTATTATCTTGTACTAACTCAACATTTTGCAGGAAGTGTATGGAAAATGTTATCTCTTTTCTTAGCTTAGAAATTGTAATTTCAATTTCAAATTCAGAATTGTAATAGCTAGATTTTGAATGAGAAACTTTACATTTCAGTACTAGAATAGAATGTATGAGCATATAAATGTCATAAATCATCTGTTTTCATATCATTCTTCTTTTATTTCTGAAAATTCACAAATGGGAACACGAATGGCACGTGCATCATTCTAATAAGAGGTAATTAAATCTTAAGCAAACGATTCACATTGATGGCCATAGTCAAAATGTGAACAATGCTTAAGATTTTTATCTTTTATAGAATAACATTGGATCCGCACTGGATCTCTTTAAAAAATCAACATATTTTCTAAATCTTTCTTCCTTTATCAGAGTTTAACCTGAAATTAACTTAATATATATATCAATGGCCATAGTTAGGATATATTGAAAGTTAATTTCATTTCAAACTCTATAAAGGCACCAAAATGTATTTTATTCTTTATCTGAATTTAAATACAGATTACTTTATAATACATTTTATGACCATAGTCAGAAATGTATTATATCTTCAATCTTATTTCAATTCTCCTAAAGAATTAAATATGCTTTTTCAATATCCAATTTTCTAATTCTTTTAATTTACTCATCATTTAGGATAAAATTACATCATATTTTCAAAATTATTTCATTTTTTCTTTAAAATCCAAGTAATTTTAAGATAAATTTCCAAATGTCTTCCTCATTTCTTAAATTTTCAATCCTTATTCAAATTCATCTTCCTATTCTCAATTCTATCCTATTTCAAAACCCAAAATTCAAACATTCCAATTTCAAAGTTCAATTTAACTTTGAAATTTCAAATTCAAAATTCAATTTCCAAAGCAGATCATATTTCAGAGTTCAATTCAACTTTGAAATTTCAAATTCATTTCTATTTTCAAAATTCAAATTTCCAACTCAAATCAAATTTTAAAGTTTAATTTAACTTTGAAATTCCAAATTCATTTCCAGGATCAGGATTTAATTTCAATATTCTAAATCAAATTCCAAAATTCAATTCAACTTTGAAATCTCAGATTCATCTTCTGATTTCAAAATCTAAAGTTACAAAATCAAGTTTCATTCTCTATCCTCCTTTCCAATTTCAAAATCGATTTAGGATTTCTCAAGTCCAATTCCAAGTTCCATCTAGATTTCCAAAATTCAATTCTATTTGGATGTCTCAAATCAAATTCCATTTTTAAAATCCATTCCCAATTCCAGATTTCAAATCCAAGTCCATCTTGAATTCCAGATTTCAAAATCCAATTCCATCTTGAATTCCAGATTTCAAATCCAATTCCATTTTTTGAAATTCCAGATTTCAAATCCAATTCCATCTTGAATTCCAGATTTCAAATCCAATTCCATCTTAGATTCCAGATTTTCAAATCCAATTTCAAACTCAATTCCATTTTCAAATTTCATTTGGATCTCAAGATTCTCATTTCAATTCCTATTTTCAAAACCATTTTTCAAATCTATTTTTTAAGTCTAAAATCAATTCCCAATTCAATTCCTGTTTCAGGTTCTGAGTTTAAGAATTCTTTTTTCAGAATCGATCCATTCAAATTCAAATTCCATTTTGACTTTGAAACTTTATTTTTATTTCAAATTCTACCTCAATTCCAAATTGTCCTTATGTTTCTTCACTTCTTAAGATTCAAGATCTATCTTCTCCCAAGACTTAGAACTTCAAGTCTCTTTCCAGATCTATTTTGAGTTCTAAGTTAGATTCAAAATCATCAACTTTGAAAAATCATTTCTTCACGATATTCTCAAATTTATTTCAAAATCACTTGGATAATCCCAAAAGTTCTAAAATTATTCTTCTCAAAAGCATACATCTTTTCATTTGAATTGCACAAGCATGATTCTTTGTGCATTTTAGAATTAGAATAATTTCTTAGATATTATTTAGGCAAAGCAAAAGGCATAAATTTGATCCTTGGTTCGATTACCTCTGGTAAAGGCGCCAGGAACGGTCGAACCTCGTACCGACGAGCGAATCCTGTCTCTCCATTTTTTCTGCAAACTTTTCAATTCGGAGGCGAGTAATTTCAAAAAAATATTTTCAAAATTAAGGTTAAGTGAGACATTTGCAAAAGAGTTCCTCTCTTTTTCTTTTTCTTTTTCTTTTTCTTTTTCTTTTTCTTTCTCTCTTCTTTTCTATCTTTTATTCCCTTCAAAAAGGGAATAGAGGCTAGAAAGGGAAAGAGTAGGAAAAGAAGAACAGAGAGAAAAAATTTTGCAATGATCACAGAGTTTCACTTTGGTTGGAACTCTCTTAATTAATTAAGAGATAGATTTTAAAAGAGGGGGCAATTTTTCTTGGAGAGTTTCAACCTATCAAAACTTTAATTAATTAATCATAATTGACTCTTAATTAAACTTTGAAAATTCTCAAATGAGGCATCACCTATGTGGGCCCATATTTGGTTTTTAAAACCCTAAATAGAAGTTTAAAAACAAGGTTAAAATGCTAAAGCAAAATTAGAGTTTTAAAATCAACTAGATTTTGACTTTTCAAACTTCTAACTATAGTAAAACACTAAGTAAACACTATATTTGCATCTAAAAGAGCTGACCAAGAGTTGTGCGGCTTTCTTCTTTATATTTTTGGACTTACTTTATTTTCGGATTTGTATGGTTCGAGGATAAGTTACTTGTGGCTACAGTTCTTGGAAGACTTAGATGAAGTCTAGAACTATTCATGGGATGCTGCTATACTCGCACACTTGTACAGTCAACTTTACCATGCGAGTAATGGTACAAAAACCATCGCAAGATTTTGACCATTTATTCAGGTAATTGTTTATTACATATTTGGTAGTTGTAGACTAGGATCGTTGAAGGTTATAGTCTTACTAATATATTGATTTTGTAGGCCTGGTTGTGGGAGCATATTGTCACCTTGCGTCCTCAGTGTAGCCTTGCGATTTGTGGCTTTCTACAGAATGACCAGTGGGCTAGAATAAATGTCAAAGAGGATAATGCTAAGTTCATTTTAGATGGTCCTCAATTAAATGAGGTAAATGGTTTAAAATCGTTTCAACATTTATCATTCATTATTATAAATCATTGAAATGTTTAGCATTCTTAAGTAATCATCGCTGCATGATTTTGTCTTCGTTAGTACAAATCGTTCTAATGTTTAACATTCTTAAGTAATGATCATTACAGGATTTTGTATTCCTTAGTACAAATTGTTATCACTTTAGCATTTAACTTTCATTAGTGTAAATCGTTGTAATCGTTAGCATTCTTAAGTAATGATCATTGTAGGATTTTGTATTCCTTAGTACAAATCGTTATCGCTATAACATTTAACTTTCAGTAGTGTAAATCGTTGTAATCGTTAGCATTCTTAAGTAATGATCGTTGCAAGATTTTGTCTTCGTTAGTATAAAGCATTATCGTTTTAGCATTTAGCATTTGTTATTATAAACCGTTGTAATATATAACATTCATTAGTGTAAATTATTATAATACAAAGCTCTCATTGGTAACAATCGTTGTAATATATTTAGCACTCGTTATTATAAATCATTTTCATATTTAGCATTCATTAGCATGAATAATTATGTCTATACCTAAACCATAATCTCCAATGTAAAGGTTGTGTGGAGACCATATGGAGATGGGGAGAACGAGGACCAAGAGGTTGTTGCTGAGGCTACGAGACTGTCTAACTGCGATATTTGGCTATTTATAAAATCTAAAGCCGAGTTGCAGCATGGTAGTCGAGTTCTCCTACAAGCTGGCTTGGGACAGTTTACCCCAAAGCAGCCTGTGAAAGTGAGAAGAAAGATGAATAGTGGTGAGGCTAGAAATGTGAATTGGCATGAATGCTTCAGGGAACAATTAGATAGTTGGTATAAAGGAGGTGTTTGTGCCATAGCATATGATTATAAAGAACGACAATATGACCCCAACTATTTCAAAAAATATTAGGAACCCATGCATCGAAATCTAGAGATTGAGAAGAAGCAACGTGAAAATGTTGGGAACCCATGCGTCCCTTCTATCCCCTATCATGTTATCTCCTAGCATAAAAAAAATATCCATTGTGTCCCTCCTGCTATAACTACGACCCCCTCAATTGCAGTACACGATGAGGAGCCAACACAACTCACAAAGAAAAAAGTAGGCTCTGCCTTGGTTAGAGATGTTGGAGAGCGAGAATAAGGAGTTACGGAAGTAGGTGAGGAATTTAGAGAGACAAATACGGTCACAATATGGTACACTGGTAGAGATGATTACTAGTGGTTTTAATAAGATCGAGGGAACCAAGAGTCCACCGAGGAAAAGAAAAAGACGATTTGTATGTCATAGTCTATTTGAGTCATCAAGTGCCACTGAATAAATATTATATGATTTTTTTATCTTGATAATTATTTATTGTAATTCTATAATTCTTTATTGTAATTCTATAATTTATTTTGTAGTGTGACATTCTATAAATGTATATATTTTTTTTAATAAGTGTATGAGGAAGATGGTCAAATAGATTAGGGTTTTAGACCTGAAAAATGGGTTGGGTCGGTGATGATGATGGTCATGATGGACAACGGGTTTTAGGCCTAGACAATGTATTCTTTTTTTAACAAGTTTAAATCACTAGTGCCATTGAACAAATCGTTGTAATGTTCAGCCTTCGTAAATTAAAATTGTAAAAGTGATTACCGTTGTGTACAGTGAAAATTATAATTTGCTTTTACGGTCTTCCTATCATGATTTACACAATGATTGATTAAAGGTTAAAACGATTTGTATGTATGAAGGCTATGTGCTATCGTGATTTGTTGGAAACCTATTGGCTTGCAACCAATTATAATTCATTATGTAACGTAACATTCTATGATTATATAATTCTTTCTATAATAGACCGTGAATTATTTTTCATAGAAGAAGTGTCTGATTTGTCCTATCGCGATTTGCTTTTACGTGTTTTGTCTATGTCAATGATATGTCCTATCGCGATTTATATAATAACTGCTTCAATGGTACAAATCGATGTTCGTTTAGAATTAGTAAAGTACTGGTTTAGGGTTTAGGTTTTTGGCTTTACAGGTTTAGGGTTTTAGAATTTAGGGTTTAGGGTTTAGGTTTTTGGCTTTTACAGGTTTAGGGTTTTAGAATTTAGGGTTTAGGGTTTAGGGTTTATGGTGTAGGTTTTGGGGTTTAGGGTTTAGGGTTTAGGGTCTAGGTTGTAGGTTTTGGTGTTTAGGGTTTAGGGTTTTAGGGGTTTAGAATTCAGGGTTTAGGGTTTAGGATTTGGATCTATCTAAATTTCAAATGGATCCTCTTAAATAAATAGAATTTGTTTTCATTTGATAACCAAATAAATTTAATTAAAAAATATATATGTAGATATGTATCTCTGTATATATTTATATATAATAGTTTAGATTGGGTTTGGATTTGAAGAGAGCTAAATGGGTCTCACAACCAACCCAATCCAATCACTCCCCCACCTAAACCCTAAAACCTAACCCTAAAACCTAACCCTAAAACCCCAAACCCTAAGCCCTAAACCCTAAACCCTAAAACCCGAAACCCTAAACCCTGAACCCACAGACATAAAGCAGAAACAATTTATCTTATCACGATTTTACTTTACGAGCTTTGTCTATATGAACAATATGTCCTAAAGTGATTTACACAATGACTAATTCATAAAAGGCGGCAAAGAAAAAGAATAAACAAATCGACACGATGTTTAGACTTAGTAAACTACAAATCGAGGTAACTTCAAAAATAGAAATCGATTTACCCTTTTATAACGTGACTTTCTATTAATATATAAATCTTTTTTTAATAAGTGTAACACATAATTACTAATTTATAAAAGGCGTAAAACCAAAACAATAAACAAATTGACATGATGTTTTTTAATTTATTTTCTATAGCGATTTGCAAATGAAATAATGTTTTTTAATTAATGCACAATGTAATTTATTTGTTTATACAATTATATACTTTGCACACAATTTTTAAAAATGAACAGTATGTGAAACAACATTGTTACGACAATGAAGCCGTACAGGATACTTCAAGTACAAGGTTTTGATGATGAACAAGTGAATCAACTGCATTTCAGCTAAGGCAATGAAGAAAGATGACAAGCATTGAAGAATTCAATGAAGAATCTTTGAAGACTAGTGTGCAAATGTTAAATTCATTAAAAGTCTTAGATTCTTATAAGAGTCTTACTTAGAGTGCATATTTCGGTTGCATTTCACCTAAAAAGTCTAGAAAAACTTTTCTAAAAGAACCCTTCATGAAAATCTTTTTTGAAAACTCTTTATTTAATTTTTCGTGTTTATTAGTCGACAAATAGAGTCACCAGTCGACTAATCCTTTCGCGCCAAATTTTCTAAACAAAATGTCATTTTTGTCAAATTAGTCGACCGAAGGTTTTATCAGTCGACCAGACAGAATGTCTGTTTTCTGGAAATTTAGCAGCAGTCGACTAATGATTTTATGAGTCGACCGAACAGAACATGTATTTTCAGAAAAATTTAGCAGCAATCGACTGAAAGGTTTTTCAGTCTACTGATGATATTATCAGTCGACTAATTTTTTCTCTAGTCGACTAAGTTTCAAAACTGCAGATTTTCAAACGGCTTGATAAACACATTAGTCGACCGACGATAACTGTCAGTCTACTAATAATTAACTATCAGTCGACTAACTATTGTTCCAGTCGACTAATTTTGTCGTTTTTCCAAAAACTTTTAAAAGGCATGTCTTTTCATTTTTCAAACATTTTGATTGTTCAAAATAGACTGTTTTGACACCCTTTCATACCCTCAACGTATAAAATCTTTCAACTATAAATATGAGTGCATTCTACATTCAAAATCAATCAATTTGAATGCAATTACATTGAATTACTCTTTGCTTTTCACTCATATTCATTTTCTCACTCACTTGATATTTTTCACTTCAGTTTTTCACTCAAATTCTTTTGAGAGACAGTGAATTTGTGAGTTGAGTATTCCAACAACCTCAAAATCCAATTGCATCTCATTTGAATTCATAAGAAGAGCTCATAGGTTGTTTTGTAAGTTGTTACTTATTTCCTTTTTCTGTAAAAGGAAGGACTCCTTGGTTTAAAGGAGTTGTTTGCTTTCAGTAGGTGTGTTATTGAAAGTGGGACCGGTTTTGGTCTGTATGATCTTATAGTTGCACAAGGTTGATAGTGGAAATCTCAAGCGGGTTTTGCTTGGGAACTGGATGTAGGTCGGGAAAGACCGAACCAGGATAAATTCTTGTGTTCTTTGTGTGTTTGCTTTGCGAATTGCAAAATCAGTCAAAATTCTGAAGACGATATTTAAAAGCACTATTCACCCCCCTTTAGTGCTCGTTGCCTCGATCCTACTGCACTTTCATTTTGGTATCAGAGCAGGTTTGCTATTATTTTGATTTGACCATCATCTTAGCACAAAGAAGGATGCTCCTCTGTTCGTCCTCCTCTCTTCTACGGAACAAATTATGGATACTGGAAAGTGAGAATGACAATATTCTTACAATCCATGGATCTCGAAATTTGGAGAGTTGTTTTTAGAAAAGTACCAAATGCCATCAACTGATTTCAGTCAATGGACCGATTAAGAAAAGAAGACTGCTTCACTTAATGCCAAAGCTATGAATGCATTATATTGTGTCGTTGACAAGGTAGAGTTCAATCGTATCTCTTAATGCTCTAGAACAAATGAAATCTGGCATACTCTTCTCGTGACTCACGAAGGTACGCCAAAGGTAAAAGAATCTAAAATCGCTTCTTTAGTTCATAAATTTAAATTGTTTAAAATGAAGCAAAATGAATCTATATCGGACATGGTAACAAGAATGACCGATATCACTAACACTCTAAAATCCCTTGGAAAAGAATATTCACAAGTGGATTTAGTCAGAAAAATCCTAAGGTGTTTAACTCCCGAATGGGAGAGAAAAACCACAGCTATTGAGGAAGCAAATGATTTAAACACTCTCACTCTTGAAGATTTGGTTGGTAACTTAATGGCATATGAAGTCCAACTTCAAGACAGACAAGAAGAACCCAAGAAAAAATCTCTTGCTTTTAAGGCTACTTCTGATTCTGAAAATTTAGAAGAAGATGAAGATGAAGATGAAGATATTGATCTCATCACAAGGCAATTCAAAAGATTCATCAAAAAGGGAAGATTTCAAAGAAAGGTAAAGAAAGCAGATTCTTCCAATCCAAATGAAGTCAAGTGCTTTAACTGCAAAAGGCAGGACACATCAAGAAAGATTGTCCTCTTCTCAAAATCAAGCCTAAGGACCAATTTAAAAAGAAAAAGGCATTTCAAGCATGTTGGGATGATAGTGACTCCTCTTCCGATGAAGAATCAAATGAAGAAGTCGCCAACATGTGCTTTGTAACACAAGAAGACTTGGTAAGTCAATTTGAGTGTGATGATTTATTAGAAGCATTTAATGATTCATATGCTAAATTTAAGAGTCTAAGTTCTAAAACAAAGAGTTAAAAACTGAAAATTCAATTCTTGACTCTCAAAACAAAGTGTTACTTCAAGATATAGAAGATCTCAAGAAGGAAAACTCTTGTCAAGCATTTGAGATAAAAGAAATTGGAATTAGAACCAATCTCTTACAAAAAGAAATAACTAGTCTAAAAGAAAAATCAAATGATCTTCTTTCTATAGTGACCAAATTCACAAATGGTCAAGAGAATCTAGAAAGACTTCTTGGTTCTCAAAGATGCTCGGTTAATAAAATCGGATTGGGATATAGCTTCTTTGATACTCAAAATAGACCAAACTATGTGGTGAAGAATCAAAGACAATATTCTCAACCATTTGTTCAAAGAACTAAATTTTCTAGTTATAATAAAAATGCATCTAATCATGGCACTTATAATGCTTATAAGCCTAGACATGATTACTCTAGAAATGCTAAATCTTTTTATCAAAGGAAACCAAAATCCAAATGGATATGGGTTCCTAAGACTAACTCTCATGGACCCAAAATAGAAAAGGGTCAAATGTTTTATCTTCTAATTTTGTTGTAGGTACACAAAATAAGGAGCAAATGGATATTGGACAGCGGTTGTTCCAAACATATGACTGGAAGGCCGGAGTTATTCTCCACCCTCCAAAGTAAGGATGGAGGAACCGTCACCTTTGGTGACAATAACAAGGGAAAAGTAATCGGTATTGGTAACATTGGTAATCCAAAATTTTCCTTGATAAAAAATGTTCTTTTAGTAGATGGTTTAATGCATAATTTATTATCCATTAGTCAATTATGTGATAAAGGTTTTCTTGTTTCTTTTGAACATGATTTATGCTTAATTTATGATTTTCAATCTAAAAAGATCATTTTTAAAGGTAAAAGAAGGAACAATGTGTATGAACTTTATCTAGATGAGTTACCTACTTTTAATGAAAAATGTCTTATTGTTTCAAATGAAATTCAATGGTTATGGCACAAGAGACTTGGACATGTTAACGTTAAAATTATTTCCAAGTTATCCAAGAATGATCTTGTTAGAGGCCTACCTAGAATACCATATAAGAAGGATCACTTATGTGATGCTTGCCAAATGGGTAAACAAATCAAGAGTTCTTTTAAAGCAAAAGATATAGTTTTAACAAAACGTCCTCTTGAACTTTTACATTTAGATCTATTTGGACCATCTAGAATTCAAAGTTTTAATGGTAACAAGTATGTTTTTGTTATAGTAGATGATTATTCTCGATTTACATTAGTAATTTTTCTAAAAAGCAAAAATGATGCTTTTTCTTAATTTTCTAAACTTTGTAGAAGAATTACAAATGAAAAATCTACATCTATTATTAAAATTCGTAGTGATCATGGTGGTGAATTTAAAAATGAATCTTTTATAAAGTATTGTGATTTACATGGTATATCTCACAACTTTGCTTTTCCTAGAGCGGCTCCACAAAATGGAGTTGTTGAAAGAAAGAATAGAACTTTGCAAGAATGTGCAAGAACCATGCTTCAAGATAAAAATTTACCAAAATACTTTTGGGCTGAAGCAATAAATACAACATGTTATGTTTTAAACTGTGTTCTTATTCGACCAATCTTACATAAAACATGTTTTGAATTGTATTATAATCGTATACCAAAGATCTCATATTTCAAAAAATTTGGTAGTAAATGCTTCTTGTTAAATACCAAAGATAATCTTGATAAGTTTGATTCAAAATCAGATGAATCAATATTTCTTGAATATTCTTCTAGAAGTAAAGCTTATTGTGTTTTTAATAAAAGAACATCTTGCATTAAAGAATCTTTACATGTTGCATTTGATGAGAATTGTGAGCAGGTTATTCCTCTAAGCGAAGGAGAAGAAGTAATACTTCAAGAAGAACCTTTGATAGAGAGTACTTCTCAAGAAAATGTTCCTCTCCAACCTGTTTGGAAAGAAGTTCTCAATCATTCACATGAACAAGCTATTGGAGAAATAAAGAGTGGTGTCCAAACTAGAAGGCAATTGCAATATATTGCAAATATTGCTTTCATATCTAAAATAGAATCAAAGAATATCAATAAGGCTTGTGATGATGAATTTTAGCTTTTGACCATGTCTGAAGAACTTAACCAATTTACTATGAATGATGTATGGGATCTAGTTGATAGACTAAAGGATTATCCAGTAATTGGAACAAGATGGGTCTTCCGAAATAAGCTGGACGAAAATGGCGAAGTCATTTGAAACAAAGCAAGACTAGTAGCACAAGGCTATAATCAAGAAGAAGGCATAGATTTTGATGAAACTTATGCACCAGTGGCTCGATTGGAGTCAATTCGAATGATGCTTGTTTTTGCTAGTTACATGAATTTTAAGTTATATCAAATTGATGTTAAGAGTGCATTATTAAATGGACACATCAATGAAGAAGTTTATGTAGAGCAACCTCCAAGCTTTGAAAATGAGAAATATCCAAAAAAAGTTTACAAATTAAAAATAGCTTTGTACGGACTTAAACAAGCACCAAGAGTGTGGTATGAAAGACTACGAAATTTTCTAGAAAAATCTGGTTTTTTCTTTGGTCGGGTAGACTCCACTTTATTTATTAAAAATCTTAATTCAGATATTCTTATTGTGCAAATTTATGTTGATGACATAATATTTGGTTCTACTAATGATTCTCTTTGTAAAGAGTTTGCTAAAGCTATGCAGGAAGAATTTGAAATGAGTTTGATGGGCGAATTAAACTACTTCCTTGGACTTCAAATAAAGCAAATTGAAGAAGGAATCTTCATCAACCAGGCTAAGTATACAAAAGAACTTCTCAAGAGGTTTGTGATGGACTCATCGAAATCAAGAAGAAATCCTATGAGTACAACTACTTCTCTTGATAAAGATGAAAATGGTAAAAATGTAGATACTAAGCTCTACAGAGGTATGATCGGATCTCTATTATACTTAACTGCTAGTCGACCTGATATAATGTTTAGTGTTTATATGTGTGCTAGATTTCAAGCTAATCCAAAGGAATCTCATTTAACTGCAGTAAAACAAATTCTTCGTTACTTGAAAGATACTTCTGATTTTGGTTTGTTTTACCCAAAATCATCTTTTTTTTATTTAGTTTCATATAGTGATGCAGATTTTGCAGGAAGTAAATCTGATCGCAAGAGTACTAGCGAAACTTGTCATTTTTAGAAAATTTCTTAGTCTTTTGGTTTAGTAAAAAGCAAAATTCAATGTCACTCTCAACAACTGAAGCAGAATATATAGCGGCTAGTTTAACATGTTCACAAGTACTATGGATGAAACAGACCTTAAAAGATTTTGGTTTGAATTACTCCACAACAACTATTTATTATGATAACACTAGTGCTATAAATCTTTCAAAAAATCCTTTTCAACACTCAAGGACTAAGCATATTAAAGTTAGACATCATTTCTTAAGAGATCATGTGTTAAAAGGAGACATTTCGTTAAATTTTATATCCACTAATGAACAACATGTTGATATCTTCACTAAACCACTTAAAAATGAAGATTTTATGAGAATTAGGAGAGAACTAGGCATTTGCTCATTTTTAGATTTATAAAATGCTAATTTTTTAAACAAAATCTCAAAATCGCACCTTATTAGTCGACCGATAAACTTCTAGTCGACTGATGTTTTAAAAAAAAAAAATTACTGAAGGAATCACACCTTATTAGTCGACCGATAAAATTCTAGTTGACTGATATTTTTTTTAAAAATTCAATTGAAGGGATCCGATACCCCTTGGATTTTTTTTTACACATGTTTTTTTTAAAAGGGCACCGTTTCATTTTTACACCCATTCATTTTCCCTTTTCCTAAACAAAACCCTCTCTCTCTCTCTCTCTCTCTCTCTCTCTCTCTCTCTCTCTCTCTCTCTCTCTCTCTCTCTCTCTCTCTCTTCTGTATCTTTCGAAAAATCCCTCAGAGTGCCGGTCGAACCCCTCCTCATCGGAATCCTCTTGCCATGACAGAGTGCCTCTTCAGCCAACGTCGCTTGTGGAAGCCTCTTCTCACCTGCCGTCATCTACCGCGTCATCTTCTATTTCTGTAGCAAACGAACTCCTCCTCGCCTCTTCACTCTTGCCTAAGATCTGTGAAAACTTGACATCCCTTTCGGTGGGTTGTTATTGTCGATTGTTTTGGCCACTATCAACGACCTTGATCATAGAAGGCACATTGTCTGCATCACACAAAGTGTTTCTGTTGCATTGGTTCTACGCCACGACACCGAACAATATCTTCCTCCCACCGGACGTCATTTTTAAAGCTTTTGAAAGCCGACATCAACACCATCTCCAACTGTTCCTCTCAACGACTGTGTTGATCAATCACTCTCTACAACTACAAATTTTTTTGATAGGTGAATTTGTTTTGTTCCTTATCAACCATGCCTCGTTAGAAGACCGCATCCGCACAAGGTTCTCCTCCAACTACACCACAAGCACGTCATGAATTTTCTCTCAGACTACTCAGAAATCCTCTTTTATATGATACTTTTGGATCGATTTCTGCACTTCCTATTTTACCAGACCAAAATGTCCTGTTTCACCTATTTTCTCGTTACCAAATCAGAGAATTATTCCCAGGCATTTTCCACCTTTTTGACGTCGGTGCAGACCCTCTTCATTATTCCTTTCTGATCCACTTGTTTTACACAAATTTACAAATTGATCATGAAACTGGAATTCTTTCCTCTCTTGTTCACGATGTTGAAATTGAGTTTGATTCTAAACTGCTTGGACAAATCCTAGATATTCCACCTTCAAAAACTCTTTTCAATACTATTGAACTTAATGATGAAAGAATTTTTGAACAAATTCTTCTTCCTAGTGCACCTCATTGCCCTCCTTTCAAAAATACCAATCTTCAAACTCGTGCACGCATTGCTGGACGAATTCTTGCCCACAATGTTCTATCTAAAACTGGTTCTTTTGATTACTATTCCACAGATCTATCTATGGCTCTTTATGTCTTATTTGAAAATATTTCTGTAAATTGGGCCAACGTGTATTTTACTAATTTGTGGAAACAAAAACCTTTTCTTCCGTATGGATGTCTTCTTACTCGTATTTTCAGATATTTCAAAGTACCCTTAACCAATGAAAAATATATTAAACAAAAGGAGTTCTTTGATCAAACTATTTTTAAATATATGAAAATCAAATATCTGCCTCCTTTAAACTGGTATATTGATCAAACTAAACCATCTGAACCATCAATCTCTGAACCCTCACCATCTTCTGTGACACCTTCATCTCAAGCAAAATGAAAGAAATTATCTACTAGTCAAAACAATGATGAAATTTTGCAGCAAATGGAAGCTTTGGAACTGCATCAACACACTTTTCATGAAGATGTGACTCAATAACTTTCTTCAATTTAGAAAGATATTGTTGAACTCAAAGAGATCATCAAGCAACACTTCTCTTGATCTTTGATTAATGTCCTTACTAAACTTTGATACTTTATGGGTTGTAATATTTTGAACTTGAATTTGCATTTTGTTTATGCTATTTCTGCCCTTACTCTTTTTATTATGACAAAGGGGAAAAAAAAGATGAAAAATACATGAAAAATTAGGAGAAAAAGATAGAACTTGCATGAGAAATTAAGAGAAAAAGATAAAAATTGCATATTGCATCATGACATGGAAATTACATCATGTGAAAGCATTGAAAATTGCATTTATGAAAAAGTTTTAAAAATGCATGAAGTAATTATGGAAATGCAAACCAATCAATATGTGATATATGTGCTTTGAATGTACTAACTTTTAATGTTTTGCAACATATTGATAGAGGGAGTAAAATCTACATTTATGCATCTAAATGCTCCATCTTTGATTAGTTTGTCATCATCAAAAAGGGGGAGATTGTTACGACAATGAAGCTGTACATGATACTTCAAGTACAAGGTTTTGATGATGAACAAGTGAATCAACTGCATTTCAGCTAAGGCAATGAAGAAAGATGACAAGCATTGAAGAAAGATGACAAGCATTGAAGAATTCGATGAAGAATCTTTGAAGACTAGTGTGCAAATGTTAAATTCATTAAAAGTCTTAGATTCTTGTAAGATCCTTACTTAGAGTGCATATTTCGGTTGCATTTCACCTAAAAAGTCTTTAGAAAAACTTTTCTAAAAGAACCCTTCATGAAAATCTTTTTTGAAAACTCTTTATTTAATTTTTCGTGTTTATTAGTCGACCAATAGAGTCACCAGTCGACTAATCCTTTCACGCCAAATTTTCTAAACAAAATGTCATTTTTGTCAAATTAGTCGACCGAAGGTTTTATCAGTCGACCAGACAGAATGTCTGTTTTCTGGAAATTTAGCAGCAGTCGACTAATGATTTTATGAGTCGACCGAACAGAACATGTATTTTCAGAAAAATTTAGCAGCAGTCGACTGAAAGGTGATGATATTATATGTCGACTAATTTTTTCTCTAGTCGACTAAGTTTCAAAACTTCAGATTTTCAAACGGCTTGATAAACACATTAGTCGACCGACGATAACTGTCAGTCTACTAATAATTAACTATCAGTCGACTAACTATTGTTCCAGTCGACTAATTTTGTCATTTTTCCAAAAACTTTTAAAAGGCATGTCTTTTCATTTTTCAAACGTTTTGATTGTTCAAAATAGACTGTTTTGACACCCTTTCATACCCTCAACGTATGAAATCTTTCAACTATAAATATGAGTGCATTCTACATTCAAAATCAATCAATTTGAATGCAATTACATTGAATTACTCTTTGCTTTTCACTCATATTTATTTTCTCACTCACTTGATATTTTTCACTTCAGTTTTTCACTCAAATTCTTTTGAGAGACAGTGAATTCGTGAGTTGAGTATTCCAACAACCTCAAAAGCCAATTGCATCTCATTTGCATTCATAAGAAGGGCTCATACGTTATTTTGTAAGTTGTTACTTATTTCTTTTTTCTGTAAAATGAAGGACTCCTTGGTTTAAAGGAGTTGTTTGCTTTCAGTAGGTGTGTTACTGAAAGTGGGACCGGTTTTGGTCTGTATGATCTTGTAGTTACACAAGGTTGATAGTGGAAATCTCAAGCGGGTTTTGCTTGGGAACTGGATGTAGGTCGGGAAAGACCAAATCAGGATAAATTCTTGTGTTCTTTATGTGTTTGCTTTGCAAATTGCAAAATCCATCAAAATTTCGAAGACGATATTTAAAAGCACTATTCACCCCCCCCCTCCTCTAGTGCTCGTTGCCTCGATCCTACTGCACTTTCAAATGTTTCCTTTATAAATGAATGACATGTCACACAAGTTCAGGAGGTTGTTGCTTCACTTTGCATTATGAGTAAGGAACAGACGAACCAACGTTTCCTTTATAAATGACGTGTTCATGGGCTGAACATATAACCTGCTTTATTGCAAATGGGGTATCGATGGCAAGGAAGGAGACTTTGACAACTACATGACAAGCGATGGTGAATCAGGCATATATTTTCTAAACCGCGTTACGAGTTTCTTCAAAATTTGTCTCTTTTATGTCATATAGTCGATTTGTTTTATGTACTGTAGAAAGAAATTACAATATAATGTGATAAATCGTTTATTGAATATTCTGCTAATGTCAGTGGAACATCCACAAAAAAAGGTGCCCGAATACTCAGCATAGAGCTCTAAGAGAACATCAAGCGGCTGCAAGATGAATTTGTATAAGGAAACACTGATAGTGCAGAAAGCTTTGAGGCAGAGCTGACAAAGCTACAGAATGCATGGGATCCCATCATCATCGATATGTTTCTATAGGCAGAGAAGATGAAACTGCATGATTGTAGCATATTTGTCATTGTTATATTCTGCGTAAACTTCGATATACTTTACGATAAATATGCCACAATCGTGAAGTATATCATTTGTTTTAGATTGACCACATATAAGGCTTCGCATGACCAACAGACAACCAAGCCCTTCGTTCATGCCTGTGGGCTAGTGCAAAAAGGTTCGAGGCAGAGCTGACAAAACTGCATAAGGTATGGATTCCAAGAGGCAGAGAAGATGTAACCCTCATGACTGTAGCATATTTTTTATGAAGTATATCAAAGAAAAGAGGAAGAGAGGTTAAATATATTTGTGTTTCAGACCTGGAAAATTGGCTGGGTCGGTGATGATGGACAACGGGTTTTAGGCCTTGACAATGTATTCTTTTTTTAACAAGCGAAAAACACTAGTGCCAGTGAACAAATCGTTGTAATATTTGGCCTTTATAAATGAAAATCGTAAAAGCGATTAGCGTTGTGTATAGTGCAGATCATAATTCACTTTTACAATCTTGCTATCGTGATTTACATAATGATTGATAAAAGGTTGAAACGATTTATATGTATGAAGGCTACGTGCTATCGTGATTTGCTTGATATCAATTGGCTTGCAACCAATTATAATTCATTGTGTAACGTAACATTCTATGATTATATAATTCTTTCTTTAACAGATCAAGAATCATTTTTCATAGATGAAATGTTCGATCAGCACATGTATAGCCACAGACATAAAGTGGAAAAGATTTTCCCTATCAGGATTTGCTTTTACAGGCTTTGTCTATGTCAACGATATGTCCTATCACGATTTATACAATGACTGCTTCAACAGTACAAATTGACGTCCCGTTTAGAATTAGTAAAGTATAAATCGAGGTAACTTCAACGATACAAGTCAAGTTAACTTCTTAAATACAAATCAATTTCGTTCACAAAGACAAACAAAGACATATCGTTCTCGCTATAACTTCGTAACTATAAATCCACATGATTTATAACCACAGTCATATATAAAAAATATTAGTATTTAGTTACAATACATCATGACCAAAGGTTTGGCTTAGATACAATACAAAACCATCACCATCAAAGAAAATAGATATCATCACCAGTATGAAACCCATATCCAAATAGTGATGTGCTTCTAATGCAATCCAGGTGCAGAAATGTGGAAAGCTATTTATGGGAGGACATTTCCATCAAACGCATATCTATCTTTTAGAGACTCCCACTTTTACAGAAGAGATCACCAAAACATCCATATCGTTCATCGTTGAGTTCATTTCCTGCTGCAAAGCGATTCTATATGCAGCTGAGGATACATCCAAATAGTGATGTGCTTCTAATGCAATCCAGGTGCGCATGAAATACAGTTTGTTTGTACAAAAAGCTTTGAGGCTTAGCTGACAAAGCTGCAGAATGTAAGGGATGTGAACACGTGGAGAAGATGGATCCCACACGACTGTAGGGTTTTAGAACTGGACAATGTATTCTTTTTTTAATAAGTGTAAAACACTAGTGCCACTGAACAAATCGTTGTAATGTTTGGCAACCCTAAATGAAAATCGTAAAAGTGATTAGCGTTGTGTACAGTGGAAATTTTGATTTGCTTTTATGGTCTTCCTATCGTAATTTACTCAATGATTGACTAAAGGTTGAAACAATTTATACGTATGAAGGCAAACGTTTACTACAACCAATTATAATTCATTATAAAACATATCATTCTATGATTAAGTGTCTGATCATGACATGTAGAGCCACAGACATAAAGCAAAAAAGATTTATCTTATCGCGATTTGCTTTTACAGGCTTTGTCTATGTCAACGATATGTCTTATCACGATTTATACAAATACTGCTTCAATGGTACAAATCAACGTCCCGTTTAGAATTAGTAAAGTATAAATCAAGGTTACTTCAATGATACAATTCGAGTTAACTTCTTAAATATAAATCGATTTCGTTCACAAAGACAAACAAAGACATATCATTGTCGTGGTAACTTCATAACTACAAATCCACATGATTTACGACCACATTCATTTACAAAAAATATTAATATTTAGTTACAATACATCATGACCAATGGTTTGACTTAGTTAAAAATACATGACCATCATCATCAAAGAAAACATATATCATAACTAGTATGAAACCCACGTCCAAATAGTGATGTGCTTCTAATGGAATCTAGGTGCACATGAAATATGACCAATGATTGCAATGTTGAAGCATCTCTTTGTTGCTTTGATTGTTTGTGTTTGTTGCTTGCTGCTTAAGTGCTTCTCAGTAAGCAGAATATGACCCTCATGCTCATCTCAATTAGATTACTGAGATTCCACCTGTAAGATCCAGAGTTCTTTTGTTGCTAACTCTTTACATTTATAGGTTGTTTCTTCAAATGAATATAATAATGACAAATATGAAAGGAGTTTAATATTAGTATGGAAAGCTATTTATGGGAGGACATCTCCGTCAAACTCTTATCTATCTTTTAGAGACTCCCATTTTTACATAAGAGATCATCAAAACATTAATTTCATTTCCTGCTGCAAAGTGATTCTATGTGCAGCTGAGGATACATCCAAATAGTGATGTGCTTCTAATGCAATCCAAGTGCGCATGAAATACAACTTGCTTGTGCAGAAAGCTTCGAGGCAGAACCGATGAAGCTGCAAAAGGTATTGATCCCAACAGGCAGAGAAGATGGAGCCCTCACCACTACAACATACTTGTCTTGAAGTATATCAAAGATTAGGCAGATATTTTTCCAACTGCAAACATATGTGCTTGCTCCAATATGGTGGCAACGATTGAGGATGATTATGATCATTATATTCTGTGTAAGATTCAAACCCCATCTATCAAGCACAGGTAGAAGGAACATAGAAGAACAAAGAAGAAAAAAAAATACAAGGAAGAAGAAGGAGAAGGAGAAGGAGAAGAAGAAGAAGAAGAATAAGGCGAAGGAGAAAAAAGAAGAAGAAGAAGTTGCGTTGCTGCAGAAAAGAGGAAGAGAGGTTAAATAGATTAGGGTTTTAGACGTGGACAACGGGTGGGGTAGGGTTTTATATAGAATAAGGTTTTACACAGATCTATATTAGGGCTTTATAAATATATTGATATCAGTCATGGATATAGGTTCTAACGAACCGAACCATGTATATTCTTTAAGTTTTATATTATACTAATATTTTTCCTATCGCGATTTGCTTTTACGAGCTTTGTCTATGTGAATGATGTCATATCGCGATTTACACAATGACTGATTCATAAAAATTGGAAAAGAAAAATAATAAACAAATCGACATGATGTTTAGATTTAGTAAACTATAAATTGAGACTTAGTTGCAAATCGATTTCACTGTAATGATACATGCTACCGTGATTTGCTTGATACCGATTGTCTTATCGCGATTTGCGTTGATAAGCTTTGTCTATGTGAACGATATGTCCTATCGCGGTGATGAGTTTTGTAAAAGGTACATGAAATGACATTTTTTTAATTTAATTAATGCATAAAAGATTTGTCCTATCACAATTTGTTTTTACGGACTTTGTCTATGTCAATGATATCTTCTATAGCGATTTACACAATGACTGCTTCAACGGTACAAATCGATGTCCCATTTAGAATTAGTAAAGTACAAATTTAGGTAACTTCAACTATACAAATTGAGTTAACTTCTTAAATACAAATCGATTTCGTTCACAAAGACATATCGTTCTCGTTATAACTTCGTAACTACAAATCCACATGATTTACAACCACATTCATATACAAAAAAAATTAGTATTTAGTTACAATACATCATGACCAATGGTTTGGCTTAGATACAATACATGACCATCATCATCAAAGAAAACATATATCATCACCAGTATAAAACTCACGTCCAAATAGTGATGTGTTTCTAATGCAATCTAGGTGCGGGAATGTGAAAAGCTATTTATGGGAGGACATTTTTATCAAACGCATATCTATCTTTTAGAGACTCCCATTTTTACAAAAGAGATCACCAAAATATTCATATCGTTCATCGTCGAGTTCATTTTCTGCTGCAAAATGATTCTATGTGCAGCTGAGGATACATCCTCTCCAAGAAAACGATCTCATTAGTAATGGCAACCCACTGCACCATTTTCCTCAGACTGAGGTTGATTCTTAGAGACTCTAGCAATGGTGCACTCTTGAGAATATGCTTCACAAACTTCAGCTGAGACACTGTCCCCTTAAAGGAGCTGATGGGCTACATGATAAATCGCTTTTACGATGTCAGAACAAAGCTGCAGAATATATGGGATACGAACACGTAGAGAAGAAGAAGCTCGCACTGCGAAATATAGAATACGACTGTAGCATATTTATCATGAAGTATATCGAAGATTAGGCAGATATTTTTCTAACTGCGAAGTATGGTTTGCGAACAATGGAGGGTCCGACAGTAGGAATAGATCAAATAGATGGATATCAGCATCACCTCCTATCTATCATGCAAAATATTTGTGCTTACTCTGGTATGGCAGCAATGATTGAAGATGATTATGGTTGTTATATTCTACACAAGCTTCGATATACTTCATGACAAACATGCCACAGTCGTATGTGTCATGAATATATCAATGTATACACAGTAAATAACCACCATAATCATTATCAAAGATTATACAGATCTTTCCTCACGGCATAAAACAACTACGTTATCAGCATCAAACCCCATCTATCAAGCATAGGTAGAAGGAACACAAAAAAACAAAGAAGAAAGAAAAATACAAGGAAGAAGAAAAAGAAGACAAAAGTGAAGGAGAAAAAAGAAGAAGAAGTCGCGCTGCCACAGAAAAGAGGAAGAGAGGTTAAATAGATTAGGGTTTTAAACTTGGACAACGGATCGGGTAGGGTTTTACACAGATCTATATTAGGGTTTTACATAGAATAGGGTTTTACACACGTGTACATAAATTGACATGACATTTAGACTTAGTAAAGTACAAATTGATTTACAACTTGATAACTATTTAAGTAAAAGTTGTGAATCACTATTATTGTTTTATAGAAGAAGTGTTCTATCACGATCTGCACAGCAACAGACATAAAGCGGAAATGATTTATCCTATCACGATTTGTATTTACGAGCTTTGTCTATGTGAACAATGTCTTATCATGATTTACATAATGCTATATTAGTAAGATCCCGTTATTATAAATCATCATCACACGTTTAGCACTCATAAATAAAAATTGCACTGAAATGAAAAAAGTGTTTTGTATCTACAATGATTTGTACATGTGAATGCTATATGAGGCAATGATTTTTACTAATGGTATAAGCACTGAACAACGGTGATTTACAAATGGTATCAAAATTGTAGCTATGTAGGCTAGATGAGACAACGATTTATACATGTGAAGGATACATATTACAACGATAAAAAATATTAATACAATCAAATACAATTATGTAGCTGAAGAATTCACACGTGATTCCTGTATTTCATTGCTCACTTTTGAATTAATATTGAACTGAGCCTGTCATGAAATAAAACAATATAAGACACTACATTAAGTTTCACAAGAAATGCAAACATCCTTCCAACATTGATTACATACCAAAAGACTTGTAAAACTGATGCTATCATTCCACTGAGACTGATCAGAAGGATTGAAGGTTTCAACATTGTAGTGCACGTCTGTAGGGTATTGTTGCATGATGGAAATTACATAAGTTAGATATTAATAAGTTGCATGTAATGCAATTCACATGAGAAACAATATAATGTATTACATACCTATTCATGCGAAGGGCTTGGTTGCTTTTGTGTAGGGGTTTGTTGTTTCTTAGACCTTTTCTTGTCAACCAATTCTAGTGCACCCTTTGTCCTCCGACGACTGCGCTCAGAGGAAGGTTTCCTTTTGATACCCTTCGCTAGGTGAATTTTTTCATCATAATCTACAATGTTGACTCTTGACTTGTTAAAGATGATGTTTACGCTTCGGCACAACTTCTCATGCGGGTCAAGAGAAGAATGATTTTCATATCCACTGTTCGCTCCTATTTTCTTGGACTGGTCTTCATGAGCTGCAACAGAGTGATGGTGAATTAACTGCATGTTTTCAAGTAACTCCCTTGACACTTTTCTCATGCACACATAGGCTTTTTCACTTTTCGATGCCAAATCTGTAGCATGCATAAGTGACCTACATAGTTGTTGGTAACGGGAGGTTATGTGACACTTCTCATCAACACCAGATGGACTGACATTATTTGTATCCAGCAGTTCAATCTTTGCTTGTCTCGTTTAAATATGACTCAGGTATTTTTTATATCTTCGCATGATTAAATGCCTTTAATGCATGACAACATAAAATACCTTTGAATTCATACATTTTGCATGTACATTCAATTGTTTCGTTGTCAATATTGTACGTAACATGTGCTTCTTGCTTTTTCGGATGCTCTTCTCCCTCCCATACAATATGGTATTTATGCATATTATTGATTTGCATGCGTCCTTCTATGTTACAATTCATGACCTTTATAACCTCATTCTTAATCCATTCCAATACAGTTAGTGTATACAGATTTGCAGGTTGCATCAATATTTTCATGCCCAAAGTTACAAGGCATGTATTGAAGCATTTCACATCTTGTTTAAGCACATTTTGTCTAAGTCCGTCTACAAATAATTCATATTGTTCCATGAAGCAAAGCATTGTTAAACATGAATACAAGGTTTTCTTCAGTATGGCATGCATAGATTCAGCTCTTTGTGTGCTTATCATACCTGCATAAAAGTATTGCCTTTCATATGACAATGCCCACTTCTCTTTGTCTGCATATAAGTTTTGTAACCACACACAGTCTTCAAGGTCGTACATATGAATTATTTCCTTCCAATCAGACATAAACGTGACCTCGTCTACGCTCTCAAGTACACACCTTATAAACTTTTTATCAAACCCTGTCTTCTGATTAAATATGTGTCATATGTTCTTTGTTGTATTTTGAAAGATATGCCACAATCATAGGCGATGATGTGCATCTAGCAATACATAAGACACTGCAGCAGCAATTGCGTGATCATCATTTGTAAGTACAACTTTAGGTTGCTTTCCATTCATTGCCTGTGTAAATACTCTTAACAACCACTAAAAGCTTTCCTTGGTCTGGTCATACAAAAAAATGTTGCCTAATATACAACTTTGTGAATGATGGTTCACTCCGACAAACTATGCAAATGGCCACTATTCAGTATTAATCTTCATTATCGTATAAAAAATAAGCACATCATTGAAGCATTTATAATCTACTCTTGACTTTGAATCTGCCCAAAACATATTCACAGCATATCCATCTATATCCAGTTGCATTGCACTAAAGAAACCAGGGTCATTTCTTGATTTCTTTTGTAAGTAATCAACCAAAGAACATATTTCTCTATTCTTCATGTTATCTGTAATCTTCTTTCTCAAGTGGTTTCTTAGATCTATAGTTGTGAATGACACATTCTCGCGACCACCAACTATATGCGCGCATAAATTATATGTCTTCCTTGGTGTAATGTCGGTGCTATTAATTATTTCAGCAATTACAGCATGAGCTTCAGTTACTTTACGATGTGACCTTAATATAGGAGTCATGAATGAAGATATTAAATCATGGTTATGATCACTGATTAAAGTACAAACTACATATTTTCTATTCGGAAGTCTTCTTAACACCATTCTCGCTAGACATCCACATCTTGAATCAGACTTGCTTCTTATTGGTATTCTTGAACAAACATGTCTTTCTCACTACGACACCCTGTGCATTTTTTGACCAAGAATACCTTCTAACAGTGAAGCCGAGTTTTAAGGCATAATCATTGTAAAATTTATATATAGCTTCCTTATTATTAAATTGCATTCCTTCTATAAGAACAGAGTCAAGTGTACTATCATGTACATTCTCAGTGTCTGCACCTTTATCAAGTGTATTGTCATGATCGTCTACCTCATTATTGAATTGCATTTCTTTTGTTGGAACATTCAAGTCAAGAGTGAATCCAATGCCGACACCCTTCTTATCATGTGCATCATTAGTGCACATGTTCACTTCTCCATAACTTTTCAATGATTGAGATACATCATCTTCACTGCAACCAGATGATAAGCTCACTACTGTTATAAGCAAGATATCAATTTGTGTTAGCCAACACATATGTTTACTATGATTTATTCAAGATGCATATAACAACGGATACCGATTAGTTAAGCAAGTCAAAGAAACGATTGAATGAATCACAATATAAAAGCAACATCGATTTGTTATTTGCTTATACTATGCATCAAGTTATTATTTACCATGCCAATAAAAGAAATGATTTATCATATATGTGTGTTGACAATAGCAATTCACGTGATAGCGGTTTAATTATATCTGCGACGCTGTAAAGCCATTTCAATAGAAATCGCTAAATGAGCAGCGATTTGAATACGCAAATCGCCACTGCAAGTGTGCAATAATGTATTTCCGCACACACACGTTTTAAAATCATACTACAAATATCTTACAAATCGATATACATATCACATAATATATTACAAATCGATATGGTAATTCACCATAATATCTTACAAATCGATATACATATCGCAAAATATATGACAAATCGATACGAAAATTCAGCATAATAGCTTACAAATTGATATTAACAAACAAAACAATATCTCACAAATCAGTAATATGTTACTACAACTGTGATTTGCGTTACATTGCATATACTGAGTGAATGAACGATACCAAATGGGGTTGAGGTCCTTCCTCGCATATGTAAACAAGCATTCTTATTGGAATGGTTGTCAACAGGTCTGTTATCATCGCAAAATTTTTCTCCCTCTCTTGCGAGAGAGAAACGAATCTCGCAAGTCAAACTCGACCAAAGTTTTGAAAATTGGTTTTGAAAATTACTCGCCTCCGTTTTGAAAATTTGTGAGAAAATTCCGTGGAATGGGATCCGCCTGTCGGTTCGAGGTTCAACCGTTCCTGGCGCCTTTACCAGAGGTAATTGAACTAAGGACCAATTACGTGCTTTAACTCGACTCAAATATCTAAATTATGCTCTATTTTTCCTAGAATGCACAAAGAATCAGGCTTGTGTAATGAAATTTTGAAAATAATGCAAGTTTGAGAAACATGATGTTTGCTTTGGAAAATTGAAATATGCTGGAAAAATGATTGGAAAAGTGCTTGAAATTGGAATTCCTGGGAAAATTATTGAATTTCATTGGAAATCAGAAATTTGCATTAGAAAGTGATTTCTCAGGAAAACTTGAATCTTGGGAAAATCGATTTCTGAGATTTGGAATTGCTTTTCTGAGAAAATGGATTTGAGAATCTTGAGAAAATCAGGAAATTCATTGGAAAATGAGTTTTGAAATGGAAAATAGATTCTCAGGAAACTGGATTCTTAGGAAAATGGGAAATCTGAGAAATTTGATTTCTGAAAACTTGGGATTTTGAAATTTGAGAATGTTAAAACATTGGAAAATCTTGATTTGAACTTGGGAAATGCTTTTAAATCTCATTTGAAAGTTTTGAGTTTCTGAGAAAATTCAATCCTGAGAAACTTGGTAATTCCTTGAGAAAATTGATTTTTTTTGGAATTGAAATTGGAAAATGAATTTGAAAATAATGCAATTTGAATGACATGAATGAATGAATATGAATTTGAAAGGGAATTTCAATTAAAGAATTGGGAAATTCTTTTGAAACTTTGAGAAATGCAGTGCATTTTGAAGTTAGCCCAAGAGTGTAGGCTGAATGTGGCTAATACGAAGATCATAAATCTTGGTTTTCTTTGTATTCTGACTATGGCCATAAATACGAATCCCACCGAGTTTATAAACTCCATAAGAGCTTGTGCACGTTCCATTCGTGTCAACCATAGTGAATTTGGAATAAATGCACATGAATCATACATCAAATACTGGAGTTTGCAGAAATTAAACTATATGCAATGCAGTCCTATTCTATGCAGAAATGTAACTCTTATTCCAAATATTACATTGATTTTTACATTGAATTGAATAAAATAAATAAATAAAACAACTAAGTCTTCTTCTTGGATGTTCCTGCAAAACTGGAAAACTGTGTTAGTACAAAAATGTAGGTTTTTCTGAATTTATTCGAAAATATGGGAAATTATCGAATATTATTCAGATATAAACCCAAATTCATACCCCCTTTGATATAAACATGATAAATAATGAATAAATTTCGAAAATAGACTTGGAAGTTCGAAATTGTGGTCAAAATGATCAAAATGCCTCTGATAACCTTGAAATCACGGTTTTCTGAAACAAATTTTGTAAAATTTGAAAATTTGAAAATCAAATGAAATAAATCAAATAAAATATGATAAAATATGATGATATGCATAAAATTTTGGAGAATTAGAAATTGAAATTTCGAAATTTAGGTCAAAATGACCAAAATACCTCTGATAACAAGATTATGCCCTTGAAACTAGGGTTTTCTGAAATAAATTTTGTAAAAATGAAAAATGTGAAATGCAAATGATATTGAAATTAACCGTAATATGATTCTATATGCCTATTTATATGAATAAAACCCTAAAATGGCGAAAATATCATAAAATATTAAATTTAACCTGATTTTCGCTTCTGAATTTAAAGATAAACTAACACGTAACTCAAACGAACTTGGAATTAGACCAAATTTGGCATGGACACCTAAAATAACCCTAAAAACAGAATAGAGCTCAAAAATCTAATTTTTTTATATTTTTAAATATGGAAATTCAATTAAAAACCCTAAATTTTGTGATTTTTGCCTAAAATACTGATTCTAAAGGGGATTTAGGATATCAAACTTTCATAAAAAATTCTTAAATTTTATGGGGTGACATAGGACAGTAAGACAAGGATTTTTTCATTTTACATATTCTGTTTTTGACCTATGGTCGGAGCTGTACAGCTCCGACAAGTCGGATTAGAATCCGGCGACTCTAGGATTTGGGGGAAACAGACAGGTTTCGGTATAAAATGTAGGAAAAATAATAGACAGATGGGAAAGAGGTTGAAACTATGGTAAAATGTTTTTGACAGACAGGGAAAAGTTTTGTATTTTTACAGCATTTGGATTCGGGTTACGGTTTGGAAAAGGGCACACTGTTATCAGAGATCTCAATCTTTGAAATTTTGGGATATTGAAATCTGTCAGACAGAAAATAAAATTTCGGGAAAACTAATGAAACAGTTCCAAAAATCCCCAAATTTTGGGAAATTATAGAAAAACATGTTAGGAACAACTTTTGTGTTGAAAGTTTTTGCAGACAAGCTACAAATTGAACAGACTTGATGCATTAGAGTCTATCTATACCCTGACAAAAGAAAATCGAGATTTTCTCAGGTGTCTGGGAAATCCGATTTTTGACAGAGATCAAAACAAATTAAAAAAATATCAAAATCTCCATATCATTAGTAGATTCAATTACAAATCCACTGTGATTTTTTCAGGACAATCTGAATCTCTCACAAGGGTGGTGCCGGAGGTTCTTGTCTGCTAAGACAGAAATTGAGATTTTTGAAGGGTTCAAAACCCATTTTAGGTTTTGATCGATTTAGATGGGTTCTGAAACCCGAACAAACCTGGGTTTTTTACAGGAATACACAGACACATTACCATGACTATAATAAAATTTTTAGGATTTTTGAACAGGAAACTTCACATAAAATCATAACTGGACTTGGTGCCTAAATGAAACTAAATTAAAAATCGATAAAAGTTATATTAAATGCTTATGAAATAGGAAAAACGTTCTAAATACCATGACAAAAAAAATGAAAAAAATACATGACAATCACGAAAATAAACTAGGAAATGACAGGGATATATGCTTGATATTTGATGTTGGCCATCGAAGCGAGGGATCCAGCCCATCCATCGAATGGATCCTCTCACATACATGGCCTCAACATGAAGAATGAACATTTTCGATCATATAAACCCAGTTCTAAACTATTCTCTCTTTTTTTTTTGAATTCATCACCTTAAAGAGGGCATACTTTTTTCAAGGAAGTCGGTACAGCACAAAGAGGAGTCTGGGCTTACCTTGGATCGGCTGAAGGAGGGCGGATGTGATGGCTGCAGTGGAGATGGTGGCTTCCACCGTTGAATGGACTGGAGGTAGTAGCCTCCACGGTTGGGAGGAGCTGAAAAAGAGGACTGAAGGGAAGCCGCCTGCTGGGGTGCTGGGCCGGGACGTCCAAAAAAGTAGATGCTGGCTGCTGGGCGTGGATTCCTGGTAGAGCTAGTTGAGGGATGCAACAAGGTGGGCTATGGTGCAACTGCTGGCTGAAGGAAAAAACAACCGATAGGTTGCTGGAAAAGAGAAACCGGCTGGTGCTGCTGGGTGTGGAGGAGGAGCTGGCTGAAGGAAGGAGCTCTGGAGGTGGCTTCAATGGCTGGAAGTTGCATCCAATTGAATAGCTGCTGTGGGCTGTAGCAGCAAAGGGGAGGGAAAGAGAGAGTTCAAGGGAGAGAGAAAGACGTGAGAATGGGTAGAGAAGAGGGCCAGCCGTAGCCTTTTTTTTGTTTTTTCCCCCTCAATAACTTAGGGTTTAATTGCCTTTATTACTTAGGTATTCATAGACTTAATGAAAAGAAAACAAAAGGAGTTTTACGTGAATGGTTGGCAGCCATACGACTGTGGAGGGAAATGGCAAGAGAGTAAGGAAGAAAGGGGAAAGAAGGATCGAAAAGAAAAGGAAAGAAGAAGGGAAGAAGGAAAAGAAAAGGAAAGGAGGGAAAGGAGAGGGAAAGGAAGAGAAGGGGCTGGAAAAGGGGGTATACGTGAGTGGCTGGGAGAGGAAAGAAAGAAAGAAAAGAAAAAGGAAGAAGAAAGAAAGAAAAGAAAAAAAAGGAAAGAAAAGAAAATAAAAAAAGAAAATGGAGGAAGAAAGAAAGAAAATGGGCTGGATTGAGGGCTAGGGTGGTCGACCCCCTTGTGGGTCCCACATTAGGAAAATAAAATAATAAAATAAAATAAAACAAACAAAAAATAAAGAAAAAGGTAATTTTTTTTTCCTTTTTTTATATATAAATTCAAACAGAAAATGCAAATAGATGGACCATCTCAGAGCGGGTCCAAATTCTACTTTTGAAAATCATTTTGATGATTAGAGGGGTAAAATAGTCTTTTCAGAAATTTTTCAGAGGAAACGAGCTATTTTTGGCAGTTTTTGAAACGAACTCGGATTTTGAAGTTTAATACCCCATTGCGAAGCAAATCCAGTGTAGATTTTGAAAATTTGAGTTTGAAATAAATCCAAATTGTTTTTCTCGAGAAAATATTTCCAAATTTAGACTCCCGGGGGTAAAAATGTTAATTTTGGAAACCCAGGGTTTGAATCTGATTTCTGAAAATTTTTAAAGCTCAATCTGGATTGAAATTTATAAAATTGGAGTTTTGGACTTCGAAAATGAAATGAAATGTGATGAAATGTTATAAAATGTTATGAAATGCTGAAAAATGACATGAAATGATGAGAAATGACATGAAATGCCATGCAAAATGCGAACTCTGAATAAAGAAATTTGGATATTAGACCCCGATTGGCACTTGTACCAGTTCAAAAAGTATAAACATTGATAAAATTTGCAAAATGGTTAAAGAAATGGTTTTCGGGCTCTACCGAGCTAGAGTGACACTGAAAATTAGGGTCTGAACTGAATTAAACTGAAATGAACTGGATTGAGATGGGTTTTAGAGTTTTAAAACTCAAATGAACTGACAAGACACTGACTCAACTGACCTTTTCGACTAAATTTTCAAGAAAAACTATCATTTTTAGAGAAATGGTGCGGAATGGTCACTGGAGTGAAGTGAATTAGGAATCTGAACTGGGTTTGAGCTGAAACAAAGGTCATTAATATTGACATGAATTAATATCAAAGCTCGAATACTAGCTCAATCGACTAAACTCGGCTCAATTTCAGCTGAAAGAGATGAAACGACCTAAAATGGACTCCTAGACACTTGGAAATGGTTTTGAACTGAAACTGGAGCACTTGAACTCCTGATGAGCTCAAGTTAGACTCTGAGGAATATGATTGACTGTGAATGACTGACTCGGAGACAATTGGCTTACATTTGAGTGAAAAATGAGCTCATTTCAGAAGAAATGATCCAATTTTGGCAGGAATTGTCAGAAATGAAAATGGCCTTCTCACTGTGAGCTCAGATGAGCTTGAAATGACTGATATTTGAACTGTTTTGAACTGACCAATGAGATTGGTTGACTCTGACTGACTGGGGTCCGGGATGACCTAGGGGTAAAATGGTAATTTTCCTAATAAAAATGAGTAAAATGGTGATTTTCTAAAACTGACTTGAGGTTTGACTCCTATACTGATCTAACAAGGTTGGCACTGCACGAGGAGGGTTGTTTGAGAATGGATGAGGAAAATTTGGAGTGTTTACAGATGCCCCTCTTTGCTACTAAGCTGGTTTAAGACCGAGCTTAGTGACAAAGAAAAACACACCAAATTTGGGCTATAAAAATGCCCGAGTTAGAAGGATCTTACTGGATATGAAAATATTAGCCCTGATGAAAATGATAGATATGGAGTGAAGAATGAAGAAGAAAGAATTTTACTTCAAAAGAAGTGAGATTCAGGTTTTGCCCTTAACCTGGATGGGACAAGAAAATACCACGTGTAGAAACGAAGCTCAGGTTTGACCCTTAACCTGACCGGGAATGAAATACCTCATCAAATAGAGGCTTAGGTTTAACCCTTAACCTGATCGAGAATGAAATACCCCATCAGAATGAGGTTCAGGTTTAACCCTTAACCTGACCGGGAAAATGAAATACCTCATCAAAATGAGGCTCAGGTTTGTACCCTTATCCTAATTGGGCGGAAAATGAAATACCTCATCAAAGGAGGCTTAGGTTTGTACCCTTATCCTGATTGGGCGAAAATGAAAATAATGAGATTCTTGAAAGAAGAACTCATGATGGAACCTTCGGACTTCCGCACAATGAATCCAATAGGGGTTTTGCAAAAGGATGAAATTGGGGTCCCTAAAGCTTGAAAAGGGGTTTGATTTTGAGCGCCTCATTGCTGAGACTAAATAACTTTTGAAATTGGTGACCTTTTGCGAGAAAATGATTTGTGGCTTAACCTCAAGCCGAAATTGGACTGTCTATGATGGGACAGTGGGGACATAGGGAAGTGTGCAAATCTGACAGCCCATGCGCTCAGATTATACCAACAGAAGTGAAGGAACCTTGAAAACTCCCGTTATCAAGTCCTAAAAGGGATAACAACTGATGTCAGGATGCGCCAAAGATGAACCTCAAGCTCTCGCTTCACGCCAGGATGACTAGAAAATATTGTCAAAATGTTGAAAATTATTGTTGATTCAAAATAATTGAAAATGATGCACATTGGTTTGAAAATATTCCCTCTTTCTACCTGAAGTATTACCTCCGACTGGGCTTAACTCTGTAGAATCAAGATTCGAATTCAAATTGCTTGTGATTGACTTTCTTTCAAGGAATCTATCAATTTCCTTGATATGAACAGAAAAGAGAGTATTCTTGATATTGTGAAAGCAATTGGTGAAAGAATATTGATAATAGAATTTCACAAAGTTAAAGAAGATTCTTGGCAGATTCGACAGTCTGATATCCTGGGATTCTTTTCTCATGATGATCGCCCTCTTTTTTTTTTTGGCAGAATTAGAGCTCTCTTGGGTTTTTGGGAAATTTATTACATCATCCTTCATTTTGGAGATGTCCTGACTTTTCTCTCTCCCTTTTTTTTTGGAAGGGTACGTCACAAACTCCTTTATCTTGGAGATGTTTTGATCCTTCTTTTCTCTCAGGGATTATATTGACAATTATTGGCTCTTTGGTTGGAAATCTCTTGATGGTAGCAGAAATTAAATATATTTTAGGATTTGATGAGAGGCTCATCGCAGTCGCCTTCATCTTGACGATGCTCTGAACTTTCCCTGGAAGGATCCGTCACAAACTTCTTCATCTCGGAGATGATCCAAATCTTCTTTGGCCCCGGGGGTCTACTCGCCTAATCCGCCTTCATCTTGACGACAATTGAGAGATCCCTTTTGCAAATATTTAATTACAACTTAGGTGATTGAGGAGATATAGGGATTGAATGGATTTTTCTGTATCACCCAGGATATTTCGACTGCCTTATTTTCCAAGAATGATCTTTAAAAATATGTCATTGACTGTGATCAATACCGATCACTTTTGGCTTTGCAACAACATGAAATTTTCTTTGCTGGCCATATCGAGGATTTATTCTTCATCCTTTTGGTTGGCCAATTGAAAGATCTTGAATTTTGAATCCTTTTTCGTGAAAGCTTTGTCCTTTCAGAAGTAATACTGAAGGTATTCTGAGGTAATGTTTTTGTGTAATAAAGATTTTTGAAATCAACAAATATTTAATGACAAATTGGCAAATTTTTCTTAAAATTCTTTGTGAAAGCGAGCATCTGAAGCACAACGTAACGCATCCATGACAAAAATTTTCTTCTCCTTTCCCCAAAGGAGAAGATTCAGAAATTGGAAATAGGAATTACTCCTCTCTTCACTGAAGATGAGGTGTTTGCAAAACGAACTTTCGAAGAGAAATTAAGCTTTCGTCAAAACTTCCTAACATTAGGCTTCTCTTATGGAAAGGGGGGCAGTAATGGTGAGGTCAGTGAATTGGTCATGAAGGAACGAGTCCATCACACTCTCCTCGAAAAGAGGGTTCTTCACGATGAAATGGCCTAGTATGAAATTGTGGTCACAAGGAAAGCGAACTTTCGTTGAAGCTCTCCCTGAACTAAAGATTCCTTGTATGAAATTGGAATTTTGTTTTGCAAACGGTTCACAAAGACAATGAGTCCCTTCAAACTCTCCCTGAAAAGGGGCTAGGTGAACAAAGGATAGCATGCGAAAAGAACGAGCTCCCTTGAACTCTCCCTGTACAAAGGGTCTCTCGCAAGAGGAAATGATTGAAATTGGTATTGGGTGACCAAAAGATTGAAATTGGAAATTTGAAATTTTGAAATTGGAAATTGAAAATTTGGAAATTGATATTTGGAAATTGGAAATTGATTGACCCGAAGGTTGAAATTGGAATTGATTGACCCAAAGGTCGAATTTGAAAATTTGGAAATTGATTGACCCGAAGGTCAAAATTAGAAATTTGGAAATTGGTTGACCCGGGGGTCTGAAATTGGTAATTGGGTGGCCCAAGGGCCGAAATTGGGAATTTGAAATTTTGAATTTTGATATTTGAAATTGGAAATTGGAAATTTGGAAATTGGAAATTGATATTTGGAAATTGGGAATTGATTGACCCAAAGGTCGAATTTGAAAATTTGGAAATTGGTTGACCCAGAGGTCGAAATTGGAAATTTAAAAATTGATTGACCCGAAGATCGAAATTAGAAATTTGGAAATTGGTTGACCCGGAGGTCTGAAATTGGTAATTGGGTGGACCAAGGGCCAAAATTGGGATTGGATGGCCTGAGGGCCGAAATTGGAATTTGATTGATCCGAAGGTCAAAATTGGGATTGAAAATTGAAAAATTGGAAATTGGATGACCTGGAAGTCAAGATTTAGAATTTGTTTACTAGGAACAATATGGGTTCAATAAGAATTCAACCTAAGAACCACATTGGTTCTATTGAGAATGACCTTGGTTCACTGGGAACGACATGGGTTCAATAGAGATTTAGCCTAAGAACTATCAATTCCATAGGAATTTAACCTAGGGATCACATCAGTTCAGCAGGGATTCGACCTATGAACTATCAATTCCATAGGGATTTAACCTAAGGACCATAGTTTAAGAAGGAAGGATTCAACTTGTGAGCTTTGAATGGACCAGGTGCTAAACTGGGTTTTGAGGGAAGATTCGAATCAAAATTCAAATCTTCATGGAAAAACTAAATGAATTGGGTTTTGAAAGAAAATTCAAGTCGAAACTTGGATCTTCTAGACCAATTATTAAATTGTAGAAAAGTTTGAGTAGGAGTTCAAACCTTTAAAGGAAAGCCAAGCGAATTGGATTTGGAAGAAAATTCGAGTCGGAACTCTAATTTTCTAGACCGATTTCAGGCATTTGAATTGGATTTAGAAGAAAATTTGAGTCGGAACTCTAATTTTCTAGACCAATTCTAGGACATTTGAATTGGATTTGGAAGAAAATTTGAGTCGAAACTCTAATCTTCTAGACCAATTGTAGGACATTTGAATTGGATTTGAAAGAAAATTCGAGTCGGAACTCTAATTTTTCAGACCAATTCAGAAGGAAAAGAAATTCGAGTTGAAACTCGAATCCCGAAGGAAAGAAAATTCGAGTCGAAACTCGAATCCCGCAAGAAGACTAGACCAGCATGGATTAGGTTTGAAAACATTAACCAGTAAAACCGGATTTAGAAAGTTTGACCAATAAAATTGGATTTTGAAAGATGTACCAGTGTGAATACCGGATTTTGGAAATGAACCAGTATAAGTACTGGATTTTGAAAATGGATTAGTACGAATACTGTTTTTGGAAGAATTACCAGCACGAACACTGGATTTTGAAGATTTACCAGCACAAACACTGGATTTAGAAAATTTTACCAGCACGAACACTGGATTTTTTTGAAAATTCACCAGCACGAACACTGGATTTAGAAAATTTTTCCAGCACGAACACTGGATTTTGAAAATCTTACCAGCACAAACATTGGATTTTTAAAAATTTACCCAACTAATTTTGATGAGAGATTTTCAGTCTTCATCCTCACGATGACTTAGACAACTCTCAGAGTCTTAGGATTTATCCCTTATCCTGAATGGGTAGTTCAGGTTTATCCCTTAACCTGAAGGAGAAGTTTGATGCAAATGCAAATTGATGCAGATGAATGTGAATGAATGCATGCAAATGCAAATGTTGTAAATGGGTGCACATGCGTGCAAAATGAGAGATTTGTGTGATCCTGCCTGCATACAGGATATTTTGAAGACAATTTTCAAAATAATGCCTCAGTGTAATAGGGGAGGAAGAATTTGACCATTATTGAAGAAAATATATTGAGAGATTACAAAAGATGGAATAGAGGATTTAAGTATAGAAAATTTTCAAATGTTGAGCATTAATAGAGTCTGATAATTCCACACCATCGGCATTGATGAGCATATATGAATTGCAGGGTAATGCTTCCTCGACAACATAGGTCCCTTCTCAATTCGGCGACCATTTGTTACCCGAGCGGTGCTTGAGATAGGCCGTTGATCTGAGCACTAGATCATTGACTCAAAATTTCCTTTCAATGACAAATTTTGTATATTGTCTGACTACCCTCTGTCGATATGATTGAGCGTGCTCTGCTGCTCGGAACCTTCTTTCATTGAGCAAATCAAGTTGTACCAGTCGTTGTTGCTAATATTGATCAAGCGATAACTCCAGCAGTGATGTGAACTTCAAGGCAGGTTTTTGAACATGTAGAGGCAGTACTACTTCAGTTCCGTAGGCAAGTTCTGATGAAGTAACATTAGTTGGAGTTCGAATGGTGGTTCTGTATGCCCACAATACATCATGGATCTTCTCATGCCAATCACGGTCATGTTTCCAAGGTTCGCTCCAGGATTCAAATCAGGATCTTATTGGTGGCCTCTGCTTGACCATTTCCTTGAGGATAATAGGGAGCGGAAAAATGATGATGGATTCTGAACTTTGAGCAGAATGTCATCACTCTCTCATTCTTGAAATGACTGCCATTATCTGACACAATGTCATGTGGTATGCCGAAGCGGCACAGAATATTCTTGTAGATGAATGAGACCATATGTCGGCCTTCTACTGTGCGTAGAGTGACAACTTCGACCCATTTAGTGAAATATTTTGTTGCGGAAAGAAAATACTTGTGACCATTTGAAGCAGGAGTGATGGGGCCTACAACATCAAAGGCCCACATAAAAAAATGGTCATGGAGAGATAACAGATTTCAAATATGTTGTTGGCGCATGAACGGAAGGTGCATGTATCTGACATAGAGCACACTTCTTCACAAAATGGTAGCAATCTTGTAGCATAGTCTTCCAATAATATCTTGCCCAGATGATTTACTTGATAAGATTTTGGTAGCCGACGTGACCACCGCAAATGCCTTAGTGTACTTCCCGCACGACTTCTTTGGCTTCATCTTCGTCTAGGCATCTGAAATATTCAGAACTGAATCCGCGATGATAGAGAACATCGGCGAGAATAAAATATCGGGCAGACATGCGCTGAATCGCTTGTTGCTCTTACCAGTGATATTCTGAGAGGAGACAGATGTCTTCTCCTTGATGGGAGCCTTTTTCAAATTGTCCTCAGCTTGATCAGACATCATCCTAATCGTCATTTTCTTGAACATCTGATATGTAGCAGGAACAATGCCATCCCTATAATTCAGACTCTGTCTTTTGGTAGATCTTGGAGAATCCATTTCTTCTTACCTGCTTCTAAAATCACTAATGCATTGACACTGTGGTGTCTTTTTGCTTGATCTGATCTGAACCACTTGGAAATACCGATATTCTCTGCAGAATTGATGATTACATTTCGATAATGAAGATTCAGGATAGAAATAAATATAGGAAAAATATTTGATGAGAATTCGGTAGATAATTGAAAGAACATCTCATTACTAAGGATTGGGTCGCCACTGGAGTCACGACAATTGTGTTGCCATTCTTTGTGAAGAGAACAAACAACTGCAAATATGCCTTGTCACCTAGGCGAGGTTGTCAAACCATGATAGAATGAAAATTGAAGGATTTTTTTTTATTGAAGGAAAAATATGATTGCTTCAATAGTGGAATTAAGAAATAGGGGGCATATAGACAGTCTGCCACCACTCTTTATAATTAGCAGAGACACAAGGACCGAGAAAAAAGTGGAAGAGTAACAAAAAAGTCTCAGCCATATCTGGCAGAATGGTATGTTCCGGACCACTGCGCTGATACAAGGTTGAACTCTGGCATAACCCCTAATAGTAGCCGAGCTTCTCTATGTGCTTCTGTCTCTGAGAAAACTGTTGAACACACCGCTCTGGATGATAATAAGCATAGAAGAATGGACCAAGCAGCTTGAGTCTCTTGTCATATGAATAAGTGTATCTGGGAGGTGATAACTCTCGATCAAAATAGTCTTATACCACTTCTTCTTCTTATAGATAATCAATCAGGAACCGGTACCGTGCAACTGGAATGAGCTTCTTGCCATTGTATCTGAACAAACTAGTTTTGGTCGGTACATGCTTAAGAAACTAGGACTGAAGTGCATAAGTACATCTCTCGACTAAGATGGACTCTCCAAGTGTGAAGTGGGTCAGTCCTCTGTATAGAAAAGTAAGTGCGGCCATGGCTATCGAAAGACGGCTGATCTGTCGACTTCCCCATCTTCTCAGAAGTTGTACTATTCTGACATCCACATAATTTTGTTCATCTGGAAAGAAAGCAAGTCCCACAGTACACAGAACCATCGCATGCTGAATTCTCTCTCGAGTTGTCCTGGACAACGAGTTGATTTCTGTGAATTCTCCATACTGTCGGTAGATCTCGATCAGGCTCACATATTCATTCCCGTTTTCTTCAATCAATGGCCAGGACTTGCGCCCTGTCATGCGAGCCACAACATCTTTAGGGTCCAGACCCTTGACATTGATCAGAAACTGCTGCTATAACGGATCTTCAGGCTGACCGGCTAGCTCAGGCAATCCCATAATCTCTAAAAAATTTTCCATCAGTAGTGTCATCTCACCCCATGGGAACCAAAATGTCCAAGTGCACGGATTCCACCGCTCTGCTAGTGCATGGATCAGATTCCTGTTGACTGTCAACTTGCCCACTGCAGATGCCAGTTCCAACCCACAATCACTCAGGTGGTCCGGAAACATATGAGAGAAGTTTTTGAACCAAACATAGTACCACCGGGGGAAGAAGTGTAATATTCAAAAATTTCTAAGTTCTTTTCTATAGCATTGTGAAATGTCTTGAATTTCGTGCCAATATAGAACCCTAATTTCTTTAAAAATTAATGCTCGAGTATATTTGTAAGGCTTAGGGGGTTTAATAAGGTTGAATTGTAGTAAATATAAACCCTACACGGTTTGGATATCTGAGAAAATCCTAAGTGATGCCTAATTGAAAATGTCTCTCTTAAAAAGAAAATGTTGAATTTTCTTTAAGTAAAGATAATTAAATAATATGAATTAACAAAAGTAGGTTGTGAACATATACATATTAATATGCTTAATAAGTTGTAATTAGTGGATAATTAATGTCTTTACATTTTATATGATTTGTGGTTGTATAAAACAAAAACAATTTTTATTGAAATTTTATTGTTATTTAATTATAGTTTAATAAAATAGATTTTTGTTATAAATTAAACCCATTTTATTAGTTTAATAGGAGCCAATAGGTGGGCCGTCCCATCCTATCTGGCATCTTACTTCAAATTTATTTTAAAATTAAAGGCCTAGTGATTTTCAAGCTTATTTAAAGCTTAACTAGTCAAATAGGGAGATTAAGGGCTCTCATTGGTCCTCATGCTTTGATCAAGGGCTGGAATTAATTCCAGCCCATAACCTAACTTAGAGAGGGTTATAAAACCCTCTCATAGCCCATGCCCCCCTCATTTGTGCTGGAAAAAAAATTGAGAGCTTCTCTCCCCCCCAAAAACCCTCTTCTCTCTCTCCTCTCTTTCTCTTCCCTATTCTCTTCTTTTAGGGTTTCTTTTGGTTCTTGAGTGCAAGATCCAGATCTCAAGGGGTGTGGAAAGGAGATCTAAGGTCCTCACCTTGCTGGAAGGAGGAGCTGATCGGTGGATCGAGCAAAAAGAGTCGTTCATCCATCAAGAAATACGTTTTTTCAACAAAAGGTAGGGTTTCTATGCTTTTCTTGTAAGAACGAAGTTTTTGGCATGAATTTTGATGCTTTTTCATGAGTTTAGATCATGATCAAACCCTCCTAACTGTGGGTTTGACTCAGATCTAATGATCCATGACAAAAACACATTTTTTTCTAAAGAAAACCATTTTTGAAATCAGGTTTATCATAAAAATCGGTTTCTTAGAAATAGATTCGTAAAATATATTTGTATTTGATTTATTCCATGATTTTTATGGAAATATTAGTTTAGATTGATAGATTATGAAGTGTACCATCTACTGTGAATATTTTAGAATTTTAATAATTTTATTTCATGCGTATTCCCTATTTCTTTTAATTTTTCTTGGGATTCGAGTGACTCGGTTTGATTCACCCAAATGCAAATCTCGGAATTCCAGGTTTTCCACTTGACCTCCGTTCAGTAAAATGGTCGTTTTTCTCTCGTCCAGAAGAGTTTTGATGAACGGATTATTGCGTTGGAAAACTAACTCCATTGTGCATCTACTGTAGAAATTTGGGCTCTGTTCATGGACCGAGCACGTCTCTGTGACAGTCGAAACAAAAAATTGATAGGTCTGTAGTAAAACATGCATAACTCCCTCATATCAAAGAGTTTTTACGAACGGTTTGCGGCTATGGATAGATGACAACAATTCCTATATACTGTAAAAATTTCAGGTTTGTTTATGAAGCCAAAATGTTTTTGTGAGCTACGTACCAGTCGGACAGAGTTATAAAATTAGAAAAAATTAGGGCAAATTCATAAATCAAGGCTCAAAGGGTGCATAGTATATATGTTTTTATTCAATTTCTTTATAGAATTAGTATGCATTATGTGAATGATTATGCAGGTCTGATTTTATGTAATCTTATATGATTATGGCATGAATTGTAAATGGAAGGTTACACATTAAAGATTTAGGATCAAAAGGTCCAATGAATACAAGTTTATGTTTTAAATTCTAAAAATGTGTTGACTACATGTATGTCCATGATATCGTGATGATATGATTGTTTCATTGATATGAATGTTCATATATATTCTTCTTGTTGCATTGGCCATGTACATGCATATGCATTATGATGTGTGAAAATGAATAAGATGTTTATGCTACGCATGTGCTCAAATGTCTGTTACAAGTTTAATTATATGACTTTGTCCAATGCTTTATAAGAATGCATCCATGACCATAAAGTGGTTTAAGTTTGATGTTGCATAAAAAGTATGACTGTAATTAAGTAATCATGTGACATTAAACTCATGATACTTGCTTGGAGAGTAGCAGGTGATACAAAACTTCACGGGGCAAGTTCTCTTACGGGCACGGAAGGTTGCTCTCCCCTCCCACGATTTTAGGGGGAAAACCTCTGCATTATACTGCAGCGTAGAGGTTATAGTACTCATGAGGGAAAACTGATGCATCGGGTTGAAAGGTGTTGGAAATCTCTCTCGTATTAACGTCCCTCACCCCGTCTTAGTGAATGGACCTGACCAGGCTAAAGCCACTCCTGTATGTAAAACATCTTTTGTGTCATGGTCCTGATCTGAGAATGTCTGCCTGTGTCGTATCAGCAGGGCTAAGAAGTGATAACTTAAATGGTGTGTGCATTAATTTGGCATCTCATGCATCATCTAATTAAGAAAATGTAACTAAAAATAAGAAAATATGCGTGCATTGAAAGAGCTTCTGCATATGGTAAGTCATTCATATTATCTGTTCATGCATGGTGTATTTTAAATGTATGGATTTATGTTTTTCTGTTATATATGACAATTCTAAACATGCATGAGTTGTTGTATGATTGTTTAACTTAAATTAAATGTTAAACCGTGAAATTTCTATTGAAATCTTTGTCTTGTTATTCTGTCTTACAAGTTTAGCATATTTACTCTATTGAGACATGTTGTCTTACCCTATATGGTTTAAAAATTTTCAGGTAATGAGTAGGTACTTACGTGCGAAGGCGGAAGGTTGCGACGGGGACTGAGCCTACCTTTCCTCTGCTTCATGAATTCTGAACTCTGATTTTACTTTAATTCAATTCAATGACAAATGTGATCAATTTTGGATATTATGGAACTTGATTTTATTTCATGCATGGTTAATTAGTTGTTAAAGTTTAAATTTCATAATTATATGGTTGCAAGCATTCATCTGAAGTAGCACGTCAAGTTTTATGCCCAATGTGTTTTTTCGCTGTTAACTGCTAAAAGACTTAAATGTATTTCAAAAAAAAAACATTCCACCAATTTCGGGTTATAAAAATTGGGGTTTTACAAACATGGTATCAGAGCATAAGGAAAGTATGGCTCAAAGCTCGTCCAACCGACCATCATCGTTGTAAGTATGCTTCCATTTTATTTGTTTTGATGACTTATTAAAATTGTATGTCTGTAATTATTTCTGTTGATATATGCGACAAGAATCAGAACGTAGATCTAATAGGGTCACATGAATGAGAATTTTTGGATTTATGTCCAACTTATAAGTAATCTGAATCCATGTGTGTGTTTGTAGATGGCCGGAAAACAGCCCCTAGGTTAGACTGCTCAGAGGGACTTCATTTTTGAAGCCCTCGTGAATCTGACGGCCTATTGTCAGAACCATGCCGGCAACGGAGGTAATGGCAATGGTGCAGGCCATCAGCATGAGGGTCATATTGAGGCACTAATTGTCACAACCAATGAGGCGTCGTACAAGTGCTTCATGGAATTGAGCCCTCCTGCTTTCACTGGTAAGAAAGATCTGAATGCAGCGGAGGAATGGGTTCGCGCCATAAGCAAGATTTTCGAGATTCTCGAGGTTCTCGCTGAGCGGCAGGTTTCTTTTGCCACTTATCGGCTCCAAGGGGATGCCAAGAGCTGGTGGCAGATGACACGCGAGGTACGCTACACGCCTGAAGAGCGACGCGCTCTCACATGGGAGGAGTTTACAGCGGTATTCATGGACACCTACTTTCCCCAGTACGCGCGCGATCGTAAGAAACAAGAGTTTTTAGATCTTCGATAGGGGTCCATAAAGGTGGCAGAGTACACTACACGTTTCCGACATTTAGAGAAGTATTGCCCGCATACTTATACCACTGACGAGGCGTGGGCTAAGAAGTATGTGCTGGGTTTACGTGATGGTCTGAGGACGAGAGTGCTGACCAGCCGCCCTCAAAACCTCAACCAGGCCATCGAGATGGCTACAATACTTCAGGATGACTGGGAGTCTTCTAAGAAGACTCAGCCTAGCCGTTTTGACAAGTCGAAGGGCAATGGGAATAAGGCTCCTCGACCAGCAGCAAAGAGTAGTAAGGCGCCACCCGCAAAGAAGGCCAAGGGACAACAGGGCGGCACATCAGCATCGCAATCGTATGCAATATGTAAGCACTGCAACAAGAGACACCCTGGAGTCTGCTATAGAGTCTCGGGTGCATGTTTGAGATGTGGAAAACAGGGTCACTTCATCAAAGACTGCCCTATGAGTCCAGCTCAGGAGGGAGTTGCCCTTGTTCCTAGAGGACCACAGCAGCAGCGACCCCAGCAGTCCCAGCCACAAGGTCAGAAGAAAGCTACTGGCCGCGTATATGTGACTTCTGCAGAGAAGTTGCAAGAAGATGCCAACGTCATTGAAGGTACAATCCCTATTGCAAAGTTTGATGTTAAAGTTCTTTTTTACACTGGTGCTACGCATTCCTTCGTATCCGTACATTTTGCGAATTTGATTGGTGTCACGCCGACTTCTTTGGGATATACTCTGAAAGTTATCACACATTCGAGTGGTAGCTCTATTTCTCGTACCTATCTATCTAGAGTAGAGGTTATAATTGCAGGGCAGAACCTCTCTGCCAATCTTATCCTGTTGAATATGGTCGGTTATGATGTAATTCTTGGCATAGATTGGATGTATGAACATTACGCTTGTATGCTTTGTCGTGAGCGACGCATTCAATTTGCTCGCCCTGATCAGCCTATACTCGAGTACAAGGCATGTAAAAAGGAGAGCAAAGGATGACTTATCTCGGCATTAAAGGCGCACCGTTGTGTAGAAAAGGGGTGTGAGGCCTTTTTGGCCAGTGTTTCTTTAATAGACCCCAGTACTACACCACTGGAAGACTTGGACATAGTTCGATATTTTTCAGACGTTTTTCCAGATGACCTGCTAGGCATACCGCCTACCAGAGAGGTGGACTTTGCGATAGAGTTGGTGCCTGGAACGGCCCCGATATCTAAAGCACCCTATCGTATGGCCCCAGCAGAGTTAGAGGAGCTAAAAAAGCAGCTACAAGAATTGATGGATAAAGGCTTTATTCGGCTTAGTGTTTCACCGTGGGGAGCTCCAGTATTGTTTGTCAAAAAGAAGGATGGGTAATGCGTATGTGCATTGACTATAGGATGCTGAATCAGGTAACAATAAAAAACAAATATCCTCTTCCCAGGATCGATGATTTGTTTGATCAACTTCGAGAGGCCAAGGTCTTCTCCAAGATAGATCTTCGATCAGGGCACCATCAACTGAAGATCAAAGAATCCGACATGCAGAAGACAGCATTCAGGACGCGATACGGCCATTACGAGTTTTTGGTCATGCCCTTCGGGTTAACAAATGCCCCTACGGCATTTATGGACCTGATGAATCAGATCTTTCGGCCTTACCTAGACCTTTTCGTGATTGTATTTATAGACGATATCCTAATTTACTCCAAGAGCGAGGAAGATCATAAGGAGCATCTAAGGATTGTCCTCGAGGCACTTCGACAACATCAGCTATATGCTAAGTTCTCGAAGTGCGAGTTTTGGTTGAATCAAGTTATGTTCTTGGGTCACATAATCTCTAAAGATGTCAGTCGACCCTGCCAAGGTGGAAGCAGTCATAGATTGGAGATAGCCTAAGAGCGTCTCAGATATACGCAGTTTTCTCGGGCTTGCAGGCTATTATCGTCGTTTCATTCAGGATTTTTCGAAGATCGCTTCACCTATGATGAAGCTACTTCGTAAAGGAATTAAGTTTGTCTGGACCCAGCAATGCGAAGAAAGCTTTCAAGAGCTGAAGAAGAGGCTTACTACAACCCCTATACTCACATTGCCTTCTGGGCAAGGAGGCTTTGTGATTTATAGTGATGCATCAGGTACTGGTTTGGGATGCGTTTTGATGCAGCACGGCAAGGTGATCGCCTACACATCACGTCAGCTGAAGGTGCATGAGCGAAACTACCCCACTCACGACTTGGAGCTTGCTGCAGTAGTCTTTGCACTAAAGGTATGGCGACATTATTTGTACAGTGAGCAATTTGAGGTCTTCTCAGATCATAAGAGCCTCAAATATATCTTCTCACAGAAGGACTTGAACATGAGGCAAAGACGGTGGTTAGAATTTCTAAAAGATTACGACTTCTCCATTTCTTATCATCCAGGCAAAGCCAATGTAGTGGCTGATGCTTTGAGTAGAAAGGCTAGAAGCTTTACGAGTTTTATCAGCAGTGAGTGGAGATTACTCGAAGACCTGATAGATTGGAAGCCCTTTGAAGCAGAATCGGGTCAGATTCAGATCGCTAGCACGGCAGTGCAGACAGAACTCATGGACCGGATCATCACCCAACAGAAGGATAATCCCGAATTCAATAAGATGATTGCAGCATTCAAGCAAGACCAGTCAGCATTGCACTTAGAAGAGGATGGAAGCATCTGGTACGACCAGAGGCTCTGGGTGACCGCAGAGCCTCAGTTGAGGAAAGAGTTATTGGATGAGGCGCATCGTACCAGATTCACTATACATCCCAGAGGCACCAAGATGTATAAGGATCTTCAGAGGAATTACTGATGGCCCGGCATGAAGAAGGATGTCGCTGAATACGTGTCGAGATGCTTAATCTGCCAGCAGGTCAAGATAGAGCATCAGAGATTGGGAGGTATAATGCAGTCGATTGAGATTCCGCAGTGAAAGTGGGAAGACATTACCATGGACTTTGTGGTAGGTCTACCCAAGACACGCCAGCAGTATGACACCATTTGGGTGATTGTGGATCGCCTTACAAAGTTGGCATACTTCTTACCGACCAGGGCGAATCAAACCTTAGAGAGTTTGGCGGATTTATATGTCGACGAGATTGTCAGATTACATGGGATACCTGTTTCGATTATCTCAGACAGGGATCCTAGATTCACGTCAAAGTTTTGGGGGCAACTTCAGAAAGCTTTGGGGATAAAGCTTAAGTTTAGTACAGCCTTTCACCCCCAGACAGATGGTCAGTCAGAAAGGATTATTCAGACACTCGAGGATATGTTGCGAGCGTGTGCATTGGAGTGGAAAGGTGACTGGAGTAAACACCTAAAGTTAGCTGAGTTTGCCTACAATAACAGTTATCATTCGAGTATCGGCATGGCTCCATATGAGGCATTGTCGGAGCGACCCTATAGGTCCCCTGTTTGTTGGAGCGAGGTAGGTGATCGAACTGTTGAATCGCCTATAGTTTTGCAGCATTATACGGATCAAGTACAATTGATTCGTAAGAGGCTTTTGACAGCGCAGAGCCGTCAGAAGAGTTATGCAGATCCAAAGAGGCGAGAAGTTTCTTTCGAGGTTGGTAATCATGTGTTTGTCAGGGTATCGCCAACGAAGAGCGTATTTCGGTTCGGCAAGAAAGGGAAATTGAGTCTGAGGTATGTAGGATTGTTTCTCATCCTCGAGAGGATAGGAGGCACCGCGTATAGATTGGCACTTCCCCTTGAGTTTTCCAACATCCACGATGTTTTCCACGTGTCAATGTTGAGGAAATATGTACCAGATCCTACTCATGTTATTCAGTATGACAAAGTCGAGGTTCAGAGAGACCTCACGTTTTAGGAATGGCCGGTAGAGATAGTAGATCGACGAGAATAAGTGTTGCGACATCAGTCAATTCCACTTGTTAAAGTACGATGGCAGCACCACGGGCTGAAGGAGTGTTCTTGGGATCCCAAGGCCGATATGAGAGCTAAATATCCACACTTGTTCGGTACGTAATGTTAACCAAATTTTGAGGACGATTTTTTTTTAAGGGGGAATCAATGTAATATCCGAAAATTTCTAAGTTCTTTTCTATAGCATTGTGAAATGACTTGAATTTTGTGCCAATATAGAACCCTAATTTCTTTAAAAATTAATGCTCGAGTATATTTGTAAGGCTTAGGAGGTTTAATAAGGTTGAATTGTAGTAAATATAAACCCTACATGGTTTGGATATCTGAGAAAATCCTAAGTGATGCCTAATTGAAAATGTCTCTCTTAAAAAGAAAATGTTGAATTTTCTTTAAGTAAAGATAATTAAATAATATGAATTAACAAAAGTAGGTTGTGAACATATACATATTAATATGCTTAATAAGTTGTAATTAGTGGATAATTAATGTCTTTACATTTTATATGATTTGAGGTTGTATAAAACAAAAATGATTTTTATTAGAATTTTATTGTTATTTAATTATAGTTTAATAAAATAGATTTTTGTTATAAATTAAACCCATTTTATTAGTTTAGTAGGAGCCAATAGGTGGGTCGTCCCATCCTATGTGGCATCTTACTTCAAATTTATTTTGAAATTAAAGGCCTAGTGATTTTCAAGCTTATTTAAAGCTTAACTAGTCAAATAGGGAGATTAAGGGCTCTCATTGGTCCTCATGCTTTGATCAAGGGCTGGAATTAATTTCAGCCCATAACCTAACTTAGAGAGGGTTATAAAACCCTCCCATAGCCCATGCCCCCCTCATTTGTGCTGGAAAAAAAATTGAGAGCTTCTCTCTCCCCCAAAAACCCTCTTCTCTCTCTCCTCTCTTTCCCTTCCTTATTCTCTTCTTTTAGGGTTTCTTTTGGTTCTTGAGTGCAAGATCCAGACCTCAAGGGGTGTAGAGAGGAGATCTAAGGTCCTCACCTTGCTGGAAGGAGGAGCTGATTGGTGGATCGAGCAAAAAGAGTCATTCATTCATCAAGAAATACATTTTTTTCAACAAAAAGTAGGGTTTCTATGCTTTTCTTGCAAGAACAAAGTTCTTGGCATGAATTTTGATGCTTTTTCATGAGTTTAGATCATGATCAAACCCTTCTAACCGTGGGTTTAACTCAGATCTAATGATCCATGGCAAAAACACGTTTTCCTCTAAAGAAAACCATTTTTGAAATCGGGTTTATCATAAAAATCGGTTTCTTTGAAATAGATTCGTAAAATATATTTGTATTTGATTTATTCCATGATTTTTATGCAAATATTAGTTTGGATTGATAGATTATGAAGTGTTCCATCTACTGTGAATATTTTAGAATTTTAATAATTTTATTTCATGCGTATTCCCTATTTCTTTTAATTTTTCTTGGGATTCGAGTGACTCGGTTTGATTCACCCAAATGCAAATCTCGGAATTCCAGGTTTTCCACTTGACCTCCGTTCAGTAAAATGGTCATTTTTCTCTCGTCCAGAAGAGTTTTGATGAACGGATTATTGCGTTGGAAAACTAACTCCATTGTGCATCTACTGTAGAAATTTGGGCTCTGTTCATGGACCGAGCACGTCTCTGTGACAGTCGAAACAAAAAATTGATAGGTCTGTAGTAAAACATGCATAACTCCCTCATATAGAAGAGTTTTTACGAACAGTTTGCGACTATGGATAGCTGACAATAATTCCTATATATTGTAAAAATTTTAATTTTGTTTATGAAGCCAAAATGTTTCTGTGAGCTATGTACCAGTCAGACAGAGTTATGAAATTGGAAAAATTAGGGCAAATTCATAAATCAAGGCTCAATGGGTGCATAGTATATATGTTTTTATTCAATTTCTTTATAGAATTAGTATGCATTATGTGAATGATTATGCAGGTCTGATTTTATGCAATCTTATATGATTATGGCATGAATTGTAAATGAAAGGTTACACATTAAAGATTTAGGATCAAAAGGTCCAATGAATACAAGTTTATGTTTTAAATTCTAAAAATGTGTTGACCACATGTATGTCCATGATATCGTGATGATATGATTGTTTCATTGATATGGATGTTCATATATATTCTCCTTGTTGCATTGACCATGTACATGCATAAGCATTATGATGTGTGAAAATGAATAAGATGTTTATGCTACGCATGTGCTCAAATGTCTGTTACAAGTTTAATTATATGACTTTGTCCAATGCTTTATAAGAATGCATCCATGACCATAAAGTGGTTTAAGTTTGATGTTGCATAAAAAGTACGATTGTAATCAAGTAATCATGTGACATTAAACTCAAGATACTTTCTTGGAGAGTAGCAGGTGATACAAAACTTCGTGGGGCAAGTTCTGTTACGGGCACAAAAGGTTGCTCCTCCCCTCCCACGATTTTAGGGGAAAACCTCTGCATTATACTGCAGCGTAGAGGTTATAGTACTCATGAGGAAAAACTGATGCATCGGGTTGAAAGGTGTTGGGAATCTCTCGTATTAACGTCCCTCACCCCGTCTTAATGAATGGACCTGACCAGGCTAAAGCCACCCCTGTATGTAAAACACGTCCTGTGTCATGGTCCTGATCTGAGAATGTCTGCCTGTGTTGTATCAGCAGGGCTAAGAAGTGATAACTTAAATGGTGTGTGCATTAATTTGGCTTCGCATGCATCATCTAATTAAGAAAATGTAACTAAAGATAAGAAAATATGCGTGCATTGAAAGAGCTTCTGCATATGGTAAGTCATTCATATTATCTGTTCATGCATGGTGTATTTTAAATGTATGGATTTATGTTTTTCTGTTATATATGACAATTCTAAACATGCATAAGTTGTTGTATGATTGTTTAACTTAAATTAAATGTTAAACCGTGAAATTTCTATTGAAATCTTTGTCTTGTTATTCTGTCTTACAAGTTTAGCATATTTACTCTACTGAGACATGTTGTCTGACCCTATATGGTTTAAAAATTTTCAGGTAATGAGTAGGTACTTACGTGCGAAGGCGGAAGGTTGCGACGGGGACTGAGCCTACCTTTCCTCTGCTTCATGAATTCTGAACTCTGATTTTACTTTAATTCAATTCAATGACAAATGTGATAAATTTTGGATATTATGGAACTTGATTTTATTTCATGCATGGTTAATTAGTTGTTAAAGTTTAAATTTCATAATTATATGGTTGCAAGCATTCATCTGAAGTAGCACGTCAAGTTTTATGCCTAATGTGTTTTTCCGCTGTTAACTGCTAAAAGACTTAAATGTATTTCAAAAAAAAAAATATTCCACCAATTTCGGGTTATAAAAATTGGGGTGTTACAAGAAGGGTCTGGTGTTGAGAGCTCGATGCTCGGGAAGACTTTGTCGCACCTCGTAGGAGATGTGATCTTCGGGAAAGACAGAGTCGAGCTGACTGGATGCCATTGGACTGAAAGATAGGAAGATTAGAATTAGACTTTTGGAAAAGTACAAGAATTTTGAAAATTGCAGGCAGGATAAAATAAAAAGCTGGAAATTCGAAGTCCAGAGGGACGGAAGAATGGAAAATCACCTGGGGTTTTGAAGAAAAGGTAGATAATTTAGAAAAATCGTCCAGGGTTTTTGAGAAAAAAGGAGATATTTCACAAAAGAAGAAAAATGAGGTATTTTGGAAAATTGTTCGGTATTTTGGAAAAATTAGGAAAAATATGAGAAAATAAGACAAAAATTAATATCATACATCCAATCACAAACAATTATGCACATATAGCAATCTCTAAGAAGCTGACTCTAAATGCATTGATTTTGAAAGAGCTTTAGGACCCTAATCCTGACTCTAGGCTCAGATCAACTGTGTCCAATCATGCTATGCCGATATACTCGAGCCGAGGCTCGATGTACGTGGCATAAAAATTCATCTCTGGTTCTAGGTTGTGTTTTCCCAACATCCTTGAGCGCCTGCCGATATACGTTGACTATGGCCCTTGGTACGTGGCAGGGGGGCGTTAGCCCAAATAAGTGGCCCAGTTGTGAGGTTCTGTCCCGAACTATGGTTCTCGAAGAGAGCCCAGCAATGTGAAGACCGGGTAGACATAGGTGGGGTGGTTTTTGAAATATGAGCACATGCAAGCAAACAGAGGGCTCTAAAACCTAAAGAGATAGAGATTTTGAAAACTTTGAAGAAGCAAACATTATTTTCATACAAATCCTAGATTGAGGAGTGTTGTATTTCAGACCTAAGTCTAAGTGAGCATGAATAATTCTCCTCAATATGGTCCTACCAAACCATGCCTAGTCTACATGCAATCCATGTCAGCTGGGTTCAAGTCTAGGCTCCTAGGTTGACATGATATCAGAAATTAAAAGCTGTCAGTTCATAGAGCACGATTTTGATAATTGAGCTAAGTGAGAGCACACAATTGATCAGACGAAGACAGGTCCCATCACTGTCGCCAAACCTGTTATCATCGCAAAAATTTTCCCCCTCTCTTGCGAGAGAGAAACGAATCTCGCGAGTCAAACTCGACCAAAGTTTTGAAAATTGGTTTTGAAAATTACTCGCCTCCGTTTTGAAAATTTGTGAGAAAATTCCGTGGAATGGGATCCATCTGTCGGTACGAGGTTCAACCGTTCCTGGCTCCTTTACCAGAGGTAATTGAACCAAGGACCAATTGCGTGCTTTAACTCGACTCAAATATCTAAATTATGCTCTATTTTTCCTAGAATGCACAAAGAATAAGGCTTGTGCAATGAAATTTTGAAAATAATGCAAGTTTGAGAAACATGATGTTTGCTTTGGAAAATTGAAATATGCTGGAAAAATGATTGGAAAAGTGCTTGAAATTGGAATTCTTGGGAAAATCATTGAATTTCATTGGAAATCAGAAATTTGCATTGGAAAGTGATTTCTCAGGAAAACTTGAATCTTGGGAAAATCGATTTTTGAGATTTGGAATTGCTTTTCTGAGAAAATGGATTTAAGAATCTTGAGAAAATCAAGAAATTCATTGGAAAATGAGTTTTGAAATGGAAAATAGATTCTTAGGAAACTAGATTCTCAGGAAAATGGGAAATCTGAGAAAGTCGATTTTTGAAAACTTGGGATTTTAAAATTTGAGAATGTTAAAACATTGGAAAATCTTGATTTGAACTTGGGAAATGCTTTTAAATCTCATTTGAAAGTTTTGAGTTTCTGAGAAAATTCAATCCTGAGAAACTTGGTAATTCCTTGAGAAAATTGATTTTTTTTTAATTGAAATTGGAAAATGAATTTGAAAATAATGCAATTTGAATGACATGAATGAATGAATATGAATTTGAAAGGGAATTTCAATTAAAGAATTGGGAAATTCTTTTGAAACTTTGAGAAATGCAGTGCATTTTGAAGTTAGCCTAAGAGTGTAGGCTGAATGTGGCTAATACGAAGATCATAAATCTTGGTTTTCTTTGTATTCTGACTATGGCCATAAATACGAATCCCACCGAGTTTATAAACTCCATAAGAGCTTGTGCACGTTCCATTCGTGTCAACCATAGTGAATTTGGAATAAATGCACATGAATCATACATCAAATACTGGAGTTTGCAGAAATTAAACTATATGCAATGCAGTCCTATTCTATGCAGAAATGTAACTCTTATTCCAAATATTACATTGATTTTTACATTGAATTGAATAAAATAAGTAAATAAAACAACTAAGTCTTCTTCTTGGATGTTCCTGCAAAACTGGAAAACTGTGTTAGTACAAAAATGTTGGTTTTTCTGAATTTATCCAAAAATATGGGAAATTATCGAATATTATTCAGATATAAACCCAAATTCATACCCCCTTTGATATAAACATGATAAATAATGAATAAATTTCGAAAATAGACTTGGAAGTTCGGAATTGTGGTCAAAATGATCAAATAAAATAAATCAAATACAATATGATAAAATATGATGATATGCATGAAATTTTGGAGAATTAGAAATTGAAATTTCGAAATTTAGGTTAAAATGACCAAAATACCCCTCATAACACGACTATGGCCTTGAAACTAAGGTTTTCTGAAATAAATTTTTTAAAAATGGAAAATGTGAAATGCAAATGATATTAAAATTAACCCTAATATGATTCTATATGCCTATTTATATGAATAAAACCCTAAAATGGCGAAAATATCATAAAATATTAAATTTAACCTGATTTTCGCTTCTGAATTTAAAGATAAACTAACATGTAACTCAAACGAACTTGGAATTAAGCCAAATTTGGCATGGACACCTAAAATAACCCTAAAAACAGAATGGAGCTCGAAAATCTAATTTTTTGTATTTTTAAATATGAAAATTCAATTAAAAACCCTAAATTTTGTGATTTTTGCCTAAAATGCTGATTCTAAAGGAGATTAAGGATATCAAACTTCCATAAAAATTTCCCAAATTTTATGGGGTGACATAGAACAGTAAGGAAAGGATTTTTTACTTTTACACTTTCTGTTTTTGACCTATGGTCGGAGCTGTACATCTCCGACAAGTCGGATTAGAATCCGGCGACTCTAGGATTTGGGAGAAACAGACAAGTTTCGGTATAAAATGTGGGAAAAATAACAGACAGATGGGAAACCGGCTGAAACTGTGGGAAAATGTTTCTGACAGACAGGGATAAGTTTTGTATTTTTACACCATTTGGATTTGGGTTACGGTTTGGAAAAGAGCACACTGTTATCAGAGATCCAAATCTCGGAAATTTTGGGATATTGAAATCTGTCAGACAGAAAATACAATTTTGGGGAAAATACTGAAACAGTTCCAAAAATCCCCAAACTTTGGGAAATTACAGTAAAACATGATAGGAACAACTTTTGTGTTGAAAGTTTTTGCATAAAAGCTACTTATTGAACAGACTCGATGCATTAGGGTCTGTCTATACCCTGACAAAGGAAAATGGAGATTTTCTCAGGTGTCTGGGAAATCCAATTTTTAAAAGAGGTTAAAACAAATTAGAAAAATATCAAAATCTCCATATCATTAGTAGATTCAATTACAAATCCACTGTGATTTTTGGAGGATAATACAAATCTCCCACGAGGGTGGTGCTGGAGGTTCTTTTCTGCTAAGACAGAAATTGAGATTTTTGAAGGGTTCAAAACCCGATTTAGGTTTTGATCAATTTAGATGGGTTCTAAAACCCGAACAAACCTGGGTTTTTGACAGGAAAACACAGACACATAACCATGACTATAATAATATTTTTAGGATTTTTGAACAGGAAACTTCAAATAAAATCATAACTGGACTTGGTGCCTAAATGAAACTAAATTAAAAATCGATAAAAGTTATATTAAATGCTTATGAAATAGGAAAAACGTTCTAAATACCATGACAAAAAAAATGAAAAAAATACATGATAATCACGAAAATAAACTAGGAAATGACAGGGATATATGCTTGATATTTGATGTTGGCTATTGAAGCGAGGGATCCAGCCCATCCATCGAATGGATCCTCTCACATACATGGCCTCGACATGAAGAATGAACATTTTCGATCATATAATCCCAGTTCTAAACTATTCTCTTTTTTTTTTTTTAATTCATCACCTTAAAGAGGGCATACTTTTTTCAAGGAAGTCGGTACAGCACAAAGAGGAGTCTGGGCTTACCTTGGATCGGCTAAAGGAGGGCGAATGTGATGGTTGCAGTGGAGATGGTGGCTTCCACCGTTGAATGGACTGGAGGTAGTAGCCTCCACGGTTGGGAGGAGGTGAAGAAGAGGACTGAAGGGAAGCCGCCTGCTGGGGTGCTGGGCTGGGGCGTCCAAGGAAGTAGATGCTGGCTGCTGGGCGTGGATCCCTGGTGGAGCTGGTTGAGGGATGCAACAAGGTGGGCTATGGTGCAGCTGCTGGCTGAAGGAAAAAGCAACTGATAGGTTGCTGGAAAAGAGAAACTGGCTGGTGCTGCTGGGTGTGGAGGAGGAGCCAGCTGAAGGAAGGAGCTCTGGAGGTGGCTTCAATGGCTGGAAGTTGCAGCCAAGTGAATAGCTGTTGTGGGTTGTAGCAGCAAAGGGGAGGGAAAGAGAGAGTTCAAGGGAGAGAGAAAGACGTGAGAATGGGTAGAGAAGAGGGCCAGCCGTAGCCTTTTTTTTTGTTTTTTCTCCCTCAATAACTTAGGGTTTAATTGTCTTTAATACTTAGGTATTCATAGACTTAATGAAAAGAAAACAAAAGGAGTTTTTGGCAGCCATACGGCTGTGGAGGGAAATGGCAAGAGAGTAAGGAAGAAAGGGGAAAGAAGGAAGGGAAAGAAGAAGGGAAGAAGGAAAAGAAAAGCAAAGGAGGGAAAGGAGAGGGAAATGAAGAGAAGGGGCTCGAAAAGGGGGTATACGTGAGTGACTGGGAGAGGAAAGAAAGAAAGAAAAGAAAAAGGAAGAAGAAAGAAAGAAAAGAAAATAAAAAAAGGAAAGAAAAGAAAATAAAAAAATAAAAAAAAAAGAAAATGGAGGAAGAAAGAAAGGAAATGGGCTGGATTGAGGGCTAGGGTGGTCGACCCCCTTGTGGGTCCCACCTTAGGAAAATAAAATAATAAAATAAAATAAAAAATAAAATAAAACAAACAAAAAAATAAAGAAAAAGGTAATTTTTTTTTCTTTTTTTATATATAAATTCAAACAGAAAATGCAAATAGATGGACCATCTCAGAGTGGGTCCAGAATCCACTTTTGAAAATCATTTTGACGATTAGAGGGGTAAAATAGTCTTTTCAGAAAATTTCCAGACGAAACGAGCTATTTTTGGCAGTTTTTGAAACAAGCTCGGATTTTGAAGTTCAATACCCTGTTGCGAAGCAAATCCAATGTAGATTTTGAAAATTTGAGTTTGAAATAAATCCAGATTGTTTTTCTCAAGAAAATATTTCCAAATTTAGACTCCTGGGGGTAAAAATGTTAATTTTGAAAACCCAGGGTTTGAAATTGATTTCTGAAAATTTTTAAAGCTCAATCTGGATTAAAATTTATAAAATTGGTGTTTTGGACTTCAAAAATGAAATGAAATGTTATGAAATGTTATGAAATGCTGAGAAATGACATGAAATGACATGAAATGCCATGCAAAATGTGAACCCTGAATAAAGAAATTTGGATATTAGACCCCGATTGGCACTTGTACCAGTTCAAAAAGTATAAAAATTGATAAAATTTGCAAAATGGTTAAAGAAATGGTTTTCGGGCTCTACCGAGCTAGAGTGACACTGAAAATTAGGGTCTGAGCTGAATTGAACTGAAATGAACTGGATTGAGATGGGTTTTAGAGTTTTAAAACTCAAATGAACTGACAAGACACTAAGTCAACCGACCTTTCCGACTGAATTTTCAAGAAAAGCTGTCATTTTTAGAGAAATGGTGCAGAATGGTCATTGGAGTGAAGTGAATTACGAATCTGAACTGGGTTTGAGCTGAAACAAAGGTCAGTAATACTGACATGAATTAATATCAAAGCTCGAATACTAGCTCAATCGACTGAACTCAGCTCAATTTCAGCTAAAAGAGCTGAAACAGGCTAAAATGGACTCCTAGACACTTGGAAATGGTTTTGAACTAAAACTGGAGCACTTGAACTTCTGGTGAGCTCAAGTTAGACCCTGGGGAATATGATTGACTGTGAATGACTGACTCAGAGACAATTGGCTTGGATTTGAGTGAGAAATGAGCTCATTTCTAAAGAAATGATCCCATTTTGGCAGGAATTGTCAGAAATGAAAATGGCCTTCTCACTGTGAGTTCAGATGAGCTTGAAATGACTAATATTTTAACTGTTTTGAACTGACCAATGAGCTTGGTTGACTCCGACTGACTGGGGTCCGGGATGACCTAGAGGTAAAATGATAATTTTTCTAATGAAAATGAGTAAAATGGTGATTTTCTAAAACTGACTTAAGGTTTGACTCCTATACTGATCTAACAAGGTTGGCACTGCATTAGGAGGGTTGTTTGAGAATGGATGAGGAAAATTTGGGGTGTTTACAAGGTCCCATTGTCTTACAAATATCTTAATTTTCCAACTATCGAAAAGACAACATCCACCTGCAATAACAAAACAATGCCTTAATGACACTCATGATGACATACGTTCTTCAACAATAGCATGATGACATGAAAAGGTACTCACGATGCCTTAATGGCACTTGTTAGAATGGTTGTGTGTTATTGCATTTTTCCATACTGCCTAATGAAAACAAAGAAGAAGAGAAGATTGTAAAAAGAGATGGCCGACAAATGCCCCTATGACGCCCACCAATGATCAAACCAGTCGATTGATTTATAGTTATCTCCACGAGGTAGGAACAAACATGGGAATGTTTTCTTACACAAGGCAGAAATGATAAGGCGGCAATTGATCATGCATAATATTTGTATTTTATTAATCATTATTTATACATGATCGATATTAAAATCTCTTTAAAAACTCAATTTTATCGTGAGTTTTGAAAAACTGCATTAAAATAGAATTTATCAAAAAATTGGGTATTTCAAAGCTTGCCTTGAATTTTTAAGTATTTTATTTTATTTAAGACTTTTTAATTAGTGTTTTAATTAGTTTAGAAGAGTTCAAGTAGAAGTCATAGTGAGTTTAGGAAGTTTGGTTTTATGAAACACATTTTTCAAAAGACCTCTTTTGAAAATTATTGAAAAATTATCGGACTTGTTTTAAAAAAGGTGTTTTAACCTAATACTATATTATAAATATTCATGTTGAGAAGGGAAACACGTTTTTTCAGCCTAGGGAAACATGCCCCCTCCATCTTGTGTAAGGTCCACGATATTTTTTAAGGCAATATTATGCAAAATGTTTTAATGTATGAAATTTCTTATGTGATTTAGAGAATTTCTCATTTTTTGTACCTGTATGGATACACGAAGTTTGAAAATCGCATAAGCAAAATATAAATAGCAATTGAGGGAAATCCGTGTGGAATTAACTTCTAAAAATTTAAGGGAAAATTCATAATATATATAGTTTATCCCCGAATTTGAGATCCAAACGAGGAAAAAAACTCGGCAGTGCATGTGCATTACTGGAGAACACGTAACGATAAAACAAGAGTCAAACGAGAGCCATTTCTGTAAGAGATGAAAAAATTTCTTGAGAAGAGCTTTAGAAAGGTAGTGTATTTGGAATTTGAAATAAAAATATATGTCATGATCCTAATTAACGAATTTATTGAATTTCTTTTTTTCATAAAAATCGCTTTGAAATAGATAGTCAAGGGTCGACCAAGCCCTTGGTTGACCACTTGTGGTCATTTTAGGATGTTGGAGGCCATGGTGACCAGCTGGGACAATGTCATTTCTGTAAGTGATTGGAATGAGATCCAAGGGGAGGGCCACGCTTGGCCCAACCCATAGAGTAGGTCTCATAATGGTGCATGGGGCATCATTATGAGAATGGGGTGCCTTCCTAAGGGCTTGCATGGGGCTGCGCCCCATGTGATTTTCGAAATCCTTGGAAACCCCTTCCAAGGAGTTATTGTCAGGGGATTTCCAAGAGCCTTCATGATGAAGGGTGTGCCATTCCAAGGGATGCATGGGGCTGCACCCCATGGCACCCATGTAAATTGTAGAAGCCTTTTCAAATCCTAAGGGGCAAGTGAGGGATGTTGGGTGGCAATGGGGGGGGGGGGGTGATTGACCCCAGCCATTTATCTCTTGCATATTTATCCCAGTCGTTGGTTCACTAATCAATAGAGTATAAAATTTTTAATGAAGAAAAGAGAGGGCATTCTTAGAGTCGGCGAGTTGGAGCTCCCTCTCATCCTTTCTCTCTCTCTCTCTCTCACTCTCATTCTCTTCCCCTTGGCCGAGTGGTGTGGGTGAGCCATCTTTGGTGTGGAGCTCTTGCAACCGAACCTCCCCTTCTCTTCTGAAACAAGGTGACGTTTGACACTTTATTCATTTGCTTTTGAGAAAAACGTGTGTAGATTTGAAGCATGAAATCTAATGTTTATTGCATCTGTGTATGCATGGCATTTGGATGGATTAGAATGCATTTTCGGAACCTGGAGCACTCCTCTATTTCAGTTCATGAAAAGAGAGGTTGCTTTAAGCCCCTATTCTTCATTTTTGTTATCTTTTCCCCTATCGTTCCTACTTAGTTGCATGTTAACTCAATGAAATGCATGGATGATACTTGTTTTTTGTTGTATTCGGTCCATGTACATACTGTTTGGTATGGATTTCCTTTTTATTCAGTCATTGTTGTTACTTTTGATCGTTTTTTTGCTTTCACTGGGTTTTCACTCTAGCCCTTCTTGCGTCCTGCCTTTGAAACTAACTTAAGTTCTTTTTTTTTTGGGTACTTTCGGTGGGACTGTCCCCTATTGGGACAGACCTAGCCAGATGCACCCAGCCCTCTTGGCCATTGGGGCCCTTGTGCTTTTCCTCTCTTGGCGCATGGGTCATCGGGTGTTAGATGCACTTGGGTAGCCCAGCCGGGCTGAGCACTCAGTCCAGACCATTGTCTCACGATAGTGCCTAGTCTGAACTAAGGGTTCAGACCAGGTTGTTTTGTCAGACCAAGTGGTCTGGTCCAGAGGACCAGACCCGTGGCCCAACCCTGTCCGTTTTGGCCCTAGCGCATAGTAGACCGACGGGTGCTAGGCACACCTGGGTCACCATGTTCCAAGACCACTGTCCCCTTTGTCTTGCATGTCTGGACTGAACCATGGGTTCAGTCCAGAGCCTACTAAGATATGCATGGTCTGGTTCAGAGGACCAAACCCATTTTTTCCTGTTTCTGGTCTTGGCGCCATGGTGGCCACCGGGTGCTAGCCGCATCCGGATAGCCATTAGGACCCACTGTTTTACAACAACGTGTCTAGTCTGAACCATGGGTTTAGACCAGATTTATTATCAGACCTATAAGGTCTGGTCCAGAGGACCAGACCTGCGCGTGTTAGCCCTGGTCGTTGGCCTTGGGGCAGGGTGTCGTTGAGTGTTACCCCCACCCGAGCACACTATCATTCGGGTGTCCCTTTGTGGGCTGTCAGCATTGCCAGCTTCCTGGTCTGACCATAAGGGTCAGACCAAGGTTGTGGATCAGTTTGGGGGTCTGGTCCCAAGGACCAGATCACAACCCTTTGGGTTGTTTTGGTTGGTTTAAGGTATCGGGTGATGGTGCATCCGGGCGGTCTCTTTAAGTGTTGGGTGTGCTCCTTAAACCAGGTGGCACACTAGGCTGAACCTCGTGGTCTGATACGACCCAAGGTTCCAGCCACATTGACCATTGTTGAGGGTTTCAAGGGGATAAGGGAAACCAACACGTATAGGTACAATATAGCGGAGAGAGATTCCGCGATCAGTCATTACATCAAACCTGGGTTTGCTATTTTGGGAGTTCAGATTCAGTAACCGACAACCCCTTTTAGCCTCAATGCAAGTAGGTGTGTGTTCGGAGTGGCCTCAAAGCCATAATTGGGTGTTCCATGCATTTCAACACTTGGTGCCTTACTGCCTTGCACTTTTATTTTCGCCTATTGTGAAGTGAGCTCGCAATGGTCTCTGTAGTACCCAGTTGCCTTTTTGTAGCTTTGTAATGGATTGTTGGCGAGCGTTAGGTCACCTTCTTACATGGATATTTTCCTTCATCTTAGAGTTTTTATCTATTTTAGTAAAAACCATCGTATTGGCGTGGTTGTTCCACAGAGTGCAGCAACCAACCGTGGAAATGATAATGTAATTCCCATATGGATGGGAATGTTGTTGAATTTCACTTATCACACGTTGTGTGTATTATTGCGGAATTTCCACAGGAAAGGTTATATAATGTGAAGTTATCAATGAATGATGCTTACGTGTTTTAGCATATGACTTATGACTATTATGTTTTGGAAAGTTGCATATCTTGTAAAAATATGTGGAATGGTACTTTCACTCGCACATTATCATATGATTAAAATATGTCTCAGTAGATATGCATAAGTAGCATTGTCTCTGTTGAATACTTATGTGAAGAACTTAAGAAAAATATGACAGTTAGCTTCACACGTACACATGGCACAACTTGACACTTAGTGTGTACCTTGAGAGGTGCCTTTTGTCTCGTGTCAGAGGCATTGAGGAGTGCACGAAGTGCACATTATACTTGGATGTAAGGAATGACAAAGCTTGAACACCATGGGGTATAATTGATACACTGTTGTGGTTTCTCGACTCAGTTGGAGTCTTTGGGCAATGGACCCTTGTTCGTGAGTGAGCTCACATACCACTATACCCTAATAATGAAAAAGAATAATATGGTGTTATGATCGCTTTCACAAGCGATATGCTCTTGTTAGCCCCGTGAGGCTGAGCACGTGAATGGGCAGGTCAAGTTCTCATTTCTGTACCCCGTAGGGACTACGAGGCATAAACAACTCGAAAGGAGGTATGACTTGACAAATGAGCCTAAGAAAGATAAACCCGTCGCGCCCCATTCACAAAATTGTTCACCTTAGAGAGGGTGGATGGTACAACCCTGAGTGACTTGTCGTTACTACGACACGTGTTTTGACATGAGCTGTAGCGTCCTTTGACCTCCAGTCACTCAGAGTCAGGGAGGTTGAGGTTACCTTTTTAGGACCTCACTACTGCAGTAGTACGAATTGCAATCCTTACCTATGCGTGGGTTCTCTCAGTTGTGACTGCCCGCATGAGGTTGACTCAATTTGTAGCATTCCCGATTATCACATTAAAACTTAAATAACAGACATTGGGAGCATGGTTCACAGAATGCGAGGTTTCTTTGTGTACTCGAAGGAGTATTCAGAAGAACTTAAATACTAACCAATCACAGCTAACGTACAATAGTAGTTCTCTTTACTTGGTTACTTGCTTCTGTACATATTCTGTTTAATGTACTTTTCTTAACTACTTGTATAGACTAGTTGCTTAGTCATGTTACTGCTTTAGTTAGTTGCACTTGTTACACATGCACCTACCTGACACACGCGCATGTACTTTAATTTAAATGTTTCTAATTGGTCCATCATAGAAATATTAGTCTGGTAGATTTGTATCATGTTCATGTTTCTCTATATGCTTTTTTCCTTAAGAAATGAATATATGTTGTTGTTCTTCACCAACTTGCAAGAGTTCTAACCCTGTTTTATGGGGATGCAGGTGATGAGTAGTCACAGTTGCGCTGCAACGAGGCACAATCTGGAGGTTTGGGGACCCACACTCTGCTGCTGGTTCTAGCTCCTTTGGTTTTGGGATTTTGAGGGGATTTACCCTTGTTTTGAGAGATTGTGAGAGTAGTTGTACTTTTGTCTCATTTTGTATCTAAAACTTTGGGTTGTATATTTTTAAACTTGTTGGTTATGCACTTACCTGGGCCCCGCTCAGACTTGCGGCCTTGTTACTTATTTACCACTGGTCTTTGATTTCTGTTGTTTATCTTAAAACCCTTTAAAAAAATCCTTAAAAATTCAAAGGTTTTTTTTCCAAGGTCGGGGTTTGGGGCACCACAGAGATTGGTATCAGAGCAGGTTCTGAGTGTGGTCCAAGTCTTCAACGTGCATTGCCCATCGCACTGTAAGTATGTTAAATTTGAATTTATGCTACTCAAATATTCTCTACTTCTTAGTTAGAATTGTGTGCTTAATTATATGTGCATGGGTTAGATGTCGACAAACCCAAGTTACGAGAAGATTTTGGAAGCTCTCCAAGATTTGGTCTAAGGCGAGGAATCTTTAGGCCGAGTTGTCCAACACCTTGCTCGAGGTGTTCACATGATGGCACAGCAGACACCTCCATGTGCCAGGTGCCTTGTGGATCATGCAGGACAGATATGTCCCCGTGCGTTGTATGATTGCCCCTATTGTGGTCTTAGGGGGCATATCGAGGAAGAATGCCAGACGAAACTTCACGATGAACTCTGAATGAATAACGCAAGCAATCTCGAGGATGTGATATTGATCACTGGACCCAAAATTGTGGAAGTGGACAGTTAGGAAGGAGATAGGCTTGGGTCGCCAAACTCTCCTCAGTATTCACCAGAATCTTACCCGTACGCAGTTTCCTCAGAGTTCATGCCAGATCCTCTTATTCCTCTAGTACTTATAGAAGTACAAGAAATATCATATACGCCCTTGAGAACTCCTGCTTCTCCTCGCATCAGACCACGATAGTGTGGTAGTCAGAAGGACTACCGAGACTTTTACACCAGCAAGCCTTGATGATGTTATGTTGTTTTGTTGGAGACACTGAATCAGTGTTCCGTTTTTGGGGTTGCTTATATGTTTGGTAGCGTTTTGTAATCCCGTCTTTGACAAAGGGTGTTTTGGGCATGTAATGCGTGAAAATTTCCTTATTAATACAATGAAAGTCTACTTTTAAGAACTTGTCTCATTGCTTATACGATGTTTGCATGTTTAAGATAGTGTGGCATGCTCATTGCGATGACCTGATGGAGACACTCAACAACCTCACATAGGTAGTTGATCGTCAGGCATAAACTATGCGAAACATGGGCAATCATATTCAGCAGACCGCCCAAGGACAGGGGATGCCTGTTCAAGTTCCTGCTACTATAGTTCTCTACAAGCAATTCATGGGTATGAACCCTCCTTCTTTCGATGGGAAGTCGACACCAGAAGCAGCAGAAGACTGGGTGTGAGAGATTGAGCGGATTTTTTGCGTTTTGCAAGGGAACAATGACAGGAAGGTTGATTTCGGGACGTACCATCTCTGAAATGATGCAGAGAGGTGGTGGGCTATCACCTGGGAAATCAAGTTCGAGAACCAGCCTGTCACTTGGGAGGAGTTCATAGAGACCTTCTTTGCAGCTTATTTTCTGGCTCATGAGAAGAGCAAAAAGATGCAAGAATTCCTTGATCTACAACAAGAAAATTCTATGTTGGCAGAGTACGTTACTCATTTCTGCAGTCTTGAAAGATATTGTCCTAACCTTTACGCCACTAAGAAGGACCGAGCGTTGAAGTTCGCTCGAGGACTGAAGCTTGTTCTACGCACAAAAGTATACACTCGTGCCCCGACGACAGTTGACGAGGCTTTAGAGACAACTTCATTGTTGGAGAAAGATTGGTCTGAATCGCAAGGGACACGATCTTTCAGAGGTCCGCAACAGCAACAACAAGGCCAAAAGAGTTGGCCTAAAAAGCACCAGTTTCAGAAGCACTAGGGTGGAAAGAAATTTCATTCACCTTCGAAGAAGAACTGATACAACAACAACAACAACCAGCAGCAACAATATCATAATCGACGACCCCAGTACCAGCAGCAGCAACGTCAGCATCAGCAGCCTTAGAGGCAGATCGCAGCAGCAGCAGGATGTCCCAAGTGTCCTGTCGACCATCCGGGTCGACCTTGCCCTCGTGACACTAGGGGATGTCTCTATTGTGGCAAGATGGGCCACTATATCCGAGACTGCAGGAAGAAACAGTCGGATGATCAGAGAAGAAATGCTCTAGGAACATCTCAACAAGCGCCTTAAAGACAGCCTCAGCAACGACCATATCAACCGCTTCAGCAAAGACAGAGCAATCAGAAGGTGATCGCGGGTCGTTCCTACGCAGCTACGATAGAGAAAGTGACCAAAGGCGTGTTGTTCCAAGGTACGATTCTAGTTTCCGGTCATGCAACTTTTACATTATTTGATTGTGGCACTTCTCATTCCTTTATATCCGTCAGATTTGCTAGTACATTGTCTTTGACAGTAGAATCTTTGAATTTCCCATTGGAGGTTCCTACTCCGATGGGTGATCAGTCATTTTGTGATTCCTACATTCTGAGCATTGAGGTGTGTGATCATCGCAAAATTTTTCCTCTCTCGTTTGGTTTCTCTCCCTTCCTTCTCTTTTCCTTTTCTGACCTCTATTTTCCTCCTTTTTGAAGGGAAGAAAATAAAAGAAAGAAAAAAAAAGAGAGAAGAGAAAAGAAAGAAAGAGAGAGAGAAGAGGAACTCTTTTGCGCGGTCTCACTTGACCTTGATTTGAAAAATATTTAAAAAATAACTCGCCTCCGTTTTGAAAATATTGCGGGAAAAATGGAGAGACGGGATTCGCTCGTCGGTACAAGGTTCGACCGTTCCTGGCGCCTTTACCAGGGGTAATCGAACCAAGGATCGAATCTATGCCTTTTGCTTTGCCTAAATGTAATCTAAGAATTTATCCTAAAAGATCTAAATGCACAAAGAATCATGCTTGTGCAATGCAAAGGATGTATGCTTCTTTTGAAAAAGAATGTTTTGAAAATTTCCAAGTATTCTGAGATGGACTTGGTAAGGGAGTGAGGAAAATGATTTGAATCTAACTTAGAACTTGAGATAGATCAGAGAAGTTCTAAGTCTTTGAAGTAAATCAGAGTTTGGAAGAATAAATCTTTGATTTTGAGAAAGAATGATTTAAAGCTTTAGAAATGAAGTTTCAAAGTCGAAAATGGACTTTGAATTTTGGATTTAATTTTAGGAAAGGAAATGAATACTTGGGATAGAATTGAATTTGAAGCTTGAAATTTAGAATGAACTGAGAAATCAAATGGTATTTAAGAATAGAAATAGATTTAAGAGATTCAGATTAGATCCGAAAATGGAATTGAAATCTAGAATTGGAATTGGATTCCGGATCCTAAACAGAATTGGCTCCGAGATTCGAAATCCGAGATGGGCTTGGGTTCTGGATCCTAGAAATGGATTTGGATCTAAGGTCTGAGATCCAAAGTAGCACTGGGCTCTGGATCCTAGAATAGAGTGGATCTGAAGTCTGAGATCCTATTGTAAAATTGGGTTCTGGATCCTAGAATGGAGTGGATCTGAGGTCTGAGATCCAAAAAGGTGAAGATTATACTTGGAAATCTGGATCCTAAGATAGAATTGGATCTGAAGTCTGAGATCCAAAGGTAGAATTGTATTTAGAAAATTGGATCCAAGTTGATCTAATTTTGGATTTCGAGTTTTTGAAAGTCCAAAATGGGACTTTTGAGTATGGATCTGGGTTTTTGAAAACCCAGATTGAATTTAAAACTTAGAAAAGGCCAAGCTTTTTGAGATTCAGGATCAATCTCAAACTTTGATTTTGGAGTCTAAAGATGAACTTGGTCTTGATTTTGAAGATGAGTCAGAAGTTTTAAAGTTGATTTGAACTTTGAATTTTGGATATACAAATAGATTTCCAAGTCAATTTGGATTTTGAAATTTAGAATTTGAATTTTTGGATATACAAAATGGATTTCAAAGTAAAAAATTGGACTTTGAATTTTAGATTTTGAATTTTTGGGTATACAAATGGATTTCAAAGTCAAAATTGGACTTTGAATTTTAGAATTTGAATTTTTGGATATACAAATGGATTTCAAAGTCAAAATTGGACTTCGAATTTGAGATAGAATTTGGAATTTGAAATACAAGACGATTCTGAAGTTTCAAAGTCAATTTGGACCTTGAAATTGAATTCTTAAATCCTTTTGAATTTGAATTTATGAATAGGATTTGATCTGATAAAATGAAGAAAAGAATCACTTGAATTTATGAAAAAGAATTTTGAAAATATGATGCAATTCTATCCTAAATGATGAATGAATTTAAATTTTTGAAATTGGATTTTAAAAAGCTATTCCATTCTTTAAATGAATTAAAATAAGATTGAAGATATAATACATCCTTGACTATGGTCATTGAATGTATTATATAATAATCTATATTTAAATTCAGGTGAAGAATGAAATATATTTTTGTGCTTTTATAAAGTTTAAAATGGAATTGGTTCTCAATATACCCTGACTATGGCCATTGGTATATATTTTGAGCAAATTCTAAGTTAAACTCTAATAAAAGAAGGAAATGTTTAAAAATATGATGATTTTGAAGAGGATCCAGTGCAGATCCAATGTTATTTTATAAAAGATAAAAATCCTAAGTTTTGTTTATATCCTGACTATGGCCATTGATGTAAATCATCAACTTAGGATTAATCTACCTTTTATGAAATGGTGCACGTGCCATTCGTGTTTCACCATTGTGAGATTTTGAAAAGTGAAGGTAAAAGGTATGAGAATAAGCAATTTATGATATTTACAAATGCTCATTCATTCTAATCTAGAGCAGGAAATGTGAATTCTCATTAAGATCTAAATTATTACAAAGTTTATATTTGAAAATATAAATCTCAAATGATGATGCTCCCCTCACATTCCCTGCAAAAACACTTGATTAATAATGAAAAATGGAAATGAATTGCATATATCACATGGATATCTAAAAAATGTTCATATACCAACACATGAATGGTGGAAGGGTGATGTGTATGCTGATACATATGTATATATACATGCATATGTTGTATATATATATATATATATATATATATATATATATATATATATATACATATAGATATATATATATATGACAAATGAGCTAGTGGACTATAGGTAATGAGGCTGGATGAAAGCACGGACCGAGATGGTCCATGATGAACCATTTATGAAATATGATAGCCAAGCAGCTTGTGATGAACCACTATGGGAAATCACAGTTTATGGCAGTTCTTTTGGTGAACTGCCATGAGGAAGAGAAACCACAGCATTTCTCTGCGAATCACTGGAAAAGTTTTTTTAGCTCTGTGGTATTTTTCAGAGGTGAAGGCATGGAAAATACAGTGCTAGTGAATCGGTAACAGCAAGGTGCTGTTGAGAGACTTACAGCAGGAGGTATTGAGGGAAAGGTGAGAGTGAAAAGAGGCAGCATAGTGTCACATGGTGGAAGCTGCTGTGTTTGCAGCAACTAAGGGGATGCTAGCTAAGGGAAAAAAACAGAGGCTGTGCTGGATGGAACTCAAATGGCAAACCGAAGCATAGCCAACCTCAAGGTATGTGGCATTCCATTTGGCAGGAAATGCACCGGAATTATGAAAGAACACATGTTTGCAGGAAATCCAGATAAAGCAAATGCAGAGGTGCCGATGATTGTGCCTTGAGATTCTATGTGACAAACTATGAAAGATGAATGAAGAAGAAGGGCTGGGAATAGACGCAACAGGGCTCTTGTGAGAAGTAATGCAAGTGTACAACAGTGGGGTTAGCTGCTGTGAGGGTAAATGGTGTGTGTTGTAACAATGGAAGGTGTTATGACAGGCATTGTCAATAAATATGGTTCTAAAACAAAGGGTGCCATCAAAACTTCATCCACTGACTTTAATTTTTCTGCAAAAGTGATCTTCATTTCAGTTTTATACCGATTGAAAGTCATACTATGTTAGCCATCTGCAACTCGATGCAAGCAAATCTTTCTTATCCATCGTCCTTTAGGCAAGGACAGTGTATACCCTGTAGTCATTAGCCCCTACCAAAAGTTTCCAAATGGCAGTCTTTAGTGAACATCACACCAGGGAAGAAATCACAGCAAGCATTTGGTTGGTACTGCTAAAGTTGGAACGAAAGCTCTCAAATGAATAAACGTGGGAAAAGAACTATACAATTTGGACAATGCGTATATCACATCATGGAGATCCTGAGAGTCCCATTTATCTAAATGAATTTGGACCTACGTATAATAAATGTAGACAACACAATACCTAAAGCAACTTGTACAATGACCCTAATGATCAAGGATAATGCAATAGCAAAGACAGGTAAAACCAACCATGAAAGTAGATCTTAATGCTACTGTATCACTTATCTTACCAACTCAGGAAAGGCACGGCTAGATTTGATGCATTAACGTCACCTTTTGTCAAAGTAATGAGCCCAGATTGCAGTGATAAAGGCACTTACTTGGTCCACCAGAGAAGGAAATCCTTCCTGCGGTGAGTTTTCTTCTGTAATCACATTTTGCACCATCTGACACACAAAAAAAAAATCCTAATTCATCAATTCAACGCTTCCATAAAATGTCTGCTATGGCCGCCCTCAATTTCTGGTCACCCTGCTCTGCACCATAGCCATTGTAACCATCAATAGTCGAGAATGCATGTGCCTACAGATTGCAGCGACAAAAGCATGTGCTTGATCTACCAGAGAAGGGAATCCTTCCTGCGATTGTAGCTCAGTCCACGTGCATTTGGCATGAACTTTGTTAGTAACAACTGCAATCCAAGAGTCAGTAGCAAGTTCTATTTCCTGATAAAGCATCTACGCATGGGCAATGAAGCAGACAAGTCTACCTGTAGTTCTGTTGCTGTGAGATTTCAGTGACACATCGTGGCATGGGAGTTAGGGATATACACAGTGGTAGAAGAATCAATATAACTATATGTTGCGATGAAATGTATCTCAAAAGGTAAATTTATCTCTGATTCGCACAACAACTCAATTTTTAGAGATGGTGATTTCATCCCTTTGACAGATCTCAAACATCTACAGGAATTTCTGCAGAGTTAATCTCTTGTTAAATCTGATTTTTCTAAATCCTTTTGTCACATACCAAGATACACCATCCTTTGATATTGCCAAGATTTACATCGGTAACTGCTTCCATTCCTCCAATAACCCAACAAATTTTGGCAGATTGTGGGGTTCACGGTAAATCTCAATTTGGATCAATTGACACTCAGGAGATATAGATGAAGCTAATAAACATATGACATTGGTATTTAATGATATGCAGATATCTGAAATTGCTTGAGCAAATATGAAATGTTATTTAACTGAGAAGATACATAGACACAACATGCTGAACGAGGATATCTTGAAATAATGCAACCCTGCCATGCAACAAACACCATCAAAAACACATAGAGATGCAAGAGCATGAAATTTTATATGAAGATAATCCTCAGACCAAAATTTAGACAGGAGGTAAAACAAAGTAGTGAATGAACAACCTGAATGTAGAGGATGTTGAACGAACTACTACCCAAATGGTATAAGCGTAAAGAAATTTCAAAGAACATAAAAAAAAAATATAGGAACTTGATTATTCCGTTAACATTGGCAATGGGTGGGTCGATTCTGCCATATGCAGATCGACCGTACCTCTGATGCATTCCTATAAAGAAAGTAAAATAAAAAGAATGAAGCAAAACACTATTAAAGTTAAGGAATACAGTAAAACAGAAAATCAAACTTAATGGAGTAAAAGGGGAATACGATGGGTGGGTGATCCGTGATGCTTCTGAATGATAAATCAAAATGTAAAAGATAAACAAAACAAAATGACAACAAGGGAAAGGGAAAATGGGAATTTAAATGTAGGAATCGATAGATTCCGTCAATGTTGCAATGGGTGGATCGATCCTGCATACATTGCAGGTCGATTCCACCATTTTGCTTTATAATAAAAGGAGGGAAATGATGGGGAACGAAAAATCAAAACCGATGGATGTTGAAAACGAAGGGAAAGAAATGCTTACAGGAAAAAAAAAAGGAAGAGTAGAGGAAAGAGATCACTTATCTGTAGTTCTGCTGCTAAGATGATCGGTTTCCCGGGGAGGTGAAGACGAATGATGCATGAAGAAGCAGCAAGGAAAGGGTGAAGGCCGATCAGAGAAGGAGGAAGAAGAGGGTGGATTCGTGAAGGAGGGAAGAATGGTGGGGTAGAAGACGAATCTTGTGAAAGAGGGGTCGCAGTGGTAGAGGAAAACGGGTTGATGCGTGAAAAAGATAGGGCTATGTACAAGAAAGGGGAGGGGTGAAGGCGGTCTCGAATCCTTCCCCTTCATGCTTCTTTTAAAGAGGAGAAGGAGGATTCGGGAAGGAATCGGTTGAAGATGGAGGGCGATGGAAGGTGGAGGTTGTGGATGGGTGACGAAGGTTTGAAGATGGGAAAGTCATTCCGCGAGAGGGGAGAGCGCCATGGAGAGGGGAGGAGAAGGGCGAGAGTTAGGGTTTTCAAAACCCTAACTTGACTCTTACATCAAATATAAGTTTTTTCCACAAAAGGGCTTCTTTAAAAAGTTTTTTTCTAAAATGGGTTTTCAAAAACCATTTTTTTGCAATTTCTTTCATTTATTTCTGAAATTTTTCGTTCTTTTCTCAATATTTTTATTTTTTTGTATTTTCGGAATGAAAAACTAAGATTTTACGAGAAAACAAAGATTAAACACTAATTTTTTTGTATTTTTCCGAGAAATATTTACAAAAGTATTTTTCTGAGAATTTCGAACCATTTCGGGGAAATTTCTTCAGAAGAATGGTTTCGGACCCAGATTTTGAGAAAATATTTGAGTTTTGACACTTGAATTGAGAAATACAATGTGATGGACCCAAACGGATGTCGAATGGGCTATCTGAGCTATTTAAAGGCTATTTTTGGTATTTTCTATATTTTTAATTTAAAATTTGAACAAGGAGACTTAGATTTGGATCTGGACAATGGATCCAGATCCAAAAATCATTTTAAACATATGAAATGAATTTAATTTCAATAAAACTTGAGAAATGAACTGGAGTTTAGATTTGAAATGACTCATTTACTCAAAAAATGAATTTAGGGGCAAAAGGGGAATATTTAAAAGGTTTTGAAAAAATTTGGGGTGTTTACAAGGTGTCAGTGGCAGGGCAGAACTTGTCAGCTGACGTGATTCTGCTAGACATGACTAAGTTTGATGTCATTCTAGGCATGGATTGGTTATTTGAGTATCATGCTCAAGTTTTCTGTCGAAAAGGCAAGGTTGTTCTCTTTTAGCTTGATCGTCTTGTTTTGGAGATCGAGCTTTCTCGACCACTGTGAGGTAGTTGTTTGATTTCTGCCTTCAAAGCTCAGAAGTATTTGTGGAACGGGTACTGTATTTTGGTCAGTATCACCCCAGTCGAGCCTGAGTTAGTTTCGATTGAGAATTTAGACGTAGTTCGAGAGTTCTTCGACGTGTTTCATGAGGTACTGCCTAGAATACCTCTGAAGCGCGAGATTGAGTTTTACATCCAGTTGTTGCCTAGAACTACTCCTATTTCCAAGGCATTGTATTGTATGGCCCCAGCAGAACTCGAGGAGTTGAAGCGTCATTTAGAAGAGCTTTTAGAGAAAGGTTTTATTCAGCCTAGTGCATCTCTATAGAGTGCACCAGTGTTGTTTGTGAAGAAGAAAGACAGATCTTTGAGGTTGTGCATTGACTATAGAATGCTCAACCAGGCAATGATTGAGAATCAATACCTGTTACCAAGGATCGAGGACCTTTTTGATCAGTTGCAGAGAGCAATGGTTTTCTCGAAGATAGATCTTAGATCTGGTTACCATCAGCTCTGTATTAGAGAAAAAGATATTGCGAAGATCGTCTTTCGAACGAGATATGGGTTATATGAGTACGTGGTGATGCTTTTTGGCCTCACGAATGCACCAATTGCATTCATGGATTTGATGAACCATATTTTTCATCCCTATGTGGACACGTTCGTGATCATTTTTATTGACGACATCTTGATCTACTCAGAGAGTCCTGAGCAGCATCGAGAACATTTGTGTATTATCTTGGGAATACTTCATGAGCACAGGCTATTCGCTAAGTTCTCCAAGTGCGAGTTTTGGCTTGAATGAGGCATGTTTTTGGGTCATGTGATATCCAAGGATGGAGTGTCAGTTGATCCAGCGAAGGTTGAAGTAGTGCTAGGCTGGAAGCATCCTCAAAATGTTTCAGAGATTCGTAGTTTTCTCGGGTTAGCAGGATACTACCAATGATTCATCCAGGATTTTTCTAGAATTGCACTACCATTGACGAAGCTTTTGCATAAAGGCATCAAGTTTGTGTGTTATGATGCTTGTGAAGAGAGTTTCTAGATCCTGAAGTCTAAGCTGACAACCTCACTGGTGTTAGCTTTACCATCAAGTAGATGTAGTTTTGTGGTGTACACAGACACCTCAGAAACCGGTTTGGGTTGCATGCTAATGCAGCATGGCAGGGTGATTGCTTATGCTTCAAGGCAGTTGAAGACTCATGAGAGAAATTACCCGACGCACGATTTGGAATTAAAGGCGATAGTGTTCGCCTTGAAATACTGGCGACACTATCTGTATGAAAAATCGTTCGAGGTCTTTTCAGACCATAAGAGTCTCAAGTATTTGTTCTCTCAGAAAGAGTTAAACATGAGGCAGCGTCGATGGCTCGAGTTCATCAAGGATTACCATTTCACATTGTCTTACCATCCTGGTAAGGCGAACGTCGTAGCAGATGCGCTTAGTCGCAAGTCGAGCGGTATTTTGGCTAGCCTTGTGTGGAACTAGAGGTTGGTTGAAGACTTCGTGGCTTGGAAGCCTTTTGCGGATGATAGTGGATCGATTCAATTGTCTGGTTTGACAATTCATTCTAAGTTTTTGCCGAGAATTGTCGAAGCTCAAAAGCTTGACATCCTCTATGCTAAGTTTCTATCTCTAGCAGAACAAGAAGGTTCATTTTTTCGTGTAGCAAATGATGGTGTTATTCGCATGAGAGATCGACTTTGGATTCCAGCTAACCCCGAGTTGAAGAAGGAGATTCTTGATGAGGCTCACTTTTCAAGGTATATTGTTCATCCTGGTGGAACAAAGATGTTCAAGAATTTACAGAGGAAATATTGGTGGAACGGTATAAAGCGTGAAGTAGCAGCGTACGTTTTGCGGTGTTTGACTTGTTAGCAAATCAAGCTTGAGCACCAGCGTCCTGGTGGATATATGCAGAGGATCGAGATTCCCCAGTGGAAGTGGGAAGACATTACGATGGACTTCGTGGTAGGATTACCGCGAACGAGAAGGAAGCACGATGCGATTTGGGTGTTTGTGGACAGACTCACTAAGTCTGTCCATTTTTTTTGCCTATCAGGATTAGTCAGCCTCTTGAGAGCCTAATCGACTTATATGTCAGACAGATCGTGCGATTGCATGGTGTGCCTTTGTCGATCATTTTGGATCGTAATCCCAAGTTCACGTCGCGACTATGGGGTCAGTTGCAATCAGCTTTGGGTATGAGGTTGAAGTTTAGTACAACCTTTCACCCTCAGACTGATGGTCAATCAGAGAGAACAATTCAGACGCTTGAGAACATGTTGTGAGCTTGTGTTCTCGATTGGAAGGGCGAATGGGATTCACATCTATGTCTGGTCGAATTCGCATATAATAATAGTTATCACGCTAGTATCGGGATGGTTCCGTACGAAGCATTGTACGGGGGACATTATCGGTCACCATCGTATTGGGACAATATCAATGATTGGTCCAGCGAAGCACCGATTGTTCTTCAGCACTACACTTAGCAAGTGCAGAAGATTTGAGAACGTTTGAGAGCAGCGCAGGATAGACAGAAGAGCTATGCTGATAAGAGACGGCGAGAGCTATCATTCGAGGTTGGTGACATGGTTTTTGTCAGAGTTTCACCGACCAAGAGCGTGTTCCGCTTTGGCAAGAAAGGGAAGTTGAGTCCTAGATATATGGGACCATTCGAGATTTTGGCGAGGATCGGTAAAGTGGCATATCGGGTTGAGCTACCTCAGCAGTATGCCAACATTCACAATGTTTTTCATGTGTCGATGCTAAGGAAATATATTCCTGACCCATCACAGATCATTCTGTATGAAGGTGTAGAAGTTCAGGAAGACCTATCAATGGCGAAGCGACCCATTGAGATTGTCGATCGACAAGATCAAGTTTTGCGTACTAAGACTATTCCGCTAGTTAAAGTACATTGGCAGCACCATGGCATACAAGAATGCACATGGAAACCAGAACCTAGTATGAGGGAGAAATACCCTGATCTTTTTATAGCCTTCTGTTGGTGATTTCGCGGACGAAATCCCTTTTAAGGAGGGGAGGATGTAAGGTCCACGATATTTTTTAAGGCAATATTATGCGAAATATTTTAATGTATGAAATTTCTTATGCGATTTAGAGAATTTCTCTTTTTTGTACCTGTATGGATACACGAAGTTTGAAAATCGCGTAAGCAAAATATAAATAGCAATTGAGGGAAATTCGTGAGGAATTAACTTCTAAAAATTTAAGGGTAAATTCATAATATATATATAGTTTATCTCCAAATTTGTGATCCAAACAAGGAAAAAACCTTGTCAGTGCATGTGCATTACTGGAGAACACGTAATGATAAAACAAGAGTCAAACGAGAGCCATTTCTGTAAGAGATGAAAAAATTTCTTGAGAAGAGCTTTAGAAAGGTAGTGTATTTGGAATTTGAAATAAAAATATATGTCATGATCTTAATTAACGAATTTATTGAATTTCTTTTTTTCATAAAAATCGCTTTGAGATAGATAATCAAGGGTCAACCAAGCCCTTGGTCGACCACTTGTGGTCATTTTGGGATGTTGGAGGCCATGGTGACAATGTCATTTCTGTAAGTGATTGGAATGAGATCCAAGGGGAGGGCCACGATTGGCCCAACCCTTAGAGTAGATCTCATAATGGTGCATGGGGCATCATTATGAGAATGGGGCGCCTTCCTAAGAGCTTCCATGGGGCTGCGCCCCATGTGATTTTCGAAATCCTTGGAAACCCCTTCCAAGGAGTTATTGTCAGAGGATTTCCAAGCGCCTTCATGATGAAGGGTGCGCCATTCCAAGGGATGCATGGGGATGTGCCCCATGGCACCCATGTAAATTGTAGAAGCCTTTTCAAATCCGAAGGGGTGAGTGAGGGATGTTGGGTGGCTATAGGGGGGCGTGATTGACCCCAGCCATTTATCTCCTGCAGATTAATCCCAGTCGTTGGTTCACTAATCAATAGAGTATAAAAATTTTAATAAAGGAAAGAGAGGGCATTCTTAGAGTCGGCGAGTTGGAGCTCCCTCTCATCCTTTCTCTCTCTCTCTCTCTCACTCTCATTCTCTTCCCCTTGGCCGAGTGGTGTGGGTGAGTGATGTCTTTTTTGTAATCTGTTGTAGTTTTGAAAAGATTTTCAAATGAAGAACATGTGAAAACCAGACATCAAATAATAAAAACCGGTTCTCACTAGTGGATGAGACCGGGTCAAACTTAGGGAACGAGAATATTTTGTATTCAAACAAACAATTAAACTAGTCTTTATTGTCGAAATATAGAAAAAGTATGAAAGAAAAGAAATCTAAGTAATCTACTTATTACAACGAATGAATACCCTACATAGAGGGTGTAAAAGGCATTATTTACAAACCCAGAATTAAATTCCTACTTCTAAACTAAAAACAAAAAGGCTTCTACTCTTGTGCTTTTGTGTCATGTATGCGCTTGAGCTCCACTCTTGTGCTATCCTACACAAATCAAATGAACACGAGCAGTACATGAGATAGAAATAGCAACTATACTAAACAGAATATAGTATTTAAATGCTAGAAACATGAAAGAAATCAGGAAAGAAATCTAGTTGACAATATTAAGGAAAATGATTTCTAATTGTATCTAATGACTAAACTAACTAAGTACAAACTAATTAACAATGTTAATTATCTAACAATTTACTTAACTAACAACTAATTAAAACTCGATTAACTAGTATCTAACAATAGAGTAAACTAATTATGAAAACAAAACAGGAGATTAGGAATTCAAAAATTGAAAGAAAGGAAAATACAGGAAATGAATGATTAAACTAAACAGAAAATGAATGTTAAAAACTGAAAAATGAAATAAAAGAAAAAAAACAGGAAACAAAAGATGAAATGTAATGAAAAATAAAGAATACATGTAATGAAAAATAGAAACTTAGTAAAGTGGAAAAAAAACAAAAACAAAAATTCTGGAAAACAAAATGCACATGAAAATTATGAACTTACAGAAACTAAAAGAACAACTGAGATGAGATTGAAATCAATAATTTGCAGAAATGAACACTCGACAGAAAATGAACTGAACTAAACAAAATATCAAATATGAGATTACTGAATGAAGAAGAATAGGATTTTAATGAATGCAGAAAACAAGAAATCAGATAATGAAGAAATCGGAAATTATGATGAAATGAAAACAGAAGATTACCGAATGTAAAACAGTAAATCATAAAAAACAAAACAAGACATTACAGAGGAAGAATACAGGAAATTCAGGAATTAAAAAATAGGAAATTAAAGAATTGAAAACATGAGGAAAGAAGAAATCGGAAGGTGAAGCAAACAGTAAAAAAAATGATTTTAAAAACAAACAAACAGGAAATTGCAAAACATAACAGAAAAGAAATTCACGATACAGAATTCAATTCACGGTAATTACTGAAATGCACACAAAACATAGAATGAAATGAATTAGCAGGAAAACTACAGAGAAAAAAAATGATGAATGAACAGGAAAGCAAAAGAAGATCAATGCAGGAAATCAGAAATTGTAATAGTGAGGAAATCAGATTCATGACATTGCGAGAACAAAAGATAAAAAAACAGAGAATTAACGAAAATCGGAAATACAAAAAATTGTAAAAACAAAAGAACATTCGACTAATGCAGATGTAGGAATTCACAGAATGAAAAAAAAAATAATGCACGATAACAGAATTATAAAGCTAATATTGAATCTAAAACTTCTGAAAACAGGAATCCGATGAACTAAAATCAAATAGAAGAATTGATATGATGGAATGAAAATAAAAAAAATATGAAATATCTACATAATTTAATCTAATGTTTTTTTTTTCATTTTTTCTGAAACAGGAACAAGAATGATTGGAAAGAATAAGAAGAAGAAGATGAAGGTGAAGGATGATTTTGAGATGAACTTACTGTAGCCAGAAGGGTTAGAAAAGAGGTGGCCTCCACCGCGTGCGCCGCCACCGGACTGAATAATCTCCACCGGATTGGAAGAAGAGAAAGAGGGAGAAGGGGAAGACATGGAAAAGAGAAGAGAAAGAGGGGGAAGGGGGATCCGGTGGAGAAAAGAGAAGGGAAAGAGAGGGAAAAGGGGAAGGAATTGGCGTACAGGTTGAGAGACCCTGATTTTTTTCAACCTCCTTGGTTTTAAAACCGTCGGATGGTCTGTTTTAAAATTTTCAAAACTTGTAAAAACTACCTTAACAAAAAAAATTATTTACTAAAAAACTCATTTCGACTTATATAAAAAAAACTAACTCTAATTTTTGTTATTTTTTAAAAACAAACTAAACTACTACAATTAAGCCAACTACTAAAATATGTATTAAAATGTAAAATAAAGTTATTTTTCATGCATTTTCTATTTTTAAATCATTTTAGCTCATTTACTCAAAACTAGAATAAAATAGGGTTTTTAAATCATTTTCTCATGAAATCATGCATATTTTTATATGAAATATCCTTAAAATAAATGCATGATCAGTGAGTCATCTTTGGTGTGGAGCTCTTGCAACCGAACCTCCCCTTCTCTTCTGAAACAAGGTGACGTTTGACACTTTATTCCTTTGCTTTTGAGAAAAATGTGTGTAAATTTGAAGCATGAAATCTAATGCTTATTGCATCTGTGTATGCATGGCATTTGGATGGATTAGAATGCATTTTCGGAACCTGGAGCACTCCTCTATTTCAGTTCATGAAAAGAGAGGTTGCTCTAAGCCCCTATTCTTCATTTTTGTTATCTTTTCCCCTATCGTTCCTACTTAGTTGCATGTTAACTCAATGAAATGCATGGATGATACTTGTTTTTTGTTGTATTCGGTCCATGTACATACTGTTTGGTATGGATTTCCTTTTTATTCAGTCATTGTTGTTACTTTTGATCATTTTTTTGCTTTCACTGGGTTTTCACTCTAGCCCTTCTTGCGTCCTGCCTTTGAAACTAACTTAAGTTCTTTTTTTTTTGGGTACTTTCGGTGGGACTGTCCCCTATTGGGACAGACCTAGCCAGATGCACCCAGCCCTCTTGGCCATTGGGGCCCTTGTGCTTTTCCTCTCTTGGCGCATGGGTCGTCGGGTGTTAGATGCACTCGGGTAGCCAAGCCGAGCTGAGCACTCAGTCCAGACCACTGTCTCACGACAGTGCCTGGTCTGAACCAAGGGTTCAGACCAGGTTGTTTTGTAAGACCGAGTGATTTGTTTCAGAGGACCAGACCCGTGGCCCAACCATGTCCGTTTTGGCCCTAGCGCATAGTAGACCGATGGATGCTAGGCGCACCCGGGTCACCATGTTCTGGGACCACTGTCCCCTTTGTCTTGCATGTCTAGACTGAACCATGGGTTCAGTCCAAAACCTACTTAGACACGCATGGTCTGGTCCAGAGGACTAGACTCGTTTTTTAAAGTGCAGTAGGATCGAGGCAACGAGCACTAGAGGGGGGAGTAAATAGTGCTTTTAAATATTGTCTTCGGAATTTTGATGGATTTTGCAATTCGCAAAGCAATCACACAAGGAACACAAGAATTTATCTTGGTTCGGTCTTTCCCGACCTACATTCAGTCCCTAAGCAAAACCCGCTTGAGATTTCCACTATCAACCTTGTGTAACTACAAGATCATACAGACCAAATCCGGTCTCACTTTCAGTAACACACCTGCTGAAAGCAAACAACTCCTTTAAACCAAGGAGTCTTTCCTTTTACAGAAAAAAGAAATAAGTAACAACTTACAAAACAACCTATGAGCCCTTCTTATGAATGCAAATGAGATGCAATTGGCTTTTAAGGTTGTTGGAATACTCTACTCACAAATTCACTGTCTTTCAAAGGAATTTGAGTGAAAAGTTGAAGTGAAAAATATCGAGTGAGAAACTGAATATGAGTGAAAAGCAAAGAGTAATTCAATGTAATTGTATTCAATTTGGTGTTTTTGAATATAGAATGCACTCATATTTATAGTTGAAAGATTCCATACATTGAGGGTATGAAAGAGTGTCAAAACAGTCCATTTTGAACGATCAAAATGTTTGAAAAATAAAAAGACATGCCTTTTAAAAGTTTCAGGAAAAATGGCAAAATTAGTCGACTGGAACAGTAGTTAGTCGACTGATAATTAACTATTAGTAGACTGACAGTTATCGTCGGTCGACTAATGTGTTTATCAAGCCGTTTAAAAATCTGAAGTTTTGAAACTTAGTCGACTAGAGAAAATATTAGTCGACTGATAATATCATCAGTAGACTGAAAAACCTTTCAGTCGACTGCTGCTAAATTTTTCTGAAAAATACATGTTCTGTCCGGTCGACTGCTGCTAAATTTCCAGAAAGCAGACATTTGGTTTGGTCGACTGATAAAACCTTTGATCGACTAATTTGACAAAAATGACATTTGGTTTAGAAAATTTGGCACGAAAGGATTAGTTGACTGGTGAGTCTATTGGTCGACTAATAAACACGAAAAATTAAATAAAGAGTTTTCTAAAGAGATTTTCATGAAGGGTTCTTTTAGAAAAGTTTTTCTAAAGACTTTTTAGGTGAAATGCAACTGAAATATGCACTCTAAGTAAGGCTCTTACAAGAATCTAAGACTTTTAATGAATTTTACATTTGCACACTAGTCTTCAAAGATTCTTTATCGAATTCTTCAATTCTTGTCATCTTTCTTCATTGCCTTAGCTGAAATGCAGTTGATTCACTTGTTCATCATCAAAACCTTGTACTTGAAGTATCATGTATGGCTTCATTGTCGTAACAATCTCCCCCTTTTTTATGATGACAAACTAATCAAAGATAAAGCATTTAGATGTATAGATGGAGATTTTACTCCCCCTATCAATATGCTGCAAAACATTAAAAGTTAGTACATTCAAAGCACATATATCACATATTGATTGGTTTGCATTTTCATCATTACTTCATGCATTTTTAAAACTTTTTCATAAATGCAATTTTCAATGCTTTCACATGATGTAATTTCCATGTCATGATGCAATATGCAATTTCTATCTTTTTCTCTTAATTTCTTTTTTTCTCCTAATTTCTCATGCAAGTTCTATCTTTTTCTCCCCCTTTGTCATAATCAAAAAGAGTAAGGGCAGACATAGCATAAACAAAATGCAAATTTAAGTTCAAAATATTACAACCCATAAAGTATTAAAGTTCAGTAAGGACATTAATCAAAGATTAAGAGAAGTGTTGCTTGATGATCTCCTTGAGTTCAGCAATATCTTTTTGAATTAAATAAAGTTATTGAGTCACATCTTCACGAAAAGTGTGTTGATGCTACTCCAAAGTTTCCATTCGCTGCAAAACTTCATCATTGTATTGACTAGTAGAGAATTTCTTTTGTTTTGCTTAAGATGAAGGTGTCATAGAAGATGATGAGGGTTCAGAGATTGATGGTTCGGATGGTTCAGTTTGATCAAAGTTAAAAGGAGGCAGATATTTCAATTTTATACGTTTAAAAATAGTTTGATCAAAGAACTCCTTTTGTTCAATATATTTTTCATTGGTTAAGGGTACTTTGAAATATCTGAAAATACGAGTAAGAAGACATCCATACGGAAGAAAAGGTTTTTGTTTCCACAAATAGTAAAATACACGTTGGCCCAATTTACAGAAATATTTCCAAATAAGACATAAAGAGCCGTAGATAGATTTGTGGAATAGTAATCAAAAGAACCAGTTTTAGGTAGAACATTGTGGGCAAGAATTTGTCCATCAATGCGTGCACGAGTTTAAAGATTGGTATTTTTTAAAGGAGGACAATGAGGTGCATCGGGAAGAAGAATTTGTTCAAAATTTCTTTCATCATTAAGTTCAATAGTATTGAAAAGAGTGTCTGAAGGTGGTATATCTAGGATTTGACTAAGCAGTTTAGAATCAAACTCAATTTCAACATCGCGAACAAGAGAGGAAAGAATTCCAGTTTCATGATCAATTTGTAAATTTGTGTAAAATAAGTGGATCAGTAAAGGATAATGAAGGGGGTTTGCACCGGCGTCAAAAAGGTGGGAAATGCCTGGGAATAATTCTCTGATTTTGTAATGAGAAAATAGGTAAAATAGGACATTTCGGACTGGTAAAATAGGAAGTGCAGAAATCGATCCAAAAGTATCATATAAAATAGGATTTTTGAGTAGTCTGAGAGAAAATCCATGACGTGCTTGTGGTGTAGTTGGAGGAGAACCTTGTGCGATGCGATCTTCTGACGAGGCATGGTTGATAAGGAACAAAACAAATTCACCTGTCAAAAAAATTTGCAGTTGCAGAGAGTGATTGATCAACACAGTCGTTGAGAGGAACGGTTGGAGATGGTGTTGATGTCGGCTTTCAAAAGCTTTAAAAATGACGTCCGGCGGGAGGAAGATATTGTCTGGCGTCATGGCGTAGAACCAATGCAACAAAAACACTTTGTGCGATGCAGACAATGTTCCTTCTAAGATCAAGGTCGTTGATAGTGGCCAAAACAATCGACAGTAACAACCCACCGAAAGGGATGTCGAGTTTCCATAGATTTTAGGCAAGAGTGAAGAGGCGAGGAGGAGTTTGTCTGCTACAGAAATAGAAGATGACGTGGTAGATGACGGCAGGTGAGAGGAGGATTCCACAAGCGGCGTTGGCTGAAGAGAAACCCTATCACGGCAAGAGGATTCCGGCGAGGAGGGGTTCGACCGGCACTCCGAGGGATTTTTTGGAAGATACAAAAGAGAGAGAGAGAGGGGGTTTTGTTTAAGAAAAGGGAAAATGAATGGGCGTAAAAATGAAACGATGCCCTTTTAAAAAAAACGGATGTAGAAAAATCCAAGGGGTATCGGGTCCCTTCAATTGAATTTTTAAAAAAATATCAGTCGACTAGAATTTTATCGGTCGACTAATAAGGTGTGATTCCTTCAGTAAAAAAATTTTAAAACATCAGTCGACTAGAAGTTTATCGATCGACTAATATGGTGCGATTTTGAGATTTTGTTCAAAAAATTAGCATTTTATAAATCTAAAAAAGAGCAAATGCCTAGTTCTTCTTGATTATAGCCTTGTGCTACTAGTCTTGCTTTGTTTCGAATGACTTCGCCATTTTCGTCCAGCTTATTTCGGAAGACCCATCTTGTTCCAATTACTGGATGATCCTTTGGTCTATCAACTAGATCTCATACATCATTCCTAGTAAATTGGTTAAGTTCTTCAGACATGGCCAAAAGCCAAAATTCATCATCACAAGCCTCATTGATATTCTTTGGTTCTATTTTAGATATGAAAGCAATATTTGCAATATATTGCAATTGCCTTCTAGTTTGGACACCACTCTTTTTTTCTCCAATAACTTGTTCATGTGGATGATTGGGAACTTCTTTCCAAACAGGTTGAAGAGAAACATTTTCTTGAGAAGTATTCTCTATCAAAGGTTCTTCTTGAAGTATTACTTCTTCTCCTTCGCTTAGAGGTATAACCTGCTCACAATTCTCATCAAATGCAACATGTAAGGATTCTTCAATGCAAGATGTTCTTTTATTAAAAACACGATAAGCTTTACTTCTAGAAGAATATCCAAGAAATATTGATTCATCTGATTTTGAATCAAACTTATCAAGATTATCTTTGGTATTTAACAAGAAGCATTTACTACAAAAAATTTTGAAATATGAGATCTTTGGTATACGATTATAATACAATTCAAAGCATGTTTTATGTAAGATTGGTCAAATAAGAACATGGTTTAAAACATAACATGTTGTATTTATTGCTTCAGCCCAAAAGTATTTTGGTAAATTTTTATCTTAAAGCATAGTTCTAGCACATTCTTGCAAAATTCTATTCTTTCTTTCAACAACTCTATTTTGTGGAGTCACTCTAGGAAAAGCAAAGTTGTGAGATATACCATGTAAATCACAATACTTTAGAAAAGGTTCGTTTTCAAATTCACCACCATGATCACTACGAATTTTAATAATAGATGTAGATTTTTCATTTGTAATTCTTCTATAAAGTTTGGAAAATTCAGAAAAATCATCATTTTTGCTTTCTAGAAAAATCACCCATGTAAATCGAGAATAATCATCTACTATAACAAAAGCATACTTTCTACCATTCAAACTTTGAATTCTAGATGGTCCAAATAGAAATAAATGTAAAAGTTCAAGAGGATGTTTTGTTGAAACTATATCTTTTGCTTTAAAAGAACTCTTGATTTGTTTACCCATTTGGCAAGCATCACATAAGTGATCCTTCTTATATGGTATTCTAGGTAGGCCTCTAACAAGATCATTATTGGATAACTTGGAAATAATTTTAAAGTTAATATGTCTAAGTCTCTTGTGCCATAACCATTGAATTTCATTTGAAACAATAAGACATTTTTCATTAAAAGTAGGTAACTCATCTAGATAAAGTTCATACACATTGTTCATTCTTTTACCTTTAAAAATGATCTTTTTAGATTGAAAATCAGAAATTAAGCATAAATCATGTTAAAAAAAAACAAGAAAACCTTTATCACATAATTGACTAATGGATAATAAATTATGCATTAAACCATCTACTAAAGGAACATTTTCTATCAAGGGAAATTTTGGATTACCAATGTTACCAATGCCGATTACTTTTCCCTTGTTATTGTCACCAAAGGTGACAGTTCCTCCATCCTTACTTTAAAGGGTGGAAAATAACTATGGCCTTCTAGTCATATGTTTGGAACAACCGCTGTCCAATATCCATTTGCTCCTTATTTTGTGTACCTACAACAAAATTAGAATACAAAGCATTTGACCCTTTTCTATTTTTGGGTCCATGAGAGTTAGTCTTAGGAACCCATATCCATTTGGATTTTGGTTTCCTTTGATAAAAAGATTTAGCATTTCTAGAGTAATCATGTCTAGGCTTATAAGCAGTATAAGTGCCATGATTAGATGCATTTTTATTATAACTAGAAAATTTAGTTCTTTGAACAAATGGTTGAGAATATTGTCTTTGATTATTCACCACATAGTTTGGTCTATTTTGAGTATCAAATAAGCTATATCCCAATCCGGTTTTATTAACCGAGCATCTTTGAGAACCAAGAAGTCTTTCTAGATTCTCTTGACCATTTATGAATTTGGTCACTATAGAAAGAAGATCATTTGATGTTTCTTTTATACTAGTTATTTCTTTTTGTAAGAGATTGGTTCTAATTTCAATTTCTTTTATCTCAAATGCTTGACAAGAGTTTTCCTTCTTAAGATCTTCTATCTCTTGAAGTAACACTTTGTTTTGAAAGTCAAGAGTTGAATTTTCAGTTTTTAACTCTTTGTTTTTAGAACTTAGACTCTTAAATTTAACATATAAATCATTAAATGCTTCTAATAAATCATCATACTCAAATTGACTTACCGAGTCTTCTTGTGCTACAAAGCACATGTTGGCGACTTCTTCATTTGATTCTTCATCGGAAGAGGAGTCACTATCATCCCAACATGCTCGAAATGTCTTTTTCTTCTTAAATTGGTCCTTGGGCTTGATTTTGAGAAGAGGACAATCTTTCTTGATGTGTCCTGCCTTTTTGCAGTTAAAGCACTTGACTTTATTTGGATTGGAAGAATCCGCTTTTTTTACCTTTCTTTGAAATCTTCCATTTTTGATGAATCTTTTGAATTGCCTTGTGATGAGAGCAATATCTTCATCTTCTTCTGAATTTTCAGAATCAAAAGTAGCCTTAAAAGCAAGAGATTTCTTCTTGGGTTCTTCTTCTTGTCTGTCTTGAAGTTGGACTTCATATGCCATTAAGTTACCAACCAAATCTTCAAGAGTGAGAGTGTTTAAATCATTTGCTTCGTCAATAGCTGTAGTTTTTCTCTCCCATTCACGAGTTAAACACCTTAGGATTTTTCTGACTAAATTCACTTGTGAATATTCTTTTTCAAGGGATTTTAGAGTGTTAGTGATATCGGTCATTCTTGTTACCATGTCCGATATAGATTCATTTTGCTTTATTTTAAACAATTCAAATTTATGAACTAAAGAAGCGATTTTAGATTCCTTTACCTTTGACGTACCTTCGTGAGTCACGAGAAGAGTATGCCAGATTTTATTTGTTGTAGAGCATTGAGAGATACGATTGAACTCTACCTTGTCAACGGCACAATACAATGCATTCATAGCTTTGGCATTAAGTGAAGCAATCTTCTTTTCTTCATTGGTCCATTAACTGAAATCAGTTGATGGCATTTGGTACTTTTCTGAAACAACTCTCCAAATTTCGAGATCCGTGGATTGTAAGAATATTGTCATTCTCACTTTTCAGTATTCATAGTTTGTTCCATCGAAGAGAGGAGGACGAACAAAGGAGCATCCTTCTTTGTGCTGAGATGATGTTGTTGTCATGCTAGATGATGGTCAAATCAAAATAATAGAAAACTTGCTCTGATACCAAATGAAAGTGAAGTAGGATCGAGGCAATGAGCACTAGAGGGGGGTGAATAGTGCTTTTAAATATCGTCTTCAGAATTTTGATGGATTTTGCAATTCGCAAAGCAATCACATAAGGAACACAAGAATTTATCTTGGTTCGGTCTTTCCCGACCTACATCCAGTCCCCAAGCAAAACCCGCTTGAGATTTCCACTATCAACCTTGTGTAACTATAAGATCATACAGACCAATTCCGGTCTCACTTTCAGTAACACACCTACTGAAAGCAAACAACTCCTTTAAATCAAGGAATCCTTCCTTTTACAGAAAAAAGAAATAAGTAAAAACTTACAAAACAACCTATGAGCCCTTCTTATGAATGCAAATGAGATGCAATTGGCTTTTGAGGTTGTTGGAATACTCTACTCACGAATTCGTTGTCTCTCAAAGGAATTTGAGTGAAAAGTTGAAGTAAAAAATATCAAGTGAGTGCGAAACTGAATATAAGTGAAAAGCAAAGAGTAATTCAATGTAATTGTATTCAATTTGATGTTTTTGAATGTAGAATGCACTCATATTTATAGTTGGAAGATTCCATACGTTGAGGGTATGAAAGGGTGTCAAAATAGTCCATTTTGAACGATTAAAACGTTTGAAAAATGAAAAGACACGCCTTTTAAACGTTTCAGGAAAAATGGCAAAATTAGTCGATTGGAACAGTAGTTAGTCGACTGATAATTAACTATTAGTAGACTGACAGTTATCGTCGGTCGACTAATGTGTTTATCAAGCCGTTTGAAAATCTGAAGTTTTGAAACTTAGTCGACTAGAGAAAAAATTAGTCGATTGATAATATCATCAGTAGACTGAAAAACCTTTCAGTCGACTGCTGCTAAATTTTTTTGAAAATACATGTTCTGTCTGGTCGACTGATAAAATCATTAGTCGACTGCTGCTAAATTTCCAGAAAACAGACATTCTGTCCAGTCGACTGATAAAACCTTCGGTCGACTAATTTGACAAAAATGACATTTTGTTTAGAAAATTTGGCGCGAAAGGATTAGTTGACTGGTGAGTCTATTGGTCGACTAATAAACATGAAAAATTAAATAAAGAGTTTTCTAAAAAGATTTTCATGAAGGGTTCTTTTAAAAAAGTTTTTCTAAAGACTTTTTAAGTGAAATGCAACCGAAATATGCACTCTAAGTAAGGCTCTTACAAGAATCTAAGACTTTTAATGAATTTCACATTTGCACACTAGTCTTCAAAGATTCTTCACCGAATTCTTCAATTCTTGTCATCTTTCTTCATTGCCTTAGCTGAAATGCAGTTGATTCACTTGTTCATCATCAAAACCTTGTACTTGAAGTATCATGTACGACTTCATTGTCGTAACAGTTTTTCCCTGTTTCTGGCCTTGGCACCATGGTGGCCACCAGGTGCTAGTCGCACCCGGATAGCCATTTAGACCCACTATTTTACAATAGCGTGTTTGGTCTGAACCGTGGGTTCAGACCAGATTTATTATCAGATCTATAAGGTCTGGTTTAGAGGGCCAGACCTGCGCATGTTATCCCTGGCCGTTGTTCTTGGGGCAGGGTGTCGTCGAGTGTTACCCCCACCTGAGCACACTAGCATTCGGGTGTCCCTTCGTGGGCTGACAGCATTGCCAGCTTCCTGGTCTGACCATAAGGTTCAGACCAAGGTTGTGGATCAGTTTGGGGGTCTGGTCCCAAGGACCAGACTGCAACCCTTTGGGTTGTTTTGGCCGGTTTAAGGTATCGGGTGATGGCGCACTCGGGCGGTATCATTGGGTGTGCTCCTTGAACCAGGTGGCACACTAGGTTGAACCCCGTGGTCTAATACGACCCAAGGTTCCAGCCATAATGACCATTGTTTAGGGTTTCAAGGGGATAAGGGAAACCAACACGTATAGATACAGTATAGCAGAGAGAGATTCCGCGATCAGTCATTACATCGAACCTAGGTTTGCTATTTTGGGAGTTCGGATTCGCTGACCGAAAACCCCTTTTAGCCTTAGTGCAAATAGGTGTGTGTTCGGAGTGGCCTCGGAGCCACAATTGGGTGTTTCATGCATTTTGGCACACGGTGCCTTAATGCCTTGCACTTTTATTTTCGCCTATTGTGAAGTGATCCCGCAATGGTCTCCGTAGTAGCCAGTTTCCTTTTTGTAGCTTCGTAATGGATTGTTGGTGAGCGTTAGGTCACCTTCTTACGCGGATATTTTCCTTCATCTTAGAGTTTTTGGCTATTTTAGCAAAAACCATCGTATTGGCGTGGTTGTTCCGCAGAGTGCGGTGACCAATCGTGGAAATGATAATGTAATTTTCATACGGATGTGAATGTTGTTGAATTTCACTTATCACACGTTGTGTGTATTATTACGGAATTTCCACAGGAAAGGTTACATAATGTGAAGTTATCAATGAATGATGCTTACGTGTTTTAGCTTATGACTTATGACTATTATGTTTTGGAAAGTTGCATATCTTGTAAAAATGTGTTGAATGGTACTTTCACTCGCACATTATCATATGATTAAAATATGTCTCAGTAGATATGCATAAGTAGCATTATCTTTGTTGAATACTTATGTGAAGAACTTAAGAAAAATATGACAGTTAGCTTTGCACGTACAGGTGGCACAACTTGACACTTAGTGCGTACCTTCAGAGGTGCCTTTTGTCTCGTGTCAGAGGCATTGAGGATGGCACGAAGTGCACATTATACTTGTATGTAAGGAATGACAAAGCTTGAACACCATGGGGTATAATTGATACTCTGTTTTGGTTTCTCGACTCAGTTGGAGTCTTTGGGTGATGGACCCTTGTTCGTGAGTGTGCTCACATACGACTATACCCTAATAATGAAAAAGAATAATATGGTGTTATGATCACTTTCGCGAGCGATGTGCTCTTGTTAGCCGCGTGGGGCTGAGCACGTGAATAGGCAGGCCAAGTCCTCGTTTGTGTACCCCACAGGGACCACGAGGCATAAATATCTCGAAAGAAGGTATGACTTGATAAATGAGCCTAAGAAAGGTAAACTCGTCGCGCCTCATTCACAAAATGGTTCACCTTAGAGAGGGTGGATGGTACAACCCTGAGTGACTAGTCGTTACTACGACACGTGTTTTGATAGGAGTTGTAGCGTCTTTTGACCTCCAGTCACTGAGAGTCAGGGAGGTCGAGGTTACCTTTTTAGGACCTCACTATTGCAGTAGTACGGATTGCAATCCTTACCTATGTGTGGGTTCTCTCAGCTGCGGTTGTCCGCATGAGGTTGACTCGGTCTGTAGTATCCCCGATTATCACATTAAAACTTGAATAACAAATGTCAGGTGCATGGCTCACAGAATGTGAGGTTACTTCGCGTACCCGAATGAGTAATCAAAAGAACTTAAATACTAACCAATCACAGCTATTGTACAGTAGTAGTTCTCTTTACTTGATTACTTGCTTCTATACATATTCTGTTTCTTGTACTTTTCTTAACTACTTGTATAGACTAGTTGCTTAGTCCTGTTACTGCTTTAGCTAGTTGCACTTGTTACACATGCACCTACCTGACACACGCACATGTACTTTAATTTAAATGTTTCTAACTGTTCCATCATAGCAATATTAGTCTCGTAGATGCGTATCATGTTCATGTTTCCCTATATGCCTTTTTCCTTGAGAAATGAATATATGTTGTTGTTCTTCACCAACTCCCAAGGGTTCTTACCCCGTTTTATGGGGATGCAGGTGATAAGTAGTCACAATTGCGCGCGATGAGGCACAGTTTGAAGGCTTGGGGACCCACACTCTGCTGTCAATTCTAACTCCTTTGGTTTGGGGATTTTGAGGGGATTTACCCTTGTTTTGAGAGACTGTGAGAGTAGTTGTACTTTTGTCTCATTTTGTATCTAAAACTTTAGGTTGTATATTTTTAAACTTGTTGGTTATGCACTTACCTGTGGCTCGCTCAGACTTGCGACCTTGTTTCTTATTTTCCACTACTCTTTGATTTTCGTTGTTTATCTTAAAACTCTTTCAAAAAAAAAAATCCTTAAAAATTCAAAGGTTTTTTTTCCAAGGTCGGGGTTTGGGGCGCCACATCTTGCCTCCCTCTTCTCTCTCTCTTGTCCTCTCTCTCTCTCTGAAAGTCGATTTCTTCTTCTCCTTTTCTTCTTCTTCCTCCTTTTCATCAAGCTTCAGATCCTCTCTTTATCGGCAGCCTCTTCTTCTTCGTCGGGATCGTGTGCACACAGCTGGAATCATCACCCTCTTCTTCCCAACCCGTCCAGCAGAAACGAGCCACGAGGTGATCATTTCTTTCTCCATCTCTTTCACCGTAGTTTAGTCGCATAAAGCATTGCATCTCATCGTTTCATTATTTTATTTTTCATAATTGCATCTTGCATCTAGATTTGCATATCATCTCATTTTATTATCTGAAAATAAAAATAAAAATAAAAATCAGAAAATAAAAAGAACAAAAATATAGGTCATTTTTTATCTAGGTTAGCCATTTTCTCGATTTCTGAGTAGTGTTTTCTTGATTCGGGTAGATCGTAGTTTAATCTAGGTTTTATATGTTGGTTTTCCCGTTTTCTTGATTAGCTTTAATTAGATTATTTTAAGGTTAGATTTAGTTTAGGGTAGCCTGCATTACGTTTTCCCCATTCAGTTTTTCTTTTATAATTAAATTTTATATTAGCCGATTTAGCCTTTGCCATTGTTTTTGTTTTGTTTGTCTTTTGCTGAAATTGGTTTGTGGCGTCAAGGACGTCTGAACCGTGCTGTGTATTGTCAAGATTAGGATAGTTAGTAACGCTAATTCAAGTTTTCAATGTTTTAGATAGTTAGTTTATGCGATTTGCTATTTCCTTTTTATTAACCATCTTTAGCATGAGTAATAACAAATTTTCTTGGTGCTACAGTACACTAACAGTTGCCTCAATTAGAAATATTTAATGTGAGTTAATGTATTCGGTAGTATAGTTTGTTTGGAATTTTCTTTAGAAGTTAGCATAGTTGTGATTTTTAGTATAGGTAAATGTTATACCATAGGAAGTAAAACTCTGTCACGTTTAGTTATCTTCAGCCGATAGTATAGATTGGATTAATTCTTGTTAGACTTTATATTATGAATTGAGTAGGTTACATAGGTTAATTAGGTATGCTTTATTATTTTTTGATTTAGTTAGCTGAGCTTTTGTTAATGGTCAGGTGGTTAATCATCAATAGCCGAGTGTTTTGTTTTCGATAACTGGCGTTTTATCTTGCATAGGTTAGATTATTTTATTGCATAGTTCTGTAATTTTGTGGGTATTAGATTCAGCAGGTTTTGTGTGACTCACGTGAAGTTAATTTAATTTGGTTTTATTTTTAATCTGCAAGTTAGCGTTAGATGTAGTTGTGATTCCGAATGGCAGATTAGCATAGTTACTATTAGTAGAAATTTTTTTATACTATTAACTTGTTAATATTAGTTTGATCTTTAGAATTAGTTAGTCTTGAGTTTTTTTTAAAAAAATTTATGCATTCTTGAATTTTCTTAGATAATTTGCTTTACCATTCTCTCTTTTAGTGTAGTTGTTACAATTAGTATTAGAGTTAGTTTATAGTATTCATTCATGTTTTTGTAATTTTTCATCATATTTTTTGTGGATTTTTTTTTAGATTTCTTGTTTTTGCTTCGTGTTTTGTTTTTGTGTTTTGCAGGAAAGCGTTGGAATGTGCACTAGAGCCTTTTTCATGCCTTTGAAGTACCTTCGGAGATCCCTTCAATCCCTCAGAAGTACCTTCTTGAAGCTTCAAGAGGGCAAAAAAAAGCATGCATTACCCATTCAATTGAGGAAACAAAAGAGGGAAGGACAAAGAGAATCAAATCAATATTAAAGGGAACAAGAAGACTCAAGCACTGAAGACCTTAGATTTTCTTTTTAGATTAGATTTTCATTTTTAACTCAATTCAATTATTTGGGTTGTAATAAGGCTGTTAATTATTGTTTAAAGTTCTTCGCAAAGGGCTGCACTATTTCCTTATTAACTCGATTAATTAAAGTTTTTTTTTTGACAATAAAGTGTAGTTTAGATTGTGTGTTTGAATACGAAGTATTTCTCATTCCCTGAGTTCAACTCAGACTCCACCACTCGTGTGAGCCGATTTTTATATTTTTTGTTTCTGGCTTTCACGAGATTTTTATACAAAATATTGTTTTAAAAAACATTTTCTAAAACTCACACCAACAATATGTTGTAACACAAGCTAAAAATCAAGACAAAAACCTAGACTCGAGATGACAGCAAAGGGTGCTCCAATGACAATAGATGACGGTAGAAGGTGTGTTGTAAAAAAGAACTCCTGTTACATCAGATGGTGTGTCATCAAAGGGTGATCCGCTTAGGACAAAAATGAAATGTTTGGAATTTTGAAAAGTTAAGATCAGCCTTTTTTTTTTTTTTGAATGGAGGGCATTTTTTCTTTTCTTGAACCATTGTTTCATAGCGAGAAAAGGTACTTAAGTCTTTGCAATCGTACCAAACTCCTACGCTAAATGATGTTGACACACACAAAGATACGAGCCCCACATGGCGCTCATTCGGACCCTAAACAGGCACGGTAGCAAACCATGCGTATTCGGGGGAGAACACACAACACCATCCCGCCTCATAGGGGTGGTTTTGAGGGAAGCAGATCAGGTCATGCTGAACATGAGCGTTTTTGCTCATGCCAGCATCGTGGCCGTCTGTATGCATTTTGGGTGAATGCCGGGTGGTTTTGTTGACTTTTGAGCTTTGTAAAATGCAAATCGGATGGCGACGATGTCAGCATGAAAAACGCTCATGTTCAGCATGACCTGATCTGCTTCCGGTTTTGAGCGCTTTGGTCCGGAACCAGGGCTGGACCAGCAACAAGTCCAAAACATCATGAACTGGCCCTGTTTGATGAAGCACAGCCGAACTAGTTCCACCCTAAAGTCCATCGGGTGTCTTGTTGCTACCCGAGTTAGGGCAGAGAACCCCACTACCCACCCCTATCGGTAGTGGGTGGCAATGGGGTCTTGCCTCCAGCGGAGGAGGATCCCGCCGGTAGGCCCTGTCCGACAGAAGATCGCCAGACGGGGACCAACCAGCGGCCAGTCCACTGGCAGCCTTGTCGGCCGTTTGCGATGGAGGGCCAGTGGTGGGTAGGCATCCACTGGCGGTTGTTGTGGTCTTCCCCTCTGGTAGCCAGCGCCGGCAAGGAGAACTCAACGACGCTCTGCCTGCTGAATCCTGGCTGGCAATCGGTTTCTGGGTGACCCGACCATGGGATGCAGTACGAAGGGAAGAAGGATACGAGTCTGGTGGCCAGTGCCAGTCTAGGCTGTTGTTCGGAATGCAGTTTGCCAGCGGGCAGCGAACCTGCTGATCTAGTGAAGCTGGTGGTTGCCGGGAAGCCTGCATCCCGTTGGCGCTGCTGTGTTATACGCAACCATCTCTTGCACAGTCGAGCGAGAATATTCTCTGCTACCGCAAGATCCACTTCTGAAGGAGGGACTCCAGCGATCTATCGTGACACTGCACGGAGGATGAAGCTTGCAGCGGCAAGGGGTAAGATGCGGTGTGAATGTGATAGTGGTAAGAAGCTGCAATGGATTGATACCGTAGAGGATCACCCGAGCTGGAAATTTGATTGACCGGTGACCTTGAATGTCATAGATCGGAGGACATCACCGGAGAGCAATAAGTTCTATTTTGATGAGAATGTGTTTTTTTTCAGTTGAACCCCCCTTAATGAATATTGAATCTGGGGATTGTTTCGTCTGTTCGAAATGAATCGAGGCAAACCATCCTTTATCCTAACAGGATTCTTTCTCCAAACTTCACAAGATAGATCGTTGATAGTATATCAGGTTGATGATGTGAACAGGAGGATCGCTCCTAAACACCACGAATATCGGTACTCTAGCAAAACTACAAAAAGACATAAAACGTAATAGCAAATTACTGAAAATCAATAATAATTCATGGTCAAGCTCTTTTTGTTTCTTTACAATAAATATACACAGTAAACTAGAAAAAACCTAGAAACCCATACTAATAAGGATCTGCGATAGATTCAAAATTCAATTAAGATCCACAAATCAATATCTAATTAGAATAATTAAAAAAACACAATTAATTAGTTAAGTTGGATCTGAATGAAGCTATGAATCCGATAGTGTCTCGCTCAAATACAACAAATATCTGGATTTAACGAATATCCAAATCTCATTAATATAAATAAACAGAGTTGGTATGGGCTTTTTTTCTACCTCAATATGAATCACGATCCATTTAGCCAACATTCAATTAGTTAGTTGGATATGGTATTGGCTACATTTTACTGGAATTTGAATCGATTGCATTCCCTGAAACCTAATTATTATTATACTGCTTCGGGGTTGTCCATCTATCCATCTTTCTTATCATGAGATTGATGGTTGGTGGGACTTTTCCTCCTTTTTTTTTTTTAATTATCAAACTTCATCGAGTGGATGATGAAATTTCACGTGCACCATAGTTAGCACATTAACTAAACATAATGTTTATTAGAAGTTTCTAGGTCAAAGACCTGGGAGGGTGGTGTATGTTCCCCCCCCCCGATGATTCACTGAATCTCAGGTCTGTGTTTGGGGCTTTGAATGAGCACCACGTATACAAGCACATGGGGCTCGTATTCCCATGTATGTTGACATAACTTTGCATCGGACTCTGGTGTTGTTGCAAAGACTTAAGTACCCTTTCTTGTTATTCTTCTCATAAAGTGATGGTTTGAGAAAATGACAAAAATGCCCTTCATTCAAAAAAGAAAAAACAAACAGTTCAAAAAAAGGACAAACATGTCCTCCATCCAGAAAGTCGAGGATGATGTTGACTCTTCAAAGTCTTCTTCTTTTTTCTCCGTTCAAAAAAAGGACAAACATGTCCTCCATCCAGAAAGTCGAGGATGATGTTGACTCTTCAAAGTCTTCTTCTTCTTTCTCCGTAAAACACTGTAAAACCCCCTCTCTCTCTAGAGAAGAAATCAAGGGAGGCAAAGAGTTCTCCCTAGAGAAGGCCATGGACATCAACCCTCGCACTCTCTCTCCCTTCTCTCTCTACTTCTGTGCACATCCAACAGACGATCCTATATTGCTCCATCAAACACTGACTGATCTGCACACTGACTGTAGCATCGTTCAACTTGAAGAGTTGATATGTATAGAAGAATACAAAGATGTTTCTCGGATTCATTGGAACCTGTTATTTCTTTTTCAATGTGCAGTTGACTCTTATCATTTTCAGTTGCTTTTTAGATTGTACTTTTAATTCTAGTGTATTTTAAATTCATCCATTTGTATGTAATCGGAGCTTATTTCAATTTAATTTTTTTACTGCAACTTCATTCATATGTCTTCATGCTCTCCACCAAAAATCAGATCATTCTGAGTTTGTTTGCCCACTTTAAAAATCGAGGTTCAGAACCTGTTATTTTGCATCGTCAGGATTTTAGCAGAATCACGACCAACTTGCGAGAGTGATTTCTCCCTAACCAAAGATGATCTTTTCAATCCGTAAAAAGGGTTGTTTTTTAAATTAAATCTAGTTTGTCCATATCAAATTTCAGCGATTTTTATGGTGTTTTCATATCCGTTTTGGGTCAAAAACCACAACCCTGTCACCCTGTGTCATTTTAACGGCTCAGATTTTGATCCATTTTGTCAGAATTTTATTTCCCTAATGAGAGATCATTTTTCAATTTCGTAAAACGGTTTCTCTTTGTTTATGTGTCTAGTTCATCTCTGTAACTTTTCAGAATTTTTCATGATCAATTGCTATTTTATTTTGATTTAATATCAGAACCCTGTATCCAGATTTTGTAAATATTCTGATTTTGGCCCCCATATCATGACTGTTGTAGCCCTCCTTCAACAAATCGCTATTTGATTGATAATATTTTTCAGCAAATCGTTGTTATGATTTTTTGGGGTCTCTAATGTGTCTCTACTACGATTTGTAGTGTTTTCGAGTCTCCAACGACCCCTACAATGATTTATAGTGTTGTCCGATCTTTTAACAACGATTTATAGTATTTTCGGGTCTTCAACGACCCCTACAACGATTTATAGTGTTGTCCGGTCTTTTAACTACGATTTGTAGTATTTTGGGGTTTCCAACGACCCCTACAATGATTTATAATGTTGTCCGATCTTTTAACTACGATTTATAGTATTTTCGGGTCTCCAACGACCCCTACAACGATTTATACTATTGTCCGATCTTTTAACTACGATTTATAGTATTTTCGGGTCTCTAACGAGACCCACAGTGATTTATTGTGTTGTTGGACCTCGCTATAACGATTTGTAGTGTTTTCCGCTAAACACTACAGTGATTTGCGATACAAATCGTTGTATATCGCTACCAAAATTAGGACCAACTTGTCAGGGTCATATCTCCCTAACCAGAGATCAGATTTCAAATCCGTAAAAAGTGGTGTCTTTGTTATGAAGTCTAGTTTAGTCCTGTAAATTTTCAGTGATTTATATGGTCATTTGTACTCTATTTGTATCAAAAACCAGACCCCTATCAGTTTGCCTTATTTGAATGACATAGTTTTTAGTTCATTTTGTAAGTCATATCTCCCTAACGGGAGATCATTTTCCAAATCCGTAAAAAAGGTTTTCTTTCTCTATGTGTCTAGTTTATATCTAGAAAATTTCATAACTTTTTATGCTAATTTGATATTTCAAATCTGTTAAAAACTGAGACTGGTTACAGAATTTTAAATTCTGTAACAGGTTCATTTCCTGTTTGGAAACAGTGACTTCTCGAAGTCGCCATTTTCAAACCAAATTTGATTTTTCAATTCTGTAAATTGGGTTGGTTTTTTTATTGAGTTAAGCAACTTCTCTCTCAAATTTGGGAGAAATCAAGTCTGTTTAGCCTCTGCAACATCCAGTTTACTGAAACTTGTCTGTTAAAATCCAATTTTTTGTTTCTGAAATTAATGCTGTGATGTTTTGATTATAACTCTAGTTTTAGAAATGATTTTGATATTTTGTAAAATAGGAGTGCTTCCTTGTTGAGCTGTGAGTCCATGAATTCATTTTAAGCTAAACTTTGGTTGTTTAAGACTCCCATCTATCTAAAAATTATCTTTCAAATGCTTTCACAAAATCATGCATCATATATGTTTATTTTGTTTAATTTTCTTTATCTCTGAGGCATGAAAGGCTAATTTTGGATGTATTCGTCAATTTTTCAATAATTAAGGAAAATCCATAAAGGCCTACACTTATTTCTAACAAGTTTGCTCATTTTGCAGGATTTTTTATTTTTGTTATTTCTTTTTTAATTGTTGTATCAATTCAAATGTTGTAATAAATCAATTAATGAGAAGTTTACTTTATGCTTAGATTAAAATGAATAAGCATGTAGTTTAATTTTTCATTTTTCATAATCAATATGTTGCATTTTTATTTTCATTTTCAATAACACTATAGTGAAACACGAATGGCACAAGCATCATTCTAATAAAAGGTGATTAAATCCTAAGTTGACGATACCAAATTTTGGGTCAAAAACCACAACCCTATCACCACAACAGGGTGACAAGTTGGTCTTCCGCAAATCGCTATAGTGATTTATAGTGCTTTTGAATCTCACTATAGCGATTCGTAGTGTCTTCCGCAAATCGCTATAGCGATTTATAGTGTTATTCAGTAAGCAAATCGTTGTAAATCGCTACCCGAATTAGGACCAACTTGTTAAAATTTATAATTGTTTATACATGTATTATATTTTAAATTTCTTAAAATTCAAGACTGGTTACAAATTAATCTTATTTAACCATGATTAAACAAAATAGTTCCGGTTTTTTATATATTTGAAATATCAAATAAATATATAAAGTTATAAAAATTTCCAGATATAAACTAGACAAATAAAGCAAAAAAATGCTTTTTACAGATTTGAAAAATGATCTCCCGTTGGAGAGATATGACTCTTGCAAAATGAACTAAAAACATGAGTAACTCAAACGATATAGAGTGTGATAGGGTCTTGGTCTTCGACCAAAAATAAGTATGAAATTACAATAAAAAATGCCGAAAATTGACAGGAATAAACTAGACTCAATAAGAAAAACACCGCTTTGTACGGATTTGAAATCCGATCTCCGATTAGGGAGATACGCTCCCGACAAGTTGGTCTTGATTCAAATAGCGATTTATGCGTGACGGCTATAGCGATTTGTAGTGTTAATCACTATAGCCATCACACGTAAATCGCTATTTGAATTAAGACCAACTTGTCGGGGGCGTATCTCCCTAACCGGAGATCGGATTTCAAATCCGTAAAAAGCGGTGTCTTTCTTATTGAGTCTAGTTTATTTTTGTCAATTTTCAGAAATTTTTATGGTCATTTGTTTTCCCATTTTGATTAAAAACTAGACCCCTTTTATTCTGCATTATTTAAGTTGCACATATTTTTAGTTTATTTTGCGAGAGTTATATCTCCACAATGAAATATTATTTTCCAAATCTGTAAAAAGGGTTTTCTTTTTTTAGGTGTTTAGTTTATATCTAGAAATTTTTATAACTGTTTATACATATTTGATATTTTAAATTTGTTAAAATTCATGACTGGTTACAAATTAATCTTATTTAACCATGATTAAACAAAATAGTTTCGGTTTTTTATATATTTGAAATATCAAATAAATATATAAAGTTATAAAAATTTCCAGATATAAACTAGACAAATGAAGCAAAAAAACCCTTTTTATAGATTTGAAAAATGATCTCCCGTTGTGGAGCTATGACTCTTGCAAAATAAACTAAAAACATGAGTAACTCAAACGATATAGAGTGTGATAGGGTCTTGGTTTTTGACCAAAAATAGATATGAAATGACCATAAAAATTGTTGAAAATTGACAGAAATAAACTAGACTCAATAAGAAAGACACCTCTTTTTACGGATTTGAAATCCGATCTCTGGTTAGGGAGATACGTCCCCGACAAGTTGGTCTTGATTCAAATAGCGATTTACGCGTGATGGCTATAGCGATTAACCGTCGTTCGAGGAAATGACAAAAATATCCTCCATTCAAGAGTTCTGAAACTCTGGTTCGAGAAACGGACAAAAAAGTCCTCCATCCAGAAAGTTTGATGTTAACTATTTAAAGTGGAGACGTTCCCTATTCATTAAACTCCTGCGCCATCTGCTGTAACAGTAGCTCCCATTATCAACCCAAACTTTGCCTTCGTCTCCAGTCGAGTTTTCCGCCTTGTTTTTTATCTTGTTTTACAACACATTTTCGCCTTCTCGTGCCTGCTATATGTTACAAAACATTCATGTGTCTTCTCTTCATTTTTTCTGTCATTAGGCATCGTGGAAGAAAGCAATGATGCACAAACATTCCAACAAGTGCCATTAAGGCAGCGTGAGTAGCTTTTCATCTCTTCATGCTATCGATGAAGAAGGCATGTCGTCTGGTGTGCCATTAAGGCATTGTTTGGTTATTGCAGGTAGATCATGTTCTTACGATGGTTGGAAACTTATCGATATTTGTAAGACGATGGGACCTGTTGACAAGAATGCTTGTTTACAAATGCTAGGAAGGGCCTCTACCCCATCAGGTATCCTACATTAACTCATTATATGCATTGTATAGATCTGTTTGCTATTATGCTCAATTTGTTTCTTATTGATTTGTAATTTATTGTGTGATATATTTATCGACCTTTTAGATAGTATGGTTTTGATTGTCGAGTTGTAAGTTATTATGCTGAACTGTCGTATCAATTTTTAATATCTTACAAATCGATATGTATATCGATTTGTAAGATATTATATGTTATGTAATATGTATTTCTAAGATATTTGTACACAGACTTTGAAAACGTGTGCTTGCAGAAACACATCGTTACTTGCATGTGGGGGGGGCGATTTTCGCAGGCATGTCGTTGCTCTCTCAGCGACTTCGATTGGACTCGCTTTTGAGCCTAGTGGATGTAATGAGAGCATTATCGTCAACACACATGTACAACATATGTATTACAATTGGCATGGTAAGCGACAACTCGATGCTCAGTATAAGCAAACATCAAACCGCACTTGCTTTGATATTGTCATTCATTAAATCGTTGCTTTGACTTGCTTAACCTTATCAGTATCCGTTGTTATATGCATCCTGACTAAATCGTAGTAAACGTATACGCTTGCTAACGCAAATTGATATATTGCTTACAAAACATTCCACTATCTTCTCTTCTTTTTCGTTGCTAGTAGGCATTATGGAAGAAAGCAATGATTCACAAACATTCCAACCAGTGCCATTAAGGTATCGTGAGTAGCTTTTCATCTCATCATGCTATCGATGAAGAAGGCATGTCGTCTGGTGTGCCATTAAGGCATTGTTTGGTTATTGCAGGTAGATCATGTTCTTACGATGGTTGAAAACTTATCGATATTTGTAAGACGCTGGGACCTGTTGACAAGAATGCTTGTTTACAAATGCTAGGAAGGGCCTCTACCCCATCAGATATCCTACATTAACTCATTATATGCATTGTATCTCAAACCCCTGTTTTAGTAACATACTTCCATTTTTGTGAGATACATTTTTGTTAGTTAATATCGATTTGTTTGCTATGTTGATGCAAACACAGATTGATATATTGCTTAAAACATTGTTGAGCTTATCATCAGGTTGTAATAAAGATGATGTATCTCAATCAATCGAAAGATCTGGAGAATTGAATATCTATACTATTGACGCAACCGAAGAATTGAACATCTGCACTAATGATGCACATGAAAAGAAGGGTGCAGTCATTAGACCCACTCTTGACTTGAATGTTCCAGTAGAAGAAATGCAATTCAATAATGAAGTAGACTACCATGACAGTACACATAATAAAAGTGTAGGCACTAGGAATGTACATGGAAGTACACTTGACTTGAATGTTACAGTAGAAGAAATGCAAGTCAATAATAAGGCAGATTTTGATGTCAGTACACACAATAAAAGCGTCGGAACTGGGAATGTACATGGAATTACACTTGACTCTGTTCCTGTAGAAGGAATGCAGTTTAATAATGAGGAAGCTGCATATAAATTTTACAATGATTATGCCTTAAAAGTTGGCTTCAGTGTGAGAAGGTTTTCCTGGTCAAAAAATGCATAGGGTGTCATGGTTAGAAAGACATATGTTTGTTCCAAGCAAGGTTGGAAGAAATCAATGGAAAATTCAACAAGGAGCATGCCAGAATCAAGATGTGGATGTCAAGCGAGAATGGTTTTGAGAAGACATCCGAATGGGAAATTTGTCGTGCATACTTTAATCAGTGATCATAATCATGAGTTATCTGCATCATGTATGACTCCTATGCTAAGGTCACATCGTAAAGTAATTGTAGCGCATGCTGCAATGGCTGAAATAGCCGATAGCGCCGGCATTGCACCAAGGAAGACATACAATTTGTTTACCCGCGTAGATGGTGGTCGCGAAAATGTGCCATTCACACCTTTGGATCTAAGAAACCACTTGAGAAGGAAGAGGACATAAAACATGAAGAACGGAGAAATATGTTCTTTGGTTCATTACTTACAGAATAAATCAAGCAATGAACATGGTTTCTTTAGTGCAATGCAAGTGGACAAAGATGGATATGTTGTGAATATGTTTTGGGCAGATTCAAAGTCAAGAGTGGATTATGAATGCTTCAATGATGTGCTTGTGTTTGATACTACAGTAAAGATTAATACTGAACAGTGGTCGTTTGCGCAGTTTGTCAGAGTGAACCATCACGCACAGAGTTGTATATTAGGCAGGGCATTTTTGTATGAACAGACCAAGGAAAGCTTTGAATGGTTGTTCAGAGTATTTACACAGGCAATAAACGGGAAGCATCCTGAAACTGTACTTACAGATGATGATCACGCAATTGCGGCTGCAGTGCTTCATGTGTGGCCAGATGCACATTATCGCCTATGTTTGTGGCATATCTTTCAAAATGCAGCAAGGAACATAGGACACATATTTAATCAGAATACAGGGTTTGACAAAAAGTTTACAAGGTGTGTACTTTATAGCGTAGACGAGGTCACCTTTAAGTCAGATTGGGAGCAAATGATTAAGACATACGACCTTATTGACTGTTTGTGATTACAAAATTTATATGCAGAAAAAGAGAAGTGAGCATTGGCATATGGAAGATAATACTTTTGTGCAGGTATGATAAGCACACAAAGAGCTGAATCTATGCATGCCACGCTGAAGAAGACCCTGTATTCATGTTTAACAATGTTTCGTTTCATGGAACAATATGATTTATTTGTAGACGGTCTAAGACAAGGTGAGCTTGAACAAGACGTGAAATGCTTCAATACACGACCTCTAACTCTTGGCATGAAAATATTGATGCGACCTGCAGCTCTGTATACACTGACTGTATTTTAATGGATCAAGAAAGAGGTGTTACATGTCATGAATTACAAAATAGAAGGACTCGTGCAAACCGAGAATATGCACAAATACCATATTTTATGGCAGGGCGAAAACCATCATGAAAGGCAAGAAGCACATGTCACGTACAATGTTGACAACGGAAGAGTTGAATGTTCGTGAAAATGTATGAATTCAAAGGTATTCTATGTTGTCATGCATTAACGGCACTCAATCAAGAGAAGATACAAGAAATACCTGAGTCTTACGTAATGCGAAGATGGAAGAGATGCGCAAAGATTGAAATGCTCGTTAAGGACAATGCGAGTAAATCTGGTGTTGACCAAAAGTGCCACATAGCCTCTCGTTACCAACAACTGTTTAGGTCATTCATGCATGTTGCTGATTTGGCATCGAGAAGTGAAGAATGCTATGTATCTGTGAGAAAAGCTGCAATAGAGTTACTTGAAAACGTGAAGTCAATTCACCTTAAGTCTGTTGCAGCAAATGAATACCAGCCGAAGATAATGGGATCGAATAGCGTAGGTGAAAATCATGTTTCGCTTGACACTCCCGAGAAGTAGAGTCGAAGCGTAAACATTATCTTCAACAAGTCAGTAGTGAACGTTGTTGATTATGATGGACATATTCATGAAGCGCAGGGTATCAAAAGAAAACATGCCTCTGATCGCAGTCGTCGGAGGTCAAAGGGTGCACTAGAATTGGTTGGCAAGAAAAGGACTAAGAAACAACCAACCTGTAATAAAAAACAACAAAGCCCTTCGAATGAACAGGTATGTAAGACATTATATTGCTTCTCATTACATGAAGCTTGTCAATATCTAACTCGTGTAATGTCCAACACGCAGCAATACCCTATAGAAGTACCAGCAAACGTTGAAACCTTCATTCCTCCCAACCAGATTTCCGGCAAGGATCGCTTCAGTTTTACAAGTCTATTGGTATGTAATCAATGTGGTGAGGAGGTATGTATTTCTTGTGAAACTTAATGCAGTGCCCTATATTTTTTCTATCATGACAGGCTCTGATGCATTCGACAGATGGGTATGGGACGCAGGAATCTCGTGTGGGCTATTAGTTTAGTTGTCATGCCTCTTTGCATGACCCGATTTCAACATTATCGGATTTGTTACGTGTTTATAGTGATTTGTCATCGACAACTTGTGGTCTGTGCTTGTGTTTTTGCTTAAATCGATAAATAGCGATTTGTGGCTTCTGCTAGAAGTCGATTCATGACATCACTGAATGGTGATTTGTGGTTATCGTTGAATAGCGATCTGTGTCATCGCAGCATATTGATGTGTGGGTATTGTTCGAATGTCAATCTAAGCAGGCTGAGAAAGGTTGTTGAAGTAAGTTTTTATGGGGCATTGATCAAGGTTGCAATTCATTTTATGATCTGAGTAAGCTATCACCACGCAAATGAAATCTTACTTAGATCATGAAATGAAACGCAACCTTGATCAATGCCCAAAAAAACTTACTTGAACAACCCTTCGCATCCCGCTTAGAGTGATAGTCGAACAATACCCCCAAATCATTATGCTGTGATGCCAAATATCGCTATTCGACGATAACCGAAAAATTGCCATTAAGTGATGTCATGAATCGACTTCCAGCAGAAGCTACAAATCGCTATTTATCGATTTAAGCAAAAATACAAGCACGGACCGCAAGTCGTCGATGACAAATCACTATAAACTCGTAACAAATTTGACAATGTTGAAATCGGGTCATGCAAAGAGGCATGACAACTAAACTAATAGCCCACACGAGATTCTTGCGTCCTAGATGACAGCACAATCGCTTTCCCGCGATAACCACAACTGGCTATGCAGCAATTACGAAGTCTACTTACGCAGCTCCAAGCGATATGCACTAATCGAACCTTACATTTCAACGTTGCCATTCCTAGACGAAGAAAGAACAACCATGGAACAAAGAAAGAATTTTGGTCAATTTACCAACGTTAGTTGGTAAAGCTATGATTGTAAATAAAAGGCGTCGATTCAACTTCTTCTGCAGCAATTCTTTCTTGTTCCCAACACCTTCAATTGTTATCTTGTGAAAACTTTTAGCCATATGTTGTAAATAAAAGGCTAATCAATGTGTTGTTTCTCTTCCTCACTTCATTTCTTAATTGGTAAGTAAACCTCTTCGTCTGTTACAGAGTGAGCTTTGTTCGCTTTAACAGTGGAAGTGCAAGTGTGAGTGGTACTCCACAATTTCTCACAATCGCTTTGGAGTTCTTAACGTGGGATTGTTCAGATCCCTCTGGTTTTTATCAACAAACGTTCATTATTGCTTTATACTAGTATTGTTTAACACCGCAACTCGGTGTTGACTAACACCGCTACGTGCTACCGCGATGTAGGCCGTGAACAATAATTTAACGAGTTCTGATGTCGTAAATGACATTAGTGAATAGCGATCAGAGAAGATTGATGCGACGAAATCGCTACTGATGATCATAAGTAAACTGTAAGTAAATTGCAATCGCGCAATAGGATGTCGGCCAGCCAAAATTGGTACGATATTGTTCTCTGTCAGAAGTCGCTCATTTGCGAGGATTTCAATTCATGAGGTCAATAATGCAAACGGCAATGGCTTGTCCCTTTGTAAACGTTGTAAGTCAACAAGGATTTGCGGTGTTAAATGATACTAGTATAAAGCGACAATGAACGTTGTTAAAAAGCTGACAACGGCTATGATATTTGGCATGAATATATCGTTGTATCCATGTTTGATAATCAATTGAGTAATCGTCAAAGATTATTCATACCTGGAAAACGGGTTTGTTCGGGTCGGGTCAATCTCCCATTCAACCATTGTTATAATATGAAGTCGAAACGACGGTTTTTTAATTATTGAAAACCCAATCATTTAAGTTGTGGGTTGTCTTCGATAAAGGGCGGTATTCGAAACGACGGTTTTTAATTATTTAAAATGAAATCATTTAATTAGCGGGTTTTTTTCGAAAAAGGGCGGCATGGGAAAAGACGTATTTTGTATTATTTAAAACTCAATCATTTAATTTGCGGGCGTTTATCGAGCAAGGGTGGCATGTAAAATGACGTATTATTAATTATTTATAACATAATCATCTAGTTTGCGGGCAGTTTTCGAAAAAGGGCGGCATGTTAAAGGACGTTTCCTTTATATTTGACTAACGACGTCGATTCCGTATCTGCGTTGCAAATGTGGCATCGATATCTTCGTCTAGGCATGGCGCCGAAGAAGAGGACTATGGCAGCAATACGACCAGGCATGGCACTGAAGAAGAGGACGATGGGAGCAGTACGACCAGGCATGGTGCCAAAGGAGAGGACGATTGGAGCAATACGACTAGTCATGGCGCCAAAGGAGAGCACGATGGGAGCAATACGACCAGCCACGGCGCCGACGAAGAAGACAACCACTCCCACAGTACCAGCTTTAGCGCTTAAGACATAATTTTGCATTTTCATGTCGTATTTCTTCTTTTGTTGTTTACTGTAGAAAATAATTTGAATGGCGAATTCTGAATACTACGCTCATGGTGCACTCGGTGCAACATCCACAGATAAAGGTAGGCGGCAACTCCCTAACGAGGTCCTAGATGACATCGAGCAGATGCAAGATGAATTTACAGATGGGAACACTATCAGTAATTTTGTACGTACGCAACCACTATCATTTACTAGGTCTTCAGTTTGTATGTTTTGAAGTTTATAAATTTTTGCAACCAGACAATGTGTGATTTTGTCAATTATATTCAAAGCAACGCAACGAGCAATACAGTACGCATCATCACTCCTTATTTCATAGTATGTCTGGTCTGCCATTGTTTTATTTGCTTTTATGACTTACTCATTTTTCTTGGTGGTTAAACCTTACTATTTCATGCAACATATGTACGTCCGCCGAAAGCCATACACTAGTGGATTCGCAGATGCACTACCTTGTTGGAACAGCGGTGAAGAGTTCGTAGACTTTGCAAATTTTGATAAGGTAAGTTAACAAACCTCTTCTCCAAGGTTTAGTCGTTACATCCCCATCAGGATCTGTCTATGAATTATATGTTATTGTATCGATTCGCAGATTTTACTTCCTACGCTGTGGCAAAATCCAGAACATTGGGTCTTATACGAGATGAATTTTGTGGGAAAACAACTATGGTGCTACAACTCATTGAACTGCCACAGTGGTGTAGAACGTGACGCTATGCATTTAGTAAGCTTTTGCCCATAGGTGAAGCGTAGCTATTTGTGGTGGACCGGACTGTACTATATTTTCCCTTTATCACAGGTGGGATTCCTGAAGGACTATTTGGGTGTCGACATTGCCGAGTGGATGTTGCTCTGTGCTGACGATGCTCATGCACAAACTAATGGGTTCGATAGTGGCATACTCATAATGAAGCACATTAAAGCAATATACAAAGGAGAAGAAGTTGTTTTCATCGTTGTATGAACTTTGCATCCGCTGTAATTGGGGATTCCTGTTATATATTGGTTTCACATTACATATTTTTGTTGCAGGAAGATATACCGGATTTACGCGAGGAAATATGCGGAAATTTGATTGAGTTCAAAAAGAACGGAAGACAAAATATGTAATGTGAAACCTATCGATTGCTCTCTCTGTACAACCTAACGAACTCCACCATCACCGTTCTCGCCCAACTACGGTTGTGCAGTCGCAACATGGTGAGGAGTGGTTGACAGAGGTGGAGTTGGCTGACGTGGAGCTGCCGGTGGTGCAGTCGCGGGCACTTAATTTGCGGTCGTCAACGGTGGTGAGGGACGCGGTTGCCGCGCCGAGGATGACCATCAGGAGCTCCACCGCGTCCTTTTCCTCTCGCGAAGAAGTGGTTTCAGAGGAGCGGTCGTTCTGGTGAAGGGGGTTCATCTAACATGGTTTCGTTGACGGGGGTTTATCTTCCGGTAGGCAAATTTTGTAGGACTACAAATATTGTAAATATGTCTCCGTTGAAATATAATTTGAACATTACAACACACTCTTGTAAATTGTTGTACTGCTACATCTACGAAAACTAAATCGTATAGAGACATAGTTTTGTGTTGTATGCGCTTAACCAATCCTGGTAATGCTGGTCTTCGGTAATTTAAAATATTGTACAGCGAAAGATATTTTGTTGTTGTTCCGAAATCGTTATATAGCTCGCATTCTGTGAACGAAAAGTGCGGAAATGGATTACCATGATTCCTAGTAACAAAGGCACGTAATGTTCGCTCTGAACAAAGTTGTGGTTTTATATAAGACCAAAAAAAAAAAATTCTATAATAAAACCCACCCGCTACGTGCTACCGTGATTTGAACTACTAGGTCCCATCGCATTGATTAGTTTTGAGAATACCTCTCTGACATGCCATTGTTCAAATTCATTAATGTGAAGGGTATTTTATGTGAGATTTGCTCTTTGTTTATTAAAACTGTCGTATTAATTTGAAAATTGACGGAGGATGATAGGACGTTTCATTAATATTTGAATGACACATCGCACAGGTTAAGGATGTGTTCCATTTTGCTTCGCGAATAAGGAACCGACAAACCGACAATTCCTGCAAAAGCGACTTGTTCTTGAATCGAGTGTATAGGCGCTTCGACGCGGTTGTTATATCCATGTAGACTTTTTTCATATGTATGCAATATCATAATTAAAGTAAATAGTCGTTTGAAATTTAAAAAATTTACAAATTCTTACACAACATTTCATGGTAGTAGTAGTGAAGCTGACGTTAGACCACCATTTCTGAACAACAAACCCATCTTATCACTGTGTACTATTTGTAATTACGAAAGAGACATTTTTGGCACTTGTTCACTGCATTCATCTCGAGTCTCTTCTGCGATTTTCATTCTGTGCGTGTCAGCAATAAGGCGATGTTTACACATCAAACATTTCATAACGATGTTGACTATTATCATTTCAAACATTACAAGGCTTTGTTCATTGCATACATTGCTATCTAATTCTGCGACTGTCAATCATGCGTGTTGGGCACCGCTGGTCGCTGCCTTTTATATCCTCGTGGCGACTCTGCTAGTTTCGCCTCTGCAATTAGGAAGGACGTCAATATTTGGCAGAGTTCTTCACGGAATCCAGGTATATCAACCTGCAAAAACAAATTGTAATGTAGAACCAATAGACATGCATTTAATCACTAATAACATAGGACAAAAAATGGCATACAGCGTCGAAACAGGGTTCTGCACCATTGTATATCGCTTTAATGTACTTCATTACAAATACGCCGCAATCAACGCCATTATCTTGTAATGGATCATGGTATGTCGTGCGATAGATCCACTCGCTAACATCGACTCCCAAAATGGCTTTGACGAAACCGATCTGAGAATAATGTGACCCAAAGTAAATTCATGACCCCAGACAGGACACAATACTCATAGATGGAATCTTACGAGATGGGAAATGTCTCTCCGTAAACTACTGTCAACTTCCAAAGAATTGTAACACCAAAGTTGTTTTTTGTGTAAATCTATCACGTATAAGACCCAATGCTTTTCTGATTGCGAGAGTGTAGGAATCAATATCTGCAAATGGATCGAAAAAATGTTGTTAGCACTGTCATGTTGTAACCTTGCATTCTAGGTTTGTTTGCTTACCTTTTCACTTGACAAAAGGTCTCTGCAATGATTATCATTAACTCAATAAGGTAGGTCGTCTTTAAATCCACTGGAGTATGGCAAACGGCGTAAGATCGTCTGCATACCGAAACATTGCTAATAGCAACGTTAACATACGAATCAATCAGACTTAATCAATAACCAAAAGCAACGTAAAATACAACTGATATACCATGAAATACGGGCTGACGATGCTTATAGTCTGGCTTGGTGTGTTGCTTTTAATATAACTGACAAAATCGGATATAGTCTGTTTGAAGCAAATATGGTGTTGTTAACGCACGTACACATGGCTTACGTATATAGACAACTCCTACTAGTTTCATACGAACAAAATTACTGATTATGTTGCATTCTGAGAATTCATTGTGCATTCGTTTGATGTCCTCCACGAGTGATTGACTAAGTTTTCGCCCAACTTTGTCGGTGGATGTTCTACTGAAATGAATAAGGACATTGCAATGAACGATATGGAAATTACATTACATAGTACACAACACAAATCACAAATGATGGCTTGAAAGAGATGGATTTTGTTGAAAATGGAGACGATGTGAAGAAAATATACGCATGATTCACCATTGTTGGTCGTGTAGCTGTCTTCGTTTGCCTCACCAACCACAATTTTCTACGTTCGGGGGGGGGGGGGGAGTCCAGGTTTATGAAGGAATCGTCGGTTTGATTGTTGCTGGTTCACGAAGTAGAAGATAATCACACCGTCGAGTACTTGTGCAACTATTTATGACCCAAAAGATCTACTGCTCAACCAACATGATCAATAAATAATGTACGACAAATCCAAAATTTATGGCCATCGGTTGGAATTGCGTAATTCGACTACATATTCGCTGCATAGCGAGTTGTGGTTATCGCGAAAAGTGATTTGTGCTGTAATACTCGGCCTTTGTAAACGGTGCTAGTCAACACTGAATTGCGGTGTTAAACGATACTAGTATAAAGCGATAATGAACGTTTGTTGATAAAAAACAGAGGGATTTGAACGATCCCACGTTAAGAACTCCAAAGCGATTGTGAGAAATTGTGGAGTACCACTCACACTTGCACTTCCACTGTTAAAGCGAACAAAGCTCACCCTGTAACAGATGAAGGGGTTTACTTGCCAATTAAGAAATGAAGTGAGGAAGAGAAACGACACATTGATTAGCCTTTTATTTACAACATATGGCTAAAAGTTTTCACAAGATAACAATTGGAGGTGTTGGGAACACGAAAGAATTGCTGCAGAAGAAGTTGAATCGACGCCTTTTATTTACAATCATAGCTTTACCAACTAACGTTGGTAAATTGACCGGAATTCCTTCTTTGTTCCATGGTTGATCTTTCTTCGTCCAGGAATGGCAATGTTGAAATGTAAGGTTCGATTAGTGCTTATCATTTAATTTGCGTTTTAAATAATTAATAATACGTCATTTCACATGCCGCCCTTGCTCAATAAACGCCCGCAAATTAAATGATTGCGTTTTAAATAATACAAAATATGTCTTTTCCCATGCCGCCCTTTTTCGAAAAAAAACTAGCTAATTAAATGATTTCATTTTAAATAATTAAAAACCGTCGTTTCGAATACCGCACTTTATCGAAGACAACCCGCAACTTAAATGATTGGGTTTTAAATAATTAAAAAATTGTTGTTTCAACTTCATATTATAACAATGGTTGAATGGGAGATTGACTTGACCCGAACAAACTCGTTTTCCAGATATGAATAATCTTTGACGATTACTCAATTGATTATCAAACATGGATACAACGATATATTCATGCCAAATACCGTAGTTGTTGTCGGCTTTTTAACAATGTTCATTGTCGCTTTATACTAGTATCATTTAACACTGCAAATCCTTGTTGACTTACAACGTTTACAAAGGGACAAGCCATTGCCAATTGCGTTGTTGACCTCATGAATTGAAATCCTCGCAAATGAGCGACTTCTGACAAAGAACAATATCGTACCAATTTTTGTTGGCCGGCATCCTATTGCGCGATTGCAATTTACTTACAGTTTACTTATGATCATCAGTAGCGATTTTGTCGCATCAATCTTCTCTGATCGCTATTCACTGATGTCATTTACGACGTCAGAACTCGTTAAATTATTGTTCACGGCCTACATCGCAAATCCTTATTGCGATGTATTTTCGAAGGGGAGACAAATACAGCGATTGTTGGGCAGAAATGCTCTATCATAACGATGGCGACCTTATTCAATTCAATGCCACGCATTCTGAACAACAGACATCTATTTTCGATTAAAATTTATTTATTTACGAGATCCACAGACAAAACGTGTTTGTTACATGTAATAATAAAGAATTAAACAATAAAAGAATGCCAAGTTATGACAATTAATTATATAATTACAACAAATAACTATTGTGATAAAAAAGAATGCCCAGGGTTTATTACTAGGCACTTGACAAATCAGATGAAATATCATACACTTGTCTCTCTGTTTTTATTGATGGACCCTCTATCCTGGGTGGCCTCTGGGTTGCGTGCATCTTACTAAAAAAGCTGGTCATCATCTCCACAACTGAGTTCAATTGCATCCCCATATTGCTAACTTTTGTCCTTAATTTCTTATTCTCCCTCTCCATAAGATCGAACCTTGCGGCAGAAACAATGTTCTCTTTTGTAGCAATTGTTCGTTCCTCATCGCGCTTTGTTGCTGAGGGAATCATTGTTGTAATAGAAGACAGACGACGTTTTGGTTGTAGAGGCTAGGCTGCAACATGAGAGGGGGCAGTTGGGATGCATGGGTTCCCAATTTTATCAATCGACAGATTTCGGCGCATTGGTTCCCAATAGCGTTCGAAATAGAAGGGATTAAATTGTTGTCTGTTAGAATCATACGATACGGCAGGGACACCGCCCGAGTTCCAAATGAATAATTCATCCCTGTAGAGTTCGTGTCAATTCACGTTCCTGCACCCACCACTATTCAACTTCCTTCTCACTTCCAAAGGCATATTTGGGATGGACTACCCTAAGCCAGATTGCAGGAGAACTCGACTACCATGCTGCAACTCGGCTTCATAATTGCAAAACAGCCACAAATCGCGGTCAGACAATCTAGCAGCCTCTGCAACAACATCTTGGTCATCGGCATCCCCATCTCCATAAGGTCTCCACAAAACCTGTACATTGCTAATTCTTTTTAATAACGAGTGACAAATATATTACAATTTACTTAAGCATGATATGGCGACAATAATATGTACTACGGAAAATATTCCTGCAACGATGATTACTTAAGAATGCTAAACATTACAACGATTTATAATACTCAATGATAAGTAAACAATTTTAGAACGTTTACCTCATTCAGTTGCAGCTCATCTAAAATGGACTTAGCATTATGCACTGTGACGTTTATTCTAGCCCACCGACTGATCTTTGGAAAACCATAACTCGCAGGAGCAGCACATGGACGCAATGGGATAATATGTTCCCATGCCCAAGCCTAACAAAAACAATATCATTAGTAACACTACAACCTTCAATGAAATTAGTCTACAATTACTAACTATGCAATCAACAAATACCTGAACAAATGGCCAAAATCTTCCAACTGTTTTTGTACCATTACTCGCACGGTAGAGTTGACTATACAAGCGTGCGAGCATAGCGGCACCCCAGGCATAATTGTCGACTTTGTCTAAGTCTGCCAGGTACTGCAGCCACATGGAACTTATTCTCGAACCAGAACAATCGGAAAATAATGTAAGAGCAAAAAAATAAAGAAGGAAGTCGCGCAACTCTTGGTCAGCTGTTTCAGATGCACAAGTAGCAGAGCGACCTTCTCATTTATTATGGAAAAATGAAACTTTCATTGATGTGGACTTCATTCCACCAGAAATACATTGACTCCATTCGTCCATCGACATTCCCAAAAGGGTCGTGCATTCTTCCCTTGCGTTATAGTTTGAATGCCGTAATAGGAAAGCACTGCCATCGCACTTAAGGCCAGTGATCCTCGTCACATCTTCTAGAGTCATGGTCATCTCAAAAGAATCAAACTGGAATGTGTTAGTCTTATCATTCCACTTATTTACCAGGTGGGTCATGGTATTCCAGCAAGTTTCAAAATATTGTTGGTCCAAAAGGGCACCGAAGTGCATATTTCGTAATCGGTCCTTTTGATATACACTCAGCTGACCATACCATGACAGAACTACAGGCCATTGACATCGGCCTCCGAGCTTTTCACCTGGTGCTCTACTTCTTTTATGACCTCTCTGTAACAAAAAATAACATATTATTCATACCAATTGTCAATTAGTTCCATTTGTACTTATAAATATTATTCTACTAACTGCTATAAATAATATTGGTTGCACACAGACTATCGCAGTAATCGCTATAGATATTAATACCTAACACAGTAATCGTTGTACCAAAATCGCTATACATATTATTAAATCTTCAAAGACAGGCCGAATTTATTTACCTTGGTCACTCTTTTCTCTTGTTCTCCCTCCAACCTAGGCCTTTCTGGTGGGTCCACTGCCTCCAACTGCCTTTCACTTTCCTTCACTACCAGCTCCACCATCGCCTTCCTTTCTCTCTCCTTTTTCTCGTCCTTCTTCTCCTTCATTATTCTCTCCTTCCTTTTCTCGAGCTCCTTCTCCTTCCTTTCTCTCTCCTTCCTTTCCTCGTCCTCCTTCTCCTTCCTTATTCACTCCTTCATTTTCTCGTGCTCTCTCTCCTTCCTTTCCTCGTCCTCCATCTCCTTCCTTTCTCTCTGCTTTCGCTCCTCTTCCCTCTCCTTCCTTTTTCTCTGCTTTCTCTCCTCCTCCTTCTCCTTTCTTTCTCTCGCCTTTCTTGCCTCCTCCTTCTCCTTCCTTTCTCTCTCCTTCCTTTCATCGTCCTCCTTCTCCTTCCTTTCTCTCTCCTTCTGCGCCTTCTCCTTTCTTTCTCTCTCTTTTTTCTCCTCCTCCTTCCTTTCTCTCTCTTTTTTCTCATCCTCCTCCTTCTGTCGCCTTTCTTTCTCTTCCTTTTCATCCTCCTCCAAATAGTGTTTCCTTCTTTTCAGCACTTCCTCCTTCTGCTTCTTTCTTTCTCTTTCTCTTTCCTTTTCTTTTTCCTCCTCCTTCTTCTTCCGCCGCCTTTCTTCCTCCTGTCGCCTTTCTTCCACCTGCTTCTTCCTTTCACTTTCCTTTTCTTCTTCCTCCTCCTTCTCCTTCCGCCGCCTTTCTTCCTCCTCCTCTTTCTCCTTCCGCCGTCTTTTTTCCGACTGTCGCCTTTCTTCCGCCTGCCGCCTGCCGCCTGCCGCCTTACTTCCACCTGCTTCTTCATTTCTCTTTCCTTCTGTTCCTCCTTCTCCTTCCGCCGCCTTTCTTCCTCTTCCAAGTCTTGTTTCCTTCTTTCCTGCACTTCCTCCTCCTGCTTCTTCATTTATCTTTCCTTTTGTTCCTCCTCCTCCTTCTCCTTCCGTTGTGTTTCCTTCTCCTAATCCTCCTTCTCCTTCCGTTGCACTTCCTCATTCATTTGCCTTTGCCTCTCCTCCGCCTCCTTCAGTAGCTTTGCCTTGTTTCGCATTGCTTTATTGTCCAAGATCCAGTTATCCATTACCGCCCTTGACTTAATTTGTACCTTGCTAAAATACCTTTGCCAATCCTCCGCACTCTTTTTTTTCCTTTCCCTTTGCTCTGCCATCTTCCTCCGCCTTCTCTTTTCATTCTCCTCCGTATTTCTTTGCTTTGCCTTCTCTTCGTCATTTTTCTTCTGCATCTTTCGTTCTTTAGCATTCTTCCTTTGGTCCGCAACCTCGATATCTGATGGATAATCCTCCGCATAATACAATTCCAACACTTTTTCCCTGTCTTTATCGTTCTCAATCTTAAGTATATTTTGGTATCTTTCAAAAACCTTGGATAGATGGGACTGACGTATCACTTCACTAATACACAAACCATAGAACAACGGGGCATCTCTTCTCTAATGAGGCACTGACATTGCTAACCTGCACAACAAATTAAATGATCATCATGATTATAAATCGTCGCAACATTTGGGTTCATGAGTACACATCTTTGTAAGATTTCTCAAACTTACAAGTCGTTGTATAAGAAGAAACCTACAGATTAAGTAACGAAACCTTACACGAAACTCACCGAAACGATAGGATTTTGGATATTCCAACTGTAGAGTAAGCAACAGTAACAACTAATACGCAACAGAAGGTGGCAACGATGCTGCGACTGCGCGTAAGACGGAAACGGATGCTCTGGAACAAAGGAAAAGATGCTCTGTTGTACACAGATGAAAGCAAAGAATGCTCCGGTAGAGTTTTCTGCTTTGGGCGAGAATGGATTGTTTTGAACTATTTAAATCCTACAACATACAGCTTGCTACATACGCAAACTTTGCTAAAAAATTTGGCGTGATCACAATGGAGGGCAGTTTTGTCCTTTTCACGAACCGCCGATTCAGTTTTCTAGATGGAGGGCATTTATGTCTGTTCCAGGAAGAGGAAGAGAATGGCGGTAAAGGGTACTTAAGTCTTTGTGACAGCACCACATTACGATGCAATATGATGCGGACACACATAGGGATACATGCCGGTCTGCATCTTATACGTGGCGCTCTTTGGGAACACCCGAACATGAGATGGAGTACCGGCCCTGTTCGGGGGGGAACATATAACCTGCTTCGCAAAGACGTCGCTTTATATGTTCGGTCAGCCTGACGATTCTGATCTATACGAGATGTATGAAGGAGAAAACCTAAGGACCAAGATGGATTTCGATGGACTCAACTCGGTCTTTCAACATATGGCATGATAAACAACATCAACAAAAAAAAACGAAGGGTTAGAAGGAGGGTTGGAAAACGAGATGAGCAATTCACAGTCCGACTTAGTTCAAAAATTAAGCTCGGGTAAAATAAAACAACTGATCATGAACATAGCAAGCTCGACTCTGCTCGGCTCATATAGGCTCATTTTATGTATTATATATTTATATATACAATATATTTTATGCACATTATATATGTTTTATACATGTATTTTATATATATTATCAAACTTTAAAACACTTTAAAAAAATGATCTTTTATAAAATGAGTCAGCTCACAAAGCTCAGCAAGTAACAATCTTGAGCTCACAAGTTGAGCCCGAGCAAGGGAGTAGCCTTAACGAGCTGAGCCAGATCAAACAGCCCAGCCTCAGCTCCTTTACCTCGTTTACCAGCCCTAGTTAAAATATGGTAACATTATTGATTAAGGCCTCATTTATTTCAAGCAACTTTCATAGGAAACTCTTGAGGTAGCAATCTTGATGAAACAAACATCAAATCAACACTGTGAAAAAGTGCCATGTTGACACAAGCGGGGCTCAGTTTTTTCCACCTCTATCATTTTTTAGGCATGTTTGGAAGTGAGAAAAAGGTAGAAAAGTGAAGGTACTAAAGGAAAAAAGTACAGTTTTTTGAAAAGAGGGGATTTAAAAAAGATTCTAAAAAGTACATTTTTTGATAGAAAATATTTTTGATAAAAAACATTCTTTCACCTGAGGGTGAATAAATCTTTCTTATCAAAATATTTCTAGGTTGAGGGCAAAGCCCTCTTTCTCTCACTACTTTCATTTTCATTCGTCAACTACTGAGAAGGGGAGTTGTAACCAGCAAAGATGCACATTATGAGAAGCCCAAAAGTAGAGAAAGATGATAAAGAAAAAAAGATAGAAGAGACAAGGGCCTCTCCATCGGTTTAAAGAAGGATGCTGTATGTGAACGGGAGACAACTGGCCATCGTCATTGGTCGACAGGAGATGCATCAAGAGGCGGTGGTAGAAATGACACCACCACCATCACCGGTGACAGCACCAAGGATGGTGATGGCGGTGGCAGACCCCATGAGGGAGTCAGTGGGGGGCACTCAAGTGGGCCCTCTCGCTTGTGCTGCTCGATAAGGACCAGATCACCATCCTCCATGTCGCCTCACGGGCCAATTATAGGAGCTCACTCTTGGAGCTCTTCAAGTGCCCTTCCGCCAACTTCACGATTGCCGCTGCCAGCGATGGAGGTGGAGGAGATGAAAGGGAGAAGGACAGGGGTTCCTGGAAAAATTTTCCATGCAAACAAAAGCGAAAAATTTTCTTGTACTTTTTTAGCTGTTTTTATCAGCTAAGTCGGGAAAGCAACCATAAGTACGGTAGGCTCAGCTACCGCAATTAGGTCTACTATCCCAAGGATAGTTTTCCCATCCTTCATAGTTTCTTTAATAATGGGTCTGATTGAACCCGAGTCCAGACCTGATACTAGTATCTCAAATCAGGTCTGGGTCTAGTTTCACATGGGTCTAGACTAGGGGTGGCAATTTCTGACACGACCCGCCAACCCACCTCTTAGGCGGGTTCGGGTTGGGCTTAAGCCAACCCGTTTAATAAACGGGTCGACCCGTGTAACCCGTTTATTAAACAGGTCGGGTTCGGGTTGGGGGTATGCCAACCCGCCAACCCGTTTAATAAACGGGTTAGGCGGGTGGGTCAACCCGCCAACCCGCCAACCCGTCTGCCCGACCCGTCAACCTGCCAACTCTACCCGTCAACCCGACCCGCCAACCTGCCTACCTGCCAACCCGATCCGTCAACCCGTCAACCCGACCCGCGAACCTGAAAACCCGTTTACCCGACCCAACCCATTTGTTAAATGGGTTGGCGGGTCGTGTCGGGTTACCCGTTTATTAAACGGGTCGGGTTCGTGTTTGCCACAGCCGACCCGTTTAATAAACGGGTCGGGTTCGGGTTGAGGTATGATGACACGCCAACCCGCCAACCCGACCCGATTGCCACCCCTAGTCTAGACCATACCCAACCCATTGACACCCCTAGTGTCAAACAATTGGCGTTCTTTTTTTAATATAGTGAAAAAATGTCATTCATTTTAAACATTTAAAATATCATGATATTTTTGTTTTAAGTTAAAATAGTTGTGATTTTGCTGCAAACTTTACGTTTTTATTAGCTAAAAATTAGAGAAAAGGTACTATTTTATTTGTCATAAAAGGGGTACTATGTTATTTTTTTTCTTTCTTTTTTTCTTTTTCCTTTGTTTTCAATAAAAAATAAGTGAGAAAAAACAGATTTTATTTGTCGTTTTAAACTTGTTCACGATAATTAAATTTTCTCACTTGGTGCGCTATCGTCTAATAAATCCTTTAACTTCTTGTGACAATGGACAGAATGCATTGACTCTTACCCGTTTTCCACCATCTCACGTAAATGAACTTGAGAAAGTGTGCAAATCTCCTTATGGGCGCGTTTGGAAGTAAAAAAGATGCAGGAAAGGTGATATAAAGTAAAAAAATCTGTATGGTTTTTTAATTCTTTCAAACAAGAGAAGAATTCTCTCAGAGTTTTTTTAAAAAGTACACTTACGATAGAAAACAGTCCTTTGAGGCAGAGGAATGTTTCACTAAAAGAAAATGAGCGGAGCAGGTTATATGTTACCCCCCCCCCCCCCCGAATAGGGCAGTTAGCTACATCTCATGTTCGGGGGGTCCCAATGAGCGCCACGTATAAGATCCAGCCCAGCTAGTATCCCCATGTGTGTCTGCATCACATAGCATCGTAATTTGATGTCATCGCAAAGACTTAAGTACCCTTTACCACCATTCTCTTCCTCTTTCTGGAACGGACATAAATGCCCTCCATCTAGAAAACTGAATCGGCGGTTCATGAAAAGGACAAAACTACCCTCCATCATGATCGCGCCAAAATTTTTAGCAAAGTGTGCGTATGTAGCAAGCTTTATGTTGTAGGATTTAAATAGTTCAAAACAATCCATTTTTACCCTAAGCAGAAAAGTCTACCGGAGCATACTTTGCCTTCATTTGTTGTCGCCGGATCATCTGTTGCCTTCATCTGTTGTCGCCAGATCATCCGTTGCCTTCTTCTGTTATCGTCGGAGCATCCTTTCCTTTCTTCTGCTACCGCCAGAGCATCCGTTTCTGTCTTATGCGCAGTCGCAACATCGTTGCCACCATCTATTGCGTATACGTTCTGAGTGTTTCTTACTCTACAGTTGGACTACCCAAACTCCTGTCGTTTTGGTGAGTTTCGTGTAAGCTTTCGTTATGCAATCTAAAGGTTGCGATTTATACAACGATTTGTAAGTTTGAATCTGCGACGATTTATACATTCAAAGCAATAGTGATGTGTATTTATGAAGATACCTCGATTTCTACATAAGTTTGCTAAATCTTACAACGATGTGTACTTATGAAGCCAAATATTGCGATGATTTGTAATCATGATGATCGTTTAACAAATGGGGTAATTTGTATTATTAATGTGTTGTGCAAGTTAGCAATGTCTGTGGCTCATCAGAGAAGAAATACCTTGTCGTTCTATGGGTTGTGTATTAGAGAAGTGATCCGCCAGTCTCATCTATCTCAGTTTTTTGAAAGGTATCAAAATATACTTAAGATTGAGAATGAGAAAGACAGGGAAAAAGCGTTGGAATTGTATTATGCGAAGGATTATCCATCAGATATTGAGGCTGCAGACCAAAGGAAGAATGATGAAGAACTAAAGATGCAGAAGAAGGATAACCAAGAGAAGGCAAAGCAAAGAAATAAGGAAGAGAATGAAAAGAAAAGGCAAAGGAAGAAGGCAGAGGAGAGGGAAAGGCAAAAAAATAATGAAGAGGAGAGGGAAAGGCAATTGAAGAATATGCAGGAGGATGCTAAGACGGAAGCGCGAAAGCTATTGAAGAAGCATATAGCTATGTGAAAGAGGGTAAAGCTATTGAAGGAGGCGGAGGAGAGGCGAAGGCAATTGAATAAGGAGGAGGAAGAGAAGGAACGAAATAAGCTTCAGGATGAGGAAAAAAAGGAAAGGCAAAGGAGGGAGGAGTTTGAGGAAGAGAAGGAAAGGCAAAGGAAGGAGAAGGAGTTTGAGGAAGAGAAGGAAAGTCAAAGGAAGGAGAAGGAGGATGAGGAAAAGAAGGAGAAGGAGGAGGAAGAAAAGAAAAGAGAAAGGAAGAAGCAGGAGGAGGAAGTGGAGGAAAGAAGGAAACAACATGAGAAAGAGAAAGAAAGGCGACAGAAGGAGAAGGAGGACAAGGAAAAGAAGGAAAGAGAAAGGAAGGAGAAGGAGGAGGAGGAAGAGAAGGAAAGGGAAATGAAGGAACAAATTGAAAATCAGATGATACCGGTGATGGAGCTAGGGACGGTAGAAGTGGAAAAATAGTGGGAGGCAGTGGACCAACCAGAATGGCCTAGGTTGGAGGAATTGGTTGAACAGGAGAAAAGTGCGACCAAGGTAAATAAATTCGTCCTGTCTGTGAAGATTTAATACTATGTTTAGCGATTTTTGTATAGCGATTATTGTGTTAGGTATTGATATGTATAGCGATTACTGTGATAGTGAATATGCAACCAATATTATTTATAGCGATTAGTAGAATATTATTTATAAGTACAAATGGTACTAATTTACAATTGGTACAAATAATATGTTATTGTGTGTTATAGGGAGGTCAGAAGAGAAGTAGAGCACCAGGTGAAAAGCTCGGAGGTCGCTGTCAGTGGCATGTAGTTCTATCGTGGTATGATCAGCTAAGTGCATATCAGAAGAACTGATTACGAAATATGCACTTCGGTGGCCTTTTAGACTAGCAATATTTTGAAACTTGCTGGAAGACCATGACCCACCTTGTAAATAAGTGGAATGATAAGACGAACACATTCCAGTTTGATTCTTTTGAGATCACAATGACCCTAGAAGATGTGGCGCGGATAGCTGGTCTTAATTGCGTTGGCAGTGCTGTTCTATTACGGGATTCAAACTATAACGCAAGGGAAAAATGCATGGCCCTTCTAGGAATGTCAATGGACAAATGGAGTCAATGTATTTCTGGTGGAATCAATTCCACATGAATGAAAATCTCATCTTTTCGTAATAAATGGGAAGGCTGCTCCGCTACTTGTGCATCTGAAATAGTTGACCAAGAGTTGTGCGGCTTCCTTCTTTATTTTTTTTGTCTTACTTTATTTTTCGATTGTTCTGGTTCGAGAATAAATTATATGTGGCTGCAGTACCTGGAAGACTTAGACGCAGTCGACAACTATGCATGGGGTGCCGCTATGCTCGCACACTTGTACAGTCAACTCTATCGTGCGAGTAAGGGTATGAAAACATTCGGGGGGATTTTGGCCATTTATTCAGGTATTTGTTTATTACATACTTAGTACTTGTAGACTAAGCTCATTGAAGGTTGTAGTGTTACTAATATATTATTTTTGTTAGGCTTGGGCGTGGGAACATATTATCCCATTGCGTCCACATTGTGGCCCTGCGATTTGTGGTTTTTCAAAGATCGATCGCTGGGCTAGAATAAATGTCATAGTTCATAATGCTAAGTCCATTTTAGATGGGATGCAACTAAATGAGGTAAACGTTCTAAAATTATTTACAATCGGTTCAACATTTATCATTCAGTATTATAAATCGTTGAAATGTTTAGCATTTTTAAGTAATCATCGCTGCAAGATTTTGTCTTCCTTAGTACATATCGTTGTCTCTATAGCATTCTGAAGTAAATTGTAATATATTTTTCACTCGTTATTAAAAAGAATTACTAATGTACAGGTTTTATGGAGACCGTATGGAGATGGGGAGGACGATGACCAAGATGTTGTTGTCGAGGCTTCTAGATTGTCTGACCGTGATATGTGGTTATTTTGCAATTATGAAGCCGAGTTGCAGCATGGTAGTTGAGTTCTCTTACAATCTGGCTTGGGGCAGTCTATCTCAAATAAGCCTTTGGAAGTGAGAAGGAAGATGAATAGTGGTGGAGGCAGGAACGTAAATTGGCACGAACGCTACAGGGATGAATTTTTAATTTGAAACACAGGTGGTATCTGTGTTGTAGCGTATGATTATAAAGGACGACAATTTGATCCCTTCTATTTCCAAAGGTATTGGGAACCTATGCAGCGAAATCTGGAGATTGAGAAAATTGGAAACCCATGCCTCCCAACTGTCCCCTTTCATGTTGCATCCCAGCATCTACAACCCGTCCGTCGTCCCCCTCCGGCTACAACAACAATTCCCTCAGTAACAAATCGCGATGAAGAGTGAACACATCTTACAAAAGAGAACGTTATCTCCGCCGCAAGGTTCGAACTGATGGAGAGGGAGAATAAGAAATTAAGGACGGATGTAAGCAATATGGGGAGACAATTGGACTCACTGGAAGAGATGATGACCAGTTTTTTAATCAGATGGATGCAACCAAGAGGCCACCGAGGATAGACAGTCCACCAAGAAAAAGAAAGAGACGAGTTCTTTATCATATTTCATCTGATTCGTCAAGTGCTACAGAATAAACCCTAGTTATTCTTTTTTATCACGATAATTATTTTTTATAATTCTATAAGTAATTGACATAATGTGACATTCTTTTATTGTTTAATTCTTGATTATTACATCTAACAGACATGTTTCATCTATGGATCTCGTAAAAAAATAAACTTTAATCGAAAATAAATCTATTGTTCAGAAATCGTGGCATTGCCTAACCTTTTTTATTGAAAATCGCAAAATGAGGTTTGCGATTCATCCGAACAACAAAGGCTTTTAATGGTCGTTGTACGTAATCGATTAAAGGCGTCAGCTATAATAATTTTTTGATATTCAGTGATCGCTGTATTGCGTTCCCTCCTTGAAAGAAAATCGCACATGAGATTTTCGATGTATGCAGTCAACAACGGCTGAACAAGTTCGCCAGTTTTAAATGATAATAGTAAACAGCGAAAAAAATTGTTTGTTGTTCACAAATCGCAATCTAACTCGTCGTTATTGAATGAAAATCGCAGAACAAATATGTGATTTATGCGGTCATCAATAGGCTGTCCATGTAGGAAATGGAATGTTTGTTGTTTAGAAATCCCAGTTTTCCTCGTCGCCAATGAATAAAAATCGCATAACTCATACGCGATTAATGGGGCCAAAAATGGTTGTTATAGCTCAACCTCCTTGAATGCGACGTATAATGGCGTTCTTTGAAACGAACATCATCAACATTATCGTCATCATCAGCAACAGCAGAAGTATCACTTTTAGTTTACTCATTGGCCTTTGCTAGTAACTGGAAACGAAAGAAGGTCGATCAATTGACCAATGACTAATGTTCAGCGATCGCTGTATTGCTCTCCCTCCCTGAAAGAAAATATCGCCTAGCGATGAGTAATATTGTTCACAAATCGCAATATAACTCATCATTTTTTAATGAAAATCGCAGAACACATATGTGATTTATGCGGTCAACAAGGTCCTCTAATCGACGTTAGGAAATGATTAAGGTCAACATCGATATAATAGATCATTTATGTTCAGCAATCGTTGTATTTCTCTCCGTCTTGATAGAAAATCGCAAAAAGGATTTGTGATGTGTGCGGTAAACAATGGTTGAACAAGTTCTGACGTCATAAATGATAACAGTCAACAGCGATAAGAAAAGTTTGATGCTCAGAAATCGCTATTGATGATCATTAGTAAATTCAAATCGTGCAATAGGTTGGCGGCCAACAACGGCTTGTAATATTCGCCCTTCAAAACTGACGTCATCGTTAAGAAAAATTTGACATTCACAAATCGTTGTATTTGTCAACCTCCGCATATGAAAATTGTAAAATAGTTTTGCGATGTACGCATTAAACAATGGATGGCCAATTCTCCAGTCATAATATGGTCAACAGAGGCTGTATTAGATTTGTGATGTATGTGGTAAACAAAGGCTGTTAATGTTCGATCGTCTTAAATGATAAAGGTCAAAAGTGGTAAGATATGGTTCCTGCTCAGAAATCGCCCATTTGCAGGGACACTTTAAATGCGAACCGCGAAATAGGATTGCAATTCATGAGGTCAACAACGGATTTTAATATTCAGCTTTCGTAAACGAAATCATCAATAAGAAGATTTTGATGATCGTAAATGGCTGTATTGCTCAACAATGTGCACAAAGCAGTAATCGAGGTCATAAGGCATTCTCATCCAAACGTCGTACTACTGACACGCCTCGCATGTTCTAGACTACACTAAGTGGGAAGGGATATAGGTCATCAATAGGCTGGCCATGTAGGAAATGGAACTTGTTTAGAAATTGCAATTTTCCTTGTCGCCAATGAATAAAAATCGCAAAACTCATACGCGATTAATGGAGCCAAAAATGGTTGTTATCGCTCGACTTCCGTGAATGTGACGTATATTGTCAACAATCGTTGTACATGTTAATTTCAATTGTATGCAATTAACAAAGGTTACAAATGTTTGGTTAAGTAATAGGTAAGTGATTCATGCAACCGACAATGGCTTGTAATAATCGCCCATCATAAGCAGTGTAAGTCAACATTGATTTGCGATGTATGCGGACAACAAGACGAAACAATTTTGCTCGTGTTAAATGATAATGGTCTAAAGCGATAATGAACGTTTGTTGTTAAAAAAATGATAAGGAACGTATGTGTCATGAATATATCAATGTATCCACAGATGATAACCAATACAATAATCATCAAAGATTATACATACTTGGACAACGGGTTCGATCGGGTCGGGTCAATCTCCCACCCAACTATTGTTATAATATGCAGTCGAAACGACATTTTTTATTTATTTAAAAAACAATCAATTAATTTGTGTGCGGTTTTTTAAAAAGGATGGTATGTGAAATGACGTTTCCTTTATATTTGTCTGACACGTCGTCGATTCCGTAGCTGTGTCGCAAAGGGGTCATTGATATCTTCGTAGTAGATGACAGGAGCAATACGACCAGGCATGGCGCCAAAGAAGAAGATGACAGATAGACAGTCAGCGTTGACGAAGAAGAAGACAACCACATCTACAGGACCAGCACTAGCGCTCAAGGCATATATTTTTTGAACCTCGTGACCGGTTTAGTCAACATTTGCCTTTTTTATATCGTATATTCGATTTGTGTTATTTACTGTAGAAAACAATTACAATGTCGAATTCTGAATACTATGCTCATGTTGCACTCAATGCAACATCCACAAAAAAGGGTGGGCGACAATGCTCTAAAGAGTTCGAAGAGAACATCAATCAGATGCAAGATGAATTTGCAGAAGGGAACACTATCAGTAATTTTGTACGTATGTAACCACCATCATTTTCTACGTCATCGATTTGTATGTTAACAAGTTCATAAATTTTTGCAACCAGACAATGTGTGATTTCGTCAATTATATTAACAGCAACGCAACAAGCAATATTGTACACATCATCACCCCTTATTTCATGGTATATATGTTCTGCTATTGTTTTATTTTCTTTTATGGCTTACTCATGTTTCTTGGTGGTTAAACCTTACTATTTCGTTCAACAGACGTACGTCCGGCGAAAGCCATACAACAGTGGATTCCTAGATGCACTACCATGTTGGAATATCGATAATCACTGCATAGACTTTTGGAAATTTGAAAAGGTAAGTGAATAAACCTCTTCTCCAAGGTTTTGTCCTAACATCCTCATCACAATATGTCTGTCGATTTATAAAATATTGTATTGATTCGCAGATTTTACTTCCTACACTCTGGCAAAATCCCGAACATTGGGTCTTATACGAGATGAATTTACGGGAAAAATAACTATGATGCTACAACTCATTGGACTGTCACAGTGGTGTAGAACGTGACGATATGCATTTGGTAAGCTTCTGTCCATAGGTGTATCGTATCTTTTTGCGGTGGACCGAATTTTACTATATTCTCCATTTATCAGAGGCGAGATTCCTAAACGATGTTTTGGGTGTCGACATTGCCGAGTGGATGTTGATCTATGTTGACGATGCTCCTTTACAAAGTAATGGGGCCGATTGTGGCATATTTGTAATGAAGCATATTGAAGCAATATACAATGGAGAAGAACCTTGTTTCGACGTTGTATGAACTTTGTATCCGCTGTTATTGGAGAATCCTTTTATATATTGGTTTCACATTACATATTTTGTTGCAGGAAGATATACCAGAAATACGCAACGAACTATGCCGAAATTTGATTGAGTTTAAAAAGTCGGCAGACATAAATAATCAGCCAACAAGACTACTTACAAAGGAAACGAACGTCACGATCCAGAAAAGTTGAAAAGGATGTAAATAGATTTCTAACAGATTTTGGAGACTGTCTACACCAATTTTTGTAGGCAAATTTTGTAAGACTACAAATTTTATAAATCTGTCTCGGTTGAAATAAAATTTGAACTTTACTAAACACGCTTGTAAATCGTTGTACTGCTTCATCTACGAAAATTAAATCGGAACGAAAAATAGTTTTGTGTTGTATGCGGTGAACCAAGGCTAGTAATGTTGCTCTTCAGTAATTAAAAATACTGCACAACGATAAGAGTTTTTTGTTGTTCCGAAATCTTTGTATAACTCACATTCCGTGAATGAAAATCGTGGAAATAGATTTCTGCTTTATGTGGTCAACAAAGGCATGTAATGTTCGCCCTTAACAAATGACTAAGTAATTATCGATAAGAAAGGTTTGTTCCTCAAAAATCATTGTATTGCTGAACTTACGAGAATGAAAATCGTAATATATATGCCCGATTTATGCTGCAGACAAGGCAATGTTATGTTCGCCCATCGTGAATGAAAATAGTGCATAGCTAGAAGAGATGCTTGATGCTTAGAAATCGTTCTATTGCTCAATCTCATTGAATTAAAATCGCAAATGGCGAACCAGTCTGAACAATGTCTCATTTTCTGTGACGGGTTTAGTTTGGAGAGTGATGCGCGCTGACCCATTGTCGAGGTGTAAATCCCTAATCTAGACCTAAGGCGATTTGTTGGGACGAGGGTGGACGAAAATATGGATTTATATAAGACCAAAAAAGATTTCTATAATCAAACCCACACGATACGTGCTACCGTGATTTAAACTATTATGTCCAATCGCACTGATTAGTTTTGTATACAGCTATATGAAATGACATTTTTTTATTTTATTAATGCGGAGTGTATTTTATTTGAGATTTGCTCGTTGTTTTTTAAAATTGTCGTATTCATTTGAAACCTGGCAGAGGGTGATAGGACGTTTCATTTATATATGAATGACACATCACACAGGTTAAAAATGTGTTCCACTTTGCTTTGTGAATAAGGAATCGACAAACCGACAATTCCTGCATAAATGACTTGTTCGTGAATCGAGTGTATAACCGGCTTCGTCGCAATTGAGGTATCCATCTAGACTTATTTCAGATGTCCGCAAACTCATAATTAAAGGAAACGTCATTTCACGGTCCAAAATTTTTCAAATTTTTACACAAGATTTCATGGTAGTAGCCATCATAATGACGTTAGGCCTTGATTTCTGAATAGCAAACGTGTCTTATCGTTGTGTACTATTTCTAATTATGAAAGCGACATTAATGGCTCTTGTTGACCGTATTCATCATGAATCTCTTTTGCGATTTTCATTTAGGGAGTGTGAGCAATAAAGCGATGTGTAAACATCAAGCATTTCTTATCGATGTTGACTATTATCATCTCGAACATTACAAGTCTTTGTTGATTGCATACATCGCAATCTAATTTTGCGATTGTCAATCATGCGGGTTGAGCGCACATCTTTTATCAATTAAAAGATTTCATTACCTGCGCATGCTGACCATATAAATCGCATATTTTACTTGCGATTTGCATTTAATGACGAAGAAAGAATATTGTGATTTCTGAACAAACGTTCCTTATCGCTGTTGAGTATTATTTTTTGAGGGCGAACATATACATGTTTTTGGAGAGTATCCATAAATCATGTTTGTTGTAAGATATGCGCTCGTGATAAAGGTCAAAAGCGGTAAGATATGTTTGTTGCTCAGAAATCGCTCTTTTGTTGAGACACTTTAAATGCAAACTGCGAAATAGAATTGTGATTCATGCAGTCAACAACGACTAGTAATATTCGGTCGAAATAGGATTGATTACACACGAGTTGGTGGTACCGCTTATAAAATCTACTTGAAATAGACAAACATGAAATTACTCTGGCGTGGTGGGTACCGTTGTTCGTTGCCTTTTAGATCCTCGTGGCGGCTGTGTTATTTTCTCTTCCACAATTAGAAAGGTCGTCAATTTTTTGCAGAGTTCTTTGCGGAATCCAGGTATATCAGCCTGCAAAAAAACTGTAATGTGGAACCAATAGACATACATTTAATCCTCAATAACAGAGGCGAAGAAATGGAATACAACATCGAAACAAGGTTCTGCACCATTGTATATCGCTTCAATGTACTTCATTACAAATATGCCACAATCAATGCCATTATTTTGTAAAGGAGCATGGTCTATCGTGCGATAGATCCACTCGCTAACGTCGACTCTCAAAATGCCTTTGACGAAACCGATCTGAGAATAATGCGGATGAAAGTAAATTCATGACCCCAGTACATGACACGATACTACTATAGATGGAATCTTACGAGATGGAAAATGTCAAGTCGTAAACCACTGTCAACATCCAACGAATTATAACACCATAGTTGTTTTTCATGTAAATCCATCACGTATAAGACCCAATGCTTTTCAGATTGCCAGAGTATAGGAATCAATATCTGCAAATGGATCGTACAAATGTTGTTAGCACTGTTATGCTATAACCTTGCACTCTAGGTTTGTTTACTTACTTTTTCACTTGACAAAAGGTCTCTGCAATGATTAACGTTAACCCAGTAAGATAGGCCATCTTTAAATCCACTGGAGTATGGCAAACGACGTACGATAGTCTGTAAATTGAAACATTGTTAACAACAATGTTAAAATACGAATCAACTAGACTAAATCAATAACAAAAAAAATATAAAATAGAACCGATATACCATGAAATAAGGGTTGACGATGCTTATAGTTTTGCTTGTTGCGTTGCTTTTAATATAACTGACGAAATCGGATATAGTCTGTTTGCAGCAAATATGAGATTGTTAACGTACGTACACATGGCTTACGTATATAGATAACTCCTACTAGTTTCATACAAACAAAATTACTGATCATGTTGCATTGTGCGAATTCATCGTGTATTTGTTTGATGTCCTCCAGGAGTGATTGACTGAGTTTTTGCCCAACTTCTTTGGTGGATGTTGTACTGAAATAAGCAGAATTTGCAATGAACGATATTGAAATTACATTATACAGTACACAACACAAATCGCAAAAATGACATAAAAGAGACAGATTTTGATGAAAATAGAGACGATGTGTAGACAATACACGCCTGATTCGCCATCGTTAGTCATGTAGTTGTCTTCGTCTGCCTCATCGACCACAATTTGCTATGTAGCTGGTTACATGTTCGAGTGATGAACTCGAGGTTTATAAAGGAACTGTCGGTTTGTTTGTTGCTTGTTCACGAAGCAGAAGATAATCACACCATCCAGTACTTATGCGACTATTTATGAGCTAAAAGATCTATTGCTCAACCACCGTGATCAATGAATAATGTACGATCAATGAAAAAATTGTCAATACATCCTTTGTTGTCCGTATGAATCGCATATGTGTCCTGCGATTTATATTCAATGATGACAAGGGAAATTGTGATTTCTGAACGACAAACGTACCTTATCGCTGCTGACTATTATCATTCAACAGGGAACATTACCATGTTTTTTTTACAACATAAAACACAAATTTATTTTGCGATTTCTAGTATAGGAGGGAGAGAATTACAGTGATTTTTTTATGTCAATCATTTCTTATCGATCTTTACTTTTATCATTTCTGAACATCGATTACATGCCTGTGTTGACCGAATAAATCGCAAATGTGTTCTGCGATGTTCATTCAGTTTAGGGTATAGAGTTTATGTTATAGGGAATCGGGTTGAGGCTTCATATTCAATTTTCGTCTCGATTTGTACTATATTATGCTATATGTACATTGATTTTTGTATTGAAATCGTTACTTTATTATAAATTTCTCATAAAATTGATGCACAGTATTTGAACTATGAATCGTTGTAAATATGTATTAAGTGTATACGAATGACTATTATAGATTTCTCATACAAATCGCAGCCAGATGACTGCACAAATCGCTATACAGCGAATACGAAATCGATTCACGCACCACCAAGCATGGACCACAAATAGTCACTGACAAATCAAAATCCAATGAATACGAAAGACATCCTCGGCAAGATTAGTGGATGTCCTAGGAGTTCTGCTGCAATCTGAATAAGAAGGGAAACCCAACAATTTCTCAGTAAACGAGCTCTGTTGTAAACCCTAAACTCTTAAGTTCTTAACAAATCCGACAATGTGGAAATCGGGTCATGCAAAGATGCATGACAACTTAATTAATAGCCCAAACGAGATTTCTCTGTCCCAGTTTTCTCTTTCGAATTCATCAGAGCCTATCATGAAACAAAAAATATAAGATATTGCCTCAAGTTTCACAAGAAATGCAAACCTCATCCCAACATTGATTACATACCAAAAGACTTGTAAAACTAAAGCTATCGTTGCCAAAAATCTGGTCGGGAGGAATGAAGGTTAGCATGTTGGGTATTACGTCTTTAGGGTATTGCTGCATGTTGGATATTACACGAGTTAGATATTGACAAACTTCACGTAATAGAAAGCAATATGATATCTTACATACCTGTTCATGTGAAGGGCTTTGTTGTTTTTTATTACAGGTTGGTTGTTTCTTAGACCTTTTCTTGTCAACCAGTTCTAGTGCACCCTTTGTCCTCCGACGACTGCGATCAGAGGCAGGTTTTCTTTTGATACCCTTCGCTTCATGAATATGTCCATCATAATCAACAACGTTCACTACTGACTTGTTGAAGATGATGTTTAGGCTACGACGCAACTTCTCAGGAGTATCAAGGGAAGCATGATTTTCACTTACGTTGTTCGATCCCATTATCTTCAACTGATATTCATTCGCTGCAACAGACTGAAGGTTAAATAACTGCACGTTTTCAAGTAACTCTCTTGACGCTTTTCTCATGCATACATAGCCTTCTTGACTTCTCGATGCCAAATCAGCAACATGCATAAATGATCTACACAGTTGTTGGTAACGGAAGGCTATGTGGCACTTCTCGTCAACACCAGATTAACTCACATTGTCCATATCAAGCATTTCAATCTTTGCTTGTCTTCTCCATCTTCGCATTACATAAGACTCCGGTATTTCTTGTATCTTCTCTTGATTAAGTGCCTTTAATGCATGACAGCATAAAATACCTTTGAATTCATACATTTTGCACAAACATTCAACTCTTCCATTATCAACATTATACATGACATGTGTTTCTTGACTTTTGTGATGCTTTTTGCCCTCCCATAAAATACGATATTTGTGCATATTATCGGTTTGCAAGGGTCCTTCTATATTGCAATTCATGACATGAAACACCTCTTTCTTGATCCATTCAAATACATTTAGTGTATACAGATCTGCAGGTCGCATCAATATTTTCATGTCAAAAGTTAGAGGTCGTGTATTGAAGCATTTCACGTCTTGTTCAAGCTCATTTTGTCCTACACTGTCTATAAATAATTCATATTGTTCCATGAAGTGAAACATTGTTAAACATGAATACAAGGTTTTCTTCAGCGTGGCATGCATAGATTCAGCTCTTTGTGTGCTTATCATACCTGCACAAAAGTATTGTCTTTCATATGCCAATGCCCACTTCTCTTTTTTTGCATATAAATTTTGTAACCACAGACAATCTTCAAGGTCGTATATCTGAATCATTTCCTCCCAATCAGACATAAAGGTGATCTCATCTACACTCTCAAGTACACACCTAATAAACTTTTTATCAAACCCTGTCTTCTGATTAAATATGTGTCCTATGTTCTTTGCTGTATTTTGAAAGATATGCCACAAAAATAGGCGATGATGTGCATCTAGCCACACATGAAGCACTGCAGCCGCAATCGCGTGATCACCATCTGTAAGTACAGCTTTAGGTTGCTTCTCGTTTATTGCCTGTGTAAATACTCTGAACAACCACTCAAAGTTTTCCTTGGTCTGGTCATACAAAAACATGTTGCCTAATATACAACTCTGTGAGTGATGCTTCACTCCGACAAACTGCGCAAATGGCCATTGTTCAGTATTAATCTTTACTGTAGTATCAAATACAAGCACATCATTGAAGCATTCATAATCTACTCTTGACTTTGAATCTACCCAAAACATATTCACTACATATTCATCCAGTTGCATTGCACTAAAGAAACCAGAGTCATTGCTTGATTTCTTCTGTAAGTAATCAACCAAAGAACATATTTCTCCCTTCTTCATGTTATTTGTTCTCTTCCTTCTCAAGTGGTTTCTTAGATCCAAAGGTGTGAATGGCACATTATCGTGACCACCATCTATGTGGGCAAATAAATTATATGTCTTCCTTGGTGCAATGCCGACGCTATCGGCTATTTCAGCCATTGCAGCATGCGCTTCAGTTACTTTACGATGTGACCTTAACATAGGAGTCATAAATGATGCAGATAAATCATGATTATGATCACTGATTAAAGTACGAACTAAAAATTTCCCATTCGAATGCCTTCTCAAAATCATTCTCGCTTGACATCTACATCTTGATTCTGGCATGCTCCTTGTTGGATTTCCCATTGATTTCTTCCAACCTTGCTTGAAACAAACATATGTCTTTCTCATCACGACACCCTGTGCATTTTTTGACCAAGAAAACCTTCTCACACTGAAGCCAACTTTTAAGGCATAATCATTGTAAAATTTATATGCAGCTTCCTTATTATTAAACTGCATTCCTTCTACCGGAACATAGTCAAGTGTGCTTCCATGTATATTCCCAGTGCCTACACTTTTATTATGTGTATTGTCATGATAATCTACCTCATTATTGAATTGCATTTCTTCTACTAGAACATTCAAGTCAAGAGTAGGTCTAATGCTTGCACCCTTCTTATCATGTGCATCATTAGTGCAGATGTTCAATTCTTCAGTTGTGTCATTAGTATAGATGTTTAATTCTCCATATCTTTCAATTGATTGAGCTAGATCATCTTCATTACAACCTGATGATAAGCTCAACAATGTTATAAGCAATATATCAGTTTATGTTGCCAGCAAAACAGCAAACAGATCGATATTAACTAACAAAACAATATCTCACAAATTGGTAGTATGTTACTAATACAGCGGTTTGAGATACAATGCATATAATGAGTGAATGTAGGATACCTGATGGGGTATAGGCCCTTTCTAGCATTTGTAAACAAGCATTCTTGTCAACAGGTCCCAACGTCTTACAAATATCGATAAGTTTCCAACCATCATAAGAACAAAATCTACCTGCAGTAACAAAACAAGGCCTTAATGGCACACAAGACGACATGTGTTCTTCATCGATAGCATGATGAGATGGAAAGCTACTCACGACGCTTTAATGGCACTAGTCGGAATGTTTGTGCATCATTGCTTTCTTCCATACTGCCTAACGACAACGAAAATGAAGAGAAGACACGGGAATGTTTTGTAAGCAATATATCATATTGCGTTAGCAAGCGCATACGTTTACTATGATTTAATCAGGATGCATATAACAACGGATACCGATAAGGGTTAGCAAGTCAAAGAAACAATTTAATGAATGATAGTATAAAAGCAAGTGTGGTTTGATATTTGCTTATACTGAGCATCGAGTTGTCACTTACCATGCCAATAAAAGAGACGAAATGCCGTACATGTGTGTTGACGATAACGTTGTCATTATATCCAAGAGGCTGTGAAGCGAGTTCAATAGAAATCGCTGACAGAGCAGCGATTTGAATGCGAAAATTGCCACTGTATGCGTGAAACGATGTGTTTCTGCACGCACACGTTTTCAAAGTTTGTGTACAAATATCTTATGAATACATATTACAAAACATATAATATCTTGCAAATCGATATACATATCGAATAATATATTCAAAATCGATACGACAGTTGAGCATAATAACTTACAAATCGACAATACAAAACCATAATATCTAAAAAGTCGATACATATATCGCACAATAAATTATAAATCGATATGGAAGAAATTGAGCATAATAGCAAACAAATCGATATTAACTAACAAAACAATATCTCACAAATCGGTAGTATGTTACTAATACAGCGGTTTGAGATACAATGCATATAATGAGTGAATGTAGGATACCTGATGGGGTAGAGGCCCTTCCTAGCATTTGTAAACAAACATTCTTGTCAACAAGTCTCAGCATCTTACAAATATCGATAAGTTTTCAACCATCGTAAGAACGAGATCTACCTGCAGTAACAAAACAATGCCTTAATGGCACACAAGACGACATGTGTTCTTCATTAATAGCATGATGAGATGGAAAGCTACTCACGACGCTTTAATGGCACTGGTCGGAATGTTTGTGCGTCATTGCTATCTTCCATAATGCCTAACGACAACGAAAATAAAGAGAAGACACGGGAATGTTTTATAAGCAATATATCATATTGCGTTAGCAAGCGCATACGTTTACTACGATTTAATCAGGATGCATATAACAACGGATACCGATAAGGGTTAGCAAGTCAAAGAAACAATTTAATGAATGATAGTATAAAAGCAAGTGTGGTTTGATATTTGCTTATACTGAGCATCGAGTTGTCACTTACCATGCCAATAAAAGAGACGAAATGTCGTACATGTGTGTTGACGATAACGTTGTCATTATATCCAAGAGGCTGTGAAGCGAGTTCAATAGAAATCGCTGACAGAGCAGCGATTTGAATGTGAAAATTGCCACTGTATGCGTGAAACGATGTGTTTCTGCACGCACACGTTTTCAAAGTTTGTGTACAAATATCTTATGAATACATATTACAAAACATATAATATCTTGCAAATCGATATACATATCGAATAATATATTCAAAATCGATACGACAGTTCAGCATAATAACTTACAAATCGACAATACAAAACCATAATATCTAAAAGGTCGATACATATATCGCACAATAAATTACAAATCGATACGTAAGAAATTGAGCATAATAGCAAACAAATTGATATTAACTAACAAAACAATATCTCACAAATCGGTAGTATGTTACTAATACAACGGTTTGAGATACAATGCATATAATGAGTGAATGTAGGATACCTGATGGGGTAGAGGCCCTTCCTAGCATTTGTAAACAAGCATTTTTGTCAACAGGTCCCAGTGTCTTACAAATATCGATAAGTTTCCAATCATTGTAAGAACAAGATCTACCTGCAATAACAAAACAACGCCTTAAGGGCACACAAGACGACATGCGTTCTTCATCGATAGCATGATGAGATGGAAAGCTACTCACGACGCTTTAATGGCACTGGTCGGAATGTTTGTGCGTCATTGCTTTCTTCCATAATGCCTACCGACAACGAAAATGAAGAGAAGACACGGGAATATTTTTTAACACAAGGCAGACACGAGAATGCGATAATGTGTTGTAAAACAGGATAAAAAACAAGGCGGAAACCTCGACTGGAGACGAAGGCAAAGTTTGCGTTGACAATGGGAGCTACTGTTACAGTAGATGGTGTAAGAGTTTAATGAATAGGGAACGTCTCCACTTTAAATAGTTAACATCAAACTTTATGGATGGCGGACTTTTTTGTCCTTTTTTCGAACCATAGTTTCCCAACTTTTGAATGGAGGATATTTTTGTCATTTCCTCCAACTGTCATTTCAGGGCAAAAATAGCAAGAAAGGGTGATTAAGTCTTTGCAATAGCACCAGAGTCCGATGCAAAGTTATGTCAACATACACGAAAATACGAGCCCTATGTGCGTAAATATATGGCGCTCATTCGCCCCCCCGAGCACAGACGTGGGATTCAGTGAATCATCGAGAGATAGCATACACCACCCTCTCGAAAATGAGACTTTACTTGTGCACCTTTTTTCTCGCCAGTAAAGGTACCATTTTCACACAGATAATTTACTGGCGCGAATACTAATTATTCTGACGCACTTAAGTAGTGCATCAGAAAACATCAAAGATTTACGACTTTCATTCGCATAGTCTTTTACTTGTGTCAGATAAAGTGACTTTCACTGGCGCAACTAAATACGGTGCCAATGAAAATTACTTGCACTTGCGCACTAAAGCAATGCGCCTGTGAAAAACTTTTTAAATTTGCACCAGAACTTTTTTTCCCTCTTCTATGTTTTCCCCATTTCTCCTAATCATCTCTCTCTCTCTACCAAGGACCCGATCTTATTTGCGGTGAAAACCTTGTTGGGCGATGGAGGACTACCCAAACGAGCTGTGAATGCCTCCAGTATCTCTCGTTTTCCTCGTCTGCCTGCTAGAGATCCACCCACCATGCATTTCCACTATCCTCAACTCGAAGCAGCCGCCCATCAAGTCCCTCACCCGCAAGCTGAAGGACCCCCTCAGCTCTGGCCATCTGGCCAGCATCCTCAAGCACGATTGGCTCTCTAAGCATCGCACCTGCATCTCTTCTACCGTCGCCGCCCCTCTTTGTCGCAGATCATGTCTCTGGTGACCCTACTCAGTGGCTCAAGGTCTTCACAAACCATGAAACCCTAAAGTATGATCTCCCTCTCTCCTCCCTCTTCTCTTTCCTTTGCCTCTGGATAATTGTGCTCTCACTAGATTGGCGTTGCTCGATTTTTCATGCTTCTTAGAAGAGCTCATTAAACAAAGGACAGTTCATGTCATGGGTTTACTTTTTTCAATAAGCCAGTGCGGCACAACAATCCTTCCTTACCGCCGCAAGCCTTTCTATCGCACTCTTACGGGCATAAAATACTTCACAAACCCGCAACGTGCCAAGATGGTCAGCCTAACGACCAAAGGTCGCGTACCAACACGTTTTCATATGTTGAATCATTTTCATTGGCCCTGCGCACTACCCTTTGTGCAGCTACCTAGCGAAAGTTGATCAAGCGTATTTCCAAATGCACATTTCATGTAGTTCATGCTACTTAGTGCATAGTCGCCCCATACCAGCTATCACTTTCGAATGAGGCACAAACTTTGCCTTAACCTTGTGTGCCAGGAAACGTATTGCATCTCCATGTAGCAAAACCTCGCCACTGAAGGAACAAGACCTTATGGCCCCGAGTTCGTAGACCAGTTGATGATTGAACACCATAGCGAAGAGCACCACCCAGACTCATCCATCGGCACCTAGGCATTCACTCGTCTAGCCCCAAGTCACCATACTTGGTTGGAACCACCTAAGGTGATTCCCGAAGAAATTATCCCTAATCCACACACACACCTATGCATCCAACCGCTATGCATGGGACTCCTCTTGCAAGTTGAGAGGTCCTTAACCCAATCTCCAAAGGCAACATCCTCTGATACGCTGGCACTGCTTAACCGAACAATGCTCTACATCTGTGTCGCCATATAGTGATACACTAACGATGATACTGATGCTTATCGCATGTTGTGCTACCACCACATGTCACCGATCAAGCGGACACATATTGCACGTTCCTACACTTGATGTATTTTTCACTCAGTAGAGCTATGCACTGCACATGCTTCATTTTGAAAGATTGGCCCAGAACATTCTCCCCCACCCAAAACCATTGTCATCCTTGACAATGTTGGTGCAGGTAAGAACACAGTCTTCACTGATATATCAGTTTCTCTTTGTACCTATCTTTGGTTTAATCTTTTTCTTCAGACTAGTCAACTTGTTCTGATTTAGATTCACCATCATCGCAACCTTTAACATGCCAAGTCTCATACTTTTAACGCATCTCTGATCTCTTAGACAACAGTCTTCTGCTTTATCAACATCGAGCATTCTCTGCTCGTGAGACCCCAGTGTAGTCTCAAACACAAACATGTTATCCTCACCCTCACGACAACTTGTCGTCTTCATGCTCATGGTTGGGGTGCCTTCCAACCCCAAGAAGGGCAAATCCAAACGCTTCGTGGTCCTCACAGAGAAAGATGACCACCAATGTGTGCCACAGGGATATCAACTCCCTTATGCACAAACTTACGATTTTCCAATGGTCCAAACTAGTCCTCAAGTGGGGGACGCCTTCTTACGTATAACCCAAATGAGGTCCTTCAAAGTGTGTTCCTGGACACTCGTCCTCACAAGGGCACTTTGCCCCAATGCTGCACTCTTCTCCCAAAGTCAACATGTTGTACTATCTCTCAGAGTCAACAAAATGTTCTCGCAGGAACCAACAAGCCACGAACAATAACTTTTTTGCACACACAATCTATTGAGGATCTGCCAACTCAAAGGACCAAAACAATGAGCCTTCTGCTCAACGTGGGCACTCCTATAACCTATAATTTTGAGAGAGTATCTAGAAGTTTAATTGAGTCTCTTTTACCCAAATATGCAAATCCATCCAGCCGAATCCAATGTGCATTCTATGCATGAACAAGGCAAGCGTCACGCTTCACCTGTGAGCCTAACGCACAACTGGTATGAATCTTTGACTTATCTATTTTCTCTTAGCCAACTGAACAACAACCTTACACTTCTGTTTATCATCAACAAGATGTCCCATACCATCCTGCTAATATCTTGCTTTTGTGCTCGGGCAACCACACTTCAGTTGCGCAAAATTACGTAACCAAGATAAACCATTGTTGCCCTCTATAGTATCGCACAATGAAGAACAAGGTCTCCGTGAATCTTGTTGCTCTGATGCCAATTTATCATGGACTTACTTTTTTCAATAAGCCAGTGCAGCACGACAGTCCTTCTTTACCGCCGCAAGCCTTTCTATCGCTCTATCACGGGCATAGAATGTTTTACAAACCCATGACGCACCAAGATACCCAAGCTCGCCAGCCTAATGGCCAAAGCTCGCGTACCAATACGTTTTCATGTGTTGAATCATTTTCATTGGCACTACGCACTACCCAGTGTGCAACTGCCTAGCGGAAGCTGATCAAGCGTATTTCCAAATGCATATTTCATGCAGTCCATGTCGCTTAATGCATAGTCGTCCCATACCAGCTATCACTTCCGAAAGAGGCAAAAACTTTGCCTTAGCCTTGTGTGTCATGAAGCGTATTGCAGCTCCATGCACATAACATAGCAAAACCTCACCACTGAAGGAACAAGACCTTGCGACCCCCAATCCGTATACCAGTTGATGATTGAACCCACAACGAAGAGAACCACCCAAACTCATTCATCGGTGCCTAGGCAATCACTCGCCTAGCCTCGAGTCACCATACTCGATTGGAACCATCTAGGTGATTCCTGGAGGAATTATCTCTAACCCACATGCACCCCCGTGCATCCAACTGCTATGTGTGGGACTCATCTTGCAAGCCGAGAGGTCCTTAACCCAATCTCCAAAGGCAAAATCCTCTGATCCGCTGGCACTGTTTAACTGAACAACACTCCATGTTTGTGCCGCCACATAATGATGCACTAACGACGATACCGATAACTATCACATGTCATGCTACCATCGCACGTTACCAATCAAGCGGATGCATATCGCGTGTTCCTACACTCGATGCATTTTCCACTCAATAGAGCTCTACACTGCACATGCCCCATTTTGAAAGATCAATCCAGGACAATTCCAATGTTTTATAGAATGCAAATCTATCCTTTACATGGTGGAATTTATAATTGCTCATTCTTGTGCTTTTGCTGCTTCTTTATGATCCTTCAACCATCTTTGTGGTTTTGAACATCCGTAGAGGTTCTTTCAGGGTGGAACATTAAACTAGTTGTGGTGGTGGTGCAACCGACTGTTAGTGATAAGATATACCAATATAAATCCACTCACATCTTAATAGTTTCTATACTAGCTCTTAATAAGTTAAAGCATATGAATTATCAATACCCATGTAAATCTTCAAACATGAGAAACGAGGATTTGTTGTCATGTTCCAGCCTATTATAGGGTACTCTTCAAAATGCCATTTTTCTATTTGCCATTTCAAAAGGCATATTTTTTGGTGATACCGGTATTTTAATCCAATGGAATTATGCATAACATGAATTTGATGAAGTTTTGTTGCTTGCTTGTTCTTGGGCTATGCATCGTGGTAAGATTTTCTGTCTAACTCTTAACAACCATGACAAGAAATTCAAAAACTATGGTGGTGTTCTAAGGAGGTCTTATAGGTGTATTTAAAAATTAAAATCGGAATATAAAAGTGACACATACCGATAGACACCATGGATGAAAAGATGTGCAGGTGCTCGGTGTTCTCCTCAGCCTATCAACGCCCAGGATGAGCCCAAGCTGTCATGTTAATGGTGAGCAGGTCCCTGAACCCAAATAAGAAAGAAGAGGGCACACCTTGGTTGTACTTATCATGCAACCAGGCCCCTTCTTATAGGATTCTAAGAGAGGCTTGTAGTGGAAAGGATGGGTAAATACTACTATCGGTTACCCTGCATGGGCAGTTAGAATAACTGCCTTGTAACTCTTATGAGTCACGTGTCATGAAAAAACACTACATCAATGTTTTATTGTTATCTTGATTCAATTTTTATGAGGGTTCACATGCTATCTTTTATCACAAGAATGAATCATATGAATCATGGAGATGAATATTTTTTTATAAAATGTCATATTTTCATATACTATAATATAATTTATTTTCAGTGTTTTAGCATGCTAAGATTACCTTTATGAATAAGTTGGTCTCTAACTCATTCTATTGATCTTTATAATATTGTTATTGTGTTATTCTCTCTAACCAAATGAGAGATCTTTTATACAGAATCAACAATATGCAAAATTATAGAGAATCAATTTAGTTTCACAAATATAATTGCATATAACAATAATGTATTGTCATATATCAGAATGAATCAAACAAACCCATCCCCTTTACATGTTGGGAATATAATTTCGGTGCTAGCCTTTTAGTAAGGAGAAACATAATCATTTCCTTTATAACGATTATATCAATACATACTAAATGATTTTAAGTCATTTCTTTAACAACAAAGTACTTTAACTCCATGTGTTGACACAAGGTTGAGCTCTTATTGTTATTCAAGAAGGTCATAGCAGTTTTATTATCACATAAGATCTTTAGTAGCCTCCCAATAGAGTCTACTATACCAAGATCTATAATGAAGCTTCTAATCCATATGGCATGCGATTAAAATCTCGTATAAAATCAAGAATTTCTGCCTTATTAGATTTCAGAAATTTCTTCACTGTTATGCAGTGAGAGATGATACCTCGAATATTCTCAATCACTCGTGATTGCAAAAGCAACAGCCTAAGATTATGTGAACACTCTCACTTCTCATAGACATCCTTTTAAGCGCTCTCACTTCTCATAGACAACCTTAAGAATAATTGTTTTATTCTCTGTATGAGTGAGGGATTAATAGCTTTATACGGGATTTACATTGAAAAGGTAAATGTGAAAGCCTTTATTATTCATCTTTTCTGAGACAAGCATAATTGGGCCATTATCATTCTACTTTGGTAAAAACGATAATATTCATAGTTGTTTTGTCTTTTCAATTCATAAGAAATCGTCTTCAATTGATGAAACTAGTAAATCATGTAACCAGATGTAATTCAGCATTGTACCTTTGAGTACGAAAATGCTTCATGGGTTGATATACATGTCTACTATTGCACCCTGTGTGAATTTAGAACACAATGACTTACCTTTGGGTATAATCATTGTTTCATAAAATCATACACAATTATAATACTAAATCTTAATAGGGTCACGAGAATCCTCAATCAACACAACTCAAATCACTTTGGTGATTGCATGAGTCAGTCAATCAAGATCTTTTATCACAAACATATTCGTATTATAAAGCATATTCATTCATACATTATAATACATGTATATGCATGATAAAACATGTATTATATCATCAAAACATACAATTCATGTTTCAACTTATATGCACAAATAAATTTTGATGAAATGAGACAGGTCAGGCTTGGGCCTAGCTCTACGAGCTCTGACACACATCATCATGTTAGGTCATTTTTGGCGAGCCTGCCCGATGTCCAACCCTAACTTGATTGTTAGGTCAGGAAACATGAATTGACCAGGACAAGTAAAAAGATGTTAATTTCTTCAATTGTGTCACTCACGCACATGGGTGTGAAAGAAGTCCAAATCTTTGGTTCCATTATGAGTAAGTGAGAACAGTTTAACCAAACTTTCAAACATTCTTATCCTTGGTTTGACACCTTTTCATGGAAGACAAACATTTACTAACTCAATTCATAATGACAAATATCACTAGTGATTTTTATGTTGCCAAGAAATTATTCTTTTATGTTATTGTAAACATTTAAAATATCATGGTAAAATTTTAGTTTTAAGCAAAAATATTGCAATAGTTAGGTTTTCATTGGCAAGATTTCAAGAAAAAATACATTTCTTTCACTTATTCTATTTTCTTTTTACATACTTTTCCAATTAAATTGTGCAAAAATGGCAATTTTGTGTAACTGTGTACACCCTTCCCTTGGATTCGGGTTCATCCTCTTCCACAGATCTAACAGAAATTAATCATAGTTTTAAACTTTTTCACTGAGATTGAACTCTCCCTTTGGTGTACTGGCGTCTCTTTTGACATATTTATAAATGTGGGAACAATCTTGTTAAAGGCTTGACTTCTAGATTCTCTTTTCGGCCACCATATATGTAACTGGTCTTCAACTTTTCTCTAGAAATGGGATCTGGTCAGAATGAGCTCCATGAAAAAGCTGTTGATCTCAAGATGAAAGGTATTCAAACCTGTATGAATGAGATGCCCATCACTTAGATTGGACCCGACTTTTTTCCTGATGTCGTTCGTGTTTCAGATGGGCCTTTAAGGTGAACGACACCCCCAATGCGCCTGCCCCTGACGTGATCGTCTCTCTTGCATTTTATTTCATTTTTTTAATAGGCAAGTTGGGGTTTAGGCAGACCCCCACAAGTTATACAACTATACCATTGGGTTTTGAACTTGCAACATCCCCAACACATCGTGACGTGCACTAACTGTTCTTACCAGACAAGCTGGGCCTCAGTTGGTCAGTTTGCATTTTATTGGTCTCAACAACACTTGAGAAACTGATTGAACGAGAGAGGAGATAAATAGGCTGACAATACGGTAGTCTAAAAATCAAGCCAATCACTGAACTGCAATAGAAAAGCCACAGGTGGTAGCCCATCTAGGGCTGGTTTTTCAAATGCTAATTGTTGTCAACGGGGAAAATGTCTGATAAGTGCCCCAACTGCAGATTTACTAAATCTTGCCCCAAAACCTCCTCTATTCTTTTTCTCCTTTGGAAGGTTCTGACAATTCGTTTGACTTGAGTTTTACTTTTAGATTTCTTAATTTACACATGTTGATATTTTCTTAAGATTTTTAAAAATAAATTTTTTTTAATTTATTGAAATTTTTTTCCACAACATTTTTCAACGATTTTTTAATGTTAGCAATTTTATTTCCCAAAACATCCACCGTTGAACAGCTTGTGTATATAGGCATTCACCTGGATAACCTGTACAACCTATGCGGTATTTGCACAAATAGTCCTTTTACATATCTTTAGGGCTCATATTTGAAAGGAATTTGAAAGTTTATTAAACTTTGCACCCATAAAATTATATTTTTTAAACCTATACCCATTTTGTACAAAACACAAGTCGTATCTAATCAATTTACACATGCACAATTAAATTCGGGAGACCACAAAAAAAGACGCCCCTTTTGGGCTGCTTCATTGACCCAACTTGCCAGTTAAGAATTCCAATGAAGATTGGGTTAAATATTTAAAATCCATATGGACCACGCAAAAATGAAAAATGGGCTGGATGTGTTAATTAAAACTTTATTTTTTATCATTTTTACATTGAAAAATTGCAGGTCGGAACTCGGGACGGCTCCAGTCTGATATAAAATTTCACAAACTATACCCAGGTCCATGTATTAATCAGACCTTCGGGTATGAAGCCGGACTTCTTATTTATTACCATACGCAGACCCTATAGGGTTTGGTTCGGTCGGGTCCGGGTAAACCAGGCCCGTTGACACTCCTACTCTCCCCTCATCTTTACTCAACCCCTGCTTTACCTCTCCCTCAAGTGTTGTACCCGCTGTGACAGGTGAGATTTTTCGGCGAAGTCATGCCCAAGGGAGCAGATGAAGGTGACCCTCAAGGCAGGTAGGTTGTAGTCCTCTCTCTCTCTCTCTCTCTCTCTCTCTATATATATATATATATATATATATATATATATATATATATATATATATATATATATATATATGTGTTTGTGTGTTTTCAGCAAATGATAAGAACCAAGCTAGCGGGCTACAAACCAGCCTCGCAATCCTGACCTGCTCTCTTTCACTTTCTCTCACTACAAGTTGTAGCAGACTCTCAATATATAAAATTAGAATTTTTATGTACGATTACCTAAGTTCGGATCCAAGAACAACCCAAACCCTTCGAGTTCGATGCGGGTTGGAGCAAACCAAACCCAAGATATCTGGTCTGAACTAGAGATGAAGCGGTGCATACTACATATGATCGATCCGTATGAGATTCGGATCAACCGAGAATCCATAATGCTCGTTTAATGGGAAGCGGGTTAGACACATACTTGGTTTTGATCGAGATCTGATAACCCAAGCCCAGAGAGGCATCTACAAAAGAACAAATGAGAGTAAGGGTATAATGGGAGTTGGAACAATAAAGATCATAGAAAATCAGTTCAAACAAGATTTGAATCTTGACTAAGTAAATCCAAAACCTAATGGCAAACCTAAGAAATAAAGGAAAGAAGAGGATAAGTAAAGGGGTAAATCTCCATGGAGGGACTCCTACCCAATAGAGAGCTATCACGTGGTATTTCCCTCTCTCTCTCCTTATCTTTACTTTCTCTCTCCTCCCCCCTTATCCCTTATATTTTTCCTTTCTCATTCTCTCTCCTCTCATCGACTCTCTTATGTTTCTTTTTTTTTCTCTCTCCTCTCCCTTATTCTCTCTCACATCTCTCCTTTATTCTCCCTCTCTTGAATCCTCTCTCTCTCTTAAGCTCTCTTATTCTCTCTCCTTACACCTTCTATCTCTTATTCTCTTACCTCCCTCACCGTCACACCGGATCCCCACCCGTCGGACCTCCCTCCAGCCACTTGTTTGTCGCCGACTGCCCACGGCCACATGTTGGACCCTCCCTATCGGCTATATGCACGCCACCACGTCTCTCCTCTCTTTCGTTCTCACTTTTCCCTCCCATTCTCGTCGAACCTCTGCCAGAGAAACCCAGCAGCCACTGCTGCCACCTCCGACCCTTTCTTTTCCTCTCACCCACAACTCCATCTCCTTTGTTCTGCCATGAAACAGGGAGAGGAACAAGAGGAAGAAAGAGGGAAAAAGAAGAAAGAAGAAAAAGGAAGAAAGAGGGAAAAAAAAAGAAGAAGAAGAAGAAGAGGAGTGAGCCACCACCTCATTATCGCTGCCCTATGCACAACCACCGTTGTTGCAATCGTTCTCTCGTTGGGATGAGTGGCTCTACCGATGTCATGTTGCTCCGCTTTGCAGTTGTTGTCTCATCGAGCTGAGTGGGCCTCACTGACGTCAGATAGCTTCATTGTCGGGCAAATGTTGCACTATACGCGCGTGTTGTTGCATGCCCGCAGCGCAACCACCTTTTTTGCCATTGTCACACACCCCTCGCGTGATCGATCTCCACCAGAGTGCAAGCCGAGTTCAAGAAGTTTGGAAAGTTGTTGAACAAAAGACACAACTTTAGAGGTACAATTCATCTTATCCTTCCTGCATTTATAGGATAATTGCATAAAAAGATAAGGAAAGCTTTGCCTTGACTTCTGACGATATACATAGAACCTGAAACAAGTTTTTTGGGGTTCATAAATATATAATATATTTTATTTAACTAATTGGAGCTGGGTTTGGCGGACGAGATGTGTAATTATAGAACCGAGTAATCCAGAATATTAGAAGTGCTTTATTTTGCAGGATGAATATTAAACATTAAAAATCAAATTGGTATATAAAACTACGTGTTTTGTAGGTTACTCTTAAAGTGTATGTTCGATATGTATGTGTATGTCAGAACAACATACATACGAGTGTATAATTGTATAAATATGTGATTAAGACATATGCATAGACATATGTGATGTGACACGTACGTATGTGATCACGACATATGTATAAGAAATATTTTATTATTTATATGCATGTGTCGGAATGACATATGAATAAATGTTTATTTGTGCACATATGCAATGAAGGCATATACATGATCTTGTGTATTATGATAAGTACATATGCAATTACGGCATATGCACGAGAATTATGTTGTGTGCATGTACTTAGGTTATATATTTTCGTTGCACTCATTTTTAAGAGTTGAATCCTTGTTTGATCTGTTCTCTTCACAAACTGGTTCCCAATGGGCTAATATATGCTTGCGCTTGCACTCAAGTGGGCCCTCTAGTGCTTAGTTTGGTTGGAGCATCGCCTTTAATCAAGCTCGTATCATTGGGAAAGTAGGGTAAACAGTAATATTCATGTGGTATATATGCTTGGGTGGTTTGTATATAACTGTTTGTCAATATGCAACGCGTGCGTATGCAATTGAAGCATATATATGAATGTTTATATTTGTATACCAGTGTGGCATATGTATGAATATTTGAGGTAATGTGTGCATATGCAAGTGTGACATATATATGAATGTGTGTTAAGATGGATATATATGCAATTGTGCATACATATAAATATTTGTTTGATGTGAGTTATATGTATGCAATTGTAGTATATGTACGAATGTTTGTTTAATGTAAGACATACATATATAATTGGCATACATATGAATACATGTTGATAAATGAAATGGTTTATATGGAAAGAGACGAAATGCATGGTGCATGCATTACAAATTTTAACTGCATTGGACTAATTGTATGCATTAGAAGGTAACTACGTAGGACAAGATGCATAGAGATGAGTGGATGTATACCTGTTATTGCATTATATTTGTTATGTTGTGAATTTAAGGGTATTGAACCCAAATGTTCTTTGCAAAGACAAAGTTTTGTCATTCATGTTTGACATTTGCGAATGTGGCAAATAATGGGTGATAAATGTGATGCATATGTATGCGATTACGATATACATATGAGAAATATGTTTGTGTGTGTGCCCAAGGTGTATATTTCTATTGCACTCATTTTCAGGAGTCGAGTCCTTGTCTGGCCTATTTTCTTCGTGAACTGGTTTCTAGTGAGCTAATATATGTTTGCGCTTGTGCTTGAGCAGACCTCCTAATACTTAGCTTGATTGAAGCATCACCATTGATAAGGCCTCGTATTATTCAAAAAATAGAATGAACGATGATATTCATGCAGTACATACAATTGAGATATGTGCTATGCAATTAAGGCATACACACGAATGCTTGTGTGTTGTGGTATGTATATATGCAGCTGAGGCATACCCATAAAAGTGATAAGTATTTTTACAAATGATTGCTTTGAATGTGAAGGTCTCGCTATTTATGTTGTTTTGTATAATGTACATTTTTTAATGTGAAAGTGACGGATGTTTACCCAAATGATTCCTTCGAATGCAGGGTTTTGCTATTCGAGTTAAAGATTTGTAAGTATGATAAATGATTTGTGATGTGTATGATGCATGTTTGAAAAGTATTAAATTGTAGGGTATTCACCTAAATGATTTTTCTTCGAATGCAAGATTTCGTTATTTGTGTTTTGATATTTGAAAGTATGGCAAATATGATTTGATGCATGAGATACATGATTGGATAGTACAAATCTTATGTGTATTGACCCAAGTGCAACTAATAATGATATGATGCTAAAGCATGTGCATTTACTTATGAAATGACATGCTTTGAAAAAAAAATCTTGAAAGATAAGAAAAGTTATACTAAAGGCGGTCAGGTTAAAGTCCTGCCATAGTGACCCTTAAAGGCGCTCAACTTAAAGTCTTGTCATAATCACACCGCAAAATGGGGTATCGAGCAAGTGGGTTAATTGTGAATCTATGTGTACTATTGAGGTCAGGTTAAAGTACTGTCATAGTGACGTTAAATGTGGTTAGGTTAAAGTTATATTATGGTGATACTAAATGCAGTTAGGTTAAAGTTATAGCGTAGTCACACTAAATGTGGTCAGGTTAAAGTTATGTCATAGTGATGCTAAATATGGTTACGTTAAAGTCTTGTCATAGTCACACTCTAAAAAATGAGGTGACATTGGCTCATACTATTAAGGTCGAACAAGTGGGTCAAATGTGAACATACACAACACTGATCTCGTGGCAAATGAGTGAACATAGACGAATGTCATTTCCATCGAGTCAGATGCGAATCACCTCTTCCATCTCTTTTCTCTTTCCCCTTTTCATGAAACTCACTTTCTCTCTCCTCTCTTTCCCTTTTCACAAAATTCTCTCCTTCTCTCTTCTCTTTCCCTTTTCATGAAACTCTCTTTTTCCCTCCCTTTCCATGTTATTAGGTAATGCAAAAATAAATAAATGAAAAAAATAAAAAAAATGTGGTCATGCAAAAGGTAAGTCATGATTGCATGCTTGAATTCTGTTTATGCATAAATGTATATTGAATTCAGTGAGAATATTGATTGCATATTGAATTCAAGGTGAATATGACTGTGTTTTTGAATTTCATATGAGCGTAATTGTATGTTGAAATGAGTATTATTATGGTCACATTCTTAAATTCAAAGTTAGCATGAATGCATGAATGATTGAGATCAATTGCATAACTATATGTTTGATTAATTGTATATAAGAGTATGCACAAGCTACTTGAATACATGAGTTGTATAATATGCACACATTGAGGTATGCATGTGTCGTGTGCTATGACCTATGCATATGAATTTGTGTAAATTTTGTACATATCACACATAAAGGTATGCATGACTTGAGTGTTATGGCATCCGCATAAAATCTGTGTATTGCATTTTGAATTATCATAGGATGATTCATAATTACGTAAGTAGGTACATAACCTATTATGGTTTTAAAATCGTGTGGTTGACGTGCATGATCGAATAACAAGAAATTGATGTATATTGACTCATAAAATTTTGTGTATGTAAAATGCTTGCAAGCTAGTTGTATGTTTATTTGTTTAATTATGATACCTGCATAATTGTATGAATGAGATATGTGTGAGCATGATTGCATGCTTAAGTGAGATAAATGTTTAATTGTATGCGCAAATATATGTACATATGGTTATATATTTGAGTTATGTATGTGCATAAGAGTATGCATGAATTATATATTCTATTTACACATAAAGATATGCGTAAGTTGTATGTTTTATTTATGTATAGGTGTATGCATATGAATGGTTTACTTATGTATGCATAAATATATGCATTCATTGTATGTTTGATATACGTACAAAAATATACGTGAATGAGTTGCTTATGTACGCATCAAAGTATGTGTTCATTGTATGGTTGTTTGTTTGCTCACACCATAATAGGATGATGTAATGTTTACGTAGATTATACTGCAACCAGTGTATGTTATGTTGTTTGCTTGTTGAGACCTAGTAAGGGTCTGCAAAATTGTGTTGCGATATGATGTGTCTCACACTTTTTTTTTCACTTTTCTGCTCTGCGGGGATATGTCGATGGATGTTGAGGCACACAGTGACTGTTGTTTTGGATTGGACTATACTCTTCTGTTTTCTTTTGCATTTTTGTGTACAAACTCTAAAATTTCATTTATGATATAAATAAAATCATATTATGACATTTGAATTGTTAGAGATTGATTCTGACTATGTGATGTGCTTAAGCTTGGGGAAGATTTTGAATTGATTTGAAAAAGTCTTCAGTTGTTTTTTTTTGTAAATTTTTTCTTAAGTCGAAGCGGGGCGTTATAGGTTTTCTGGTGAAAGGGCAGATCCAAGCCAATAATCTATGAACTAGCCAGGTGGCCCTAACCATCTCTCTCTCTCTCTCTCTCTCTCTCTCTCTCTCTCTCTCTCTCTCTCTCTCTCTCTCTCTCTCTCTCTCCGCAGTTGTGGAGCCGATCAATGCTAAAAATCATCTCTCTCCCTGTGTTTTGTGGATGCCAAAAGCTCTCTCCTTCTCTCAGTCCCCATAGTAAACAGAGAGGGCCATCAAGTGCTTACTCCTCTGTCTCTGCTAAGACGCTAGATTCTGTCTCGATTCCACCCCTATTTTTTATTTTTAGTAGAGGTACCTTCTTTCAATTCCTTTTTCTTATTTGATGGTTACTTAATCTGATTTTTTTAAGGAAAATGACTTTATTGTATGGGTAATTTGACCTAATTATCTAAAAATCCTATAATTTTTTATATTCTTTCGATATCCAAAATCACAAATATCCAACATCGTTAAGACACTTTTACCTTTTGCAACTATGAATTAGGCCTTTTTTATAAAAATGTATCGTCCATCGAATATGTCCAATACCCACTTAAATCCAGAATCACAAGTTTTTATGCAAATTTGGACCTCACGAACTCACAAATTTATTTACAAAAATCTCGGTGAAATTAAAACAATCAAAATAACAAATATCCTATTCTTTCACATATATTTTATGAGATCGCAAAAATATATGTGTGAAACTCCACTTACCACTAAATTTGCAAATATCATAATTTTTCGCATATATTTCTCAAAATCGCAAAAATTTATGTGTGAAACTGCACTTAGCACTTACCACCAAATTAGCAAATATCTTTCTTATTCACATATATGATGCAATATCGCACAAATGTATAACATTGTTCTATTTTATGAAACCCCACTAATTTTGCAAATATCTTATTTGCATATACTACACGTTCTCGCATAATGTAATTTGTGAATGACTTAATATCACAAATATTGTATTTAACTATTTGCAACAACATGACACATATGTGATATTGCTTATTTGTTGCAAAATATTTTCTTGAATCATATATAAACCATTGTGGTCCCTAACCTGATTATTTTCACATAATCTAAGGTTTTTTTGTCTTTTGTCCCCAACCAGTAGTCTCGAACATGCTTCTCTTCATACAACTATTTTTGTCAAATATTCTTGGCAACTATTCATCATAGGCATTTTATCATTGTTGAACCATCAATAGCGTGTTTTTCGGTAAGCATAATGTGCCCTTTTCTTTAATAGCTGAATCAAATATTATTCCATTTTGTTTAACGACTGAAGCAAACACTGTTTTGTTTTGTTTAACGGTCGAATCAAACAGTGTTCCATTTTGTTTAATGACTAAATGAAACAATGTCCACTTTTATTTTTTTAATCCTTTTTTAAAAAAAAATATGCTTGTTTAATATTCCTTATATTGTTATTGTAGAAAAATTTGAATTTGTTTATTAATACAATATGGCCAATAAAAAGAAGAGGACCACACCCACATCATTTGAAATTTCTCAAGTACAACAACAAAAGCCAATAAACAACTATGAACTAAGTCATCCTGATAATTTAAAAGCACGACTTAGTGTGCATAAGTGGGTAGAAAGGGAGCCACATTCATTGCCAAAAATGTGGGTGTCCGACATTTTTCATAAAAAAATATACCAACAATAATCACATACAGTTGCGTTCAAGTAGTAAGTTGGATGCAAAACATGAATTGTCGTATAATGAATAGCTACAAGTTTTAAAGTGGCCCATATATAAGGCAGAATATGCAAAAAAAGTTGAGCAGTTTATAGGCACAATCTTGCTTCCCATTCTAGAAACATCTAAGGAAGGGGCGGGTAACCTATTAGCTGACTAGGTTGTTGCTAACCTTAATGTTCAAATAAATGAAGCTAGAGATGTGGCCACCTGTAGTGTCAGTGGTAAGAGGGTCGAGAAAGTACATAACCAAGGGGCTGAGGTTAATGTAGACCCTCCTCAAGAAGTAGAAGTGAGGGTCATGCGGTTGGGTCGGATGCGAACACTACTCAAGAGTCCGATGTTGCTCTTCATACACTGCTTTGACGAAGAGGTCGCAGCAAGGAAGAAGGTCTGATGCTCTTGGACATATAAAAAATCATTATAATTGATTGATTTCATTGATCAAATTGATCTATATATATATATATATATATATATATATATATATATATATATATATATATATATATATATTGCTACTATACATAAATGCAATTGATTAGTTTGTTATGTATACGTGTGCAATATGTAGAAATTCATTACAATTAACTGATGTCATTAATTACATTAATATATATATATATATTGCTACTATACATGAATGCAATTGATTAATTTGTCATGTATGCATGCAAAATTTAGAAATTCATTGCAATTGACTGATTATATATATATATTGCTACTATACATGAATGCAATTGATTAGTTTGTCATGTATGTATGCAAAATTTAGAAAATCATTGTAATTGATTGATTTCATTGATTAAATTGAGATATATATATTGCTACTATACAAGAATGAAATTGATTAGTTTGTCATGTATGTATGCAAAATTTAAAAATTTATTGCAATTAACTAATTTCATTGATTAAATTGAGATATATATCTATTGCTACTATACACGAATTCATTGAAATTGATTGATTTGAGTAAAATTAATTTGGATTGTAAAATTCTCAACCAATTGATTCAGAAGAGCCAATATCTTGCATGCACAGGTTCTACTAAAACCAATCACACCAATGGTTTTTAACGTTAACAGAGGAAGTAGAGTTGTTGGATCAAATGCATTTTTGCAAATTCTTAAAGATCATACCATGGAACATCAATCACCCCACCCCCTCTTTGAGGTCATTGTGCAGTTTGAAAATCCGGCAACCAACACATTCTAGTTCAAAGATCTTGAAATGACCATCATGTTGGAGGATATGGCACGAATAACCAGACTGAAGTGTCATGGAGATCTAGTTAGTGAACAATGGTGGAGAAATTTTAAGTAGTTGTGTGATATTTATTTGCAAGCAGATGATGATGTGTTCAAAGTTGATAAGATCATGTTTTCATGGCTTAGGAGCAATTATGACCCCAATAAGGCAAGAAGGATGAAGGCAAAACTATCTTGTGTTGGAGGGAATGGCGATAGTAGGATGGACAAGATGGTAAAAACATTTTTGCTATCTTCTTTGGCTTGTGCTTATTCATCGACACTAGTGAGAAGTCAGTCTATGCATCATATATTGAACTGTTGGAAAAACTGGAATACATCAATCAATACGCATAGGGAGTAGCCGCACTTGCATACCTATATGCAAGTTTGAGTAGCACGAGGAGCAGAAGAAAAAAATTTATCGAGATATTACTATTGTTGGAGGTATTTATTTCTTTATTGTACCTAAATTTTTTATTTATAGTTATTCCTATACTTAGATATTGTGTTTTGATACATATTGTGTATTAATTCTTGTTAATCATTGTTATGCAGGTTTAGATATGCAAGCACATATCCATTGAAAGGACACAGATACGTGACGTTGCCCATGAATTTATATGTTTGGCAATGTCTAGGGCAAACATAAGTATTGTTGTTGATATATCATATATTTTTTTAATAAATGCATGTCTGTAGGCTTAACCATAAATGAGATATAGGTAAATTGGTTCCCCTATGAAGGCGCATTGGAGGAGGAGAATGTTGATATAGTTGTGAGGGTGAAGGACATCGCGAGGAAGGACATTTGGATGCATAACATAAGTGAAGTTGAGCACCAAATGGCCAGTCGAGTCATTTGGCAGTTTGGGTTTGTTCAGCAACCAGCTAGTCGCCCTCGCGCAGTTAGCAAATTTTTATCGCATGCTACAAAGGATTGGATGAAGGATTACCCCACAGTATTTCTCTCTAAACTTCAAGACTGGTACGAGGGTGACAAAGACATCAGCTTGTCATCCATAGAGTGTGCCACCAATGATGGTTTTGTAACCGCCTAGCAGATTGCATGTTCTTCAACAACATAAAGGGCCTTTCAGGGAGGAAAAGAAAGTTGGAGAAAAACAACAAAAGATTGTAAGTGGATCAGAGGGAGAATTGACTCTTACACTTAAAGAAATCTATATGTTGAAGAATATGGTACATACTCAAGATGACATAATACATACTCATGCTAGCCTTCTGAAGAATGCAAATAAGGTCATCGACGAGCTACGATCGTGACAATCACAACACCCTCAATCGTAGGAATTCATTTGATTGTTTTTTTATTTATTTTTGTGTATATTTGAAGATCAACATTATAACTCATTGATGACTCATTGGTTTGTATATAATGTCATTTGAATATTTCTATGAATGAATTTTTATATAAAGTCATTTGTTTATTATTTATTTATATATAATGTCATTGATTAAATGTTTAAATGATTTGAATGTAAAACGGAAATCATTGTTGAATGTTTAAATGATTTGAATATAGAACTAAAACCACATTTGAATGTTTAAATTGAAACCATTGTTGAATGTTTAAACTGAATGCACTATTGAATGATTTGTATATAACATCATTCTTTATATGTTTATATGTTTATATGTTTTCAAATCATTTGAATATTTAAATGATCTGAATGTCTATTTGTTTACATTCACTTGCTATTTGGGTTGTTATATACGAAAATTCACAACTGGTTTATATATGATTCAAGAAATTCATAAAAAATAAGTTCACATATTTGTCATAATTTTGCAAATATTTAAGTATAATATCTGCAATTTCTAGAAATTCACAAATAACTTCATGTGAGAGCATTCAATATATGTAAAAAAGTAAGGTATTTATGAAATTAGTGGTAAGTGTTTTGCAAATATATTTATACGAAATATTAACATATATGTGAAAGAATAGGATATTTGTGATTTTGGTGGTTTCAATTTCACCAAAATTTTGCAAATAAATTTATGCGAGTTCATGAAGTCTAAATTCTCATAAAAAAACATGCAATTCTGGATTTAAGTGGGTGTTGGACATATTCGATGAACGGTATAATTTTATCATAAAAAACCTAAATTCATAGTTGTGAAGGGTAAAAGTATCCTAACGATGTCAAATATTTATGATTTTGGACATCAAAAGAATATAAAAAATTATAAGGTTTTTAGAGAATCAGGTCAAATTATTTGTACAGTACGATCATTTTTCATTTTTTTACCTCATCTGTTAGACAATCCAATTCAACAAATTTATTTACAAAGCAAACAAAATAATTAATTTGCATGTTTGTTATTTAATTTTAGTAAATATTCAAATGTATGATATTCATGTATAAATATAATATATGATATTAGATTTTTATGTTGAATTTAGCCAAATAGGAATCATACTTGGTAAAAATTTGTTCTTTTTTAATCTTAATAACTAGTTTAGGATGTTAGATTATTTAATCTTTGTAGAATGAATTTATAATTCATATGTTTATCATTGAATTTTATTAAATTTAATAAAAACCTTGACTGGCCTGAGTCACCGAGTTGATCAGTCTGAGTTATCGAGTTGACTGCAGTCGATCTGCCAACCATGCTTATAAGTATAAAACCGCTAGGTCCTCTTCTATTGAATTCTGGGAAAGTCTTTCCATCACTTTGGTCTTGCTGGTTGGGCATAAAACTTACGGATGCAAATGGGTAGATTCGAGATGGAGGTTTTGCAATTTTTGGTTGTTTCTTCCGATGAGATCTGATTACCTTTGTGTTTAGCTGTTGTTCTGAATCTGACCAGTTTGCATCCCTAATCAAACTCGTGACGTCTCCTTCAATTTAAACGGTGTGAAGCCCTTTAAGGTTCCAGCTCATTTTTTCAAGCATAAATGCTGAACAAAACCAAAATTTCATATATATTGAATATCTTTGCTAAAAAAAAAGTTCGAAAGAGAACTCTTTATTGTAAATCCAAAAAACTACGTGCGTTATGCTGGAAATTTCCCATACTAAATATGGTATGTGTGAAGCAGGTTATATGTTCCCCCCAGAACACGCAGGTGCGTGTTCTTGGGTCTGAATGAGTGCCACGTATGTAAGCACGTGGGGCTCGTTTCCCTGTGTGTGTCTGCATCACTTAGCATCGAAGTTTGGTGCATTTGCAAAGACTTAAGTATCCTTTCCCACCATTAGCACCATGAAACGACATTTCGAGTAATGTACCAAAATGTCCTCCAGTCAGAAAATGGAAGATAACCTTTTGTTTTCGCCCTAAGCAGTAAACACCTCTGCTTAAAGAGTCTCAACCTCGAAATATGTCGCCCTCTCCATTTCGGATCACCCTTACACCTCCAGAGGAGCACCCTTTGCCGTCGTCTGCTGTCGTGGGAGCACTCTTTGTTGTCGTCTGTTGTCGGAGCACCTTTTACCATCGTCTGCTGCTGGACCACCTTTTACTGTCATCTGTTGTCGGGCCATCCTTTGTCGTGCAGCTGAGGATCTATTAGATATTAAATCAACAAGTGCAAATTCAAAAGTATACTGTGCAGCTGGTAGCTCCATGTTCTTCTGCAGAAGTTCTGACAACTCTATATTAGGGGTCAGATCTCACATATCCTTTGCAAGCAAACAAGCTCATTCGTAATGGTTGTACATACTCATCGAAGAGAAATAATTGAAGATCTTTACAAAGAATGGGTTGACTCTGCCAAAAAAAATGTGGTTGGAAGCATGACAAAGCATGATAAGGTGGTTGGAAGCATGATAAGGTATCACTCGTGAGGAGTGTAATAAATTGGAGTTTATTAACTTAGTATACAAACTTTGTAAACTTTGTTCAACATTCAATGTCATTCAGTTATTTATAATGATCTTCGAGTTATTATTTACCATGCCAATAAAACTAACGATTTATAGTATTAGCATGTTTTGAAGCAATTTATACGACAAATATAGTAATAATTGACACTATCAAACACATAATATCTATTTGCAATGATTCATACTTCAAATAATGTGCAGAAATTTTAATAGAAATCGCTAAATGAGCAACGATTTGAACACACAAATCGATGTACATTTCGCATAATATACTACCAATCGATACGACAATTCAGCATAATCGCTTATTCATATTACAAATCGATACGATAAACGTAAGCATAATAGCTTACAAATCGATATTAACAAACAAAACAATATCTCTCAAATCGATAGTATATTACTACAACCACAATTTACGTTATACTATTCTAATATTTTCTATACAAAGGCAAATCGTTGTGGCTGACATAGACGTCATTGTGTAAATCTCATAAATCGTCAGCCGGAATACAGGTCTCACAAGGCATATCAATTTTTGACAACGAGCGGGATGTGAAACGATGTTTATTTTATAAATGAATGACACATATTTTGGTAATAAAGCCAAATCGACATTATTTATGATTTATGACTTATGATTTATACATTTAAAGCAACAATGATTTATACATTTAACGCATTAGCGATTTATGATATATAAAGTCACCAAGATTTGTAAGTTTGCTAAATCGTATAATGAGGTTTACTATTGAAGCCCAAACGTTACAATGATATGTACTTATGAAGGGTGTGATTTCTACATCGATTTGTATCTCACAAATCGATATACATGTTACTACAACCGCAATTTGTATTATATTGCATATATTGAGTGAATGGACGATACCGGATGGGGTAGAGACCCTTGCTCGCATTTGTAACCAAGCATTCTTGTCAACAAGTCCCAACGTCTTACAAATGTCTTCAAGTTTCCAACTGTTGAAATGATAAAATCTACCTGGAATAACAAAACAACGCCTTAATGACACTCGCATCGATATACGTTCTTTAACAATAGCACGATGACATGGAAAGGTACTCACGATGCTTTAATGGCACTTGTTGAAATGTTTGTGCTTCATTGCTTTTTTTTATACTGTCAAACGAAAAATGAAAAAGAATAGAAGACTGTAAAAAGAGATGGCCGACAAATCCCCCTTTGATGCCCACCAATGATCGAACCAATTGTTCAATTTATAGTTATCTCTGCGAGGTAAGAACGAACCAGGAAAAGTTTTATATCTAACACAAGGCAAGAACGATAAGGCGACCATGTGTTGTAGCACAAGCTAAAAACAAAAGCAGAACATGCAAATCTATATAAGGGGAGCGTGAGGACATTTTCGTCCAACGCATATCTATCTTACAGGAGGACATTTTCGTCAAAAGCATATCTACCTTTTTTATATGTTATTTTATTATAAAGTCATCGTGGGTAACATTGGCATATGAATTATTGTGGGTCCCAAGACATTCCTTCATACACACATGAACACGCGAATTTGTGTTTCGGGGAGAACACACGACACCCGCCCTAGTGCGATGTGTCCCCTTTTTTAGAACTTTTCTTGGCTACCTATTGTAGCCCACCCTGTTTTCTTCTGCAATTTATTTAGCAAACCATGTAGGAGCTTCCTTGTGCATGGAAGGTCCAGCAATTTAGGTTCCTTGGTAGGGTCTGCTTCCTCTTTCTTTTGTTTTTCTTTTAATTGCGTGTGGACATTCATTTTCTCAATCAGCAAGCACCCCACCGGGGCGGGGGCGGGGGACAAGGTCTTCACCCCCGCCCTGTTTCAAAATCTGAACCTTCATCCCCGCACTGTGATGGATTTTAACCACCATCCCCGTTTCATGTCCTCCATCCCTGGTCCAAACGGGGTGAGGCGGGGCCCGTTTCCCCTCGGTCTATAGTCATTCCTTAAAGGATTGGGGATGGGCCGGGGTGGGGAAAGGCGGGGATTGAGACGGGGACGGGGCAGGGCGGGGGAAAGGGTAAGTTCATCCCCGCCTCGAGTGCGGGGATAGGTTTCAACCTTCATCCCCGCCTCCATCCCCGTTTCATGCCCTTCATCCCCGGTCCAAACGGGGCGAGGCGTGGCGGGGTCCCAGTATCCCCCGGTCCACTGCCATCCCTAAACCCCCCGCCCCCCCCCCCCCCCCCCCCCCCCCCCCCCCCCCCCCCCCCCTTTATCTGTTTGTTGTCAAGTTGATGCTTTAAATAATAGTCCGTTAGCATCTGGTGGCTCATCTTTGTTGGGTTTTTCTTCTGCTTTCTTGGGTTGGTTTTCTTGTTGGTGGCAATAGAGTTTGTAGGTATCTGTTTTTTTTTAATGAATTGAAGACCTTTCTTGCTGGATTCTCTGATTTTGGGGTGTCTTGTGAAAATCCTATTTTTGTTGGGTTTTCTCCGGGAACCAAGCGGGTGAATTTTGGGATTTTGTTAAGTGATGGCCCGTTTGGATTGAACTCTGTGCGCTTTCGGTGTTCCTTTTCTTTTGTTCATATTTTAGGTTGGAGTTGTAAAGGGTTTCAGGTTTTTTTTTTGTGAGTTGAAGATCCAACTGATCCAATTCGAACATCTTGGTTCTGCATTTTTTCCCCAAAATAATTGGCTTTTTGGGGTTTAACTTCTGAAGCAAAGCTGTACCATTTCGCGTTTTTGATGAATTGAATCAAAGGCGCGATCTGTCAAAACTCCTGCCATTTGGGTATCTTGTTTGCAGAAAGAATTGAGATAGATTTTCTGTATTCGTTTTTTAAAGAACTCTGATTTTCTAATGAAATAGCCAACTCGATGAGTTCATAAATTGCTGGTGTTCATCTATTGAAGCAGTTGTACAGTTTTTGGTTTTTTCCTTGGGAGTCCATCTTTTCTTTTTGTAAGAATCAAAAGATTTCACTGAAGTTGCTGTAAGATCTTAGGTACTTGGTTTCTAAAATCACTTGTTCTTTCCCTTGTATCATTCAGAGCCTTACTTCCTAGTCCCTTGAGTTTTGCTCCAAGATTGACCGCACAGTTGATTCGATTCTTGGCATCTCGGGTATTTCGTTGCAACAAAATGATAGTTTTCTGTGATTTCTGTGATTTCTGTGTTAGTTTTGGGAGTTCTTGAAAATATTCACCATAATTGCATTGTGGGTTATGTGGATATGCAAAGCCAGTGATAATTCAGAGAGAGTGGGATCGGGAAATACAGGATGACGCTGCCTGGTAGTTCAGGGATGTTGGATCCTCCTCCTCCAAGGGAAGTCATGTCAGTTTTTAGTAATCGTTATGTGCTTGGATTGACTCTTACTGCTGGTATAGGTGGTTTGTTATTTGGCTATGATACAGGTATTTCTCCAAGTATTTATTTTGGTCCTCCCATTAATGTGTTCTTTCTCCTTGTTATGTAATTTATGCTTTTGAGATTTTAAGATGCTTCAAGGGTTGCACTATATTTGGCATTGTAGAGAGCAAAACTTTTCCATGATCTTTGAGCTGACTAGTTTAAAAAGCAAATAATATAAATTGATATCAAAACATGCTTATTTGCTTGAGGGGTGTGAATGGACTGAAGCAGTTTCCAGTAATTCTCACATGAGGGCGACTATTAGTTTTACTTTTTCAATGAAGGGATAAGAGTTGAAAAAGAGGAGAAAATTTTAGACTTTTTTATTTTTATGCCTAAAGTTAAATAGAAAAAAAGATCTTTGCGTTTCACTATTGGTTGTGCATGCCGTGTAAAAAATTCATTAAATAAGTTAATGTTTCTTCTTCTTTTTCCTTGACATGAAATAGAAGTCTGGCAGACAAAATCCAATTTCCACTCATTATGGTTTCTTAGCCCATAAAGAGATCGATTTGGGAGACTAGGTTGGCTGGATCTCTTGATTTTAGTTGCTTGTCAGCTCCACTGGAAGGTTCAGTCCAAGTAAATGATAATAAATGTTTATCTCCTGAATTGAACCGTCTCTAGTGGCTCTAATAATTCATTGAGTTGTTTTTTATTTCTTAGCTTGAGGTAAATGGAGTTTGCACAAGTGTTGTCTGAGTTGCCAACCCGAACTAGTGTTAATACACTAGTTGAAATCCGATCTATTGTTCTTGTACAACAACAACAACAACAACGCCTTCATCCCAAACAATTGGGGTCGGCGATATGAACCAAAAAGAAAATCATTTTGGGTCCTCCACATGAATCCTTCTCCTCCAATCATTTCTATCCAATGTCATGTCCTCGGTGAGGTTCAAAGCATTCATATCCTTTCTTATCATCTCCATCCAAGTCTTCTTAAGCCTACCCCGACCTCTTTTAGCTAATAGATTTTCCCATTTCTCCATCCTTCTAACCAGAGCATCATTAGGCCTTCGCCGAATATGCCCAAACCATCGTAAACGATTCTCACTCATCTTATTTTCAATGGATGCAACGCCCACCTTCTTACGTATTTCCTCGTTCCGAATCTTATCTTTTAGTGTATTTTCACACATCCATTGAAGCATACGCATCTCAGTTACACTCATTTTTTGCAAGTGATGTCTCTTGGCAGCCCAACATTCCGTACCATATAGTAAAGTGGGTCTAATTGTCGTCCTATAAAATTTTTTCTTCAACCGCAATGGCATTCTACGATCGCACAACACTCCAGTTGCACTTTTCTATTTCATCCACCCAACCTTAATCCTATGATTTACATCACCATCAATTTCTCCATTCTTTTGAATGATAGATCCTAAATATTTGAAACAGTCATCCACCGCTATTTGTTGCTCACCAAGCTTCACTACACTCTCATCACTACTTCGTTGCTTACTAAACCGACATTTCATATATTTTGTCTTACTCTTACTCAACGTAAAACCTCTTGCTTCCAAAGTCTGTCTCCATAATTCTAACTTAGCATTAACCCCAGCTCTAGACTCATCAATCAAAACAATATCATCAGCAAACAACATACATCACGGCACATTTTCTTGAATTGATCTCGTAAGTTCATCTATCACTATAGCAAGAAGGAAAGGGCTTAATGTAGATCCTTGATATAACCCAACCGATATAGGAAAGTTGGTTGTCACCCCTCCATAAGTATGGACATTGGTTACTACTCCTTCGTACATATCTTTAATTATACTAATGTACTTGAGAGAGATATCTTTCTTCATCATTGTCCACCAGAGAACATCCCTAGTTACTCTATCGTATGCCTTCTCCAAATCAATAAAAACCATATGCAAATTTTTGTTCCCCTCTCTATATCTCTCAATAAGTTGTCTAAGAAGATGTATAGCTTCCATAGTTGATCTTCCAGGCATAAAACCAAATTGATTCTCCGATATCATGACCACCTTCCTCAACCTATACTCAATCACCCTCTCCCAAAGTTTCATAGTATGACTCATGAGTTTTATACCACGACAGTTTGCGCAATCTTGTATATCACCCTTATTCTTATAGAGAGGCACCAAAGTACTCTTCCTCCACTCATTATGCATCTTATTTGTCCGCCAAATCTTGTTAAAAAGATTTGTCAACCATACTAAACCTTTCTCCCACAAGCATTTCCAAGCCTCGATAGGTATACCATCCGGGCCAACTGCTTTTCTGGATTGCATTTTCTTCAAAGCCTCTGCAATTTCTTTCTTTTGAATCTTGCGCATGAAGTCACGATTCATTTCATGTAAAGGAATGGAGAAGTCGCCAAGATCCTGGGCATGCCTTCCATTAAACAGCTTATCAAAATAATCTTTCCATCTCTCCTTAATCTCCTCATCTTTAACTAAAACCCTTTGTGTTTCATCTTTGATACATCTATTGTTCTATTGTTCTAGGGCATGCCTTTCATCTATTGTTCTTGTAGAGATACAAATTATAGAATTACTATATTCTCGTTTCCATTTAGTCTTCATGCATAACTGATGTCTTACTGATTGCTGAAAAGTAAGTTTTGCTGGAACTAACTGACGTAGCTCTGTTTTTATTGATTATAAACGCATGAAAATAGTTCTTCAGAATTTCAATTTAGATAGCAGCTTATCATTTATCTGATCAAACGTACAAGTCATTTCTAACGTAGAAGAAAGCTATGGTGGAAATTTCACAACCAATTGGGGAGGATATCTTGAACATGTATTGAATGATGTACTCCTTTTTTCCCCTCTTCTTTTTTCTTTTTCAAGCTTGTGTTGACTGTCTTTCAAGGAGTTTGTATGTGTTCTTTCCATTGCCTCTTGAGACTTGATGCTATTCAAACATTTTTTTGCAGGTGTTATTTCTGGAGCCCTTCTTTACATCCGTGATGATTTTGAAGTGGTGAACAGGAGCACCTTTTTACAGGTTAAACTTGTGTTTCTCCTTTTTTTCCATTTTTCTTATGGTGATTGTGTATCAGTGAAGATGTTTTTGTTTCTGACTACCTTGTTTATGAACTTTTCAGGAAACAATTGTAAGCATGGTCTTGGTTGGTGCCTTCATCGGTTCAGCTATGGGGGGTTGGATAAATGATGTTCATGGGCGTAAAAAGGCTACCCTCCTGGCTGACATGGTCTTCATTGTTGGTGCAATATTCATGGCTGGTGCGCCAAATGCATATATTCTTATTTTCGGAAGGTTCCTTGTAGGCTTGGGTGTTGGCACTGCATCTGTTACTGCTCCTGTATATATTGCAGAAGCTTCTCCTGCTGAAATAAGGGGAGGGCTTGTCAGCATGAATGTGTTGATGATTACTGGTGGACAATTTCTTTCCTACATTGTGAATCTTGCATTTACTGAGGTTGGAGACCAATACATGATTGTCTTTCATTTTTTTTCGTCATTAGCATAAGACAAGAATCTTTCACTAAGTAATCACTTTCACTTTTTTTTAGTCATCAACAAAGAGAACAGTTTGGTGCTGTTGTTAGAGTTTCATCATAGCATGCGTACTTGTATCTAGTCTGAGGATTTTTGTTTGTTTTGTATTCAACTTCTCTTTTTCCTTCTTGTTGAATTAACCATCTTTTTGTATGTTATTATAAGTGGTCTGTAAGGTTTAATTGAGGCCTTAAATGTTTTGCAAGTTTGAATATGTTGTTTTCTCCACTGCATTATTTGAAAGCCCTTTCTTTTGAATTCTGCATTAGATTTTCACTATGTTAGCTCTCCATCTCCTTAACTTTGCTGGATTGTTTCTATCTTTGTATTTTCTATTGTCCATGGATGGCCGCGACAACTTGTCTTGAAAGAACCACCCAGTTTACTACTGAGCTACTTTGTAAGGTTGACTTAAGTGAGAATGAGTAGAATAAAAAAGGATGTCTCCTACCTTGAAGTAACTTGCCACAGGAAAAAACAAATATGTGTCATGGTATTTTCTGTGCATTACATATTCTCTCATATGGTTTCCGCTTCTAACAGGTCCCTGGAACATGGCGCTGGATGCTTGGGGTCTCTGGTATTCCAGCTGTCCTGCAATTTTTTCTGATGCTCTTCTTGCCTGAGTCCCCACGCTGGCTTTTCCGTAAGGTAAAACCTTAAGCAAATTATAGTTGTTTGGTTGTCTTATATACCCATATCTTAGCCACTACAGTTGTGGATCATGGGTTCTCAGGCTCTTGGTGATTGTGATAAGATCATTTGGAACTAGACACTTGACAGCGGGGGTACTGGTTGCAAGTCATGGGTTGCAGGCCAAAACCGACCTTGGTAATGTGCCTCAAGTCATGTACACTCAGTAGAAATTTTCAGATGTTTGTGCCTGCAGGAATATCCATCTCTGCAGAGGGAGAGAGATAGGGACTATGTCACATGGATACGTCTGCGGATACAGGGATATGACCATTTTTATGAAATTTCCAGTATGACTTGGATATGAAGGGATATGGAACGGCAGCCAAATTGGAGTGTCCGTGTGACATAGGGTAGGGATCTCAGAATCTGGTTAGTCTTGGAGATACATTAGGCTACAAACTAGTGCATCACTATTCTGGTAGTTTGGACCATGTATGGATTAAAAGTTGCATAAGCATAGGCTTGTTCTTGTTTTAAATGGTTGCTTCATGTGCACAGGATAAGAAGGCAGAAGCTATCACTATACTTGGAAAGATATACAGCCCAGACCGCTTAGAGGAGGAGATAGATGTACTCTCTAATGCTTCAATGGATGCTTATCAACAAAAGAATAGTGTAAGATACTGGGAAGTTTTCATGTCAAAGGAGATCAGACTTGCACTTTTGGCTGGTGCAGGACTCCAGGTATGAATGCTGCCAACAAAACAAAAGTTTTATTTCTCTTTTTCAAGATTGTCTGCCACAGGAAGAGGAAAACAAAGCCAAAAAGCAAAAAGGGATAACCTGTATGCCGAGATGTTCTATGAGTGTTCTCTTATGACTTCCCAGACTGTTAAAATGTGATACCTTGCCTGAATTTAAAACCATAGTTAATGAATAATCGGAAATACTCTTGTTCCCCCTTTAGCAACCTTAGTGAAAGCCGCTTTTTACCTAGTTACATGTGCTTTGGGACACGTTTGGTTTTTCTCTCTCTGTACGGTATGACTAACACAATAATGTCCTTGGGCCTTATCTGATATTATCAGTTATATAGTTTCTAGATTACTTCACTTTTTCTATTTTAAAATATGACATAGTACGTGAAAGGAAAAGAACAAAGGGCATTTAGTGTTTATATCAGACCTAGGAAATGAACAAAGACAATTATTTTTTAACTGTTGTCTAATAAATTTGGTGTATCCTCTGGTTACCAGTTGTCAGATATCCCATTCATCAAATGGTTTATAATTTCTAGTACGACGTAATGATTCATTACAAAAGTTGTACCATACTATGGTTTGTAGTTGTTGCTGGTTATGGCGAGTTTCTTCTTTGGTAGTAGTGTTTATCATTTGCATTCCAAGCAAACTTTCCACTAGGAGCTTCCTACAGTTTATTAGGTCATTCAACAATAGAATGGAAAGTTATTCCATGTAAATAAGGACAGGGTAAAATAGTCTGGACTGTTCTCATTCCTATGCCATAGAATTCTTTAATAGCTCAACTGGTGCCAGAGAGAGCATAAAAGGGTTTGTCATCTTATTTTTTAATGAGAAAATTGTTAGGAATCGTTTTTTGCTTGGGAACATCTTAAATTTCTGTATCACTGAGGGGAGAAAAAAAGTTTCTAGTTAGCACAAGGGGGATTTCCACCTATCTACTCTCATTTTTGCTCATTTTTCTACAGTCTTTTCAGCAGTTCACTGGAATTAATACAGTGATGTACTACAGCCCTACCATCGTGAAGATGGCTGGTTTTAATTCTAATAGGCTGGCACTGTTTCTGTCAATGATAGTTGCTGGGATGAACGCGGCAGGAACAGTTCTTGGAATATATCTGATTGATCGCTCTGGAAGGCGAAAGTTGGTTCTTATTAGCTTAAGTGGTGTATTTGTATCACTTTGTCTGCTCTCGGGTGCATTCTTCTTGCAGTCATCTGGGGCATCCATTAATGTTACCTTGAGCAGTAGCAACAGTAGCGATGGGTGGTTTGCAATCATTGGTTTGGTTCTCTATATTGCTTTCTTTTCACCAGGAATGGGTCCAATTCCATGGGCTGTAAATTCAGAGATTTATCCATCAAGGTATCGAGGGATCTGTGGAGGAATATCAGCAACTGTGAACTGGATCTCCAACTTGATTGTCTCAGCAACCTTCTTATCGGTTGTTGCAGCAGTAGGGATGGCTGGAACATTTTTTATGCTTGCTGGAGTTGCAGTGCTTGCTCTCATTTTTGTGTTTGTTTTTGTGCCAGAGACTAAAGGCCTAAGTTTTGAGCAGGTGGAGAGGCTGTGGAAAGAAAAGGCAAACGATAGTTCTAGCCATCTGCAATGCCTTTTGGAAGCAGGTCAAGGGCCTAATACTTGAGGTTGCTCTCTTTTATTTGGTCATATAAGAAAATCCATCGACTGTATGCCAAACAGCAAACTAATTGAATGTATAAATTAAGAAAACGATTCCCTTCCCATGCTTGTGTGTGTGTGTTTATACACCTCTCTCTCTCTCTCTCTCTCTCTCTCTCTCTCTCTCAATATTTCCTGTTGGATCTATATTCAAAATCAATCCATTTGTACACTGCATGTAAGATACGTTTTAAATCCGTTTTAATTATTAAAAAAATCTAATTTTACAGACTTGATGTTACCATATAAAATTCAGATTTGGAACCAAATCTACTTCATTGGATTGATGTTCTCAGATTCAGACTTGGACTTGCTGCTTGAAAGATTGATCACAGAGAGACCTTTCACATAGAATACCATTGAGGTGCTTATCTGCTTCCTGCTTCTCTCGTTGCAAAAAAAGAGGGACCTTTCCTGCCAACCCAGAGAGAGAGAGAGATCTTTCCTCATGGATTTTTTGTAACTGAAAGAATTTCTACAGTAAACCTATCAAGTGACAATATAGCATATACAGCTGCCCGAGAGAATCACACTTACCACTAATCACCCATATTTAGCTACTTCAAGAAACTCAGTTACAGGGATAAAGGTCTTGTTCCGATCAAGATTAATCTTCCAATTTCTTGTTTGACTCAGATAAGACAACATCAAGTCATGCATGTGGTTCCCTAGTTATGGTTCACCCTGAGGCACCTAAGCAGAAAATTTGGCGTACGATGTGGTATTACTCCCTACTTGGTTAGGACAACGGGCAAATCCGTCTCTTTTAGGTAGTGATTTTCTTGCAATTTAACATAATTTAGTTAACAAAAAATGACTGTACTACCCCTAAGAATAATGGTATTTTACGCATCCACAAAATATCACAATATTCTTCACATGCCCACCCACCTGTTTTTAGCTGGATTTGTGATCATTTCTGACAATTTTACTCTATCTAAGACATAGAAGCAACTTTCACTTTAAACGATCTAGCGAAGGTTACGGTAGAATAGCGAAATTGCAATAAAATAGTGAAACTCCTAATCGTGAAGAGAACCAACAAAAACAAATGTTTTCTACTTCATTCTATTGAATATATATATATATATATATATATATTCTTTTTGGTTCAAGTGGGGTCGACTAGAGAGGACGCCCCTCTCTTTAATGCATTAACTCTCCTTCATATTCTAGTAGTTAATATATATACTAATGCATCCCTAAGTATATACTATGTACATATCTCATACATTATGAAATTTATCTTATGTATTAATTGTATTACTACTTTTACCTTATGTTACATCATAAATTTCTGGATCCATGTTAGATCCAGTCCTATGTACATCGATTCATACTCATATCTAAAAGTCATTTTGGATTTCGAACATTGGGATCCAGATCCAATTACCAAAATCTGACCCATACACTTCTACTATATATATATATATATATATATATATATATATATATATATTCCTACTTTCGAATCTCGGATTTAATTACCTATGCACTAGATCCAAGTACTGGATCCGTTTCTCAAAGATAGTGGATTTTAGATATTTTCGGTATTGGCTAAAGATTCAATTCCCAGTAGTTTTGAATTCGTGAAATTAAATTTTTTAAAATTCCTTATAAACCTTTAGTTGATATTAACCTTTCACAAATTATTTTCAAAATACTTAAAATTTGTCTAAAAAATTGTTGGTCTTACAGTTGGGACTCTGCTCTAGTACGAAGAAACAGATAAGGGTAAAGGTGTGGCTAAAAAGTTCTTGGAACAATCTGTCTTAGAAGAAGTCAAACATTTCAATGAGATTTTGAAAACTATAATGCTAGGTCTATAACAACAATTCTTAAAAAATGAAGCTAAATTGAAAAGCTTTAAACAAAGTCAAAAGCGTAAGGGCGTCGGATCATAAAATCGGCAGTGATTTCAGTTGCCAAGGAAACAAGTTTTAAACCCGATGAGATGAGAAGTGGATCCGCAACCTCAAAGAGGAACTAAAAAATGAGACTTGCCAAACGAAATGAGCCTCACAGTAGCTTGCCTGCACTCAAGACCATAAATGTGAGATTCAAGTCCAAAATGTTTCTGACCCAAAAAAAGTGATGGTGCTTGAGTCATCCACTGAAGTCATCCTTATAAAGGAGAATGAGGATGATCCCACCAAGATTCTAAAAAAAGAAATCCATATTGTGCTTGAATTAACCACTGGCTCTCTCATTCTGAAAGAAGAAAAGGTGTTTGAGAATCTTATTGAAGAGGAAGATCTTGAATATATTGATTCGATGAAATATTTTGATTTATCCAATCAGATAAACTGTCTAGATCATGTCATGAAGATTTCTCTAGAGGTCAAAATTCCTCATGCCTCGCTTGAGGAAGAATAAAGTTTGGTTGATGAGACAAATCAGGACGGCTCACAATTTTTCAAAAGAAGATGCAACATTATCATATTGAGGCTCATGTTAGTCATTAACCTTCTAATCTCAGCCTAGACTGGAGTAATCAAGATCCGCACATATTTAGCTCGAACCTTTGCTTCTAATGTTGAAAATAGTGAAGAAATCACCTGTAGTCTACACTATATTGAGCAAATCAATGCTGGGTCAATAGAGCCAAAAAGATCAACCAATATTTTAAAAAATGTAGATTGACATCATCTACCATATCATAGAGCCACGTTTGGAGCAACATCATAGCACAAGTCAAATTCTTATTCCCTTGAAAGATCAATGTCAAAAAAGAGGACAAAATCAGAATATAAGTCAAGAGAAAAATGTCATACACCTATCCTTACAACACCTGTAGTCGATCGTTGAGTTAGATCCAAGGCACACCATGTTCTTTACATCTGATCAGAGAGTCACAAGAGGTAAATATAACGCCCTAAAATTTTAACCCAAAAATATACTTTAAATCTCTGACAATTTTTTTTTTTAAAAAGTGAAAATATTCATTTTAGTTCCGGTTAGAATTTCGGGCGGATTACGGGTACTCAAACCCAACATAGGACTGAATCTATTTTTCATAACGGACATGAATCCAGATCCAAATAATTTATCAGTCCAATCAAAGATTCAAACTCTAAAATAGAAATAAAAAAATTCAATTTATGAACCAAATCAAACCATTCATCAATTAAATGAATTGTTGTAAACATTGAACTCTAAGGCCCGCAACAGCCTTAATAATCATAGACCATTTTTTTTCAAAATGAATTTTCAAGACTAAAATAGTTGGTTTCGGCACCTCCTATAGCATCCTTCCATCGCTCTATCTCATTCACTAATTACCTGAATGATTATGATATAAAGGTCAGACTCATCGATTCTTATTCGGAACATAATAATATTGCATGAATATACAGAACCAAGCATACATTTTTTCAAAACATGTATAATGCAACATAATAATCATAATAAATTGAAATGAACAACTTTAGCAATTAAGTTCATGCAGCATGTTATAGAACAAGAACATATCCATGATTAAGCATTTGAATCATTAAGGCATATTTTCAATACAAGTTTATCAAAAAATGAAGTTGCTCAAGTGTAAGGCCTTGTTTCTCTTGTTTATCCCTCATGCAAGTACTCGCTGGACGCAATGTCGAATCAAAGGAGACCACTTGGGGGCTTATTATACTATATATTTTAATGACCTTAGTGTCTCTACTGAAAAGGATCGATTGTGGGCAGTTCATGACCGAAAGAAATTCCAATAGTTGCAGCAACATAAACATGATGCATCCTAAACTTTTGCAGAAGACATGCATATACCCCCTAGGATAATAGTGGTAGTCTGGTCCCCCTAAGCTCCGAAGATTAGGGACCAAATGAGCTTTCTCTTTCGAAAACAATTATAATGGTTCAACAGAGTGTGTACCACCTACCACCTACCCTCTCTAAGGTAAGCCCGGACTAAATGGGTTATTGGGTTCTTTTTATTATATGCAAGCGTTTATTGTATTTCATCACATGTGTCTTTCATGGCCAAGCACCCCCTGCATCTACTCTGAGGTAACTTTCCAAAATTGTCTTTCTATTAAGAGCATCATACTACCCATTCGTGACAGTTGCATAGTTTATTAGCTCTTTTATATTGATAATTTATTCAGTATGCCCTTGGTACCTTTAAACCAATTAAGCATTTATACTCTTGCATCCGCTCTAGAGTATGTTTATGTGTGCATGTACGTTTTCTTAACTTTGTGCCTTATGACACCACATTAGTTTTTTTCAACCACGTGCTCATTCACGAGCATTCATGTGTGCATGAATGCTTTTCATGTCTTATAACACATTATCATCACATGCCACAACAAATTTGTGCACTTATGACACCACATCGGTTCTTTTTAAACCAATTGTTCATTCATGAACATTCGCATGTGCATGCATGCTTTTCATGACTTATTGCTCTTTAACATAACATCATGTTGCACATTGTAACACTATGTTTCATATCATAATATCACGCTACGCATTATCGCATTCCATATCATAACATCATGTTGCACCTTATCACATCATGTTGCACCTTATTACATCATGACAGAATTTAAAGCTTTACATTCAATTTTTTTTATAATAGATTGCATAAACATTATGCCCCAATGGCCCATATATTATACATTATTATGTCACTTGTTCAACTGGTTTACTTCTGTAACCATGTCATATTCATCTGGTTCACTTCTTGAACCATCTCATACATTCAAACACACAATCCCCTAACTCGGGTCTAGTAACACAGAATTTACCTGCTATTAGAAATTTTGTCATAAATCATACAGAATAATTTAGGCACTAGGATTTTAACAAAAGATCCTAAAATTTGTTACATGCATACAGGTAAAAATCAGATTTTAACTTATTACAGATCATGAATTAAAATTTTTGTAACACAAGTTATTTTTTGTTCACAGAACAGTCTTGTCCAATTTTGTCTCTCCAATGAAAAATCAGTGATAAATTATCCAAAAAGAATTAGATAATGGAATTTTTACTATGGTGACTTGTTGTGTCAAATTCAAGCTCACAAAAACCCAGAATTTAATTTGATTCCAGCAGAGAGATAAAAATCTCATAACATATATTATTTTTATTATTTGATAGAACGTGTTTCGGAAATTATAAATTATAAACTGTTTTCTGTGAATTTTTATTTTCAAACCATGAGGAATCAACTTTTAAGATTTTATTTGTGTTCTTCTATATCTGGACTAACATACCTTAAAATCTTAGCCACATATCCTAAATATTTTAAGAGAGATGATTTTTATAAAACATTTTGTATCCACAGACTCACTATGAGGATATAATTTTTATCCCGACTTGTAGAGGGCATATCTTTCAATCCATGACTCATCTAAGTCTGAGATTTGGTCGGAGATTATTTTTATATATATGAAACATCCCCACAAATTTTTAGGATTTATGAGTTCACGGCTTGAGAGAACTGAATTTATCATTTTGGTTGGTCGAATTAAAATACACATAACAAAATACAATTTTGTTAAGAATCAACCAAGAACATGATTTTTAATAAAACCATAAATAAAAATTATTCAAAGATTTTAAATCTATCAAGAATACATCATATTTATGCATACAAATATTTAATCGGACTGTAAATACATAAATACAATACATAACATGAATCTAACATCCAAGATTAGTCATTTCCAAGAGAGTATGTGTTTTCTCTAAAAAAATAATAAAATTGACTTTCGAAAAAGGATTTTGGGTTTTAAAACATTTATGCACAAAATCATATCAGTGCCTATGTGACTCTCGACTAATATACGTGTTGATATGCATCCGAAGATCACCACATGACATGCTTATGTATCTTAGCATTATACACATGTATAAAGTTATGGTGTACCTACCTCAAAATTATTGGACCTACGTATGATCTTTCTAAAACTATCTCATTTGATCAACTATGTCTTCTATGGCTATACCTTTAATGGAGATGCAGCTACACCAGACATCAATGGTGTTCTTCTCCAGATAGGGCATGAGGGAGGAAAAAGGAAGAAGGAGAGATAGAGAATAAGGAAAAGAGAAAGAGAGAGATAGGGGGCGTGTGATAGAGAGGGATGAGAATAGGAAGAAGGGGCATGTGGGAGGTAGGAAATAAGCTTCCCTTTAAATAACTTTCTCATGAGGTCTCTTAACCCAATAAGGAAACACCATGTAATCTTAGCTATTTTGAATTTTAATGAAATTAAAGATCAATTTATGAATCTCAGCTAATTAGGATTCCTAAACAATGTAAGAAACTTAGCTAATTAGGATTTCTAACGGCTTAAGGAAACAATTAAGATTTCTAATTAACTAAGAAGTCAACCTAGCTAATTATATAAGTAGGAGGTAATAGGAAAGTAGGTGGGGACGTCTCACCTAGGTTGAACTTTGACTTGAGTTCAAATCTTACCATGGACTCTTTATTCCTAAGAAGGCCCATATCCGATGCGCGTCCCACCCTATGGATCCTATTTTCAATATTCAAGGTCCATTTTAGGATCCAGATACTAAAATCTGCAAGTATCTAAATAAAAATCTAAATATTCGAATTAAAATATCTAGGTCCAAATTGAAATTCAAACAAAAATTATAATATGAATTTCATCTTTATTTCTCACAAATTATCGAAAAATATCAAGTGTTACATTCTTCTCTTTAAAAAAAAAAAATTGTCTTCAAAATTCGATACAAGGACTACTCGAAAAAATTGGGGTATTTCCCTTTTATACTAGCCTCAGGCTCCCATATGCATTCATTAATACCATGATATTGTCAATGCACCTTGACAAGAGGAATAGTTTTGGATCTCAATACATGTTTCCTTCTGTCAATAATCTCTACTGGCTTCTCTTCTATTGTCAGGTTTTCTCGAATATCTACGTTCTCATATTGAATAACGTGTGACAGATTATGAACATATTTTCTCAACATAAATACATGAAGAAAAACAATGTGAATTTGTATATATTGAGAAGGTAGTAGTACTACAAGCTATGCTACTTCGCCAATCCGTTCTACGATTTCAAAGGGACTGACAAATCTGTGACTCGATTTTTTCTTTTTCCCAAATCAAAATACTCTTGGTAGGAGATACCTTAACAAAAACAAAATCTCTCACAATAAAAATAAGTTGTCGACATTATTGGTCCTCATAACTCTTCTGCCGACTCTGAGTCATAAGCAGCCTATCATGTATTGTATGTATCTGCTCAGTATGGTATTGTAGTATAATTGGCATATTCACAGTTCACTCACCCACTTCATCCCAATACACAGACAATCGACAGAGTCTTCCGTATAAAGCTTTACAAGGAGTCATCTCAATGTTATGTAGGCAAATTCTACAAGTACTACATGCATATCGTAATTGCCATTTCAGACTAAAACACAGGCTCATAGCATGTCTTCTAGAGTCTGTATAGTTCTCTCTAACTAACCATGAGTTTGGGGATGAAAGGTCATACTAAATTGTAACTTCGTATCCAAGGCTTGCTTCAACTATCTGTTGAGTCCCGATATGATAAAACACCCAGGGGGTGAATTGGGTTTAAAACCTATTCACTTTTCACAAAAATAAATTATATAAAATTTAAAAGGACACTAAAATCACGATACACAATTTATAGATGTTTAGCCAATCCTAACTTACATCCTCTTATCAGCGAGCTCAATTCACTAAACCATTAGCTTAATGGTACTAGTTACCAATACAATCATGAAACACCAACGTGATCTTTTCTAACTCACAGTAGTTCAACCCTAGAGCTACCAATATAAGGAATGGTTGAAATAGATCACTCTTTATAGCATAAAACAAACAGAAAAAGTGCAGCTATGCCTATTCTACTCTACAAAATATGCTTTAATATGGTTTTAGAATGCAAAAACGAGAATCCTGGAAGGTTTTTCGGTTCTGACTCAAAACAAAAAAGTTACAGGCCTATGTCTCAACTTTTCAACAACTATACAAACGTAAGTTTTTAACGTTGGATTAGAGAGATATTGATCTAAGAACAGAGATTGTTCTACAAAAAATAGTCACATCTAAGAAAAAATTCGCATATATTTAAAAAGTCACATGTGCAAAGGGTAGATTTTGAACATAGAGAGAATAGTGAAAATTGTAGGGCATTTCAAGAAATGCATCATATTTACGGTACAATATGATCTTTTTCGTTTGCAAAACTATTCAATTTTTGCCGATCAGTAAGATTTTCACAAATATACTTCACGAGATTTCAGAACATATATGCAAATAAGTATTATATATGCAAATGAGTTGAAAATAGTTGGCAAAATTAGTTGTAAGAAGGCAAGTTGAAGACCACTGGTTAGGAAGAAAAGACAAAAAAAAACTAAATTATGCAAAAATAAGCAAGTTGGAGACTACAGCGAGTTTATCTATGATTCAAGAAATTCATAAAAAATAAAAAAATATTACATATTTGTCATAAATTTTCAAATATTTAAATACAATATTTGCAATATTTGAAGATTCACAAATAACTTCATGCGAAAGCATGCAATATATGCGAAAAAGTAAGCTATTTGCAAAATTAATGGTTGGTATTTCACACATAAATTTATGTGATTTTGTAAAGTATATGCAAAAAATAAGATATTTACAAATATATTTATGCAAAATATTGACGTATATAAAAAAAATAAGATATTTGCAATTTTGATAGTTTCAATTTCATCAAAAATCCGCAAATAAATTTATGCGAGTTCGTAAGGTCGTTCGTAAGGTCCGCATAAAAAATCTTACAATTATAGATTTAAGGAGTTAGACCAAGCCGGCGAACAATACAATTTTATCACAATAACACCTCAATTCACAATGGTTAAGGGTAAAAAAGTCTTAACGATGTCAAATATTTGCGATTTTAAATATCAAAAGAATATAAAAAAATGTAAAGTTTTTAAGGAATTGAGTCAAATTACACATACAATACGATCATTTTTCACATATTGCGCCGACAGTTGATGTGTTTGGCTTGCAAGCAACTAGTGTCCAAATCCTATTGTTTATAGCTTTAAAACAATGCATTTATTTTGCAAATGAGTCAACTTAGGCGTGACTTAACAGGTTTAAAATCTATATAGTTTTCAATTTTGAAAAATGCATTTTTTTCGTAAACCAGCTTAAGATTTAACATGGGCTTACCAACGGGGGGGGGGCTCTGCTTATGCACGTCACCTTGTGTTAGACATTGCAGGTTCAAATCCCAATGGTATCGTTGTATAACTGGTAGGGGTCTGCCTAACCCCAGTTTTGCCTTTAAAAATAAAAACAAAAGATTTAACTTGCCTCACCGTGAGCTTAAGTGTCACTCAAAGCTCATCACAAGAACGAGCTGAGCTTCAATACCCTTGTTTGGTTGGTTCAGCTCATTTACCAGCCCCTACTTCCACTTTTAAAATATGTATTTTTTTGGAGAATCAAGCCAGCTCAAACTTGGCTCATTTAGCTCGAGTTTATTCACCAGCACTGAAGGGCATCATCCAAAACACAACCAAGCACACGTCCAATTGTCTGAATTTCAATCAAAGCATGCCACTGCTGCATGTGAAACAAGCCAAGTATAGCAGCTTCAATCATGAAGTCTCTCAAATTTCACGCCTTGGCAAACTCAGTTGCTTCTCATACTATTTCAGCATAACAAGAATTCATCAGACAAAGGGTCTGATTTATCATGAATAGAGAATAGCAAAAACTGTTTAGCATCTACTCTCGGAAAACTTTCTTGCACTTACACTGCGGATTGGATTCTAAACGAGCACAGCTAGAATACATCAAATAGAATAATTACAGAAATTAACACACTCATATCCTTAATGGCTGGTGTCCGGTTCTTGTTTGTTTGAGGTTGGTATGCTTCAATTTCGCTTTCTTGGACGCAATTTCTTGAAATGGGTTTTCTGGACCAGCTATATGCTTGGACTTCCTTATCTTCTTCCTTTTGCCCTGATCATACTCCTCGTCCCTGAGATTTTTTAAAAATTAAAAAAGGAATATCCTACCTTTCTATTCAGACATCAAGCTGTTATGGATTACCAACTCTATAAACACTTACCATTCATCAAGCACGTAACCGATGCTGGTTAGTGGTTTACGCTGAAACCTCTCGACCTCAGAAGACTCTGTTGCATCCATATCATCCCAGCAAGCAACTGACATAATTGAGCAATAAATCAGGTCTCTCTCTCTCTCTCTCTCTCTCTCTCTCTCTCTCTCTCTCTCTCTCTCTCTCTTAGTTAAAATGATTAAAAGAAAAGATCAGTCACCATAAAATTCATTCAGTTACCCAGATTGGAAAAACAGCTACCATAGGACATCAACAATAGCATGTGACTCAGTTTGGTTTTGTGTTAAAAACTTTTTCTGTTCTACTGCTGTGACTTTTCGTCACTTGCAGGTTTTGTATGGTTTTGGTAAAAAACTTTTTATTCTGTTCCAAAAAAAAACTGACTACCAAGATCCAACTACGGAAACCGACTACCAAGAACCAACTACACACACCTCTTTGGGTCATGAACAATTGGGACAAGGCCAGATCCAGCGCGGTTCAGACCCAGATCCGGCTTTGAGGTACCAGAGTAGGGTCTAGGTCTGGGTCCAATAAGGATGGATTAGGGTGGTCTATGTCCAGGCCTTGTCCGGGTAGTTATAATTGGTTCTCAGGCTGAACTCAATTCTGGTATATACAGCCCATTTAGATCTGTAGGTCCAACCACATTATTTAAATGGACTTACTTTGGTTGGTCAAGACCTACTATCACTGGGTCAGTGTTGGATCCAGTCAAGATGGTGGAACCCCATCTTGCCCAGGTTCGACCCCTGGCATCAGCCCAGTGGGTGTTCTTTGCAGATTAAGGGTGCTAAGCAACCTCTTTTCCTAGGCAGGTTCCTCGTCATCAGAGAAAAAAGAAGAAAGACCCAGTGACAGGCCTCTAGTTAAGGATCAAAACTAACAATGAGAAATTGCAGTTATGAAACTGTTCCAGGTTTATGGGTGTGTGCCGATCTGAATGCCAATAACTAAACACTAAGTTTCTAGCGTACTGGTCAAGCTCAATAGGTTTTGAAGAAATATGTAAATCTTGAACACAAACATGAAGAAAGGAAAAAAGCCAACCTGTAACTGGCGATAAACCCCTTGAAAGCAAGTCCATGAACTTGTTCTGAACTGCTCCCATATGCTGTTCATTTGCCAATCTAACGCGAGTAAGATCTCCTGCCACTTTTGTTTCTGAAGGAACAGATACACCATTATTCCAATCATATCTCTCTCCATCAGCTCTCTTCTTTGAGCTTGCACTGCCATTAACACATGGTTTATGGTCCACCATATTGGCATAACCGTTCTCTTCATGTGCTGCAATAGGGCATGATTTACTTTGTGCATGCACTGGGTCTCTGACAACTTGTTCAATAATGGTATTTTGTCTCCTTGGTGTAAGATCATCTACAGAGACTTTTCCGATACTTTGCTTGTTCTGATTCCTGCGCTTGTGTTTATAATTTTTCCGCACTAATAAAGTTGTCAAAAACAATCTTCCACGGGAAACAGGAATCCTACAAAGATATTTTCCCTTCCTGCTTTGCTTTGGCATGGTTTTTTCTTGATCAAAGATGACTCGTCCTGTGATCTGCTTATTAAGAGTCGCCTCAATGCAACCATTTGTCACGGTCAGCTGTGTCTCAAAGGAAACTTGTGACTCACTTTGCTCTGTTACCGCACAACCATGTGTTATTAATCTGGAAGGAGAAGTAGATTGCTGTATTCCCACCCCACTGCCACCAATCTGGAAGGATAAAACATGTGCCACATTAAGTCATGCAGCAAACTCCCAACAGGATCTTTAAACATCTTCAATTGACATATACATAAAGCTTAGCCCAGTTCATGGTTGAAGAAAATGAAACCCACTCATATATTGGCATGCAAGAATATAGTGTTACCTGACTATCAGGCAAGGCATTATCCGAGGTGGATTTCCTAAAAGAATTAATATTTGATGCACTGCGATCATTTGGTGCAGTTGCCAACTTTTCATAATCCTGTTGGGAGATTGGTATTGCACCAGAATCATTACCAATCTGGATGAACAAGAGAGAATGGAATTAAAATAAACTATGCAGAGAACTTCCAATGTATATATATATAAGGGAGAGAGAGAAGGGGGGATGGTCCACCCTTATCCTCCCTTTCAAGATCTATGTTAAATATTTGGCAAATCTGACCGAATGGATGTGATCTCCATCGTTGAAAACATATGAAGACACTTGGATCAAAGTCTTTTGATGTGTAGGTAAGATTTTATAACAATGAAAATTTCAGAAATTTCAAAACCGTTGATTTTCAAACCTTGTAAAATCTTACGTACACATCAAAAAAACATATTTAACATACAGATCTTGAAGGGGAGGATAAGTGGTGGACCATCCCCTTATATATATATATATATATATATATATATATATATATATATATATATAGAGAGAGAGAGAGAGAGAGAGAGATGGGTCCATGCTAAATGGGTTTTTCTAATCTTCCAGTGTTTTTTTCGCAGTTCCAACCCCATAATGTGTTGGGCATTGTCAATTTACGAGGAATCCACACCTGGATCATGCGTTTTCGATGAAAAAAATGATATTTGGAGCCTCAAAATTTTACAAAGATTTTGAATCGTTGATGTTTTTATCATTATAAAAACCCACTCGTGTTGTAATTGAACACTTCAAGATCTGATCCCTATAAAATCAAGTACATAAATCACATCTGTACGGTCAGAATTTAAAAATAAAGCAGAAAAACTTGAAAAATTCATTTAGCATATTTCATTTAGCATGGACCCATATATATATATATATATGTGTGTGTGTGTGTGTGTGTGTGTGTGCTTCTATGGTGGTACGGTGGTACACACTTGATTTACAAAGATCTAAGCTCCAAGTACAAGATCTAACCTTTGGATCATGTTTAACATGTTCTATTTACTATTTGTATGTGTTAAAATTGACTGAAATATACTATATTATACCATTTGTAAACCACTTATTGTCATGAATTGTGAGCCGTTGATTTTCACTGTCTTATAAATTGAATCTTATGATGTATTAGATGTGATAAAATCTTATAATAAAGTAAATACACTGTTAAACACATATTACAGTTAGATTTACCACTGGATGGTTAGAGATGCAAACAAGAGAGTGTACTACAGTATGGTATCATGTTACAGAACCACCATATATTTTCCTATATATATAAAGAGAGAGAGTGTGTGTGTGTGTGCGTGTGTGAGGGAAACATGTTAAATGGGTTTTTTGGCCACTTTTTGTTTTATTTTTAAATTTTGATCATACAGATATGATCTGCATGCTCGATTTTATAGGGATCAACTCTTGGAGCGATTCCAATGCAAGGGTGGGCTTTTATAAGCTTTGAAAAATCAAGTCTAAAATATTTGTAAAATTTAGAGACTCCAAATTTCTTTTTTTCATTGAAAACACATGGTCCAAGCATCGATTCCTAGTAAATCAACCATGCCAAACACATCTATGGGGTCGGAATCACGAAAAAAGCTCCGGAAAAGCCAAAAGAAAACATTTAGCATGTTTCCCTCACTCTACACACACAAACCAAACTCCATAGTTGAAACTCGAAGAGGGAGGTCATTTTGACCAAATATGACTCCATGGATGCGTTCAGCATGGTCAAAATACTAGGAATTGACCCTTGGATCATAGTTTTCGACAGAAAAAGTACAAATTTTTGAGGGTTGAAATTCGGTACATTGTAGGCTGTTGATTTTTCAACCCCCTGGAAATTCCATCATACACGTCAGAAAAGCATGATCTAAGGGCCAGTTTCCAATAAACCATACATGTAGATCACAACTAAAGGGCTAGATGTGCCAAAAAATTTATTTTTCACTAGGAGTTTTGGAACCATGAGGGTAGTAAACTATATCGGGTGCTTCTGTTGTGGTACTGTACGACCATAACTTATGGCTGTACACCAGATTTGCTTTAACATGCGCTATTTTCAAGTGTTAAATTTGACTCTGACATGAAGGTTTAGTCCATTTAGAAACCATTCTTATCTTTATGAATTGCGAGCCATCCATTTTTTCCACCTCACAAATTGAATCTTGTATATTAGGCATGATAAAACCTTATAAAATAGTAAATAAACCATGTCAAATGTATCTGCATGGTTAGTTCCAATATTTGGTGACTAAATCCATGTAATCAAAGAGTGTTTCACCGTATGGTATCATGGTTCAGAACCACCACATATTTTTTGATGTGTATGCATGTATATGTATGGATGTAATGCTTCACAAATTTAGTGTCAGTATTTATGTGCCTATTTCAGGACATAATTGACATGCAAGAAAACAAAATTTTACCTGACCATGAACTAAGCCATTTTCTGTGGGCAGTTTCTTAGGAGATGGAACATGGGAAATATTGTGTTCATTTGGCAGAATTGCTGACTTTTCTAGATCCTTCTGTGACATTCCAGTTGTAGATGTATTAAGGCTCTTACCATTAATGAAAACAGATTTCGTAACATGCAACTCATTGCAACCATTGGACAGAACTACCAATTTTGCTAAAGTCTCTTGCTTTGAGATTCCGTTCTTAGATGTGTTAGCGCAACATCTGTTAACAATCACAGTTTTGGTATCATTCAGTGTTGCCTGAGCAGAGTCTCCTGAACTAACAGCGGCACCTAAACCAGCTTTTGTTGACTGAGTTGACTGTTGCAAACATCCTGAGGCCATTTTGACACCAATTTTCAAGTTTGGTAACTCCACCTGTTTGGAGTTGCTTAAAAGATCACCAATTGGATTGGAAGAACTCGTGTTATGGGCAAGTGTGACTTCCTTGGTCATGGGTACAGCAGATACTGAAGTACTGTTTTGTATTCCTGCATTATGATTCCAATTGCTTCCCACTGCTCTGTGGACAGAACTAGGCAATGTACCATTCTGTATAATGCCTTCGACCTGATTTTTCTTATTTGAAATTTCTAATGGTTTCTTCAAGGTAGAGCTTTTCCTATCAAGTGCATAGAACAACAAATAGGCCTTCTGCTCCATCACAGACTTCTCACTGACTTGACTAACCTGCAGTGCAGATCAAATGAATCAAAACTCCGGAAATAGAAAAGCCAATAAAAAGATTAAATTATTCCAAAACAACATTGAATATTTCAAGATGTTCTCATACGAGGAGACATAACATCTCAAAGTTATGAATTAATATGCCATGATTGGAAGTCCACAATATATATATAGGGCATACATAAAAGCCATGAACATTTGTTATTCTTTCATTTTGTTACATGTTCTTATACTATGTCCCATAAGACTTTATTAAATTAGATAATCATTCTTGCTTATTTCTTGCAACTTGATTAGCAAATATGGATAAGATGTGTACCCGGCTATCATCAAGTGCATGCCAAATTCCGCTTGAGGTACGAACGAAGCAGTAATAGTGACCAGAATGAGTACTCCAGCCAGCATGCACCAAAACTCCATAAAGAGAATACTTCAACTCTCCTTCCTTCGGATGGATGAAGACAAGTGTAGAAAGAATAAACCACAATAAGTGTCCAAGTTCGTCAAAAAACGAAGCATTGAAGAAATTAATACTCACATATGGGCCACTGACATAAGGTTTTAGATCCAACATAGTTCCAAACTCGACCTTCTTGTCTATTTTCTGTCCAGGCTCACCTGAACCAAATCTTTTCAAATGAATTGTAAGGACATATGGAGCCTTATGAATAGTAAGCTGTTTGAGAGCTTGAACTTTCTCTTTGCAGTGTGCACACTGGTATTGCCTTTCCCCCCCATCCAGCTGTTCCACAGCAGTAAAATGTGCAAGAGCCTTTGGAAGTGAATCTGCTTTTACTATTTGCAAGCTCAAATCTAAGAAGGGATCAAAAGTATTTGAACAATGGGAACATTGTGTGCATTTAACCTGTTCATTGTGCAAAAAAATGTAAGCAAGAATAAAATTGCTTATTGGAGATTTCAGGGCTCATGAGTTTCAGTCACCAATATTGGTACCTGACTCCTAAGTTTTCCACCAAAGATTTTGTGAACTAGGCTCTTTTCATAGGCACTAGGAAACTCACTCGACACTCCTGAAGGTAGGCAGCTCTTATGCATTGATTCCATCAAATTAACCATGTATTCATGGGCATCCTCCTGTCTAGAATTACGGAAATTGCAGGATATGCCTAATCATACAGTCAAGGAGCTTACACACAGAAAACATGCTTGCAAGAAAAAAAATACGTAAAAGGCTCGTGCATGTCATATTATGTTCCCTATCAAATGAAATTTTACTAAATCAGCATTTTGGATTGCAGGATTGAAAGTTCCTTTCACAAAATCAAACAATTCTACACAACACAAAGGAGACAGAAATGGCAAAACTTTAGCTACTGGTTAAAACAGACCATTTAGTGAAAGATGAGAACTGTGATAAGTAAACGCTGGTACTCATATGATATCCAAATATGAATACTGGCAGGAAATATATGAAACAAAGAGTTGTCATCTCTCCTGTTAATGTTCATAATGTCAGAATTTTCATGCTACAAGGACAAGAATTAACACATGTATGCCTAGGATTCTATCCCATGTGTGACCACATTCTCTGTTCAGTTGCTTTTCCCTTAGACCATTACATAATGCTTTCTTAATGCACAAAATCAAAGGCACGCCTGTGCATTAATTTCAACAAAAGCTAACAAACAGAATCAAATCAAGCTGCCAGAAAATGAAATTTGTTGCTAGTCTCACACAGGGTTACCGGAAGAGCTGTAGGACCCGGGGAAGCGTGATTCCCCAAAGCATATTTCGGAAGCGTGAAACGCGGTGCTTCCAAAACGTGCTGGGAAGTGCAAGATTAAAATGGGAAGCTCACTTCCCATTTAGGGGAAGCGTGCTTCCCCTTAAATGGAAAGAAGAAGAAGAAGAAAAAGAAAGAGGAGAAGGAAGAAGAAGAAAAAAAAAAGAGGAAGAGGAAGACGAAAGAGGAAGAAAAAGAAGTAGAAGAGAGAGAGAGAGCATACCGGACCTCCTTCTCCTTCTTCTTCCAATCTGCCCGAGAGAGAGAGGCGGTGGGGCTGGGTCCTCACTTGGCCCCTCCTTCGTCTTCTGGTTCTCCTTCGTGGAGAGAGAGAGAGATCGGGAAAGGGGTTATTTGTAACCCCTTCCCCTTTTATATATAAGGAGAGAGAGGAAAGAGTTTGGGTCTAGATCCAAACTCTCTCTCTCTCTCTCTCGATATATATATATATAGTACCCTCTGTGCCCATACCAAGTTGACATATTTTAGCCCTTAAAAATAAAAAATTTACCAAAAAATAAAAGAAATACCCCTTTTTCCTTTTTTTAATTTTTTTCTTTTTCTATTTTTTCTTATTTGTTCCCTTTTTCCTTTTTCCTGTTTCTTCCTTCCTGTTTTTCCTTCTTTTTCTTCTTCCTATTTTTTTCATTCTCTTTTCTTTTTCCTATTCTTCTTGTTTTTTCCTTCTTCATGTTTTTTTCTTCTTATTCCTGTTTCTTTCTATCTTCAGTTATATATATATATATATATATATATATATATATATATATATATATATATATATGTTTCAGTTATATTATATATATTCTGTGTTCATGTGTTTAATATATAATATAACTGAAACACAAGATTATCAGTTCTCTCTCTCTCTCTCTCTCTCTATATATATATATATATATATATTTCTGAGTGTGTGTAATTCATATATAATCTGTTTGACTGTTTCTGAGTTATATTTCTGGTTGATTGTTTCTGAGTTATATAATTTATATTTCTGGTTGATTGTTTCTGAGTTATATAACTTATATTTCCGGTTGCTTGTTTCTAAGTTATATAACTTATATTTCCGGTTGACTGTTTTTGAGTTATGTTTTTGAGTTATATAACAGAAATCTTATATTTTGGTAAATTAAAAATAATTACATTTTTGTTTCCCTTTTGATTCCTATTCACTTCCCACTCGAATTCTAGGTCACTTTCTTCTTCATTCCCCCTTTGAATCCTGGTTTGCTTCCTAGGTCGCTTCCGGTTCGCTTTCCTTCTAGCTTCCGAGACAATTCTCAGTTAGCTTCTAAGTCGTCCTGCGCTTTACGCTTCATAAAATTTTAGAAGTGCCTCGCTTTCCGCTTCCGCTGTCGCTTTCTTGACTGGCAACTCTGGTCTCACATAAGAATGCACACATGCATGCAGATATAGACATGCATACACCCTATGCATAACATATGATTAAGTAAAGATTTCACCTAAAAAATGAATGACAATTTTTGGGAAAAAAACTTTAAAGATTTTGAAGCTGCAATTACATTTGATTATCAAAGTTATGTGCTTCGACCACAAAGAAGATCTTATTAATTTATAGATGTGTGAAGGCCGTCATATAAAGAAAAGAAAGGGCAACTTGCTCCATTCTTTTAGGCTTTAAGCCAGGCCTCTCTAGCTGTCTCTCATTTATATTCTATAGTCCTGCCAGGCAACTACATGAATACTGAAAGTATTCAAATCAGTGACCAAAGATGAAATAAAAAACTAGAACAAACTTTGGAACATCCAGAAGGCATTTTAAGGGTAACATAAACATATGCAATACTAGATGCATTTGATAATGCAATGTGATTTAGGCATAGTTCATTACATGTGAAATGTAAGGACAAACATAGATGTAGAAGGTTCCTCCCTTGCAAAAAAAAATGAATGTGGCAAAGAATCTAAATGTATTAATATTCTGAAATACTACTTTGATAATTAACCAAGCCAAATAAAAGGATACTCCGCAAGTTCCGGACGAGATTCATGGGTGATAGAATTTTCCCAGATGATTGCAAAGCAGATCTAACATGGCTCTGAATTGCGCACATTGCACAAAATCCAGCAGTACGACCTTCACAAAACAATTCAGAAGATTAAGCAAAAAGGAACGCTTTGTCAAGTAGACAATATACAAACTTATTGACTCCTAGAACAGCACAAATTGACAATTATGCATAACCAAGAAGCCTGGTTTCAGAAAAGGAAGCAAAATTATATGTACATAATATACACAAACTCTATCTGTTCCAACTTCCCATGTAAGATGAAAAGTGTGAACCACTCAAAAAAAGAAAAAGAAAAATGAACAACAAGGATAAATCAAAAGACTTTCCCATAGAAAAGACAGCATCCCTTCAATCATTAAGTAAAACCATGAATTGCCTTCATTATAAACCACATTCCTTGCTAAAGTCAGTTGTAGGTAGTACTAGAGTGGGAGACCATGGTAAAGACCCAACATGCCATTAATATTTTCAATAACCACTAAGAAGTTGTGACAAGTGGCTTGTAAAGAAAGTCATAATATAGCAAAGAAATGCTGTATACAAATACCATTATTCCTATAAGTTAGGGAGACAGATAACTGTGAAACTGTAATTTTGTGTGCATTTGTGGGTGTGTGAGTGTGCAAGTGCATACAAATTTGTGTTTTAACATAAACAAAGGAAGCTTCATTCTAGTAACATTGAACCAAACATCTACAGTATCAACTATCTGCTAAGACGTGTATCTTTGCTGCAATGAAAATCACAAATCTCAACAGTTCACTTTCTCAATGGGTCTTTGAAAAGCAGATTGAAAAGGAAACAACATAAACATGGATGTACGCATTTCTTTAAGAAATAAGCTAAGGTACTGAAAAAAAATTGAAAGTAAATATCCTCCTCCAAATTGTTGATATATCAAGAAAATGTACCTTAGAGTTTCTAAAATTAAAAAATGTAGTAAATAGCAACTCTTAATGAATAATGGTATAAATAATGTAACAAGGAAGATTTGAAAATAAAAACAAATTTATTAAGCTTTATGTTAAGTTTTAACATTTGCCCGAAATGGTAATTCCTAAATGAAATACAACACAAAATGTGCAAGCAAAAGAAGGAGAAAATGAAGTACACACATTTAGATATGTGCTATAACTCTAACACTTGCAACAAATTGTGACCCTTGACTATCAGAAGAACCAAGAAAAGATGAAAAACCTGCAACATGATTTATGCTATAAAAAAAATACATATTGCTACAAACGGTATTCAAGTAAAAACCCTAAATTAGCAAAGAACAAAGAAAAATGAAATGGCCTATGAAGATATGAGCTATGTTTGAACATTTTGTTGGAACAAATTGATAACCCTGGACCAAAAAAGAAACACCAACAAGCAAGTAAAAAACCTCTTTTTCATTAAGAAAAAGGAAAAAAGAAACTAACACAAAAACACGGAACCATATGAAGATTTGTGCTTTCCGAAATTTGTAACAAATAATAACTCAAGAGCCAACAATACATGAAATAAACCAGCAACAAAGGATGCACAAAAAAAAATAAATCATGTGAGGACATGCTAAGTTTCATTATCTCCAACAAATGTTAACTCTTGGGTCAAATACATTAGAAGAAACTAGCAAAAGAAGACAGAGAATACTTGGGCACCCAGTTGAAATTTTCAACAACGTTAAAAGTTAAAAATTTTGTAACAAATGGTACCCCTTTACTAAAAATTTACAAATAATCAAGCATAAGAAGATAATCAAGTGAAACACACAACGATCATTCATGCTAAAAGTTTCACCATATCAAGTAACAGATTATTCTTGACCAAACAGAATACAAGTAGAAAAACGATTTAAAAAACGATACACCAAAATGTAGATTCGAACATATCCAATAAATTGTAAGCCTTAACTATTAACCAAAAACAATGCAGATAAACTAGAGAGGAACAAACTAGAATAATGAAACATCCAAACCACATATCTATCCGGGAAAAAAAAAAGAAAAAGGAAAGGAAATAAGAAAATCTCCAAAACAAGTCAGAAAACCGAAACAACCATATGAACGGTTGCACTAAATTTCAACGCTTGCAATAATCTGAAACAGGAAAATTAAAACTAGTGAAGAAAATTATAGAGATAATGAAACACTCACAGGAAGATTTGTGCTTTCCACTCTGCAAATACGCTGCCAACGGCTCTGTATAAGTCAGGCATTGAAGAACAGAATTGAGAAAGCAAGTGTTCCCAAGATTATTCAAACCAGCACCCTGTCAATAAAGAAAAAAAATCAACCCCACAAACGTAAACAAATAACAGAACACCAGGAAAATAGAGCAGCGACAAAAATTCGAAACAAAAAAGAGAAAAGAAAAAAAGACTCACTATTCTCTTAAACCCAATTCCTAAAGTGAGCTCGGGATCCAAACCGAGCTCATGAGCGTCTGCCCCCTCCGATTTCTTTGCCGGAGGAGCCGAACCAGTGGATTTTGAGGGGGGTTTCCGAGGGTTTAAGGTGGGGTTTAGCGTCTCCAACTTGAAATCCCCGCTCGGGAACGGATCGTCCGGCTTCCTGGCGGGATGGAAAGCGACTCTCCTCGGCAGGAGAAGATCTATAGAAGGTGGGGTAGCCCCATTCGCCGGTTTCCCCTTATAGGTGGCATCCGAATTCTCCTGATTCAGGGCGAATCCGGCCATCGTACCGCGAGATTCAGGGCTCGAATCGAAGATGGTATCTCCCCAAACCACTCGAAGGGCCAAGAACAGACTGCCAAAATCCCCACCTCGGGCAGAAACGGGAGGAAGAGGAGGCTCTTCCCGGCTGCCGCCTCTCTTCCCCTCCCCCTTTCGGCTCTCCCCTAAACCCTTCCCTCACAGCCAACAATAAGAGGAAGAGAGCCTACTAAGTCATGTGTGTAGGTAGGAACCTTATAGGGTCCGGGTTTGGTGATAAATAAAAAGACCCGGTTAAGACTCAGATTCGGACTCGAAGGTCCGATTAATATATGGATCCGGGTATAGTTTGTGAAATTTTATACCAAACCTGAGCCCAACCCGAGTTTCGATTAAGACCCACAAAGTAGTATTTGACCGGGTATGGCCCGAGTCTGGTACATGTAGTTCTTATCAGGTCTGGATATAGTTTCTCTTATGATGAGTCTGATTAGTCGTGGATCCGAACCCGATATCATACCAGAAAATCAGGGCCAGGTTCCACCTGGGTTGGATCCTTATGTATTCCATATCATATAACGCCGGAAAATGCGATATTTGCAAAAGATTGTCTATTCTGAACTAAGATATATTTATAGGGATATTAACAGGTGAATTTGTAGAAATTCTATATAGTATAGATCTCCTTTTATAGAGCCTTCCACAATCAACTTCTCAGACCGGCGATCCTATACCCAATATTTATTTGATGAGAACTTAACATCACATTCATGGTCCGAGAGTTGAGAGACCGAAAGCAAATTTAAATTTAATTTTGATATAAATCTAACTTTGGGAATAAAAAATATTATTTTTCAAAGTTTTCAACTCCTTTGATTTCAAGAGAAGCGCCATTTGAGGTTGAAACAAAAGAAGGTAAAACATTTTTTGTGTATTCGGAAAGTGCAAAAATATTTAGAGTCATATGAAAGGAGGCACCCGAATCTTTCTGTACATATTTTTTATAATTTTTGATATGTTAATATATGCTAACATGTTCATAAGGTACCAAGAAAGCCTAGTTTTTTCAAAATATCATGTCATTTTCCTTTGCCACGATTTTCCTGAGAATGAGATTCGTGACATTGGCTGATCCATGTAAGAATCATTGTAATGACAAGCATGATCTATGCATGCATGAATCCAATTTAAGCAAATCTAAGACAATTGGATTCCCTAACAGGTGTACCTGGGTTGGGTTCGGGTCAGGTCACGTAAGACCCGATTCCGAATAAGGTATAAAGTTAGACCCAAGCCAGGCCTTTTTTATTCGGGTTTAGGTCCAGGTCCCAATATAGCTAGAAAATATGGACCAATATGAGTTTCACACTACAACAAAGCAGTAGATTAGCGACGACCACATTCCGTCGCTAATTCGTCGCTAATCCGTCGCTAACATGGTTAGCGACGGATTAGCGACAACGAGGCGACAATATGCTTACGTCGCGAATATTTCGACGCTAACTGGCGACGGAATTATTCTGTCGCCAGGTCCGTCGCTAATTACGACGGAGTAACGAGCGCTATATTCCGTCGCCAATCTGCCGGTACTAAACGGCGACCACGGCTTGGCGACGAATTTACTTCCGTCGCTATGCCGTCGCTAGATTAATATGAATAGCGACGGATGGTTCCGTCGCTAATCCGTCGCAAACACGAAAAAAAATTAAAAAAAAATTATTTGAAAATTAAATACCGAGCAATTTCTATTTCCTGTACAATTTATATTTCCTGTAAATAAAAAACAAACCACACAAAAAATTTCATATAACAAGAATCTACAACAATTAATCGTTTCACCTTAAAATTAAGAAGTTTAATTATTTACAATTCAACAATTACAATTAGAAAACATAAAAAAAATAGAACTTCTTCAACACAGTCCTCTAATCATCGCCAAGATTTTGTGCGTCTTCTTGTTCATTGTCTTTATCTGTCCCTTCAGCTCCACTACGCTGATTATCGCTAGCAGCCTACACAAGAAAAGAACAGTCAGTATTGATAAACAAAATATAATGAAATAAATTACACACTATATGTGATTCTATCATGTGCTCATGTGTGATCTAAGACAATAAAAAAACTCTATATGTGATTCTATCATGCTCATATATGCTCTAAGGCAGACAAAAAGTTATATATATATATATATATATATATATATATATATATATATATATATATATATATATATATATATATATATATATATGATTCTATAATTCTCATATGTGTGCTAAGGCAGTCAAAAAATTGAATATGTGATTATAGCATATTCATATGTGTTCTAAGGCATCTAGAAAAACTCTATATGTGATTCTACCATGCTCAGATGTGCTTTAAGGCAGGCAAAAAACTATATATGTGATTCGATCATGCTCGTATGTGTGCTAAGGCAGTCAAAAAATTGAATATGTGAATATAGCATGCTCATATGTGCTCTAAGGCAGGCAAAGCAAAAAAAATTATATGTGATTCTATCATAAATGATATATAGCATGTTCATATGTGTTCTAAGGCAGTAAAAAAACTCTATATGTTATTATAGCATGCTCATATGTGTGCTAAGGCAGTCAAAAAACTGAATATGTGATTATAATATGCTCATATGTGTTCTTAGGCAGTCAAAAAACTGAATATGTGATTATAGCATGCTCATATGTGTTCTAATGCAATCAAAAAAACTTTATATGTGATTCTATCATGCTCATATGTGTTCTTAGGCAGGCAAAAAAACTTTATATGTGAATATAGCATGCTCATATGTGGTTTAATGCAATAAAAAAACTCTATATGTTATTATAGCATGCTCATATGTGCTCTAAGGCAGTCAAAAAACTGAATATGTGATTATAACATGCTCATATGTGTTCTTAGGCAGTCAAAAAACTGAATATGTGATTATAGCATGCTCATATGTGTTCTAATGCAGTCAAAAAAACTTTATATGTGATTCTATCATGCTCATATGTGCTCTAAGGCAGACAAAAAGTTATATATATATATATGATTCTATCATGCTCATATGTGTGCTAAGGCAGTCAAAAAATTGAATATGTGATTATAGCATGTTCGTATGTGTTCTAAGGCATCTAGAAAAACTCTATATGTGATTCTACCATGCTCAGATGTGCTTTAAGGCAGGCAAAAAACTATATATGTGATTCGATCATGCTCGTATGTGTGCTAAGGCAGTCAAAAAATTGAATATGTGATTATAGCATGCTCATATGTGCTCTAAGGCAGGCAAAGCAAAAAAATTTATATGTGATTCTATCATAAATGATATATAGCATGTTCATATGTGTTCTAAGGCAGTAAAAAAACTCTATATGTTATTATAGCATGCTCATATGTGTGCTAAGGCAGTCAAAAAACTGAATATGTGATTATAATATGCTAATATGTGTTCTTAGGCAGTCAAAAAACTGAATATGTGATTATATCATGCTCATATGTGTTCTAATGCAGTCAAAAAAACTTTATATGTGATTCTATCATGCTCATATGTGTTTTAGGCAGGCAAAAAAACTTTATATGTGATTATAGCATGCTCATATGTGCTCTAATGCAATAAAAAAACTCTATATGTTATTATAGCATGCTCATATGTGCTCTAAGGCAGTCAAAAAACTGAATATGTGATTATAACATGCTCATATGTGTTCTTAGGCAGGCAAAAAGTTATATATGTGATTCGATTATGCTCATATGTGTTCTAAGGTAGACAAAAAACTGAATATGTGATTATACCTGAGAGGGACCTGGAATCGAAGATCCCCTATCCTGAACAGCGGCCTTGATCTTATTTCGGAGAAAGGGGGCGACGGTGTATTGGAAGTAGTTATTCAGTGATTCATTAATGATCTGGCGTACATCATCATCGGAAAGAATAGTCGGCTGCTTGGAGCTTATGTCGGCGCAAGAAGTCGGTGAGCCGTAACTGGAAGAACCAATAACTGGTGAAGTATTCATATTACTCCCAAACCCGAACACGCGACCTTTTTTGGGTTCACCTGCTGCAGTCACCCATGCTGTAGGATCAAATGATGGATGCTGAGTAGCGGCATCGCCATATCGCTCTACCATCTGTTGCTCATATGCCTCCTACAAAATAATGTTTAAAGTATTCATTAATAATTAATGATAACATTATGATAACTTGCATATATATTGCAATGATTATTAATAGAATTAATACATACCGTTGTCGTTCTCACCTTCTCTGATACGAAGACTCCCGTGGTCTTCCGTTTATGTGTTTCTACAAATACATCCTTATATGGTACACTGCCTCCTTTTTCTGCTTCCTGCGAAGTTAAATGACAAAAGATTTAGTACACAAGTTTGCAACAATACTTATAAAATTAATATTATATATTGATGAGTTACCATTTTCTTTAGGTGGCTCCCAAATGTCTTAGATCCACCTGTGTGTAGATGGCCTTCGGGCATCTTCGATCAATTTTGTGCAGCCTTCGCAGAGCGATTTCTAAATGCATCTCCCGCCCACTTATCGCACATTTCATCCCAGTAATCTCTCTTGATAGTAATAGGACCATGGCCCTTCCACAGTAATGGATCATCTACTACGTCAGATGCTTTTTTTGCTGCAGTCTTCATAGTGTGCAGCATGTCTGCAAATCGATTGGCAGCCACCTTCTGCCACACCTTCCTTGCATCATTTTCTTCCACCGTAGTTGCGAAGCGATTCAAAGCCTACAAATATTTTCAGAAAGTTAGTAGACATTGCTTAAATAAATTAAATATGAAACACATTAACTATGAGGAACAACTGTATACCATGAATGAGGACCACAATCTGTCTAACACCTCCTTTGGGTACTCTTTCCATTGAGCAACTGGTCCTGGTAGATGTTGAAGAAGTGAATTACTAATCTCCTGTACTACTTCTTGTGGCTCAAACCTCGTGCTGCACATGAATTGTTACACAGTAAATATCAATATAAAATATTTAAAAGATATATAATAATTGAAAACAAAATACTTACGGTCGATTATCGATATACATTATTCGAATGAGTCTTCTTGTGCCAGCCTGAGAAGACCCTGTTTCCTGTGTTGGCTGTTGACTTGTGTGATCAACTGGTGTAGGCGGATCGTGTACAGGCGCAACATCATCTGTAAAAAAATACATTAGAAATTCTCAGAATGTGCATTTGAATTAATCAAGCATCCAATTAGTTATATGATATACCTATCACAGAAGCCCGTGAAGATGAAGGCTGAGCCTGGCTACTACTGGATGAGCGACCACTATAACCTCCACGAACAATATTCTAACAAATAACATATGTCATACAATACATTCAAATAATTCACATCAAGTATTACAATGCATTCAAGTCATTCACATCAAGCATTGCAATGCATTCAAATAATTCAAATCATTCACATCAAGTATTGCACTAATTCAAATCATTCGTTGCATAAATTATAATACATTCAGATAATTGAAATCATTCACATCAAGTATTACAATGCATTTGAATCATTCGTATCAAGTATTACAATACATTCAAATAAAATTTTTAATCATTCACACCAAGTATTGCAATACAACTCACATCAAGTATTACAATGCATTTAAATAGAGGTTTGTAGTATAAGATTTTGCTCACTAGCTTGAGAATTCTTCCTCGTCACTAGTTTGACTTTCTTCTTCTTCTTCTTCTTCTTCATTGTTTGCCCATCCACTTGGTACATCATTTGGATCACATTCCTCTATGAATGTTTCATCGGCCAATGGAGATATGACATGCATATCATGCGCAACATCGTGACCATAAGCGAAGTCATAGACATCATCAGATTGATAGTAATCACTGTCTTCAGCTAACTCATCTTCCTGTAACTGATCATACTCGGGGTATAGTTTGGATTTCACCTTGCAAACTGCCCACCATTCATTTCTATCTAACTTTTTTATACTTGAATATGAAGTATAATAAACTTGTTGAGCTTGCGAGGCTAATATGAATGGTTCATATGTTCCAAACCTGGATTTATGATTCACCTCCACAATGCCTGAAGCTTTGTCGAGTCTTGTTGCAGTTGGATCAAACCAATGACACTTGAATATCGTAACCCTGTTATTCATGCCTAAGTAAGTCAACTCCATTATTTCATCTATAACACCGTAGTAATCATGTTCATTTTCACCGTAGCTGCTACCGTTGACACACACGCCACTATTTATCGTTGATTTGTTTATACCGTAGTCTTTTGTATGGAATCAATAACCATTTACGATATACCCGTTGTAGCATTGCACAACTTTGGTCGGACCATTTTCTAAATCACATATTCCTTGATCTTTAACATCACCATGGCGAACCTACGCACAGACATAAACAATGATTGTGATCACGATCAATTAAGTAACTTAGTGTTGTTTATAAGTACAAAATTTATGTTAGCTTCTTTACCAACTGTTTCAACCACTCCACAAACTTAGTTTCACGTTCTTTTTGTACTTCTGCATCAGTGAAATGTGAAACTTCGCTTTGCAACTCCAGATCAAATCGTCTGCAAACCACAAATACTTATATTACCGAGCCATGTATCCACATATAGAACATAAAAGGATTTATAATTGAGTTGCATATACATATACTTACTCGATGTATGGGTCGATCGCTGAGCAATTAAAAAGAATATAGATGTGTGCTGCATCTTGCTCTCGATCTGTCAATAGCCTTGATCGGCAACTACCAAATGCATGCCCAAGTGGTTGAAATATCGACAGCTTGTCAGCTACAGTTACTTGTTCTCCATCATCGTTACGGGGCGGGCATGTGTAACGTGTTGGAATATGAGGTTTGAAGTATATAGATGAGAAATTTGAAATCTCTTCTAAAGTGTACGCCTCACAAATAGAGCCTTCTACTCTTGCTTTATTACGAACCTTTTTTTTTAGGTCGAACATGCATCTGACAAGAATATACATTTCAAATTTTAAATATCTGTCATTAAAGAGACAAATATAAAAAAACATATACCTTTCAAATGGGTACATCCATCGATATTGCAAAGGGCCACCAACCCTTAGTTCATATGGCAGATGTATGATCAAATGTTCCATAACATCGAAAAATGCTGGCGGAAATATCTTTTCTAACAGACAAATAGTGGTGATGACAAAGTCCTCGAGATTCTTTACATCTGATACAACGACCTCCGATGTGCACAATGTTCTGAAAAATCCGCTCAACTCAGACAATACCCCCCATATAAGTTTGTCTAACATATCATGGAATGCTAGGGGTATCAATCGTTGCATAAAGATATGACAATCATGGCTCTTCAACCCATATAACTGTCTATCGTCAATCTTCACAGCCCGAGCAATGTTAGAGACATATCCATATGGAAATCTCAGTTGTCTCAACCATTGACATACATGTTTTATTTGATCAGGTCCGAGCACGTACTTCGCCTTTGGTTTCAGTACTTTGTCATTATACTCTTTGAGTTCCAATTCTGGTCTTTTACATATTAATTTTAAATCCATACGGGCCTTCAGATTATCCTTCGTTTTTTCTTTAATATTCATTACTGTATTGAACACATTATCAAACACATTTTTCTCTATATGCATCACATCCAAATTATGTCGTATCAATAGGGTCGACCAATACGGTAGTTCCCAAAAAATAGATTTTTTCGTCCAATTGTGATCCTTCCCAAATCCACGGAAGGGTGTAAGACTGCGGGCATCTGTTAATACATCTGGAAAGTATCACAATCTTCTTAGAATCTCTATGCCGGACAATCTTGAGGATGGACCTTCCGTTTCAGTTGTGCCTGCTTTAAATGCATTCTTTTGACGTCGGAACGGATGATCACTGGGTAGAAATCGACGATGGCACTCAAACCAGCAAGGCTTCCTTCCAAGCCTCAATCTAAAAGCTTTGGAATCCTCCATGCAGTACGGACAAGCCAACCTCCCATGTGTGCTCCAACCAGATAACATACCATATGCAGGGAAGTCACTGATTGTCCATAGAACAACGACCTTCATGTTGAAATTTTGTTTTTTGTGGGCATCATACGTTGTAACACCGTCATCCCACAGTACTTTTAATTCATCAATCAATGGCCTTAGATATACATCAAGATTTTGGCCAGGTGAGGTCGGACCAGGGATCAACAGAGACAAGAAAAGATTTGGACGTTTCATACACAAGCTTGGTGGAAGGTTGTATGGAGTTACAAATACTGGCCAGCATGAGTATGGAGTTGATCTACCCCCAAATGGATTAAATCCATCTGTACATAGACCGAGTCTAACATTTCACACTTCCATTGCGAAGTTCTGATGAGTACGATCAAAGTGCTTCCAAGCTTCAGCGTCAACAGGATGCGTGATCTTGTTTTCATCGTGTCGAACTTTATTTGCATGTCATCTCATGTGTTTAGCTGTCCTTGAAGACATATACAATCGCTGCAATCTAGGAGTGATAGGAAAGTAGCGGAGCGACTTCTATGAAACTTCCTTTGATCTCGTGCTACCATTGCCTCTTGTCTTTGGCTTGAACCGAGGATGCCCACATGACGGGCATGATATGTCGTTTTCCTGCTCCTTGAAATACAACATGCAGTGATTTGGACAAACATCAATCTTTTTATAACCCATACCTAGAGCGTTGACCATAACTTTCGCACAATAGAAATTTTGTGGCAATTTCTCATCTTTAGGCAACATACTCTTCACAATCATGCACAAACGATCAAAACATGATTGACTCAAATTATACTCGGACTTCAAATTCATTAGTTGAAGAACTGCAGACAAGATAGTGTGACTCTCACAACCGTTCCAAAGTGGCTCATCAGCATCTCTAAGTAAATCATAAAATCTACTAGCTGCATCTTTTGGTGATTCTTCATCTATGGCAGTTGTTACATCACTAGAACTCATAGCAGAACCTAGTTCTGTTCCTGCGGCATCAAATATCAAATTCGTATATAGATTATCGTGCACCACATTCACCCGTGCATCAAAATCGTTTCTAAATTCTTCTCCATGAAACATCCAGTTCTGATAATCACTCACAAAACCCTTCCTGTATAGGTGATGTCTAACGCCATGAGGTTCTACAAATCGATTATTCTTACAAATCTTGCAGGGACACCGAATCCGACCTGTGAGATCTACTGTACTGACACTTGCCGTTGCAAATTCAATAAAACTGTCAACACCATCCATATATTCATGCGATAACTCATTGTCCACTATCCTACGGTACATCCATTCATGGTTTGCAGTCATTTTGTTGTATGATGTTACGAATAGTATCCTAACCAGTTAAAAGAGAACCATCAGAATGCTATGATAAAGAAAATATCAAATTTATCATGCAATATATGATGTCATACAATCACAAGAATTATGATGCATGCATTGATAACTTAATATTTTCATGTGCAAACTATTCATGACACGATACATTCATTTGAAGCATGCTTTCAGTATACAATTTCACATGGTAGAAATAATCAAATTGAAAGTAACTACATATAAGCATGGATACAATCACATCAAACATTGCAATACATCGAAATAATTCATATCAAACAAATCTCAAACATGTACCTGCAGCAAACACACTTCAATATCCCACTAACTACTACCATGCCTAGCATGGACTTCGTACTCCAAAAATAAGAACACTTCCATATTCATACATTAAAATCATGCTCAGCATGATCTCCGAACTCCAACAAAGCAGTCCTAGATATCAACAACTAAGTGAGTGTGTGAACAATAAAGTGTTACATTCAATAAATTAAATAACATATGATGCGCTTGCATCACTTACTCACCACGGGTATTTACCCGATTTGCATTGTTTTTGTCACTTACTTACCACGGGTGGCGGGGCACAAGCGAGTTCCGTTGAGAAATCTGCAAAAAAAAAAATGATGTTTTAAAATGAAGTCACCATGAAAAAAAACCCTTTCAAACTTAGGACAATAGGATCCTGCCAACTCATCCTTGGGCGGATATGGATCCACGAATATCATATTTGTAGGAATTGTGACTAAATTTGCTAATGGGCAGCACCGTCTGAAAAATGAGGTGTGGAGGGGCCCCGCTGAGCATTCAACGGGGCTCAGCTCTTGTGGAAGATTAGTTGAGGTGGCTCTGGCGATTGGAGGCACATGTAGGTGACTTCGATGAGGCTCCGACGGACATGGGAGAGGCTCAGGAGGCTGTGGATGGAGATGTGTGAGGGTTGAACTCGAGCGCAACGAAGGAGAGGGTGCAATGGGAAAGGGCTTTTCCTTGCCGGGGTCGACCCCCTCACGGGGTCAAGCACCTGCCGGGGTCGACCCCCTGCCGGACATGACAAGGGGTTGACCCCCTGCCGGACAAGGCAGGGGGTTGACCCCTGGCCGGACACGGCAGGGGGTCGACCCCCGGCCGGACACGGCAGGCGGTCGACCCCCTACCGGGGTCGACCCCCTGCCGGACATCAAAAGGGGTTGACCCCCGGCCAGACACGGCAGGGGGTCGACCCCCTACCGGACACGGCAGGGGGTTGACCCCCTGTTGGACACGGCAGAGGGTTGACCCCCTGCCGGACAAGGCAAGGAGTTGACCCCCGCCCGGACACGGCAGGCGGTCGACCCCCTACCAGGGTCGACCCCCTGCCGGACATCAAAAGGGGTTGACCCCCTGCCGGACATGGCGGGGGGTCGACCCCCCCCCCCCGGCCGGACACGGCAGGGGGTCAACCCCCTACCAGGGTTGACCCCCGACCGGACACGGCAGGGGGTCGACCCCCAATCCATTTAACGGTGGGGGCCCGGAAATATCTGCGGTTGCTCCGGGCGGCGGCGGCGGCAGCGGAAGGTTGATGGAGATCGACTTCCGGCGAACGGTGGAGGCCGGCAGAGAGGTCGACGGGATGGATAGGGTGGCAGGAGGGAGAGGGCGGCGGGCGGGAGCAGCAAAAAGAGAAAGGAAAAAGAGGGCTGAGATTAGGGGTAATGCGACATTTCACGACGAATTAATTCCATCGCTAAGCCATCGTAATTCAAAAAACGAAAAAGGCGACAGAAAATATTCCGTCGCCTAGGCCGTCGCTATTTTGCGACAGAATTTTAGCCGTCGCAATTCCGTCGCTAACTTCCGTATTTATTGCGACAAAATATTCTCTCCCACAATCCGTCGCTACGTAGCGACGGATTTTGCGAGGGAATATAATCTGTCGCTAGTTTCGTAAAATTCTCCAAATATAGCGACGTATTCATTTCTCTCGTTAATCCGTCGCTAAGTAGCGACAATATAACTCCGTCGCTAAATTCCGTCGCTAATCAACTATTTTTTTGTAGTGTCAGGAATGTATCAGATTGGGAATTTAATGAACCCAATTTTTAATTGTGTCTAAGAATTACAATCAAATACGGCCCATTTTGATTCAGGTTCGGATTATGGTATGATTGAAAAATATAGACCCATATGGGTTAGCAGGTTCAGGTATGATTAGTTTGGATATCAAATCGAGTCTCTGTATGATTCGTATCTAGACCTAGTTACTAGGGGTGTCAACGGGTTGGGTTTGGTTTGGACCCAGGTGGAACCAGACTTGGACCAGATCTTTTGGTATGGTATCGGGTCCAGATATGGGTCTAATTGGGTCTACTATAAGAGAAACCATACCCGGACCCGATAAGAACTGCATGAACCAGACCCCAACTATATCCGGTAAAATAATATCTTTTTCATTTTTACATTGAAAATTTGCAGGTCTTAATCAAAACTCGGGTCGGGCCTGGGTCTGGTATAAAATTTTCACAAAACTATACCTGGATCTATGTATTAATTGGACCTTCAAGTCCAGACCCACGTCTTAATCAGGTCTTCTTATTTGTCACTGTACCCCTATAGGGTTTGGTTCGTGTCGGGTCCGGGTAAACCCTACCCGTTGACACCCCTACTAGTTACCCCTAGTCAAAATTTAAACATGTAAATTAATAGACAACAATAAATTAAGAAATGGAATAAAATGGTCATAAAGTAGCACTTTGCTCCAGCAGTTACACTGCAGGTTGTAGGTTCTTTAGCAACCCTCTTAAACCCCAACAGAACTTTTTTTCAGAAAGAACACCATTGAAATTAAGTTAATCCACCATTTGGCTTATTGTTTTTTTTTTCAGTAAAGAAGTTATCATCAAAAAGGAAATAGGAAAAACCATGCTAAGCAAAATGGTTTGAACAGTCCTAATGGTGGTCAGATCTCAAGGGGTTCAGGTTCCGTTCAGTTCATGTAAGAATTGAATTTGGGTATATAATCAGCTCAGGTTTGAGTTGGTTCGGGTATGGAACGGGTTTAGGTATAGATTGAGTTTGGTTTCAGGCTTCATAGATCTCTTGCAATGTCATAGTGATACAACATTTATAGGGCTTGTTATGAGTGAAACGTTTTAATACTTTTATAATATTTCAATAAAACTATATTTTGTGTAAAATATCAAAAAATAATTTTGTTATTAATTAAGAATAAATTTTTTTGTTCCTTCTTATCCTATTTTTCAAAAAAAAAAAACTTGAACTCGCATGTTGAACTCAAGTTATGTGTCAAGTCGTACTTGTATCTTTGTGACATAAGTCTGTTGTCTAAAACGAAATGAACTTGATTAAGTTTGATATGATTCAAGGTGGATAGGTTTCTTGTCTAAAATTAGGTGAGAAATATGAAAATAAAAATTCTGTGTTTTCATTTATTCATGATTTAACTATAGTTTTACACATAGGCATTTAGATTTAAAGACAATTGACGCACTTTTGCTTTTGTATCATTCTTGTATTTTTTGTAAGCTATAATCTACCATTTGTTAAAGGTTAATTTCTAAAAAACATTAATAATACTTAGTTGCATTGGTACTAAATGTAACTTTAACATACCATGTATCGAGTAGATCAACGACAAATACCAGTATAAAACTCATCTCAAACAATACTAATGAGTGTACCAAATGTTTAAGACACTCATCCCAAATATTATAGGAAATGATGTTGTATCAGTTATATACTAATCTGTAATATAGCAGAGAAAAACTCAAATTGCAAGTTGTCTATTCCTTCCTAAGTTTTTATGAAAAGTACATGTTGAAGTATTACATAAGTTAGCATCAATTTTTTAAAAACATGAATCAATTTTTTTAAAAATTATAATTTATGTTAAAAGAATTCCTCTAAATTTCTAACATTGTATCAACATGTACTTAAAAAAAAGTTCTTGAAACATTTTGGATTCTCACATATTCATACAATGACTAATAAACAAATTGGTATCACATATTTTATGTCTTTAACAACTATGAAAGGCACTAATGCAAGTTTGGAAAACTAAAAAGGTTTTGGATAAAATAAATCTTGGATATAATTAGATAGACTTAATTTTGAAATAATTTTAGATAGAATCAAGTTTTTCCCAAAAACATAAAATTATAATTTATTGTGAGACTTTTGCGGAAAAATATCAATAAGATTTATGGACATTGAGGACGAGTCATGCCCAAACACCAAATACCATAAGCCATATGACATAAGAAATAGTCATTGTTAAGTCATGGGCCAATTAAATGTCAAAAATGTCATCCTCAAGATTTTTTGTCCAAAAGACCAATTAAATTAAAAGACCTCAACTTTCAAAAAAGCTAAAAATTTGGTCAATACGATATCATAGTCATGAGTTATGACCAAAACAAGGTGACTTGTTCAATAAAAATCTCATTTTTTAGATATGCTTAGCTTGAGTGAATTTAGCTTTCCAACACATCAAACTATATCTCAGTCTAACGATTAGATAAAAAGTTATAGCCAAAACAAGTTAACATGTCGGGTTTCTTTTAGCCAGATTCCTAATGACATCAGGAATTGTTGTTAGAAAACTAATAAAGACATTCCAATTGTCGTTAGCAGGTTTTGGATTGTCATTAGCAAGTTTTGGATTGTCATTAGCAAGTTTTGAATTGTTGTTAGTAGTTTTTTGGTGTGTCGTTAGGAGGATCCAAAAATGATGAATTGTTGTTAGCAAATCTCAATGTGTCGTTAGTATTTTGGAGTATCATTAGCACTTTCATAGTGTATAGCAACATGTGTCATTAACATGTATCATTAGCAACTTGTGACGTGAGTGGTTCATTTGGTTCTAATTCATGTGCCAATGGGAGATAAACCTCAGAAGCCTTTTTCCCCTATCTCTAAGACTCAAAACTCATATTTATTGAACTAGATTGCATCTTGGAGTTCTAGAATACATTTCTTGTCTATCTTCTTATCCTAGAAACTTTAGCCCCCAAGCAAGGTAACTCTGGCCAATTAGAAAGGCCTTCAAATCTCCAACCAATAGATTCTTACCATGTCAACCATGAGCATATCTAAATATTTGAACCTTAAATCTATGGGATTAGGATCCAAACCCATCAGAGAAACTATAAAGAGATGTCTTCCCTTCTATTCTAGCCATTTAGCATTTAAGTAAAGAAACTCTGTTGTACCTACCATCCAACCTAGCTTCATAGAAGCCAGCACCGAGACTCTGCTCACATGAGTCCAACTAGGTTGTGCTAACTCAATCCTAGTGTACGTCTAGATCCGTTGTCTCACCTAGCCTCTTATAGCCCACACTTAGCCGAAGTGTTGCTTGAGTTCCACCATGCTCATCATCTTCATAGGGAAAGACTACCTAAGCTCGAGGTGAAATTCAGTTTTTCTACACTTTTTATTATATTTATTTTATTATAAAAGTGTAGATTTTTCTAATAAACATCATATTTGTTGTGTTTTTGTGCTTTTCAAGGCATTGATGGTGCTCTACGCCATTAACCTCACATTTTTTTAGGATTCATGTATGAGGTACAACTACTCGAAAGTTAAGAGCTCAACATTGAAGATTTTAAACTCTTGGTGTGGTTGATCTATGCTCGATGGAGGGGAAAAGGTGCACAACTTAAATAGCAGACCCCACATCTCTTGTTTCTAATTTTTGAATCTTTTTTTATCCAAAACTCCTTTTTTTCTAAACCTCATCTTTTTTTATTTAAAAAATTTGGGGATTCATAGAATGATAATTACAGTGGGACTGTTCGCTTAGACATCGAAATCAACATCTTCGAGATCTTAACATTATGAGGTTAGTTTTACTATTTTTTTAAATATTTTTGGATATTGGATCTCCTTGAATCCAAAATTTAATTTTGTTTCATTTTTTATTTGACCTTGTCCCATTGGTAGAGCCATATTTCTCTATTTATAAGTGATATTACCATGTTGTAGGAGTCACTAGAAAATAGATAATCGACCTTACATTTCTCATTTTTGATGTGGATTCAGATTTTGTATCTAAAGCCTTCAAAAATGCATAAAAATCAAGAAAACATTAGAAAGCTTAAATCCAAGTCTGAAACTCCTCTATTTTATCACAACTGAAAACTCTTCTAGGGTCAGGGTTAGTGGTTGTCAGACAACTTGTCTTTTAGAAGCCATATCTCTCTAATTGTGCATCAGATCATGTTGATTTTGATAGTGTTGGAAAGTTGACTTCCTGTTATTTTTTAGTTATTTTTATTATTTTCCCGATTTCTATTGTTGGTGCCTAAACAATATCCTAGATTAGATAGAATAAGTGTCCCAGTATCTATTTTTCTCTTACTTTAGGCTTGTCATTACGATTATTTCTCAGCACTTGCCTGTCATTTTTCAAGGAGTAAGGTGTCATTGGAAAGGTCTCTAAGCTTTTGTCTTTTTGGAGTTTTTCCAGATTCTATTGATTTCTAAGTCCAAAATCAGTGTCAAAGTATGGTACAAATCTTAGATTGTAAAAAATTTCCAATAACTCCCAAACTTTAGACTGAATCTTGCTTTTCAAGTACTAGAATTTCGTGATTCCACCACCCTTGAGTCTTTTATCATTCTAATATTATTATTTGGGTGTTATTGTGTTGTGTTTGGACCCAAGAAAATCCTTAGGTAAGGATTTCTTTTGGGATCCTGTTTCTGATCTTGTGATCTGCATTCCCATGAATCAGATCCCATTAAAAAACTGCTTATCATGAAAGTGGTTTTTTAGTTTTTGAAAACTTTTGGTTGAAAAAAAATATTTTTATATAAGTGTCTATTTTCCGCTTTCATAAGTAGAAACATTAGTTAGAATTGAGTGTTTACATAATTATTTTAGATTAGGAAATTTCATTAGAAACACTTATTGGAGAAAATCTTGTTATTTAGATTTCTTAGAAAAAAATTCAACAACTTCCAACAAAGTAGTCATTCGCTCTTTGTGGGACATTGTTTGCATTATTTTTTGTTCTCTTCTTATTTATCCTCATTTCTTAGGATTTTGATTATAGAGCCTGCATTTTTTTTTGCTTAGATTTTCAAATGGCTCTATCTTGTCTTATATTTTTAGATCTTCAGATACCCCACCTATACCAGAAGCCATCAATTTGGGTATATCGGTGGCAGTTTAAGGATTTTGAGTACTCAATCACACGTACTAGGAGCCATAGCTCAGGAATATAATGAAAGGTTTGGCAAGGTGCAAGCCCATACCTATTAGAACCATGTGAAGTAGTCTCACAATTTTGTGAAGCATAAGAGGCGATCCAAAAAAACTTATTTTTCAAAATTTAATTTGTGTTCATAGAACCCAAACCAATGGAAAAAATGGCATAATACAATTGTGGCTTACCTTGGAAAGCGTAGGTGGTACAAGCCTCAAGTGACATGTGAAAATATTTTTGAGAGCAATAGATTCTCATGGGTCTCCAATCATTCACAGGTTTTGAAGACTAGGGTAAGTGATCGCCCCAACTTCTACAGAAGTTTCAGGATGCATCCAAAGCAACATTTTAGTGGCCTTGGAGAGAATTCTTCCGATTACAAACCATTTTTCTTGGGATCCGTACACTAGTCATTTATGGTAATTAAAATACACATGACATAATAAACCCCCAAATGGTATCAGTTGTACGACGACTAGTGGCCTGCGAGTACTCGCAGAGTTAATAACTATCGAAATGAAAGCTCTAATATTTGAATAACTACTTGCAAAATGATAGACAATATCATTGTTATTAAATGCATGAATTGTTATTTGTATTAAATTCATGAGTGATTATTTGTATCATACTGAATACATGAGTTGTTATGTACTTTATATAGTTTGAATTTGAATTGCATAAGTAGAGTTAAATCATGAATTCCTTAATATATTTTGATATTTTAAGTTACTTAAAATTGATATTTACTTACTAGGTTATCACAAGTCTAACCCCGTGTTATGGGAAAATACAGGTTCAGGTATAGGACACCTTGCACGACAATGAATACTAGATGAGAGTGGCATCGAAGAATCAAGATTTTCAAGATCCCGGAAAGACTTTAGTCTTTTTTATTTTTCAATCTTAAATGTTTAATTGTCCAAATATTTGTAAAGGACTGTATATAATGCATGTTTGATTTAAATTATGCCTTGAATTATATTGTAGTTCTTACAATATAATGCACCCAAGGTTTTTAAACCGAAGTTTGAAATCGTTTTCTTTGTTTATTTTAAAAGAAAAAGAAATTTTTTAGTTTTTATTTATTTTTCAAAGATTAAAAATCTCGGGATGTTACACTTCTACTAAGAAGCTTGTACCAAAGATTAAACTGTCTAGTGTGTTCATGGCAAGACATGAACTTCAAGAAGCCTTAGAACTGACCATGAACTTAGGGATGTCCAACACCATATAAACTTTCACTCAGGAGTAGTCTTACCTTATGCCCCACACTATAGAATGAGTCCTACGAAGTATGAAGAACTTCATAGACAGGTAGAAGAATGTTTAGCGAAGGGACATGTGCGAGAAAGTCTTAACCCATATGTTGTCCCTGCCTTGTTGGTACCTAATAAAAATGGTACCTGGAGAATGTGTATTGATAGTCGAGCTATGAATAAGATCATTGTCAAGTATAGGTTTCCAATTCCTAGATTAGATAATCTCTTAGACCAATTGAAAGATTCTAAGATATTCTCCTAGTTAGATTTAAGAAGCAAATATCACCAAATTAGAGTTAGACCTGGGGATGAGTGAAAAACAACCTTTAAGACTAGTGATGGTCATTATGAGTGGCTTATGATGCCCTTTAAGTTATCAAATGACCCATCCACTTTTATGAGGATAATAAATCAATTTTTTAGACATTATATAGGAAAATTCTTGGTGGTGTACTTTGACGATATTCTTATCTATAGTTAGAGTGAACCTTAGCACCTACAACATTTGAGATTAGTCTTTGACATGCTTTGGAACAAACAATTTTATGTCTCTGCAAATAAGTGTGTGTTTTTCGTCACTGATGTCTTATTTTTAGGAGATGTGGTGTCGATTGCAAGGATTTCTGTTGACCCATCAAAGGTTGAGTCAATTAGAGATTGACCCGTGCCAAATTCTATCACTACGGTTAGGAGCTTCTATGAATTAGCTTCCTTCTATAGGAGGTTTATCCCATATTTTAGCAGTATTGCTGCCACTTTGACTGACTGCATAAAAGGTAAAACCTTTCAATGGAACCCTGAAGCCCAAAAGTCATTTGAGATTTTGAAATCCTATCTTTGTTCCACATCTATCTTTACTTTACCAAGTTTTAGACTTATTTTTTAGTTATTGTGTGATGCGTCTGGTGTGGGTATAAGAGTTGTGTTGAGTCAAGAAAGCAAACATATTGCCTACTTTAACAAAAAGTTGAATGAAGCCAAGCTCAAATATAGCACCTATGCCAAAGAATTTTATGTTATAGTTAGGACGCTAATGCATTGGCGACATTATCTAGTGCATAAAGAGTTCATCCTACATACTAACCATGAAGCATTAAAGTATATCAATGGTCAACATAAATAGAATGCACGTAGAGCCAAATGGGTTGAATATTTACAAGAATTCACCTTTGTCTTAAAACATAAGGCACGAAAAGATAATGCGGTAGCTGATGCACTAAGTAGAAAAAATATGTTACTTTCTATCATGAAATTATCAGTTTGGGGCTTTGAAGAATTTACTTCATTATATTTTAATGATAACTATTTTTTGAAATTAATGAGGTAAATAAAAATAATCACGATGAATTCTCTTTGGTTGATGGGTTTTTATTTAAAGAAAATTTGATTTGTATTCCGGATTGTTACCTTAGGCTTAGATTAATTTCAGAATTACATAATGAGGGGCATTTTGGTATGGACAAAACTATGCAATTAGTTTTCGCAACTTATTTTTGGCCCCATATGCGAAAAAATGTGAATAGGTTTGTAGAAAAGTGTCATACATGTCATATAGCAAAGAGTAATGTTATCAATGCAAGTTTGTATTTACCTTTACCTATTCCAGAAAAGCCCTGGCAAGACATAATCATGGATTTTGTTTTAGGACTACCTAAAACTTTGCATGGATTAGATTTCATTTTTGCTGTATTAAATATGTATTAAAAAATGACTAGATTCATACTCTGCAGAAAAACCATGGATGCATCTCATTTAGTGGAATTGTTTTTTAAGAAAATATATAAGTTGCATGGGATTCCTAAAACTATCACGTCAGATAGGGATGCTAAATTCGTAGGTCATTTTTTGGAGAAAACTATGGAAAAAGTTAGGCACTTCTTTGCATTTTAGTATTGTGTATCATCCTCAAACGGATGGTCAGACTGAAGTTGTTAATAGATCATTAGAAAATTTATTGTGCGCTTTAATAAATGACAAACCTAAGTCTTGGCCACACATTCTTGCACAAGCTAAATTTGCATTAAATAAGTATGTGAATCGATCAACTAGTTTTAGTCCATTTTCTGTTTTATATGGTTCTAACCCATTTTTTCCTATAGATTTAGCTCTTATTCCTGTGATTGGACCTGTTTTAAATTCTGTACAAGATCGTATTTCTTTTCTGAAAGATATTCATGAATTGGTACAACAAAAGCTACAATAGAGAGTTAATGTGAGTTTTTATAAAATGAAATATTTTTGAAAAGATTTTTAATTATAAAAACAACGTGAAAGCCAAACACCAAAAATAAAAACCGGCTCACACAAGTGGTGGAGTCTGGGTCGATCTCAAGGCATAGGGGATACTTTGTATTCAAACACGCAACTAAACTACGCTTTATTGCCAAAATTATAAAAGTATGAGAAAAAAATAACTACTTAACTATTACATCAAATGTTTACCCTACGCAGAGGGTTTAAAATGGTTTTATTACAAACCCAAAAATTGAATCAAATTCCTAATTCTAAAAGAAAAAAATGTCTTTTGTACTTGTGTCACGTGTCGGATGCATGCCACCACGTATCTCGCTCGCTTGCCTTCACTCCACGCTATCATGCGAAACACGAACACACAAGCAACGAAAAACAGAGACTACCACTATGCTAAAAATGTAAGATACACAAAAATATGCAAAAGTATGCAAAAATAAAAGATATGCAAAACTTAAAAATCAACAATACCTAAAATGCCTAAAATGCAATGCCGCAATGCCTAAAATGCAATGCCTAAAATGAAAAAAACTAAAATGCAATGCTTGTGAAAAAAATGCGACATGTGAAAACAAAAAGGAAATGTCGTGAAGTGCATTGAAACATTGTCGTGAATGTGTAAAATGAAATAGCCATGAAATAGGCTTTTAAAAACAAACAACCATGAAATTCAAAACATTTTTAACTATGAACTTGATGTTGCTGTGAAATGGAATTTACAAACAGCTGTGAAAAAACTTTACAACTTTAAAAATAGTTGTCGTGAGGACTTTTAAAAACAAGCTACTGTGAAAATGATTTTCACGGCTGAACATAGGATGTCTTTCATGGTGGGCTATCTGAGGGTGCCGGCGGATTCTAGCAACAGGCAATTCAGCAGAGAGAAACGATTCCAACAATCACTAGAATCAAATCTGGTAGACAAATGAGGATTCTGGCTGAAGAAAGGGGATTCCGACTGGATGTAGAAGTCGGACCCTGCCGTGAAGTGAAAAATGAATGAAGAGGTTGTCGTGAACAGGGACCAACCGTGAGGTGAAAAGAGGAACAACCATGAAACTCAAAATGATTTCATGACAGAGCATTTTCACGACAAGTCCAGATGAGGGATTCTAGCAAGCTTGATTTACGACTGATGATGAGGGGTTGCGGCAGGCATAAGAAGAATCCAACCACTGAAGCAAGTGAATTTGGTGGTTGCTCTGCCTTTGAACTGATTTCACGGCAGATGCAAATGTATGCAAGTAAAATCAAAACAACAAGTATGCAATGCGATACACGATGAAGCAGATGATGCGATGGAATGAGATGAACAAAAATGATGTGATGCAAATTAACTGAAATGTAAATTCAAAAGGAACAAAATGCACAAATCAAAGCAATGTAAACTAAATGAAAAATCAAAACTAAATGAAATGTAGATTAGAAACAACGTAAACTAGTTTTTTTTTTCAATTTTTTTTAATTTGATTCAATACTAATCTAAAACGAGAAACACAAGAGGTAAGAGATACTTACTGGATTTTGGAAGGGTTGAGAGGAGATTTGGTTCGGAAAAGAAGGTGGCCGCTCCTTTGCCGCTGCGTCACCCGTTGAAGAGAAATCCACCGACGAGAGAAGGATTGAGAGAAGAGGAGGAAGAAAGAAGGGGGAAGAAGCAATCGATGGAGAGGAGTTGAGAGAAGAGGGGCTAAGTTTGAGCAATGGAGGACCCCCTCTTCTTCCTCTATGTGAGGTTTTTAAAGAGAGGGGTTTGTTACTTTTTCTATTTTTACAAAATTCCAAAAAGAGCTTAAAAACAAAATATTTTCTAAAAAACTCTAAAAACTTACATTTTACCTAAACTATTTAAACTTTCTAAAAACTATTGCGCTAATTTATTTTTTCGAATCTAATTTGCTAAAAATCTAAATCCTAAAGAAAAATACGAATACTAATTTCTAAACAATCTAATTCACAAAATTAACTTGCAATTTATGCTTTTTTCGAATTTTATCTTTTTTGCATGTTTTCCCGAAACTAACGATAAATTTGGGATTTTAATGTGATTTCTTATTGGATCATGTATGAATTAATAGGAATTAAATGCTAAAATAAGTGCATGATCAAGAGTCGGTAAGTACAAATCTAGCTATGATAAGAAGCATCGATAGATAATTTTCAAAACTGGAGATCTTGTGTGGGTTACTTTAACAAAAGAAAGATTGTCGGATGATATGCATGGTAAGTTAGTGCCTAAGCGCATTGGTCCCTATGAAATTACTAATATTATAAACAATAATGCTTATAGGATGAAACTATCAACACATTTCAAGACTTCTGATGTGTTTAATGTCAAGCATTTGAAGCAATACCATGGCGGCGTGCTTGACGAAGATCCAGCTCCGTGGATGAAGCCATTCGATTTGCGGTGTCCTTCAGCAAATCACTATTTTGATTTGCAGTGTCTTTCAGTAAATCGCTATTTGATTTGCATTATCCTTCAGTAAATCGCTATTTCAATTTATAGTGTCTTTCAACAAATATCCATTCGATTTGCATTGTCCTTCAGCAAATCACCATCTCGATTTTCGGTCAGCAAATCGTTATTCGATTTGCGCAAATCACTATTCAAATCAGGATTGACTTGCCAGAGTGATTTCTCCCTAACCAAAGATGATCTCTCCGATCCATAAAAAATGGTATCTTCAAAATTGAATCTAGTTTATTCATGCCAATTTTTAGAAATTTCTATGGTCATTTCATGTCTAATTTTGGTAGAAAACCAGAACCCTATCATTTTGCATCATTTGAGTTGCACAAGTTTTAATTCATTTTGTCAGAGTCATATCTTCCCAATGGGAGATAATTTTTCAGATCTATAAAAAGTTTTTTTTTTCTTTTATATGTTTAGTTTATCCCTGTCAATTTTTTAAAATTTCTATATTCATTTATTATTTCAATTTTGCTAAAAATCGAGACTGGTTACAGAACATCAGGTTTTGTAACAAGTTTATTCCCAGAGATAGAATAGTGACTTTCCGAAGTCACCATTCCCAAACCAAATTTGATTTTCCATTTCTGTAAATTGAAGTAGTTTCTTGATTATGTTAAGCAACTTCTCCCACAAATTTGGGAGAAATTGAGTCAGTTTAGTCTTTAAAACATCCAAATCATAGAAACTTGTCTGCTAAAATTTAATCTCCTATTTCTAAAATTAATTCTCTAATATTTCAATCATATCTCAATATTCAGAAATGATTATGATGATTTGTAAAAAGAAAATGCTTTTCTGATGTGTTATGAATCCATGGATTCATTTTGAGCATGATTTGAGTTATTTTAGACCTTCATTCACCCAAAATACTCTGACAGGTTCTCTTGTAAATCTTGATTCTACAAATTCTTGTTTTAATTAGATAAAAAACTCTAATTCGGATTTTTCTCCAATCTTTTCTTAAAATTTTTAATTCTAGATTGTTCCTAAGGTTGTTAGGAGTCCCCATATCAATTTTCATAAATTTATATGGTCATTTGATCTTTCATTCATTGCATTTTTCAAAACTAGTTTTATAAAATGTAATGTTTTTGTTAAAATGAAGTTAAATTAGGCATTTTAACATTTTAAAATTTAATTTTCAAATATAATTCATATATCTCATAAATTAAAAATATTTCTCATCAACTTAGAATGCCTTATATTTATTTTAATAAGTTTTGGAGTTTATTTGCTTTTGATTTCAATAATTTTCAATATCTCTCTCATAAAAACTTAAATTTCAAAGTTTAATTCATTTTAAATTCAAAATTTAAAGCGAATTTATATATTTCAAAACTCAATTTCGAAAATTTAAAACTCCAAAACACATTTTCAAATGCTTTTGTAAAGTCATGCATCATTTGTATTTATTTTGTTTATTTTTTCTTTATTTTTTGGGGGCATAAAAGGCTAATTTTGATTATTTTCTTTAATTTTTCAATAATTGAAGGAAAATCCATAAAAACCTACATTTATTTCTAACAAGTTTTCTAATTTTTCAAGAATTTTCTATTTTGTTATTTCATCAATTTATGTATTAATTCAAGGGTTGTAATTGAACAATTAATGAGAATTTTATTTTATGCTTAGTTTATGAATGAATGAGCATATAGTTTAATTTCATTTTTTTATGATTAATCTGTTTTATTTTTATTTTTATTTCAATTACACTATGGTGAAACACGAATGACACGTGCACCACTTTAATAAAGGATAATAAAACTAAGTAACGTTCATATTTATGGCCATAGTTAGAATATGAATAATATTTAGAATTATTATTCTTTATTATTGACTTACACTCTTAGGTCATTTTAAAAAATCATCATATTTTAAAAATTGGTTCTTTTGCCTCCTTTATTAGAATTCAAATAAAGATTAATTTAAAGTATATTTATAGCCATAGTCATGAATATATTAAAAGTTAATCTTGATTAAATTTTATGAAGGCACAAAATTCTTTTTTTTATAAGATTTCAAATAATTCTCAATGAAATTTCTTCCAAAAAAAACTTTTTAATAAAATAATACATTTATCATTTAGGATAGAACAACATCATTTATTTTTTTTTCTAATTTTTGAAGTTTTTTTTTTCAAAATATTTTCCATTTTCCAAGTGATTTTTGAAATATTTTTCAAGATTATTTCAAAATATTTTCAAATAATTTTCAAGTTTATTTAAATTTATTTTCAATACATTTTTTATTTTAGATCAAAATATTTTCAAATCATTTTCAAGTTTATTTCAAATCATTTTCAAAGTTATTTTCAAAATATTTTTAAAGCATTTTTCAAGCTATTTTTGAAATTATTTCAAAACATTTTCCAAGATATTTTTGAAATTATTTCAAAATATTTTCTAAGATATTTTTGAAATTATTTCAAAGCATTTTCTAAGTTATTTTTGAAATTATTTCAAAGCATTTTCCAAGTTATTTTCAAAATAATTTCAAATCCAACTTTAATTTTAATTTCACTTTCAAAATGATTTCAATTTCTATTTCAATTTCAACTTCAATCTCAATTTCAACTTCAATCTCAATTTCAATTTCAAATTCAGATTTAATTTCATTCAATTTCAAAATCATCTCAAATCAATTTCAATGATTTTTCAAAATAATTTTTCAAAATAATTTTTCAAGTAATTCCCAAAATCAAAATTTTCAAATCATTTCAAGCCAAATTCAGGATATTTTCCAAACAATTTTCCAAAGTGTATTTTTAACTCAATTTCGAAATTACTTGGAAATTCAATTTTGAAGTATTTTTAAAGCATTTTCAAATCAAAATAATTTTCCAAAATTAACATTTTTTGAAAATTCAGAGCACAAGCATGATTCTTTGTGCATTTTAAGATTTAAAGTAATTTCTTAAGCAAATTTAAACAAAATAAAGGCATAAATTCGATCCTTGGTTCAATTACCCTTGGTAAAGGCGTCAGGAATGGTTGAACCGTGTACCGACGAGCGAGCCCCGTCTCCCAGTTTTCTCATATTTTCGAAAATGGAGGTGAGTTATTTTCAAAAAAATATTTTTCAAAAGATCAAGTGGACCTTGTGAGAGTTTTCTTCCTAAATAGAAGAAAATTTTTGCAATGATCACAGGAGGATAATGTAGAGCATACAGATGATCAGAGTATTGAAGACAAGTTGGATGCGAATCCAACTCTCTAGACCCGATCCGGGATACAATACCCTAGAAGATCCAATTTCCTTCAGGCCTATTCGGGTCTAAATGGATATAGGTAACTTTTTTTTTAGCACATCTTAATTTTTGAGAATTTTGTTTTTAGCTTCTTAGAAACTAGCTTGTGAAGCAATTCCATTTTTGCGAATATTGGAATCAATTCTATATTTTTCTTTTTTTTAGGTGCCAGATCTTACAAATCTGGATAGTTCAGGCATCCGGTAGAATTATTCTAGGGTACTAGAGGTAGGGGTGGCAATCATGTCAGGTTGGCAGGTCGACCCGATGGGTTGGCGGGCCAGCATACCTCAACCCGAACCTGACCCGTTTATTAAACGGGTCGGCTGTGGCAAACACGAACCTGGCCCATTTAATAAATGGGTAACCCGACACGACCCGCCAACCCATTTAATAAATGGGTTGGGTCGGGTAAACATGTTCTCAGGTTCGCGGGTCAGGTTGACGGGTTGACGGATCGACGGGTTGGCGGGTCGACGGGTCGGGTTGGCTGGTCGGCGGGTTGGCAGACGGGTTGGCGAGTTGACCCACCCGCCTAACCCGTTTATTAAACGGGTCAGCCGGGTTGGCGGGTTGGCATACCCCCAACCCGAACCCGACCCATTTAATAAACGGGTTAGGCGGGTCAACCCATTTATTAAACGGATTGACTTAAGACCAACCCGAACCCGCCTAAGAGGCGGGTTGGCGGGTCGTGTCAGGTTTTGCCACCCCTAACTAGAGGGTGTATGGGGTATTAGAATAGATTTTTATTTTTTTTAGCAATTTTATTTTGCTCTTAAATGGTTCGAGATCCATTTACACGAATTAGATCCAATTCATCTTAAATGGATCTATATTGGTGCCCCCATGGTTGGACCAATATGGACCCCATTAGATTTTGTTTGACCAAAGTCAAGAGGAGTGTAGCTTGATTCCTTATTGGTGCATGTGGAGGTGGACTGAAATTCTCTCTAAGCCCAAGTCACATCCTAGGTGGCCAATAGGAGGACACCTTCTTATTTGACCAACCAAAAGCAAAATAATTTAAATTTGGCCTTCTTATTAGCCACTAAGGAGGTGTCCTCCAACATGGCCAATGAGAGACCATGCTACCTCCTTCCTTCTTTAAATGAGCCCAAAAAATGCTAAGGGTTTTTTAGCTTTGCTGAAAAAAAAATGATTAAAGAAAAATGATGGTGGATCTTCCCTAGTCGTCTCCTACCTTGGGGCATTTTTGTTGAAGCTTGGCGCAAACCATAGATTTGGCTGGGCGCAAACCAAAGTTGCATGTGAACCGTTTGTGTGCCCTTAGTTGTTGTCAAAATCTGTACCAACCGTTGTAGCTAATTCCTTGGCCGTGGTGTTTTTTCCAAGTTAGAAGGAAGTAGCGTCATTGTTGTTCATGTTGTTCGTGTGTGAGTGAGTCTTAAAATTTTGCTGAAACCTTACCTTGTGACTTCTAATAGGGTTTGATTAAACTTGCCTCAGTATTAAACTAGTTTCTACATCTTGTTTGATCAAAGAGATTATCTTCTAAGCATTGGATATTGAATAGAAATTTCCTACTAGTTTGTTTGGTGCTTGTGGTTTGTTTATAATCTTACCATAGTCTAACCAGAGCTTGGGTAAGGTGGAAGAGATTTGACATTGAAGAATAAATATTTAGAAGTTTTTTTGTGTGCATGTTGAGTAGTAAACCCCTAATACTAAAATTTGGATTAAACTAAATTTATTGTTGAATCGTGTAACACCATTCGGTTCTGTGACTGCTTGTATTTTAGATACAATCATACTAATCGAAGCATAACTCTTAATTCACTTCATAAAAATTAGCATATGATAGCTTGTTGGAAAGATAACATCTGTGGCTACAACTTATATGTTTAACACATTTTCTGATTCATTCGTTTTGACAGTCACAACTGGTCTAAAAATAAGAAAACATTCATTTGGGTGTCTGTGAGGATTGTAATAGTCTAACTCTTTGTTTGGTTTGTAGTAGAGTCATCCAAACTCTGATTCAAGTGATTTTTCTTTCTTTGATTCGATAATTAAATTCTATACAACTTTCATGTTAATAAAATTTGCTAAATCAATCATCTGTATGGTTAAAAGTGTCTTGAAATAGACAAAATAGTCCCACTAGTGACTTATAGGAATGTACTAGTCGACCATCTTGCTCGGGTTATAACAGAGTTATACAACATCTAATTTGAGTGATTTCGTATTTTATGGTTTCAAAACTAAATTTTCTATAACTTTTGTCTTTGGGTCATTGACCGAATCTATAGGAAACCATCCCGTTTTGGTCTATCCATAGTGGACAATCCCAGTAGACCCACCTATGAATACCAGTTTAGCCTGTATCTCGACCATCAGTGGTCAGATTTTCGTGTTTTTGGGATCGTTAGAAAGAGTATTTTGTTGTCTACATAATCCATTTTGGTGTTGTCCTTTCATTTGAAGCACAACAGGGTCAAAACACCCCCGTATTGAAAACTGTCAGTTTTTCAAGTTATCCAGCTCAGCTTCTGTATGTCAGGATCTATTTGAATCTTGGATCATGGATCAACTCCTTGTCGGATCTACATAATCAAGATAGAACATCAGCGACCTGGCGGTATGATGCAAGAGATCGAGATTTCATAATGAAAATGGAAAGACATTACGATAGATTTTATCGTAAGATTACCTCGTTCTAGGAGACAACATGACTCAATATGAGTGATTGTGAATAGACTTACCAAGTTTGCTCACTTCCTGCCAATTAACACAAAGTACTCCATAAAAAAATTGGCAGAACTTTATGTTTGGGAGATCATTAGACTCCATGAAGTGTCAGTGTCAATTATCTCTGACCGCGACTCGAAGTTCACCTCTCACTTTTGGGAGCAGTTATAGAGAGCCCTCAGAACAAAATTAAAGTTCAATATGACATTCCATACTCAAACTGATGGAAAATCTGAGCGCACAATACAAACTCTCGAAGATATGTTGTGAGTCTGTATATTGGAATGAAAAGGGGATTGGAATTAACACCTAGCATTGGTGGAATTTGCCTATAATAATAACCATTAAACTAGCATTGAGATGGCACCGTACGAAGCCCTGTACGAAAGACCCTGTCAATCACCAATCCATTGGGGCGAAGTAGGTGAGTGAACGTTGGACTCACCTATTGTACTTCAGCACTACACTGAGCAGATGCATATGATTTGAGAAAAGCTACTTACCGCTCAAAGCCGACAGAAGAGCTACACAGATCAACAATGTAGGGAACTCACTTTTTCGGTTGGATATAAGGTTTTTGTCAAGATCTCTCCAACCAAAAGTGTTTTCCATTTTGGAAAGAAGGGGAACCTCAACCCCAGATTTGTTGGTCTCTTCGAGATTTTGAATAGGATTAGAGAGACAACTTACCTGATAGCATTGCCACCACAATATGCTCAAATACATAATATATTTCACGTGTCGATGCTTTGAAAATACATCCATGTCCCTTCCCACATTATTCAACATGAACATATCGACATGAGAGAAGACATGACTGTGGAAGAATGACCGGTAGAAATCATGGACCATAGGAAACAAGTGCTTAGATCTAAGGTCATCTGATTTGTTAAAGTGAGATGACAATATCATGGCATAGATGATTGCACTTGGTAACCTGAATCCAACATTGCGGGAGAAACATCCTAAGCTATTTGTGTAGTACTCATAACATAATTTCAAGGACAAAATTCTTTTAAGGAGGTAATGATGTAATACTCACAATTTTTCAGTGAAAATTCTGAATAAAATTAACTAGTATTATATGTAAAATTATCATATGAACCTAAAATGCGAAACAATTGGATTTCAATGAACCAATTATACTTATAACGTATGCACCCTCAAAGATATATGCTCAAACAGTTAGAGAGCCATGCCTCTCGCCCTGGATAAAATTAGGAGATTTCAAGGAGCCAAGTTGCTTCATCTCGTCGATACAAAGAAAATACTGTACTCATATTTTTTTGAGAAAAATATCGATGAAACCCCAAAAATACACGATACCCACAAAAATATCTGGTGGGTCCCACAAAAATATCTCACCAAAAATATCATATGGGTCCCATATAAATATCTCATGGAATCATGAGTTAAGCCCCACAAGGACATAAAAGTCCTTTTATTACTTTATCACATCTTAGACCAAATAAGCATCTGGATTGTATCCAGACCCCATGGGGTCCAAGACCCAAACTTTTGCCTATAAATAAGAGGTGACTCCCTCTTAGAAAATCTTTTAACCCTCTCTCTCCTCTTTCTCTCTCTAACCACTCTCCCCTCTCTCCTCTCTCTTGGTTCTAGCCTAGACTAAGCCCACTTGTAGTGAGCTTGGACCTGCCTAGCCTAGGCTAAGCCTAGTTTGGTCAAGACAACTTGACCTACTAGGCTAGCTTTTCTCTCTCTTTCTTTATCTTGGTCTTAGCCTAAGTCAAACCCACTTGACTTAGACTGAGCCTACTTGAGGTGAGCTTGGACCCACTTGACCTAGACCGAACCCAGTTGGAACAAATGCCCTTAGCCTTGACTGCTTGACCTCCTCTACCATTTTCTTGACTAGGTACAACCCATCTGACCTAGCCTAACCTACTTGAGGTAGGTTCGAACATAGTTTCACCTAAACTAGGTTTAATCCAGTTTTAGTCTAAACCTCATCATATTGTCGCTTCGTTGAGTTCTACAAGAGACACTCTTGGTTGTGACCGTACCAGACGTAAAGGATGTGTCGGCTATGACCTAGATATAACGACCCCAACTCGTACCCGTAGAAAAGTGGTAATTTTTTTTAAACAATTGCAGAAACATTCTCAGAGACCCGAGCTTTTACAGTTATAACACATGCACAACCACAAGGTATCTTATATTACCATCACCCAAAAACAAACCAACTTCATTAATTGAATTCATATAGTCAGAAAATATAAGAAAATGAATATAAATGAAGTAAAATGTGGAGCCACACTGTCCCCAAAAGAATATGTCAAGTAGTCGTGTAGCTCCTCGCGATAGCAGTTCTCCTAACTGGGTATCAGAGACTATAAAAAAACATAAAAGTAGGGGTGTCAGAATCAAAGATCTTGCGTACAAGTTCTTATAATGAAACAAATAAGCAAAAAAGAACACAAATAATAATCATGCAATATTTTAGAGAGATGTAATTTTGATAAATTCATAATCTAAATAATCATTTAAGCAATAAAGAACAATTACTAAACAATAGAGAATATCTAATAAGCAATAGGGAACATCAATTAAGCAATAAAGATATTTATCATGCATTAGGGAGCAAATATCATATAATCACTAATACATCACAAGGAAACAAGTAAATATGCATGATCTAATGCATACCACGAATATACATGATTTCAGTGCACATGCATGAATAAATTATTATCTTTTATCAGAGTTTTCTTTTATATGCATGTCCTTATTAAATGCAAACAAACTTTAGTTTCTCTTTTTATTACTGTTGCCCGCGTATACTAAAAAATGGGTAAAAATTCTTGAGGTCAAGTTAGGTCCTCAGTTGTAGCTTAACACACAATTTGCATTTTATTATTGGGTTCCACACTTAGCCCTCGACCGATATAAGGAATCAACACCATCTATCAGAATATTAAAAATCAATATCTAATGTCAGGACATTATGAAAATCAACATCTAATGTCAGGACATTATGAAAATCAACAACCATAATGCCACTTTCTTGGTATACTAAAACAACAGTTGTGTCTACACACCACCCCCAGGCAAAGTGGCGGAATCTCCCTAAAACTATGGTTGAGAGGTAAACCTCAATATCGAGTTCAGAGGTACAACAATGCATATAGAGTTTTAGTATTCTCACAATTCTCCAAAACTACAAAGTCCATAATTCCTATACTAAAGAAGGAATATCGAGGAAGCGTAGATTATATTGTTCCCTTCTTTTATCTTATTATTAATTCTATTTCTTTATTTTACAAATCAACATGCAAAATTAATAACACAGGTTCGCAAATCAACATGCGAAGCTCATCACGGGACCACAACCCGTGACAACATGGAACAATACAATTAGAATAATAATATCAAGTTTGATTTTTTTGCGATGCATAGAAACAACTAAAACAAGGCACAACACATGCTCAAGGCTCTCACAGCCTACGATGATCCACATTTGTTCATCGATGGATCCCTATGCAAAAATCATAAATAATATGTCACTTATGCATTTTTTTCACATGCTTATCAATGTACATTCACATATACTACGCAAGAATGTGCATGAAAAACAAAACTATTATATATATGTTCACATAATCATGCCATTTACATGGTTTCATTCATGAATCATTTTAAACTAACATAAGGGTCTGAAGGTTGTGGCATTAAATGAATAATAAACACTTTTCATATGTTTGAATGGGGATTAAACTAAGTTACAAGTTTTTGTAATTTTGCTACTTTCTTTTGGACTCTTGAATGAATTATTGGTTGATCGTTTGATATGTGGGCCTTAGTAAGTCATGTATGTTGTGTTGGGATTCGTGAACTTGAATTTTATGATGTTTTCCACGTATGTTGTGTTGGCATTAAATGAATAATAAACACTACAAGAAAGCAAGTCATCGTCGATGATATTTATCATCGGTAATATATGATTTATGGTAGCCAATAATATAAACAATGATATATATCATCGCCTGCATTGTTGGCCCTTTACGATTGTATATATTACTATTTTTGATGATATTTATATATCGTTGTGTATCTAAAAATAAATTTGATGATATGATATAGTCGGTATAAAATGGTTGGCTCTAGAATGTTGTCGATAATAGTAATTAAAGGTGATGATATTTATTGTTAGCTATACTAATTAAAACTGATGATAAATATCATCACCTATATTGTTGAAAGTCGATGATAAATATCGTCAGTTATATACTAAAAGTTAACAATAATTATTGTCATAGAGATATTGAAAAATCATATATTCAAATAGTCGATGATAAACATCATCGGCTATAGTAATTAAATTTGATGATAAATATCGTTGACTATTTGAACATATATGACTTTTCAATATATATACGACAATAATTATCATCGAGTTTAATCTATACCCAATGATAATTATCATTGTATTGTATTAATAAATATATGTCAAAAATATCCGACGATAAATATCATTGCATGTATTGTTTTAAGCCGACGATAAATATCATCGGGTATAGATTAAACTCGACCATAATTATGGTCGTATATATTCAAATAGCCGATGATAAATACCATTGATTATATTAAGAAAACCATATCATCGGTTATATTAAGAAAACCAATGATAAATGTAGTCTCTATTTTCTCTTTTTTTTTAATTATATTTTTACTAGTGCAGTTTTTTATTGGAATCATGCAAATTTGCATAGAACTTCCACATTGTTTAATGAAAATTCGCTCAATTAAAAGAAAATGTGCATGAAATTGTGTGAATTTGCATAGAACTTCTACATAGTTTGATGAAATTTGCTCAACTAGAAGAAAAATCACATGGAATCGTGCGAATTTGCATAGAACCTTCACATAGTTTGATGAAAATTTGCTCAATTTGAAGAAAATGTGCATGCCAATGCAAATTTTTATAGAAATTTTGCACAGTTATATGAAAAGTTGCTCAATTCTTGGAAATTTGCTTGGAATCGTGCATATTTTCCTGTTCTTACAGAAACTACTCTTCGATTATTACAAAACATTGCTCTTATTGTAGATCATGGGAAATGATTCTCCCAAGTGTGAGCCTACTTTAGGATGATAGTGAGGCCTTAGTAAAATATGATGCTTTTGAGGCACAAAGGTGTAACATCCCTAAAAAATCCAACCTTTTAAAACTTTTTCAAACTCAAAATTATGAGAAAATTTTTAATCTTTTTTATTCGTTACAAAGTTTCGTATGATTTTCGAAAGTAATATATCAACGAGTTCATATGACCACATTCCAAATACTAGACAACCCATCTGAGCGCAATCGTTAGTGTATATTAGCCTCCCAATATCAGATTTAGTACAAAATCATCCATAAACACAACTCGATTGAGGTTATTACTTCAAGGACCCCCACACATAAAAAAATGTGAAAGACAAAATTTATTTAAGGTTTAAGACAATTGAGGAGTTATGCAAAGATTTAGAATCTCAAAATCATAAGCACAACCATTGCATAATTGAAAAGACAATTCAAAAATATTCTCATTCTAAAATATTATAATTTTTTCAACATAAAAATCCCGACATAAAAGAGTTAAAAGTGTTACAAGTTTATAACCATAAAAAAATGTCTGAATCTTCTAGGGATCATAATAGGTAAGAGTAGAGTCTTCAGTCGTCCATCAACCTGCATTTTGCTTCAGTCCTCCATGAGGTTATATGTAATGTTGTAGGGCATCAACCACTTGCCCGTAGGAAACCCAAAACTAAACTTGGAGAATATATATCAACTTTACAATGATACAATTAAAGTGTGATGCCCATCATTAAAAAAAATGAGGGTCAAGGGAATCTACATCAAAACATGCATATAACATTCAATCACATTTATTATCATTCATTCCATGGCATTCATAATTGCATAAATTGTATGCATGAAACTCAAAATCACATTTATTCTTATTCATAGCATTAAACATTATATTCATTCATATCCATGACAAGTGTTCGCATAAATGATTGAGAATTCACAATTCATAGCATGCTTCAAAGTGAAATAAAATATAACAATTCATGAAAATGTAAACTTTCATTTTTTTTATCATAAAAAAAGCATACTCATGTCCAACTCATGACTATGATATGCATTATATAAATTATTAATTCACATGTCCATTCTCAGAACATTAATGCACCTTTGCATTCAGATATATATGGAACAAACCTTGATTCGACCTTTCTTGTGTGTCTCTCACACACAAGCACCTCATGTGTAACAAACAAGCTCATGACTTGTATCAATATGTCTTTTGCATTCATATATGAAATTCATATGTAAACCTCAGTAGTCTCTACATGTTCATATCTATATGTTTATACATATAATAGCATTGATTCTAAAAAATCTAATTCATTATTTCTCTTGTTTATTTAGACCTATCTAGTACAAAAGAGGGTATAGACATCTAGAAATAACCATAGAAGTATTTATTATTCTATGTATTTTATTTTCCCTCCTATATCTTAACTGATTATTTTTTGAGTGATTCAACCTTATAATGCAACAATTGGGAGAACGGACCCAAGGTCCTAGGTCTTTGCCTATGCCAAACCAAAATCGCTGAAAAAAACTAGGGTATGCATCCCTAACTCTGCAGAGTTGTGGTACTACCACCTAGGACTCATTGGTAGACCTATCCTCTAACCTCCGTGGGACAAAAACAAGAGGCACCTTTAACCCTCAAAACTCAATATGTCCCACGAGGACAAGAGATCGGGATGAACCCAACTATCTCAGAGAGCCCGGCTTCACTGACGCCTTAAATGGACTAATGGTTCATGGTTATCTTTATTATTAAGTCATAAGTCACAGTCAAATATCATTATCTCATAAGATAACCCTCTCATGCCCTCATGCATGATATCAATAGTTCATGCCTTCTCGCATAACTAAAATAGTCTATGCTATATGCATGACTTAATCTTACATGCCATCATGTATGTATATGACATAATTATATTTATTTTTATGCATGATCCTATCATGTCATGATTTATTCTACACATGTTCTCATACATGATCTATTTCTAACATGCTTTAATGTATGATTCAATTACAACATACCTTATGCATGATTCTTTCACATACTTTTATGCATAAAATATGTCACAGATGATTCAATTTTTTATACATAATACATGTCACATCATAATTCACACATAAACAAGATATGCATTAACACATATTTGTATTCACACGCATGATTCATTTATTTTAAAGCATACACTCATGATACATACTTTACATACATAACATGTTTTACACAATTATTATTTCACACTAGCATTCAATATGGTCATGTCAAATACATCAATTTATGCAACATACATTACACACAATGCATGCTCAAACATGTACCTGCAGCAAACACACTCCATATTCTTCTATCTAAAGTCATAACGAGCATGATCTCCTAAACCACATCAAGAAAAATACTTATATTCTCATTTATTCAAATCATGCTCAGCATGATCTCCGAACTACAGTCACAACAGTCCTAGATATCCACAACTGAGTGTCGTGTGTGCATATAACGGTGTGACATGCAAGTATTTTTATTTTCATACATTCAAATCATGCTCAACATGATCTCTGAACTACAGTCACAATAGTCCTAGATATCCACAACTAAGTGACGTGTATGTGTAGGAAAGTGTTGCACATAATAAAAATATATTCATTGTGTGATGCATTTGCACTATATACTTACCACGAGTAAACACCTGATTTGCAATTTGCATTGTTTTTAATGCGTATGACTTTTATAACCACAAGCGATACTTAGCAATAAGTATCATTTTTTTCTTTTTTCGTACTTGCAATTAAATCAACACAATGCAATATATATATATATATATATATATATATATATATATATATATATATATATATATATATAACTCTAAGCATTTTTTACTATTTTTACTAAACTATTAAATCTATCTAAGTACATTTCATTTGTGAACATAAACTATGCATGTGTATGTGTGAATATCGCATTAGCGATGTGTGTGTTAACATAGTTAACTACGCACATTCACGCACTCTTAAGTGCATGTTTATGATAAAAACTATGAAATAAAAGACATCTATAACATGTATAAAACCTATTTCGAAACAAAGTTTCAAACATGCATATCCAACCTTTAAAAACTCTTTTTGAAACCATGTTTGCAAACTATATTAAAAAACTGAGATTTGATCTCACATAGGCATTTCACTGAACACTTAGCGTGCGGCAAAATTCTCAAGACATAATCAAATTTCGAAATGATACATGCTTAACAATGTTAATAAGCTACTCTAATCATGCTAATAACAAAATAAGCAAAATTGCTAATTTAATTCATGCAAAACCATCTAATTAGGCATTTCTAAACTTGATTTGCTAAATATGCACTACGTTATAATTCTTACGCAACATAGTACTAAAAATACTAGATTAATACCAAACAACAAGAATTTACATTCTATAAATTTATTTTAGGAATCTTACCTTTGTGATACGAAGAAAAAATAGCAAGAGTCAAAAACCAAAAAGTCCTGCAATAATTTCAACTGATTTGCCGCATAGGCAAAACACCGAATACTTGGTGTGCGATACGCAACACCAAGTAAAAATACCATAACAGGGTCAGTTGGGCATCCTCTCACAATGGGAGAGTGCTACAATGCTGCACACACAATGATAACTTTATCGGAATATGCTTTCGCACAAGAGCGACAAAATTTACAATGTAAATCGGTAACCCGATTGGCAAAAACCACAAAACAACATACTAAAAGTCCAAAAAATGATTGGACAACTATGTGAAGCATCTCCACAAGTCTGCACGCTGTCCAAAGCACCACCATCATGATGACACAAAAATCGAGGCACCCAATTTCAAGGGAAAAATAGTATTCCCTTGGAATCCAAACCAAAGTAGGGAAATACAAAGAAAAACAAATGGCTAAATGAATGAGACACATCCTGCCATGGCTGATAGAGTTGTTGATAGCATCCTAGCATGATTCCCAATGCTGAGAATCATGCACACAAAACAAGGCAATCGAAAACAACAAAAATTGGCTAGAAATTTACTTAAGAAATGAAGAACCGAAAACAAAGAATGAAAAACAACAAACAACAAACAACACATACCTCTGTATGCTGATGAATGTGACCAACCTGTTGGTCATGCATCCCAATACAGGGAAACACAAAAAATAAAGAAGAACCCCAGTTAGGGTTATACAGCTAAAGTAAAAACACCCAAAATCATAAGGAATTTAGAAGAATGAGGGAACGGGGTAGAACCTCACCAAATTGATCATCGATGGTGGCTGTGGAAATTAGTTTCACAAGCTCAACATTGATGGTGGTTGGAGGTTAATGTAAATCCCCAAAAGCAGCAACACAAAATCCTAGTTTTTGTGCAAATGTCTCAAAGCACGATGATGAGGGTCGGGTATGAAGAAATCCTTTAAGAAGACAAAGGGGAAAGTGAGGGAGATGATGGAGAAGGAAAACACTTATCTAGGCGTTGTGTGGAGGGCGTTAGATAGTTCTCCTCAGACGTGGGTGCCAAAAAAGAAAAAGAGAATGCACAAGGGGAGGACCTCCAACTGTGATAATGCCCTAAGCGCAAAGATAAAAAACTAATCCAAACTGGGTCCCAATTTGGGTCCGACATTATCCAAATTTAAACGTCAATAAAAAAAAATTATAAACCTAAACCTAATCAACTAATATAAATTATTATTATATGTATATATATTAAACAATATTTGCCTTAAAACAAAGTCATGATTAAAAATATAATATAATATTTGTTTAATTACATAACACCCTTAAAATTTAATGTTTGGATCGATCCATTAAAATCTAATCCATATAGAATTTGGGTTTATTTTAAAATCCTCATTTTTTTTAAAATTAGTTTCTTATATATTATTCACATTAATTACTCATCTAGTTTTAAATAGTTCAACGTTTTGGTATTTTCTAAAATAGTAATTTATTGATTAGAGTATTTCTCATAAATTATTTCATGACCAAAATAGCCTTTTTAAGATTTTTTTTTTGAAAACCATTAAAATATATCTTGTTAAGTTCAAAACACCTGGAAAACACCTAGATGAGTTGTGACTCACTAAAATAATAATTTTTTATAATAATTTAAATGTTTTAATCAATATTTTTCTGAAATAATACTTAAAATGTCTATTTTACCCTTAGTAGCCGAAACTAAGTAATTTAGCATATATAATACCAATACTTGCAAATAAAAAGTAGAAATACATTTCTAATTCATCAATAAAGTTGAATTCTTTATTTATTTATAATCTAAAAAATCTACAGGTTTTACAAAAGGTGAGCCCATGTGTGCAATCAAGTGATTACACAATGTAGATAATTAATTTCATAAGTTAAAAGAGCTTAGTGTAGCTTGTTGGGCAAGGTCTGTGTATCTAGAAGGTATGTTGAGAACTAAAGTAAAAATGATATTTAATTAAATGTGGAATAAGTTACATAGAGATGTTTGGTTACACTATGAATGATGGGGTAACCTATCACCTTGAGTGACTTTGTACTCAGCTTGTGAGTGAGTTTGCACCAACCTCATTGGAGGTGATGAGTTGCCGATGAACTCTTTCTCATCTGACGGTGGCATGTTGTTATTGTGGGCGCCATCTTAGTTATCAGGGAAGACTAGTCCCAAACCATGGTGGCTTAGGGGACAAAGACTTCTTTGTATAGGAGATCCAACTACGTACACTAGTGATAGTGCAATACGACTTTGTTTAGAGAAAGGAACACCTTGACGAAGGGTTTTAAATCTTGGTGTCAATATAGCTGAGTTCTCTTGGGGTTAATAAAAGATGTAAAATACCAGTGTTTGAAAATATACCCTCACGTAGTCTGGCGAACCTATAGCGGCGGCCCAAGGCAATGGTGCCATTATGGAAACAACAATTAATATCGAAATAAAATAATTGTATGTGTATCATGTAGAAAGCAAAAAAACAACTTAAATGGAGAAAGTATTAAAATATGTTCATACATCTAGGATGTGCATGTATTGTTGTTTTCCCTCTCGAGTTAGGTTGAGTTGAGTCATATTTTGCGGAGAGTCGGGTGATGGATTCATGTTGAGCTGTGGACTTAGTTGGATTCCATTTTGGCTCATTGAGCTATCCATATTCGCTACCGCGATATGGGAGGTCGAGTTTTCTGTTGAGACATGTGTTTGGTCTCGTCCCTGCTTACTTTTCCTTTTTCAGGTATCTACGGGTAAACGTGCTTTGGGTGATGGATGCAATACAAAATTCTTTTGATTCATGTATGGTATTTGCTCATTTTGATTGAGTTTCCTTTCATCTGGTTTTCAAAAAAGAACTTAAAATAGTTTTTCTTCCATTGTTTGCTCATGTAAAAAAATATAGCTCAAATTTTCTATTATTTTTGGGTGTACTACACATACATACTTTGTAATCAAGAGGACTTCAACTTTCATATTTATAGAGTTCTGTAAACACCCCAAATTTTCACCCTTATCCAGTGTTTATATATTTCATGTGCCATTGCATATCATTGCATGCATTCGGCATACCATTTCATTACATTGCATGGCATTGCATGTCATTACATCTCATTTTCGAGATCCAACACTCCTGTTTTCAAAATATTTAATCCAGATTCGGGTTTTAAAACTTTTCTCTCAAAATCAATTTTAAAACCTGGGTTTTTAATCAGCATTCTGTCATTTGCCAACCCCCAGGACCTTATATTTTGAAACGTTTTCTCAGAAAACAATCTGGATTTGTTTTAAACTCAATTTTCGACCGATTTCAATTCTCAGATGAGACCCATTTAGGTGGTGTCGCTTCTGGATTCCTTTACTTGTCAAAAATCTCCAAAAATTTTAGAGTCCTAGTTGGATTAGGACTCTTCTTCCAGAGTCCAGTCGGATCAGAACTCTACTTTTCACTACCTTTTTACCTGTTTTCGGAGAAAACCTTTTAAAATCTTCTATTTTGGCCAAAATTTTAGAGTCTTGGTTAGACCAGGACTCTTCTTCAAGAGTCCAGTCGCATTAGGACTCTTCTTCAGAGTTTTAATCGGATTAGGACTCTAATCTTTTACAGCTATTTTATCTATTTTCAATCAAATCTTTTAAAATCTTTCAAAATGAGTCAGAAACTTAGAGTTTTAGTCAGAACAGGACTCTGTTCAGAGAGTCCTAGTTGGATTAGGACTCTGATCCTGATTTCAATTTTGAGAGAATCTTTCAGAAATCTTTCAATCTACCAAAACTATTATACTTTTATCAAAGAATTTCAAAATTCTGAGGTTTTAGCCCAGAGTCCTGATCAAATCAGGACTCTATCCAAAATTGATTTTCTCACTTCATTTTCACTGGTTTTCAAAAGCTTTGCCTAAATTTCATCATTTGCTTATCAGAAAACCAAAATTCTTAGAGTTCTGATCGAATCAGGACTCTTTCTTAGAGTCCTAATCAGATCAGGACTCTGAACCAAAACTTCAATTTCATCCTGTTTTTAACTATTTTTTTTTTAAAATTCTCCCATTTGTTTTCTTAGGAAATCCAAAAATCCGAGAGTCCTAGTTCAATTAGGACTCTGTCCTTAGAGTCTCAGTTGAATCAAAACTCTGTTTTATTCCAATATTTGTTATTGTTTTCACTGTTTTGACAAGTTCTTCATATGTTTTTCAAAAAATACCAAAAAACTCTAGAGTTTCGGTCCGATCAGGACTCTGTCCTGGAGGCCTAGTCCAGTCAGGAGTCTGTTTTGAAGTCTATTTTTACTTACATTTTTGTTTCTTTCTATTTGTTTTCAAAATTTAGGTCATTTTGTAGAGTTCAGTTAATCCAGGACTCTATTTCAGAGTCCTGATTGAGTTAGGAGTCTAACCCTGACAGTATTTTCTGACTTATTTCATCATTTTTGATAAAATCTTTTCAGAAACTCCCTCATTTGGCTTTTAAAACCCAAAATCTCAGAGTCTTAAAAATCCAAGACTCTAACCCGGAGTTCCAGTTCTTCTAAGACTCTATTTTCAAAGATTTTGAATTTCAATTATTGATTTTAACCTCTTTTCAAAGTTATTTTCAGTGATGATTTCAAACTTCTCAAAACCTGATGTAGGCCCACTCAGTTGGCGCCACATCCAGAGGAGTTCTAACCCAGTTGGAACCCTATGTCATTTCAAAACTTTTAATTTCAAGCTTATATTTGGAAATCTTTTGAAAATTCTCTCAATTTCAAGTTTTAAAATCGTTTTTGAAAATTCAAGTGGGGTCCACTCGAGGTGGCGCCACATTTGAGAAAGTCAGGGTTAGACTAAGGTTAGTTAGTATCTTGGTTGATTTTAGAAAATTAGAAGAGTCCAAATCCCTTTTGAAAATGCATTTTAAAATTTAGTTTTAAATCATTGTTTTTAAAGGTTTTAGTTAAAACTTTAAAAACCAAATGTGGAAAATGCCAAGTGGCGCCACATTTGGGGGTCTTTAGGTTTAGTTAGGACTTCAATTAGGTGTTAATTAGATTAATTAGGTTAAGGGTATAATAGTAACTCCACCCAAAAATTGCCCCCCCTTTAGAGTCCAAAATTTTCAAAATTCTCAATTTTTAAACCTAAAAAAATTATATAAATAGATGCCATAGGGGGGACGATTTTTCCATTCACCCTCTTTAGAGATTCTTGGAGCTTCTCTCTCCTCTCCAGCCCTTCCTCCATTGCAGAAACCTCAAATTAATTATTTTTTTAATTTTTAGTTTTTTATTTAATGGTTTTAAATCAATTTTAGCCATTGGCTCCATCTATTCCATGGATTAAACCATAGATTCAAGTCCAAGAACCTCAAGAGAGGTCCAAGAAGATGATCTAACATTGTTTCACTATTTTTACAGGGATTCTAATCCGTTAGAATCAATTAGTGCATCGATTTTCATATTATTAACCAATAAAACATGAGATTTACCCTTTTAATGGGTTAAATCCATGGTTTTAAAGGTAAAATCAAATTCCAGCCATGGGTTCCCTGTATTTTATTTATTTCTTTGCTTATTTATGTTTATTACACGTTTTCCAGCATAGAAATCAATTTTATTTTATTGTTTTGGTATTTTCCTTATTGTTTTCATTAATTAATGCATGGTTTATTAGGTTTCATTAGATTTCTGTGTGTTTTTAAGCATGGATCAACAAAGAATATGTTATTTCGTATTGAAACATTCACTGTAAATTTCTTATTTTTTAATATGTGATACATGGATATGTCAGTGAACTACTGTAAAAAATTCGAGTGTTTTGGGATTCGTGAACCCTGTCAGAAAAATCAGACATTAAACCATGATTTGATCCCTGATTCGGGTCTAACATTGAAACTCGTCTGTGAACTTGGGTAAAAATAGCTTATTTTAGGTTGTTAATGCAATTTTTGAATTAAAATAATGTCAAAAATATATTTTTATAATTCCAATCTGATTTTAGGGTTATAATAAGTACATATGTCAATTTTTATCAAATTTGGAATTTATTTGATGCTTGAATAGATCAAATTGCAAAACAGGGTACCTGAAAGATCCAAAAACACTACCAAAATTGTGATATTTGTGATATTTCTTGATTTTTGTGTATAAACTCATAATTTTAGGGTTTTCTTATGTTTAGAATCATGTTAGGATATTTCATGTTTGATTTTATGTTTATTTCAATCATAAATCTCAAGTTTTTACCAAAATCTATTTCAGAAAACTCTGATTTCAAGGCCATAGTCTTGCTATCAGGGGCAATTTGGTCATTTGACCTAAATTTCAAAATTCTAAACCCTAATTTTCATAATTTTAATCATGTCATGTAATATTTGGTTTAATTTATCCTTATTTGAATTTCAAAACTTTCATTTTACAAAATATCTTTTTGAAAACCCTGGTTTTAAGGCCATAGTCTTGCTATGAGGACTATTTTGGTCATTTTGACCCCAATTTCGAATTTTCAAATCTCATCTTTATTATTTGTTTAGTTTTATTTCATATTTTATTAAGTTTATATCAGAGAATCATGGAAAAAGGCTTATATCTAGCAAAATCTAGCAATTTCCAGATATTGCTGGATAAACCTAGAAAAACCAACATATCTTCACTAACAAGTTTTCTAGTTTTGCAGAGACATTGAAGACTTTATTTTTCTGTATTTAAATTTGATTAGTGATGTAAATTGTAATTAAATTTGGAATAAGAATTTCAATTTCTGCTTAGATTAGGATTTGCATTGCATATAGTTTTGAACTTTGATATATAACTGTTATGCTTGTCATTCATGCACATATTTCAAATCCACTATGGTCTACACGAATGGCACGTGCACTAGCTCTTATGGAGTTGACAAACTTGGTGGAATTTGTATTTATGACCATAGTCAGAATACGAATGATACCCAAATTTGTGATCTTCGTATTAGCTACATTCAACCTACACTCTTACGCTAACTTCAAAAATGCACTGCATTTCTCAAAAATACAAAAAGGATTTCCTCAATTCCTCAAAATCAAGTCTTTCAAGTCCATATTCATTCATTTCATTCATTTGCAAGTTCAAATTCCAAATCAGAAAAAATAATTTTCTCAAAAATTTTCTAAGTCTTATTCTAAAATCGATTTGCTCAAAACTCTAAGTTTTTCAAATGATATTTCAAGTATATTTCAAAGTTCAAAATTCGATTTCCCAAGTTATAGCTTCAATTTCCAAGTTCTAATTCAAAGAAATAAAAAATTTCAAAGTTATTTGAAATTCCTCAGAATCGATTTTCATAAAACTTCAAGATTTCTTCAAAATCGATTTTCACTTTCCTCAGAAATATTCTCTCACTAAGCTCATGATTTTCCAAAGGACATCTTTTCCAAGAATTCTCCAAATATTTTCCAATATTCAAAGCAAACATCATGTTTTCAAATATGCATTTTCAGAAATTCATAGCACATGCCTGATTCTTTGTACATTTAGGAAATAGAACATGATTTAGACAAGTTGAGCAAAGTTAAGAACATAATTGCTCCTTGGTTCAATTACCCCTGGTAAAGGCGCCAGGAACGGTTGAACCTCATACCGACAGACGAGTCCCATTCTTCGGAATTATCCCGCATTTTAAAACGAAGGCGAGTTATTTTCAAAAAACTTTTTCAAAGGTCAGTTTGACTCGCAAAAGTAAAAATTTTACGATGATAACAAGTTTGGCGACCATGATGAGACCTGTCTTCGCCTGATCAATTGTGTGCTTAACTTAGTTCAAATTGTCAAAATCGTGTTCTATTGAATGTCAGCTTTTATTTCATGATATCATGTGAACACTAGGAGCCTAGACTTGAACCTAGCTGACATGGATTGCATGTAGACTAGGCATGGTTTGGTAGGACCATATTGAGGAGAAGTATTCATGCTCACATAGACTTAGGTCTAATACAACACTCCTCAATCTAGGATTTGTATGAAAACAATGTTTGTTTCTTCAAATATTTTAAAATCTCTATCTCTTTAGGTTTTAGAGCCATCTGTTTTCTTGCATGTGATCATGTTTTCAAAAACCACCCTACCTACTTTTACTCGGTCTTCACGTTGCCGGGCTCTCTTCCAGAACCATAGTTTGGGACAGAGCCTCACAACTGGACCACTTATTTGGGCTAACGCCCCCCTGCCACGTACCAAGGGCCATAGTCCAACGTATATCGGCAAGTGCTCAAGGATGTTGGAAAACTTGAACCTAGAACCTAGAACCTAGAACCGGAGAAATTGATTTTATGCCACGTACATCGAGCCTCAGCTCGAGTATATAGGCATAACATGATTGGACACAAATGATCTGAACCTTAGAGTTAGGATTAAGGTCCTAAAGCTATTTCAAAACTTGTGCATCTAGAGTCAGCTTTTAGAAAATGCTGTATATGCATACTTGTTTGTACAGAATGTGATTGAATGTTAGTTTCTTTTATTCCATTTTATTACATTTTCCATAAGTTTTCTAAAACATTGAACGATTTTCAAAAATCTCCAATTTTTCCATCTGTTTCCATATATTGTCTAAAATTCCTATTTTATTCAAACCCTGGACGATTTTCCAAATTCTTCTATATTTCCTTCAAAACTCCAAGTAATTTTCCATCCTTTCATTCTTCTAGATCTTGAATTTCCTGCTTCATTTTTATCCTGCCTGCATTCTTTTCAAAATTCCTGTATTTTCCCAAGTCTTATTCCAATTTTCCATGTTTTCCAGTCTGATGACATCCAGTCAACTCGATTTAGTCTTTTTTGAGGGTCACATCTCCTACAAGGTGCGATAAGGTCTTCCTGAACATCGAGTCCTCAACACCGGATCCTTCCTTCCCCGGTGGTATTATTCATGGTTCAAGAAACTTTTCTCATATGTTTCCGGACCATTTGGACGATTGTGGATTGGAACTGGCATCCGCAGTGGGAAAGCAAACAATTAACGACAATCTGATCCACGCACTGGCAGAGCGGTGGAATCCGAGCACTAGTACCTTCTGGTTTCCATGGGGGAGAAATGACTTTGTTGATGGACGAATTCTCAAAGATTATGGGATTATCTGAACCAATTGGTCAGCCTGGAGACCTATTGGAGAAGCAATTTTTGATCAATGTCAAGGGTCTGGATCCCCGAGACGCTTTAGCTCGCATGACAGGACGCAAGTCTTGGCCATTGATAGAGGAGAATGGAAGCGAATATGTAGACCTGCTCGAAATCTACAGACAGTATGGGGCATTTGTGGAAGTCAATTTCTTATCTTGAACAGCTCGAGAGAGAATCCAACATGCGATGGTCTTATGTACTATGGGATTAGCTCTCTTTCCCGATAGACGGAATTACATGGATATCAGGATAGTTCAACTTCTGCAAAGGTGGGGAAGTCGACAGACCAGCCGCCTCTCTATAGCCATGGTCGCACTCGCTTTTCTGTACCGAGGGTTAACCCGTTTCACACTCGGAGAATCAATTCTAGTCGAAGGGTGCACCTATGCATTGCAATCTTGGTTCCTCCGGCATGTGCCAGCCCGAGACAGCTCATTCAGATACAATGGTGAAAAGCTTCTTCCAGTTGCTCGATACCGATTCTTGATCGATAACCTTCAGGAGAAAGAAGTCGTATGGAACTACTTTGATCGTCAGGAGTCACCTCCCAGATATACTTATGCATACGGCAAGCGGTTCAGGCTACTTGGCCCATTCTTCTCCGCATACTACCATCCAGAGCGGTGTGTCAGGAAGTTCTCTCAAAGACAGAAGCGCGTAGAAATTCGCCCACTATCAGGGATCTTGCTAGAGTTCGATCTCACATCAGATCAGTGGTCCAGAGCATACCATTCTGCCAGACATGGCTGAGATTCTTTTGTTACTCTCACTATTTTTTCTGGTCCTAGAGTGTCCTCTGATTATCAAGAGTGGTGGAAAATTGTTCGACCCCCTCCCCTTTGTCAAGTTTATTATTAATAAAATCATGTTTTTTCTTTCTTTAATAAAATTCCTTTAAATTTCATCCTATCTTGGTTTGACGACCTCGTCTAGGTAACAAGGCATATTTTTCAGTTGTTTATTTTTTTGCAAAGGAATGACAATGCAATTGTCATAATCCCAGCGACGAATCAATCCCTAGTAATGGGATGCTCTTTCAATTGTCTACCAAAATTCTCAATAAATATTTTCCCCAATCAGAATTTCTTTCAAAAGCCTAACCATCAATTCTACTTTGCAGAGAGCGTTAGTGACATTCAAGAGAGCACTTACATCCTTACATGGTTCAGACGAGGTCCAGAAAGAAGACCACATCAATCTAGCTTATCAGTTCTCCGTCAGCTTCAGTACAAGAAATGGCCTCTTCACAATCTGCTGGAAACAGAAGTCAGCAAGCTAATGATGACATCGACCCACAGATGTATTCGTTGTTCCAAAGAATGCTGAGCAAGTTATTGTCTGAGGAAACAGGGGCCGGTTCAGGAAAAGCTTACAATAAGAAAAAGGCTAAAAGCCGAACAATGAAGAAGAGTGTGAAGATCACCCGAAAGCAGAATCGTCGCGAAGAAACATCTGATGAATCAGCAGAAGATACTGATGATGAATATGAAACTCACTAGGCATTTAGAAGGTCTACTCAAAAGCAAAAGTCAGCTTATAAATTTGGGAGTCAGTCAGTCAATGACCCTACTAAGCCACAACTCCGAGATGTGATGAAAATAGTCAAGGATCTGCAGGCCCGTGACAAGGGTAAAAGGGTCTTTACGAGCGAAGACTTTTATGACGGACTGGATGGAGATGATGATCTTGACAATCTCCCCAAGAAATTTATCAAATTCGATGGTTCAGGTGACCCAAAAGCACACCTCGCCCTTTTCTTTGCAGAATGTTCCAAGTTCAGGAGGAATAACCGAGCCTTATTTCTTTATTTCCCTCGCAGTCTGGAGGGTATTGCAACAAAATGATATTCAGAGCATATTAATCCCATAGAGTTGAAAGAGTTTGATAAAGTGGTCAATTTGTTTATTGAGCGCTTTTTATTCAACACCGAAGCCCTCCCGACTCTCAGCCACCTCTGCAGTCTGAAGCAGAAAGAAAATGAAAAAGCCAGGGATTTTATTCATAGATGAAGATCTGCTTGTAACAAGATGCGTGATCCAATATTAGAAGGACACACACTATCCTTAATCCTGAGTAACTTCTCGCAACCCCTAAGGGGATTAATTTCCACCTCTCCATCAAAAACCTTCATAGAACTGACAGAACGAGCCGAATGACTCGAGTTGAGTATAGAAAATGACTCTTACGAGGGCTTCATGTTCAGTGAGAACAACGATCAGCAAGAATCAAAGAAGAAAACCCACTTCACATACTCTGCCAATAACAGCAAGAACCAAAATAAAGGAAATGGAAAAGATCACAGCTATGGTTTCGGAGGGTCGAATCCCAACAAAAGTGATAAAAAAGGCAAATCGATCCCTCAGTATGACAGACAGCCACAACAGATTCTTGATCAAGGGTCGAAATCTCAAGAAAAGCCAAAGCGTGAAGGGTGGAGTTATAATAGCAAATTTACTCCTCTAGATCAGTCTCTTGAAACAGTCCTAGAATATATGCTTAGCAGTGACATGATTAAACTCCCAAGGGTAACCGATCCACCAACAGTTATGGGTAAAATGAAAGACAGATTCTGCAAGTTCCATCGAACAGTGGGACATGACACTGAGAACTGTTTCGTTCTAAAAAATATTATACAAGATTACATTGATAAAAACCTGTTGGTGGAAGGGGCTGAAGATGAGAAAATGGAAATACTAAATCAGCCGTTCTTCCAGCATTCAACTGCAGTGATATCCGATCATCCTTTTCAGCCACAAGATCATATCCAACCATGTCCTAGCAGCGATATCAATGTACAACATCAGGTGTTAGTGTTGCATAAGGTTTAGTCCAATTCCCAGAAGATGGACCTCGTTTCAGCTCTCAGTAAGCTGAAAGTTTCAAAAGAGCCTGTTGGGGTGTCTCCAGAAGTAGCCAAAAGAATGCCATGGTTTCCCAAGGGCTTTATCAAACCCGTTTCAGAAAAAGGGAAAGCATCAGAAAAGCAGGTCGATACAGTGCAAAGACCAATCACTGCCCTCTCCAATATCCCTATTCTTGAGTTGGCGCGTGCCTCTCCCAAGCATCAGCAAGTCCTGAATGATTTATTACGGAAAATCAAGGTCAAGCCAGGCACCACACCTGAAGACATGGCTCAGATCGTTAATCAGGCCATGACCAATGCTCCCATAACCTTCTCAGATGAGGATCTGGCCAAGCCTCACGCGTTTCATAACAATGCTTTGTACATTGTAGTGCGAACCCGGGGAATGACTGTACCCCATGTGCTCGTAGATGGGGGCAGTAGCCTTAACATTTGCCCCGAAATGACTGCCAAGGCTCTGGGCATAAAAGAAGAAGAATACACGCCAGATCCAATCACCATTTATGGATTTGATAATCACGGACAAACAACAAAGGGCAAAATCTTTTTGGAAATATTCATCAACTACTCTGTTCACACAGTGCTTTTCCATGTTGTCAATGTGCCGCCAATGTATAATCTTCTATTGGGAAGAACCTGGATTCACAATGCCAATGCGGTGCCATCCACCCTGCACCAGTGTATTAAGTGGTGTAAAGGTGGCATGATCACTACTGTCCTGAGGGAAGATTCAAAAGAGAGGCTGCCTCAGCCTATGATTCCTCGACCGACCTATACTACTGATATCCCTAGCATCAGGGAGAGCGAAGAAGTTGCTCTTAGCGAAAGTCTGGAAATGTTAAAGTTAGAGGCAGCAGCAGAAGCAAAGCATACTACATCAATGGTCCAATGGCAAGGGCCACATTTCTTCAAAATCAAGGGTCGTCTCGATTACAACACCTTCAAGGACCATCCTCTTTTCCCGCAGTTTGTAAGAGCCAAGAAAGGGTTTGACCTGTTACTAAAGCATGGTTATCATCCTTTCAAAGGTTTGGGCAAAAACGAAGATGGCCGACTAGAGCCAGTGGTCCCGGACCATCATCCGCGCAGGGCAGGATTGGGGTTCATGGGCAAAGGATCTCACAAAAATACTGTCTTCATTAAGGGGATTCATTGAAAGCTTTCACCGTCTGTCTTTCTCCTTTTTTATTCAGTTAATTTCTGCAGTTTATAGGGACAAGGTCCCATTTCAGTTTATGTCAAATGTCATCATTTCAAATCCTCAATAAAGCTATCGATTTTCTTGTCTATCTGGATGCCATCTTTCTCTTACTCCTTTACAATTTGTCTTCAAAATTCATTGTTCTTATCCTTTTCCATTTCATGCAACTTATGCCATAATGAATGAACTTTTTCTGAAAGCTACTCATTTTAAAAAATTCAGAATGTCTTCCCAATCAATACGTAGATTAGTCATCAATTCGTCAATCACATCGAAATCTGCAAAGATTTATCGGGTCAGGGCAAGAGCGGGGACAACAAGGTCACAAAGCAGCCAAAAGAAATGACAAAATTCGATTCAGTGCTTCCAGAATTGCCAGAATTTGCAGCGATTCAGAAACAGGATGAGCCATCGACCCTAGTTCAGGATCCAACTGAAGACATCAATATTGGTTCAGAGGATAATCCTAAAATTCTCAAGATCGGCTCCTGTCTAAGCACAGATGAAAAAGAAAAGCTCATTAATTTTCTCAAGCAATATCAAGAAGTGTTCGCATGGACTTATGAGGATATGCCAGGGTTAGATCCTAAATTGGTGGAACATCGCCTCGTTTTGAAGCCTGATGCGAAACCAGTTAAGCAGAAGTTAAGGAAGATGGATCCTCTGTTGAGAAACTCGGTTTTGATGTCACATAATATGATACACTGTCTTATTTGATTTTATATGATATGATAATATGTTCTCTTGAAATAATGTTATATTATGACTGAATATGTTTTGCCTTAAATCTAACGAGTATTTGATGCAAGGATATCTCACCCAATAAGGATGGAGACTTCCTGTTCAAGTACAACTATGGTGCAATCATACTCCTTGAAGAAAAAGCTTGATGAGCCATGCTTTCCTAAAGTTCAAATGAAGAAATCGGCTACCTCAAGATGAAGATTTTTTTCTTCTTTAGAGTCATATGTAACAGAACCTTCAGGAACTTGCATTTTGCATATTACATACTCATTCATACATACTATATCATAAAAGTATACGATAGTTTCAAAAAGCTTCTTTTTTGAAAACCAATAAGTGTACCTTCTTACAACCTTTTATGAAAAAGACATTTTGTCATATAATAATTGTACCTTCTTACAACCTTTTATGAAAAAGACATTTTATCATTGTACCTTACACTATATACAAGACAACATAAAAAAAGGATTGTAGGAAAAAGACAAAAACATAAAATCGGCTACATATGAAAAACAAATAAAATATGTTTTTGAAAAGACTTTAGTTATCTTCTTTAATGAAATGTTTTTTTTTAATATAAGAAGAAGACAAAAACATAAAATCGACTACATAAGAAAAACAAATAAAATAAGTTTTTGAAAAGACTTTAGTTATCTTCTCTAATGAAATGTTTTCTTAATACAAGAAGAAGACAAAAACATAAATCGGCTACACATAAGAAAAACAAATAAAATATGGTTTTAAAAGGACTCTAGTTACCTTTTTTTATAACCATAGAATGTCGACTTACTTGAAGTCATCATTCTCTCTACAAAGCATTAAATGCCTTCTGTAACAAATCCTTTCTAAATATCCTTCCCAAAGAATGTCGACCTTCTTTTTGGTCCTCATTCTCTCTGGAGATTTTGAAATACACTACATAAAGAATACACTTGACATGACTATGTACAAATAAATATCTCAAAGCACTCATAGTACTTACACTCATTTAAAGTAAAGAAGTACTAATGTACCTCAAATCATTAATTAGAATAAAGACAAAACTACAACCCAACGTTCAAATGTACTATTGTAAGAAATAGACTTTTTACATAAAATATGTATTACCTGAAAATATTACAACGACTAGTGTACCCTCTATTTCACCTTTATAGAAAAAGGCATTCTCGAACTTCTCTAAAAGATGTTTTTGAAATGACCTAACATTTCACATTTCAAAAAGTTACAATTCCAAAATGTAACGACTACTTTTTATAAAGCTATATAAACACACACACATAAGCTATTCAAACAAGAGGAATGAAATAGACGTGTGAGCTTATAAAGAGAAAAATTTTCTATTCGTGATTTGAAAAGAGAGCCTTGAAAAAGAAAGAGAAAAAGAAAAAGAAAAAGAAAGAAAAGAGAAAAAGTCAAGTCTAGCTCTTTGACAAAGAGTATCCTCTGAGTGACAAATAGAACATTCTTAGAATCCTTCATTCGTGCATTCATATCATTCTGAAGGTTCTATAGGAAGTATTGTAACTCTGTTTATCCACTGTATTCCTTCTTTGTTTAAAGAAGTAGACCTCTGTGAAAGAGGGTGTTGCCCTTCTCTGTTGAGAGAAGAAGACCTCTTGGGAAGAGGGTGTGCCCCTTCTCTGTTGAGAGAAGACCTCTTGGGAAGAGGGTGTTGTACTATTTATCCGGTGACTCGGATGTTATAGTGGAAATCTCAAGTGGTTTGCTTGGGGACTGGATGTAGGTCTGGATATTGACCGAACTAGTATAACTTCTGTGTTTTATGTGTTGTGCCTTATTTCTTAGTTATTTTATTTTATCGATCATAATCATATTTCACTATTCACCCCCCCTCTAGTGGAATTTCATTTGGTATCAGAGCAGGTTTGCTGGTTTCGACATAACAAGTCTTCCAGCACAAATGACATCTACCTCTTATGCTCGTGATATTGAAGGTCAACACGCATCTCGTCCTCCCTTCTTCAATGGCTCCAACTATGGATATTGGAAGTGCAGAATGGCTATCTTTCTCAAATCCATAGACTTTGCTGTATGGAAAATTGTTGAGCATCCATACACATCTCCATCCGCAGACTATAACTTATGGTCTGATGAAGAAAAGAAAATGGCAAACCTAAATGCAAAGGCTATGAATGCCTTATATTGTGCCATTGATCAGAATGAATTCAACAGAATATCTATATGTGAATCTGCATATGACATTTGGCATTCTTTGGAGGTTATTCATGAAGGAACCAACAAAGTAAAAGAAGCCAAAATATCATCTCTTGTTAGAAAATATGAGTTGTTCAAAATGAACAAAGATGAACCCATCACAGAGATGTTTACCAGATTCACCAACATCACCAATGATCTGAAATCTCTGGGTGTAACATATTCCCAGACTGAAAAGGTGAAGAAAATCTTGAGATCTCTCACAACTGATTGAGAGAAAAAGACTACTGCTATTGAAGAAGCTCAAGATCTATCTAAACTTACATTGGACGACTTAATAGGCAATCTTATGGCCTATGAAGTCCACATGAAAGAAATAAGGGAAGAAGAGCAACCAGTAAAGAAAACTCTAGCTTTCCAAGCCCTATCTGAGAATGAAGACTCAGATAAAGAATCAGAAATTGCGCTACTTACCAGAAAATTCTAGCGCTTCATGAGAAGGAACCGGCTTCCAAACAGGCACAAGGAAAGAAAAGATCTTAAAGAAGATCCCATGTGCTTTCAGTGTAATAAGCCAGGCCACTTAAAACGTGACTGTCCACTTCTCAAAAGAAAGTCCAAAACTGAGGAACCAAAGAAGAGGTTCTTCAAGAAAAAGGCTCTGCATGCTCAATGGGATGATTCAGAACCATCCACTAGTGAAGAGTCAAGTGATGATGAAGCCGAAACTGCAAATATGTGCTTCATGGCAAACGAAAGTTCGGTAAGTGAAATCTCTGATTTTTCCTTTGAAGAACTTCTAGATGCTTTTCAAGATCTATTTGAAGAATCTAGAAAATTGAGTTTCAAAAATAAAGTTTTAAAATCTAAAAATTTAAAGCTTTCTCAAGAGAATAAAAAACTCAGCAGTGAAAATTCTGAGTTGAAAAAGAAAAATCTTTTGCTTATGTCTGAAATTTCTTCTACTAGCTCCAAAACTAAAAATATGCAAGTAGAGATTTCAGAGCTAAAAAGTAAAACTGAGAACCTCATGAAAACGGTTTTCAAGTTTACTAAAGGTAAAGAGAACTTGGATAAACTCTTATCCTCTCAGAAGGTCTCTTTTTACAAGAATGGTATTGGCTACTCTCATTTCAAAAAACCTTCTTGTATAAATCAAAAGACCACGTTTGTGAAAAGTTCATCTGAACTAAATAAGGAGTATTACAATGTTAATCTTTTTAACTCCTCTAAAGAGATAGACAAACCCAAATCCAAATGGATATGGGTTCCAAAGTCTAACAAAAAAGGACCCGATTGGGTATCAAAAAGGAGATTTACTTAATGTTTTGCAGGCTCCAAAGAAGAAGAGCAGATGGATATTAGATAGCGGATGTTCAAAGCACATGACAGGACATCCAGACCTTTTTGCTGTTTTTCATCATAAAGAAGGAGGAACCATCACCTTTGGAGATAACAACAAAGGTTTGATAATTGGTATTAGAAATATTGGTAACATAGACAAACCTCTTGTCAAAGACGTTCTCCTTGTTAAAGGCTTAAAACATAACCTACTAAGTATCAGTCAAATGTGTGACACAGGTTATAATGTTAGCTTTAATCATGATGCATGCCTCATAGCTGACACAAATGAAAACATCATCTTAAAAGGTATAAGAAATAATAATATATATGAACTATACCTAGAAAACATTACAGAACATTGCCTCATAGCTAATAATGACACTCAACATCTATGGCACATGAGAATGGGCCATGTCAATTCTAAATACATGTCTAAACTAGCTAAAGATAAGTTAGTACGTGGGTTACCCAACATATCTTTTAAAAAGGATTATTTTTGTGATGCATGTCAATTAGGAAAATTGTCAAAATCTTCTTTCAAATCAAAGAATGTCATTTCAAGTAAAAGACCTTTAGAGCTTCTCCACCTGGACCTTTTTGGTCCTTCTAGGGTAGCTAGCCTTAATCATAATAGATATGCTTTTGTCATTGTAGATGATTACTCAAGATTTACTTGGGTAATATTTTTGAAAAACAAAAGTGACACGTTTTGTCAGTTTGAAATCTTATGTAAAAAATTACAAAACGAAAAATCATGTTCTATTGTTAAAATCCGTAGTGACCATGGAGGAGAATTTGAAAATGAACTCTTTGAAAATTTTTGTAACTTGCATGGTATTTCTCATAACTTTGCCTTTCCTAGAGCTGCACCTCAAAATGGTGTAGTAGAAAGAAAGAATAGAACCCTTCAGGAATCTGCCAGGACTATGCTCCAACACAATAATCTTGCAAAATCTTTTTGGGCAGAAGCTGTTAATACTGCATGCTACATAACAAATAGAGTTCTCATTAGACCCTTATTAAATAAAACTCCCTATGAACTATTCTATGACAGAACTCCAAGAATAGACTATTTCAAAGTCTTTGGATGTAAATGCTTTATCCTAAACACAAAAGATAGCCTGGATAAGTTTGATGCTAAATCTGTTGAAGGCATATTCTTAGGATATTCAAGTCATAGTAAAGCATACAAAGTTTTCAATAAGAGTCATAATACTATTGAAGAATCTATGCATGTTAGTTTTTATGAATCTATTGATCAATCTGTTCATATACAAGCTAATGATGATGATGTTGAAAGTACAGATTTATTTTTAGATAACACAGCTAATGAAGATGATCACCAAAGAACCTTTGTCGATATCAAAGATCATCCTCAAAAGCAGATTTTGGGAGAACTAACAAAGGGGGTTCAAACTAGAGCTCAGCTTGAACGGATTGCAAACATGGCATTCATTTCTCAACTTGAACCAAAGAAGATTGATGAAGCCATCATTGATGAGTTCTGGATGCTAGCCATGACTGAAGAACTGAATCAATTCCAAAGAAATGACGTTTGGGATCTTGTACCTAGACCAAAGGATCATCCAATCATTGGGACAAGATGGATCTTCAGAAACAAGCTAGACGAAACAGGTAATGTTATAAGAAACAAGGCCAGACTAGTAGCTCAAGGATACAACCAGGAGGAAGGTATTGACTTTGATGAAACATTTGCTCTTGTTGCTAGACTTGAATCTATTAGAATGCTCTTAGCATATGCAAGCTATATGGATTTCAAATTATTTCAAATGGATGTTAAAAGTGCTTTCTTAAATGGATTTATAAATAAAGAAGTTTATGTAAAACAACCTCCAGGATTTGAAAATGAACAATACCCAGATCATGTTTTTAAACTCAAACGTGCTTTATATGGTTTAAAACAAGCACCTCGTGCTTGGTACGAAAGACTTAAAACCTTTTTATTAAAAACTGGTTTTTCTGTTGGCAAAGCAGATTCTACACTATTTGTCAAAGTAGTGAATAATCATACCCTAATTGTTCAAATTTATGTCGACGACATCATCTTTGGATTTTCTAACAGCACTCTCTGTGAAGATTTTTCTAAGACCATGCAAAATGAATTCGAAATGAGTATGATGGGAGAACTCACCTACTTTCTTGGACTGCATATTAAGCAAACCAAGGATGGAGTTTTCATCAATCAATCTAAGTATGCTCGTGAACTTCTGAAGAGGTTCAACATGAACTCAACTGCTTCAAAATCTACTCCTATGAGCACTACTACTGTGTTGGACAAAGATGAAGATGGTAAGTCTGTTGATACAAAGGTATACCAAGGTATGATAGGATCACTTCCTTATTTAACTACTAGCCGTCCAGATATAATGTTTAGTGTTTGCTTGTGTGCTAGATTTCAGTCAAATCCAAAAGAATCACATCTTAAAGCTGTAAAAAGAATAATGAGATATTTAAAAGACACAGTTGATTTTGGATTATTCTATTCAAAATCCTCTACTTTTGATCTAATCTCATACAGCGATGCTGACTTTGCTGGAAGTAAATCTGACAGAAAAAGCACAAGTGGAACATGTCACATGCTAGGGCACTCACTAGTATCATGGTTCAGTAAGAAACAAAATTGTGTATCATTATCAACTACTGAAGCCGAATACATTGCTACTAGCCTAGCTTGTACTCAAGTCATCTGGATGAAACAAACTTTAAAAGATTTTGGTTTAAATTTTGAAAATACAACTATTTTCTGTGATAATACGAGTGCTATAAACCTATCTAAGAATCCTATTTTACACTCACGAACTAAGCACATTCAAATAAGACACTACTTCTTAAGAGAACAAGTCTTAAACAACATAATTAAATTAGAATTCATACCCACTAATCAACAGTTAGCAGACATATTCACTAAACCATTAAAACATGAAGACTTCACACAAATTAGAAGAGAACTAGGAATATGCAAACTAAGTGACTTATAAATTAATCACACTTATTATAATACTTCTTATAAGTCTTGTTTAAATCTTATTTTAAATTGCTTTCCTTCTTATCGATTTTACTTAGTCAAACTAAGTTTCCATATTCACGTATTCTTATAAGACTCATTCTTTATGTCATTTAACTTGTCATCTTTCAAGTACACATCCATTATAACTCCTTGTCCTATCTCCTTTCTCTCATATCCATAAAAACTAATTATATTAAAAGCCATCATAACAATGTTCACATCACTCAACTCCTTTATTATTTTTGTCCTTTTATAAAAACTTTTCTTACGATAAATGGTCCTACTTAGTTTATGAGAACTCATACTCTTCATTAGTTAAAATCGAATGACTATTTAGTTCCTTTAAAAGATCTAGTTGATATATTCACACGTAATTTTTTTTACTATATCATCTATTATATCATAGCCCAACAAACTATCTATTATCATCTCTTTTGTATACAAATTAAGCCTCCGTTTTTGTCTACTCTTATTTAAAACTTAACCTTGTCGAGTTTCTTTAAGAATATAAATAATAATTCATATCAATCATAACTTCATGTCTTTCATCAACCTTTTTTTATTACTTCTTTATCCTTCACAAAAATCCATATGTGTCATCTCACTTCTCTCTATGACAACTCACATTTATTACTCTTCATTCATAAATATTTCTTTGTCTCCTCATTTCACCTCTCGAATACATTTTTTATTATATATTTTTGAATTCGACTCCTACATGTCTATTCTTATTTCAATTCTTATATATTTTTAACTCTTTCTCCTTCTTGTCTCATCATTTCTCTTACCACCAGTCAAAGTCAAAATGTGTCCTTCTCATATCCACATATACTCATAAAAATTACAAATATTAATCATGAAACATTTTTTTTAAAAAAGGCACTCTTTTCTTTAAAATGTCATATCCTTCAAAGTACACATCACATGATCACCCTATGACCTTTCTTTCCATCCGTGACCTTGCCTCTCTCTTATTGTATATCCCTCTAAAATCGAGAACCTTTAAAGTCTTGTCTCCAAGCAAACCTTTATTCTAACTCTACTTTGTGTCATATCTAAATCAAGTAAATATTGTCCTTTATCATCTTTCTCTCATCACTAGATATCCACATCATCTTTTTATCTCCATTCACGAATTTAGAATCCCTCTACATAGAGTAACAAGTTGTTTGTTTTATTAGGCCATTATTTTCAAGATCAATAATTTTTTTTATTCAACATGACACCCCATACTCTATTAATGGTTTCCCTCACTAGTCGATAAACTCATCCATAGTAAAATCTATATATTTCAATAACTATGTCCTCCTCAATCTAATATAATACACTATCCTCAAACATTGATTTGATTTGTCATTCACAAGTCTCTTAACTTACTCCTCACGAATTTCCTTATTTAGCTAAAATCTAAAAATCACTCTCTTCCAATGTCATTCATTTCATATCAACAATTATTTTCTCCCTTCTATTTAATCAATTGGTTCATCTCTTACCATTCCATTCGAACTTTTCTATCCTTATACAAACTTTCTCTCGGTTCTAGATCCTTTCTCTCCTAGTGATTTATTTTCAAGGCATTCGATAATGGCTTCCTCCTCTACCAATGTGATCACCTCCGCCGATCTAAGGTATCCTGATTTGTTTCACACCTACAACTCACTCTGCTCTCGCCCCATTCATGAAGGAAAATTGATCAACTTTGACGACTTCATGTTCTTCGACTTAGACACCTATCTCCCCGAACTCAAACCTCTCATAGGATCTTCATCCCCAGCCGCCTATTATCCCGAACTAGTCCGACTATTTTATACCAACTTCTCTTCTGATCATGAACAAACCTCAATCACCAGCAAAGTCCGAGGACAACTGATGATTTTCGATGCTTCCGACCTAGGTAGAATTCTAAATCTACCTTCCACTGGTACCAACCTTAACACCATAGTACCAATCGACCGATCAGTACTTCGAAAAATACTTCTCTGCATCAACTGCTACCAACTTCCGTGACACATGAGGAATCTCCAACCTCATGCTCAGCTACTTGCCCGGATTCTTCTCCACAACATCTATCCCGAGCATCCCCGCCAGGGATTAGTTCCTCGAAAAATCTCTCTTCTTATCTACGCAATTCTTTCTTCTCTTCTGATAAATTGGTCATCCATTATTTTCGACCTCTTTATTCGTTATCAGAAATTTGAGCCTCTTCTTTTTGGGTGTTTTATAACTCCCATTCTCAAATACTTCCAAGTACCACTTCACAACGAAGTCATCCTCCGTCCCTCTCACGTCCTCGATGGTACCACCTTCAATCTAAGGTCCCTGCACATGCCCGACTCTGATGAAGCAGATCCAATGTCCTCCTTCAATTATTTTTCTGCTATGATGGATATCGAGCAAACTCAGGATCGAATCCTTCGTAATCAAGCCCTGTTGCAGCAGACTCGCAAGCGGAATCGTGCCAACCGAACACCTTCACCTTCTCCACCTTCGAGATAGACTCATTTTTTATTATATTTGGTCTGTAATAACTTTCTTACTCTGATCCCTCCTTTTTGTCCATGACAAAGGGGGAGAAAACCTGTCTCCATTATTGGAGAAATATTCTCTCTTTAAACATTATTTCACTTTTTTATCATATTATTATTTCTATGCATAATGTCTTTTTGACAAGGGGAGCATATTTTGTCATCATCAAAAAGGGGGAGAATGTTGAGAAACTCGGTTTTGATGTCACATAATATGATACACTGTCTTATTTGATTTTATATGATATGATAATATGTTCTCTTGAAATAATGTTATATTATGACTGAATATGTTTTGCCTTAAATCTAACGAGTATTTGATGCAAGGATATCTCACCCAATAAGGATGGAGACTTCCTGTTCAAGTACAACTATGGTGCAATCATACTCCTTGAAGAAAAAGCTTGATGAGCCATGCTTTCCTAAAGTTCAAATGAAGAAATCGGCTACCTCAAGATGAAGATTTTTTTCTTCTTTAGAGTCATATGTAACAGAACCTTCAAGAACTTGCATTTTGCATATTACATACTCATTCATACATACTATATCATAAAAGTATACGATAGTTTCAAAAAACTTCTTTTTTGAAAACCAATAAGTGTACCTTCTTACAACCTTTTATGAAAAAGACATTTTGTCATATAATAATTGTACCTTCTTACAACCTTTTATGAAAAAGACATTTTATCATTGTACCTTACACTATATACAAGACAACATAAAAAAAGGAATGTAGGAAAAAGACAAAAACATAAAATCGGCTACATATGAAAAACAAATAAAATATGTTTTTGAAAAGACTTTAGTTATCTTCTTTAATGAAATGTTTTTTTTTAATATGAGAAGAAGACAAAAACATAAAATCGACTACATAAGAAAAACAAATAAAATAAGTTTTTGAAAAGACTTTAGTTATCTTCTCTAATGAAATGTTTTCTTAATACAAGAAGAAGACAAAAACATAAATCGGCTACACATAAGAAAAACAAATAAAATATGGTTTTAAAAGGACTCTAGTTACCTTTTTTCATAACCATAGAATGTCGACTTACTTGAAGTCATCATTCTCTCTACAAAGCATTAAATGCCTTCTGTAACAAATCCTTTCTAAATATCCTTCCCAAAGAATGTCGACCTTCTTTTTGGTCCTCATTCTCTCTGGAGATTTTGAAATACACTACATAAAGAATACACTTGACATGACTATGTACAAATAAATATCTCAAAGCACTCATAGTACTTACACTCATTTAAAGTAAAGAAGTACTAATGTACCTCAAATCATTAATTAGAATAAAGACAAAACTACAACCCAACGTTCAAATGTACTATTGTAAGAAATAGACTTTTTACATAAAATATGTATTACCTGAAAATATTACAACGACTAGTGTACCCTCTATTTCACCTTTATAGAAAAAGGCATTCTCGAACTTCTCTAAAAGATGTTTTTGAAATGACCTAACATTTCACATTTCAAAAAGTTACAATTCCAAAATGTAACAACTACTTTTTATAAAGCTATATAAACACACACACACACACATAAGCTATTCAAACAAGAGGAATGAAATAGACGTGTGAGCTTATAAAGAGAAAAATTTTCTATTCGTGATTTGAAAAGAGAGCCTTGAAAAAGAAAGAGAAAAAGAAAAAGAAAGAAAAGAGAAAAAGTCAAGTCCAGCTCTTTGACAAAGAGTATCCTCTGAGTGACAAACAGAACATTCTTAGAATCCTTCATTCGTGCATTCATATCATTCTGAAGGTTCTATAGGAAGTATTGTAACTCTGTTTATCCACTGTATTCCTTCTTTGTTTAAAGAAGTAGACCTCTGTGAAAGAGGGTGTTGCCCTTCTCTGTTGAGAGAAGAAGACCTCTTGGGAAGAGGGTGTTGTACTATTTATCCGGTGACTCGGATGTTATAGTGGAAATCTCAAGTGGTTTGCTTGGGGACTGGATGTAGGTCTGGATATTGACCGAACCAGTATAACTTCTGTGTTTTATGTGTTGTGCCTTATTTCTTAGTTATTTTATTTTATCGATCATAATCATATTTCACTATTCACCCCCCCTCTAGTAGAATTTCATCCTCGAATCGAGCAGCAGGTCAAGGAAGGACTTGAGGATTTACTTAAAGCAGGGTTCATTCGAGCAATAGATTATCCGGATTGGTTGGCAAATATCGTAGCAGTTCCCAAGAAGAATGGTAAAGTTCGAATCTGTATCGACTTCTGTGATCTCAATAAGGCTACTTCTAAGGATGACTATCCGCTCCCAAATATTGATCTCTTGGTCGATAAAAAAAGTAAGTAAGAAGAGAGAAGAGAAAGAAAGAAAAAAAAACTCTTTTGCAAGGTCTCACTTGACCTTTATTTGAAAAAGATATTTTGAAAAATTAAATCGCCTCCGTTTTGAAAATTTGCGGGAAAGATGAAGAGACGAGATTCGCTCGTCGGTACGTGGTTCAATCGTTTCTGGCGCCTTTACCAGAGGTAATTGAACCAAGGATCGAATCAATGCCTTTTGCTTTGCTTAAATTTTGTCTAAGTGATTATTCTAAAATCCTAAATGCACATCGAATCATGCTTGTGCTTATAAAAATGCAAAGATGTATGCTTTTGAGGAAGTGCTTCAGAAATTATGGATCTTTCCAAGTGACTTTGAAACAAGTTTGAAAATATCCTTGAAGAAGAGGTTCAGAAATTGAACTTTGTTTTAAAAAACTAAAATTTTAATCTAAACTTGAAATTTGAAATGAATTTGAGATTTTGAAAAAAAAAAAGCTTTAAAATTCTGGAGTTGAAATCATAACTAAGATCAAAGATTGAAATAGATTAAAATTTGAATTGAAGAAGGGAGATTTGAAATTGAAAATGAAATTTGAAGAGGTTGAATTTTGAAATTGGAGTTCAAAATCGAATTTGGAGTTTGAAACTTAAAGTTTAGAATGGAAATTGGATTCAAATTAGAATCTGAAATTGACTTTAAAATTCGATTTGACATTTTGAAATCAGAATTGAACTAGGAGATGGAATTGGAATTTTAAATTGATTTTGAATTTGAAATTTAACTTGAAAATTAGAAATGAGTTTGGAAATTGGAATTTGAAATTGAATTTGAAATCGGAATTCAAAGAATGAATAACTTTAAAATAAACTCTGAAATTGAATTTGAGAATAGAAGATGAATTTGAATTTGTAAATAAGAGTTGGAAATGATTTTGAATTTGGAAATGAAAATTGAGTTTTTGAAAGTTTATTTCAAAATCACTTGGATTTTTGAAGATAATTTGAAATAATTTGAAAAAGAATGCAATTCTATCCTAAATGATGAATGTTTTGAAAGAATTTAAAGATTGGATTTTAAAAGCATATTTCATTCTTTAATAGAATTGAAACAAGATTAAGTCATAATACATTCATGACTATGGTCACAAACATATTATAATATAATCTATATTTGAATTCTAATAAAGAATAAAATAATTTTTTGGTGCCTTTATAGGATTTAAAATGAAATTAACTTTTAATATATCCATGACTATGGCCACAAATATATCTTAAGTTAATTCATATATTAAATTCTGATAAAGGAAGAAAAAAATATTTCAGAAAAATATGATGATTTTCAAAAGAGACCTAAGTGGAGGTGAAATGTTATTCCATAAAAGATAAAAATCCTAAGTATTGTTCACATTTTGACTATGGCCATATATGTGAATCATTTACTTAGAGTTATTTACCTTTTATTAGAAAGGTGCACATGCCATTCATGTTTCACCATTGTGTATTTTTGAAATAAAGATAAAAATAAAATGAGATATCACAGGCAATTATGAGATCTACATGCTCATACATTCTATTCTAAACTGAAAAGATAAAATTCTCATTAATATCGAATTATTAGTCTTAAATTGAAATTAAAAATAATAAAATCCCTAATCTAGGAAAGGAAATCAACATTTTCCACATATTTCTTGCAAAATCTGAGTTAGCAGGAAGCAAAAATGTGAAACGTAGGAGAAAATGGAAAATGTCATATAAAAAATTCATATGCATATGGCTAAGTGAAGAAATGCATGTGCTACTCTTATGCAAATAAAGAAATTCATGTGGAATTGTCTAAGCTATTATGGAAGTGTATATCCTAATGAAGGAGTATTTGAAGTAAGAAGCAAAAAGATAGAATTCAAGCAATACTCGGCAAAATGGGAGCCTGCTATACAAGATTCTATAATCTGCAAAATAATAACTGGATGCAAGCATTAATACAGAAAAGTTAAGTGAACTAACAGGGTGATGTGGTATGAAGAGGATAAAGGAGTGTTGTGTTGTGTTGTAGCAGTGGAGTGGGATGCTGAAGAAGGTGGCAGGAGGTTGTAGCCAGGATATGAATGCCAAATGTAAGGGCAGCAAGTGAAGAAGTGGCAAAGGGGACAGATATAAAGGTGTTGTAGTGAAGATGCGGGTGAGTGCGCAGTGATGAGGAAATGTTGTGAAGAGCAGAGGATGCTCTGTAAGTTACAACAAAGGATGTTGTGAAGAAAGCTGCAAATGTTAGTGAAGGGGATGTGCAGGTGTTGCAGGTGATGGGCAGTAAGTGATGTGGGTGATTAGTGTAGCATAATGTTGTGTAGCAGGGAGTTAGTGCAGTAGGTGTGATACTAATTGCTAAAATGGATGGCCCATAAGTGCATTGCGCAGGGATACAACATGCTACTAATGATATGCAAATGATGGACATGTGCCAAGATGATGCTACAGCAAATACAGTGAATAATCAAATTGTAAGATGCTATGATGAATGGTTTAGAAAGTAGGTGCAGAAAACAGGTTGTATAATAAAGTGAAATGTGTGGGGAAAGAGTGTAGTAGTGTAGAGTGTTGTTGGTGAAGTGCTACTGTGGAGGCAACAGGTGCACAGGTGAAGTGCTGGATTTGAGATGGCATTATACAGATGGTGTACATTCAGATTTGGTGATGCAGGGAGTGAGAATCAGGAGAGTGCTGAAAGAAATAACATATGCAACAATGAATAGTGCTGGTGGAGTGAGGGAAGTATGCTGGTAAGAATTGGAGTGTGGTGGAAGTGGCAAGGGACGTGGGCAATGTTGCAGGTGTGCAAGGAAAGACGGTACAGTAGGTAAACACAAGTGAGAGGGCGTGGTTGTAGGTGTTGTAGGTAAGTGAAGTTGCTATGGGATGCAAGGAAGTTGTTGAATGTGAGTTGTAAAGGGGATACAAATGTTGTGTGTGGAAGTGGCTGGTGATAAAGTAGCTACAAGTACAGTGAATAAATGTGTAGTAGGAAAATATGAAGATTGTTGTGAAGGTGGCCATAGGTAGTATACCGTGAAAGCATGGGAAACCACAGATATAGGTATATGAGTGAATAATGCCTAACTATGCTGAAACAAAAAATATCAACGACCTAAAAATGCTAATGAAACAACAAATATTTCCAGCAACATAGAAATAAAAATGATCTATTTATATGAAAAGAAAAGGGGAGAAGAGCTTCTTTGACGAAATTTACTGCAGAGGAAGGGTTTTCTTATGTGCACTAGAATGCAAAGAAGGGATTCCACAGCAGCTGGAAGGCACAAAAGTCAAATTAGCCAATCCTTTACAATATGGTATTTGCATATAGAACCTCCTCTTGTAAGCAAAAGAGCTTAAACAATTATAGCATTGATACACATTTAACATGTGCCTAACATACATAGGCTAAACAACACCTCCTGTAAGGCTACTAGTCCTTTGTCAAGGTAAAAATTGACATGATCTTGAGCATAAATAGTGGAATTGTTGATACTGTAACAACCTACCCTGGACCAGGCAGCCTTCAGGTAGAGATCTTTTTAGAAACTTGCACAACTTACACAACCTCTATCTCCCACGATAGAACTTCCTTGGACAAATAACAATCTCATAGTGATACTCGATTGACTTGACATTATCCTCTAATGTAATACATACCTCAGTGAGAAAGATAATTTTGAATTCCTCCTAAAGGCCCTGGTTAATTTTAGCCATCAATAGAAATAGCCAAGAGTAAAACCAACGAAAACCCACACAATGGATGTTGATCTAATGAAAAGCATTATTAGTTTTGAAACATATAAGCATGTCAGAACCCAAACTGTCCTTTGTTCAATCCTATGGTCCAGAAATGATCTCCTTACCAAGGCCAGGCCACAGACTGTTGCTATAATAACCATGTAGCTAGGATACATCGTTCCATCATCAAGGTTGAAATAGTACATGCTGAAGTAATTTGGGGGCAGAAGTGAAAGTCCTGGAATAACTATGGTTAGAGCCATGCTAGCAACCATCAACTTGCAGAATGATCGTGGTGCTGTGAGATTCAACTGAAAACTGATCTCACTATGATCCAAATGATAAATTCACTGTTGTTACCTTCAATTTTTAGCATATCATTTAACATGCAGGTCGACACAAAACCGAGTAAATGGCCAATGGACAGAGAAAGGAATCTAGACTAATGGAATGATGCCATTGGATGAACACAATGATTATGATACTATGAATATGATTTTTCAAAAATCAGATCTAACATCCCAATATGCAATAACAGATAGTTGCCCATCCGAATGATAGAGGACCAACCTATCGCAATGTATCATGAATGATGGACTGAACAGAGAGAAGATATATATTAGATATAATCGATGAAACAATACTGAGATTAAAACCCATATATGATATGAGACTGAATCAAAAGATGTATCAGAGAAATGATGTTGATGATAAAGTAACAAATATAATAAATGGAATTGCAGAATTTTAACAAGAGATACTTATGATAAAATGTGATGAAATAATGAACTACCTTGAATCTAAAAAAAAGAGAATGCAAGACAACAAAATGGAGACCAATCACTCAGAACAGAACAAAAGCATAAATGCGATGGAGTTTGAATTCACAAATACAAAATTATCATTAATGTCGTGGGATAAATCAGAGAACAGTTCACAGGCAAGACAACCCAAACTACATGAGTCGATTACCCATGGGGAACATTTTTCTGATTGTCATCCTGTCATACTCGACTGATTGCATTGATTTATATCGCGAGCCAGTTTGCTACCGCTGTTCCAGAGACTGATGGCCTTAGTTGTTGGATGCAGGGAAGACATAAAACAGGCGACAAACGTAAATAGTTGCATAACCACCATGCAACGCCAGGACACAGAAAAACTAAATCACCTATACGCATAGTTGCAACTGAAAATACTAGAAATGAAAGTAACACGATATATGATGCTGAATCGAAGCAACTAAGCAGAGATAAGTAGAATAAAACGATGATACAGAGGAACAAATGAAAGAACAGAAAATCCAAATCACATGAGGACAATAAATTAAACTGGGAAGAAAATTAGAGGGCGTGAACAATCAAATGCCAAAGATGCAATTAAAATGAAAAATACATTGAACAAAATCAACAAACTGCAGTCAAATGTCATCAAAACTGAAGATCGGATGCAAACAAACTATCAGATATAAACCATCGAAATCAAAATTGAAATAAGAAAAGAAACAGGATATGAATACAGGAAAGTACTGAAGGAACTAATATTCAAATTGCACATGCCAAAGAAATGTCCAAGAAAAAGAAAAGAAAATGTTGGAATCAGGCAGTATGTGGATTGATGTTGCTATCAGCAAATCAATGCCACAAGGAGTGCTTTAATGGGGCAATAAACAGAAAAAGAAAATAAAAATAAAAGAGAGAAAAAAAGGAGGGGGTCTTACCGTAGCCTTGTGTTGTGGGATTGATCCCTCTTTAGATGATCAGGAAGAAAATCAGAAGGAGCAAAGAAAGGAAAGGGAAAGAAGAAAGGAGGAGGAGAGAAGAAGGCGTGAGGAGGGATGTGAGAGATGGGTGGAGATCAGATGAATAGTGGATGGGCTGAAAGACACCCCCCCTCCTCCCCCATGGCAGTTTATATAAGTGGAGACCGTTAGAAACTTTTCTAAACAGGTCCCTCCATGTTTTAGGAATTTTCAAAAAAGAAGGCTCATTTACAAGTTTTTTTTTCAAAATGGTGTAAAAGCTACTATTTTTCTAAATTTTTTTATGTTTTTTGAAAGAAAACTTAAAAATATGAGGGAAATACAGAGAATTGATTTTTTGAATTTTTGAAAAATAGAAGATTTGGGCTCAGAATTGGATTCAGATATCTGATTTGGATTCAAGATGGGGTCAAATATGAAAATTGGATTTGAATTTTGGATCTTCAACCAGTGAATCTGAGAAATGAATGAAAATTGATCAGAAGTTGACCCAATTATTCAGAAGATAGGGGTCAAGGGCAAAAAGGAAATTTTTAATTTTTTTTGAAAAATTTGCGGTGTTCACACTGCCCACTGCACCAAAACTGCAGGAAAATTACAGGAAGAGGGTCGATGCACGCCTTCTGCTGCAGACTTATGCATCCACTATGCACTGCCAAAACATGTCAAAATTGCGTGAAATCGCAGCAAGGAAGGTGTTGCCTTAAGCATCGTTGTTGCAAGGATTTGCAGAGAACTAAACACTGCCAAAACACATAGTTTTGCAGATTTTTCTGCAATTTGGACTGCTGTCAAAAGCAACGCAGTTGCTGCAAAAAAAAATCAGAAACCGGGGCTGCGAACATCGTCCCAATCGACAGAAAAATTACAGCAAACAGGGGGTTGTTTGCCGCCACATTTCTGCAAAAAATGGCAGCATGCGAAACGCCGTCGGCATGCCCTTTTCGATAAAAACTAGTTGCAACGAGGTACTGCCAAAGTGGTTGATGTTGCAAAGGAAAACAGGACTTGGCGGGACTGCGAACTGCAGCCCTGGGCAGGGTACCAGACTGTGCTATCATGGCTACAGTCCACTCGCAATGTGCGTAAGGCACAGTCCTTGATTGGTTAAGCAGAAACGAGACAGGAAACACGCTAAGACATGCGTGGTTTTGCTAGGCAATTGGTTGAACTTTTTGTAAAAGTCTTTTTAAAAAATATTTTTCACAAAGATTTAGAAAATTGTCAACCAAAAATATAAAAACCGACTTTTCACTTTCGTGGTGAATACAGGTCGAAGCCTCAGAGAACAGGGAAATATTCAAATTAAATCTAAAAATTTCAATTTATTAATATCATAAATGTTTACAACTAAGTCAAACACTACAACTCTAATTAAGTTACAAACTAAAAATAAAAATTAACTCCTAAAATAGGTTGCGAAAGTCTTCTCCAGACCACTAGGAGTATTTTTGTCTTTTCACCATAGCTACATTCACGCTCTCAATATGAATACACCTTTTGACCTATATTGAACTTATCAACCTAAACAAACAGAAAATAAAAAAAGTTAATAAATAATTACGATAATTAATTCTAAAAATTACAGTAAAACTAATTCTAAAATTAATTGCTAAATCTAAATTACACTTAAGCTAAAAATAAAATAAAATACAATATTTAATTAACTAACTAATTAATTTAACTCTAACTAAGTTAACTATTGTAGATACACTAACTAATATGCAAAAAAACAAGGAAAACTATAAAAAACTAACTAATTAACAAAAAATCTGTTTTGCCCTCAATGTAGTGCAAAATTGAATTCTAACAGGTTTTCGAAAATAGACTATTTGGAGGGGCAAACAACGTCCAAAATTGATGAAATTTCTTCTATTCTCTTTCTGACAGATTCAAGAATCTGTCAAATTTTACATAGTTAAAAAAAATCATCCAAAATCTCTCTGGATATAAGTGTTTCAAATCCGATAAAATCTTGGAAATTGCCTATCCCAAAATTTAAAAACCCAAAAAACCTATTTTTGGAAAATGCTTAAAAATCAGACCAAATCAACTCCAATTGAATTGATTTTTGGTCAGTTGACAGTTGACACACCAATAAAGAGAATAGAATAAAATTTTCAGAAAAACTCAGAAAAAAATGCATATAAAATAACAAGTGCAAAATGCAACAAAATCTAGTTTTAAAATTCAATGCACTATTCACATGAAAGAATTCAATTTTTGCACTATCTAATGTAAACTTAGGCAAAATAGATTTACAGACCTACTGCTAAACTAAATAACAGTAAACAACATTTAATTATACTAAAAAAAATTACATCTATAATTAGATTCTACTTTACCTTAAAGAACACAAGTTAACTCTAAAATAAACAGTAGGTAAATTCTAATTAGGTTACCATTGCAAACTAAGACTAAGATACCTAACTTACAATACAATATTAACCTAACTGGAATTATACAACCAATTGGTCTCAAAACTAAAAGTTAATGTAAAACTAAGGTTAAGTTAGTCAATTAAGGCACAAGGGGCGGGGGGGGGGGGGGGGGGGCGTATATTGAGTTGACTTGACTTAGAGGCTCACGCCCATTTAGATGGACCCCATTTAGAACTAACTAAATGTTAAAATGCAATGTAATGCAATTAACTAATATGCAATGTTGGATATGAAATGATATGCACTAAATTCATGTCTAAGTCAATACTTCCTAACTTAGGAAATGTGTTATACTATATTAATTTGAATACTTGAATGAGGGAAGGCATTAAAATGAATTAGCTAATTTGGCATTAGGTAGGGCCCCTGACATACTTACCTTAAGAAGGGAATTGGCTGCTCCAAAATAAAAAATTGCCAACCCTATTGGGCCACACAATTTTTGAATTGCTAATAAAATTGATTGCCAATTCGAGATCCTTCCCAAAGCAAAACAATATGAATTTAGAAATAGATTTGAAACTCAAATTTATTTCCTAAATTAAAAAGAAGGATTCTCGCTTGGCTGGACTCTTAAGTGAGGTCAAACTTTCCCCAATTGAGAATCTCAAAATTAGAAACCCATGAACATATCCAAAATCGCCACTTGTTTTACATTTACCACAATACCCCCTTATTCAAAATTCAAAAATCCTAATTTACACTAACTAACTTACCTAACTATATAACTTGATTAATGTCTAAATTCCAGCCAGGGCTAACATTGGAATGCACCTAAAAAATGACAAAAGCTATTAATGCTAAAATCACAAAATTAAATCCTAAATTAACCAACTATTGACTAATTTACAAATTAACATGCAATTCACCTAGACACTAAAATGAACCTTCCTAACCTAATTGACTTTCTAAAAACACCTATGACCAAGCTGGTCTGCAATGGTTGTCATCTTCTCCAAGAAGACATCAGCCTATGCAGACCGACTATATGAAAGACTAAAAAACAACAACTTTTGGCTAGTTAAAATACCAAAATAATGAAAACTATTTTTCTATGACAAAATATCATTAGCTAGACTCGATCCTAAACTGAAACAACAAAATTACCTCTACTGAAATCAGACAAACAAAAACACTCTAACCTAGAACTTGAAAAACGCCTAGACCTCACAATCGGCTAGATTGAATCTAGCCGAGTTTTTTTTTTTACAATTAACAAGATTAATGACAAAACAAAATAAACTATATCTAACCTAAATCTAGACTCAATCCTATACAATTACCATACATTTTTAAACTATTGTTTTATGCTAAAAAATAGACTACTACAACTAAAAAAAATGGCAAAACTTACTAGACTTTGGCTAGCCAATTTTTGCAGTTTGACACAAAACAAAAATTTCAATGACCTAACACCTAAACTAAGACCCAACTCAATCTTAAATCTACCAAAAATTGCTGATTGCAGACAGTGGTTTGCAATAAAAAAATCAGAAAATACAGAAATGAAATTTGGGTATTTACTTGACAAATGGTGGACTCGATCTACACTAAAAGAAGGAGGTGAAGACGACCAACCTCAAGGGCGATCCGACGAGGGACGGGGTGAGGTAGAGCGGTTGATGGAGCTTGTAGAATATGCCGAGCATGTTCTTCAATGAGCTGCACTCTTCCCTTGCATGAGTGCACCCACGTGGAAGCCGATTTATAGAGGATTCGAAGAAGAAGAAGAGGAGAGCTGTATAGAGGGAGAGACGGCCAGCCACGAGGTGTAGATGACACACCACCAGGGCAAATCTCCACGTGGTCTGTAACACCAGCAAAAGAGAGAACACATCACATAAAAAGAATAATGAAAACAAGAATGAAAAATGTAGAAGAAGGGAAGACACACGCTCGTAGGGAGGGGCGTGTACATGAGAGAGGGAGAGAGAGAGAGAGGTGGTTTTCCAAGGCATCCAAAAATATGTAAACCTAAAAAAAATAACTATTTATATTATTAGTTTAACCTAATTCTAAAAACTACCTAAAACTAAAGCTACTTTTAACTAAATGCTAAAATGTGTTTTATTTGCAACTAACTACCTAATTGAGTTAGAAAGAGAGGGTTTTCGGAAAATATTTATAAAAAACACTTTGGGTATGTGGATTTAAAGATATTTAGGGTTTGGGTCCAGTCCAAGATCCAAATTAGAGCTCTTGGGTTGAAATAGTCCAATCTACCTCAAAATCCAATCCAAAACCTTAAAAATGCGATACTTTTCTCATTTTAACTCTGATTCGAGTGAAATTCAAATTGTGACCTCTTTGTATCTAAATACATCAAAACATGGGTTCTAAACCTTCAAACTACATGAAAATGTATGAATTATGTATAAAAATGATATGCATTTCATGTATCATCAAATACCCCTATGCTTGAATGTTTGTTAGTCCCTTAACAAACTAAACTAAACTACCTAAGTTAAGAAAATATCTGGAAAAGTGAGATAACCTAGGATACTTCATTTGAGAGAACTATATTGAGAAATATAAATCAGGGAACTAGTAGTTGGAGAGAAGTTTATGCATTTGAAAAAGTGACAGTTGCCCATTCTTGGATTTGGTAGTTACCACCTCTAAGAGGTGGTAGTTGCCAAATCCAGTTTTTAGTGCAATGAGTCCCAAAATGTAAAGCTCTTCGAGACAAAAATAACAAAGCAATGATGTCAACTTTTAGGCTATCTTTTGGAGCTTCAAATCAGAGGTGTGTTGCAATTTCTCCAACACCCTCTATTGTTTGGGAGCAGGTCATTGTGGTTTCTGCAACACTGTCTAATGTTTGGGACCAGTGGTGTTACCAAATCATTGTGTTTGGGATGGAGTTGGCAGATCCAACACAACATTTTAACTCCATTAAAAAGAGGTTGCACTTGACAATTCCATCCCCAACATCACATATTGGCAATACCACATTTTGACAATACATGGAAAAGGTGTTCCCATCCCAATGCAAGAATTCTAAACGTCTTAGACTATATTTGGGTGCCTCGCATTGGGATGGATTTTTTAAAATGTGGTATTGGAGACGGAGTTGCCAAAAATATCCTCAAGTGAATGGCATTGAAATTGTTAGCTTTTGGAGCAATCTGGCACAACAGATTGTTCTCTCTATTTCTGCAAAAAAAAACACAGCAGAAAATACCACACATAGGAAAAAAATAGTGGCTAAGGACAAAGTTTATAATCAAGAAATTAACATACAAACGTCTTACTCATTTACACATCTAGTTACTTTAAATAAGCAAAAACATAACAGAACAGAAGAGGAACGTGGCTCCATGCCCACAATCATGATCACAGCTCATATGATCATGGGATTATGCCAAAAAAAAATAGGACTCACTATTCTAAAAAATTGGAAACAGAAAACAGGTGGTTTCCCACTATGCCCTAATAAATCAGGCACCCATCTTTGGCTAAGGAACACACGATCAAGACTACCTACCATGTTTCCATCATATTCCAACACTCCCCCTTGATGCAAAGTCTGAAACACCAAGATGAGAACAAAAATTCATAAATTTTTGGTGTGACAGTGCTTTAGTGAAGCCGTCTACAATTTGTTCATTAGTCAAACAATGCTCCAACACAATCTGCTCTTTAACAACAATCTCACAAATGAAGTGATGGCGAAGCTCGATATGTTCCGTATGACCATGATAAATTGGAGTTTTAGCCATCGCTATAGTTGCTTTGTTGTCACAGTAAATTGGAGTTGCTCGTGTCTGTGCTTGACCAAGATCCTCCATCACTCGACGCATCCAAATTGCTTGACAAGTTGCAGCAGCTGCAACAATATATTCAGCCTCTCAGGATGATAATGTTGTAGTTCCTTCCTTCTTTGAACACCAAGACACGACACCTGAACCAAGTGAAAAAATGTATCCACTTGTGCTCTTACGATCATCTACAGCATCTGCTCAATCACTATCAGTGTAACCAAGTAGGTTAAAACATGCATTAGATCTATACCATATTCCATATTCAGCAGTTGCACAAATATAACACAGAATGTGTTTTGCTGCTCCCAGGTGGTGCATTGATGGATTATGCATAAACCTGGAAACTAAATTGACAGCAAACGAAATGCCTGGGCATGTATGAGTCAAGTATAACAACCCATCGATCAATCCTCTAAACAATGTGCCATCAACCTTAGCCGTTCTATCTGACAAACTCAATTTTTCTCCAGGATTCATGGGAGTAAGTAAAACCTTGCAATTCAACATGTTATACTTTTTCAGCAAGTTCAATGCATATTTCTCTTGAGTGATAAAGATACCATCATTAGTCTACACTACTTGAAGGCCAAGGAAAAAATGCAACAAACCCAAATCTGACATCTCGAACTCATTTATCATACCCTTGTTGAATTCATAAATGAGGGAATCATTTGACCCAGTGTAAATAATATCATCCACGTAAACAAGGATATTTCATTTGAGAGAACTATATTAAGAAATATAAATTAGGCCATGAATGATACCATCTTTCCTCGAATTGCCAATACCACAAAATCAAATGAAGCTTGGACTATCCTCAGGAAAGAATATCATGGTGACAAGAAGGTAACAACTATGAAACTCCAAACTCTCCGTAGAGAATTTGAGACATTGTTCATGAAAAGTAGTGAAATTATTCAAGAATTTTTCTCTAGAGTTTTTGTAATTGTAAATCAAATGAAATTTTTTGAAGAAACTGTAAGTAACCAAAAGGTTATAGAAAATGTCTTGAGAAGTTTACCGGCTAAATTCGATCATGTGGTTACTACTATAGAGGAGTCTAAGAATCTGGCTACTTACTCTATTAATGAATTATTGGGTTCTCTTCTGGCTCATAAAGAAAGGATGAACAAGTCAACTGAGAAGAATGTTGAGCAGGCCTTTCAATCTCAAGTTAAATTGAAAGACACCAATAAAGAGAAAAGGAGTGCTATTGATCGAAAGTATACAGGTCGAGGATGAGGTAGAGGTGGCTACCGTGGACATGGATGCGAAAGATTTGAGGCTGGTAGAAATAAGTCAGAAAATGATGATAAAGGTAATCAAAAGCATAATCATAAGAATAGATATTGTGATTTTTGTAAAAAGACTGGACATACAAAACCATATTGTTGGGACAAAACAAAACAACAAGCCAATGTTGTAGAAGAAAAACCTGAAGATGATAATTTATTCTTCACTCATTTGGATTCAAAAGAAGGTAAATTTGAACATGTGTGGTTTCTAGATAGCGGATGTAGCAATCATATGACAGGGGAAAGAAGACTCTTTCATTATATGGACAAATTAGTGAAACAACAGGTTCGGTTGGGAAATAACAAGCAAGTGCAAATTGAAGGCAAGGGAACAATTGCTATCAAAATTAAAACAGGTACTGAAAGGTTTGTTCATGATGTTTATTACATACTCGGTCTTGCATATAATTTGCTCAATGTATGTCAGTTAGTTCAGAAAGGATACTTGGTTACATTCCATGATAATGTGTGTGAAATTAGAAAGAAAGGGTCTGATATGCCACTTGTGATAGTTCACATGACTGAAAACAAAAATGTTTCCTATTGAACTCTCATGTCTTGATGAATTTGCTTTGGTTGTTGACATAAATAAAATGTCTCGGTTATGGCACTTGCGTTATGGGCATTTGCATTTTACTGGATTAAAATTGTTGGGCCATAAAAAAATGGTTTTAGGACTACCTCCTGTCACTATTGATGAGAATATTTGTGAAGAATGTGTATATGGAAAGCAACACAATTTGTCTTTTCCAGTTGGTAAAGCACGAAGATCTAAAGCTACTCTAGAATTAGTGCATGCTGATATTTGTGGTCCAGTAAGAACCCCATCATTGAACAAGAGTAGATATTTTTTACTATTTACTGATGATTTTTCTCGTATGAGCTGGGTATTTTTTCTTGTTGAAAAATTAGAAGCTTTTGAAAAATTCAAGGAATTTAAAGCATTTGTGGAAAAAGAAAGTAACCGGCATATAAAATTTTTCTGCATTGACAGAGGGGGAGAGTTCTAATCTAATGAGTTTAACCATTTTTGCAAGCAAAATGGTATTCACAGGCAGCTGCCAATGAGAAAAACTCCTATGCAAAATGGAGTTGATGAAAGGAAGAAATGAATGGTAGTGGAGATGGCTCGAAGCATGCTGAGTGAGAAACATCTTCCAAATAAATTTTGGGCTGAAGCGGTGGCTATAGCTGTGCATCTTCTCAATATTTCTCCAACCAAAGCAGTCCGCAATATGACTCCATATGAAGCTCGGTGGAACAAAAAACCCAATGTGAGTAATTTACGAGTTTTTGGCTGCATTGCGTATTCCCTGCTTGATTCAAGTGATCGAGGTAAAATAGACAAGAAGAGTGAGAAATGCATTTTTGTGGGTTATTCTTTAATCATTCGACGTGATGTTATTTTTAATGAGAACAATTCTTGAGAATGGTCAAAATTAGAAAAACATCATATTCCATTGGTGGAATCAAATAACTCACATACTCACTCTATTGCATCATCTTCAAGTTCTCCAGCACAGATGACCACCCCATGCCGTGTTGATATTGAAGTAGATGGTGACTCTCCACCAAGAAACGTATGCTCCTTACAAGAAGTTTATGATTCTTATACATTTGCTTTCATGGTAACTTAACCAATGAGCTATGAGGAGGCATATGGTAAAGAAGAATGGAAGAAGGCAATGCAAGAAGAAATTGTTGTCATTGAGAAGAACAATACATGGAAGCTTATAGAGTTGCCACAGGGAAAGGAACCCATTAATGTAAAATGGGTTTACAAAGTGAAGTATAATGCAAACGGAAGTGTGCAGAGATATAAGGCCAGGTTAGTCGTTAAAGGGTATGTACATAAATATGACATTGATTATTTTGAAACTTTTTCTCCAGTTGCTTATTTTGTAACCATTAGGATGATATTGGCATTAGCGTCTCATTCAAAGTGGAAGGTGTTCCAATTTGATGTTAAATCTACTTTTTTGAATGGTACTTTAGAAGAAGATGTGTATGTTAATCAACCACAAGGGTTTGTTATGAGTGGACAGGAGGAGAAGGTGTACAAGCTAGAGAAGGCTTTGTATGGTCTCAAGCAAGCACCAAGAGCGTGGTATGGGAGACTTGACTCATATCTTAAAAAAAATGGGTTTCGATGATGTGAGAGTGAGCCTACCCTATATTTGAAAGGAAAAGGTACCAATATGCTTGTGGTTTGTGTTTATGTGGATGATATTATTTACACTGGGTCAAATAATTCCCTCATTTATGAATTCAAGGAGGGTATGATAAATGAGTTTAAGATGTCAGAATTGGGTTTGTTGCACTTTTTTCGTGGCCTTCAAGTAGTGCAGACTAATGATGGTATCTTTATCACTCAAGAGAAATATGCATTGAACTTGCTGAAAAAGTATAACATGTTGAATTGCAAGGTTTTACTTACTCCCATGAATCCTGGAGAAAAATTGAGTTTGTCAGATGGAACTGCTAAGGTTGACGGCATATTGTTTAGAGGATTGATCGGTGGGTTGTTATACTTGACTCATACACGCCCAAACATTTCGTTTGTTGTCAGTTTAGTTTCCAGGTTTATGCATAATCCATCAATGCACCACCTGGGAGCAGCAAAATGCATTCTGCGTTATATTTGTGCAACTGCTGAATATGAAATATGGTATAGATCTAATGCATGTTTTAACCTACTTGGTTACACTGACAGTGATTGGGCAGGTGTTGTAGATGATCGTAAGAGCACAAGTGGATACATTTTTTCACTTGGTTCAGGTGTCGTATCTTGGTGTTCAAAGAAGCAAGGAACCACAACATTATCATCCTCAGAGGTTGAATATATTGATGCAGCTGCTGCAACTTGTCAAGCAATTTGGATGCATCGAGTGATGGAGGATCTTGGTCAAGCATAGACACGAGCAACTCCAATTTACTGTGACAACAAAGCAACTATAGCGATGGCTAAAAAACCAATTTATCATGGTCGGACAAAACATATCGAGCTTCACCATCACTTCATTCGTGAGATTGTTGTTAAACAACAGATTGTGTTGGAGCATTGTTCGACTGATGAAAAGATTGCAGACGGTTTTACTAAAGCACTGTCATACCAAAAAAATGTGAATTTTTGTTCTAATCTTGGTGTTTTAGACTTTGCATCAAGGGGGAGTGTTGGAATATGATGCAAACGTGGTAGGTAGTCTTGATCGTGTGTTCGTTAGCCAAAGATGAGTGCCCAAGTTATTAGGGCATAGTGGGAAACCACTTGTTTTCTGTTTCCAATTTTTTAGAATAGTGAGTCCTGTTTTTTTGGGCATAACCCCATGATCATACGAGCTGTGATCGTGATTGTCGGCATGAAGCCACGTTCCTCTTCTGTTCTGTTATGTTTTTGCTTATTTAAAGTAACTAGATGTGTAAATGAGTAAGACGTCTTTGTGTTAGTTTCTTGATTATAAACTTTGTTCTCAGCCACTCTGTTTTTTTCCTATGTGGTATTTTCTGTGTGTGTGTTTTTTCTGCAGAAACGGAGAGAACAATCTGCTATGCCAGTATCAAACCATATTGTTGGGACAAAACAAAACAACAGGTCAATGTTGTCGAAGAAAAACCTGAAGATGGTAATTTATTCTTATCTAATACCATGGTCATGGGCTTACTTTTTTCAATAAGCCAGTGTGGCGCGATGGTTCTTCCTTACCACTGTAAGCCTACTTATCGCTCTGTCACAGGCATAGAATGTTTCGCAAACCCGCGACGTGCCAAGCTGCCTAGCCTAACGGCCAAAGGCCACGTACCAACACCTTTCCATGTGCTGAATCATTTTTACTGGCCCTGCGCACCACCCCGTGCGCAGCTGCCTAGCGGAAGCTGATCTACTGCATTTACAAATGTGCATTCCATATAGTCCATGCCACTTAGTGCATAGTCGTCTCATATCAGCTATTACTTCCGAAAGAGGCACAAACTTTGCCTTAGCCTTGCGTGCCATGGAGCGTATTGCGATTACATGTGCTTATTATTTCATTACCTCGTGCTTCAGCTCACAACCAATTTTGAGAGCACATCAAAGCCTCTACTGTCATTGTTGTTAGAGGCGAACGCCTCAGTACCTAAAGCGTAGGCCTCAGAGGTGAAGCGCAAACTCAAGGAACCGAGGCGTTGTAGGCTCGAAGCGCACACTTCACATGGGTGAAGTGCACGCCTCGCATCGAGGCACGCTTTGTTTCTAGGGCGTATGCATTAACTCGTTCAAGGGCCATGACAAGGTGAATCAGCAGCAGGAGAGGTTGCAACACTGGAGGAAAACCAGGAAACAGATCACCATCATCGCCACATCCTCCATCGTTATGATTCTCATCGTTGCAGCCATCGTCGACACGTTGATCTCCCGGAGTAAGGACTCTTCGAATTCGTCGGCAATGACAAACGTCTTTAGCCAGAATGAGACGATCAAGGCTGTGTGCTCTGTCACCTTGTACCCCAGCTCCTGTATCACCAATCTCTCCTCTATTGCGGATCCGAGAACCATGGATCCAGAGCACCTCTTCCAGATCTCTCTCGAGGTCACCTTCTGAGAGCTCTCGAACGTCTACGGTCTGCCTAAAAAGCTTGCCAGAACCGTCAAGGACAATAGGACCAAACTGACTCTTTTGGATTGCCAGGAGATGATCGATGATGCCATGGACTGCTAGGTTGCTTGTCAAACTTGTTCTCCTCCTTTGAGTTGGGCGTGATTGGGTGAAGCTGGTGGTTATTTTCCTTGCTTCGGCACATTAATTTCTGCAGTAACCATGGCTGCAAATTTGACAAAACCATGTGCATATGGGGCCCCATTCCACTATTCATGCATGCTTGGACCAAGAGAGGAGATCCAGGGAGTGCTTAAGTGCCGTTTCACTTGATCCCCTCTCCTTGGACCACAGGTCCACAACCAAACAAAGATGGGGCAGTTAGGGATGTCGACGAGCATGGGTTAAACCTGGGTTCTCATTGGACAATAGGCAGAGTGGATCTCAATCCAGATCAAAAGTTAGCCAGAGCTAAAATTTTGTATCTAGTCCTCAATTTGTTAGAATTTATGGCTCTAATTAAATCCAATTATAAGCTCCAATAGACCCATTGTTTGTTTTTTTTTTTTTTTGAAAGTAGAAAATGGACTTCTCAGAAGGGGGAACACTACAAGAAAATATGGAATTAGCGACGGAATTATTCTGGCGCTAACTAGCGACGGATTAACGAGAGAAACAAATCCATCGCTAAAATGAATACTATTTACGAAAATAGCGACGGCATAGGTTCCGTCACAAACGTCGTCACTATTTAGCGACGGAATATATTTCATCGCTATTTCGTATTTTGTCGTAATAGTCACGCCATTCAGCGACGGATTTGGCGATGGAATAGATTCCGTCGCTATTTTCGTATTTTTGATTTACGACGGCTTAGCGACAGAATTATTCCGTTGCTAAATGTCGCGTAAATCCCTAGTCCCAGCCCTCTTTTTCTTTTCATGTTTCGCTGCCTCTTCCACTGGTCCCGCCCGCTGCCCTCTCTTTCCCGCCGCCCGCTTCCTCCCGCCGCTTGTCGGCCTCTCTTCGTCCCCCACCGTCCATCGCTCGCCGGCTGACGCTCCCCGTCAGCCTCCCGCCGCCGCTCGGCGACGCGCAGGTAAACCTTTCCGTTGGCAGGGGGTCGACCGCCCTTGCGTTTCTGGCAGAGGGTCGCCCTCTGCATTTCCAGCAGCAGGGGGTTGACCCCCCTGCGTTTCTGGCAGCAGGGAGTCGCCCCCTGCGTTTCTGGCAGGGGGTCGACCCTCTGCATATTATTTAATTTGTTTTACTTATTTTTTGTAGATTTTTGCAAAAAAAATGGGTGACCTTGACCTTGTTGATTTCAAAACGTGAACAAGTGATTTGGTTGGAACTTGTTTTTCTTACCTTTCATCAAAACGTGAACAATTCTTCTCTTCTCTCTCTCACTAGTCAATGCAATAAGTGAAAAATTATCAAGCACTTTCATGAGATACGGGTAATGGTTATTGTTTTGCTTCTGGTATTGTGTTCTATTATTTTCTTTTTGTAATTATAATTTTCATGGAGGTTGTGATAAGCACTTGAAAGAATGCAAAAGAATATTTGTACTCACACTGCAATAGAACAATTTGTATATTTTCATTTATTTTTCTTTTATTGGCTTTGATGCCTATATCGGTATTGCCTTCTTTTTTAAACACAGAGGGTGGCGCTTTGTTTTTCATCATTTTAATTAGTCATGCTCAGCAGTTTACTTGTGTGATCATGAACAAAATGGCTCCACATCTTAATTCAAAATACAATGGTTGAGGATAGGGTCTTCTGTGATGAATGAAACATATATAAATACCTTATTTTTCTCAATAGTCATACATCCACTGCAACAAGACTCGACAAATCCTCAGGCATTATAGAGGTGAATATGGTTCGTGGAGCTTATAGTGGTCGCTCATTCAGTAGTAGCTAGGCCCAGCCTTCATCTTCACGGGCTCCTATGATAGGTACATCATTTAACTAATTGGATGCTTGATTAGTTGAAATGTACATTCTGAGAATTTCTAACGTATTTTTTTACAGATGATGTTTCGCCTGTACATGACCCACCTACACCAGTTGATCACACAAGTCAAGAGCCAACACAGGATGCAGGGTCTTCTCAGTCTGGCACAAGAAGACTCATTTGAATAGTGTATATCGATAATCGACCGTAAGTATTTTGTTTTCACTTATTGCATATCTTATAAATATTTTATATTGATATTTATTGTGTATCAATTCATGTGCAACACGAGATTTGAGCCACAAGAAGTAGTACGTGAGATTAAGAATTCACTTCTTCAATATCTACTAGGACCGGTTGCTCAATGGAAAGAGTATCCAAAAAAGGTGATAGACAAATTGTGGTCCTCATTCACGGTATACAGTTGTTTGTCATACTTAATGTGTTTTATATTTAATTTTTTTTTATAGTCATGTCTACTAACTTTTTGAAAATATATATAGGCTTCAAATTGTTTCGCAACTACGGTGGAGGAACATGATGCAAGGAAGGTGTGGCAGAAGGTGGTTGTTAATCGATTTGCAGACATGTTGCACAATATGAAGACTGCAGCAAAAAAAGCATCTGACGGAATAGATGATCCACTACAGTGGAAGGGCCATGGCCCTATTACTATCAGAAGAGATTATTGGGAGGGAATTTGAGACAAGTGGGCGGGGGATGCATTTTGAAATCGCTCTGTGAAGGCTGCACAAAATCGAGCGAAAATACCCGAAGCCCATCTACACACAGGTGGATCTAAGACTTTTGGGAGCCACCTGAAGAAAATGGTAACTCATCAATATATAATATCAATTTTATAAGTATTGTTGCAAACATGTTAACTAAATCTTTTATCATTTAACTTCACAAGAAGCAGAAAAAGGAGGCATTATACCATATAAGGATGTGTTTGTTGAAACACATAAACGGAAGACCACAAAAGACTTTGTATCAGAGAAGGTGGGAACGACAATGGTATGTATTTATTCTATTAATAATCATTGCAATATACAAGTTACCATTTTCTTTGTAATTCTTAATTATTAATGCATATTGTAAACATTATTTTGTAGGAGGCATATGAACAACAGATGGTAGAGCGATATGGCGATGACTCTACTCAGCATCCATCATTTGATCCTACAGCATGGGTGACTGCAGCAGGTGAACCCAAAAAGGGTCGTGTGTTCGGGTTTGGGAGTAATATGAACACCTCACCTGTCATTGCTTACTCCAGTCACGGCTTACAGACTTCTTCCGTCGACATAAGCTCTAAGCAACATCCTATTTTTTTTGGTGATGTTGTATGGCAGATCGTTAAGGACACAATGCGTGACTACTTCCATGAAACCATCATCGACATTCTCCGATCTGAGTTCAACAGTTTTTTGCTGAACAGGAGAACTTCGATTGCAGGTGCCTCTCAGGTATGAAAGTTTCATGCAATATATTGCATGTCGTTAGATTTCATGTAACTTTGATTGTCTTAACTTAAGTGCATTGGATAGAATTTATTTCAGTATATTTTGTTTATCAGTACTGACCTTTTATATAATATTTCAGTATAATATTTTTACTGCCTTAGAACACATATGAGCATGATAGAATGACATATACAGCTTTTTGCCTGCCCTAGAGCACATATGAGCATGGTAGAATCACATATAGAGTTTTTCTGACTGCCTTAGAACACATATGAGCATGATAGAATCACATATATAGTTTTTTGTCTACCTTAGAACACATATTATTCATGATAGAATCACATATAGAGTTTTTTGTCTGCCTTAGAGCACATATCATTCATGATAGAATCATATATAGAGTTTTTTGTTTGCCTTAGAGCACATATGAGCATGATAGAATCACATATACATTTTTTTTTTACTACCTTAGAACACATATGAGCATGCTATAATCACATATTCAGTTTTTTTACTGCCTTAGAACACATATGAGCATGATAGAATCACATATAGAGTTTTTCTGACTGCCTTAGAACACATATGAGCATGGTAGAATCACATATAGAGTTTTTCTAACTGCCTTAGAACACATATGAGCATGATAGAATCACATATAAAGTTTTTTGCCTGCCTTAGAGCACATATGAGCATGATAGAATCACATATAGAGTTTTTTTGACTACTTTAGAACACATATGAGCATGGTAGAATCACATATAGAGTTTTTTGACTGCCTTAGAACACATATGACCATGCTATAATCACATATTCAGTTTTTTGACTGCCTTAGAACGCATATGAGCATAATAAAATCACGTATACAACTTTTTGCCTACCTTATGACACATATGAGCATGGTAGAATCACATATAGTTTTTTTCTGACTGCCTTAGAACACATATGAGCATGATAGAATCACATATAAAGTTTTTTACCTGCCTTAGAGCACATATGAGCATGGTAGAATCACATATAGAGTTTTTCTGACTGCCTTAGAACACATATGAGCATGATAGAATCACATATAAAGTTTTTTGCCTGCCTTAGAGCACATATGAGCATGATAGAATCACATATAGAGTTTTTTTTACTGCTTTAGAACACATATGAGCATGCTATAATCACATATTCAGTTTTTTGACTGCCTTAGAACACATATGAGCATGATAAAATCATATATACAGCTTTTTGCCTGCCTTAGAGCACATATGAGCATGGTAGAATCATATATAGAGTTTTTCTGACTGCCTTAGAACACATATGAGCATGCTATAATCACATATTCAGTTTTTTGACTGCCTTAGAACACATCATTCATGATAGAATCACATATAGAGTTTTTTGCCTGCCTTAGAGCACATATGAGCATGATAGAATCACATATAGAGTTTTTTTATTTCAATATATTTTGTTTATCAATACTAACCTTTCTTTTCTTATATAGGTTGTTGGCGATAATCAGCGTAGCGGAACTGAAGGGACAGATCAAGGCAATGAACAAGAAGATGCACAAAATCTTGGCGATGATTAGATTAATGTGTTGAATTTGTTCTACTTTTTTTTTGTTTCGAAAATATAATTGTTGAATTGTAAATAATTAAAACTTGTGAATTTTTAAGTAGAACGATTAATTGTTTTAGTTTCCTTTTATATGTAATTTTATGTGTACTTTGTTTTTTATTCACAGGAAATATAAATTATACAGGAAATATAAATTGTAGCGTGAGAAATTTTTTCTCAATATTTAATTTTCAAATATTTTTTTAAAATTTTTTTCCTTGTTTGCGACGGATTAGCGATGGATATATTTGTCGCTAGATGTATAAGTTAGCGACGACTGTAAAGTCGTCGCCAAATTGAGGTCGACGTTTAGTAACGGTGGCTTTGCGATGGACGTTATTCCGTCGCAACTTAGCGACGGAACTGACGACGGATATACGCCATCGCTTATTAGCGTCAAAAAATTCGTGATAGAAGATATTCGTCGCTAAGCCGGTTAGCGACGGCTTAGCGACAGAATTAAGTCGTCGCTAATCCACTGATTTGTTGTAGTGGAAGAACTGGTGAGATCATTTTCACTTGCTCGTATTATTTAAGACTTGTGACGTTGAAAAGATTTGACTTTATGTTATTTGCCTTTAAGGAGACATTTAAGACTTATGACTTGTTAAATATTTGATGTTATTTGACTTGAAGAGGTATCTTGTTTATATTTTGTTAAATATTTGAAAATATATTTTAAATTTTATTTATTCATTTATGATTCTGTGAATGTTAGTTTTATACAATAGTTGAGGAATTAACTTATTTTATATTAATTGTGCATTTGAACTCTATTATTATAACAAAAAATTTGTGCATAGAAGGTATTTCTAGAACAGGTTGATTTGGAGATGGCCCTACATGTATTCAATATGATTTCATGATTGTAGATATAACTTGTTTTATCTTGCACTATGAGTCTAACTTAATTGTGATTTACATGTGCATGCATATAAGAAAATAAATAATACAAGTTAATTATAGGAAATTAGTATTTATTTTATACTGTCATTTATCAGTAGTTCTTATTTAAAATTTCCATTATTTTATTAATATTATATATTTTATTATTTTGATCATGAAGCGTATGCTTCAACGCCTCGCTTCATAACAGGCTCAACGCCTCACCTCATTGCATTTAACAACCTTGTCTACTGTAGTTGGAAGAAGTCTGCTACGATGTGGACTCACCACCCTCCTGCTTGTACTAAAAGTAGACTCTGAAGCAACTATGGAGACAGGAATAGCAAATATATCCTTTGAAGTCTTTTGTAGAAGATGATACTTGGGACCACTTGACTTCCAAAAAGATAGTATATCAAAATCTGTAGTTCTTGGCATCATCTCATCTTCTAAGTAATGTTCTAACTCTGATCTCCCACATGCTTTTTCCATATCTTTAGATTGTATAAACTTATCAAAGTCAGAAAGAACATCAATTAGTGAATATTTGGATCCAATACTTGATTGAGGACGAGGAGGAGAAAGTTGAGGTTCATTGGAGTTGTTTTCTTGTTTTTCATATTCACTAATCAACTCCAAACAAAGATTATTAATCCTCGTAATTTCATTTAAAGCCTCATTATTTTGATAAATCTTCTTATAATAATACTCCAACATGCTCAACTTGTATCTTGAATCTAAAACAGTAGCCACTCACATAATACCATGGATCACACTTCAATACTTATTAAAATTTTCTAACATTCTAAGCACCATGTTTTTTACCACATCTTTTGGTTCACTTAGCCACTTAGTCATCTCAACTCTAATTCCACAAATAGTTGGAAAGTAGGCATTTGTTGTAGGATATTTTGTACTTGAAAATAATTTTGTTGCACGATAAAATAACTCTAATTTCTCACAATTATCTTGTGCCACCTCCCAATTCTCTTCTGTCGGACAACGCTTATAGTGGGGATCTTGATATGTCAAACGAGTAAAAACATCTTTATAAAGCAAAGCAGTTTGAAGCATGAGAAAAGTTGAGTTTCATCGAGTTTTAACATCAAGAGCAAACTTTTTGGTAATTAAAATATGCATTTAATGGGCAACCTCTTCAAATCTTTGTATTCTCATGGGGGGTGATGTCCAATAAGCAACACTATCACAAATTCTTTCAATTCTTTCTCCAATCACAGTCAAACCATCTTGGATAATCAAGTTGAGAATATGTACACAACAACGCAATTAAAACAATCGCCCATGTAATATTAATGAACAAAATAAAAGTTTATTCAATAAAATATCCACAACTGCATCATTAGTGGTGCAATTATCTATCATCAAACTTATCAACTTTCTATCAAGGTTTCACTCAAACAAACAATACATCAAACACTCAGCAAGAACTTCTTTGGTATGTCGATAAGGCACATATAAAAATCTGAACATAATATAACGAAGGTGATTAAATATTGATATTGAAAAAACATGTCAGTAAGGATTAAAAAAAAAGATTAAAATTTGACAAGTACCTTATGATTCCACTTTGTAAGCTCTAAGAATTATCAATAAAGTGTGCAGTGATAGCCATGTATCCCTTATTTTGATTGGTAGATGACCACATGTCTGTAGTGATAGCAACTCTACTCTTAGTTTTTTCCAACAACTTCATTGTCTTGTCTCGTTCCACATTATAAATTTTTTGAATATCTTTTTTTACAGTGTTTCGAGTAATCATTTTGAACAAGGGTTGAAGAGTATTAGAATATTTTCTAAACCCATAATGATCAACCACACTAAAAGGATATTCATGTAGAATAATTATGATAGCAGGATCCCTTCTCCCAGCATCTTGAACAAATTGTCAATTCTCTATTGTTTTCTCGGCATTCATTGTAGCTTTGTTTATAGCCAAAATATATTACTGAATATTATTATGCTTAAGCCTAGGACATATCTTAATATGATCATGCAAATGAGTAGTTTCAGCCTTGGCACCACAAGTAAGACATTTACGACAATGATTATACTCTGACTTATCCTTTTCACCAATCTTTTTCCTAGTGAAATATTTTCATACAACTGATTTATGCCTACTTGTCTGTCCAAGTGTCAATGTACCATAATTAGTTGATTGATCTTCATTATCTTTCATTGAAATATGGTTGTTATCAACTGGTGTTATCGAAGCTTGAGATATACTATGCAAAACTTGAAGGTTGAGAAATTAAATTATTGGTTCTTCATCTTTCATATCAAATTATGGCACACTAACTTAAAGATCTACAAAACATTCACAAAAAATTGACATACATATAACAATTTCACTAAAAGCTGGTTCAAAATAAAAATAATAGAAGTATGGTAATAAGACATAATAGAATTTTAGAGATCCAGAATGATGCAATAAGAGATGAAAAATTGAACGTTAACAATAGGGAAAAATGAAAAACATCAAGAATGAGCTAGTGTCTAGTGAGTAGTGACAGAAGCTGGATGAAAATTTAAGAAAATCAACTTTATAAAAAATATCAGGAAAACTTTACGTTAATGTAACATGATGGAGAAAAACACCAAGAACTTATGAAAATTTTGATTTGAGCATAGCTCACATGTTTGCATGCACCTGTCACACACACACACCACAAAAGCTGGATAGATTCACAATATCTTGATTTAAAGATGATGCAAAAAACTTTTTCTGTCATGAAAACCTATAATCCCAGCACCTTATGAGGCAGCAATGCATGTCTTATAACTGATCATTACCATGGATGATATAATTCTAACCTTTGAGAGTGCGACACAAAGTCGGTAACCTTTCAAGAAGGTATGTTCTGATAGCAGCTCCAGAAATTCTTCCACTCTTGTCAAATTATATTTCAACAAATTTACCAAATCAACTGCATAAACAAATAAAATATTGTATGCTGATAAATACACTTATATGTTGTCGAACACACTCCTGTAGACACTCGGGATAATAACAAAAATATATATTATAAAGACAACACAATAAACAAAAGCACGAAAAATCCAAAAAAAAAATACTAACATGTTGAATCCACATAGTCACTAACCAGCACATATCATGGTCAATATTTTCTAATTTTTTATGGTACACAAACCCCCCAACCATAGGTAGTTTACAACCCCTCAAATACAAGCAGAGGATTCTAGCCAAAGAGACCCCCTACTAGGTAAGAAACCCTCCAAAGACCAGGTTTGAGCACTCAAGAGCCAAAAAAAACTTTTCGGCATGTTGATTCTAATATGATGAATAATCTCCATTGGCATATTCAAAAACAAGTCACAAATGGTGCCCTACCACATGCAAAAAAAACACAGCATTTTAAGAAATGTGTTCCGTTAAAAACAAGACTCAAGCATCCAAAACCAAAAAGAAAAAAAGAAGTCAAATACAAAAATTTGTTATTAGAACGGCTAAAAAAAGAAAAACATGTCAAGAAAAAAAAAATCTGAGAAGATAAAAAGAGCCCCATTCACAAACCCAAATCACGAAGAAAAATTCAAAAATCACAAGACAGGACATCTCTTTAACATAATGCCAATTTGATACTATCGTTAGTACTTAGTACCATATAATGCAGCAGAAAATCATAGGTGTGAGCTTTATCACCATAACCTAACCCAATAGAAGTGTTTAGTGTGGTTGTTAGGAGGCACACTTTGGATCAACTTGTTTTGATGTAAAAACTTGATTTTTTTGTACAATTTTAGTGCATGCTGGACCATTAATTTTTTGTACAATTTTAGTGCATCTTTAGAAACAAAAACATTTATTTACAACATGACGAAACTGAAATTTAATTAAATGAAAAATAAAATTAAAGACTGCATTTGCTGGACCTTGAAGATGGGACCAAAAAAAATGAATAAGAACTCAGTTTCTTAGGTTTCTTTAATAAACAGGCTCCAAGACAAGATTAAAGTCATTGTAAATTCAGCATCAGGCTTCTTTAACAAATCATGTAGAACTCCAACATAGACGTTACCATCCAATAATATCATATTTTGTAAACTTGCACAGTTGCTCATAGTCTTTGTACAGTAACCGAATACATTGTCTACATTTTTGAATGGTACAATAACAAAAGAAAAACTTACTTTTTGCATATCATCTTTTCCTTATTGTATTTCCTAGCCAAAGCCATCAAAGAAGGCTCTATAATCCCACTGCAAAGCCTCAGAACAAGATGCAGTGTTGATTTTGCAAGTACATAAGTCAACAAAGGCAATCAGGAAAACAAGGACAATAACAAATACTCTAGATACAAAACCAACCATGCTTACCTTTCTGAATATTGTAGTCAGCTAGGGTGTGACCATCTTCAAGCTGCTTCCTAGCAAAAATAAGACGCTGCTGGTCTGGAGGAATGCCTGCAAAAAAAAAAGGATAATTTTCCATGAACCATGGATCAAAAATTCAATTGAAACTAGTGGCTACCATGGGAAACATAATACACACTCATTCTGCAATCTTCCAAAACATATGGCTAGCAAACTATTTATAAGGACAAAATCAGAGGCTTCAGGCAATAATCGATAAGAGATGCACATGGATTTCAAACAAACTATGCATCTCTAAAGGACAAAACTCATGATTCAAGCAATTTTCAATAAAGGGGTATAGATTTTAAAAACACTACACGTCTCTAAAAGATAAAACCGAAAATGGTTACGAATTACAAAAAAACAACACATTCCTAAAGGACAAAAGTGAGGATTCAACAAATGAAATAAGATCTGACCAAGTAACCATCAAAATGGAGAATAAAATGAGGCTACGATAGCCGTAAGTATTAGAACCTTTATGCAAAAGGATGATCTTGATCGACTGATGACTATGGTGGATAGAGAGAGGGATAGTCCCAATCTATTCTCCGAGACGAGTGTGATGGAGGTGTTTGGCACCGATGGTGGACAGAGAGAGGGCCAGCGATGATGGTCACCAACGGTGATGTAGAACCTTCATCACCGTTGGTGGACGAATTTGGCGTCGATGATGATGGTCATCGATGGTGGACAGAGAGAGAGGGCTGAGGGCCGACGAACGTGGTGCTACACAATTTAGGGTTAATATTAGAGTTAGTAAGTTAGTATATATTATTATGGTTTTTTTGTAATTTTATTAGTTAGGTTTAGGTATTTTAGTAATATTATTAACGGGGATGAGGCAGGCGGGAGAAAGTGTAAGTCCATCCCTGCACGGGGATGAATTTTGACCTTCATCCCCGCCTCCATCCCCGTTTCATGCCCTTCATCCCCGGTCCATACGGGGCGGGGCGGGACCCCATTTTCCCCCGGTCCACTGCCATCCCTACTTTTGGCTAGATTTAATATATATATATATATATATATGGAAGGTCTAAAATCTAAAATATGATAATTGACGGTGGATCGAGTTTTTCATCGATCGGACTTTACATGTTGGATTTTTATCATTCATTTAGTGAGCGACATGTTTTAGTTTATGAATTTTCAATGTTTACATATTAAAAAAAAAATGATGTTTAGATGTGTTTTTGAAAGAGATAAAAATCAATGGCCCACAATACTTTGTATTGTAAAGTTTTAAATGCATTGTAAGCCTTCGATTTTTCACTTTTTGAAAAACATGCCTATATGTCGTAAAGTCTTTGTGTAGAGCATATTTCATACTAAATAAATTATAAAGAACAAATATATGAGGTCCCATCAATCAGATGCTTAAGCATTAGAAAAAAAGAGTCATCCGATCGTCGTTAGTTGTAGATTTTGAACCCTATCTCTCTCTCTCTCTCTCTCTCTCTCTCTCTATATATATATATATATATATATATATATATATATATATATATGTGTGTGTGTGTCCATACGGCTATGACTCATTTTGCACAGCAAATAAACTTGGTTGGTTAGCTCCCTTGCTCAGACCATATGATAAAGATGGATTGCTCATACTAGCTTGTAAGCCAAGGGACACAGCAGTGACAGCACCATCTTGCACCTGCCTCAAGTCTTGAAACCCAAGGTACCATCAAATCAAATGCTGGAGTACTGTCTTTTCATTCGTTAGTTCCCTGCCACAAATTCCTCATTTAAGTGATCTCATTGTACCATTTCCCACTGATTCATGAAGTTACAAAGTAAGGGCTTAAAGTTATTTCTGCAAGCAATTATGAGAAAAGACCTGTCCACTATTCTTTACCTCTTGAAAATTTTATATAGAAGTACAAACTTCTCCATTGCAATATATTATGGATAAGAGTTGATCCCCATTTTTATCAGTTTTGAAAGACAGCTTTTTTCACACCTTACGACTATTTATAAAGCATACTTTATTGGAAAAAAAACGTAGAAAGCTGCTAATTAGATAATCATGTCCCTACTGAAACTGAGATTGTTGGTTGAGAGCAAAGGCGTAGCTAGGGGGGGGGGGGCAGGACTGGGCTGTAGCCCAGTCCTGCCTCCCGAAACAGTTAAAAAAAATTTAAAATTTAAAAGCCCAGTCCTAGCCCAGCCCTGATTCCATATGAAATAGATTTTTATCCATTTTTGTAGCCCAGCCCAGCCCTGACTGCAGCAAATAGTTTGATTTGTCCATATGAAATAGATTTTTATTAATAATTGTAGCCATTTTTTATTTTATCTCAAAAAAAAAATTTCGGGGGCGCTGCCCCCCCCCCCCCCCCCCACCACCCCCCCCACATGAATCCTAGCTACGCCACTGTGAGAGCATTAATCTCATGCATCTAATCTAAGTGGTGGTGATCATAAGTAAAAAAAAAAATCTGTTTACAGGTAAGACATAACGATCTGCTTAATGGCATGATATGCAAGTACAACCAATAGAAAATGAAGTCAGCTTTTTTTGAAAGGACACAACATATCAACCAGACAACCTATTAATTTCGCCATGCAAAGCTACACCCCAAAGATAGAATACTGTGTTAATGCACCATCCTACAGTGGCCTGATTTGATATTTATAAATGTGGTAAAAAAGATAGAGATATAATAATGGCATGAGACTGGTAGAATTGCAAATTTTAGATGACATATAGTTTCCAACTTCCCACCAAGGTTGTCTGTATCGTACAACATGGTACGTTGTTATGGGGTATTTACAATACAACCCCGTATCTTACGATATGCCCCTGTATCTTATGATACACTACTATATGAGGTGTATCTCAAGATACACTATAAATGCAGTTTAAATGCACTTATTTCATTTTTTTTTTCAAAAGCATATAAGGCCCCTTGTGGCTAGTTCATATTAATCCCTAAAGGGCTTAAGAGTAATAGAGATTTTTTTTTCCAAAAAAAGGATGATGTTGATGATACTCAGTGATTGACATTATCTAATTCATTTTTGTTTGAAATTTTAAAAAATTTAGTTATGTAAAATTTTTAAGCATTAAAAAAACAATGTTTTTTTTTGTTTATATAAACACACATTATTATGAATCTTGTAACTTATTAGCTTAGATTTGTTATTTAATATGCATAGTATTTCATAGTTTGCATTTTTCTTGTGAGATTGCCATTTATAGCATATTATCTTGATTATTTAAGGTTCAATGTCTTATTTTTTTAAATTTTACTATTTTCTGATTTTTTTTAATTTTTTTGGATAAAGTTTATTAAAATTTACAATACATTTATGATACGATACGATAAGGTGTAACTATGGGCCTGACCAATGAAGGTTATGATATGATACATACAACCTTGGTTTCCACTGTTCATAAGAACTCTAATCTGAAAAAAATGAACTGTAAAATGTACTAACATATCCCACCCATCTTTCCAAGATTGCCATATCCATTTGATTTTGCTATCCCAATAATTTATATATTTGTATATTTATATTCCTTACAAATTTATTTTCTCATTCAAGTCTACACAAGTAAGATATTGACAGCCAGTCTAGAGTTTAATGCTCCTCAAGATGCCTAAAACTTGAAACTAATTCAAGAGGCTCAAAGTTTCTAAGGTTTTCGCTGATCCAACTTTGGATGGAGGACTCTTTTGAGCTGGAAATGAGTGCACATACTTGCAGTTAGGACAAGAAGGGGAGGACTTTGAGAGCATAACAAGGAGATGGCATCTTGTGCATGCTATTGCCACCATGTTGTTGGTAGAATCGGCTGCCGAGCTCGAGTGGCCATGAATTTGAGAGCTCTCACAAAGGGTTGATATGTTTAACTCCAAGTCTAGCTTCTGGTTTTTGGGGCAGCTCCAGCTCTTTTTCAGAGTGTTTCTGTTTATGTAGTACATCCTCCCTGACTGCAAAGTAAACCAGCAGAAGTAACTTAAATATGCATGTACCTTCAGGCAGTTTTAGCAAGAAAATAGATTATCTTAAAGAAAAGATTAGCATCGCCCATTTTAATTGTTTCTTAGAAAAAGAACAGATATGGTCTCTCTCTCTCTCTCTCTCTCTCTCTCTCTCTCTCTCTCTGGGGTGGGGGAGTAGTGTATGTCCTAAACGTTCTTATCTCCTAAACCATCCAAAATGGCTTGAAAAGTGTATGACCAAGTGTTTTCTTAATCTGAACTTAAAGATGCATTCTACATAATTTACTTAGTAAAAGACCATACTTTAGATGAGGTACTGTTCATACTTCGATGTGCTTTGATGGTTAATGTTTTTAGTAAATAAACAATGATAAATACATAGTTTAGATTAAGCAAAAAAAATACTTGTAATTGTCCTTTTTTGAAGTGTATACAGGGGCGTAGCTAGGGGGGGGCAGGACTGGGCTGTAGCCCAGTCCTGCCTCCCCAAACAGTTAATTTTTTTTTTTTTTAAAAGCCCAGTCCTAGCCCTGCCATGATTCCATATGAAATAGATTTTTATCCATTTTTTAGCCCAGCCCTGACTGCAGCAAATAGTTTGATTTGTCCATATGAAATAGATTTTTATTAATAATTGTAGCCATTTTTATTTTATCTCAAAAAAAATTTTTTTCGGGAGCGCTGCCCCCGAACCCCCGACTATCACACAAATAAATTTTTTTTTTCTGCACCCCTGTTTGCCCCCCCTCACATGAATCCTAGGTACGCCCCTGAGTGTATAGGATATTTAGGAGCTAATATATATATATATATATATATATATATATATATATATATATATATATATATATATATATATATATATATATTCCCTGCAACGACTTGCATGAAATTGAAAAGTGAAACTAGTATAACTAATTATAAGAAAAGAAAATGAAAAATGAAAAATTATTACTTCAAGATCAAGGCACTGCTCCCAATCCACTGGTAGGGGATCTTTGAGATGAAGTTCAATGTTGTTTTGAGCTGGTTCCCAGCAGTTCTTCCTCTTTCTACTCGAATTTGCTTCCAACTCTGAGGACAAACAACTAGAGCTCGCATTGTGAAATTGTGGTGGGCCTAGAGAAAGGTCAGGTTGGTCATCCATCAGCCACACATTCTTGTTCTTCTGTTTTTCTAGAAGTTGAGAGATCATTGTTCCACTATACTAAAAAACTCGGTAGCAAGAAGTGACGTTGAGAAAACTTGAAACTCGACTTAGGGACCAATAGTCAAGCCCAGCCACATCTTTCACCCACAGATTGGCATAAAGGAAAACCAACAATCAGAAAAGGTTGATATTTGAAGAATTGAAATAGAAGAAGCTCAAAGGAACCATGCTTTGATCAAGCAACTAGAGTCTAAATTGCTACAAAGGGAAGACCTCAAAACTGAGAATTTTAAAAGATAAGGTGAGAGCAGCAGTGATTTCTATTTAAATGAAGGCCTTCAAAGTTGAGGATCTCATTCCTTCACTTTGATTGTGTGAGTCATGCATGAAGGCATGTGTTTTAAAGAGGGTTCTTTAATGATATTCATTCTATTAAAGGCATGAGCAGGCCTAGCATTAAAAGTGGCAAGTGGAGCGGCCTTTAATATTCAAAATCCTGCAATTAAGCATTCAAGGTGATGGCAAGGCCCTTTAATTCTTGCTCGAGGCTGCAAACTACCAAGCGGCTAACATTGGCACAGTCTATCTGCACCATTGATTGCCGTAATACCGTGAATTTCCTATTGTAGGCCTGCATTCATGGTGGTAACTAAATCATTTTGAAAAAGCTTTTTTATAGGATGAGGAATAATGCTTAGGACCTAAGATCTTAGTAGGGAACTAAAAACTCGTTTCAGATGCAGAAAACTGAGTGAAGCATTGAGAGGTATTAAATGTGAAGGGCGACTAGGCTTCTTCACCAGTGCCAACGATAGCAATAAATTTGATTGCATGATATGTTTGTTGGACATGATCCTATTCAATGCTTTATTTCTTCCTCATATATCAAAGCCAATCCTCAGTATATACTTCCACCTGAATTCCTCTTTTCTTTTCTTTTTTCTCTTTTTTCCTTCTTAGCATGAACTACTTACTAAGCAATGGAAATTGCTCTTGAAACTTTTTTTTTCTTTTTACTACTAAGAAGATTTCAGGCATGAGTGTACTTAGCCAGGTATTAGCTATGACAACGGATAAATTGCCTGCTCTTTGGCAATAATAGCATTATGTAGTGGCAATTCTAACAATAATGGCTGGTTTTTTCTTCAAAATACAATAATAGCTGGGCGTTGCTTATATTATATAGACCATTAAAGCCTCACTCTAGGAAGTTATCTGGTCCATATTTTGGATATTAATCCCTCCAAATCTTTGATATATGGAGAGAGAGAGAGAGAGAGAGAGAGAGAGAGAGAGAGAGAGAGAGAGAGAGTTCAACAAAATAAAAGGTGGTATGAAATAATTATGGAAAAAGAACTGAACGCAGATATAAGCGGTTGGTAGGGAAAAAAAGTATGGGAGTAACTGACTAGAAAAGCAATAAACAAATAGACCATCCAGGAAATAACAAACTCTCGAGGTAAATAATGTTAAAAAGGTATCATGGCTTCATGCAAGCTACAAATCTGCATGAGTAAAAAGTAGATAACCAAACGAGCAATCAAGGTAGGCATAAGGGTGAAAAACTTAAAAAAAAAACAAACAGAAACGTCTGTGAGAGATGTGGGGTGGCATCATTAAGTATGAAGGAGAAATAGAAGGTGCAACGGCCGTTTAGTGTTTCATGAATCCCATCAAAAGACTTTAACTTCCCATGAATAATGTGCAGCACTGCCATCAATACCAACCTACTAACCATTGAACTGCTGCTCCTTAAATATACAGACCCTCCTCTGCCCACATTTAATTTTTGAGGCCTCCCCATTTTTCACCATCCCCTACACCCTGTTACCAAAACTGTTTACTCCCTTTAAATGCTACATTTACTTATTCCCCTTTGGTACATGGAATTAAGACCTCTCTTACAAAACAATGACGTTCAACATCAGTTACAAACGCATCAACAGGGTCAGATTCATGAAAAACACCGCAAAAACTCTTGTTTGCTTGGGGTAGGCTCCCCACTTTGGTAAGCTCCTAACGGGAGTTTTTAGGGTGTTTTTTGCAAATCTGGCCCTGCAAATATGTTCAACAGTAGATTTTCTAGAAAACAACACTCGGATCTTATTTTTTCTGTAAAAAAATGAAAATTTCAGCTTGAACATTTTGTGAAAATTATACACCATTGATTTTCAAACCTTATAAAAACCTACCTGCCTGTCTAAATCAGATGATCCACGCAAGAGTCAATTCTTATAAAACCAAATTTGTAAAACACATGTACACTCTCAGATTTGAGAAAAATATGAAAAAAAAACTTCAGAAGCGGAGTAATCTCGCATAGAAATGAAAACCTACCCGCCAAAAATCATGCCAAATCTACCCACAACAACGTTTTTCAACTTCTAGCAAAGATTCCAGCCAATTCCGACAATGGTTTAAGTTTCAAATGGTACCTCACCTCAAACGGCGAGTTCTCGGTCACCTCCCGTTATGCAACAAGTCTAGAACCAGACATCAATTGGTTTCCTATAGGTGCGGTTTGGGACTTGTGACCCTCCCCTCATGTGCAGTTCTTGGCATGGACTTTGTTGGCTGGTCATAAATACTGTTGATCATATTAAAAAATGGGTTTGCAGTTTCCAATTTGTTGTTGTATGTGTGAGAATGACTTCGAGACTGCAGAGCACTGGTTTTGGTTCTGCCCTTTATTCCATTCGATTTTCAAGTCAGCATGAAGGGATCTAAACATGATGGTACGTCCGCGCTCAAGCCTCAGAGATCTGGTTCTGGGCCTTCATTTCATCAAGTTTTCTAAGAAATGACGATGGGTTTGAAAATGTTGGCTTTTATCGGCAGGCCAGAAACATGATTTTGATGCTTTTTCTCCAGGATTGATTAGGATCATGGTCCATCACTTGCCATTTAATTTCAGGTTATTGGATGCAAGTCTTTCCTTGTTCAGATTAATGGGTTGCAGAGTCTTTTCTGCATGTAGCTTGCATTTTCAATACACCTGCACAAGATTTACATACACTAAGTTATCAATTTTTTTTTGCTCTGAAATTTATAATTATGAAGGTTCCTGTGCCGCTGAAATGGTCGTATATACAGACAGTAAGATTGTGTAATCATATAATCTTATTAAATGCTGAAATAAATGTCGACAAAGCTCTGTTCAGTATGGAACCTGTCCCACCTGAAGAGGTTTACTGGCAGCAAAATGAACTGAAGTATCCAATATATTGACGATTTTTTCCTTTTTTTTCTCCTATTTAGTTATTTCTTGTGTTTTCCAGATTCAGCATCATTAGTCCTGGTCTTATTGTTTCTCTTGCTCTGGTTCTTCTGCAAGATAAGAAATTGTCTTTAATACCTTAGAGAGGAATTTTATTGTGCCCAGCCTGTAGTTTGTCTCTTTAAGTCTTGTCTTGAGAACTAGCTGAGGTTAACAGCATTATATTTCGCTTTTAATCCATCCAATATGATGTCAGTTTGCTCTTTTTTTTACTCAAAAGAAAGTGTTGCTTGTGATGTTGATCATGCATATGCTGGAAATTTTGAAATTGTTATTTTAATCTATATGAAAGGAAGGTGCTTCAGCTCTACCCAAATCTTCAGGTGACCACGATGTTAGAACTGCCACAGAAGGTGTCGGTTCTTCCAAGGACAATTAGAACAACACTTCCGAAGCTTATGGGTGCATCTTTGATAGAGAAGCAGAGATGGAAAATGAGTTCTACAGGTGTCTCAGTGCATGTCCAGTCTATACTGTTGTAGTGTGTGTCCGATGTTGCTTGGCTGAAAGTTCAGTGTACGTGGTTCAAGATGTTTGTTGTGAGGGCATTGTCATGAATAATATGTTCTTTAGAATTTGTAAGCATTGGAATAAAATTGTTTTTTAGTTTTGTGGTAAGTGTGCGTGCATGTGGACATGCGTGTCTGTGTGTAACATTGACTGATCAATTCATTTTCTTTTAAAGATGAAATTCCTCGTCTGTCTGTGCCTGTGGACATGCGTGCTATTTATGTATTTGTGAAAATATAAACATATAAATGTATATAAATTATTTTTTTTTGCAAAAGAAACTAGTAGTGATGGTTGACCGTCACTATTGTTTAAGTGTTCTTCAAATCTGACATTAGTAACAGCCAAATCCGTTGCTGTAGGTACCCTCTTGTGATGGAAATAACGCTGCTAGAGATTTTATTTAGTGACGGTTTGACCTGTCACTGAAACATTTAGCGACAGGGCATTCAGCGATGGCTCATGGGTTTTTAGTGACAGATGTTAGGCCTTTAGTGACGGAAAAGTCTGTCATTAAAAGTCTATTTTGTTGTAGTGAGTAACAAATTTGCGTTTTTTCAAAAAAAGAAAGGAAAATTTTTAAGTATTACCCAGCGGATAAAAACATAAATATCGTCTAGGAATTGACTTTTAATTTTTTTAATTAATTAACCAATTTCTTTTTTTTCCTTTGTAAAAACTGATTTTATTTTTTACCTTGTTTTGCAAAAACACACAAGAAAAAAAAAGTTCAAATTATCATAATTTGGCTGCCGATCTTTACTAAAAAAAAAAAAACGATTTGTCGCTACGAGTGCAAGGCATTTGAAGCTCCTTAATTTTGTAGCGAGATGATTAACAGCCAAAAATGAAATTCAGATTAGATATGTTGTCTTTAAGCAAGGTGCAAAGCAACCTATATTTAGGGATGTAAACACCTACAATGTGAGTTAGGATGCATAGTCTGACCCTATAGTCCATTTAGTCAGGTATGGCATTCCCAACCGTGGTGGGGACTAGATGACAGATCTAGTTGTGCAAGTGATTTTCAGATAAAAAATGCACTTTGGTAGGCCATTTTACATGTCAAATTCTGTTCCAACTATGTAGAATTTAGTCTGATCCAGATTCTGTTGGAAGCCTCCAGACCTTAGACCAATCTGAATTCAGATCCGGTGGTGATCGTAGATCTGATCAGGTTTGATCCAGTTATGAGGTGTTTATTTCCCCACCAATGTACTATGTGAGTGCAGACACCAACCCTGACTGCAAGTGACTTGATCTTAAGTATGTAATAAGCTTAATGGATATGGTTTTGTAGGATCTGATATCCACTTGGACCTAGTTGCCCAGGGATTTCAAATCCAGATTTAAAGACAGCCCAATATTCATACTATGTCCTACTTATCAGAACAAGGCCTGTTGGCGATGTTGAGATCTAACAGTGGCTACCTGCCATGGATCTTATCCCTAACTGCAGCACGGATCCCCGTGTCGAAATACATTAAATAGGCTCATGTGACAGCATCATCACATGACATGGTGACGCGAGACATTACACAATATGACATCTTCTGGACACGTATTTTTTAATTTTTTTTCTTTTCATTTGCTTATTCTCTCATAATTGTTTTTGTTGTTTAACATTTTTTAGTTTTAAATAAGTTCATATATGCATAATGTGTGTGTATGCGTGTCGTTTTTATCTAATGTGTTAGTAGTGTTCAATTACTTGAAATAATAAGAATACTCGAAAAGCAATGACAGTTTTAAAATAGCATTGTTACTTTTTAGGTCAAAAAAGTCACTTTTACTTTTTCAATTTTAAATTATTAAAAGACACATTATTATTTTTTAAGGATTATGTTAGACTTTTTGTTTTTTTACAAAACAAAAGGCTCGTTTTTCTTTTAAAGGAAACTTATCTTCTAAAACATGTTGCTTTTAAGGGTTGTTCTGGGTCATTTCAATATTCTTGACACTAATATGAAAAGTTTAATATTAGATAAAATATTCCCTCTCTCTCTTGAAACTTTAATATTACATAATAATTAAATCATATTTTAAATAAAATGACTATTGAGGAGATTTTGTCCTTGAGTCCTTTTTTTTTATAAAAACTAGATATTTGTATCTCATGTCCATATCCATGTGAGATAGGTATTGTAGATGCCCTCAATTGATCTTCCAAGGACAGTTTGTCTCACATGCTATGACTCATGCGACCCACCATCTTTCTCACTGAGAGGTCTTTTGGGGACCAAGGCCTTCCTAAGAGCTCATATTTTGTTATAAATTGTTGCTTGGCCATTTATCCAATAAAGTTGGAGTCCATGACCATTAGGACCCAAATATGGATCGGCTTGTAATATATCTTATCAGACCTGGACCTAATGTAATGCTCCAAAATTTTTAATTTAAAAACTTAGAATTTTAACCTTTTTTTTCTTTTTTTTGAAATAGTATAACAAAAATAATTTGGGTTTTGAAAATTTGAACAATTCCAGCGGATTATAGAAATGAGAGAGATGTCCGAAATAAAGTTTTTATTACAAACCATAAGGAATAAATATCATTTCATGCATTATAAGGAAATCAGAGTTTATACAATCCTAAAGATTTAATAAAATATCCTATTAAAATGAGACATCTGACAGCTGGTTTCAAGATTGGAACGTAGTTAGGGAGCTTTGGATCAGGACCACGCGCATCAAGCTATCGCATTGCATCATTCTTTATTACATGTGTCCCATTAAACGGGGTCAAACTCTTGCGAGTAGATAAGTAAACTTAAACATGATGCATTATGGTACAAAATTAAATATCTATCATGTTCTCCAATATAATATCAATGTAACTAACATGCTAGACATATGAAATGACATATTCATAGACTTGGTAACAACATCAATAACATGATCATAATAATGAGATATCAATAAGAATAACATGCTCATACTCTCAAATAAATATCAACTAATTAAGTTACTTGATGTTATAACATTCACCCTCTCTTAGGTGAATCATTGTGTGAATGAGTGACATGGGCAGCTCTGTCTTCATTATGAATAATGTTAGTAGTCATGTTCTCATGTCATATAAGGTTTCAAAGCTCAATAGCCCCATACTCCCCGCAAGGTAGTATGTCATGACAAGGTCTATGCCCAACCCAAATCATGTACCCCTTCGAAAAGTACCTTGCCACTAACAACGTAAATATCATATTTAAATATGTAGAAGTTAGTACAAGTAGTGAGACTTCCTCTCACGAGGTGCAGTCACCCAGCTCTCAATAGAGCACTTTTGCCTTTTTGCAAATAATTCATTCCATACATATGAGATGTTCATCATGCCTTAATGCATTAATAATTAGTATGTTGAGTTGAGTGTAACAACATTTCACTTTATAAAAGTATCATGTATGAAAATATGAACATCAATATTATTGGCCTATATGCAACATGTGTTATTTATGCATTTGTCCTAATGATAGTTCATTACCATGAAAAGGTTTAATTTGCATTAAGAAGATTTTTTTTTGATATATGCATTCATGCATTTTAGAATTATTCAAGTCATGTTTCATCCAAATTTAAGAAGCTTTTGAAAATCTATGTGCCAATGAAAAAGGAAAATTTTGCTCTTGAAAATTTGTGTGAAAGGATATGTCTTGATCCTACTTGAATTCTTGAATTTGATTTATGTGAATATGAAAAAATGTATGCTCAAAATTTGTATGATATGAAAATCAATTTTTGAGAAATCCGTGCAACCATAATAAACAATTACCTAGACAAATGGCCAAAACCCTCTACGGTTTTTGTACTCTTACTCGCACGGTAAAGTTGATTGTACAAGTGTGAGAGCATAGCAGCACCCCATGCATAGTTGTCAACTTTATCTATGTCTTCCAAGAACTGCAGCCACAAGTAACTTAACCTCAAACCAGAAAAATCCGAAAATAAAGTAAGTCCAAAAAAATAAAGAAGGAATTTGCGCAACTCTTGGTCAGCTCTTTCAGATGCACATGTAGCGGACTGGCCTTCTTATTTATTACAGAAAGAAGAAACTTTCATCGATGTGAAATTGCTTCTACCAAAAATATATTGACCACAGTCCTCCATCGACATTCTTAGAAGGGTCGTGCACTTGTCCCTTGCATTATAGTTTGAATCCCATACTAAAACAACACTTTCATGGCACTTAAGACTCGTAATTTGTGTCACATCTTATAGGGTCATGGTAATCTCAAAACAATCAAATTAGAATGTGTTCGTCATATGATTCCACTTATTGACCAGGTGGGTCATGGTGTTCCAGCACGTTTCAAAATAATGCTGGTCTAGAAGGTCGCCAAAGTGCATATTTCGTAATCGGTCCTTCTGATATTCACTCAGTTGTCTATAATACGACAGAATTACAGGTCACTAACACCACCCTCTAAGCTTTTCACCTGGTGCTTTACTTCTCTTCTAACCTTCCTGTAATACAAAATAGTAAATTATTTGTATCAAATCAAAATTAGTTTCATTTGTACTTCTGCATGTTGCTGCACACAGTAATCGCTATATATAATAATTATTGCATACTCGCTATCACTGTAATCGTATACACAATTAGCGATATCAAAGTAATCGCTATATATAGGTCAGAGTAATCGCTATACATAGTAATCACTAACACAATAATCGTTATACATAGTAATCGCTATCACAGTAATCGCTATACATAATAATATCTATCATAGTAAATCATTACGTAATCGCTATGAGTACTAATCACTATTACGGTAATCGCTATACATAGGTTACAGTAATCACTATACATAGTAATTGCTATCACAGTAATCGCTATACATAGTAATCGCTATCACAGTAATTGTTATACATAATAATATCTATCACAGTAAATTGTGATAGGCATGATCAATTTACGTACCTTGGTCACACTTTTCTCCTCTTCATCCCCTCCCTCCCTCCTTTGCTTTTTCTGTTTCTTCATCATTCGCTCATCCTCCTCTCTCCTCTGCCTATCTTGTTCCCCATTCATTTTCTCTTCCTCTGCCTCTCTTGTTTCTCCTTTGCTCCGCCGCCTCCCTTCTCTGCTTTTCTACTTCTTTCTTCCTTCGCCTCCCTCTTTTGCTTTTCTATTGCTTCCTTCCTTTACATTTCCTTCTCTTTCTCTTGCTTTTTCCTTTCCCTTTCCTTCTCTTCATCCTCCTGCTTCTTCATTTTCCTTTTCTTATCTCCCTTGTCCTCCTCCTTCCTTTGCCTTTCCTTCCCTTTCTTGTTCTCTTTCTTCTTCCTTTGTCTTTCATTCTCTTCCTCGTCCTCCTTCTCTTTCCTTTGCCTTTCCTTCTCTCCCTCCTCCTCCTCCTTGTCTTTTCTTTGCATTTTCTTCTCTTCCTCATCCTTATGCTTGTTCCTTTGTCTTTCCTCTTCCATCTTCATCATTTTCCTTTCATTCTCTTCCTCCTCCTTCTTCTTCTTCAATTGCCTTTCCTTCTCTTCCTCATCCTTAATCTTCCTTTGTCTTTTCCTCTCCTCCTCTTCCTCCTCCTTCTTCTTCTTCAATTGCCTTTCCTTCTCTTCCTCCTTCTCCTTGTTCTTCCTTTGTCTTTCTATCTCCTCCTCCTCCTTCTTCATTTGCCTTTTCTTCCTTTGCTTTTCATTCTCCTCCTCCTTCTTTCTTTGCCTTTCCCTCTCTTCCTCATCCTTCTTCATTTTCCTTTTCTTCCTTTGCTTTTCATTCTCCTTCTCCTTCTTCCTTTGCTTTTCCTTCTCTTCGTCATCCTTCTTCTTCTTCTTCTTCATCTTTAGTTCTTCCTCATCCTTCTTCCTTTGCTCTTCAACTTCAATATCTGATGGATACACTACAAGAAAATTGTCAATTAGCGACGGATATTGGCAACGGATTTTTTCTGTCACAACGTTGTGGCGGATTAGCGAGAGAAACTAATCTGCCGCTAAGTCGCAACACACACGACGGTTAGTGACGAATTTGTCGACGCAAAAACTTCTGTTGCTACGTAGCGACAGCGTTAGCGACTAAAATCATCTGTCGCTAACTGGTCATGTAAATTTACGATGGTGTTGTGACAAAATTAGGCCCTCGCCAAATCCGTCGCTAATTTTCCCGTAAATCCCTAATCAGAGCCCTTTTTTCTCTTTCCTGTTTCGTCTCTCCCGCCTACCCGACGCACTCCGCCACCCGCCGCTCCCCGGTCCGCCGCCCGCCGCCCAGCGTCTCCCAGGTAAATCCCTCTCTTTTTTTCTGGCAGGGGGGCGCCTGCCCCTTTTATTTTTTTTGGCAGGGGGTCGCCCCCTGCCTCATTTGTTTTTTCCGGTAGGGGGGGGGGGCGACTCCTTTGCCTCGTTGTTTTATTCGAGCAGGGGGTCGCCCCCCTGCTTTTTCGGCAGGGGGTCGCCCCCTTTGCCTCGTTTGTTTTTTCTGGCAAGGGGGGTGACCCTTTGCCGCGTTTTGTTTGTTCTGGCAGGGAAGCGACCCTCTGCCTCGTTGTTTTATTCGGGCAGGGGGTTGCCCCCCTGCTTTTTCGATAGGGGGTCTTCCCCCCTGCCTCGTTTGTTTTTTCGGCAAGGGGGGCGACCCCCTGCCGCGTTTTGCTTTTTCCGGCAGGGAAGCGACCTCCTTGCCTCATTGTTTTATTCTTTGCGGTTTGATGCTCACTATTTGTTCTTTTTTTTATTACAATTTTGTATGCTTCTTTGCAATGGTAAGCCAAATGTAGCATCTCATTTAGCACTCTTCTTTCTTATTTTCTGAGTTCTCGTTTGCTGTTGTATGATGTTCACTTCAATCGCCTCATTCTGCTCATTTCCATTTTGTTGGCATTAGTATCACCAACCATGTTATTTCCATTTGGATATCTTCAGCCATGATCGCACAATTATATGATTTAGCCTTCTACATCTATATATTGCATTGTATTCCTATGCCTATTCATTTTCATTTTCTGATAGTATTTTCTCTACATTACATTTTGCCTCTTTATTTCTTCTTTTAGTCACGTCCATGTTTCTATGTACTGACTGTTATGGTTCATATACCTACATTTTCATTTAGATTCGTACTTCATCGCATCATTCCTCCTCTCTCATCTGCATCTTTCATTTTTATTACATACGCATTGCATCACTGCATCCAGTGTTCTGATTTCCAGGTAAGCCCATTAATTTTCTATGCTCATGTTTTATTACATTCTCTGTATGCAATGTATGATGTTTAGTTTAGCAATACCTACATAATATTTTGCTTTCTAGCAATAGTTTCATTTCATCATCTTGCATGCGATAGAGCCCTGTGGCTGATTTGACGCCATTCACCTATTTCTCCATGGATGTTAACATATGAAAGCTATTGTCGTATTAATCAAACACCCTCATCATTATAAGCTTGAGCCAAAATGCCTCATGTATTGGTCGGGTAATGGATCCATACCCTTTTAGATTCCCTTCTCCACACAAAACTGATTCTGGTGTTAACCACAACAAAGAAATCTGACATCATATTGCTTTTTTTGGTGGCCCACTTGCTACCTCAACAGACTAGAAAGGTAGGTGCCATGAGAATTGCATGCCTTGTTCATGTTTCTAATTTGCGGTAAAATTAGGATTTGTTGAGCTAAGATTGGATGTCTTGGCTATAGTTTCTGATTTATCCTGATTGGCTGAGCATCACTTTTGCTAATCTTTGGCACTAATAGGCTACCTATAGTCATCTCTTCGTAGTAATATCTTGTCACCATCATTCGCTTGCATTCTTGCATACAACATTAGTGTGTCATTAGCTATTACATTTAGGCTTCACCTTCCCTGCACTACATAGTTTCACAATAATGATGCATCTGCATAGCCACTGTAGTGCTCCCCCATTTCGCATTTTACATAGCATCTCATTTGAAATTTTACCTCATATCATTGAATCCCTTTGCATATTACATTATATTTACGTTTTCATGAGCACATATAACATATATTCTAGTTCCAAAATAGTCCATTAGTTTTCCTTTTTCATATTTTGTGCTTTGCCTTATGCTAACCCTGTTTTGCAGGAAAGATATAATATATCAAGTTTTCTTTCTAGATTAGGATTCTGTCATTTTAAATCTAAAATTTCAATAATGTAATAGTTAGATCTAATGAGAATTCTTTACATTTCAGTCCTAGAATATAATGTATGAGCATGTATATTTTTTTAGAAATGTTTGTTTCATACCATTTTTCTTCTTTATTCCAAAAATTTCATGAATGGAAACACGAATGGCATGTGCATCATTATAATAAAAGGTGATTAAATCCAAAGTTGACGATTTGCATCAATGGCCATAGTCAAGGTGTGAACAAAACTTAAGATTTTCATCTTTTATGGAATAACACTGGATCCACACTAGATCTCTTTTCAAAAATCATCATATTTTCCAAATATTTTCTCCCTTTATCAGAGTTTAACTTAAAATTAACTCAAAACATATATCAATGGCCATAGTCAGGATATATTGAGAGTTAATTTCATTTTAAACCCTATAAAGGCACCAAAATATGTTTTATTCTTCACTTGAATTTAAATACGATTATTATATAATACATTTTATGCCATAGTAAAAAATGTATTATAACTTCAATCTTATTTCAATTCATTTAAAGAATGAAATATGCTTTTCAAAATATAATTTTAAATTCTTTTAATTCATTCATCATCTAGGATAGAATTACATCATATTTTCAAAATTCTTTTTCAAAATCCAAGTGATTCTTTAGAATATTTTCAAATATCTTCTTCATTTCTCAAATCAATCTTCAATTTCTATTTCAATTCATCTTTCTATCTCATTTCAAAATTCAAAATTCAATTTCAAGGTCCCATTTGACTTTGAAAAATCAAATTCACTCCTATATTCCAAATTCAATCCAAACCCAACTTCAAAGTTCAATTTAACTTTGAAAAAATTCGAATTCATTTTCATTTCCAATTTCAAATTCAATTTAGCATTTCAGATCAAGTTTCAAAGTTCAATTTAACTTTGAAATTCCTGATTCATCTTTTGATTTCAAAACTCAAACTTCGAATCAAGTTTATCCTTTATTTTTCAAAATCTTTAAAGTTCTATCTAAAGATTGAGTCTTGATTCTTAATTCAAAATCAAGGTTTTGAGATTGATTCTGAATGTATTGCAATACTTGATTTGAATTATTTGAATGTATTAAAATGTATTGCATTGATGTGAATGATTTGAAACAACTTGAATGTATTGCATGACATTTTTTATTTATTAGAATATGGTTCGTGGAGCTTACAGTGGTCATTCATCCAGTAGTAGTCAGGCTTAGCCTTCATCTTCATAGGCGCCTTTGATAGGTATATCATTTAACTAATTGGATACTTGATTAGTTGAAATGTGTATTCTGAGAATTTCTAACGTATTTTTTTACAGATGATGTTTCGCCTGTACATGACTCACCTACACCAGTTGATCATACAAGTCAGGAGCCAACACAGGATGCAGAGTCTTCTCAGTGTGGCACAAGAAGACTCATTTGAATAGTGTATATCGATAATCGATCGTAAGTATTTTGTTTTCACTTATTGCATTTCTTATAAATATTGTATATTGATATTTATTGTGTACCAATTCATGTGCAACACAAGGTTTGAGCCACAAGAAGTATGTGATATTAGGAATTCACTACTTCAACATCTATCAGGACTGGTCGCTTAATGGAAAGAGTATCCAAAAGAAGTGATAGACAGATTGTGGTCCTCATTCACGGTATACATCTGTTTGTCATAGTTAATGTGTTTCATATTTAATTTTTTATTATACTCATGTCTACTAACTTTCTAAAAATATATATAGGCTTTGAATCGCTTCGCGACTACGATGGAGGAAAATGATGCAAGGAAGGTATGACAGAAGGTGGCTGTCAATCGATTTGCAGACATGCTGCACAATATGAAGAGTGCAGCAAAAAAAGCATGTGGCGAAATAGATAATCCACTACAGTGGAAGGGCTATGGCCCTATTACTATCAAGAGAGATTATTGGAAGGGAATATGCGACAAGTGGGTGGGGGATGCATTTTGAAATCGCTCAGCGAAGGCTGCACAAAATTGAGCGAAAATGCCCGAAGCCTATTTACACACAGGTGGATCTAGGACTTTTGGGAGTCACCTGAAGAAAATGGTAACTCATCAATATATATTATCAATTTTATAAGTATTATTGCAAACATGTTAACTAAATCTTTTATCATTTCACTTCGCAAGAAACAGAAAAATGATGCATTGTGTCATATAAGGATGTGTTTGTTGAAACACACAAACGTAAGACCACGAGAGAGTTCGTATCAGAGAAGGCGAGAACGACAACGATATGTATTTATTATATTAATAATCATTGTAATATACAAGTTATCATAAACATTGTAATTCTTAATTATTAATGCATACTGTAAACATTATTTTGTAGGAGGCATATGAGCAACAAATGGTAGAGCGATATGGCGATGACTCTACTCAGCATCTATCATTTGATCCTGCAGCATGGGTGACTGCAGCAGGTGAACCCAAAAGGGTTGTGTGTTCGGGTTTGGGACTAATATGAACACCTCTCCAGTCGTGGCTTCCTCCAGTCACGGCTCACAGACTTCTCCGGTCGACATCAGCTCCAAGCATCTTATTTTTTCTAGTGATGATGTACATCAGATCATTAAGAACATAATGCATGACTACTTCCATGAAACAATTGTTGACATTCTCCGAGATGAGTTCAACAGTTTTTTGCAGAACAGGGAAACTTCAATTGCAGGTGCCTCCCAGGTATGAAAGTTTCATGTGATATATTGCATGTTGTTAGATTTCATATAACTTTGATTGCCTTAACTAAGGTGTATTAGATACAATTTATTTCAGTATATTTTATTTATCAATAGTGACCTTTTATATAATATTTCAGTATAATATTTTTACTACCTTTGAACACATATGAACACGATAAAATCACATATATAGTTTTTTGACTGTCTTAGAACACATATGAGCATGATAGAATCACATATACAGTTATTTTACTGCCTTTGAACACATATGAGCATGATAGAATCACAAAAACAGTTTTTTTACTGCCTTTAGAATACATATGAGCATGATTGAATCACATATAAAGTTTTTTAACTGCCTTAGAACACATATGAGCATGGTGGAATCACATATACATTTTTTTGCCTGCCTTAGAACACATATGAGCATGATAGAATCACATATACATTTTTTTGACTGCCTTAGAGCACATATGAGCATGATAAAATCACATATACAGTTTTTTGACTGCCTTAGAACACATATGAGCATGATAGAATCACATATACAGTTTTTTTGACTACCTTAGAGCACATATAAGCATGATATAATCACATATACAGTTTTTTGTCTGCTTTAGAACACATATGAGCATGATAGAATCACATATACAGTTTTTTGACTGCCTTAGAGCACATATGAGCATGATAGAATCACATATACACTTTTTTTACTTCCTTTGAATACATATGAGCATGATAAAATCACAAAAATAGTTTTTTTTTCTGCCTTAGAACACATATGAGCCTGATAGAATCACATATATAGTTTTTTGACTGTCGTAGAGCACATATGAGCATGATAGAATCACACATAAAGTTTTTTTGACTGCCTTAGAACACATATGAGCATGATATAATCACATATTCAGTTTTTTGCCTGCCTTAGAACACATATGAGCATGATAGAATCACATATACAGTTTTTTGACTGCCTTAAAGCACATATGAGCATGGTAGAATCACATATAGAGTTTTTTGACTGCCTTAGAACACATATGAGCATAATATAATCACATATATAGTTTTTTATCTGCCTTAGAACACATATAAGCATCATAGAATCACATATAAAGTTTTTTTACTTCCTTAGAGCACATATGAGCATGATAGAATCACATATATAGTTTTTTTGACTACCTTACAACACATATCAGCATGATAGAATCACATATACCATTTTTTTGACTACCTTAGAGCACATATGAGCATGATATAATCACATATACAGTTTTTTGCCTGCCTTAGAACACATATGAGCATGATAGAATCACATATATAGTTTTTTTACTGCCTTAGAGCACATATGAGCATGATAGAATCACATATATAATTTTTTTACTGACTTTGAACACATATGAGCATCATAGAATCACAAAAACAGTTTTTTGTCTGCCTTAAAACACATATGAGCATGATAGAATCATATTTAAAGTTTTTTGACTGCCTTAGAGCACATATGAGCATGATTGAATCACATATAAGTTTTTTTTACTGCCTTAAAAATACATATGAGCATGATAGAATCATATATACAATTTTTTTACTGGCTTAGAACACATATAAGCATGATTGAATTACATATAAAGTTTTTTTATTGCCTTAGAACATATATGAGCATGGTAGAATCACATATACTTTTTTTTACTGCCTTAGAGCACATATGAGCATGATTGAATCACATACAAGTTTTTTTTACTGCCTTAAGAACACATATGAGCATGATAGAGTCACATAGACAGTTTTTTTACTGCTTTAGAACACATTTGAGCATGATAGAATCACATATACAGTTTTTTTATTGGCTTAGAACACATATGAGGATGATAAAATCACATATAGAGTATAATTTATTTCAATATATTTTGTTTATCAATACTGACCTTTCTTTTCTTGTGTAGGTTGTTGGCGATAATCAGCGTAGTGGAACTGAAGTGACAGATCAAGACAATGAACAAGAGGACGCATAAAATCTTGGCGATGATTAGATTCATGTGTTGAATTTATTTTACCTTCTTTATGTTTCAAAAATGTAAATGTCGAATTGTAAATAATTAGAACTTGCGAATTTTAAAGTGGATCGATTAATTGTTTTTGTTTCTTTTTATATGTATTTTGATGTGTACTTTATTTTTTATTCACAGGAAATATAAATTGTATAGGAAATATAAATTATATCACGAGAAATATTTTCTCGATGTTTAGTTTTCAAATATTTTTTTTTTATTTTTTTCCTTGTTTGTGACGGATTAGCGATGGATATATCCGTCGCTAATTAATACTAGCGTTGAATGTAGCGATGGATTAGCGACGACTATAAATCCGTCGCCAAACCAAAGTCGTCGTACAGTAATGACGGCCTTGCGACGAATGTTGGCATTCGTTATTCCGTCGCAACTTAGCAACAGAACTGGCGACAGATACAGTCCATCGCTACTTAGCAACGGAATGGGCGACAGATATATTCTGTCGCGAGTTAACGTCGTAAAATTCGCGATGGAAGATATTTGTTGTTAATCCGCCGCTAAGTTGTTTAGCAACGGATTAGCGGCTGATTAACGACGGATTTAGGTCGTCGCTAATCCACAGGTTTCTTGTAGAGATAATGCTCTACATTATACAATTTCAACACTTTGTCCCTATCTTTATCATTCTCAATCTTTATTATATTTTGGTACGTTTTATAACGATCATATATATCAGACTGACAGATAATTTCTCCAATAGTCATCCCATCGAATAGTGAGACTTTCTTGTCTTACAAATTTTAGTTATTGCTAACCTGCACAACACATAAATTTAACTGCATCATTATATGTTACAACTGCCTCCCCAAGTATATATTATTACAAATTATCACATTCATTACACAATCACCAACATTACAAACCGTTGCAATATTTGGCTTCATAAGTAAACATCATTGTAAGATTTAGCAAACTTAAGTAAAAATCGAGGTAACTTCACAAATACATATCGCTACTGTATCAAACATATAAATTGTTACTGCTTCAAACGTACAAATCACTACTGATTTAAATGTATAAATTGTTCATAATTCAAACTTACAAATCGTTGTAGAAATCACACCCTTCATAAGTACATATCGTTGTAACGTTTGGGCTTTATAAGTAAACATTGTTATATGATTTAGCAAACTTAAGTACAAATCATGGTAATTTCATAAATCATAAATACACATCGCTACTGCTTCAAACGTATAAATAGTTTATGCATTGAACGTAGAAATCGCTACTGCATTAAATGTATAAATCATTGTTGCATTTCAACGTACAAATCATTGTAAAAATTTAGCCTTCATAAAAACAAATCATGCTAACTATTTTTTGATTCCTAGAAGATGGATAAGTACAAATCGATTTATTTCAGTATGAAAATAGGTGTTATTTAGCATGAATAGTACAAGTTGTAAGATTTAGCATTCAGATTTACAAATTGATTTGTTTATATTACGAAACTTTAGACGAAACTCATCGAAATGACATGAGTTTTGGTAATCAAACAGTGGAGGAAAAACACCCAGAAGGTAGATGCAGCTGATGGTGGCAACGATGCTCTCACTGCGTAGACGATAGTAAAGGTTGCTCCGACAGCAGTAGGCGACGACAAAGGGTGCTCCGGCGGCAACAGACAACAACAAATGATGTGTCGTCAAAGGTAGCTCCTATTACAGCAAATGGTGCAAATGTTTACTGCTTAGGGCAAAAACAAAACGTTTGGACTCTGAAGAGTTTACACAATCCTCCCTTTTTTCGATGGAGGACATTTTTGTTCTTTTCTTGAATCGTCATTTCCCTTTTTTGGATAGAGGACATTTTTGTTCTTTTCTTGAATCGTCGTTTCCCTTTTTTGGATAAAGGATATTTTTGTCCTTTTCTCAAACTGTTGTTTCATAGTGAGAATGGCGAGAAAGGGTACTTAAGTCTTTACAACCGCACCAGACTTCGATGCTAAGTGATGCTGACACACACGGGGATACGAGCCCTGTGTGGCACTCATTCAGAACCCCGAACATGCATCTGTATCTTCGGGGGGGGGGGGGGGGACATATACTGAGTGAATGGACGATAACGGATGGAGTAGAGGCCCTTCCTCGCATCTGTAACCAAGCATTTTTGTCAACAAGTCCTAGCGCCTTACAAATATCTTTAATTTTTCAATCGTCGAAAAGCCAACATCCACCTGCAATAACAAAACAATGCCTTAATGGCACTCACAACGACATACGTTCTTCAACAATAGCATGATGACATGGAAATTTACATGATGCCTTAATGGCACTTGTTGAAATGTTTGTGCATCATTGTTTTTTTTCATACTGCTTAACGAAAATGAAGAAGAGAAGACTGTAAAAAGAGATGGCCGACAAATCCCTCTATGACGCCCACTAATGATCGAACCAGTCGATCGATTTATAGTTAACTCCACGAGGTAGGAACGAACCCGAAAATGTTTTGTAACACAAGGCAGGAACGAGAAGGCGACAATGTATTGTAACACAAGCTAAAAACCAAGGCGGACCTCGACTCACGAGAATGTGCAAAGCTATTTACGGGAGGACATTTTTGTCAAATGCATATTTATCTTTTTTATAAGTTATTTATCTTTTTTATATGTTATTTTATTATAAAATCATCATGGGTAACATTGGTATATGAATTATTACGAGTCCCAAGATATTCCTTTGTGCACCCCAGAACACACCGAATTTGTCTTCAGGGGAGAACACACAACCCCCTCTCCCTTTTGCTACTGCATGCTCGAGGAAGCTTTCATGCTACAACTTTTTTTTTCTTCCTTTTCCTATATTTATTCAGATCAGTTGCCAATGCATGAGCTTCTACAGGCATGATCAAAGACGGTTCCATGGTAACAAATCAATATCATCATTTCAAGGTCTGTAAGATTTTTTTTATATATATATATATATATATATATATATATATATATAGAGAGAGAGAGAGAGAGAGAGAGAGAGAGAGAGAGTCCATAGAATATGTGAACTGTGAAATATGAGAACCAGTCAGAACTGCCGTCCGATTAAAATAGATCGAAGGGTGGAGAAGCCAGCTTTTTTTTCGTTTCCTGCCCAACCAACCCCAAAAACATGACTCTCTCTCTCTCTCTCTCTCTCTCCTCACTTGTCTCTTATCTCTGGCTCTGAACATGAGGGGGGCTTTGGATGAGCTACCCGGCCTGTTGAACGACTCAAAGATGACAATGATGACCCACCCCACCCACTTCTCGCCGGCATTGGGTCCCCCCACCTCGTCGACATTGGATCCCCCATCTCGATTCCCTCCAAACAATCAGAGTCGTACCTGTGTTTTATGGGGCCTGAGGCGGAGGGAAAAAATGAGAGTGTGGTATATGTTCGCCCCCGATGATTCACTGAATCCCACGCCTGTGTTCGGGGCTTTGAATGAGCACCACGTATACAAGCACATGGGGCTCGTATTTCCGTGTATGTTGACATAACTTTGCATCGAACTCTGGTGTTGTTGCAGAGACTTAAGTACCCTTTCTTGCTATTCTTCTCATAAAGTGACGGTTTGAGAAAATGACAAAAATGCCCTTCATTCAAAAAAGAGAAAACAAACAGTTCAAAAAAAGGACAAACATGTCCTCCATCCAGAAATTCGAGGATGATGTTGACTCTTCAAAGTCTTCTTCTTCTTTCTCTGTTCAAAAAAAGGACAAACATGTCCTCCATCCAAAAAGTCGAGGATGATGTTGACTCTTCAAAGTCTTCTTCTTCTTTCTCAGTAAAACACTGTAAAACCCTCTCTCTCTCTAGAGAAGAAATCAAGGGAGGCAAAGAGTTCTTCCTGGAGAAGGCCATGAACATCAATCCTCTCACTCTCTCTCCCTTCTCTCTCTACTTTTGTGCACATCCAACAGATGATCCTATATTGCTCCATCATCATCTTCTTCTTCTTCCTTCTTCGTAAAACACTGTAAAACCCTCTCTCTCTCTCTCTAGAGAAGAAATCAAAGGAGGTAAAGAGTTCCTCCTGGAGAAGGCCATGAAAACCAACCCTCTCACTCTCTCTCCCTTCCCTCTTTACTTATGTGCCTGATTTAGAGTTTTTGCCCTTACAGGAGGGGGGTCCGGGGGCTCCCCCCCGGCGCGGATCCCAGGCTTTCCTACAACAATTTGTAGTATTTTCGGGTCTCCAACGAAACAATATAGTGATTTGCAGAAGACACTACAAATCACTATAGCGATTTGCGGAAGACACTACAAATCGCAAATCGCTATAGCGATTTGTAGTGTCTTCCGTAAATCGCTATAGCGATTTGTAGATTCTTACGCAAATTGCTATAGCGATTTGTAGATTCTTCCGCAAATCGCTATAGCGATTTGTAGTGTTATTCAGTAAGCAAATCGCTGTAAATCGCTACCCGAATTATGACCAACTTGTCAGGGCCATATCTCCCTAACCGGAGGTCATATTCCAAATCCGTAAAAAGTGGTGTCTTTGTTATTGAGTCTAGTTTATTTCTGTAAATTTTTAGTGATTTCTATTGTCATTTCATTCCTCATTTTAACTTCAACGATACATTACAACCACAATCATCAAAAGAAAGATTGCCCAAGCTAAGAGTCTTGAGAGAGTAGAGGAGGGCCTCACCACCCACCAAACAAAAAAAATACAACGACTCAACTTCAAGTGCAGTAAGGACCTAGAGTCGAATAAATTTAGAGGCAGCTCATCAGTAAGGACCCACAACAGTCAATGTGCAGGTCAGTCGGTGCTTGATGGAGCAATGTAGGATCTTCTGATGGATGTGCACAGAAGCAAAAATAGAAGGGAGAGAGAGAGTGAGAGGGTTGATGAGCCCCCGGACCCCCCTCCTGTAAGGGCAAAAGGCCATGAACACGCTGGTAGGAGCCCTCAAACCCCCCTTCGGTAAGGGTAAAAGCTCTGAATCAGACTCCACAATTCTTCAAGTTGAATGATGCTACCCACACTGGGAGGAGCTCTCAGACCCCCCTTTCTGTAAGGGTAAAAACTCTAAATCAGACTCCACAAACTCTTCAAGTTGAATGATGCTACCCACGCTGGGAGGAGCCCCCAGACCTCTCTCCTGTAAGGGTAAAAACTCTGAATCAGGATTTACAACTCATTTAGTTGAATGATGCTACCCACGCTGGGATGAGCCCCCAAACCCTCCTCCTGTAAGGGTAAAAACTCTGAATCAGGCTCCACAACAGTCAATGTGCAGGTCAGTCGGTGCTTGATGGAGCAATGTATGATCTTCTAATGGATGTGCACAAAAGCAGAAATAGAAGAGAGAGAGAGAGAGTGAGAGAGTTGATGTTCATGGCCTCCTCCAGGGGAGATTTTTTTCTCGGATAATCCTGCAGTGCAGAGACTGGGTCTTAAATAATCATCTTCGGGGCACTTAAGTCTTTACAACCACTCCTTTTCAAGAACCGTCATTTTTTTTGCACCAATGGAGGAGAGGGTACTTAAGTCTTTGCAAGCGCATCAAACTCCAACACTAATTAATGCTGACAAACATGGGGATACGAGACACACATGCTTACATACGTGGTGCTCTTTGGGACCCCCGAACATGAGATGTAGCTAACTGCCCTGTTCGGGGGGGAACATATAACCTGCTTTGGAAAAAATGGGCCTCCTATTAATATTAGGAGTTCAGGGCCAGGGCCTTCGATTTTTTTTTAAAGAATCAAAATAACAATAAAATTTGCATTCACATTAAACAAATATAATATTTCAAATATTTATATTATATTAAATAAAAATGTATAAAATATTTATATAAACTACCTAAACAATACTCATTGGCCTTAAAAATGGGCCCCTAAATTTTTTTTGGGCCCAGGGGCCCTGAGGCCCAAGCCTCATTGGCCTCTTTACAGGTCCGGCTCTGCAAACAATGAAGACCTGCTCTGTCTTCTCTCCTATTCAAACCCCAATCTCTCTCTCTCTCTCTCTCTTATGCCCCTCCTTATGATGATTCACATGATCTCAACTGGTGCAGCTCTCCTGGCTTGATATGAATCTGGTTAACCCAAGCTCCAAGAACCCAACACATAAACTGAGTATGTCACCAACATGGGCTGTCTGTCTGTAATTAATGTAAACTTTAGTCCTATGTTGTGATGTGCTTCACATATGTTGTGAAGGAGCGCTTTACAAGCCACGGACGTGACCCACAAATGGCTCGTCACATTTTTCAGATATAGCCATTAAGTTAATAAACAATCTTTCCTAAAAAAATATCAAAAAGATGCAAAAAATTGATCAAATACTCACTAAATTATGTCAAGGATCAGACCTAAATCCAAATTCAGATCCATCCAGATGGATCATTAGTATATATACTCATTAACGGAATTCTATTTTTCCATCTGGTTTGCATACTTTTAGATAAACCTAGTTGCAGCAGACTTTAGTCCTGCTTAAGACCTAAAAATAGTCACCCAAAACTAGACATTCTTTTCCACTCTAGGACGTATGAACGTCACCCAAAATAGTTCTTATGCGTGGAGCTGCAAACTTGCCAAAAGTTACTATATTCCCTCTTTTCCCTTGGTAGGACGTATGAACTTTACCTAAATATATCCAGATAAGTGTCTCCTCTAAGATGGTCAACTCACAACTGAGGTTTCACCAAATCCAATAAGAATTAGAGGTATATCTATTATGTAGCATATATGAGAAACAAAAGCTTGGTAGCATGACAAACACAAAACCACAAGAAATACAGATTTAGTACTTCAAGAGGATCCACAAGTCATCACTAACTATATGTTACCCAACAACAACAACTATGCCTTCATCCCAAAAATGAAAATTTGATTATTTCATCACAAACACTGGAAGCTTAAAGGGGGCGTTTCTCCGTTAATGCTTTTGGGCGGGATACGCGGCATGCATAAACGGCCACGATGTGCTCGGATGACTTTTATCCTCATTTTCGAAATGACCTGATCTGCTTCCACAATTTCCATGTAAAAAAGGTCGTTCTATCTTATTCATATTTAAAACTTCATTTTTTTTTTTTTTTGCAAAAATAATCCTTGTCTTATTAGAAAACGTCCCTGACATCTCATTTTGCAAAATTGTCCTCAACTTGTTTAACATTAGTGCAAAGAGGTCCTTCTGTTGGGAGGGTGTTAAATTAGCCTTGGTTAATCATGATTTGGAAGTTATGTAAAATGATTGTTCTGCCCTCATCAACTAATTAAAATGAATGCAACTTATTGATGTTTTGCAAGAAGCCCTTTAATGAGGGAAAATTGATCGTTTTCTTAGCATTTAACTGCTGTCATTATTAGAAGCTTGGGATGTCTCTTAACCCCAAGAATGACTTTGCAAGGGTCAGGCTAAATGCAAGGTTGGATTTGCAAAATGGCACAGGGCAAGAATGATTTTGTAAATCTGCCATAAGGCAGAGACTAATTTGCAAAAAACACAAAATAGGGGGGGTGTAACCGGGTTGAATCTTGTCAGACCCATTTTTTGAATCGGGTATAGAAAATAGATCAGTACACAACCCAACCTTATTTTGGCCCTAGTTTCATTCTGGGTATACCTGAACTTGTGGACTCATATGAGTTAAAAGTTTGTGTATAAATCAGATTGGATGTGGACTGGTCAGGTCTTAGATAGACTCGTTTCTTAATTGAGACTAAAATTTTACCCAAATCCAACCTAGTTTGGTTCCAGTTTGAGTTCAGGTTTGGGCATGTCTGAGTTTGTAGGCCTACATATATGAGTTTAGTGGGTTGGCTATAAATTGGGTCACCTTTAACAGGATTATATATTATCAAACTCTATTATGAACAACTGTAAATTGAAAAGCTTACAAACATCGTCACTATTCTAAGCATCCCAAAATTTATCGATGGAAAAAACCATTGTCAACAGGAAAGGTTGGAGTTGCATGCCTGTAGGAGAAAAAAAGTATAAAGAGGAATGAGGAAAACAACGAGGAAGACGATGGAAGCTTGGGGCGTCAGATTCCCATAGTACACGAAAGGGTTTTCCTTCTCGTGGGGTGTTCAGCGATGGTCAAATCGTGGGCGAGTATTGTAGAGGAAGAGGAAATCCGGCCAGGTTCAAGTTTGAACCTTGATGAGGAAGGAGAAGATACACGGTTGGTAGTTCTCCCAGAATGGTATGAATCGATGCTTACTTCATTTCGATGTGCAGCTTTGGCTAGGTTTGCACAGGGAAGATAACTGGAATTTAACTATGCGTTTGATCAGAGCTTGAAGGATTTGTGGCCGTCAATCAAAGCTATCAACTTATCTATTATATTATGCAAGGACTATTTCTTATCCAAGTAGAAAGTGAAGAACACCAACTTATCTTGCAGCCTCTAGTGTGGAAAGTGACAAGATGAACCTTGTTGGCGTCAAGATGGGAACCAGGTTTGGAAGTGAAACTTGCCGAAACTCTTACAATTGTGCTATGGATTAGTCTTCCAGGGCTCTCGGTTGAGCTATAGAAGAAGACCTTTTCTCATGGACTAGCTCGATTATTTCAAAGCTCTGTTGCTTGAGATTGATAAGTATACAAAGGCTGTCTAAAAACAGACTATGCAAGGATTTTAATAGGGGTTTGATAGAACCATGCTCCTAGATGGATCGGTTCGGTTATGGCCTTGCTAAGCACAATTCAAAACCGGGAAAGGAACTGCACATGCTCGGCCAACACTGGATTGATCCCAGCTCCGTCATGGGTTTGCTGCAGCAGCAAGGGGGCATGTCCCTCTGTAGGACACGGTCACAGGAAAATAAAGGGGAGAAGGGGCTGGGCATGTCTCAGGAACGGGACACATCCAGGAAAAAAACACAGAGAAAGATGAGAACCTCACCTGACAGGCATGGGGATTAAGGCGAAAGTGAGGGTGTGACTGAAAGGGAGAAATCTGTTCCTGACCAGTCGATGATGGACGGGCGATTGAGGGAGCATATTATTTTCCTCAGAGAGCACTTACATACAAGAACCAGAATGACATTTTTAGTATTTGGAACTTGTTATCATCGCAAAATTTTTACTTTTGCGAGTCAAACTGACATTTGAAAAAGTTTTTTTAAAATAACTCGCCTCCGTTTTAAAATGTGGGATAATTCCAAAGAATGTGACTCGTCTGTCGGTACGAGGTTCAAACGTTCCTAGCGGCTTTACCAGGGGTAATTGAACCAATGATCAATTGTGTGCTTAACTTTGCTCAACTTGTCTAAATCATGTTCTATTTCCTAAATGCACAAAGAATCAGGCATGTGCTATGAATTTCTGAAAATGCATATTTGAAAACATGACGTTTGCTTTGAATATTGGAAAATATTTGGAGAATTCTTGGAAAATATGTCCTTTGGAAAATCATGAAATTAGTGAGAAAATATTTCTGAGGAAAGTGAAAATCGATTTTGAAGAAATCTTGAAGTTTTGTGAAAATCGATTCTGAGGAATTTCAAATAACTTTGAAATTTTTTATTTCTTTGAATTAGAACTTGGAAATTGAAGCTATAACTTGGAAAATTGAATTTTGAACTTTGAAAAATACTTGAAATATCATTTGAAAAACTTAGAGTTTTGAGAAAATCGATTTTAGAATAAGACTTAGAAAATTTTTGAGAAAATTAATTTTTCTGATTTGGAATTTGAACTTGCAAATGAATGAAATGAATGAATATGGACTTGAGAGACTTGATTTTGAGGAATTGAGGAAATCCTTTTTGTATTTTTGAGAAATGCAGTGCATTTTTGAAGTTAGCCTAAGAGTGTAGGTTGAATGTGGCTAATACGAAGATCACAAATCTGGGTATCATTCGTATTCTGACTATGGTCATAAATACAAATTTCACCAAGTTTGTCAACTCCATAAGAGCTAGTGCACGTGCCATTCGTGTAGACCATAATGGATTTGAAATATGTGCATGAATGACAAGCATAACAGTTATATATCAAAGTTCAAAACTATATGCAATGCAAATCCTAATCTAAGCAAAAATTGAAATTCTTATTCCAAATTTAATTACAATTTACATCACTAATCAAATTTAAATACAGAAAAATAAAGTCTTCAATGTCCCTGCAAAACTAGAAAACTTGTTAGTGAAGATATGTTGGTTTTTCTAGGTTTATCCAGCAATATCTGGAAATTGCTGGATTTTGCTAGATATAAGCCTTTTTCCATGATTTTCTGATATAAACTTAATAAAATATGAAATAAAACTAAACAAATAATAAAGATGAGATTTGAAAATTCGAAATTATTGTCAAAATGACCAAAATACCCCTTATAGCAAGACTATGGCCTTGAAACCAGGGTTTTCAAAAAGATATTTTGTAAAATGAAAGTTTTGAAATTCAAATAAGGATAAATTAAACCAAATATGACATGACATGATTAAAAATATAAAATTTTGGGTTTAGAATTTCGAAATTTAAGTCAAATGACCAAATTGCCCTTGATAGCAAGACTATGGCCTTGAAATCAGAGTTTTCTGAAATAGATTTTGGTAAAAACTTGAGATTTATGATTAAAATAAACATAAAATCAAACATGAAATATCCTAACATGATTCTAAACATAAGCAAACCCTAAAATTATGAGTTTATACACGAAAATCAAGAAATATCACAAATATCACAATTTTGGCAGTATTTTTTTATCTTTCAGGTACCCTATTTTGCAATTTGATCTATTCAAGCATCAAATAAATTCCAAATTTGATAAAAATCGACATATGTACTTATTATAACCCTAAAATCAGATTAGAATTATAAAAATATATTTTTGACATTATTTTAATTCAAAAATTGCATTAACAACCTAAAATAAGCTATTTTTACCAAAGTTCACATACCAGTTTCAATGTTAGACACGAATCAGGGATCAAATCACCATAAAAATTTCTGAAATTTTACAAAGACTAACTAGACAAAATAACAAAAAATTTCTCTTTTACTGATCGGAAAAAGCATCTTCAGTAAGGGAGAAACCCTTCTGGCAATCTGAACTAAAATATAACAAATCTAACAGGGGTTAAAACAGCTACTTCAGATTGAAAATACAGAAATAAATAGAAAACTTAATCAAAAATTTCTGAAATTTCAGCAGTGAATAGTAGACAGAAAAATAATAAAACTCCTTTTTTACAGATCATGAATCGAATCTGTGGTTTGAGATCTATGATCATTACAAGTCAGATTAGAGTTTTGGTAAACCCTAACGAATTTTAAATTTTAAATCTTATTCTCTGACAAAGGAAAAATACTAAACAGAAACTAAAAATCATCAAAAATTTACAGTAAATAGTTCACATCAATAGAAATCCACTGCTATTTATGGATCTTGAATCGAATATCATATGAGAGAAATATCACAACTGCAAGTTACCTCTTGAATTTTAACAACGATTTTAAAGATTGAAAATCATGGTTTAATGTCTAATTTTTCTGACTAAGTTCCCGAATCCCAAAACACTCGAATTTTTTACAGTAGTTCACTGACATATCCATGTATCACATATTAAAAAATAAGAAATTTACAGTGAATGTTTCAATACGAAATAACATATTCTTTGCTGATCCATGCTTAAAAACACACAGAAATCTAATGAAACCTAATAAACCATGCATTAATTAATGAAAACAATAAGGAAAATATCAAAACAATAAAATAAAATTGATTTCTATGCTGGAAAATGTGTAATAAACATAAATAAGCAAAGAAATAAATAAAATACAGGGAACCCATGGCTGGAATTTGATTTTACCTTTAAAACCATGGATTTAACCCATTAAAAGGGTAAATCTCATGTTTTATTGGTTAATAATATGAAAATCGATGCACTAATTGATTCTAACGGATTAGAATCCCTGTAAAAACAGTGAAACAATGTTAGATCATCTTCTTGGACCTCTCTTGAGGTTCTTGGACTTGAATCCATGGTTTAATCCATGGAATAGATGGAGCCAATGGCTAAAATTGATTTAAAACCATTAAAAACATTAAATAGAAAACTAAAAATTAAAAAAATAATTACCTTGAGGTTGCTGCAATGGAGGAAGGGCTGGATAGGAGAGAGAAGCTCCAAGAATCTCTAAAGAGGGTGAATGGAAAAATCGTCCCCCCTATGGCATCTATTTATAGAAATTTTTTAGGTTTAAAAATTGAGAATTTTAAAAATTTTGGACTCTAAAGGGGGGGCGATTTTTGGGTGGAGTTACTATTATACCCTTAACCTAATTAATCTAATTAACACCTAATTTAAGTCATAACTAAACCTAAATACCCCTAAATGTGGCGCCACTTGGCATTTTCCACATTTGGTTTTTAAAGTTTTAACTAAAACCTTTAAAAACAATGATTTAAAACTAAATTTTAAAATGCATTTTCAAAAGGGATTTGGACTCTTCTAATTTTCTAAAATCAACCAAGATACTGACTAACCCTAGTCTAACCCTGACTTTCTCAAATGTGGTGCCACCTCGAGTGGACCCCACTTGAATTTTCAAAAACGATTTTAAAACTTGAAATTGAGAGAATTTTCAAAAGATTTCCAAAAGTAAGCTTGAAATTAAAAGTTTTGAAATGGCATAGGGTTCCAACTGGGTTAGAACTCCTCTAAATGTGGCTCCAACTGAGTGGGCCCACATCAGGTTTTGTGAAGTTTGAAATCATCACTGAAAATAACTTTGAAAAGAGGTTAAAATCAATAACTGAAATTCAAAATCTTTGAAAATAGAGTCTTAGAAGAACTGGAACTCCGAGTTAGAGTCCTGGATTTTTAGGACTTTGAGATTTTGGGTTTTAAAAGCCAAATGCAAGAGTTTCTAAAAAGATTTTATCAAAAATGATTAAATAAGTCAGAAAATACTGTCAGGGTTAGACTCCTAACTCAATCAGGACTCTGAAATAGAGTCCTGGATTAACTGGACTCTACAAAATGACCTAAATTTTGAAAACAAATAGAAAGAAACGAAAATGGAAGTAAAAACAGACTTCAAAACAGACTCCTGACTGGACTAGGCCTCTAGGACAGAGTCCTGATCGGACCGAAACTCTAGATTTTTTTGGTATTTTTTGAAAAACAGATAAAAGAACTTGTCAAAATAATGAAAACAATAACAAATATTGGAATAAAACAAAGTTCTGATTCAACTGAGACTCTGAGGACAGAGTCCTAATTAAACTAAGACTCTCAGATTTTTGGAATTTCTTGAGAAAACAAATGGGAGAATTAAAAAAAAAACAGTTAAAAACGGGATGAAATTGAAGTTTTGGTTCAGAGTCCTGATCTGATTAGGACTCTAAGAAAGAGTCTTGATTAGAACTCTAAGAATGTTGGTTTTTTGATAAGCAAATGATGAATTTTGGGCAAAGCTTTTGAAAACCAGTGAAAATGAAGTGAGAAAATCAATTTTGGATAGAGTCCTGATTCAATCAGGACTCTGGGGATAGAGTCCTGATTCGATCAGGACTCTGAGCTAAAACCTCAAAATTTTGAAATTCTTTGATAAAAGTATAATAGTTTTGGTAGATTGAAAGATTTCTGAAAGATTCTCTCAAAATTGAAATCAGGATCAGAGTCCTGATCCAACTAGGACTCTCTGAACAGAGTCCTGTTCTGACTAAAACTCTGAGTTTCTAACTCATTTTGAAAGATTTTAAAAGATTTGATTGAAAATAGATAAAAAACTGTAAAAGATTAGAGTCCTAATCCGATTAAAACTCTGAAGAAGAGTCCTAATCGGACTGGACTCTTGAAGAAGAGTCCTGGTCCAACCAAGACTCTAAAATTTTGGCCAAAACAGAAGATTTTAAAAGGTTTTCTCCGAAAACAGGTAAAAAGGTAGTGAAAAGTAGAGTTCTGATCCGACTGGACTCTGGAAGAAGAGTCCTGATCCAACTAGGACTCTAAAATTTTTGGAGATTTTTGACAAGTAAAGGAATCTAGAAGCGACACCACCTAAATGGGTCTCATCTAGGAATTAAAATTGGTTGAAAATTGAGTTTAAAACAAATCCAGATTGTTTTCTGAGAAAACATTTTAAAATATAAGGTCCTGGGGGTTGGCAAATGACAAAATGTTGATTAAAAACTGAGGTTTTAAAATTGATTTTGACAGAAAAGTTTTAAAACCCGAATCTGGATTAAATATTTTGAAAACAGGAGTGCTGAATCTCGAAAATGAGATGTAATGCCATGCAATGCAATGAAATGGTATGCCGAATGCATGCAATGATATGCAATGACACATGAAATATATAAACACTAGATAAGGGTGAAAATTTGGGGTGTTTATAGATGTCCCTCTTTGCTACTAAGTCGGTTGTAAGCCGAGCTTAGTGGCAAAGAAAACACACCAAATTTGAACTATATATATAAAAAAAATGCCTCAGTTAGGAGAATCTGACCGGGTATGAAAGAATTAGCTCTGACGGTGATTATGATAGGTATGGGATGAAGAATAAAGAAGAAAGAATCACCTCATCGAAATGAGGCTCAGGCTTAGCCCTTAACCTGGATGAGACGAGAAATGAAATACCTCATGGAAAAATGAGGTTCAGGTTTAACCCTTAACCTGAAAGGGGACGATACCTCGTGGAAAAACAAGGTTCAGGCTTAACCCTTAACCTGAAAAAGGACGATACCTCATGAAAAAACGAGGCTCAGGCTTAACCCTTAACCTGAAAAGGGAGGATACCTCGTGGAAAAATGAGGCTTAGGCTTAACCCTTAACCTAAAAGGGGACGATACCTCGTGGAAAAATGAGGCTCAGACTTAACCCTTAACCTGAAAGAGGACGATAAACAGAAACCTCAAATGAAGAAACCATGATGGGACCTTCGAATTTTGCACAATAAATCCAAGAGGGGTTTGCAAAAAGAAGAAAGGGGGTTCCCTAAAGCTTGAAAAATGATTGATCTTGGACGTCTCATCGCTGAGACTGAATGGTTTTTAAAACAGATGACCTTTTGCAAAAAATTCAGGTTTAACCCTTAACCTGAACGGGAACTGTCTATGGTGGGACAGTGGGGAGCACAGGGAAGTGTGTGAATCTGAGAGCCCAAGCACTCAGATTAAAACAAGAAGGGAAGGATCTTGAACAACTCCCATCATCCGATCCTAAAAGGGATAACAACAACGCCTGGATACATCAAAATAGACATCAAGTTCTCACTTCATGTCAGGATAACTTGAAAAGATTGCCAATAAGATAAAAATGTAGTTGATTGAAAATGATTGAAATGTAAGTATATTTATGTGAAAAACATTCTCTCTTTTCTACCTGAAATATTACCCCCAAGTGGACTTAACTTCGTAGAATCGATGTTCAAATTCAAATTACTTGCAATTGACTTTCTTTCAAGGAGGCTATCAATTTCCTTGATATGAACAGAAAAGAAAAGATTCTCATTGTGAAAGCAATTGGTGAAAGGATATTGATAAAAGAATTTCACAAAATTAAAGAAGATTCTTGGCAGATTCGGCAGTCTGATATCCTGGGATTCTTTTCTCATGATGATCTTTCTGCACTCTCTTTTTGATAGGATTGAAACTCTTTTGGCTTTTTGGGGAATTCATTACACCATCCTTCATTTTGGAGATGTTCTAGCTTTTTCTCTCTTTTTAGAAGGGTGCGTCACAAACTCCTTCATCTTGGAGATGCTCCGATCCTCCTTTGCCTCAGGGATTATATAGACGATATTGGCTCATTGGCTGGTGGTCTCTTGATGATAGCTAAAATTAAATATCGTTTAGGGTTTGTCGAGAAGTTCATCGCAGTCGCCTTCATCTTGACGGTGCTTTGAACTTTCCCTGGAAGGATCCGTCACAAACTCCTTCATCTTGGAGATGATCCAAATCTTCTTTGGCCCCTGGGGTCTAACTCGCATAATTCATCTTCATCTTTACGACAATTGAGAGATCCCTTTTGCAGATATGTAATTGCAGCTTGGGTGATTGAGAGGATATGGGAATTAAATGGATTTTTCTGTATCACCCAGAATATTTTGACTGCCTTATCTTTACAAGATTGATTTTTTTTAAAGTGTGTCATAGCTTCGATCAATATCAATCACTTATAGCTTTGTGACAACATTGAATTTTCTTTGCTGGCCATATCGAGGATTTATTCTTCATCCCTTTGGTTGGTCAATAAAAAGAATTTAGATTTGAATCCTTCTTCGCAAAAACTTCGCTCTTTTGGAAGTAATACTGAAGGTAATTTGAGGTAATTCTTTTTATGCAATAAAAGATTTTGAGATCAACAACTATTTTTTATGGCAAATTGGCAAAATATTCTTGAAATCCTTGGTGAAAGAAATTGCTTGAGATCTAAATGACGCATCCGTGGCTAGATTCTCCTCTCCTTTCCCCAAAGAAGAGACTCAGGCTTGACCCTTACCTAAACGGGTAATAAAGAAGATACTCCTCTCTTCTCTAAAGAGGAAGTGTTTGCAAAACGAACTTTCGAAGAGAAATAAAGTTTTCGTCAAAACTCCCTATTTCTAGGCTTCTCTTATGGAAAGGCAGCCGCTAACAAAGGCTGGAAGAATATCATAGAGGAACGAGTCCATCACACTCTTCCTGGAAAAAGGGTCCTCGACGACAGGGGTGGCCTAACAAAAGACATTTAGGGTTACAAGGAGGACGAGCTTCAGTCAAAACTCTCCCTGGAAAAAGGGTTCCTTGTACAACAATAAAGATTTTTTTGCAAACTATTCGTGAAGCACGAGTCCCTTCAAACTCTCCCTAGAAAAAGGGGTTCAACGAACGAACAATAAAGACATGTGAAAAGAACGAGCTCCCTCGAACTCTCTCTGGAAAAAGGGTCTCTCGCAAGAGAAAATGATTGATGATTGATTCTGAATTAATTGGCAGACGAATTTGACATAAATGGTTGAATCTTGAAAGACTATGATTGCAGGACACGACTCAAAGGTCGGACAAATATGATCGATATTGATAGGATTTGATAACCCAAAGGTTTGCTTGGTAAAATGGATGACCAGAGGTCTAACAAACTTGTTGCCCTGAAGGTCAGATCAACAAAATGGAGTGACCCAAGGGTCAGATAAAGATCGTTTGGTTCGCAGATCTGAAGATTGAGTCTGAATCTCAATGTGAGATTTGTGTTGCGACCAGTATGAAGACCGAACTTTGACAAAGTATCAGTACGAGCACTGGATTTTTAAAAAAAATTACCAGTACGAGCACTTAATTTTAAAAGAATACCAATACTGGATTTTTAAAGGATACCAGTACGAACACTGGATTTTAAAGGACTACCAGTACGAGCACTGGATTTTAAAGGACTACCAGTGCGAGCACTGTGTTTCCAAAGATTACCAGTGCGAGCACTGGATTTTAAAAGGCTAACATTACGAGCACTGGATTTCAAAAGGTTACCAGTACGAGGACTGGATTTTTGAAGGCTACCAGTACGAGCGCTGGATTTCAAAAGGTTACCAGTACGAGCACTGGATTTCGAAAGATTACCAATATGGGCACTGGATTTTTAAAAGGCTACCAGTACGAGCACTAGATTTTTTTTTTTTTTTTAAAAATTGTCAGTACGAGCACTGGGTTTTGAAAGATTGTTGGTTGATCGTAGTAGTGGATTTTTTATCTTCACCCTTCCAATGACCTGGACAAATGCCACGGGTCTCAGGATTTATCCCTTATCCTGAATGTGAATTTGATGCAGATGCAAAATGTATGCATGCGGATGCAAAATGAATGAATGCAATTATCACATGAATACATGTGGATGAATGCGAATAGGCAAATGATGAAAGATTTTATTTGATCGTGTCTGCACACAGGGTATTTGAATGGAAGATGAGTTTATAACAAAAATGCCCGGTATATTCTGGGAAGAAAAAGAGTATTCTGATAAGGACATAATCGGTCATTTATTGGAGAAAATTTATTGCCAAATACAGAGGATAGAATGGACTTTTTCTAAGTATAGAATTTTTTCAAATGACGGGCATTGATAGGATCGGGTAATTCTACTCCGTCTGCATTAATCAGACGATATGAATTGCGTGGTAGTGCTTCTTTCACCACGTAAGGTCCTTCCCAATTTGGTGACCATTTCCCACGTGGATGATGCTTGAGATGAGCCGTTGATCTAAGGACCAGGTCATTAACTTGGAATCTTCTTTCGATGACTGACTTGACGTATTGCCTTGCTATCCTTTGACGATAAGACTGGGCATGCTCTGCTGCTTTAAGTCTTTTCTCATCGAGTAGATCTAGCTGTACCAATCTCTGTTGCTGATACTGATAAAGTGGTAGCTCTAGAAGAGATGCAAATTTAAGAGCGGGTTTTTGAACATGAAGAGGTAGCACCACCTCGGTCCCATAAACAAGTTCTGAAGGAGTTGCATTGGTCGGGGTTCGAATGGTGGTTCGATATGCCCAGAGTGCATCATGGATTTTCTTGTGCCAATCACGGTCCGTCTCAATGATTCTTTCCAAGATGCGGATCAAACTTTTATTCGTCGCCTCTGCTTGGCCGTTCCCTTGGGGATAATAAGGAGCTGAAAAATGCTGATGAATTCTGAATTTCGAACAAAAGATCTTTATTCTCTCATTCTTGAAATGAGTACGATTATCTGACACAATGTTGTGCGGTATACCGAAACGACAAAAAATGTTCTTATGAATGAACGATACCACATGTCGACCTTCTACCGTACGCAGAGTGACAGCTTCAACCCATTTGGTGAAGTACTCTGTTGCGGCAAGAAAATATTTATGACCATTGGAAGCGGAAGGAGTGATGGCTCCCACGACGTCGAAGGCCCACATAGAGAATGGTCATGGAGACACGACTGATTGCAAGTACGTAGCTGGTGCATGAATGGAAGGTGCGTGCACCTGACACGGAACACACTTCTTTACAAAGCGATAACAATCTTGCTGCATGGTTTTCCAATAATACTCTGCTCGAATGATTTGCTTAACAAGGGTTTGGTAGCCAACATGACCACCGCAAATGCCTTCATGCGCTTCTCGCACGACTTCTTTGGCTTCTTCTTCATCTAAGCACCTAGAATATTCAGATCTGAACCCACGGCGATAAAGAACATTGGCGAGAATAAAATAATGGGCCGACATATGCTGAATCGCTTTTCGCTCCTTCTTTGATAATTCCGGTGGAAGCTCACCAGTTTCAATGAAATCTTTAATATCTTGGTACCAAGGTTTCCTTTTCTGTTCTGCCTGGTTAACTTGCATTACTGGAATGAAAGCAGGTTGATCAAGTCTTCTAATTTCAAAAGAACGACAGAATTCTCCGCTTCTGAAGGACATAATGGAGCCTAGGCTGGCCAAACCATCGGTTATTTGATTAAACTCTCTTTTGATATGGAAAAGCTGAAATTCATCAAAATTGTTGACGAGGGCGAGAACAATCTTTTGATAAGGAAGCAACTTCTGGTCTTTTACCTGCCATTCAGCTTTGACTTGGCTGACGACGAGCAATGAATCACCGAAAGCATGTACTCTCTTGACATTGAAGTCTTGCAGAATTCTCATACCTTGTATTAAAGCTTCATACTCAGCCATATTATGGGTACATTGAAAATCTAGTTTTAGAGAAAAGGGGATCATCTCTTTCTCTGGTGTGATCAGTAAGATGTTGATTCCTATGCCGACCATATTCTTGGAACCATCGAAGAATAAGTTCCAAACTGGAGACTGCTGAACATTGTAGATCCGCTCATCGGGGAAATCATCCTCAGCTTTAACATCTTCTGCTAGAGGAAAATTTTCCAATTGGTCTGCAATTGCTTGGCCTTTGATAGATTGCTGAGAAACATATTTCAAGTCATACTGCATCAAAAGGACTTGCCACTTGGCAATCCGTCCACTGAGAAATGGTTGTTCGAGAATGTACTTGAGAGGATTAAGTTTTGAGAGAATCTTGACCTCTGATGCTAACAAGTAATGCCTTAACTTTTGACACATCCAAACCAGTGCTAGACATGTCTTCTCTATCTGGGAGTACTTCTTCTCGTAATCAATAAAAGTCTTGCTTACATAGTAGATGGCATGCTCAATCAGACTGCCTTCCTCGTACCGTGCCAAGAATCCACCACAAGCGGCTTGGTTAACTGAAATGTACAACAAAAGAGGCTTTCCCAATTCTGGTGGCTTCAGAACAGGTGGGTTAAGAAGGTACTTCTTGATACGATCAAACGATTGCTGACATTTTGGTCCCCACTCAAACTTCACTCCTTTTCTAAGCAAATGATTGAAAGGCTCACATCTCATGGCAAGATTGGATATGAATCTCCGAATTGATTGTATATGTCCCTGAAGACTACGCAATTCTTTGAGAGTAGTCGGGGGTGACATATCAATGATGGCCTTTGCTTTGGCGGGATCCATTTCTATTCCCTTTTTGCTGACCAAGAAGCCTAATAACTTGCCTGATCCAACTCCGAAGACACACTTTTGAGGGTTGAGTCTTAGCTTATAAAGAATAAGTCGCTTGAAGACCTGACTTAAAGCATCGATATGGTCTTCTTATTCCTTGGATTTGACTAGGATATCATCCACGTATGCATCCATGGTCTTGTGCATCTGGTCATGAAATATGGCCGCCATTGTGCGTTGATAGGTTGCTCCGGCATTCTTGAGCCCAAACGGCATGACTGTGTAACAGAAAGTGCCCCATGGTGTAGTGAAGGATGTTTTGGATTGGTCACGAGGGGCCAGTTTGATTTGATTATATCCGGAGTATCCATCCATAAAAGAGAAAAGGAAAAAAGCTAGAAAGGAAAAGAGAAGAAAAGAGAGAAAAAGGAAAAGGAAAATTTTTACAATGATCACAGAAGTGGCGACCATGATGGGATTGATCTTCGTCTGATCGAATTTATGCCTTTGCCATTGCTTAAAATTTTCTAAGTCATTATTCTACAAATGTCAGCTTCATTTTCATGCCAACCTTAGGAGCCTAGACTCTGTCCCAGCTGACATAATGCATATTAGATTTAGGTATGGTTTGGTAGGACCATATTGAGGAGAATTTATCCATGTTCACTTAGACTTATGTCCAAAACACAACTCTCCTCAATCTAGGGATTGAATGAAAAACAATGTATGCAAGTCTGTGCTTCTTCTGATTTTCAAAATTCTATCTCTTTAGGATTTGCATTAGAGCCATCTGATTTCTCGCATGTTGAGCATATTTTCAAAACATCACTACCTATATTGTCCCGGTCTTCACGTAGCTAGGTTGTCTTGGTTGAACTTTTGCAGTGGTATTTTTAAAACATTATTTTTCAATAAAAGCTTTTAAAAAATCGTCAACCAAAAATAATAAAAACCGACTTTTCACGAATGTGGCAAGTACGAGTCGAATCCTCAGAGAACGGGATATATTCAGAATTATCTCTAAAAATTCAATTTATTAATATTAATAGAGTTTACAACTAAGTTAACATTATAATTCTAATTGAACTACAACTAAAAATAAAAATGAACTGAAATAGATTGCTAAGTCTTCCCCGGATCGCCAGGGGTATTTTTGTCTTTTTGCCACACGTACAGTTGCACTCGCATTTTGAATACACCTGTTGATCTATGTCTAACTTATCAACCTAAAACAACAAAAATAAAAAGACAATATGTAATCAATAATTAATTCTAAATTACAACTAAAACTATTTATGAAATTAATGACTAATCTAATACTACAATTAAGCTACAATTACAATACATTGCAAATCAACTAAACTAGCTACGAATATCAATTCTAATTAGTCTAACTACTGTTAATACATTAAATACAATGTAGAAAAATAATAAGAACTGCCAAAAATCAACTACTTAATCAAATAACTATTTTGGCCTCAAATAGTGCAAAATTGGATTCTAATAGGTTTTCACAAACAGTGAATTTGAAAGAGCAAACGATATCCAATTTGAAAGATTTTTCTTTTGTTCTCTTTTTGATAGATTAAAGAATCTGTCAGACTTTACTGATTTGAAAAAATCATCCGGAAGCTCCAAATATAAGTGTTTCAAGTTCATAGAAAATCTGGAAATCGTTTGTCCCAAAATTTAAAAACGCGAAAAACCTGATTTTGAAAAACGCTTAAAAGTCAAACCAAATCAACTCAAAATGAGCTGATTTTTGGTTTGAAAATAGTTAACACACTAATAAATAGAATAGAATATCAATTTCAGAAAAACTCAGAAAATTTTCACATAAAATAACGAATGGAAGTCAGTGCAAAAATCTGGTTTTTATTTCAATGTACTATTCATTTGTCAAAATCCCATTTGCACTATTTCTTAGAATCCATGCAATAACAGTCATTCACAGTCCTAATACTAACTTCTAACAGAAAATAAAACTAATTACACTAAGAAAATAAAATTGAAATAGCTACCTACATTATTTGTGAGAAATACAAATTAATGCTAAATTAAAATACTAAAATGCATACAAATGTTAAGCTAAATGAAACTAACATACAAATATGAATTAGACTAACTAAATTACTAACATTAACTAACCTAATGTAGTTACTTAATGTAAACTAATTAATTAACGTTGAAAAAGAAAAATTAAATCTAAAACTAACTATAAATTCAAGTTAAACACTAACTTAAACCTAACTAGGGTAGTGGACTAACTAGGGTTAGTCTAGGGGATGACTAGAATGGTCTAATGAGGACACTAAAGTAGGCGGTTAAGGTTGACTCTGACTAGGCTCACGCCCCACCTAAGTGGACCCACTAAGGTTAGTCACTACTCAACCAAGGTTAGACCTACCTAATTGGATACTCTACACGGTTTGACTATCTAAGGTGCAGTCAATACTTACTAAAATATTATATCAAGACACCTAATGAACAATGACTACTTACTAAAAAAAAAATGAAAGAGTCAAAAGGTACTTGGTCTACCTAAGTCAAGAGCATACATGGAATTCAAGCTAGCACTAATAAAGACACATAATACTTACCTAAATTGCTAAACTTGATTTTGAAAACCTAAGGCAAGTCAAAACATACTAAAATGGTTAATGTAAAATCTATATTATGCTAGGCTATGTAATTAAAAGAAGACACATAAATCCTAACTGGAGAAATTTGGAGACAGTGGACCCCATGCATTCTTACCTTAGGGACTCCTTGGAAGGATTGCAAAGTCAAACTCGTCAAGCTAAATGGGTCCACGCGGTTTTAGAGTTGCCTTAAAATTAGATTGCCAATTTAAAATCTTTCCCTTAATCATGCAAAACAAATTTTGGAAATAGGGTTCACGAATTTGGAGGGCTCCAACACATGCCAAAATCGTCCCTTGAACAAAAATACCAAGGTGCCCTTCATTCTAAAATTCGAAATACTAACTTTATATCAATCCTAAATTAATTACCTACACTATATAATATCTAATGTAGCTAATATCTAACCTAGATGCATGGACTAAATAGGAACACAACAGAAAAAATCGGCTAATACTATTTTAATTAAAAACACTCATCTAAATCAATTATCTAAATACTAAAGCCTACCAAAAACAAAATACACTGAACCTAGACCCTAAACAAGACCTTCCTAAACTCTAAGCTACAACCATGGCTGCCTTCCCCTGTTAGAAAGATGACAACCATTAAAGCACCTTAAAATGATTTTTACAAAAACAAAGAAAAATAACTCATTTAAACTAAACTAACACACAACTAGGACTGGAGACAGAATGCAACATTAAACTAACTTACAACTACCTAGTAAAAAGAAAATCAGAATATTGAATTCCCCAAAACAACAAGATCAGCTAAGGGTAGCTTAGCCAATTCTCACCATTAGCCTAAACCCAAAACACCAAATAACTTGAACACACCTGGAACTACCTAAACTACAGAAAATATAAAACTAAAGACAGTGGTTTTACTGTCAGACAAAAATAGAAAATAAGAAGAGGTTAGGGATGAGAAGAGGGTGGACTCGATTTAACTAGAAGAATGGAGGGAGAAGAGAACCTACCTCAAGGGAGATCCGACGAAGGTGGAGGAGAGGTAGAATGGTTAGTTGGAGATTGGATCCATGGCCACACGTTCCTTAATGGTCTGCTGCATCCTCTTTTGTTGTTGCACCCATTGGAGAGCCTCATTGAAGAAAGGTGAAGAAGAAGAGGAAGAGGACCATACGGGGGAAGAGATGGCCAACTCCGGGGTGTAGACGACACACCATCGAAGCCAAGCTTCACCATTGATCTGCAACATAAACAAGAGAAACACATCAGCCATTAAAAGAATGAACAAAACAAAAAGTAAAAGGGGGAAGGAAAGAAACACACCATAGGCGTGTGAAGTAGAGAGGGAAGACAAGAGAGGGGGAAGATGTTTTTCCAAAGTCCAAAAAATGTGTGCTCTGATTTTTTTCTAGTTTTTATACTACCTAAGTTCTAATTAATTCATAAAACTACCTAACTACAAAATTATTTCTAACTAAACACCTAAACTAATTATTATTTACACTAAACTATCAAAACAAGTTAGAAAGAGGTGGTTTTCGGAAAATATTCTTGAAAATCACTTTGAAACACATGGGTTTGGGTAAAAATAAGGTTTGGATCCAGTCTAATATCCAAAATTGAGCTTCTGGATTGGATCTGGACCCGTTCTGCATCAAAAATTGATCTGAAAACCTAAAAATGCGATATTTTCCTCAATTTAACTTTGATTTGATTGAAGTTCAAACCGAGACCTCTTTATATCTAAATACATCCATTCATGGGTTCTAAACCATTAAAAATATATAAACATGCATGAATGTTGAATTAACATGATGTGTATTTCATGCATCATCATGTCTCACTGAACCATAGTTCGGGAAAAAGCCTCACAACTGGACCACTTATTTGGGTTAACACCCCCCTACCACGTACTAAGGGCCATAGTCCGAAGTATATCGGTAGGCGCTCAAGAATGTTGGGAAAACTTTACCTTAGAACCAGAGATATCTTGATTGAAATCAGATGATTTAAATCTTAGAGTTAGGATTAAGGTCCTACGAGCCTTTTCAAATATTGCATTTAGAGTCAGCTCTTAGAGAACACTGTTTTGTGCATCATTGCTTGTATAATTTTGCTTCTTTTGTGAATATTATCTTGTAAATCCTCATTTACTTCACCTTTTCCAAACTCTGGATATTTATTTCAAAATTTCTCTCTATTTCTCAAAATCACGGTTGTATATTTCTCTTTCTTTATTTCTTCATAATAATTTTCTTAAACACTGAACATTTTTTTCAAGATTTCCCTATATTTCTCAAAATTTAGGTATATATTCATTTTTCTTTATTTCTTCAGAATTATTTTTTAAAACCCTAGATATTTGTTTTAAAGTCTTCTTCTATTTTTCAAAATCCAGGAGTATATTTTCTCTTTTTCCTTATTTCTTCATAACTATTTTTACCAAACCCTAGAAATCCTTTTAAAACTCTCCTTAGATTTTCAAAACTTCAGGTGTATTTTCTTTTCTTCTTTTGATTTCTTCAATTTCTCTGATCCTGCCTGCAATTTTTCAAATCTTAAATCTCTGTCATCTATTTTCAAACTCTTCTTTCTTCATATCTTCCAGTATATCTTCTGATTCTATTCTTGTTTACCTTTTCACAATAAAATCTCTTTCGTCAAGAGATGTCCTTTTCAAAATAGCATTTTCCTTCGTATTCTAGTTGTTTATTCCTCCCCACGGAGTAACAATGCAATTGTCGCAATTTCTGTGGCAACCCATTCCCTAGTAATGGGATATCATTTTTCAAAATTGTCAATTTGATTCATTCTTTTGTCAAAATTTCCTCCAATTATCTTGCAAAGTGACTTTGGTGATAGGTGATTTTTCTCAAAAAACTTTCTTTTTTGACTTATTACCCATTCTAATTTTCTCCTATTATTGTTATATTTTCTCAAAGATTCCTTTTCAAATATTATTCTTCCCTCTCCTTTATACTAGGGCATTTTTTTATTATTTTATGAAAATTCATTTTTCAAAAACTCTGTATGCAAGCAGGATCAAAACAAAATCTTTTGTCAACAATTCTTCATCAATTTCCAATAAATTTTCATTAATCCTTTTGTTTCCCTATAAGGTTAAGGGATAAACCCGAACCTCATTTTTTGAGGTATCCCCGTTCCAGATAAGGGGATAATCCTTAAAGCAGGCCAAATACAGTTAACTATGATGGTCTGTTGAACTCAAAATCTTCATCAATTTCTATTAATCTTTCATCAATTTTTATCCATTTTCATCAATTTTATCAATCTCTATCAATCTTTCATCAATTTTTATCTATTTTCATCAATTTTTCTCAATTTTTATCAATTTCTATCAATTTCAAACAATCTTTAATCAGTTTCTACCCCTTTTCATCAATTCTCATCAATTTTTATTCATCCCCCTTCAGGATAAGGGATAAACCTAAGCTTCTCTTTCAGGTTAAGGGATAAACCTGAACCTCGTCCTTCGAGGTATTTTCTTTTTCCTATTCAGGATAAGGGATAATTCTGAGACCATCATAAACAATTTTAATCCTAAACCATCTTGGATCAAAAAATTTGAGTAAATTTTTCATCTCTGAAAAATTCAAAATCTTTGAATTCAATTCAATACTTTTTCCGATCCCTCTAAAATCCGACTTCCAGGTTGAAAGATTTTTCCTTTTGAAGATCCGAGTTTCGACTCAGGTTTTCCTTCAAATCATTTTTTTTCCTTTGAAGATCCGAGTTCCGACTGGGGTTTTCCTTCAAATTAATTTTCTTTTAAAGTCTGGGTTTCGACTAGAGTTTTTCTTCAAATCATTTTTCCTTTTGAAGATGCGAGTTCTAACTCGGGTTTTCCTTCAATTTATTTTTTTTGAGGTCCGGGTTCCGACTCGGGTTCTTCTTCACATTATTTTTCCTTTTTGAAAATCTGAGTTCCGACTCAGCTTTTCCTTCAATTTAATTTTCTTTTAAGGTTCGGGTTTTGACTCAGGTTTTTGTTTAAATTATTTTTCCTTTTTAAAAATCCGAGTTTTGACTCGGGTTTTCCTTCAAATTAACTTTCTTTTAAGGTCTGAGTTCTGACTCAGGTCTTTCTTTAAATTATTTTTCCTTTTTTGAAAATCCGAGTAACAACTCGGGTTTTCCTTCAAATTAAATTTCTTTTAAGGTCTGAGTTCTGACTCAAGTCTTTCTTCAAATTATTTTTCCTTTTTAAAAATCCGAGTTCCAACTCAGGTTGTCCTTCAAATTAATTTTCTTTTAAGCTCTGAGTTCTGACTCAGGTCTTTCTTCAAATTATTTTCCCTTTCAAAGATTCGAGTTCCGACTCGGGTTTTCCTTTAAATTAATTTTCTTTTAAGATCCAGGTTCCGACTCAGGTTTTTCTTCAAATTGTTTTTCCTTTGAAGATCCGAGTTCCAACTTTGGTTTTCCTTCAAATCATTTTTTTCCTTTGAAGATCCAAGTTCCGACTCAGGTTTTCCTTCAAATTAATTTTCTTTTATGATTCGGGTTTCGACTCAGGTTTTTCTTCAAATTATTTTTCCTTTGAAGATCCGAGTTCCGACTCTGGTTTTCCTTCAAATCATTTTTTTTCCTTTGAAGATCCGAGTTCCAACTCGATTTTTCCTTCAAATTAATTCTCTTTTAAGATCCGGGTTCCTACTCGGGTTTTTCTTCAAATTATTTTTCTTTTGAAGATCTGAGTTCCGACTCGAGTTTTCCTTCAAATCATTTTTTCCTTTAAAGATCCGAGTTCCGACTCGGGTTTTCCTTCAAATTAATTTTCTTTTAAGAACCCAGTTCTGACTCGGGTTTTTCTTCAAATTATTTTTTCTTTGAAGATCTGAGTTTCGGCTCGGGTTTTCCTTCAAATCATTTTTTCCTTTGAAGGTCCGAGTTTTGACTCGGGTTTTTCTTCAAATTAATTTTATTTTAAGATCCGAGTTTCGACTCGGGTTTTTCTTCAAATTATTTTTCCTTTGAAGATTCGAGTTCCGACTCGGGTTTTGCTTTAAATCATTTTTTCCTTTGAAGATTCAAGTTCCGACTCGGGTTTTCCTTCAAATTAATTTTCTTTTCAAATCTGGGTTCTGACTCGGGTTTTTCTTCAATTTTTTTTCCTTTGAAGATCCAAGTTTCGACTCGGGTTTTCCTTCAAATCATTTTTTTTCCTTTGAAGATTCGAGTTCTGACTCAGGTTTTCCTTCAAATTAATTTTCTTTTAAGATTCGGGTTCCGACTCGGGTTTTTCTTCAAATTATTTTTCCTTTGAAGATCCGAGTTTCAACACGGGTTTTCCTTCAAATCATTTTTTCCTTTGAAGATCCAAGTTCTAACTCGGGTTTTCCTTGAAATTAATTTTCTTTTAAGATCCGGGTTCCGACTCGAGTTTTTCTTCAAATTATTTTTCCTTTGAAGATCCGAGTTTCGACTCGGGTTTTCCTTTAAATCATTTTTTCCTTTGAAGATCTGAGTTCCGACTCAAGATTTTCTTCAAATTAATTTTCTTTTAAGATCCGGGTTCCGACTCAGGTTTTTCTTCAAATTATTTTTCCTTTTTGAAAATCTGAGTTCCGACTCAGTTTTTTCTTCAAACTAATTTTCTTTTAAGGTCTGAGTTCTGACTTAGGTCTTTCTTCAAATTATTTTCCCTTTTGAAGATTCGATTTTTGACTCGAGTTTTCCTTCAAATTAATTTTCTTTTAAGATCTGGGTTCTGACTCAGGTTTTTCTTCAAATTATATTTTTCTTTTAAGATCCGGGTTCCGACTCGGGTTTTTCTTAAATTATTTTTCCTTTTTAAAAATTCGAGTTCCGACTCGGGTTTTCCTTCAAATTAATTTTCTTTTAAGGTTTGAGTTCCGACTAAGGTCTTTCTTCAAATTATTTTTCCTTTGAAGATCCGAGTTTCGACTCAGGTTTTCCTTCAAATTAATGTTTTTTTAAGTTCCGAGTTCCGACTCGGGTTTTTCTTTAAATTATTTTTCTTTTTGAAGATCCGAGTTCCGACTCGGGTTTTCCTTCAAATCATTTTTTGCCTTTGAAGATTTGAGTTCCGACTTGGGTTTTCCTTCAAATTAATTTTCTTTTAAGATCCGGCTTACGACTCAGGTTTTTCTTCAAATTATTTTTTCCTTTTGAAGACCTCAGTTTCGACTCGGGTTTTCATTCAAATTATTTTTTTTTCCTTTGAAGATCCGAGTTCCGACTCAGGTTTTCCTTAAAATTAATTTTCTGTTAAGATTCGAGTTCCAACTCGGGTTTTTCTTCAAATTATTTTTCCCTTTGAAAATCCGAGTTTCGACTCGGGTTTTTCCTCCAAATCAATTTATCATTTCTTGAGGATTCGGGTTCCGACTCAAATTTTCCTCTAATTTAATCTTTCCTTTGAACATTCGAGTTCTAACTCACCCTTTTCCTTTAAAACTGAGTTCTGACTCGGCCTTTCCTTCAAAACTGAGTTCTGAATCGGGTTTTTCAAATTGATCTTCCATTTAAAAATTTGGGTTCTGACTTGGGTTTTTCTTTCAAAACAATTTAATTTTCCTTTGAAGATCTGGGTTCCGACCCGGGTCCTCGTTCAATTTAATCTTCCTTTAAGGATCTGGGTTCCGACTCGGGTTCTCTTTCAAAATAAATTATTTTTTCCTTTGAAAGTCTGAGTTCCGACTGAGACTTATTTTCTTTCAGATCCCAACTTCAGGAAGAATCTCTTCTATCGAAAAGTCGGTCTTTGAACTGATCTCACCTTCTCCATGGTTCTTAGGTTGAGTCCCTTTTGAACCAATTTCCTTTTTGAGATACGATCCGTACGTCGAATTCCTCCTGATCCAATCTTTCTATCACCAAATTCAATTTGTCAAATGCCAAACATTATCAAAAAATTAATCATTTTCTCTTACAAAGGACCCTTTTTCTAGGGAGAGTTCAAGGGAGCTCTTTCCTTTCGCATGCAATCATTTTTATTGTTCGCAAGAACCCTTTTTCAAGGGAGACTTTGAAGGGACTCGTTTCTTCGTGAACTGTTTGCAAAACAATGACCCAATTTTTACACAAAGAACCCTTTATCTAGGGAGAGTTTCGATGAAAACTCGTTTCTTTTGTGGCCCTCAATTTCTCATTTTGGCCTCACCATCGCAGAGGACCCTTTTTCCAGGAAGAGTGCGATGGATTCACCCCTCTGTGACATTCATCAATCTTACCCACCGACCGCCTTTCCATAAGAGAAGCCTAAGATTAGAAAGTTTTGACGAAAACTTAATTTCTCTTTGAAAGTTCTGTTTTGCAAACACCTCCTCTTCAGGGAAGAGAGGAGTATTTTCATACCCGTTTAGGTCAAGGGTCAAGCTTGAGTCTCTCTTTTGGGAAAAAAGAGAGGAGAATTTAGTCATGGATGTGTCAATTCGATGTCAAGAAACTTATTTTATCAAAGATTTCTAGAATATTTTGCCAATTTGTCACAAAAGCAATTGTTGATCTTAAAATTTTATTACACAAAATTTTACCTCAAACTACGCTCAATATTCTCTCTAAAAGAGCGAAGCTTTTGTGAGGAAAGAACAAAATTCAAGTTTTTTTTGTTGGTCAACCAAGAGGATGAAGAAAAATCTTCGATATGACCGACGAAAAAAAATTCAATGATGTTGAAAAGCCATAAGTGAACTGATATTGATCATAGCTATGACACATTTTTAAAAATCATTCTGTCAATAAGACAGTGAAAATATCCTCTGTGATAAAAGAATCCACTCAATCTCCTCATTCATGTAAACTGCAATTAACTATCTGCAAAAGGAATCTCTCAACTATCATCAAGTAGAAGATTGATGGTCGAGTTAGACCCCTAGGGCCAAAAAAGACTCGAATCATCTCCAAGTTGAAGGAGTATATGACGTGTCCTTTCAGAGAAAGTTCAAACCATCGTCAAGTTGAAGACTGATGTAATGAACCTCCCGCCAATCCCTAAATGATATTTGGTCAATGCTATCCTCAAAAGAGATTTTCAAAGAGACAATATTATCAATCTTATTTTTGGGACCAATAAAGACTCAGCTCATCTCCAAGTTAAAGGAGTATGTGACGTGTACTCCCAAGGAAAATCAGAACATCGCCAAGTTGAAGGTCGATGCAATGAAATTCTTGCCAAATCCCAAAGAGAGCGGAATTTTATGTTTCAAAGAATGCAAAAAGATCATCATGGGTAAACCCTGAAAGTGCACTAGGATCGAGGCAACGAGCACTAAAGGGGGGGTGAATAGTGTTTTTATAAATTGTCTGCGGAATATTGAAGGATTTTGCAATTTGAAAAGCAAACACACAAAGAACACAAGATTTTATCTTGGTTCGGTCTATCCCCACCTACATCCAATCCCCAAGCAAAACCCGCTTGAGATTTCCACTATCAACCTTGTTAACTACAAGATCACACAGACCAAAACCGGTCCCACTTTCAGTAACAACCCTACTGAAAGCAAACAACCCCTTTAAACCAAGGAGTCCTTCTTTTTACAGAAAAATAAGTAACAACTTACAATACAACCTATGAGCCTTTCTTTTGAATGCAAATGAGATGCAATTGGCTTTTGAGGTTGTTGAAATACTCTACTCATGAATTCACTATCTCTCAAAATGATTTGAGTGAAAAACTGAAGTGAAAATATCAAGTGAGTGAGAAAACAAATACTTGAATGAATAGAAGTGAAAAGCAAGAAGTAAATGATTCAAATCGATTGAATTCTAGTTGTTTTGAGTGTAAAATGCACTCATATTTATAGTTGAAAGATTCCATACGTTGAGAGTATGAAAGGGTGTCAAAACCGTCCATTTTGAATGATCAAAATGTTTGAAAAATGAAAAGACACGCCTTTTTGAAGTTTCAGAAAAACGACAAAATTAGTCGACTGAAACATCAGTTAGTCGACTAATAGTTATTTATTAGTAGACTGACAATTATCGTCGGTCGACTGATCTGTTAATCGAGCCATTTGAAAATCTAAACTTTTGAAACTTAGTCGACTAGAGAAAAATTAGTCGACTGATAATATCATCAGTAGACTGAAAAACCTTTCAGTCGACTGCTGCTAAAATCTTCTGAAAAACAAGCATTCTGTTCGGTTGACTGATAAAAGCATTAGTCGACTGCTGCTAAATTTTCAGAAAACACATGTTCTGTTCAATCGACTAGTAAAACCATTAGTCGACTGCTGCTAATTTTTTTTTCAGAAAACAGACATTCTGTTCAGTCGATTGATAAAACCTTCGGTCGACTAATTTGACAAAAATGATTTTTTTAGAAAATATGGCGCGAAAGGATTAGTCGACTGGTAAGTTTATTGGTCGACTAATAAACATAAGAATTTAAGAAAAGAGTTTTCTAAAAAGATTTTCAAGAGGGTTCTTTTTAGAAAAGTTTTTCTAAAGACTTTTAAGGTGAAATGCAACCTAAATATGCACTCTAAGTAAGGCTCTTACAAGAATCTAAGACTTTTAATGAATTAAACATTTGCACACTAGTCTTCAAAGATTCTTCATCGAATTCTTCAATTTCTTCATAGCCTTAGCTGAAATGCAGTTGATTCTACTTGCTCATCATCAAAACCTTGTTCTTGAAGTATCATGTATGGCTTCATTGTCGTAACAATCTCCCCCTTTTTGATGATGACAAACTTAATCAAAGATGAAGCATTTAGATTCATAAATGAAGATTTTACTCCCCCTATCAATATACTGCAAAACATTAAAAGTTAACACATTTAAAGCACATATATCACATATTGATTGGTTTGCATTTCCATTCATCATTACTTCATGCATTTACAAATGCATTCATTCAAAGCTTACTTTTTTTCTTAATTTCGCATTTCTCTTGCAAGATCTCCTGCAATTTCAATGTAATGCTATCTTTTATCTTTTTCTCTTTTTCTCCCCCTTTGTCATAATAAAAACAAATAAGGGCAGAAATAGCATAAGCAAAATAGAGATATAAGTTTAAAATATTACAACCCATAAAGTATGAAAGTTTAGACAACAAAGATCAGAAAAGTGAGTTGAGCAAATCCTTGATTGAAGTAATCTCTTTTTGAATCGAAGATAGTTGTTGAGTCACATCTTCACGAAAAGTGTGTTGATGCAGCTCCAAAGCTTCCAGTCTCTGCATAACTTCATCATTGTCTTGATTTGTAGAAAATTTCTTTCTTTTTGCATGAGATGAAGGTGTCGCAGAAGGTGAAGGTTCAAAAATTGATGGTTCAGTAGGATCAGATGGTTCAGTTTGATCAACATTTAAAGGAGGCAGATATTTAATTTTCATTCTTTTAAAAATTGTTTGATCAAAGAACTCTTTTTGCTCAATATATTTTTTATTTGTTAAGGGAACTTTGAAATGTCTAAAAATACGAGTTAGAAGACATCCATAAGGAAGAAATGGTTTTTGTTTCCACAAATTTGTAAAATACACATTGGCAGTGGCCAAAATAAAAAAAAGTAACAATTCTGTAAATTGAGCCAAAATAATCAAAAGTGAATCAGAAAAGGATAATGAAGAGTGTCTGCACAGGCATAAAAAAGATGTGAAATACCTGGAAATAATTCTCTTATGTTGTAATGAGAAAACAGGTGAAACAATACATTTCGGTCTGGTAAAATAGGTAGTGCAGAAATTGATCCAAAAGTATCATATAAAAGAGGATTTCGGAGTAATCTGAGTGAAAAACCATGTCTTGAAGAAGGTGTAGGAGGAGGAGAACCTAAACCTTTTGCAGATGCAGACTTCGTAAGAGGCATGATTAAAAACAGATTTACCAAAAAAATGTCGGCTTCCAAATGACGTCCGACAAGGGGAAAATGTTGTCCGACGTTAAGAAACGAAGAAAGATATGGTGGCTGATGGCGAGTGTGAAGTCGGCTACAAGGGGATTCCAGCAATGGCGGAAAATACACTGTCACGGCAAGAGGGTTCCGGCGTGTTTTAAAGATGCGCCAGTTACTGCAAGAGGATTCCGGCGTTTCAAGATCACGGCCAGAAGATTCTGGCGTCTCCCTGTCACGGCAAGAAAATCCCGGCGAAGATGGGATCAAACGACACTCTGAGGATTTTTCGGAAGAGAGAGGCAAAAGAGAAAGAGGGTTTTCGTTTTAAGGGTTTCGTTTTTAAGAAAAACGAAAAGGTATGAAATTGAAGTGAAACGATGCCTATTTAAAAAAGACGGGTTTTTAAAAAAATCCAAGGGGTATCGGGTCCCTTCATTTAAAATTTTTAAAAAAAATTTAGTCGACTAAAACTTTATCGGTCGACTAAGAATGTGCGACTCATTCTAAAAACATCAGTCGACTAGAAATATATCGGTCGACTAATATGGTGCGATTCATTCTAAAATTTTAAAACATCAGTCGACTAGAATTTTATCAGTCGACTAATATAGTGCGATTTTGAGATTTTGTTCAAAAATCAACATTTTTACAAATCCAAAAACGAGCAAATACCTAGTTCTCTCCTAATTCTTATAAAATCTTCATTTTTAAGAGGTTTAGTGAAGATATCGGCATGTTGTTCTTTAGTGGAAATAAAATTTAACGAAATATCTCCTTTTAAAACATGATCTCTTATAAAATGATGTCTAACTTCAATATGCTTAGTTCTTGAGTGTTGAATAGGATTTTTCGAGAGATTTATAGCACTAGTGTTATCTCAATAAATAGTTGTTGTGGAGTAATTTAAACCAAAATCTTTTAAGGTCTGTTTCATCCATAGTACTTGTGAACATGCTAAACTAGCCGCTATATATTCTGCTTCAGTTGTTGAGAGTGACACTAAATTTTGCTTTTTACTAAACCAAGAGACTAAAGAATTTCCTAATAAATGACAAGTTCCACTAGTACTCTTGCGATCAAATTTACTTCCTGCAAAATCTGCATCACTATATGAAACTAAATCAAAGGAAGATGATTTTGGTTAAAACAAACTGAAATCTGAAGTATCTTTCAAATAACGAAGAATTTATTTTACGACAGTTAAATGAGATTCCTTTGGATTAGCTTGAAATCTTGCACACATACAAACACTAAACATAATATCAGGTCGACTAGCAGTTAAGTATAATAGAGATCCGATCATACCTCTATAGAGCTTAGTATCTACACTTTTACCATTTTCATCTTTATTAAGAGAAGTAGTTGTACTCATAGGATTCCTTCTTGATTTCGATGAGTCCATCCCAAATCTCTTGAGAAGTTCTTTTGTATACTTAGCCTGATTGATGAAGATTCCTTCTTCAGTTTGCTTTATTTGAAGTCCAAGGAAGTAGTTTAATTCGCCCATCAAGCTCATTTCAAACTCTTCCTGCATAGCTTTAGCAAATTCTTTACAAAGAGAATCATTAGTAGAACCAAATATTATGTCATCAACATAAATTTGCACAATAAAATATCTGAATTAAGATTTTTAATAAATAAAGTGGAGTCTACCCGACCAATGGAAAAACCAGATTGTTCTAAAAAATTTCGTAGTCTTTCATACCACGCTCTTGGTGCTTGTTTGAGTCCATACAAAGCTCTTTTCAATTTGTAGACTTTTTTCTGGATATTTCTCATTTTCAAAGCCTGGAGGTTGCTCTACATAAACTTCTTCATTGATGTGTCCATTTAAGAATGCACTCTTAACATCAATTTGATATAACTTGAAGTTCATGTAACTAGCAAAAGCAAGCATCATTCGAATTGACTCTAATCGAGCCACTGGTGCATAGGTTTCATCAAAATCTATGCCTTCTTCTTGATTATAGCCTTGTGCTACTAGCCTTGCTTTGTTACGAATGACTTCACCATTTTCGTCCAACTTATTTCGGAAGACCCATCTTGTTCCAATTACTGGATGATCCTTTAGTCTATCAACTAGATCCCAAACATCATTCATAGTAAATTGGTTAAGTTCTTCAGACATTGCCAAAAGCCAAAATTCATCATCACAAGCTTCATTGATATTCTTTGGTTCTAATTTAGATATGAAAGCAATATTTGCAATATATTTTTTTAATTGCCTTCTAGTTTTGACACCACTCTTTATTTCACCAATAACTTGTTCATGTGGATGATTAGGAACTTCTTTCCAAACTGGTTGAAGAGGAATATTTTCTTGAGAAGTACTCTCTATCAAGGGTTCTTCTTGAAATATTACTTCTTCTCCTTCGCTTAGAGGTATAATATGCACACAATTCTCATCAAATGCAACATGTAAAGATTCTTCAATACAAGATGTTCTTTTATTGAAAATACGATAAGTTTTACTTCTAGAAGAATATCCAAGAAATATTGATTCATCTGATTTTTAATCAAACTTATCAAGATTATCTTTGGTATTTAACAAGAAACATTTACTACCAAAAATTTTGAAATATGAGATCTTTGGTATATAATCATAATACAATTCAAAACATGTTTTATATAAAATTGGTCGAATAAGAACACGGTTTAAAACATAACATGCTGTATTTATTGCTTCAGCCCAAAAGTATTTTGATAAATTGTTATCTTGCAGCATGGTTCTAGCACATTCTTGCAAAGTTCTATTCTTTCTTTCAACAACTCCATTTTGTGGAGCCGCTCTAGGAAAAGCAAAGTTGTGAGATATACCATGTAAATCACAAAACTTTAGAAAAGATTCATTTTCAAATTCACCACCATGATCGCTACGAATTTTAATTATAGATGTAGATTTTTCAGTTGTAATTCTTCTACAAAGTTTAGAAAATTCCGAAAAAGCATCATTTTTGCTTTTTAGAAAAATTACCCATGTAAACCGAGAATAATCATCTACTATAACAAAAGCATACTTGCTACCATTCAAACTTTGAATTCTAGATGGTCCAAATAGATCTAAATGTAAAAGTTTAAGAGGACATTTTGTTGAAACAATATCTTTTGCTTTAAAAGAACTCTTGATTTGTTTACCCCTTTGGCAAGCATCACATAAGTGATCTTTCTTATATGGTATTCTAGGTAGGCCTCTTACAAGATCATTCTTGGATAACTTTGAAATAATTTTAAAGTTAACATGTCCAAGTCTCTTGTGCCATAACCATTGAATTTCATTTGAAACAATAAGACATTTTTCATTAAAAGTGGGTAATTCATCTAGATATAGTTCATACACATTGTTCCTTCTTTTACCTTTAAAAATGATCTTTTTAGATTGAAAATCAGAAATTAAGCATAAATCATTTTCAAAAGAAACATGAAAACCTTTATCACATAATTGACTAATAGATATTAAATTATGCATTAAACCATCTACTAAAAGAACATTTTCTATCAAGGGAAATTTTGGATTACCAATATTACCAATACCTATTACTTTTCCCTTGTTATTGTCACCAAAGGTGACAGTTCTTCCATCCTTATTTTGGAGGGTGGAAAATAACTCTGGCCTTCCAGTCATATGTTTGGAACAACCGCTATCCAATATCCATTTGCTCCTTATGTTGTGTACCTACAACAAAATTAGAAAACAGAGCATTTGACCCCTTTCTATTTTCGGGTCCATGAGAGTTAGTCTTAGGAACCCATATCCATTTGGATTTTGGTTTCCTTTGATAATAAATATTCTTTCTATAAAAGGATTTAGCATGTCTAGAATAATCATGTCTAGGCTTATAAGCATTATAGTTTCCATGATTAGATGCATTTCTATTGAAACTAGAAAGTTTAGTTCTATAAACAAATGGTTGAGAATAATGTCTTTGATTTTTCACCACATAGTTTGGTCTATCAAAGAAGCTATATCCCAATCCGATTTTATTAACCGAGCATCTTTGAGAACCAAGAAATTTTTCTAGATTTTCTTTACCATTTATGAATTTGGTCACTATGGAAAGAAGATCATTTGATTTTTCTTTTAGACTAGATAGTTCTTTTTGTAAGAGATTGGTTCTAACTCCAATTTCTTTTATCTCAAATGCTTGGCAAGAATTTTTCTTCTTGAGATCTTCTATCTCTTGAAGTAACACTTTATTTTGAGAGTCAAGAGTTAAATTTTCAGTTTTTAACTCTTTATTTTTAGAACTTAGACTCTTAAATTTAGCATATAAATCATTAAATGCTTCAAATAATTCATCATAGTCAAATTGACTTACTGAATCTTCTTGTGCTACAAAACATATGTTAGCAACTTCTTCATTTGATTCTTCATCGGAAGAGGAGTCACTATCATCCCAGCATGCTTGAAATGCCTTTTTCTTCTTGAATTGGTCCTTGGGCTTGATTTTGAGAAGAGGACAATCTTTCTTGATATGTCCTGCCTTTTTGCAGTTAAAGCACTTGACTTCATTGGGATTGGAAGAATCTGCTTTCTTTACCTTTCTTTGAAATCTTCCCTTTTTGATGAATCTTATGAATTGCCTTGTGATGAGGGCAATATCTTCATCTTCATCTTCTTCTGAATTTTCTGAGTCAGAAGTAGCCTTAAAAGCAAGAGATTTCTTCTTGGGCTCTTTTTCTTGTCTGTCTTAAAGTTGGACATCATATGCCATTAGGTTACCAACCAAATCTTCAAGAGTGAGAGTGTTAAGATCATTTGCTTCTTCAATAGCAGTGGTTTTTCTCTCCCATTCAGGAGTTAAACACCTTAGGATCTTTATGACTAAATCCACTTGTGAATATTCTTTTCCAAGGGATTTCAAAGTGTTAGTTATATCGGTCATTCTAGTTACCATGTCCGATATAGATTCATTTTGCTTCATTTTGAACAATTCAAATTTATGAACTAAAGAAGCAATTTTAGATTCCTTTACCTTTGACGTACCTTCGTGGTTCACGAGAAGAGTATGCCAGATTTCATTTGCTGTAGAGCATTGGAATATGCGATTGAACTCTACCTTGTCAACGGCACAATATAATGCATTCATTGCCTTGGCATTAAGTGAAGCAGTCTTCTTTTCTTCATCGGTCCATCGGCTGAAATCAGTTGATGGAGTTTGGTACTTATCTGAAACAACTCTCCAAATATCGAGATCCATGGATTGCAAGAATATTGTCATTCTCACTTTCCAGTATCCATAGTTTGTTCCGTCAAAGAGAGGAGGACGAACAAAAGAGCATCCTTCTTTGTGCTGAGATATTGTAGTTGTCATGCTAGATGATGATCAAATCAGAATAATAGCAAACTTGCTCTGATACCAAATTAAAGTGCACTAGGATCGAGGCAACGAGCACTAGAGGGGGGGGTGAATAGTGCTTTTATAAATTGTCTGCGAAATATTGATGGATTTTGCAATTTGAAAAGAAAACACACAAAGAACACAAGATTTTATCCTGGTTCGGTCTATCCTGACCTACATCCAGTCCCCAAATAAAACCCGCTTGAGATTTTCACTATCAACCTTGTTAACTACAAGATCACACAGACCAAAACCGGTCCCACTTTCAGTAACAACCCTACTAAAAGCAAACAACTCCTTTAAACCAAGGAGTCCTTTTTACAGAAAAATAAGTAACAACTTACAATACAACCTATGAGTCTTTCTTTTGAATGCAAATGAGATGCAATTGGCTTTTGAGGTTGTTGAAATACTCTACTCACGAATTCACTATCTCTCAAAGTGATTTGAGTGAAAAACTGAAGTGAAAATATCAAGTGAGTGAGAAAACAAATACTTGAATGAATAGGAGTGAAAAGCAAGAAGTAAATGATTCAAATCGATTGAATTCCAGTTGTTTTGAGTGTAAAATGCACTCATATTTATAGTTGAAAGATTCCATACATTGAGAGTATGAAAGGGTGTCAAAACCGTCCATTTTGAACGATCAAAATGTTTGAAAAATGAAAAGATACGCCTTTTTGAAGTTTCAAGAAAATGACAAAATTAGTCGACTGAAACATTTGTTAGTCGACTAATAGTTAGTTATTAGTAGACTGACAGTTATCGTCGGTCGACTGATCTGTTAATCGAGCCGTTTGAAAATCTGAACTTTTGAAACTTACTCGACTAGAGAAAAATTAGTCGATTGATAATATCATCAGTAGACTGAAAAACCTTTCAGTCGACTGCTGCTAAAATCTTCTGAAAAACAAACATTATGTTCGGTCGACTGATAAAAGCATTAGTCGACTGCTGCTAAATTTTCAGAAAACACATGTTCTGTTCAGTCGACTAGTAAAACCATTAAGTCGACTGCTGTTAATTTTTTTTTTTTAGAAAATAGACATTCTGTCCAGTCGACTGATAAAACCTTCGGTCGACTAATTTGACAAAAATGATTTTTTTTAAAAATATGGCACGAAAGGATTAGTCGACGGGTAAGTTTATTGGTCGACTAATAAACATGAAAATTTAAGAAAAGAGTTTTCTAAAAAGATTTTCAAGAAGGTTCTTTTTAGAAAAGTTTTTCTAAAGACTTTTAAGGTGAAATGCAACCTAAATATGCACTCTAAGTAAGACTCTTACAAGAATCTAAGACTTTTAATGAATTAAACATTTGCACACTAGTCTTCAAAGATTCTTCATCGAATTCTTCAATTTCTTCATAGCCTTAGCTGAAATGCAGTTGATTCTACTTGCTCATCATCAAAACCTTGTTCTTGAAGTATCATGTATGGCTTCATTGTCGTAACAAACCCCAGATATCAAACTGCCAAAACTTCCAAGAATCATCTTTATCTTTGTAAAATTCTTCTATCAATGTTTGTTCATCCAACTGCTTTTATGAAACTAAGAGTATTTCGTCTCTTTTCATATCAAGAAAATGGATAGCTTCCTTAAAGAAAACTCAACAACAATAATTTGAATTTGATTCTTGATTCTACGGAGGTAATACTCTAGGTAGAAAAATGTAATATCTTTCGCACATATGTGCACATTTCAATCATTTTGAAACAATTACAATTTTTGCATCTTATTGGCAATATTTTCTAGCTATCCCGACATGAAGCAAGAACTTGATGTCTGTTTTGATATATCCTGACGTTATTTTATCCCTCGTTAGGATTTGATAACCTGAGTTTTCAAAGTCCTTCCCTTTTGTTTGATCTAAGTGCCTGGGCTCTCGGATCTGCATATTTCTTAATTTTTTTCCGTTGTCCTGCCAAAGACAGTTCCCGTTCAGGGTAAGGGTTAAACCTGAATTGTTTCTGCAAAAGGTCATCTATTTTAAAAGTCATTCAGTCTCAACCATGAGACACCCCAAGACCAATCCCTTTTCAAGCTTTAGGGACCCCCATTTTCTTCCATTTGCAAACCCCTCTCGGATTTATTATACAAAATCCGAAGGTTCCATCATGGTTTCTTTATTCGAAAATTTTGTATTTTTATATCCGTTCAGGTTAAGGATTATACTTGTGCCTCATCCTACGAGGTATTTTCATATCCATTCAGGTTAAGGATTGTACCTGTGCCTCATCCTACGAGGTATTTTCATATCCGTTCAGGTTAAGGATTGTACCTGTGGCTCATCTTATGAGGTATTTTTATATCCGTTCAGGTTAAGGATTGTACCTGTGTCTTATCTCATGAGGTATTTTTATTCCCATTCAAGGTAAGGGTTAAACCTGAATTGTTTCTGCAAAAGGTCATATGTTTTAAAAGCTATTCAGTCTCAACCATGAGACACCCAAGATCAATCCCTTTTCAAGCTTTAGGGACCACCATTTTCTTCCTTTTGCAAACTCCTCTCGGATTTATTGTGCAAAATCTGAAGGTTCCATCATGGTTTCTTCATTCGAAGATTTTGTATTTTCATATCCGTTCAGGTTAAGGATTGTACTTGTGCCTTGTCTCACGAGGTATTTTTATTCTCGTTCAGGGTAAGGATTAAACCTGAAATATTTCTGCAAAAGGTCATCTATTTTAAAAGCCATTTCAGTCTCAGCTATGAGATACCCAAGATCAATCCCTTTTCAAGCTTTAGGGAACCCCCATTTTATTCCTTTTGCAAACTCCTCTCAGATTTATTGTGCAAAATTTGAAGGTTCCATCATGGTTTCTTCATTCGAAGATTCTGTATTTTCATATTCATTCAGGTTATGGATTGTACATGTGCCTCGTCTCACGAGGTATTTTTATTTCTGTTCAGGGTAAGGGTTAAACCTGAATTATTTCTGTAAAAGGTCATCTATTTTAAAAGTCATTCAGTCTCAGCCATGTGACACCCAAGATCAATCCCTTTTCAAGCTTTAGGGACCCCTATTTTCTTCCTTTTGCAAACCCCTCTCGGATTTATTGTGCAAAATCCGAAGGTTCCATCATGGTTTCTTCATTCGAAGATTCTGTATTTTCATATCCATTCAGGTTAAGGATTGTACCTATGCCTCATTCTACAAGGTATTTTCATATCCATTCAGGTTAAGGATTGTACCTGTGTCTCATCCTATGAGGTATTTTCATATCCATTCAGGTTAAGGATTGTACCTGTGCCTCATCCTATGAGGTATTTTTATATTCGTTCAGGTTAAGGATTGTACCTATGCCTCGTCCTACGAGGTATTTTCATATTTGTTCAGGTTAAGGATTGTACCAATGCCTCATCCTACATGGCATTTTCATATCTATTCACGTTAAGGATTGTACATGTGCCTCATCTCATGAGGTATTTTCATATTCGTTCAGGTTAAGGATTGTATCTGTGCCTTGTCCTATGAGGTATTTTTATATCCGTTCAGGTTAAGGATTGTACCTATGCCTCGTCCTACGAGGTATTTTCATATCCATTTAGTTTAAGTATTGTACCTGTGCCTCATCTCACGAGGTATTTTCATATCCGTTCAGGTTAAGGATTATACATATGCTTTATCCTACGAGGTATTTTCATATCTATTCAGGTTAAGGAATGTACCTGTGCCTCGTCTCATGAGGTATTTTCATATCTGTTCATGTTAAGGATTGTACCTGTGCCTCATCCTATGAGGTATTTTCATATCCGTTCAAGTTAAGGATTGTACATGTGCCTCATCCTATGAGGTATTTTCATAACCGTTCACATTAAGGATTGTACCAGTGTCTTATCCTACGTGGAACTTTCATATCCGTTCAGGTTAAGGATTATACATGTGCCTCGTCTCATGAGGTATTTTCATATCCGTTCAAGTTAAGGTTTGTACCTGTGCCTCGTCTCCCGTGGTATTTTCATATTCGTTCAGGTTAAGTATTGTACCTGTGCCTCATCTCACGAGGTATTTTTACTCCCGTTCAGGCAAGGGTTAAACCTAAGCCTCGATTTGACAAGGTATTTCTTTCAGTCCCATCATGGTTTTCCCCATCAAGGACTCCATGCTTTTTATATTCATTCAGGAAAAGATTGTACCTGGGCCTCGTCTCACGATTTATCTTTCAAAAATGTCCCATCATGTTTTTCATATTATGATGAAGAATCCATATATTCCTTTCCCATTCAGGTAAGGGTTAAACCTGAAATTCGTTTTGAAATATTTTTGTCCCATGCAGGTTAAGGGCTAAACTTGAATCTTTTTTTTAAAAAAAAAGAAGCTTATTCTTGTCTCAGCCAGAAAACTTCTTCAGAATCTCCTTTTTATAATCTCAGGATCTTCATCCCAAAGTCCCATCACAATTTTCTCATTTCCTTTTGTCCAATTATTTCATTTTTGAGGATTTTATCATTCCCAAAGCTATTCCAGATAAGGTGTTAAACCTGAGAATCATTTTCATAAAGCAATCTTCCATACCTAGTTCAGATTTTCTGACTAGGTATTTTAAAATTTGGTGTATTTTCTTTGCCACTAAGCTCTTCTTTCAACGAGATTAGCAATAAAGAGGGGCATCTGCGAACACCCTAATTTTTAAAAAAAAATTCAAAAATTCTTTTTTTGCCGCTGGCCCCCATCTTCTGAATAATTGGGTCAACTTCTAATCAGTTTTCATTCATTTCTCGGATTCACTGGTTGAAGATCCAAAATCCAAATTCAATTTTCATATCTGACCCCATCTCAAATCCAAATCGAATATCCGAATTCAATTCTAAGCCTGGATCTTCTATTTTTCAAAAATTCAAAAAAATCAATTCTTTGTATTTTCTAAGATATTTTATCTGGATCCAATTTCAATTCGAGATCCAAACTCAATATTCTCTCAAAATCTCGGATCTAGACCAATTTTTGAAACCCAATTTCTGAAATTTAGCCGTGTATTTTCATAAAATCTTCTTTTGTAAAAACCCTAATTTCTAAAACAAATATTTTATAAAAACTTCTAAAAACCTCGTTTGGACCCCATTTCCTAAAATCCCTCGTATTTTCCTCATAGTTTTAAGTTTTTTTCAAAAAACATAAAAAAATTTAGAAAAAAGTAGCTTTTACACCATTTTGAAGAAAAACTTGTAAATCAGCCCTCTTTTTTGAAAATTCCTAAAACATGGAGGGACCCGTTTAGAAAAGTTTCTAACGGTCTCTACTTATATAAACTGCCATCGGGGGGGTCTTTCAACCCATCCACTATTCATCCGATCTCCACCCATCTCTTGCATCCCTCCTCATGCCTTCTTTCTTCTTCTCTCCTCCTCCTTTCTTCTTCCCCTTTCCTTTCTTTGCTCCTTCTGATTTTCTTCCTGATCGTCTGAAGAGGGATCAATCCCACAACACAAGGCTACGGTAAGACCCCCTTCCTTTTTTTCTCTCTTTTATTTCTGTTTTCTTTTTCTATTTGTCATCCCATTAAAGCACTCCTTGTGGCATTGATTTGCTGATAGCAACATCAATCCACATGCGTGCAATATTAACAGAATTATCTTATTCCAACATTTTCTTTTCTTTTTCTTTGAAATTTCTTTGGCTTGTGCAATTTGAATATTAGTTTGTTCAGTACTCCCATGTATTCGTATCCTGTTTCTTTTCTTATTTTGATTTTGATTTCCATGGTTTATAATTGATTGTCTGTTTGCATTCGATATTCAGTTATGATGACATTTGACTGCAGTTTGTTCATTTTGTTTAATGTATTTTTCATTTTAATTGCATCTTTGGCATTTGATTGTTCATGCCCTCTATTTTTCTTCCCAGTTTAATTTATTGTCCTCATGTGATTTGGATTTCCTATTCTTTCGTTTGTTCCTCTGTATCATTGTTTCATTTTACTTATCTCTGCTTAGTTGCTTTGATTCAACATCATATACCATGTTACTTTCATTTCTAGTATTTTCAGTTGCAACTATGTGTATAGGTGATGTAAGACCCATAATTTTTCAGACAAATTCTGAATAAAATTCATGAGGCATTTACCAGCAAAAATAACATTTTTTCTCAGAATGTGAAACAAATCAATTCCTGCGAGCCAGTTATACTTAGGATATTTGTCACTTTGCAAATATATGCTCAAATACTCTGGAAGTCATAACTTCCTACCTGAACGAAATCAAGAAATTTCCTCGAGCCGACTTTCTTAGTTACGTCAATACAAAGGGAATGGCATACTCAAAATTTTTCAAAAAAAATCACCGAGAACTAGACTTTTTGCAAGACCTGCGAAAATATTTGTGGGACCCATAAAAATATTCCTCAGAAAATATTCTAGAATGTTCTAGAATATTTCCAGGATATTTCCATAACCTTCTAGGGAATATTTCATGGAATATTTTATCTTGATGAGATCAAACAGTCGGATGGATAAGATCAAAATGGATTTCTGAAAAAGGTAGGAGTATTGAAGTAAAAGGGCTTGCTTAGGGGCTAAGCAAGCTTGCCTATAAAAGGAGGAAAGCCCCCTTTAGAAAAATCGCCCCCCCCCTCCCCCTTTGCCTCCTCTTTCTCTCTCCTAAACCTCCCCTACCTAGCCCACTTGGTCTGAGCCTGCTTGACCTGGCTTGAGCCTGCCTGATCTGGACCTAGCCTGCTTGATCTGGTCTGAACTCACTTGACCTAGTCCAAACCCAGTTGACTTGACTTGAACCTGGTTTGGTTTAAAGTCAAAGTCAAGGTCCCTTTTTATCCCAGATTCTGGTTTGGTTTTCTGAACCAGACCTAGCCTACTTAGGCTAAGTTCGAACCTGCTAAACCTAATTGACTTGGACCGAACCCAGTTTGGTTCAAACCCCTTGGGTTGAGCAACTTGACCTGCTTTACCTCTTTCTCAACTAGTTCGACCTCATCTGACCAAGTCTGACCTCTCAAAGGAAGGTTCGAAGCCGAAGATGCAGTTCAGAGCCGTTCTTCGCAAATCAACAAGTTCTCTTCGTTAATCCATCTCTCTCAATTAATTGCTTGTTTGTATATAGCATATACTTTCTGAAGTAATATCTGATCCTAGTTCTTGGTTGAGCCCTATGGGACACTCCGATGTTCAACCGCTCGCCTCATAACTATCTTTAGATATATATGTTGAATACGTGATATCTTCTTTTAAATCGTTGTAATTTTGAAAAGATTTTTAAATGTAAAACATGTGAAAACCAGACATCAAATAATAAAAACCGGTTCTCACTAGTGGATGAGACCGGGTCGAACTCAGGGAACGGGAATATTTCGTATTCAAGCACACAAATCTAAACTAATCTTTATTGCCGAATTATTGAAATGTAAAAAATGTTCAAGAAACGTAAAAACAACTAACTATTACAACAAATGAATACCCTTCGCAGAGGGCGTAAAGTGCAATATTTACAAACCCAATTAAATGCCTAAATCAACACTGAAAAGTAAAAATCTTCTATTCTTGCACTCTTCCGTGTCACGTAATCACTTCCGCTCCACTCCTGTGCTACCCTGCACAATTCAAAGGAACACGAGCAGCACAAGAGAGAAATATAGAAACTAAACAGAATATACTAACTAAATACTAAAACAATGAAAGATATGTAAAAGAACATGAAATGACAATTTCATATGGAATTGATTACTACATACTAAATCATATGCTAAACATGTAATATTACCACTTCCTAACTACTTAATCTAAGAACAAAACAATTAACAATGCTAACTATTATCAAATGCAAAGTATGTTATCTAATGTTAATGCTATATACGAATACTACTACTTCACACAGTAGATGCATCAAATTGCTGTTTATCAAATATTTGTTTATTAATCAAGAACAATCATGACTCAACCAAAGATTTAAACACAGGAGTTAATCAGGAATAGCTTTTGCTCAATTCAACCACATGTAAAGCTTTCACTGTTTAAAATTCAGCAATTCAAACAATTAGTAACTGTAAGACATGGATACTATTTGAATTTCTACTGGAAACAGTAAAAATCAATGCCATCAGAAACATTCACAAAATGAATTTCAATTGAAATTCCAAATACAGTTATTAGACAAAAACATTGATCTTTTGAAATCTATCTTCTGGAATTTCACACAGTCACCAAAAAAAACAATTTTATCAATCATGTATTAATCAAATTCAACTTTGATTAACTCTGAAAAATATTTTCTGATTAATTTTGAGTAACTTTGATTAATTCAAAACATCAAAACCTTAATTAAATCAATCCTATTCACCGAAAATCAGGTACAGCAATTTTGGAACTCTGCTATCAGAACTTTTGATTTCATTCGGCTGATCAAATTCAGATGATCGATTGAAGATGCAGTGTCCACCGGAAAATGAAAAATTTCACCAGCAAATGAAAGAGTTCAGAAACAACTCTAAACTGCCGGATAGATCAGGCTTACCTGTAGCAAAGATGCCGAGACTTGTGTTCACGAGTGTTGGATTTCATTCAGCATCAGCCGCCGGAATGATATCGCCGGAAAACATTGAACATCCGTGAAGTTCAACAATTTCTTTTGTAAATAACGATTAATCTAGAGGAATCACGATTCCTCTGTAACTCATGGCTGAACTCATGATTTCACAGCTTATGCAGGAGATTACTGGAGATTCAATGCTCAAACCAACGCCAAATCGTCGGATAGATTAGGCGATCTATTTCTGGCAAAACATAGATGCCAAAAATCGGGATTCCGGCCAGAAACAGAGCTCAACAATATTTCAATTGGCTGGAGTTATTCCAGTTCTCTGATTAATACAGGAAATCAGTTTGATCGATCAATGCTCACACATGCCATGTTTCAATCATCGGAAGTCAAATGATTTTATTCCACCGTGAGACAGATTTTCACGGTGACTGGAAAAATTATTGTGAAAAAGATTGGATTCCGGTTAGCTGGAATGGATCCCGATTTTTGCTCAATATCAGATTACGATTCCGGTAGCTGGAGTTCCGTTGATCATCAATCAAATGCTCAAATGAAGTTCAAGCTTATCAAAACCAGAATCAATTGGATGTAATCGATCAGATGATCGATTTTTGTTTGTTTTTTTTTTTTCAAATTGCTATTGATCATAAGAAAAAGAAGAAAAACAGTAAATCGAAATCAAGAAAAACAGTAAATCACAATCAAGAAAAATTGGAATCAAATGCAATAAAACCTGCAGAAAAAAATATTAAACAATGCAATCTGGAAATTTCTGAATCTACATATAGTAAATCAAAACATGAAATATGAATTCCAAAACATGAGTTCAAATGAAAATTCAGAGAGGAGAAAAGAAGAAGAAGAAGAAGAAGAAGAAGAAGAAGAAGAAGATAAGAAAAACTCACCGGAGGGGTTAGAAGAGAAGTGGAATCCTCTCTCTTGCTTCAGCCGTTGTTGGGATTCTCCACCGGAAAGAGGATGAGAAAAAGAAGGGAAAATAGGGAGAAGGAGAAGAAGAGGTAAGAAGAGGTGGAGAGGAAGGGGAAGAAGAGAGGGCTTGGGCAAAAGAGAGAAGACAAGCTTCTCTTCCCCCTACGTATGGTATTTATAATTTTGAAAGTTTTTCCATAAGTCTATCTTATTTCAAAGAATTCTATTTTAAATCTTCTCCTAAAGAAAACTTATTTACAAAACAACTGAAAATGACTATGTTTTAGTAATTGTAAAACTAAGTCTATTTTAACTCTAATTTCTTTTTATAATTTTCAAAAACTAAACTACTACAATTATGTCAAATACTAAAATATGCATTAAAATGTAAAATAACACTATTTTTCATGCATTTTCTATTTTTAAATCATTTTATCACATTTACTCGAAACTAACATAAAATTGGGTTTTTAAATCATTTTCTCATGAAATCATGCATATTTTTATATGAAATATCCCTAAAATATATGCATGATCAAATACCCCCATGCTTATGTTTTGCTAGTCCTCGAGCAAACTAGAAAAATGCAAGAAATCAAACTATCACCTAACTCACTTTCGTAGGAATCACGGTTGCATTTAGCTCATGCAACAAGCCCTTTCAACCCCTGGGTTACCCCAGTGGACGAGTAAGGTCTCGTGAGGGTTTGCAGTGATGCTACCCACAAACATCTCTGTCATGTATGCATAATATTACACATCCTCACAATCAGTAGGTAATCAAAGACTTTATTTCAACAAATATTTTCTGTTATTTGAAAATCAAAACATAATTAGAGTCTTTTATATACCACCACAGAAAAGAATTTCTTTCACTTTTCTAAATATCACAATTATTTATGTTTTATTCTTAGAAAATCCAATAAAAACATATTATTATTTACTTATCCTCACACATATGTTTTTTGCACAGGTTTTCTCAATCGCACTTCTAAGCACTGAACTTTTCTTTCTTTTTCAGCTCTTTTCTCAATTTTTTCATTTTTTCACGCTTTTTCTTTTTGCGCACTTATTCTTCTCTTATAGCTTGCGTGTGGTCTGCTTTTATGCCTTGTGCAATGTCAATATCTTCTATACTTTTTCAATGCATACCAAAAGATATCAACTAAGACATAAAAGTGACTTCCTTCATTCACCTTTATAACATGAGAGTCAAACATTTCAACTTGTATCTGTTCTCAGTTACTTAGGATCACGAAGTTTTCCACTCTCCTTTTCGAAAATGGAATTAAAAGTTTCAACTTACATCTAAGTTCCATCTACTAAGGATTGTGGAATTATCCAAACAACCTAACGCATGCTATTTTTTCTCTTTGTGAGCTCATTTTTACGCTTTTTGTTCATTTGCTTAGTTTTTTAAAAATAGAACTGTGCATATTCATATTTATGATTCAAAATAAATTCTAACATGTATCTATCATCATTTCTTTGAAATCCGCATAAACAACCATAATTTTTAGATCTATGTCAGAAAAAAAATTTCGTGGGGCTTAAATATCCTCTAAAAACATCAGATTTGAAATAACATTCATATAAGTTCAAACTATTTCTTTAAAAATCTACTTTTCATGAGAGATGTGTAAACATGTGCAAGAACGTAAACATAAATATCAAGGTGTGCAAACTACACCCTCCCCCATGCTTGAATGACACTGTCCTAGTGGCACTCCCCCATGCTTATATGAAACTAAGTGAATGCACATGAGAGAAAATATTTGAGGGAAAAGAGTAGAATAGCCTGACATGAATTAAAAATATACGTTCTATGAATGTAATGAATGTACTGTATACATGACAAAACATAAAACTCATAGAATGAAACAAATAGAACATGAAAAACTCACGAAAAAGTAAAAACAAAATAAAATCTATAAATTCTAATCAAATCTAATAATATACAAGATATGGGTTGCCTCCCATAAAGCGCTAAGTTTCACGTCCCCAGCCAGACGGATCCCTGGAAAAACCTTCATCGTCCATGAGATCAATGGACATGAAGTCAGACTCAACCGGGCTCTATATAGAAAAGAGTGTCATCTGTGACACTACGCACTGTGTTTCCATCCCGTCTACCTCTAACTGTAGTATCATGACTCTCTTGGCATGAAAAACGGAGATTAGTCTCTTCTGAGAGACTGGTCAGGAAATGAGAGTCTAGGACCGACCGAGTATCAATGAATGCTACTTCAGACAAGTGGTGAATATGATCTGGCTTGACTTGGTCAAGCACCTTCTGCATTTGAACCTCTTGCTTACTAAAAATAGTGTTATTTTACATTTTAATGCATATTTTAGTATTTGACATAATTGTAGTAGTTTAGTTTTTGAAAATTATAAAAAGAAATTAGAGTTAAAATAGACTTAGTTTTACAATTCCTAAAACATAGTCATTTTGAGTTGTTTTGTAAATAAGTTTTCTTTAGGAGAAGATTTAAAATGGAATTCTTTGAAATAAGATGGACTTATGGAAAAACTTTCAAAATTATAAATACCATACGTAGGGGGAAGAGAAGCTTGTCTTCTCTCTTTTGCCCAAGCCCTCTCTTCTTCCCCTTCCTCTCCACCTCTTCTTACCTCTTCTTCTCCTTCTCCCTATTTTCCCTTCTTTTTCTCATCCTCTTTCCGGTGGAGAATCCCAACAACGGCTGAAGCAAGAGAGAGGATTCCACCTCTCTTCTAACCCCTCCGGTGAGTTTTTCTTATCTTCTTCTTCTTCTTCTTCTTCTTTTCTCCTCTCTGAATTTTCATTTGAACTCATGTTTTGGAATTCATATTTCATGTTTTGATTTACTATATGTAGATTCAAAAATTTCCAAATTGCATTGTTTAATATTTTTTTCTGCAGGTTTTATTGCATTTGATCTATTGCATTTGATTCCAATTTTTCTTGATTGTGATTTACTGTTTTTCTTGATTTCGATTTACTGTTTTTCTTCTTTTTCTTATGATCAATAGCAATTTGAAAAAAAAAAAAACAAACAAAAATCGATCATCTGATCAATTACATCCAATTGATTCTGGTTTTGATAAGCTTGAACTTCATTTGAGCATTTGATTGATGATCAACGGAACTCCAGCTACCGGAATCGTAATCTGATATTGAGCAAAAATCGGGATCCATTCCAGCTAACCGGAATCCAATCTTTTTCACAATAATTTTTCCAGTCACCATGAAAATCTGTCTCACGGTGGAATAAAATCATTTGACTTCCGATGATTGAAACATGGCATGTGTGAGCATTGATCGATCAAACTGATTTCCTGTATTAATCAGAGAACTGGAATAACTCCAGCCAATTGAAATATTGTTGAGCTCTGTTTCTGGCCGGAATCCCGATTTTTGGCATCTATGTTTTGCCAAAAATAGATCGCCTAATCTATCCGACGATTTGGCGTTGGTTTGAGCATTGAATCTCCAGTAATCTTCTGCATAAGCTGTGAAATCATGAGTTCAGCCATGAGTTACAGAGGAATCGTGATTCCTCTAGATTAATCGTTATTTACAAAAGAAATTGTTGAACTTCACGGATGTTCAATGTTTTCCGGCGATATCATTCCGGCGGCTGAGGCTGAATGAAATCCAGCACTCGTGAACACAAGTCTCGGCATCTTTGCTACAGGTAAGCCTGATCTATCCGGCAGTTTAGAGTTGTTTCTGAACTCTTTCATTTGCTGGTGAAATTTTTCATTTTCCGGTGGGCACTGCATCTTCAATCGATCATCTAAATTTGATCAGCCAAATGAAATCAAAAGTTCTGATAGCAGAGTTCCAAAATTGCTGTACCTGATTTTCGGTGAATAGGATTGATTTAATCAAGGTTTTTATGTTTTGAATTAATCAAAGTTACTCAAAATTAATCAGAAAATATTTTTCAGAGTTAATCAAAGTTGAATTTGATTAATACATGATTGATAAATTTGTTTTTTTGGTGACTGTGTGAAATTCCAGAAGATAGATTTCAAAAGATCAATGTTTTTGTCTAATAACTGTATTTGGAATTTCAATTGAAATTCATTTTGTGAATGTTCCTGATGGCATTGATTTTTACTGTTTCCAGTAGAAATTCAAATAGTATCCATGTCTTACAGTTACTAATTGTTTGAATTGCTGAATTTTAAACAGTGAAAGCTTTACATGTGGTTGAATTGAGCAAAAGCTATTCCTGATTAACTCCTGTGTTTAAATCTTTGGTTGAGTCATGATTGTTCTTGATTAATAAACAAATATTTGATAAACAGCAATTTGATGCATCTACTGTGTGAAGTAGTAGTATCCGTATATAGCATTAACATTAGATAACATACTTTGCATTTGATAATAGTTAGCATTGTTAATTGTTTTGTTCTTAGATTAAGTAGTTAGGAAGTGGTAATATTACATGTTTAGCATATGATTTAGTATGTAGTAATCAATTCCATATGAAATTGTCATTTCATGTTCTTTTACATATCTTTCATTGTTTTAGTATTTAGTTAGTATATTCTGTTTAGTTTCTATATTTCTCTCTTGTGCTGCTCGTGTTCCTTTGAATTGTGCAGAGTAGCACAGAAGTGGAGCGGAAGTGATTACGTGACACGGAAGAGTGCAAGAATAGAAGATTTTTACTTTTCAGTGTTGATTTAGGCATTTAATTGGGTTTGTAAATATTGCACTTTACGCCCTCTGTGAAGGGTATTCATTTGTTGTAATAGTTAGTTGTTTTTACGTTTCTTGAACATTTTTTACATTTCAATAATTCGGCAATAAAGATTAGTTTAGATTTGTGTGCTTGAATACAAAATATTCCCGTTCCCTGAGTTTGACCCGGTCTCATCCACTAATGAGAACCGGTTTTTATTATTTGATGTCTGGTTTTCACATGTTTTATATTTAAAAATCTTTTCAAAATTACAACGATTTAAAAGAAGACATCAAATTTTTGGCGCCGTTGCCGGGGAACGGCGTAATATTAGTATTCACTTTATTGCCTAGTGTTTGTGTTGCATTTAGGTTTAGAACCACGTATGTGCATATCTTAGAGATGAGCTTACTTTTCTGCACAGCCCACCTATTAGGATCCCATTAGAGGTGACTGTGTACGATTGGTACCGTACACATCGATTTCATATTTCTTTGCATAATCTCTGTTATGTGTAACTGCGTGGTGTTTGTTTAGTTTTTGTTGTTTTTAGTTTACTCGCTTTGTGGTTTGCGTGGTTTGGCCGCTTAGTGAGTTAGTTAGGTAGAAAACCTAGAGTTAGAACGTGTGCTACACCGGTCTACTCCAAGGTGTACGCAATGGCTGACGATCATCAATTGATCTGTCCTTTGAGGGAGTACTTCATGCCAAATACGTATACTCCCACCTCCTGCATCACGAGACTTGATGTAGGAGCGAGCCATTTTGAGATTAAGGCCAGTGTGATTCAAATGTTACCTTCATTTTATGGCCTTAGCAATGAGGACCCATATCGTCATCTCGACGAATTCCTTGAGATTTGCTTGACTGTGCGAATCAATAACTTTGGAGATGATGCTATGCGGTTGACTTTGTTTCCGTTTTCTCTCAAAGATAAAGCCAAGCACTGGCTAAAATCTCTTGAGACGGTTCGTATTACTACTTGGGAAGGAATGCAAAAAGAATTTTTAAAAAAATATTTCCCAATTGGTAAGACGAACCAGTTTTGTAAAGCTATAACCAGTTTTTCTCAAATTGAGGGAGAACAATTTCACGAGTCTTGGGAGAGATTGAAAGATCTTCTCCGCAAGTGTCCCCATCACCAGGTGCCTCGTTGGCAGTTGGTGCAGTATTTTTATGACGGGCTTACTGAAAAGCATCGTCAAATGGTTGATTCGTCTTGTGGGGGCACTTTTATGCTCAAGAGTGAGGACGAGGCGTGGTCTCTATTCGAGACCTTCAGTGAAAACACGATGCATCATACCTTGTCTTCACGGCTCGATAGGACTACACCTGTGTCTAGTGGTCCTAGGAAAATAGGGATTTCTGAAGTTGGGTCTGAGTTAGAATTACGTATCAAGGTTGACCAGTTGACTTGGAAGTTAGATCAATTCCTAGCCAATTCATTGAGAAATCCAATAGAAAGAGTGTGCGAGTTATGTGCTAGCCCTGCACACTGTGTTGTAGATTGTCCGGCAGCGCCATTATATCCTGAATTCGTTCAGGAGCAGGTGAATGCTGCCCAAGGTTTCGCTAAACCCATGCCTGATTCATTTACATCCTCATATAACCCAGGCTGGCGAAACCAGTCCATTCCCCTATCCCATCAACCCTCCCAGACACAGTATAGACCCAGTAACCCTTCACAAGGTTACTCGCATCCCATTTTTCCACAGGTTCATCCCCCAGCCCAACCTCTTTATACTCAACCCTATTCTCATGAGCATTCACCTAGTCAATCCTTCCAAGATAGGATATTACAACTTTTGAGCTCCCATACGCAGTCAATAGCAAAGCTAGAGACTCAAATGGGACAGTTGGTTGAGACTTTCACTAGGCAAAGCCAGAGGAACCTTCATAGTCAGTCTGTTGTCTTAAAGGGAGAGGATTAAATGTCATTTGACTTGCAACCCACTGCTTCACATCATGAGCAAGTCAAATCCGATACATCCCTTCAGAGTGGGAAGGTGTATTATCCCATTCAGAAATCGACTCATGAACCTCATATCATTTCTACTGACGAGTCGATCTCCATGATACCTCAACAGAAGGGGCCTTACTTACAGCATGCATTATCATCATATAGAGCCCCATTTTCCATTTTCTATTTTTAAATCATTTTAGCACATTTACTCGAAACTAACATAAAATTGAGTTTTTAAATCATTTTCTCATGAAATCATGCATATTTTTATATGAAATATCCCTAAAATATATGCATGATCAATACGCACTATATGTGTTCTTAAAAATAGTATCTTACCCTAGTTTTTGGTTGAGCCCTTTAGAACACTTCGGTGTTCACTCGCTCGCCTCGTAACTATCTTTGGATACAGATCTTGGTGTATATCATTTGGAAATGGGACGCCGTGTCTTATATCACCAAGGCCATGTACCTTACCATTCATCGTCGCGTCGTATGATGCCAAGGCTCCCTGTTTTCTGCAATTTCTGATTAATGCACTTCCAATTATACATTTACTTACATCATCGCATTAAATGATGTCAAGGCTCCTGCTTTATGCAAATATATATATAGAATATTTCGTTCAGTTACACACTCTGAACAATAGTATATGCATTTCCTTTACGCTGCCGCTGTATAAAGCACATGCTTCTGCTTATACTAAATATATGACGCGTAAATGAGCGTTCAAATGGAGATCAACTCCAAATCGCCAATGTGATTACCTTGCTGCTCCTCGTTCAAGATTCTGCTTGACGAATGAAGCCCCTATTGGAAAGGCTTCGCTTTTCGGCAAAATGCTTTTTTCATAAATACTAAGTCATTTACGTATGGCCTGACTATGGCCCAAGGTTCCAAACAACCTTGATGGGTGCAAGGTATGCACAATGGTGCATATCCATTTCCTAAGTTAAGTGTAGCGATTTCCCACCAAAGAAGGGAGATGTCGATGAAATGGATAAAAGAAATGCATGCTTTCTCCGTCAAAGAGAGGAAGTACTGCAAAAATTTCTGAAGAAGCTAAAAATAGATAAGAAAGAACGTAGCAGGACACTCCGTCATATAGTAGAGCGCTACCCAGTTCATGGAATGCTTTCTATAATGTAGAAAGGATTGTCGCACCACTGTCGATAGAGCAGGGGAGGTGCCAACAAAATGGTTGGCAGAAGAGCTGCCGAAACCGGTTAAACGGCATAATGATGTTTGTTGTTAGAATGATGCCAGAATGACTCATCTCCCAAATACCTGTAAGGGCACCTTGCTCGTAAGGGCCGCTGAGCCAGAGTAGAGACTGCACCTTGACTAGGTTTGGACTCGTTGTGTAAAAATACGTCGAGCAGCCGATCTATTCTAGATTGAGTCATATGCATGCTCATTGAGAACATTTAAACAACCAGACTCGTAAGGGCCGAAGAGCCAGAGTGTATTATTTCCACCCGGAAGAGGTGTGATGCTCGTGATGGCCGCAGTGCCAAGAGTGGTGTTCAACATGCATATGAATAAGACTTAAGGTCGCATACACCCCGCGGTTAAAAATCGTGTTAGGGGTATCCCCCTGAGTTGATGAATGTGTTGAGGCATATTGAATGGGGTCGGGTACATACTTCCGTAGTGCTGAGGCACGAGCTGCCTAAATGGCATGCAATATCTGACCAAGTAATCGTAAGACTGGTAGACCCCTTCAAGAATTATGCTCACTGTGGAATGACAATGATGGTACAGCCTTGAGTGACATGTATTTTACTTTGGACCTGATAGAGTTCATGATGGCCTCAGTCACTCATGGGTTTTGGGGTCGTGGTTATCCTTAAGATCTAAGGATTGAACCCAACTACTGCAAGTAGAGGATGCATTTGAATATGGGCCTAGTAGGATTCTCCCGGTTGAAACACACCACCCTACTATGGATAGGGTCAACAGGCCTCTGGGGTATCTAAAATACATAGAATAATCAACCCTCAAAACGTCGAGTTGATGCCCGGACAATTGTTTCGCCTGCGTACCAAGGGTGGAAGAGGTTAAATATCGAAATAATGCAATAGCTTAGGTTCATCGATGCTTGAATGTATGAGTAGAAGGACGTTGTTGAGTCAGTCCTGCATAACCTTTGTGAAGGTATCATGATCGATATACGACTGGATCGACTGGGCAAAGACCCGTGTTATATCCACACGACTAAGCGAAGCCCGAGGAGCTGTCCTTAGATGCGTGGGATACGAATGTGCTAAGTGTGAAGACTTGAGCTAGACATCCCTTTGAGACCCGAAAGAGGTCAAGGCTAAGTCGTGGAGACTTAAGTAGATGTTCAACTCATAGCCTTGAGGAGGCTCTTGCGATATACGCTAAGTCTTGGAGGCTTGAGCGTCTTTATTGCGAATTGTGACCCTGAGTGGTCAACGTATGTCTTTGAGTTGAATGGTTATGCGATTGCTTGCTTACCAAACCATCAGTGGTTCTGACCCTGTTTAATGGGAATTTTAGGTGTTGGATCTGCGTTGCGATATGCAGAGCAAGGCGGCATTGAGTTCCAGGGTTTCTCCAGACAGAGTTGTACTGCTTCCTTTTACTGAACCTATACTGCTTTTCCAAGCAGTGATGTTGTAATAAACATGTGGTTTTTGATAAAATGGAACACTTTGGTGGTCAATGAGTTGCTTGGCTACATACCTGTAATGTGCTCAGAGTTTTCTAAAACTGAGGACTCATTATCGTCTGAATCCGCTGCTAAAAGCTTTCTAAAGTTCCGCTGCAAAGAAAAAAAAGAAATTTATGAAAATTTTAACTTAGCTTTGTTTTGGAAATCCAGGGTTTTACAGAATTGGTATCAGAGCATGTGTCTGAGAAACCTGGTTCAAGATCCGTCGTGTTGGCGGTATCACACTGTAAGTATAAATTTTATACTTTTTCTGATCTGGGTACATCTTTGTATAGATGGCAACTCACGACTCACACGAATACTGTTATCGTTGCAAGATCATGCATGATGAGTGGGTATGCTCATATGAAGTCCAAGACTGCTAATATTGTGGCGAAGATAGGCATTCCGCCAACGAATGCCAAAGGAAATATATCGCCGATATGGGTCAGCGGGGATCGCTTGGTCTTAAGGATGAGACCTCGCGTGTTAGTGGATCACATCATACAAGTGTTGGGAGTAGTCACACCCTATCGACTTTAGATGAACTACCACATCTGGTAGAATTTGACTTGAACTTTCTTGAAGGATTCAGTCAGACACAAGGCTATCAACAGGCATCATATATGCCTAGATTGCATAGTCGGGATGAGGGATGCAACAACTCCTTCTATAATCCCATTATGATTTTGGATTCCTCGAATCATAGTGCCATTATATGGAGGAATGGAGCGACTTCACAAACGCCGAGCTTGAATGGCCAGGGAGAGAGATACAACTCATATAATCCCGTTATGATCTCGAACTCCCCGAGTCATAACAATACAAAGTGGGAAAGTGGACCGGCATCGCTAATCTATCCACAAGATTCGCTTGAAACTACGAAAGTGTCGCCCAAGCCAACTCTAGTTGTGCCTAAGCCAAGGCAATGTGGCAGTTGATGCTATTTTGGGTTATTTTTGTCGAAAAAGAAGTCCAGCTCTTAAGAAACTGGTTGTGTTTTGGAGTCAATAGACTCATGTACATAGTTTCTCACCGCCAATGTCTGCCAATGTGGCATGATGATTGTACATAACGGCAATGCTTGTGTGATGGAATGTATATAAGTAAAGAAATTTTTACTTCACTATATACATCGAGAAACTAAAACAAGTGCTTGTGTGTGAATAGATAAATGGCTCCTACGATGAGGAGAACCATGCCAAGCGAGGAGTCCCATACGCAAGGATTCCTGCTGGCGATGCTCAACAACCTAGTTATAACCATTCGTGAGATGAGGCCAGAACCAGTAATACCTCGCAACGAGAACTTGGGAGGAATAACCTATGAGAAGTTCTTCAAACTTGACCCACCAGTTTTCGTTGGCAGAGTCGATCTAGAACTCGTAAAGAGTTGGATCGAAGAGAGAGAACGTGTATTTCTAGTATTGAGAGTACCAAAAGAGAAAACGACAAACTTTGGCATATACCGACTGAAAGACAATGCACGAAAGTGGTGGGATACCACAAAGTTGATCCAGTTCTCACAACTCGAAGTCGTTCCTTGGGAGGACTTTCATAAACAACTACTTCCCGTTGCATTCCAGAAACAAGAAAAAAATGAAGTTTCTGGAGTTAGAGCAGGGTGGCATGAGTCTGATTGACTATACCACCAAATTTCAGAATCTAGAGCGCTACTTCTCTCGATTATTTGAAACAGACCAGGAAAGGGCCGACAAGTATGTAAATGGTCTGCGAGAAGGGCTACAATCACGTGTGATAACAAGCATGCCCTCAACTTTTCATGCTGCAGTGGCAGCAGCTTCACAAATCCAAGAGGATTGGGCACGATCTAAAGTGATCATAGCAAAGAAGCCCATAGTTAATGGTGGGAACAGTAAGAGGACGTTCCCAAGTGGCCAGGGTTTACGACAACCCTTTCAAAAGAAGAAGTTTCAAGGTGGGAACAATACCCAACAAGTCGTGAGGCCAAGACAGAACACGACTCCGAATGGTCAGCAGTCCAACTTCAGCTGCCTGAAGTGTCGTGTGAACCACCCTGGGAAGTCATGTCCTCATGACATTGGTGGTTGTCTTTATTGTGGCAAAATGGGCCACTTTATAAGGGATTGCACCAAGAAGGCTACAGATGAACAGAGGAGTAGTGTCGGATCTGTTGGACCCTCTCGACCAGTACCACAACACCCTCAGTTTCAACGACTACCACCTAGAGTAGAACAAAGGTTTACCGCAGGTCGTGTATATGTTGTAACGACTAAACAAGTCAAAAATGGTGACCTGATTGAAGGCACCGTACCTGTTAATGGACATGCAACTTATGTTTTGTTTGATTGTGGTGCTACTCATACCTTTATCTCCGATGATTTCACCGAACAACTCCACGCTTCGATGCAACCGGTTGATAAAATGATCGAGGAATACAACCCATTGGGTTCACGCACCAAATGTATCCGGTGTGTGAAAAACTTGGATATTGAAATAGCAGGGCAACACTTGCCTACTGATGTCATCTTGATCGATATTGTACAGTACGATGTCATTCTGACAATGAATTGGTTGGCCCAGAATAATGTCAAGATTTTGTGTCGTGAGGGCAGGGTGATTCTATCTCGACCGGGATTGCCTAAGATGGAATACCGATTATCCAAACTTGTCTCACAAAAAAGACTTATATCAGCACTTAAGGTACAAAAATACCTTAGGAGGGGTTGTGTGGCCTTCCTATTGAGTCTCTCGGTGGAAAAATCCAACGAACAGTCCCTTGAGAGTTTGGAAATGGTGTGGGAGTTTCCCGATGTGTTTCTTGAGGAATTGTCAGGACTTCCGCCACTTCGTAAGGTTGAATTTGGAATTCAATCCTTACTTAAAACAACGCCGATATCTAAAGCCCTGTATCGAATGGCGCCAGCTGAACTCAATGAGCTAAAATGTTAGTTGGAAGAACTGATGAAACAAGGGTTCATACGTCCGAGTGTATCACCATGGGGAGCCCCGGTGCTATTTGTAAAGAAGAATGATGGATCTCTTCGGTTATGCATCGATTATCGGATGCTTAATCAGGCAACTGTTAAGAACAAGTACCTGTTGTCTCGAATTGAGGACTTATTCGATCAACTTAGAACAACGAGAGTGTTCTCCAAGATCGACCTCAGGTCTAGGTATCATCAGCTAAGAGTTAAAGAAGCGGATATACCTAAGACTGCCTTCAGAATGAGATATGGCCATTATGAGTTCGTAGTAATGCTCTTCAGACTCACGAATGCGCCTGTTGCCTTTATGAATCTAATGAACCGAATATTCAGACCATATTTGGACAGCTTTGTCATCGTCTTTATTGATGACATTCTCATATATTCAGAGAATAAGGAACAACACAGTGATCACTTGAGGATCGTCTTGAAGACTTTTCAGGATAATCAACTATATGCCAAGTTTTCAAATTGTGAATTATGGCTAGACAAAGTGATGTTCCTTGGCCATGTAATCTCTAAGGATGGGATCGCAGTAGATCCTGCGAAGGTGGAAGTTGTGATGGACTAGAAGCAGCCAAAAAATATCACTGAGGTCCGTAGCTTCCTTGGACTTGCCGGATACTATCGAAAGTTCATACAAGACTTCTCCCGAATCGCCGTACCTATGACGAAACTATTGAAAAAGAGAGTAAAGTTTGAATGAAACGATTAGTGTAAGGAGTCCTTCGATATTCTCAAACAGAAGCTTATAACTGCTTCTGTCCTTACCTTACCTTCTGGTCAAGGAGGCTTCGTGGCTTATACTGATGCCTCAGGAATGGGTCTGGGTTGCGTGTTGATGCAACACGATAAAGTGATCACCTACCTGTCACGACAGTTGAGAGTACATGAGAAAAACTATCCAACCCATGACATAGAGCTTGCCGTGGTAGTGTTCGCGCTTAAAATCTGGCGACACTACCTGTATGGAGAGAAATTTGAGGTCATGTCGGACCATAAAAGCTTAAAATACATCTTCTCTCAAAAGAAGCTCAATATGCGGCAACGGTGATGGCTGAAATTCCTCAAAGACTACGAATTCACGCTTTTCTATCACCCTGGAAAGACGAATGTAGTAGCAGATGCCCTCAGTCGCAAGACTATTGGCACTCTGGGCAGCCTCGTAGGACAATGAAAGTTGATGGAGGATTTCGTCAACTGGAAGCCATTTTTGGCTGATTCAGGCAAGATCCAATTGTCATGCTTGAAAATTCATATTGAGATCCTTGATCAAATTATAACCGAACAATTCAAGGACCCTCAGTACTCGGAATTAAAAGCTCGTGCTGAAAGGGACGACACCTTCTTCCATTTGAAAGAAGATGGAGGGATATGGATGAAAGAAAGGGTATGGGTTCCAAATAACCCTGAGATAAAATAGAAAGTACTCCGGGAAGCTCATAGTAGCAAGTACACTATCCACCCTAGAGGTATAAAGATGTTCCGAGACTTACAGAGAAAGTACTGGTGGAGAGGTATGAAAAGAGATGTGGCTACGTTTGTCTCAAAATGTTTGATATGCCAGCAAGTCAAGATCGAACATCAATGACCTGGCAGAAAAATGCAACGGATCGAAATTCTAGAATGGAAATGGGAGGGCATTACGATGGATTTCATCGTAGGACTACCTCGATCCAAGAGACAACATGACTCAATATGGGTGATTATGGACAGACTCACCAAGTCTGCTCACTTTCTGTCAATCAACACTCGATACTCAACCAAAAGATTGACAAAAATCTATGTTCGAGAAATCGTCAGACTCCATGGAGTACCGATATCGATCATATATGATCATGACCCGAAGTTCACCTCCCACTTCTGGGAGCAGCTGCAGAGAGCCCTGGGGACGAAACACAAGTTCAGCACAGCATTCCATCCTCAAACAGATAGGCAATCAGAACGGACCATACAGACTCTTGAAGATATGCTAAGAGCCTCTATGCTGGAATGGAAAGGTGATTGGGATTCCCACCTAACGTTGTCTGAATTTGATTATAATAATAGCCACCACGGTAGTATTGGGATGGCACCGTATGAAGCCTTATACGGATGACTCTGTCGATCACCAATTCATTGGGGTGAAGTGAGTGAGCGAACCTTGCACTCACCCATTGTGTTGCAGCACTATACTGAGCAGATCCACATGATCAGAAAGAATCTACTGACTGCTCAGAGCTGACAAAAGAGCTACACAGATCAACGACGTAGGGAGCTCACCTTTGCGGTTGGAGATAAAGTTTTTATTAAGGTTTCCCCAACCAAGAATGTATTCTGTTTTGGAAAAAAGGGGAAGCTCAGCCCCAGATTTGTTGGTCCCTTCGAGGTTTTGAGCCGGATCGGAGAGACCGCCTACCTTGTAGCATTGCCATCGCAGTATGCATAGATACACAACGTATTCCATGTGTCAATGCTTAGGAAATACGTTCATGATCCTTCTCACATCATCCAACATGAAGATATTGACATTCGAGAAGACATGACGGTGGAAGAAAGGCCAGTGGAGATTATGGACCGATGGGAGCAAGTGCTAAGAACGAAGGTCATTCCGCTTGTTAAAGTGAGATGGCAATATCATGGAATTGATGATTCCACTTGGGAACCCGAATCTGATATGAGGGATAAGTATCCTGAACTCTTTGCATTGTACTCTTAACTGAATTTTGCAGACGAAATTCTTTTAAGGGGGTAATGATGTAAGACCCGTAATTTTTTAGACAAATTTTCAATAAAATTCATGAGGCATTTACCGGTAAAAATAACATTTTTTCTCAAAATGCGAAACAAATCAATTCTTGTGAGCTAGTTACACTTAGGATATTCGTCACTTTGCGAGTATATGCTCAAACACTCTGGAAGTCATAACTTTCTACCTAAACAAAATCAAGAAATTTCCTCGAGCCAACTTTCTTAGTTAGGTCAATACAAAGGGAATGGCGTACTCAATTTTTTTGAAAAAAAATCGCCGAAAACTCGACTTTTTGCGGGACCCACAAAAATATTTGTGAGACCCACAAAAATATTCCTCAGAAAATATTCTAGAATGTTCTGAAATATTCCCAGTATATTTTTAGAACCTTTCAGGGAATATTCCATCTGGATAAGATCAAACAGTCAGATGGATAAGATCAAAATGGATTTCTGAAAAAGGTAGGGGTATTAAAGTAAAAGGGCTTGCTTAGGGGCTAAGCAAGCTTGCCTATAAAAGGAGGAGAGCCCCCTTTAGAAAAATCACCCCACCCCCCACCCCCCCCACCCCTTTGCCTCCTCTTTCTCACTCCTAAACCTCCTCTACCTAGCCCACTTGGTCTAAGCCTGCTTGACCTGGCTTGAGCCTGCTTGATCTGGACCTAGCCTGCTTGACCTGGTCTGAACTCACTTGACCTAGTCCAAACTCAGTTGACTTGAACTTGGTTTGGTTTAAAGTCAAAGTCAAGGCCTCTTTTTGTTCCAAATTCTGGTTTGGTTTTCTGAACCAGACCCAGCCTACTTAGGCTAAGTTCGATCCTGCTGAACCCAGTTGACTTGGACCAAACCCAGTTTGGTTCAAACCCCTTGGGTTGATCAGCTTGACCTGCTTTACCTCTTTCTCAACTAGGTCGACCTCATCTGACCTAGTCTGACCTCTCAAAGGAAGGTTCGAAGCCGAAGACGCAGTTCAGAGTCGTTCTTCGCAAATCAACAAGTAAGTTCACTTCGTTGATCCATCTCTCTCAAGTAATTGCTTGTTTGTATATAGCATTTACTTTTTGAAGTAATATTTGATCCTAGTTCTTGGTTGAGCCCTTTGGGACACTCTGGTGTTCAACCACTCGCCTCGTAACTATCGTCGGATATATATGTTGAATATGCAGTATATGTGTTCTTAAAAATGATATCTTACCATAGTTCTTGGTTGAGCCCTTTAGAACACTTCGGTGTTCACTCGCTCGCCTTGTAACTATCGTTGGATACAGATATTGGTGTATATCATCTGGAAATGGGCCGTCGCGTCTTATATCGCCAAGGTCGTGTACTTTACCATTCGTTGTCGCGTCGTATGATGCCAAGGCTCTCTGCTTTCTGCAATTTCCGAGTAATGCACTTCCGATTATGCATTTACTTACGTCATCGCGTTGAATGACGCCAAGGCTCCTGGTTTTTGCAAATATATATGTAGAATATTTCATTCAGTTACACACCCTGAACAATAGTATATGCATTTCCTTTATGTCGCCACTGTATAAAGCACAAACTTCTGCTTATACTAAATATATGGTGCATAAATGAGCGTTCAAATGGAGATCAACTCCAAATCGCCAATATGATTCCCTTGCCGCTCCTCATTCAAGATTCTGCTTGACGAATGAAGCCCCTATTGGAAAGGCTTCGCTTTTCGGCAAAATGCTCTTTTCGTAAATACTAAGTCATTTACGTATGGCCTGGCTATGGCCCAAGGTTTCAAACAACCTTGATGGGTGTAAGGTATGCACAACGGTGCACATCCATTTTCCGAGTTAAGCATAGCGATTTCTCGCCAAAGAAGGGAGATGCCGCTGAAATGGATAAAAGAAACGCAAGCTTTCTCTGTCAAAGAGAGAAAGTGCTGCAGAAATTTCTAAAGAAGCTAAAAGTAGCTTAGAAAGAACGTAGCAGGATACTCTGTCATATAGTGAAGCGCTACCCAGTTCATGGAATGCTTTCTACAACGTAGAAAGGATCGTCGCACCACTACCGATAGAGAAGGGCAGGTGCTGACAAAATGGTTGGCAGAAGAGCTGCCGGAACCGGTTAAACGACATAATGATGTTCGTTGTTAGAACGATGCCAGAATAGCCCATCTCCCAAATACCTGTAAGGGCACCTTGCTCGTAAGGGCCGCTGAGCCAGAGTAGAGGTTGCGCCTTGACTAGGTTTGGACTCGTTGTGTAAAAATACGTCGAGCAGCTGATCTATTCTAGATTGAGTCATATGCATGCTCATTGAGAACAGTTACACAGCCAGACTCGTAAGGGCCGAAGAGCCAAAGTGTGTTGTTTTCACCCGAAAGAGATGTGATGCTCGTGATAGCCGCAATGCCGAGAGCGGTGTTTAGCATGCATATGAATAAGACTTAAGGTCGCATACACCCCGCGGTTGAAAATCGTATTAGGAGTATCCCCCTCAGTTGATGAATGTGTTGAGGCATATTGAATGGGGTCGGGTACATACTCCCGTAGTGCTGAGGCAGGGGCTGCCTAAATGGCATGCAATATCTGACCAAGTAATCGTAAGACTGACAGACCCCTTCAAGAATTATGCTCATTGTGGAATGACAATGATGGTACAGCCTTAAGTGACATGTATTTTACTTTGGACCTGATAAAGTCTATGATGGCCTTAGTCACTCATGGGTTTTGGGGTCGTGGTTATCCTTAAGATCTAAGGATTGAACCCAACTACTGCAAGCAGAGGATGCATCTGAATATGAGCCTTGTAGGATTCTCCCGGTTGAAACACACTGCCCTACTATGGATAGGGTCAACAGGCCTGTGGGGTATCTAAAATACATAGAATAATCAACCCTCAAAACGTCGAGTTGATGCCCGGACAATTGCTTCGCCTGCGTACCTGTTGTCGTCGCGACATTTTTCTCATCTTCCTTTCCTTGCGGAAGAAAAAGAGGGATACGGTTTAGCGATTCAAACTTGACCGGATTTTGGAAATTGTTTTGAAATACTCGCCTCCGTTTTGAAAATTGCGGGAAAATCCATGGGATGGGGCTCGACCTGTCGGTACGAGGTTCGACCGTTCCTGCCACCTTTAACAGGGGTAATCGAACCAAGGACCAAAATTGTGCTTGACTTAGTTAAATCATCAAAATTATGTTCTATCCTAAATGCACAGAGAATTCAGGCATGTGCTATGAGATTTTGGAAAATGGAAGTAGGAAAAACATGATGTATGCTTGAAAAACATTTAGAGTTGAAAAACATTTCTCAGGAAAAAGATGGAAATTGATTTCTCAGGCAACTCTGATGAAAAGATTTGAAATCCTGAGAAAGTTTATGAAGACTTGAAAAAATCATGAATGATTGAAAGTCCTGAGAAAATTAGAAGTGATTCCTGAAAAAAAGGTGAACATTTGAAAAGGGAAACACTTCTCAGGAAAACTCGGACTTTGAGAATTTTCTTAGGGAAATGATGGAAAATTTATAGGAAAAGCTCATTGGAGAAGAAAAACTGAACTTGGGAAATTGAAATCCTGGGAATCTTACCTTTGAAATACTTGGAAATCAATTTTTTGATTCTTGAGGAAGATTGGAAAACTCTTTTTGAAGATCTTAAGAAAATAATATTTTCCAAGGAAAATCGAGGGAAACTTTGATCTTGGAAATCCAACTTAGAAGTTTCTTGAGAGACTGGTTTTCATGGAAAACTGTGAAAACTTGACTTGAGAAAACTGATTTTGGAAACTACTCAGAGTTTCTTGAGAAATCGATTTCTTTGAGAATGAAGTTTTCTTAAGAAAATCACGAGAAAACCAATGATTTCATGATGCAAATGATATGAGTGAATGAATGCACTTTGAAAGATTTTCTAAGAAATTTGTTGGAAAAATGTGCATTAAGTCAAAATAAATCTTTCACATATCCTGACTGTGGCCATGAATATGTTCAGAGTTTAATTGATTTAATGCACAATACTTTGAAAATATTAGAAATATGATGTGCATTTTAAGATAGCCTAAGAGTGTAGGCTCAATGTGACTAGTAGAAAGATGATGGATCTGGGTCTCGTCCATATTCCGACTAGGGCCGTAAATATGGATTCCACCGAGTTCATCAACTCCCTAAGAGTTGGTGCATGTGTCATTCGTGGACATCCATAGTGCTTTTGAAATAAAATGCATGAATCATAGAAACAGGATATTGCATGAATTTAAACTATATGATATGCATCCTAGTCTAAGCAGAAAATTAAATTTCTTATTCCAAAATTTGCATTATTACATCACTAAATAAATGAAATAAAAGAAATTGCAGACTTCAGCTCCTTCTTTTGAATGTCCCTGCCAAACTTGAAATGGGGTTAGCTCAAATATGTGGGTTTTTCCAAGATTTTCCAATAATATTATGAAATTATTGGATTTAATTGTATATAAACCCTATTCTCATGCTTCCTTGATATTTGAAATGATGTAAATGCAGGAAATTTAGTAGAAATAGTTTGAAATTTGAAATGGTGGTCAAAATGACCAAAATACCCCTAATTATAAAGTTACACCTTTAAAATCAGGGTTTTTTGAAGGAAAACTTGGTAAAATTGAGATTTTTAAATTCAAATTGAATCAAATGTTGATGAAATGCATAATGAGATATGATGACATGCTGCTAAACACATTAGGACTGTAAAATCAGAATTTGACATTTTACAATTTATCCAAAATAATGAATTTTGCTTGTTTTTCGCTTGGATTCTGGGTCCCACGGGGCCCTGTTTTGATATTACGGCTAAATCAAGCCTTAAATGAATCCCAAATTGCACCAAATTCGGTATGAAGCATCTACATACTCTGATAAACAGCCTAGAATGCTAAAAGTTACGAAATGATATGATTTAAATGCTAAACTTTAAAGAAAGTCCTAAAAATGGTGGATTTCGCCTATGGACCCGAACCAAATGCAATGCTTAATATGGTAATGCAAGATTTACACCATAAAAACTTCTGATATTTTGCAGATTGCTAAAGGACCCGAAATGAAACATTTTTGTTTTTTTACAGCATCGGGATTTGAGCCATGGTGAGTTCGGTAACAGGGATTTTGTTCTGACGGAGGTAAAAATTGACCTAATCTAACATAAAATGCTAAATAAATAGAAAACAGCCATGGAAATTTATGGTATTTAACAGAGATACTCACGACACCTACAGGGACAACTTTCATGTTCATGACTTTGGCATTTGAATAACAGCAGCACAGATAAAAATATTATTTTTCACGCCTAAAATAACAGAACAGACAAATGTGACCAAACAGGTGACTCACAAGAAAAATCTGAAACAGGTATCACCACTATTATAAAAATCACAATCTTTCATATTCAAAACAGAGGACATCCCAGACATAACTTTTATTTTTTATAGATTTGGATTTGGATCAATACCCAAAGAGAACCCATCGACCTAAGTCGATCCAAAGTCTCAGAGGCCCAAATCAGGCTCTGACACGTGTCCCGCTCTCTCGGATTTTTGTCAGACATAAAAAAAATCATAAAAATCTGATACAAACAGGTTAAAAACTAGAAATCCTTCCGAGTTTATAACATCTTTCGGATCAAAAATAAGATCTCCCATGAGGGAGATCTCGATTTTACAAGTCGGAAGTAAAAATTTAAAATGCATCCCGGGTGGTAAAACCCGACTTACCTTTTTTAACGTTTACCACAGTAAACAAATTCAAATGCTTCCGAATTTTTGGAAAATTTCTAGGGACACCTAAGGGAGCATTTCATGATTTTTTTGGATTTTTTAACAAAAATTACAAACATGAAATGACGTGTGGACTGACTGACAAAAACAGAGAACTACTGAAACTGAGCACAATTGAAATAAATGCTAAATTAATCCTAATTAATTCATGAAACATGCTAAATTAACGAAATAAAATGCAAATTAAATCTAGATAAATGCATGAATGCTAAAAATGATCAAGGAATCATAATCATGTATTTTTATATATGTCGTTTTATGAGAATAGCTCAATCCATCCCTCGGATGAGCTCTTTCTTCAAACAACTTCCGAATCAAATCGTGATATAAAATCAAGAGGAAAAGAGGTGCACCTTGCTTCGTTACGCAGCTTTGAAACTCTTGAAAGGGACTGCTACCAAGGGCTTCGTTCGTCCTTCGATCCGGGCTTCGGATGATTCACCAAAATCGACCTATGCTTGAATCGAGTTGGCCACTGCACGAACTTCACTGTACCTTCTCCACTGAGCCCAAGGGGGGCATGAATTCCAAAGTGCAAAATCGGGTTCTGAAGAAAGCTAGGTTGAATTTCCAAATCCAAAGGGAGAGACCCCCAAGCTGGGCGTGGAGCCTTATTTTTATAGACTTTTTCTAAAAAAAATTGAATTTCAAAAAGGCTCAATCTGAGCCCTCCATGTGGCGATATCTCAGGGGGTGCTATTTTGATTTTTTGAGAAAATAAAATAGGAAATTTGTGGGTGACACACCTCAGCAGGATTTGAAATTTTTCAAAATTTGGGTCTGCTTGATTTTCTCTGCAGGAAGCTCCCAGATGGCGCCACCTCAGAGGGTGCTACCTGGGGTTTGAAATTCAAAATTTGGCTTTTGTAGGGAGCCCTCAGGTGGCGCCACCTCATGGGGCTATTTTTAAAAAAATAAAAGGAATGAAGCCAAGTGGGGCTCTGGATTGGCGCCACCTCAAAAGGTGTTTTGAGGTGTAAAGCTGGAGACAATAAGAGCATGCCATGTGGCACCACCTTTGGAGGCTCTTGACATGTGTCCGAAGGACAGGAGTGGAGGAAGCATTGTGCCACCTCAGAGGAATTTTCTGTAGGAAAGGAGAGGATGACATGTGGTGCCCCCTCCAAGTTGCTCCACATTGCCATGTGGCAGGAGAACAGGAATGGAGGAAGCAGAATGCGCCACCTCAAAGGGGGGTTTTTCTACTTTTTCTGATGCAGGGAGGTCTGGACATGTGGCAGACAAGTGTCAGCTGTCTGGAGGAGTTCTCTCAAATGGCGCCACCTCAGAGGAGAATCTGAATTTCAAATGGAGGTTGGCCCTGGAGGAATGGAGAGTGGACACGTGGCAGTTCTTCAGAGTGGCTCCTACAATGCCATGTGGCAGGAGGGAAAAGCAAGGAACATGTGGCGCCCTTCTATTCAAAGTAGAAAAAGCAGAATCCAGGATTTGCGCCACCTAGCTCTTGTCTGAAAATTTTTGAATGGTGGCTTTTTCTGAAGAAAGCCAGGAGTGACATGTGTCCTTTACTTTTTCTGAAGGAAGCTAGACATGACATGTGTCATCTACTTTTCTGAGAAATGGTAGGGGGAAGACATGTGTCATCCTGCTTTTTCTGAAAGAAGCAGAGATTGACACGTGGCAGAGGGAAGAGAAGGAGGTCCAAGCCATGTGGCGCGATCTCAGACAAAATGGAAAATGTGAAGTTCAGGATTTGCGCCACCTCTGGAGGGATTTGAATATTTGAATTCCAGTTTTTTTGAAGAGAGCAGGAATTGACACATGGCATCTACTTTTTCTGAGAAGAGCAGAGAGTGACACATGTCACCTGCTTTTTCTGAAAAGAGTAGGGGATGACACATGGCATTTGCTTTTTCTGAGGAAATGAGAGATTGACATGTGTCCTCTGCAGGAGACACACTTCGAATGGTGCCACCTCAGAGGAGACAAGCCTACCTTTTTCTGGACAGGACAACACATGAAACGTGGCATCTCATGGATGATCTTTGGAATGACACATGGCGCAGGGTGAAGATGGTGGATGCTGACACATGGCAGATAAATGGGATGACACGTGGCGGCTTCTTAAGGTGAACCCCACGCTGACACTTGGCAGGTAAATGGGAGGAGAGAGAAAAGACAAGTGGCGCCAATCCAGGGGACAAGGCTTCTATATTTCTGGGTTTTTCAAAATTCAAATTTTTCAAAAGAAAAGCCCGTGTGACACCACTTCAATGTGGCTCCCACATTGCTTCTTTATTGAAATAAGGACAAGACAACAACCTCTTTTTTGGAATTTTCATAAAATCTGGACTAATTTGTAAAACAGAAATTTTTGAAAAGAGTTGGCCCCTGTAGGGCGATTTTGTAAAAGAAAGATAGTTGAAATAGCTGACAAAAGGCAAAATCTGAGTTGAAATTTATTTAAAATTATCCAGATTGTTTTCCTGAGGAAATATTTTGAAATTCAGAGTCCTGGGGGTAAAATGGGAAGAATTGATAATTTTGAAGACCCAGGGTTTTGAAATCAATTTCGAAAAGAGTTGAAATTCTAATCGGGATTGAAAATTTTGAAATCGAGAGTTTTGGACCTCGAAATGACATGCTGTGCAGTGCAGTGATATGAAATGCTCATGCAATGATATGCAATGTCATGTCTTATGCAATAGAATCTTGAACCAAGACTTGGAGATGCCTGTCTCCTGTCAGGAATAAAATTTTGAACATCTGAGCTAAAAATAGAGAAATTTTGAGAGTTTCGGATGCAATTTAGACTTCTGTAAGGTCTGGGCTCAGAAAATGACTATTTTGCCCTCCGGCGATTTCAAAGGCTGAATGATGATGCTTGGTGGAAATGTCGGGGAGGTGAATGAAAATTTGGGGTGTTTACAAATGCCCCTCTTTGCTACTAAGTCGGCTCATGGCCGAGCTTAGTGGCAAAAAAAAACACACCAAATTTGGGCTATATATAAAAAAAAATGCCCCAGTTAGAAGGATTTGACTGGGTATGAGGAGATTAGCCCTGATGAAGATGGTAGATATGAAATGAAGAATGAAGAGAAAAGACTCACTCTATGAGAGTGAAGTTCAGGTTTTTGCCCTTAATCTGGATGGAACAGAAATACCTCGCATGGAACGAAGCTCAGGTTTTAACCCTTGACCTGATTGGGGAATGAAATATCTCATAGAAATGAGACTGAGGTTTGTACCCTTAACCTGTTCGGGCAGAAAATGGAATACCTCTTTGAGTGAGGCTCAGGTTTATACTCTTATCCTGATCGGGCAGAAGATGGAATACCTCTTTGATTGAGGCTCAGGTTTGTACCCTTATCCTGATCGGGCGGAAGATGGAATACCTCTTTGATTGAGGCTCAGGTTTGTACCCTTATCCTGATCGGGCAAAAAATGAATGGAATCCTCGAAGGAAGAGACCATGATGGAACCTTCGAATTTTGCACGATAAATCCAACAGGGGTTTTGCAAAAGGAAGGAAAATGGGGTCCCTAAAGCTTGAAAATGGATTGAATTTGAGCGCCTCATTGCTGAGACTAAATAGCTTTTGAAATTGCCTTTTGCGGGAAAATGATTGGTGGTTCGACCTCAAACCGAAATGGGACTGTCTATGGTGGGACAGTGGGGACACAGGAAAGTGTGCAAATCTGAGAGCTCATGCTCTCAAAGAAGGGAAGGAATCAAGTCCTTAAGAGGGATTTAAAATTGGTGTCAGGATGCATCGGACACGAATATCAAGCTCTCACTTCACGTCAGGATAGCTAGAAAATATTGTCAAAATGTTGGAAATTTTGGAAATTTTGCTGTTGATTCAAAATTTTTGAAAATGTTGCACATGGTTGCAAAGATATTCTTTTTTTTCTACCCAAAGCATTACCTCTAAACAAGGTTCACTTTGTAGAATCGAGATTGGAAACCCAAATTACTTGCAATTGACCTTCTTCAAGGAAGCTATCAATTTCCTTGATATGAGCAGGAAAGAGAATTTGATATTATGAAAGCCATTGATGAAAGAAGATTGATAATAGAATTTCACAAATTTAAAGAAGATTCTTAATAGATTTGGCAGTTTGATATCCTAAGAGCTTCTCTCCTGATAATCTTTGTACACTCTTTCGGCTCTCTGGTGTTTTGGCTATATTCTCCTTCATTTTGGAGATGTTCTGATTTTTTTTCTCTTTCTTTTTCCTCTCTTTCTCTCTTTTGGAAGGGTACGTTACAAACTCCTTCATCTTGGAGATGTTTCGATCCTTCTTGGGCGATGGGTTTGGAGATCTTTGGATGATAGCTGAAATTAAATATCTTTTAGGGATTGTCGGGAGGTTCATCACATCTGCCTTCATCTCGACAGTGCTTTGGACTTTTTCTGGAAGGATCCGTCACAAACTTCGTCATCTTGGAGATGTTTCGAATCTTCTTTGGCCCAGGGGGTCTACTCGCCTAATTCGCCTTCATCTTGAGGACAGGTGAGAGATCCCTTTTGCGGATATTTAATTGCAACTTAGGTGATTTTGAGGAGACAGGGTTTTGATGAATGCTCTCTTTTTCTAGCGCTCAGGATATTTTCACTGCCTCGTCTTTACAAGAATAGCCTTTAAAGATGTGCCATTGACTGCGATCAATATCAATCATCCATGGCTTTTCACTATCATTGAATTTTTTTTTCTGGCCATGTCGAGGATTTATCCTTCGTCCTTTTGGTTGGCCAATGGAAAGAATTTGAATTTTGAATCTTTTTTTTTCGCAAAAGCTTCGCTCTTTTGGAAGTAATGCTGAATGTAACTGAGATAGAAATAGAGTTTTGAAATCAACAGGTAACTGATTGACAAATTGACAAAATATTCTTGAAATCCTTGGTGAAAGAGAGCGTTTGAGGTCCGGCTCAATACATCCGTGACGAAAATTCTCCTCTCTTTTTCCCCAAAAAGAGAGACTCAGGCTTAGCCCTTACCTGAATGGGAAATGGAAAATACTCCTCTCTTCCCTGAAGAGGAGGTGTTTGCAAAACGAACTTTTGAAGAGAAATTGAGCTTTCGTCAAAGCTCCCTAATATTAGGCTTCTCTTATGGAAATGGGGCCGATAATAGTGAGGTCTGAAAATTGGGTCATGAAAGGAACGAGTCCATCACACTCTCCTTGCCAAGAGGGTCCTTCAGGACGAAAATGGCCTAGTATGAAATTGGGGGGTCACAAGAAAAGCGAGTCTCCGTCGAGCCTCTCCCTTTGAAAAGGGTTCCTCGTGTGAAATTGGAAATTGTTTTGCAAACGGTTCACAAAGACGCGAGTCCCTTCAAACTCTCCCTGAAAAGGGGCTAAGTGAACGAATTGGATAGCATGCGAAAAGAACGAGCTCCCTCGAACTCTCCCTAAAAAGGGTCTCTCGCAAGAGAAAATGATTGAAATTGGATATTGAGATTGATTGACCCAAAGGTCGAAATTGGAAATTGGAAAATTGGTTGCTGGAAATTGGATGACCTGACAGTCAAAATTGAGAATTGGTTGACCCAAAAGGTCAAAATTTGGAGATTGAGTGACCCGAAGGTCGAAATTTGGAAATTGAGTGACCCGAAGGTCGGAAATTGGAAATTGATTGACCCGAAGGTCGAAAATTGGAAATTGATTGACCCGAAGGTCGAAAAATGGAAATTGGTTGACCCGAAGGTCGAAAATTTGGCAATTGATTGACCCGAGGGTCGAAAATTGGAAATTGATTGACTCGAAGGTCGAAAATTGGAAATTGGTAACTGAAATTGAGAATTGGAAATTGGGTGACCCGGAGGTCGGAATTGGAGAATTGCCTGATTCGAAGATTTAAATTGAAATTTGGAGGACAAAATATCAAACTTGAGCAATTGACATACCCTGATGATTGAAATGACTTGAATTAACAAAGGAGAATGATGAGTTTGAGTCAGAGCTCGAATAAAATACAGAGATCACGAGTCGGAACCCGGATCAACAGAAGAAAATGAAGAGCTCGAGTCAAGGCTCGAGTAAGGTAATGAGATCATGAGTCGGAACCCGGATCAATAGAAGAAAATGAAGAGCTCGAGTCAGGGCTCGAGTAAGGTAATGAGATCACGAGTCGAAACTCGGATCAATAGAGAAAAATGAAGAGCTCGAGTTAGAGCTCAAATAAGATGTAGAGAGATCACGAGTCGGAACCCGGATCAACAAAGGAAAATGAAGAGCTCGAATAGGAGCTCGAATGAATAAAGAGATCTCGAGTCGGAACCCGGATCAACAAATAAAAAAATGAAGAGCTCGAGTTAGAGCTCGAATGAATAAAGAGATCTCGAGTCGGAACCCGGATCAACAAATGAAAAAATGAAAAGCTCGAGTTAGAGCTCGAATGATGTAGAGAGATCACGAGTCGGAACCCGGATCAACAGAAGAAAATGAAGAGCTCAAATCTGAGCTTGAATGAATAAAGAGATCTCGAGTCAGAACCCGGATCAACAAAGGGAGATAAAGAGCTCGAATCTGAGCTCGAATCTGAGCTCGAATGGATAAAGAGATCTCGAGTCGGAACCCGGATCAACAAAGGAAAATGAAGAGCTCGAATCTGAGCTCGAATGAATAAAGAGATCTCGAGTCGGAACCCGGATCAACAGAAGAAAATGATTTGAATAAAAACCCGAGTCGGAAATCGGTTTTTCGAAAAGTTGGGATTTTGAAAATGTACCAGTTTGAACACTGGATTTTGAAATAATACCAGTTCGAGCGCTGGGTTTTGGTTCAGTATTGGTGATTATCTTTTGCTTTTGAATCATTAGGAATTGTGATGGGACTGTTTGTTGAAATCCCAATACTGACCGAATTGATGTTAATGCATTTGGATGCAAATGAATGTGCATTGATGCACATGAATGCACAAGTGCGTGAAATGAGGAATTCGTTTATCCTGCCCGCATACAGAACAAAATTTTAAAAATGCCCCAGTGTAACTGGGAAAGAAAGTTGGATCATTATTTGAAGGAAATAGGAAGGATTACAAGAAGAGAATAAATGTTTCAAGTATAAAACTTTTTCAAGTGTCGAGCATTAATGGGATCCGGCAATTCTACCCCATCGGCATTGATGAGCCGATATGAGTTGCGGGGTAATGCTTCTTTGATAACATAGGGACCTTCCCAATTTGGCGACCATTTGCCGCCTGAACGATGCTTGAGATAGGTTGTGGATCGAAGTACTAAATCATTGACTTTAAATCTTCTTTCGATGATAGACTTCGCATATTGCCTGGCTACTCTCTGGCGATAGGATTGAGCATGCTCTGCTGCTTTTAGCCTTTTCTCGTCGAGTAAGTCTAGCTGCACTAGTCGCTGCTGTTGGTATTGATCAAGAGGTAATTCTAGAAGCGATGCGAACTTCAAAGCGGGCTTATGAACATGTAGCGGCAATACTACTTTTGTTTCATAGACCAATTCTGATGGAGTAGCATTCGTTGGAGTGCGAATGGTGGTCCGGTAGGCCCATAATGCATCGTGGATCTTCTCATGCCAGTCACGACCTGTTTCCACAGTTCGCTCCAAGATACGAATTAAAATTTTGTTGGTGGCCTCTGCCTGACCATTCCCTTGGGGATAATATGGAGCGGAAAAATGATGATAGATCTTGAACTTTAAGCAGAATGTCTTCATCTTTTCATTCTTGAAATTACTGCTATTGTCTGACACAATGTCATGCGGGATGTCGAAACGGCAAAGGATGTTCTTGTGAATGAAAGAGACCACGTGTCGGCCTTCTACTGTGCGGAGAGTGATAGCTTCTACCCACTTGGTGAAGTATTCTGTTGCGGCAAGGAAGTATTTGTGGCCATTTGAAGCTGAAGGAGTGATGGGACCTACGACATCGAAGGCCCACATGGAGAATGGCCATGGAGAAACAACAGATTGCAAATATGTTGCCGGAGCATGAATAGAAGGTGCATGTATCTGACATTGCACACACTTCTTCACATAGTGATAAGAGTCTTGCTGCATAGTCTTCCAGTAGTAACCTGCTCTGATGATTTGCTTGACAAGGGTTTGGTAGCCGACGTGGCCACCGCAAATGCCTTCATGTGCTTCTCGCACGACTTCTTTGACTTCGTCTTCATCCAAGCATCTGGAATATTCTGAACTGAATCCTCGACGATAGAGGACATTGGCCAAAATGAAGTATCGAGTAGACATACGCTGGATTGCTCGCTGCTCTTTCTTTGAAAGTTCTGGAGGAAATTCACCAGTTTCTATGAAAGTTTTGATATTGTAATACCAAGGCTTCTTCTTTTGCTCAGCCTGGTTTACTTGCTCTGCCGAAAGGTAGGCAGGTTGATCAAGTCTGCCAATTTCAAAGGAGCGACAAGATTCCTCATTCTTAAATGCCATAATGGAGCCTAAACTGGCTAGGCTATCCGCCACTTAATTAAAATCTCTCTTGATATGGAAGAGCTGAAATTCTTCAAACTTGCTGACAAGAGCTGAAACAATTTTCTGATAGGGGAGTAGCTTCTGATCTTTGACCTGCCATTCGGCTCGAACTTGATTGACAACAAGTAATGAGTCGTCGTAGGCATGTACTCTCTTAACCTTGAAATCTAATAGAATTTTTAGACCTTGAATCAGGGCTTCATACTCAGCCATATTGTGGGTACATTGAAAATTTAACTTGAGTGAAAATGGAATCATCTCCTTCTCAGGAGTGATTAATAGGATTCCGATGCCTATTCCGGCCATATTCTTGGAACCATCAAAAAACAAGTTCCAGACTAGATATTGCTGGATATCGCACATTTGCTCATCTGGGAAATCATCTTCGGCTTTCACTTCTTCTGCCAGAGGAAAATCCGCCAATTGATTTGCAATTGCTTGGCCTTTGATTGACTGCTGCGAGACGTATTCTAAATCATACTGCATCAGTAAGACTTGCCATTTTGCGACTCGTCCGCTGAGAAAAGGTTGCTCCAAGATATATTTGAGAGGATTGAGTTTGGACAGGATTTTGACTTCAGACGCCAGCAGGTAGTGTCTTAGCTTCTGGCACATCCATACCAGAGCTAGGCAGGTCTTCTCTATGTGAGAGTATTTCTTTTCATAGTCTATGAAAGTCTTACTCACGTAATAAATGGCGTGCTCTATCAAGCTGCCTTCTTTATATTGCGCCAAGAATCCACCGCATGCAACTTGATTGACTGAGATGTATAACAAAAGAGGTTTTCCCAATTCTGGCGGCTTCAAGATAGGAGGATTGAGAAGATACTTCTTGATTCGATCGAACGATTGCTGACACTCTGGTCCCCATTCGAACTTCACTCCTTTTCTGAGTAAGTGGTTGAAGGGCTCACATCTCATCGCCAAGTTGGAAATAAATCGCTGGATCGATTGCATCCGTCCTTGAAGGCTACGTAATTCTTTGAGATTTTTCGGGGGTGGCATATCAATGATAGCCTTTGCTTTTGCTGGGTCGACTTCAATTCCCTTTTTGCTGACCAGAAAACCCAACAGTTTGCCTGATTCGACTCCAAAGACACACTTTTGCGGGTTAAGCCTTAGCTTATAAAGGATGAGTCGCTTAAAGACTTGATCAAGGGCTTCAAGGTGATCTTCTCCCTCTTTAGATTTTATGAGGATATCATCAACATATGCATCCATGATTTTGTGCATCTTATCATGAAAGATAACGGTCATTGCCCGTTGATACGTTGCTCCGGCATTCTTGAGCCCAAAAGGCATAACTGTATAGCAGAAAGTGCCCCAATGCGTGGTGAAGGAGGTTTTTGATTGGTCGCGGGCAACCAACTTAATCTGATTGTAGCCGGAATATCCATCCATGAAGGAGAACAGGGCATGTCCTGTCGTGCTGTCGACTAGAAGATCGATGCTTGGAAGTGGATAGTCATCCTTCGGAGTTGCCTTATTGAGGTCTCTGAAGTCTATGCAGATCCTCACTTTACCACTTTTCTTTGGGACAACGACGATATTGGCTAACCAATCTGGGTAGTCAATAGCTCAGATAAATCCTGCTTTGAGCAGATCTTCAAGTCCTTCTTTGACCTGCTGTTCTATTCTTGGATCCATTTTTCTCAGCCTCTGCTTAACTGGCTTAGCATCTGGCTTCAAGACAAGACGGTGTTCGACTAATTTTGGGTCTAAGCCCGGCATATCTTCATATGTCCATGCGAACACTTCTTGGTGTTGCTTGAGAAAATTAGTGAGCCTTTCCTTTTCTTCTGGACTCAAACTGGTTCTGATCTGGAGAATTTTGGGATTTTCCTCTGAACCGATGTTGACCTCTTCAGTCGGATCTTATACTAGAGGAGATGGTTCGTCCTACTTCTGAACTATGGCGAACTCTGGTAACTCTTGAAGAGACTGATCATATTCTACACAATCATCTGATCGCTTTGCAATCTTGCCATCTTTGGTGCTCGCCTTGACTCTGTGAATTGCTGCCGACTTCTGAAAAGCCTTGGGATTGAGAACGAGCTTCTTGATTGTCCGAGAAGTCATTCTGAAAATTTGTATAAGAGATTTGGTTCAGATAAATCAGCCTATAGCGAGACAAGCAATCATTTGAAGAGAACCATGCATAAAATGGCATTGACTTATAAAATAAAGAGATAGACAAAAAGGGAATAAATGGCATCCAGATAGACAAAGAAACTTGGAATTTTATTGATTGAATTGATCAATGACATTTGATAAAATGAGACATTTATTTTGGAAAGAATGGAAAGAAATAACAAATGGTCTTTATTGTGCCCCTTTGACAAAAACAATCTTCTTTGACAAGCTTTCTCCGGAGAACCCTAGTCCTGCTCTGTGGGGACGATGTTTCTGGATCACTGGATCGATGCGGCCATCTTCATTTTTACCCAGTCCTTTGAAGGGTTGATAACCATGCTTCAAGAGCAACTCAAATCCCTTTCTCGACTTCATGAATTGAGGAAACAATGGGTGATCCTTAATAGCGTTTTAGTTGATTCGGCCTCCAACCTTGAAGAATTGAGGACCTCTCCATTGGGTCATGACTACAGTGTGCGGAGATAGTTCTGATGATGCCTGAAATATTTCTTGATTTTCTCCGTGACTGATCTCTTCACTTTCCCTGATGCTGGGAATATCCGCATTGAATGACGGTTGGGGAATCATGGGCTGCGGAAGCCTTTCTTTTGGGTCTTCTCCAAGCACTGTGGTAATCATTCCACCTTTTGACCACTTCACACATTGATGTAGGGTGGAAGGCACTGCATTTGCATTATGAATCCACGTCCTTCCGAGTAGCAAGTTGTAGGTGGGTGGCACATTAACCACATGGAAAAGTACTGAATGCACCGAATAGTTGATGAACACTTTCAGAAATATCTTGCCTTTTGCCGTTTGACCATGGTTGTCAAACCCGTAGATAGTGATGGGATCTGGAATATATTCTTCATCCTTGATCCCTAATGCCTTCGCTGTCATCTCGGGATAAATATTGAGGCTACTGCCTCCATCGACCAGCACATGCGGTACTGTCATTCCTCTGACTCGAACGACAATGTACAAAGCATTATTATGAAAGGAATGAGGCTTTGGAAGGTCCTCATCCGAGAAAGTGATTGGCGCATTTGTCATGGCAGAGTTCACAATCTGTGCCATGTCTTCAGGAGTGGTACTGGGCTTGACTTTGATCTTTCTGAGCAAATCATCCAGTACTCGTTGGTGCTTTCTAGAATTTTTGGCCAAATCAAAGATGGAAACATTAGATAGAGCGGTCAGAGGTTTCTGAGTTGAATTCTCCGGCTTAGGTTTGATGATTTGCTTGAGGAAGTCAGGAGTTCCCTTTGACTTGGGGGCTGACTTTACAGGTGCTTCCGAAACTTTCATTTTGTCGAATGCTGAAATTAGGTCCATCTTCTTAGAAGCTAGAGCTACCTGTCGTAGCACTGACACCTGATGCTGAGCTTGTAGATCTTGCGGAGAACACGACTTGATGTGCTCATGCGGTAAGAATGGCTGTGCGGACACCACTGCCATGGTGTGCGAAGGGAAGGGGTGATTGAGAATGTCCATTTTCTCTTCTTCTTCTCCTTCCACTAGAAGATTTTTTTCAATGAGATCTTGTACGATGTTTTTTAGAACAAAGCAGTTCTCAGTGTTGTGTCCCACTGTCCTGTGGAACTTGCAAAACTGATCTTTCTATTTCCCCATAGGCACAGGGGGATCAGCCAATCTGGGCAACTTGACCATTTCTTTTGATAGCATGTACTCGAGTACATCTTTGAGTGATTGGTCTAGAGGAGTAAACTTTCTGTCGTAACTCCATCCTTCATGTTTAGTCTTCTCACGCGGTTTCGGCCCTAGGTCCTGCTGAGAAGGCTTGTTGTATTGAGGAGCAGGCTTTGCGTTCTGATCTCCCTTGTTGTTTGAGCTGCCGGTACCGTAGCAGTAATCTCTTTTCTGACCTTTGTGCTGATTTCGGCCTTTGTTGGTACAGTAGGTGAAGTGAGCTTTCTTCTTCTGCTCACCTTGGGAGTTGCCTTTGGAAAAGGTGAAGCCTTCATAGACTCCATTCTCCACACTCAGTTCGAGCCATTCGGCTCTTTCAATCAATTCGATGAAGGTACGTGATGGTGCTATGGAGATCAATCCTCTTAACGACTGTGAAAAGTTGTTGAGGATTAAGGACAGGGCGTGCCTTTCCGAGATATGATCTCTCATTTTGTTGCAGGCCGATCTGCATCTGTGGATAAAGTCCCGTGCCTTTTCATTCTCATTCTGCCTGAGATTGCAAAGATGACTCAATGTAGGCAGCGCTTCTGTGTTGAACAAGAAGCGTTCAATAAATAGATTCACGACTTTATCGAACTCCTTGAGCTCGATTGGGTTGATATGCTCAGCATACCACTTAGCTGCAACTCCTTCCAAGCTGCGGGGAAAGCATAAGAACAGTGCTATGTTGTCCCTTTTGAACCGAGAGCATTCTGCAAAGAAAGTGGCGAGATGAGCTTTTGGGTCGCCAGAACCGTCAAACTTGATGAATTTTCGAAGAAGATTCTCCAGATCATCATCCCTTCTAGGCCGTCATAGAAGTCCTCACTGGTGAAGACTTTCTTGCCCTTGTCTCGGGCTTTCAGATCCTTGACAACTCGGGCCATTTCCTTGAACTGTGCTTGCAAGGGCTCTTCTGTATCCTGACTCTTTGATTTGCGGCCTTTTCTTTGTTCTTGGCCCCTCTTCTGAAATACCGGAGGCACTTCATATTCTTCATTTGTATCTTCAATTGAGTCTGTTCCGTCTGAGATCTCTTCCAGCTGAACTTGCTTTTTGGAAGCTTTCTTATCCCTGTGACCATGGAATTTCTCTCTGAAGGGATTCCTTTCTGAGCTGGTCCCGGGCTGTTCATTCATCATTTTCCGAAACATGGCATACATTTGAGGGTCTATGCCATCGTCTTCTTGTTGCTGCTCTTGACTCCTTTCGGACCGGGGGGAACCCATCTCTTCTTATGAGGCCGACGAGTATTGAGATGCTGTGGTTCTTTTGCCTGATCTTGTCCGAACCATCAAATACTGTAAAAGCTCTCTACAGGGCAAAGACCTGATTAGATTTTGTAGGAATTGGTTTTTGGAAGAAATATTTGCTGAAAATATGGTAGACAATTTGAAAAAGATATCCCATTACTAGGGACTGAGTCGTCGCGGGAATCACAACAATTATGTTGTCATTCTTTTTGCAAGAGAAATAAACAACGGAAATATGCCTTGTTACCTAGGCAACGTCGTCAAACCACAATAGAAAGAGAGAGAATTTTATTGAAATGAGAAAAATATGATTTTATTGATCTTGACAAAGAGGTGGAGGATAGACAATTTGCCACCATTCACGATAGTCGGCGGACACTCTAGGACCAGGAAAGATTTTAAGAGAAACAAAAGAATCCCAGCTGTAGCGGGCAGAATGATATGCCCCGGACCATTGTGCGGAAGTGAGATCGAATTCTGTCATAGCTCCTAATAGTAATCTGGCTTCGATGTACTGCTGCCTCTGGGAGAACTGCCGGACACATCTCTCTGGTTGGTAGTAAGTGCAGAAGAAGGGTCCAAATAACTTGAACCGCTTGCCATAAGCGTACGTATATCTGGGAGGGGATAATTGCCGATCAAAATAGTCCCAAACTATGTCATCTTCTTGAATGTTGTCGATCATGGATTGATATTGTGCTACTGGGAGAAGTTCTTGACCATTTGATCATGCATTGATTTTTAGGTAAATTTTACATAAAATATGCATGATTTCATATTAAAATCAATTAAAAAACCCATCTTTATGCTTGATAGAGCATTTTAATAAAAAAAAAAGAAAAGAAAAATAGCTTTATTTTGCAATTTAGTATACATTTGTATATTGTTAGTTTTCTTTATAAAAAGAAATAAATTTTTTTTCTTAGATACATATTAGAGTAGTTATTTTTTCTTTCTAAAATAAAAGAAAAAAATTAGAATTAGACTAATATAGAATGTTGTAAATATTTTTTTAATAAGTTTGTAGATTTTTTAATAAATTTTATGACCTTTTTAAAAACTGGAAAAAAATTTGTAACAAATCGATTTTTGCCTTCTTTAAAAACTCGAGAAAGGGGGAAAAACAAACCGTCTCCCATCCTGTGCGCCATTGTCTCTCTTTCCCCCTCTGTTTCAAATCTTTTCCCTCTCTCTGCTCTGCCGGATCCTTTTCCCATTCTTTCCCCTCTCTTTTCCCCTACCTTTCTCTTCTCATCCTCGATCCGGTGGCAGACTTCTTCAGTCTGGTGGTGCTTCTTCAGTCGGCAGCAGCGCACAAGGTGGAGGCCGCCAATATCTCCCCGATTTCCTCCAGGTGAATACCGTGTGACAGGCGAGAATACTCCAGGTGTGATTTACGGTAAGTAAATTTCTTCTTCTTCTTCCAAATTCTTCTTCTTCTTCTTCATCCGATCTGTTTCTTCTTCCTTTTCTTCTTCCGATTTCTTCTTCTTCTTCTTCTGATTTCTTCATCATCTTCTTCTTCAGTTCTTCTTCTTTTTTTTTTTCAATTTCATTCTTCTTCTTCCTCTTCTTCTTCCAATTCTTCTTCTTCTTCTTTTTCAAATCTTCTTCTTCTTCTTCTTCTGATTCCAATTTGCATCTTCATATTTTCTTCTTCTTATTCTTCTTCTTATTCCGATTTTTCCTCTTCTTCAGCTTCTTCTTTATGTTCTTGCTATTTCTGTAAAACGAAAAAAAAAAACTAAAAATGAAAAAAAAAAAAAGATTGAACTTTATATTGTTTCCAAAATTTTTCTTCATTGCATGATTCGGTTTATTCTGTATTAATCATTTGCATATTTCTAATGTTCTTCAGCGTTTCTTCATTTTTTTTCATAATAGAAAATAATAATAATAATAAAAAAAAATAGTAGATCGCATGTTTCTTCTTTTTGATTTTTAGATTTGATTGTGCTATTCTGATTCTCCTGTTCTTCATTCTTTTGAGTTTCTGTTTTTTTTTCATTTTTATTTTTTTGATTTGATTCATCATTTCCTGTTTTTGATTTTGCATATAGATCTGCATATGTGTTTTTTTAGTATAGTCTGTAGTCATTGCAATTCTAATTTCCTGTTTTTTTTCAAGTTTTTTATGTTGAATCTGTTTTTTTTTCATTTTCTCTAATTTCCTTTTTGTTCTTACATTCCGATTACCAGTTTTGTTTTGTTTTTCTTTTCATTAATCCTTAATTTCCTGTTTTTCGTTTCATGTACATTCTGTTTTCAATACACTAAAATTCCTATGTACAATTGTTTTCTTGTTGCTTTACATCACGGTTTCTAGTTAGTTTGTTTTTTTTAACAAGTCATTTCCAGTGTGTTTTTTTTCTTTTATTTTCCTATTTCATTTTCCTGTGTTTTTTTTTAACATTCATTTCTTGTTTTTCCTTAATTTCATTACATGAAGTTCTTGTTTTGTTTTTGTAATTAGTTTACTTTCTTGTTAGACATTAGTTAATTGAGTTAGTTGTTAGTTAGTTTTGATTTTAAATTTAGTCGTAAAAGTTTTTAGTCATAATATGTTTAGCATTTAAATAAGTTGTTTAGAACAATTTCTATTTCGATCTTTTGTACTGCTCGTGTTCATTTGAATTGTACAGGATAGCACAGGGCTGGAGCTGAAGCGATTACGTGACACGAAGTACGAAGAGTAGAGCTTCTTTTTACTTTTTAGTTTAGAATTAGGAATTTAATTGGGTTTGTAAATATTGCACTTTATGCCCTCTGCGAAGGGTATTCATTTGTTGTAATAGTTAGTTGTTTTTACTTTTCTTGAACATTTTACATTTCAAATAATTCGGCAATAAGGATTAGTTTAGATCTGTGTACTTGAATACGAAATATTCCCGTTCCCTGAGTTCGACCCGGTCTCATCCACTAGTGAGAACCGGTTTTTATTATTTAATGTCTGGTTTTCACATGTTTTTCATATAAAAAACTTTTCAAAATTACAACGATTTAAAAGAAGACATTAAATTTTTTGCGTCGTTGCCGGGGAATGGCATAATATTAGTATTCACTTTATTGCCTAGTGTTTGTGTTGCATTTAGGTTTAGAACCACGTATGTGCATATCTTAGAGACGAGCTTACTTTTCTGCACAGCCCACCTATTAGGATCCCCTTAGAGGTGACTGTGTACGATTGGTACCGTACACATAGATTTCATATTTCTTTGCATAATCTCTGTTATATGTAACTGCGTGGTGTTTGTTTAGTTTTTGTTGTTTTTAGTTTACTCGCTTGGTGGTTTGCGTGGTTTGGCCGCTTAGTGCGTTAGTTAGGTAGAAAACCCAAAGTTAGGACGTGAGCTACACCGGTCTACTACGAGGTGTATGCAAGGACGACGCTCACTTGACCCTGAGCTGGTAGAGCCGATTGAGGACCCCGAGTCCCTTATTAGGAGAGCCCAAAGATCTGCAACCATGACTGAGAATCAGCAGATTACTCGTCCTCTTAAGGAGTACTTCATGCCTAACACCTATACTCCCGCCTCCTGCATCACGAGACCTGATGTAGGAGTGAGCCATTTTGAGATTAAGGCCAGTGTGATTCAAATGTTACCTTCATTTTATGGCCTTAGCAATGAGGACCCATATCGTCATCTCGACGAATTCCTTGAGATTTGCTCGACTGTGCGAATCAATAACTTTGGAGATGATGCTATGCGGTTGACTTTGTTTCTGTTCTCTCTCAAAGATAAAGCCAAGCACTGGCTAAAATCTCTTGAGACGGTTCGTATTACTACTTGGAAAGGAATGCAAAGAGAATTTTTAAAAAAATATTTCCCAATTGGTAAAATGAATCAGTTTCGTAAAGCTATAACCAGTTTTTCTCAAATTGAGGGAGAACAATTTCACGAGTCTTGGGAGAGATTGAAAGATCTTCTCCGCAAGTGTCCCCATCACCAGGTGCCTTGTTGGCAGTTGGTGCAGTATTTTTATGACGGGCTTACTGAGAAGCATCGTCAAATGGTTGATTCGTCTTGTGGGGGCACTTTTATGCTCAAGAGTGAGGACGAGGCGTGGTCTCTATTCGAGACCTTGAGTGAAAACACGATGCATCATGCTTTGTCTTCACGGCTCGATAGGACTACATCTCTGTCTAGTGGTCCTAGGAAAGTTGGGATTTCCGAAGTTGGGTCCGAGTTAGAATTGCGTACCAAGGTTGACCAGTTGACTAGGAAGTTAGATCAATTCCTTGCCAATTCTTCGAGAAATCCTGTAGAAAGAGTGTGCGAGCTATGTGCTAGCCCTGCACACTATGTTGCGGATTGTCCGGCAGTACCATTATATCCTGAATTCGTTCAGGAGCAGGTGAATGTTGCCTAAGGTTTCACTAAACCCATGCCTGATTCATTTACATCATCATATAACCCAGGTTGGCGAAACCAGTCTATTCCCCCATCCCATCAGCCCTCCCAGACACAGTATAGACCTAGTAACCCTTCACAAGGTTACTCGCATCCCATTTTTCCACAGGTTCATTCTCCAGTCCAACCTGCTTATACTCAACCCCATTCTCATGAGCCTTCATTTAGTCAATCCTTCCAAGATAGGATATTACAAGTTTTGAGCTCCCATACGCAGTCAATAGCCAAGCTAGAGACTCAAATGGGACAATTGGTTGAGACTTTCACTAGGCAAAACGAGGGGAACCCATCTAGTAATTCTGTTATCTCAAAGGGAGAGAATTCCATGTCATTTGACTTGCATCCCACTGTTTCACATCATGAGCAAGTCAAATCTGTTACATCCCTTCAGTATAGGAAGGCGTGTCACCCCACTCAGGAATCGACTCATGAACCCCATATCATTTCTACTGACGAGTCGATCTCCATGATACCTCAGAAAAAGGGGCCTTACCCACAGCATGCATTATCATCACATATTCATAAAGCCCCATTTTCTCAGCCTTTAGGATCACCGATTGTTTTTAGTAAGCAAGAGGTACAGATGCAGAAGGTGCTTGACCAAGTCAAGCCAGATCATATTCACCACTTGTCTGAAGTAGCATTCATTGATACTCGGTCGGTCCTAGACTCTCATTTCTTGGCCAGTCTCTCAGATGAGACTAATCTTTGTTCTTCACGTCGAGAGAGTTATGATCCTACAGTTAGAGGTAGACGGGATGGAAACACAGTGCGTAGTGTCACAAATGACACTCTTTTCTTTATAGAGCCTCATTGAGCGATATTTCATGTCCATTGATCTCATGGACGATGAAGGTTTGTCCAGGGATCCGTCTGGCTGGGGACGTGAAACTTAGCGCTTTATGGGAGGCAACCCATATTCTGTACAGTATTACATTTGTTGTTAGGATTTGTAGATTTCATTTGGTTTTCGTTTTCTATCTTTTTCTATGAGTTTCATGTTTTGTCATGTATACATTGCATTTATTACATTCATAGGACGTGTATTTCTAATTCATGACAGGTCATTCTACTCTTTTCCCTCATTTATTTTCTCTCATGTGCATTCACGTAGTTTCATATAAGCATGGGGGAGTGCCACTGGGACAGTGTCATTCAAGCATGGGGGAGGGTGTAGAGTGCACACCCGGATATTTCTGTTTACGTTCTTGCACATGTTTACACATCTCTCATGAAAAGTAGATTTTTAAAGAAAGAGTTTGAACTTATATGAATGTTATTTCAAATCTGATGTTTTTAGAGGATTTTTAAGCCCCACGAAAAATTTTTCTGACATAGATCTCAAAATTATGGTTGTTTATGCGGATTTCAAAGAAATGATGATAGATACATGTTAGAATTTATTTTGAATCATAAATATGAATATGCACAGTTCTATTTTTGAAAAACTAAGCAAATGAACAAAAGCGTAAAAATGAGCTCAAAAAGTGAGAAAAAGCATGCGTTAGGTTGTTTGGATAATTCCACAATCCTTAGTAGATGGAACTTAGATGTAAGTTGAAACTTTTAATTCCATTTTCGAAAAGGAGAGTGGAAAACTTCGTGATCCTAAGTAACTGAGAACAGATACAAGTTGAAATGTTTGACTCTCACGTTATAAAGGTGAATAAAGGAAGTCACTTTTATGTCTTAGTTGATATCTTTTGGTATGTATTGAAAAAGTATAGAAGATATTGACATTGCACAAGGCATAAAAGCAGACCACACGCAAGCTATAAGAGAAGAATAAGTGTGCAAAAAGAAAAAGCGTGAAAATAAAAAAAAATAAAAAAAAGAGAGCTGAAAAAGAAAGAAAAGTTCAGTGCTTAGAAATGTGATTGAGAAAACCTGTGCAGAAGACATATGAGTGAGGATAAGTAAATAATAATATGTTTTTATTGGATTTTCTAAGAATAAAATATAAATAATTGTGATAGTTAGAAAAGTAAAAGAAATTCTTTTTCTGTGGTGGTATATAAAAGACTCTAATTATGTTTTGATTTTGAGATAACAGGAAGTATTTGTGAAAACAAAGTCTTTAATTACCTACTGCTTATGAGAATGTGTAATATTATGCATACATGACAGAGATGTTTGTGGGTAGCATCACTGCAAACCCTCACGAGACCTTACTCGTCCACTGGGGTAACCCAGGGGTTGAAAGGGCTTGTTGCATGAGCTAAATCCAACCGTGATTCCTACGAAAGTGAGTTAGGTGATAATTGGTTTCATTCATTTTTCTAGTTTGCTCGAGAACTAGCAAAATATAAGCATGGGGGTATTTGATCATGCATAGATTTTTAGGTAAATTTTACATAAAATATGCATGATTTCATATTAAAAACAATTAAAAAACCCATCTTTATGCTTGATAGCGCATTTTAATAAAAAAAATTAAAAAAATAGAAAAATAGAGAAAAATAGCTTTATTTTGCAATTTAGTATACATTTGTATATTGTTAGTTTTCTTTTAAAAAGAAATAGAATTTTTTTCTTAGACACATATTAGAGTAGTTATTTTTTCTTTCTAAAATAAAAGAAAAAAATTAGAATTAGACTAATATAGAATGTTGTAAATATTTTTTTAATAGGTTTGTAGAATTTTTAATAAATTTTATGACCTTTTTAAAAACTGGAAAAATTTTTGTAACAAATCGATTTTTGCCATCTTTAAAAACTCGAGAAAGGGGGAAAAACAAACTGTCTCTCATCCTGTGCGCCATTGTCTCTCTTTCCCCCTCTGTTTCAAATTTTTTCCCTCTCTTTGCTTTGCCGGATCCTTTTCCCATTCTTTCCCCTCTTTTCCCCTACCTTTCTCTTCTCATCCTCGATCCGGTGGCAGACTTCTTCAGTCTGGTGGTGCTTCTTAAGTCGGCAGCAGCGCACAAGGTGGAGGTCGCCAATATCTCCCCGATTTCCTCCAGGTGAATACCGTGTGACAGGCGAGAATACTCCAGGTGTGATTTACGGTAAGTAAATTTCTTCTTCTTCTTCCAAATTCTTCTTCTTCTTCTTCTTCTTCTTCTTCTTCTTCATCCGATCTGTTTCTTCTTCCTTTTCTTCTTCCAATTTCTTCTTCTTCTTCTTCTTCTGATTTCTTCATCATCTTCTTCTTCAGTTCTTCTTCTTTTTTTTTTTTCAATTTCATTCTTCTTCTTCCTCTTCTTCTTCCAATTCTTCTTCTTCTTCTTTTTCAAATCTTCTTCTTCTTCTTCTTCCGATTCCAATTTGCATCTTCAGATTTTCTTCTTTTTCTTCTTCTTCTTATTCCGATTTTTCCTCTTCTTCAGCTTCTTATTTATGTTCTTGCTATTTCTGTAAAACGAAAAAAAAAAGATTGAACTTTATATTGTTTCCAAAATTTTTCTTCATTGCATGATTCGGTTTATTCTGTATTAATCATTTGCATATTTCTAATGTTCTTCAGCGTTTCTTCATTTTTTTTCATAATAGAAAATAATAATAAAAAAAAAAAAACAGTAGATCGCATGTTTCTTCTTTTCGATTTTTAGATTTGATTGTGCTATTCTGATTCTCCTGTTCTTCATTCTTTTGATTTTCTGTTTTTTTTCATTTTTATTTTTTTTATTTAATTCATCATTTCCTGTTTTTGATTTTGCATATAGATCTGCATATGTGTTTTTTTAGTATAGTCTGTAGTCATTGCAATTCTAATTTCCTGTTTTTTTTCAAGTTTTTTATGTTGAATCTGTTTTTTTTCATTTTCTCTAATTTCCTTTTTGTTCTTACATTCCGATTACCAGTTTTGTTTTTTTTTTCTTTTCATTAATCCTTAATTTCCTGTTTTTCGTTTCATGTACATTCTGTTTTCAATACACTAAAATTCCTATGTACAATTGTTTTCTTGTTGCTTTACATCACGGTTTCTAGTTAGTTTGTTTTTTTTAACAAGTCATTTCCAGTGTGTTTTTTTTCTTTTATTTTCCTGTGTTTTTTTTTAACATTCATTTCTTGTTTTTCCTTAATTTCATTACATGAAGTTCTTGTTTTGTTTTAGTAATTAGTTTACTTTCTTGTTAGACATTAGTTAATTGAGTTAGTTGTTAGTTAGTTTTGATTTTAAATTTAGTCGTAAAAGTTTTTAGTCATAATATGTTTAGCATTTAAATAAGCTGTTTAGTACAATTTCTATTTCGATCTTTTGTACTGCTTGTGTTCATTTGAATTGTGCAGGATAGCACAGGACTGGAGCTGAAGCGATTACGTGACATGAAGTACGAAGAGTAGAGCTTCTTTTTACTTTTCAGTTTAGAATTAGGAATTTAATTGGGTTTGTAAATATTGCACTTTACGCCCTCTGCGAAGGGTATTCATTTGTTGTAATAGTTAGTTGTTTTTACTTTTCTTGAACATTTTACATTTCAAATAATTCGGCAATAAAGATTAGTTAAGATTTGTGTACTTGAATACAAAATATTCCCGTTCCCTGAGTTCGACCCGGTCTCATCCACTAGTGAGAACCGGTTTTTATTATTTGATGTCTGGTTTTCACATGTTTTTCATATAAAAATCTTTTCAAAATTACAACGATTTAAAAGAAGACATCACCATTGTATCTGAAAGAGCTTGCTCGGGCTGAAACATGTTGCGAGAACCAGGATTGAAGTGCGTAGATGCAACCTTCAACTAAGATGGATTCTCCAAGTGAAAATCGAGTCAGACCTTGATATAGGAAAGCGAGCGCTGCCATGGCTATGGAGAGGCGATTGGTTTGCCGACTTCCCCATCTTCTCATAAGCTGGATTATTCTGATATCCATGTAGTTTTGTCCATCTGGAAAGAGGGATAATCCTACAGTGCACAGAACCATTGCATTCTGAATCCTTTCTTTAGTTGTCCTGGATAGCGAACTGACTTCAACGAAGGTCCCGTACTGGCGGTACAACTCGAGTAGGTCAACATATTCATTTCCCTCCAACTGGATCAGGGGCCAAGAGCGGCGGCCTGTCATACGAGCTAAGGAGTCTCGGGGGTCCAAACCCTTGAGATTGATAAGGAATTGATGTTCTAATGGATCACTTGGTTGACCGGCTGGTTCTGGTAACCCCATGATTTCTGAAAATTTATCCATTAAAATGGTCATCTCTCCCCATGAGAACCAGAAGGTACATGTCCGAGGATTCCATCTTTCCGCCATTGCATGGATCAGGTTGCCATTGATGGTCTACTTTCCGATTGCTGCCGCCAGCTCTAATCCGCACTCGCTCAAATGGTCCGGGAACATTCGGGAAAAGCTTTTTAGCCAATAATAGTACCACCGGGGAATGAAAGTTCCAGTGTTGAGGGCTCGATGTTCAGGACGACCTTGTCGCACCTGGTAGGAGATGTGATCTTCAGGAAAGATAGGATCGACTTGACTGGATGCCATTGAACTGAAAACAGAGGAAGACTTAGAAAAATGCAGCTGGAAATGCAGCTGGAAATTCGAGATCCAGTAGAATGGTAGAATGGAAAACCTACCTGGAGTTTTGAAAGAAATGGGATATTTGAGAAAATCATCCAGGGTTTCAGAAAATAAAGGGAAAAGATGAGAAATATGGGTATTTAAAAATATTTTTGGGAAAATGTAAGGAAATAGAGGTAACATACGAACAATCACATCCTGCACAAACATTCATGCACATACAGCACTCCCTAAAAGGCTGACTCTAGATGCATTATTTTGAAAACAACTGTAGGATCCTAATCCTAACTCTAGGTTCAGATCATCTTTGTCCAATGCAGTTATGCCGATATACCCGAATCGAAATCCGAGGTACGTGGCATATAATCTCAACTCCGGTTCTAAGGTAAGGTTTTCCAACATCCTTGAACGCCTACCGATATACTTCGGACTGTGGCCCGCGGTACGTGGTAGGGGGTGTTAACCCAAATAATTGGCCCAGTTGTGAGGCTCTGTCCCGAACTAGGGTTCTGGAAGAGATCCCAGCAACGTGAAGACTGGGTAATGATAGGTAATGGAGATTTTGAAAAATGATCACACGCGAGAAATAGAGGGCTCTAAGTCCTAGAGAGATAGATTTTGAAAATTTTGAAGAAGCATACATTGTTTGCATTTAGATCCTAAATTGAGGAGAGTTGTATTTAGACCTAAGTCTATGTGAGCATGAAAATATCTCCTCAATATGGTCCTACCAAACCATGCCTAGGCTACATGCAGTCAATGTCAGCTAGGTCAGAATCTAGGCTCCTAGGTTCGCATGATAGCAAAAGTAAAGAGCCGACATTTTGTGAACATAATTTCAATAATTGAACTAAGTCAAGCACAATTTTGACTAGACAAGGACAGGTCCCATCACGGTCGCCAAACCTGTTATCATCGCGAAATTTTTCCCGTCTTCCTTTCCTTGCGGAAGAAAAAGAGGGAAACACTTTCGCGATTCAAACTTGACCGGATTTTAGAAATTGTTTTGAAATACTCGCCTCCATTTTGAAAATTGCGGGAAAATCCATGGGATGGGGCTCGACCTGTCAGTACGAGGTTCGATCGTTCCTGCCGCCTTTAACAGGGGTAATCGAACCAAGGACCAAAATTGTGCTTGACTTAGTTAAATCATCGAAATTATGTTCTATCCTAAATGCACAGAGAATTCAGGCATGTGCTATGAGATTTTGGAAAATGGAAGTAGGAAAAACATGATGTATGCTTGAAAAACATTTGGAGTTGAAAAACATTTCTTAGGAAAAAGATGGAAATCGATTTCTCAGGCAACTCTGATGAAAAGATTTGAAATCCTGAGAAAGTTTATGAAGACTTGGGAAAATCATGAATGATTGAAAGTTCTGAGAAAATTAGAAGTGATTCTTGAGAAAAAGGTGAACATTTGAAAAGGGAAACACTTCTCAGGAAAACTCGGACTTTGAGAATTTTCTTAGGGAAATGATGGAAAATTTATAGGAAAAGCTCATTGGAGAAGAAAAACTGAACTTGGGAAATTGAAATCCTGGGAATCTTACCTTTGAAATACTTGGAAATCAATTTTTTGATTCTTGAAGAAGATTGAAAAACTCTTTTTGAAGAACTTAAGAAAATAACATTTTCCAAGGAAAATCGAGGGAAACTTTGATCTTGGAAATCCAACTTAGAAGTTTCTTGAGAGACTGGTTTCCATGGAAAACTGTGAAAACTTGACTTGGGAAAACCGATTTTGGAAACTACTCAGAGTTTCTTGAGAAATCGATTTCTTTGAGAATGAAGTTTTCTTAAGAAAATCACGAGAAAACCAATGATTTCATGATGCAAATGATATGAGTGAATGAATGCACTTTGAAAGATTTTCTAAGAAATTTGTTGGAAAAATGTGCATTAAGTCAAAATAAATCCTTCACATATCCTGACTGTGGCCATGAATATGTTCAGAGTTTAATTGATTTAATGCACAATACTTTGAAAATATTAGAAATATGATGTGCATTTTAAGATAGCCTAAGAGTGTAGGCTCAATGTGACTAGTAGAAAGATGATGGATCTGGGTCTCGTCCATATTCCGACTAGGGCCGTAAATATGGATTCCACCGAGTTCATCAACTCCCTAAGAGTTGGTGCATGTGCCATTCGTGGACATCCATAGTGCTTTTGAAATAAAATGCATGAATCATAGAAACAGGATATTGCATGAATTTAAACTATATGATATGCATCCTAGTCTAAGCAGAAAATTAAATTTCTTATTCCAAAATTTACATTATTACATCACTAAATAAATGAAATAAAATAAATTGCAGACTTCAGCTCCTTCTTTTGAATGTCCCTGCCAAACTTGAAATGGGGTTAGCTCAAATATGTGGGTTTTTCCAAGATTTTCCAATAATATTATGAAATTATTGGATTTAATTGGATATAAACCCTATTCTCATGCTTCCTTGTTATTTGAAATGATGTAAATGTAAGAAATTTAGTAGAAAATAGTTTGAAATTCGAAATGATGGTCAAAATGACCAAAATACCCCTAATTATAAAGTTACACCTTTAAAATCAGGGTTTTTTGAAGGAAAACTTGGTAAAATTGAGATTTTGAAATTCAAATTGAATCAAATGATAATGAAATGCATAATGAGATATGATGACATACTGCTAAACACATTAGGACTGTAAAATCAGAATTTGACATTTTGCAATTTATCCAAAATAACGAATTTCGCTTGTTTTTCGCTTGGATTCTGGGTCCCACGGGGCCCTGTTTTGATATTACGGCTAAATCAAGCCTCAAATGAATTCCAAATTGCACCAAATTCGGTATGAAGCATCTACATACTCTGATAAACAGCCTAGAATGCTAAAAATTATGAAATGATATGATTTAAATGTTAAAATTTAAAGAAAGTCCTAAAAATGGTGGATTTCGCCTATGGACCAGAACCAAATGGAATGCTTAATATGATAATGCAAGATTTACACCATAAAAACTTCTGATATTTTGCAGATTGCTAAAGGAACCGAAATGAAACATTTTTGTTTTTTTACAGCCTCGGGATTTGAGCCATGGTGAGTTCGGTAACAGGGATTTTGTTCTGACGGAGGTAAAAATCGACCTAATCTAACATAAAATGCTAAATAAATAGACAACAGCCATGGAAACTTTTTATATTTAACAGAGATACTCACGACACCTACAGGGACAACTTTCATGTTCATGACTTTGGCATTTGAATAACAGCAACACCGATAAAAATATAATTTTTTATGCCTAAAATAACAGAACAGACAAATGTGACCAAACAGGTGACTGACAAGAAAAATCCAAAACAGGTATACCACTATTTTAAAAATCACAAGTTTTCATATTCAAACAGAGGAAATCCCGGACATAACTTTTACTTTTTACAGATTTGGATTTGGATCAATACCCAAAGATAACCCATCGACCTAAGTCGATCCAAAGTCTCAGAGGCCCAAATCAGGCTCTGACATGTGTCCCGCACTCTCGGATTTTTTTCAGACATAAAAAAAATAGAAAAAACTGATACAATCAGGTTAAAAACGAGACATCCTTCCGAGTTTATAACATCTTTTGGATCGAAAATAGGATCTCCCATGAGGGAGATCTCTATTTTACAAGTCGGAAGTAAAAATTTAAAATGCATCCCCGGTGGTAAAACCCGACTCACCTTTTTGAACGTTTACCATAGTAAACGAATTCAAATGCTTCCGAAATTTTGGCTCATTTCTAGAGACACCTAAGGGCGCATTTCATGATTTTTTTGGATTTTTTAACAAAAATTACACGATTGAAATGATGTGTGGACTGACTGACAAAAACAGAGAACTACTGAAACTGAGCAGAATTGAAATAAATGCTAAATTAATCCTAATTAATTCATGAAACATGCTAACTTAACAAAATAAAATGCAAATTAAATCTAGCTAAATGCATAAATGCTAAAAATCATCAAGGAATCATAATCATGTATTTTTATATATGTCGTTTTATGAGAATAGCTCAATCCATCCCTCGGATGAGCTCTTTCTTCAAACGACTCCCGAATCAAATTGTGATATAAAATCAAGAGGAAAAGAGGTGCACCTTGCTTCGTTACGCAGCTTTGAAACTCTTGAAAGGGACTGCTACCAAGGGCTTCGTTCGTCTTTCGATTCGGGCTTCGGATCATTCACCAAAATCGACCTATGCTTGAATCGAGTTGGCCACTACACGAACTTCACTGTACTTTCTCCACTGAGCCCAAGGGGGGCGTGAATTCCAAAGTGCAAAATCGGGTTATGAAGAAAGCTAGGTTGAATTTCCAAATCCAAAGGGAGAGCCCCCCAAGCTGGGCGTGGAGCCTTATTTTTATAGACTTTTTCTAAAAAAAATTGAATTTCAAACAGGCTCAATCTGAGCCCTCCATGTGGCGCCATCTCAGGGGGTGCTATTTTGATTTTTTGAGAAAATAAAATAGGAAATTTGTGGGTGAGACACCTCAGCAGGATTTGAAATTTTTCAAAATTTGGGTCTGTTTGATTTTCTCTGCAGGAAGCTCCTAGATGGCGCCACCTCAGAGGGTGCTACCTGGGGTTTGAAATTCAAAATTTGGCTTTTGTTGGGAGCCCTCAGATGGCGCCACCTCATGGGGCTATTTTTAAAAAAATAAAAGGAATGAAGCCAAGTGGGGCTTTGGATTGGCGCCACCTCAAAAGGTGTTTTGAGGTGTAAAGCTGGAGACAATAGGAGCATGCCATGTGGCACCACCTTTGGAGGCTCTTGACATGTGTCCGAAGGACAGGAGTGGAGGAAGCAGACTGTGCCACCTCAGAGGAATTCAAATTCTACTTTTCCGCAGGAAAGGAGAGGCTGACATGTGGCGCCCCCTCCAAGTTGCTCCACACTGCCATGTGGCAGGAGAACAAGAATGGAGGAAGCATAATGCGCCACCTCAAAGGGGGGGTTTTCTACTTTTTCTGATGCAGGGAGGTCTGGACATGTGGCAGACAAGTGTCAGCTGTCTGGAGGAGTTCTCTCAAATGGCGCCACCTCAGAGGAGAATTTGAATTTCAAATGGAGGTTGGCCCTGGAGGAATGGAGAGTGGACACGTGGCAGTTCTTCAGAGTGGCTCCTACAATGCCATATGGCAGGAGGGAAAAGCAAGGAACATGTGGCGCCCTTCTATTCAAAGTAGAAAAAGCAGAATCCAGGATTTGCGCCACCTAGCTCTTGTCTGAAAATTTTTGAATGGTGGCTTTTTCTGAAGAAAGCCAGGAGTGACATGTGTCCTTTACTTTTTCTGAAGGAAGCTAGACATGACATGTGTCATCTACTTTTCTGAGAAATGGTAGGGGGAAGACATGTGTCATCCTGCTTTTTCTGAAAGAAGCAGAGATTGACACGTGGCAGAGGGAAGAGAAGGAGGTCCAAGCCATGTGGCGCCATCTCAGACAAAATGGAAAAGGTGAAGTTCAGGATTTGCGCCACCTCTAGAGGGATTTGAATATTTGAATTCCAATTTTTTTGAAGAGAGCAAGAAATGACACATGGCATCTACTTTTTCTGAGAAGAGCAGAGAGTGACACATGTCACCTGCTTTTTCTGAAAAGAGTAGGGGATGACACATGGCATTTGCTTTTTCTGAGGAAATGAGAGATTGACATGTGTCATCTGCAGGAGACACACTTCAAATGGCGCCACCTCAGAGGAGACAAGCCTACCTTTTTCTGGACAGGACAACACATGACACGTGGCATCTCATGGATGATCTTTGGAATGACACATGGCGCAGGGTGAAGATGGTGGATGCTGACACATGGCAGATAAATGGGATGACATGTGGCGGCTTCTTAAGGTAGCCCCACACTGACACTTGGCATGGAAATGGTAGGAGAGAGAAAATGACATGTGGCGCCACCTCTAGGTGAACCCCACGCTGACACTTGGCAGGTAAATGGGAGGAGAGAGAAAAGACAAGTGGCGCCAATCCAGGAGACAAGGCTTCTATATTTCTGGGTTTTTCAAAAGAAAAGCCCGTGTGACACCACTTCAATGTGGGTCCCACATTGCTTCTTTATTGAAATAAGGACAAGACAACAACCTCTTTTTGGAATTTTCATAAAATCTGGACTAATTTGTAAAACAAAAATTTTTGAAAAGAGTTGGCCCCTATAGGGCGATTTTGTAAAAGAAAGATAGTTGAAATAGCTGACAAAAGGCAAAATCTGAGTTGAAATTTATTGAAAATTATCCAGATTGTTTTCTTGAGGAAATATTTTGAAATTCAGAGTCCTGGGGGTAAAATGGGAAGAATTGATAATTTTGAAGACCCAGGGTTTTGAAATCAATTTTGAAAAGAGTTGAAATTCTATTCTGGATTGAAAATTTTGAAATCGAGAGTTCTGGACCTCGAAATGACATGCTGTGCAGTGCAGTGATATGAAATGCTCATGCAATGATATGCAATGTCATGTCTTATGCAATAGAATCTTGAACCAAGACTTGGAGATGCCTGTCTTCTGTCAGGAATAAAATTTTGAACATCTGAGCTAAAAATAGAGAAATTTTGAGAGTTCCGGATGCAATTTAGACTTCTGTAAGGTCCGGGCTCAGAAAATGACCATTTTGCCCTCCGGCGATTTCAAAGGCTGAATGATAATGCTTGGTGGAAATGTCGGGGAGGTGAATGAAAATTTGGGGTGTTTACAGTACCAAGGGTGGAAGAGGTTAAATATCGAAACAATGCAATAGCGTTGGTTCAGCGATGCTTGAATGTATGAGTGGATGGACGTTGTTGAGTCAGTCCCGCATAACCTTTGTGAAGGTATCATGATCGGTATACGACTGGAGCGACTGGGCAAAGACACGTGTTGTATCCACACGACTAAGCGAAGCCCGAGGAGTTGTCCTTAGATGCGTGGGATACAGATGTGCCAAGTATGAAGACTTGAGCTAGACATCCCTTTAAGACCCAAAAGAGGTCAAGGCTAAGTCTTAGAGACTTAAGTAGATGTTCAACTCATAGCCCTGAGGAGGCTCTTGTGATATACGCTAAGTCTTGGAGGCTTGAGCGTCTTTATTGCGAATTGTGACCCTGAGTGGTCAATGTATGTCTTTGAGTTGAATGGTTATGTGATTGCTTGCTTACCAGACCATCAATGGTTCTGACCCCATTTAATGGGGATTTTAGGTGTTGGACCTGTGTTGCGATATACGGAGCAAGGTGGCATCGAGTTCCAGGGTTTCTCTAGACAGAGTTGTACTGCTTCTTTTTACTGAACCTATACTGCTCTTTCAAGGAGTGATGTTGTAATAAACATGTGGTTTTCTATAAAATGGAACACTTTGGTGATCAATGAGTTGCTTGGCTACATACCTGTAATGTGCTTGGAGTTTTCTAAAATTGATGACTCATTATCGTCTGATTCCATTGCTAAAAGCTTTCTAAAGTTCTGCTGCAAAGAAAAAAAAAATCATGAAAATTTTAACTTAGCTTTGTTTTGGAAATCTAGGGCATTACAGGTGATTTAGTTTTTTTGCGTCCTGGCGTTGCATGGTGGTTATGCAACTATTTACGTTTGTCGCATTGTTTCATGTTTTCCTTGCATCCAACGACTAATGCTATCAGTCTTTGGAACAACGGTAGCAAACTGGCTCGCGATATAAATCAATGGAATCGGTCGAGTATGACGGGATGACAATCAAAAAAATGTTCCCCATGGATAATTGACTCGTGTAGCTTGGGTTGTCTTGCCTATGAACTGTTCTCTGATTTATCCCACGACATCAATGATAATTTTGTATTTGTGAATTCAAACTCCATCGCATTTAGGCTTTTGTTCTGTTCTGAGTGATTGGTCTCCATTTTGCTGTCTCGCATTCTCTCTTTTTTTTTAGATTCAAGGTACTTCATCATTTCTTCACATTTTATCATAAGTATCTCTTGTTAAAATTCTGCAATTCCATTTATTATATTTGTTACTTTATCATCAACATCATTTCCCTGATACATCTTTTGATTCAGTCTCATGTCATATTTGGGTTTTAATCTCAGTATTGTTTCATCGATTATATCTGATATATATATATATATATATATATATATATATATATATATATATATATATATATATATATATTCACTTTGTTCAGTCTGTCATTCATGATACATTGTGATAGGCTGGTCCTCTATCATTCAGATGGGAAACTATCTATTATTGCATATTGGGATGTTAGATCCGATTTTTGAAAAATCATATTCATAGTATCATAATCATTGTGTTCATCCAATGGTATCATTCCATTCGTCTAGATTCCTTTCTCTGTCCATTGGCCATTTACTCAGTTTTGTGTCGACCTGCATGTTAAATGATATGCTGAAAATCAAAGGTAACAACAGTGAATTTATCATTTGGATCATAGTGAGATCGGTTCTCAGTTGAATCTCACAGCACCACGATCGTTCTGCAAGCTGATGGTTGCTAGCATGGCTCTAACCATAGTTATTCCAGGACTTTCTTTTCTACCCGCAAATTACTTCAGCATGTACTATTTCAGCCTTGTTGATGGAATGATGTATCCTAGATACATGGTTATTATAGCAACAGTCTGTGGCCTGGCCATGGTAAGGAGATCATTTCTGGACCATGGGATTGAACAAAGGACAGTTTGGGTTCTGACATGCTTATATGTTTCAAAACTAGTAATGCTTTTCATTAGATCAACATCCATTGTGTGGGTTTTCATTGGTTTTACTCTTGGCCATTTCTATTGATGGCTAAAATTAACCAGGGCCTTTATGAGGAATTCAAAATTATTGTTCTCACTGAGGTATGTATTACATTAGAGGAGATTGTCAAGTCAACCGAGTATCACTATGAGATTGTTATTTGTCCATGGAAGTTCCATCGTGGGAGATGGAGGCTGTGTAAGTTGTGCAAGTTTCTAAAAGGATCTCTACCTGGAGGTTGTCTGGTCCAAGGCGTTATAGACTATTATAGTATCAGCAATTCTACTATTCATGCATAAGATCATGTCAATTTTTACCTTGACAAAGGACTAGCAACCTTACAGGAGGTGTTGTTTAGCCTCTGTATGTTAGGCATATGTTAAATGTGTATCAATGCTATAATTGTTTAAGCTCTTTTGCTTACATAAGGAGGTTCTATCTACAAATACCATACTGTGAAAGATTGGCTAATTTGACTTATGTGCCTTCCATCTGCTGTGGAATCCCTTCTCTGCATTTCAGTTCACCAAGAAAACCCTTCCTCTGCAGTAGGTTTCGTCAAAGAACCACTTCTCCCCTTTTCTTTTCATATAAATAGATCATTTTTTTCTCTATGTTGTTAGAAATATTTGTTGTTTCATTAGCATTTTTAGGACGTTGATATTTTATGTTTCAGCATAGTTAGGCATTGTTCACTCATATACCTATACCTATGGTTTCCCATGCTTTCACAGTGTACAACCTGTGGCCACCTTCACAGCAATCTTCATATTTTCCTACTACTTCACATTTATTCACTGTACTTGCAGCTACTTCATCACCAGACACTTCCACACACAACATATATACCCCCTTTACAACTCACATTCAACAACTTCCTTGCATCCCATAGCAACTACACTTACCTGCAGCACCTACAACCACGCCCTCTCACTTGCGTTTACCTACTGTAGTGCCTTCCCTTGCACACCCGCAACATTGCCCACGTCCCTTGCCACTTCCACCACACTCCACTTCTTACCAGCGTACTTCCCTCACTCCACCAACACTATTCACTACTGTATATGTTATTTCCTTCAGCACTCTCTTGATTCTCACTCCCTGTATCACCAAAGTTGGACGAACACCATCTGTATAATGCCATCTCAAATCCAGCACTTCATCTGTGCACCTGTTGCCTCCATGGTAGCACTTCACCAACAACACTCTACACTACTACACTCTTCCCCTGTACACATTTCACTTTATTATACAACCTATTTTCTTCACCTACTTTCTAAACCAGTTTATTGATCCATTCATCATAGCATCTTACAATTTGATTATTCACTGTATTTGTTGTAGCATCATCTTGGCACCTGTCCATCATTTGCATATCATTAGTAGCATGCTATATCCCTGCGCAATTCACTTATGGGCCATCCATTTCAGCAATTAGTATCACACCTACTACACTAACTCCCTGTTACACAGCATTATGCTACACTAATCACCCACATCACTTACTTCCCATCACCTGCACATCCCCTTCACTAACATTAGCAGCTTTCTTCACAGCATTATCTGTTGTAACTTACACAACATCCTCTGCCCTTCACAGCATTTCCTCATCACTACGCACTCACCCGCATCTTCACCACAACACCTTTATACTTGTCCCCTTTGCCACTTCTTCACTTGCTGCCCTTACATTTGGCATCCATATCCTGGTTGCAACCTCCTGCCACCTTCTTCAGCATCCCACTCCACTGCTACAACACAACACAACACTCCTTTATCCTCATCATAGCATATCACCCTGTTAGTTCACTTAACTTTCCTGCATTAATGCTTGCATCCAGTTATTATTTTGCAGATTATAGAATCTTGTATAGCAGGCTCCCCTTTTGCCGGGTATTGCTTGCATTCCATCTTTTTGCTTCTTACTTCATATACTCCTTCATTAGGATATACACTTCCATAATAGCTTAGATAATTCCACATGCATTTCTTCATTTGCATAAGAGTAGCACATGCATTTCTTCACTTAGCCATATGCATATGAGTTTTTGATATGACATTTTCCATTTTCTCTTACGTTTCACAATTTTGCTTCCTGCTAACTCAGTTTTTGTAAGAAATATGTGGAAAATGTTGATTTCCTTTCCTAGATTAGGGATTTTATTATTTTTAATTTCAATTTAAGATTGTAATAATTCGATATTAATGAGAATTTTATCTTTTCAGTTTAGAATAGAATGTATGAGCATGTAGATTTCATAATTGTCTATGATATCTCATTTTATTTTTATCTTTATTTCAAAAATCCATAATGGTGAAACACGAATGGCACGTGCACCTTTCTAATAAAAGGTAAATAATTCTAAGTAAATGTATCACATATATGGCCATAGTCAAAATGTGAACAATACTTAGGATTTTTATCTTTTATGGAATAACATTTGACCTCCACTTAGGTCTCTTTTGAAAATCATCATATTTTTCTAAAATATTCTTTTCTTTCTTTATCAGAATTTAATATGTGAATTAACTTAAGATATATTTGTGGCCATACTCATGGATATATTAAAAGTTAATTTCATTTTAAATCCTATAAAAGCATCAAAAATTTATTTTATTCTCTATTAGAATTCAAATATAAATTATATTATAATATGTTTATGACCATAGTTATGAATGTATTATGACTTGATCTTGTTTCAATTCTATTAAATTATGAAATATGCTTTTAAAATCTAATCTTTAAATTCTTTCAAAACATTCATCATTTAGCATTCTTTTTTAAATTATGAAATTGCATTCTTTTTCAAATTATTTCAAATTATCTTAAAAATCCAAGTGATTTTGAAATAAACTTTCAAAAACTCAAATTTCATTTCCAAATTCAAAATCATTTCCAACTCTTATTTACAAATTCAAATTCATCTTCTATTCTCAAATCCAATTTCAAAGTTTATTTTAAAGTTATTCATTCTTTAAATTCCTATTTCAAATTCAATTTCAAATTCCAATTTCTAAACTCATTTCTAATTTCCAAGTTAAATTTCAAATTCAAAATCAATTCAAAATTCTAATTTGAATTTCCAATTCCATCTCCCAGTTCAATTCTGATTTCAAAATGTCAAATCGAATTTCAAAGTCAATTTCATATTCCAATTTGAATACAATTTCCATTCTAAACTTTAAGTTTCAAACTCCAAATTCGATTTTGAACTCCAGTTTCAAAATTCAACCTCTTCAAATTTCACTCTTTTCCAAATTTCATTTTCGATTTCAAATCTTCCTTCTTCAATTCAAATTTTAATCTATTTCAATCTTTGATCTCAGTTATGATTTCAACTCTAGAATTTTAAAGCTTTCTTTTTTTTTTCAAAATCTCAAATTCATTTCAAATTCCAAGTTTAGATTCAAATTTTAGTTTTTCAAAACAAAGTTCAATTTCTGAACCTCTTCTTCAAGGATATTTTCAAACTTGTTTCAAAGTCACTTGGAAAGATCCAAAATTTCTGAAGCACCTCCTCAAAAGCATACATCTTTGCATTTTCATAAGCATAAGCATGATTCGATGTGCATTTAGGATTTCAGAATAATCACTTAGGCAAAATTTAAGCAAAACAAAAGGCATTGATTCGATCCTTGATTCGATTACCCCTAGTAAAGGCGCCATAAATGGCTGAACCTCGTACCGATGAAAGAATCTCGTCTCTCCATCTTTCCCGCAAATTTTCAAAATGGAGGCGAGTTAATTTTTTAAAATATCTTTTTCAAATAAGGGTCAAGTGCCACCTTGCAAAAGAGTTTTTTTCTTTCTTTCTTTCTCTTCTCTCTTCTTTCTTTTTTTTTCTCCTTCAAAAAAGGAAAAAGGCTAGAAAAGAAAAGACAAGGAAAGAGAGAAAAAGGAAAAGGAAAAATTTTACAACAATCATAGGCAGCACCTTGTGCATGATATTTTCCTGCAGAAAATGTGTTTGTGGGCAGCACCTACTAGGCTGCAAATCCTTGTGCACGCGATGAAAAAAAAATGAGCAACATGATGTTTTGATGGAATGACGTGTCAGAATACATCATAGCATGCTTAATGAATGGAAACATGTCATATGCACTTCGCGCACACCATGAGGCCGTTAATTTATGATTTATGAGCATGCTTTGTACAAGTGTCGTGATAGCATGATTGTGTCATGTAATGCTTGGAATGTTTTGCATGCAATCTTCTTTACAAATCATGCTATGTGTTGTGCATTGACACTTATTGTATCCTAAAAAGAAAAGGGGACTTGGATCACACAATAGGGGTATAAATGAATTGTTATGGCATGTTGGAACTCCATGGCGAGTTATGTTAGGCGTTGGACCCATTTTGTGAGTTGAGCTCACTTGGTTATGAAAGTCATACACCCTTGGAAAAAAAATGTGTAGTTATCGCATTCACTGGTGAAGTGCTCTTCTTGGCCTAGATATGCTAGAGCACGTGAATGGGTGGGCTGACCTCATCATGGTGTTCGTGTTGCTCTGTGGGAAACACAAGGCAAATGTGTCTAAGTACCTCGAAAGGAGGGAATGATTACTAACTAAGCCTAAAAAGATAAACCGCCTGGTAGCTCATTCACAAACGGTTCACCTTGGAGAGGGTGGATGGTACAGCCCTGAGTGATTGATCAATTTTATAACATGTTTTGAGGAGCAATGGCATCTTCTAGCCTTCAGTCACTCAGAGTTAGAGAGGTCGAGGTTACCAATAGTGGTATTCCTCAGCTGCTGCAGTAGTATGGATTGAAATTTGTTGCTTATGCAATGTTTCTCTCGGCCACGGGTCGCTCGCATGAGGTTGTTACTCGGTTTGTAGGTACTTCGGTTATCACACTCAATAGAATAATAAACATCGACAGTATTTTTCACAGATACGATATTTTCCTTCGCATACCTGAATGAGTAATTAAGACTGAACAATTAAACTAATTTGATATCTGTTGTCTTATTGGTTGAATGAATTCTTCTTAGTTCGTTGCTTAATTACTTAACTACACTTGATTACGATTTTAACATGCTAGTTACTTGATGTTGTCACTCACTACTTACTATTACTTTGCCTGCTTATAGTTGTATTTTCTTAATGCTAATTACTGCAAAAGAATGATGTTTATAATTGCATATGCATGCTAGTTGCTCTTATTTTTCATTAGTGGCAAGTTATGATTTTATCTCACCAGCTCGCAAGAGTTTTGACCTCATTTTATAAGGTGCAGGTAATGCTTGACAGGTGGTGCGATGGGGGCCGATGCGTTTTGAGGACCGGACCCATACTTCTAAAAAGCTCTTGTGGTTCTGGATGTTCATTTTGGGAAATGTCCCAAGATTGAGACACTTTTTGTAAAAGAATGTAAATCAAATTTATATGTCTCATTTTATAATTAGAAAGGTCATTTTGTAAATCTGTAAATGTCAAACTTCGTTTGTAACCCGCTCAAAGATTTTTAACTCGTTTCCCCTTTTTTATTCTTTCGCTTTACGTAATCTTACAAAAAAAAAAGTTTGTCTAAAAAACTATGATTTTTTTTTAAGTTGGTATTTTTGGGGCGTTACACTAGACCCAATTCATATTAGAACCAAATTCATCCCTTACATAACAAAGGAAAACAATTTCATTCTAATTTCATAATATAGTTCAAAAATAAAAATACAAGCTTTGCAATAGAAATAAAAATATCTCAATTAAATTAAAACACCCAAAAGTTGTCCTAGGATGGCCCAGATGATTAGAAAATGATGGTTCCCGGCCTCGCTACCATATCGCGCCCTCCAACTGCTTCCTCATTCATCACCTGTGCCCCATGAAATAGGGACACTTGCGAGCCAGTAAGCAAATCCATATTCATATGCATAATGAAAAATATCAAAGCAGCTATCATGAATATTATAACATGCTATCATGGGGTCATGGTCTAAGAGTCATATGAGTAATATAGATATAGATAATACAACATGTGAGCCCTAACATTGAATATCACAACATGAAATATCAAGTAGATAATCATCATGAATTACATAACATCAATAACTAAGTTAGATAGTTAGCAGTGTTAATAAACTTTTGTGATGTGGATCTGATAATGGATCGATCCAAGATCCAAGATCCAAACAGATCTTCACGTGCAGAAGCTAAAGACTAAAATTTTAGACTCTGATAGGTTTCAGTCTAGGGTCATTTTGACCCAGTTTCATTCCTAACTAACAGAAAGTACCAACACATTATTTGTTGGTGATGAGCTCGCATTTCCAACGAATCTATGCTTATAATTTTCTGACCACAGGTGATCGAGAAACAGGATGAACACAAGAAGAGTGAACTAGTTTCCATAAGCTAGAACAATTGTTACTGTCCATTTGGGATAGACCAAAATGAAGTTAATTCGTGAGGATTCAGTTAAAAGTCAAATCACAAAATTTATAGATAATTTAATTGTGAACTCAGAGAAATAAAAATCAAGCAAATCAGAGATCGTATGCCTCAGATACAATCCAATCAATGGGGCAGGCTGGTACAGTCCTGAACAGTCACCTGTGGGATTGTTCTCCTTGTTTCGAGATAATTTTTTTGGACAAGACAATCGATTCAACAAAAGTTATAAACATGAAAGTTATAGTTGTCTGTAATAGACTTCTAAGAGCTATTACACACAAAAATTTGATATCGGTATTAGAAGATATGATGCAAACAACGTGACTAGTTCTGACAAACAGAGTTCCACAAATCAACACCAAAGTCATACACTTTCAAACAACAAATTACTTAAGCCAAAATTTAGTTCAAGTTTACTGTTCAACCTGCATACACAGACACTTTAATGGTGATTTCTACAATGTGAATTGCGCTTCCACCTTACCTAAACTTTGGTTAGTCTATGCCAGGACTGTAAAACAAACTACAAGCGTAATCTATCTTGCAAAAGTTTGCTAATAATGAACCAATACTTAAAAGACAATTTTTGTAGCAAACAAAAGATGCATAAATTAGTTTAAACTGAGACAAGTCTAGTCAAACCAGATTTGTAGAAAAAGAGAAAGAGTTCTAGTCACCTTCAAAGCTTCAAAGCAATACCAAAAAATTGTGTCTAGCAATGATGCAGTTAGTCAATAGGAAAGAGGTGATGGTCAGCAGCTCAAAGAAAATGACACGAAGGCTGGGACAGGTTGTTTACAAAAGCAGCAACCACAACTAGGGGTTTTCCAATGAGTTTCTTCAGTAGCATTGGGAACAAGATTAGCAACTTAAGTTTCACAGCCATGAAAGGGAAATTAGTTTCAGTAGCAATAGGGGTTCACAACGTCTTCAACACAATAGCTCTCCAACAACAATAGTAAGGGGATCCACACGACCAAGGTAGTGATATCACATAGTCACTGGCATCTTTTCAATAGAGTAGCAGCAATCCAGGTTGCAACACCAGCAGTTCGTCCACCACAAGGAAATCCAAGATGAAAAAGGGCTAGAACATTTCTATTGTTTTTTTTGTCATTCACTAATTTTTTCAAAGAGGCAAGAAGAAGCCCTTTGCATGATTTTTTCAGGGCTCTTAAAGCTCAACCCAGCTGAGTTAATATAGAGAGAGTCATTCCAAGACCACCTCACATGTGGCCAATGGAAATTTACTATTTGAAAATAGCCTTTTCGTCTTTTTTTTATAGTCAAAATTGACTTTAAGTCTTACACGAGTTTCTCAAAACTCTTAAACTCATTCACATTTTTTCTTGGAGCCTCAATCTTCACACTTTGTTTGAGCTGGTCAACACTTGATTCAAATGAGGTCCATATTGGTCCAGCCTCAAGGGTGCCAATATGGATCCATATTTGAAGGATTGGATCTTTTGCAAGTTCCAATTCTTGTAAATGGATCTCAAGCTATTTAAGGGATTTTTTATAAAATAAAAATTACAAAAATATAAAAATCTATCCAGATATCTCCATACACCCTCTAGTACCCAAAAATAATCCTAACGAACACCAAAACTATTTAGATCCATAGAATTTGGCACCTAAAAAAAAAAACTACACGAATGATTCCAACGTTTACAAAATGAAATCACAACAAAAAGTATTTTCTCAGAAGATAGAAACAAAATTTCTTAAAAAATAAGATATGCAATGATGATGCATGAAATGTACATCATTTTCATACAATATTCATACATTTTCACATGTTTTAATGGTTTAGAACCCATGTGTTGATGTATTTAGATACAAAGAGGCCACAATTCAAATTTCACTCGAATTGGAGTTAAAACAAGGAAAATATTGCATTTTTAGGGTTTTGGATCGAATTTTGAGGTAGATGTTATCATCACAAAAATTTTCCCCCTCCCTCTGCGAGAGAGAGAAAATGATTCTGTGAGTCAAACTCGACCAAAATTTTGAAAATGGTTTTGAAAATTACGCGCCTCCGTTTTTTAAAATTTGTAAAAAAAATCCGTGGAATGGGATCCGCTGTCAGTACGAGGTTCAACCGTTCCTGACGCCTTTACTAGGGGTAATCGAACCAAGGATCAATTGTGTGCTTTAACTTGACTCAAATATCTAAATCATGTTCTATTTTTCTAGAATGCACAAAGAATCAAGCATGTGCTATGGACTTTTGAAAAGATGCAAGTTTGAGAAATATGATGTTTGCCTCGGAAAGTTGAAATATACGTACTTGGAAAATGATTGAAAAAGTGCTTGAAAATGGAATTCCTGGGAAAATCTTTGAATTTCATTGGAAATTAGAAATTTGCATTGGAAAATGGATTCTTAGGAAAACTTGGACTTTGAGAAAATCGATTTTGAGTTTTTGGATTGCTTTTCTGAGAAAATTGATTTCTAAAATGGATTTGAGAATTCTGAGAAAAATCAATTTCATAAATAATTCAAGAACTTTGGAAAAATCGATTTTGGGATTTGAAAATGAAATTAAGAATGTAGAAATCTTGGGAAATCATGATTTGAACTTGGAAAATACTTGGAATCTCATTTGAAAACTCAGAGTTCTAAGAAAATCAAATCCTGAGAAAGACTTAGAAAGTTATGAGAAAATCGATTTCTCTGAAATGGAATTGGGAAATGAGTTTGAAAATGATGCAAATTGAATGAATATGAATTTGAAAGATAATTCTTTAAGGAATTGAGAAAATCCTTTTGAAATTTTGAGAAATGCAGTGCATTTTTTAAGTTAGCCTAAGAGTGTAGGTTGAATGTGGCTAATACGAAGATCACAAATATGAGTTTCATTCGTATTCTGACTATGATCATAAATACGAATTCCACCAAGTTTATGAACTCTCTAAAAGCTCGTTTGCGTGCCATTCGTGTCAACCATAGTGATTTTGGAAAATGTGCATATGTATCATACATCAAATATTGAAAATTGCAAAAATTAAGCTATATGCAATGCAATTCTATTCTAAGCTGAAAAGTATCTCTTATTCCAAATTATTACATCTGATATTATATTGAATTGAAATAAAAGAAAATAAAAGTCTTCTTTTTGGATAATCCTGTAAAACTAGAAAACAATGTTAGCACAGAAATATAGGTTTTTCTAAATTTATCCAAAAATATTAGAAATTATCAGATATTATTCAGACATAAACCCAAATTCATACCCCCTTTGATATAAACATGAGAAATAAGTAATAAATTTCGAAAATAAACTTGGAAATTCGAAATTGGTGTCAAAATGACCAAAAATGCCCCTGATGACCTTGAAATCAGGGTTTTCTAAGCGATTTTTTTAAAATTTGGAAGTTTGAAAATCAAATGAAATAAAATCAAACAAAATATGATGAAATATGATAATATGCATGAAAATTTGGAAAATTGAAGTTTGTAATTTCGAAATTGAGGTTAAAATGACCAAAATGCCCCTGATAACAAGACCATGGCCTTGAAACCAGAGTTTTATGAAATAAATTTTGCAAAATGGGAAATATAAAATGCAAACGACATGGAAATTAACCCTAATATGATTCTATATGCTTATTCACATGATAAAAACCCAAAAATGGCAAAAAATATCACAAATTATCGAATTTAACTTGATTTTCACATGATTTTCGCTTTTGTATTTAAAACTAAACTAACATACAAAGGAAATGAGATTGGAATTGAGCCAAATATGGCATGGACACCTAGACTAACCCTAAAAATAGAATGAAACTCGAAAATATATTTTTTTGATATTTTTTTTATATAAAAAATTAACTAGAAATCCTAAAAATCAAGATTTTGCCTAAAATGCAAACTCTAAACTGAATTTCGGGTACTAAACTTCCATAACAATTTTCCAAATTTTATGTGGTGACAGAGGACAGTTAGGCAAAGATTTGTTCCTTTTATAGATTCTGGTTTTGACCTATGGTCGGAGCTTGACAGCTCCGACAAGTCGGATCATAATCCGGCGACTCTAGGATTTAGGGTAGATTGACAGGTTTCAGGAAAAATTATGGAAAAAATAGCAGCCAGTGGAGAAAATGGCTGAACTGGTAAAATGTCCCTGACAAATAGAGAAAAATTTCCTCTTTTTACAGTATTAAGATTTGGGTTATGATTTGGGAGAGAGCAGAGGATTATCAGAGACCTAGATCTCTGAAATTCTCAGACATTGAAATTTGACAGACAGGGAATTTAATTCTGGGAAAAATACCTAGGTTGCTTGTCAAATTCCCAAATTTTGGGAAATGACGGAGGGAATAGTTAGGAACAACTTCTCTGTTGGAAGTTTTGACATCCAGCCTATGGATTGAACGGACACGGTGGATTAGGGTCGGTCTAGACCCTGACAAGAAAAAAATGAGATTTTCACAGGTTTCATGAAAAATTGATTTTTAGCATAACCAAAATCTTATTGGAAAAATCTAAAAAAATACTGAGAAATAATAGGTTCCAACAGGGACCCACTGTATTTTTTTGAGGAGAATTTGGATCATCCATCTAGTAGATCTCGGAGGTTCTTGTCTGTTAAAACAAAACCTGGAATTTCCGGAAGTGTAAAATCCGGTTTTGGGGTTGATTTATTTGTTGGGGTTTAGGAACCCAAATTAATTTGAATTTTTAGCAGATAAACAATGGAAAATAAGCCTAATTACCCTAAAAATTTTGAGATTTATGAGTAAAATTTCGCACATGCAATAACAATCGGACTGGACATGTAATATCAAAATCCACAAGCTACTAAACGAATATGAATGAATCTATTGAAGTACATGTAAAGCCTTGAAATAAATTAAATCAGTCTCCTAAAATATGAAAATAATACTTAAAACAAATGGAAACAGGGATGTATGAAGTTGATTTGCTATTGGCTATTTGTATGAGAGGGATCTGATCCATTCATTCGGATGAATCACCTCACATTGTCTAGCCTTGACGTGAAAAACCCTGATTTTCACACCACTTGGTCATATAAACAATGGCTTTTCGGCCATATGAATCCGATTTTAAGTTGCATTCACAAAATAAGAAAAGGGGTTTTACCTTGTATCGGCTGATGGGCTGGAGCGATGGAGAAGTTCACACTGGTGGCTGGAGATGGATGCTAGAGGGTTGTTGTGGTGGTTGTAACAAGGTTGCCACTAATGTATGGCTGAAGCTATAGTTGTGTGAATGTTGTTGCTTCCTTGTTGCTGGTACCGTGGGGGAGCTGCTACAAGCTGGCTGGAACAAGGCTGCAAGTGGGTGCTTCAACTCACTATGGTGGAGGTGGCCATAGGGGAGCTCAAGCAATGACAACCATGGCTGCTGAGGAGAGGACTTGAGGGTGTAGCAAAGAGAGAGAGGGAGAGAGAGAGAGAGAGAGAGAGAGAGAGCATCCACCGTATAGGCTTCTTTCTCTTTTTTTTTAACAAAAAAGACTTAGGGTTTTATCCATTAAGGCTAAGGTTGAGAGGGGTTAATGAGAGCGAGATAGGTATTTGGGCCAGACGTGTAGTGTTCTCTCTTTTTTAACAAAAAGACTTAGGGTTTAATGAAATAGGGCTAAGGTTGAGAAGGGCTAATGAGAGGGAGACTAAAAGGGGATCCTCACGTATGGTGTGTGTTGGGATTTAGAAAGGAGAGAAGGTCTTAAGGGGGCTGGAACAAAGAAAAGGGAAAGAAAGAAAGGAGGGAAAAGAAGAAGGAAATAAAAGGAAAAGAAGAAGGAAAGAAAGAAGAAAGAAAGAAAAGGAAAGAAGAAGGAGAAGAGAAAGGAGGAAGAGAAGAAGAAAAGGAGGAAGGGCTGGAAGTGGTGATACGTGAATCACAAAGAGGGAAAGAAAAGGAAGAAAGAAGAAGAAGAAGAAAGAAAGAAAAAGAAAGAAAGGAAGAAGAAGAAGAAGAAAGAAAGAAAAGAAGAAGAAAAGAAGGAAAAGAAGAAAGAAGAAAGGAAAGAAAAGAAAGAGGGAGAAGGAAAGAAGAGGAAGAAGGAAAAAGAAATAAGGAAAAAGAGGGGCTGGTCGACCTCTCTTGTGGGTCCCACCTCCTCTCATAAAATAAAAAAAAAAAAATTTAATAAAAAAATAAATAAAAGAAAACAAAGAAAGAAAAGATTTTTTTATTATTTTAAAATGAAAATGTAGATGTAAATGAAAGAACGATCTCAGAGTGGGCTCACTTTCCAAATTTGAAATTCATTTTAAGGATCATAGGGGTAGAATAGTCTTTTTTTAGAAAATTTTTGGTCGAAACAAGTTATTTTTGGCAGTTTTTAAGACGAGCTTAGAATTTGAAGTTTCATACCCCATTGTGAAGCAATTTCAGTGTAGAATTTAAAAATTTTGAGTTTGAAAGAAATGCAGTTTGTTTTTCTCGAGAAAATGTTTCCAAATTTAGAATCCCGGGAGTAAAAATGTCAATTTTGGAAACTCAGGGTTTGAAATTGATTTCTGAAAACTTTTAAAACTCAATTTGAATTGAAAATTATAAAACTGGACTTCTGGACTTCAAAAATGAAATGAAATGAAATGTGATGAAATGTTATGAAATGCTAAGGAATGGTATAAAATGATGAGAAATGACATGAAATGCTATGCAAAATGCTAACTTTGAATAAAGAAATTCGGATATTAAACTTTGATTGACACTTGTACAAGTTCAAAAAGTGTTAAAATTGATAAAATTTGTAAAATGGTTCAAGAAATGCTTTCCGGGCTCTACCGGGCCAGAGCGACACTGAAAATTGGATTTGAACTGATTTGAACTGAAGTGAACAGGATTGAGCTGGGTTTTAGAGTTTCAGAACTCGACTGGACTGACAAGACACTAACTCAACTGAACTCCCGGACTGAATTGTCAAGAAAAGCTGTCATTTTTAGAGAAATGGTCATTGGAGTAAAGTGAATTACGAACACGGGTTGGGTTTGAGCTGAAACAAAGATCAGTAGTACTGAGATGAACTAAAATTGAAGCTCGAACACTAGCTCAACTGACTAAACTCAGCTCAATTTCAGCTGAAAGAGTTGAAACGGGCTAGAATGGGCTCCTAGACACTTGGAAATGGTTTTGAACTAAAACTGGAGCACTTGAACTTCTGATGAGCTCAAGCTAGACTCATGAGAATAGGATTGACTGAGAATGACTGACTCGGAGACAATTCACTTGGATTTGAGTGAGAAATGAGCTCATTTATAAAAAAATGATCCCATTTTGGCAGGAATGGTCAGAAATGGAAATGATTTGTTCATTGTGAGCTCAGATGAGCTTGAAATGATTGATTCTAACTGTTCTGAACTGACCAATGAACATGGTTGACTTCGACTGACTGGGGTTTGAGATGTCTTAGGGGTAAAATGGTAATTTTCTAACACAGATTCAGGGTTTGACTCCTACACTGACCTATCAAGGTTGGCACTGCATGAGGGGGATATTTGAAAATGAATAAGGAAAAATTGGGGTGTTTACAGTAGACTGGATCCAGTTGCGACCCAAGATCTTCAATTTGGATCTTGGACTGGATCCAAACCCTAAATATCCAAAAACCTACATGACACAAAGTGTTTTCTATAAATATTTTCCAAAATCCCCTTCTTTCTAACTCATTTAGGTACTTAGTTGCAAATAACATAGATTTTTAGAATTTAGTTAGAAATAACTTTTTACTTAGGTGGTTATTAGAATTAGGCCAGAATATAGCATATAAATAGTTTGAAAAAAAGGATCCACACATTTTTTGGTTTTGGAAAATCGCCCCTCGCCCCTCCCCCCTCTCTTCTCTTCCTTCTTCCCTCTCTCTTTCACACGCCATTGGTGTGTTTTCTTCTCTTTTCCCTTTCTTATTATATGTTTATTTCTTGGTTGGTTGTCATTTTCTCTTGCAGGTGCTGCAGATCAAAGGTGAACTTCTCCTTGGTGGTGTGCCATCTGCATCAACGAGAAGTGGTTGTTCCTTCCTCCATACGGCTCTCACCTTTCTTCTTCGAATCCTCTATAAATCGGTTCTCCAATGAGTGCAGCAATGAAGAGGACATAGCAAACCGTCAAGGAACGTGCTAAGCGCATTTTTCAACTCCAACTAATTGCTCTTCCTCCCCCCTCCCTCGTCGGACAGCCCTCTGAGGTGAGTCTTCTTCTTTTCCTTTCTTTTAGCATAGATCGAGTCCACCCCCTAGTCGAGTCATATCCTATTTCAGTTTCTTTATTCTCTGATTTTTTTTACAGCAAACCATTGTCCGCAATTCATTTTCAGTAGCCCTAAGATCGAGTTTAGTCCTAAGTAAAGTGTCAATCTATTTAGATTTCATTTTTATCTAAATTGTAAAATCGGCTAGACATAGTCTAGCCATTTTGGTTAAGGTTTGAATTCAGATTTTTTTTAGTTAGTGACAGTAGGTTAAAAGTATGTTTTGAAACCCCTCAAGATTTAGTTTTAATTTAGTTTAGTGTGTTAAATTGTTTTGTGTTTTGTGTTTTGTGTTTAGGCTAAGTTGTAAAAATCGGGTAAGGATAGCTTAGCCAATTTTAGTGTTGTATCAATTTTTAAAGTCTGAGTTTTTTTAGCAGAAGACAGTAGGTTAGTTGAGTATTTTTCAATCTGGGTTCATGGTTAGTCATGGGTTAGTTCAGATTAAATTAGATTTTTTATTGCCTTTGTTTTGTTAGTTAAAGATTTTTTTTGGTGTTTTTGTAAAATCGGGTTTGTGTGTGTTGTGGCTGTCATCTTCCTTGCAGCGAAAGGCAGCCATTGCTGTAATATAGAGCTTAGGTTAGTTTAGGAAAGTCGTGGTTAGTAGTCTAGGTTCAATGCATTTCGAGTTAGGTAAGTTGCATGTCATAGTAGCTAATTTGATTTTTCAATTTTAATTTTTAGCAAGGGTTTATGATTTTTCATGTATCTCCATTTTAACCCTGCATAAATGTTAGATATTAGCTAGGTTAGACATTATATAAAATAGGTAATTAGTTTATATTAGTGTAAGTATAATAATCCAAATTTTTGGAAGGAGGGTATTGTGGCAATTGCATAGCAAGAGGCGAGTTTGGCAATGTGGGGGTATTGCTGAAATTTGTGGGATCCTAAATTGGCAAGTCTTGGGTCTTCTCTGAGGATACCAAGTTAGGAAGATTTTTTTGAGAAGTTAATTGAGTAAGGTGATTCAATTTGTGAATCACCTTCTCAATTATTGTTCACATTTGCCTTAAGAGGGAAAATCAAAATTTTAAGTCAAGGCATTCTCTACATTTCTAATTAAGGGGATTTAATTTTTGAATCACCTTCTTAATCCTTGTGCACACTTGCTTTGAGGAGGAAGATCAATTTTTTTGGCAAGTCTAAAACCGTGTGGACCCCTATGGGATGGCGATTTTGAGTTGAAAAAGTCAAAGAATTATTTTTGGTAATATGTCATGAACCCCCTCTAATTACAAAGTAGCCATATGTATCATTGCCCTCCCATTTATTAATTTAACTTAGTGCATGTAGTTGCATATTCCCATTTCATTAATTTAGGTAAGTAGACTTAGACATTTTTCTTTATTTTAGCATTTCCATTTTTATTGCATTATAGTTTTAGGAAGTATTGGCATTGAATTGGGCTATTATTGCTTTCTTTGTATTGCTTGGACTACCTTTAGTAACTAGGTCTAGTTATTAGGAGATAGCCAAAATCGTGTAGAGAGTCACGTTAGGTAAGTTAGTTATTTCTTTAAGTTTTAATTGCTTCTTAATTATTAGTTTGAGTTAGTGTTTGTTTTTGGTAAGGTGTAATTAGTCCTAGTAGGGTCCACCTAGTGGGTTTGAGCCTCTAAGTCAAAGTCAACTTCAAATTCATCCCCTCTATACCCTAATTAAGTCAATTAACCCTAGTTAGGTTTAAGTTAGTTTTTAACTTTAATTTAAAGTTAGTTTTAAATTCAATTTTCTTTTTTGAGTTAAGTAGTTAGTTTATCTTAAGTTAATTGTATTAGGTTAGTTAATTTCATTAGTTTGAATATTCTAACTCTTAGTTGTACTTTAATTTAATGTAGTTTAGTAATTGCATGTATTTTAGAAGTTTATTTTAGAAGTAACTTGTATTTCTTTCAAATAACTTAGGTTTGCATGTTAGATTGCATTTCTTAGTATACTTAGTGTTATTTAATGTCATTAGATCTGTAAATGTCTATTTTTGCAAGTGTTTTAAATTAATAGTGCATGCATTGAAGTATTACATGTGAATAGTGCACTAAATTTCAAAATCAGATTTTGCCACATTTTGCACTCATCATTTTATGTGCATTTTTTTTGAGTTTTTCTAAAAAATTATTTTATTCTCTGCATTGGTGTGTTAACCGTCAGCAGACCAAAAATCAGCTCAATTGAAGTTGATTTGGTCTAATTTTTAAGTGTTTTTTAAAAATAGTTTTTTCGAGTATTTAAATTTTGGGACAGGTGATTTCCAAAATTTTATTGAATTTAAAACGCTTATATCCAGAGCTTCCGAATGAATTTTTCAACTCTGTAAAATCTAACAGATTCTTGAATCTATCAGAAATAGAACATAAGAAATTTCATCTATTTTGAATCCTGTTTGTCCCTCCAAACAGTCTATTTTCAAAAACCTATCAGAATTTAATTTTGCACTATTGAGGGCAAAACAATGTTTTTGCTAATTAGTTAGTTTTCGATAGTTTTTCTTATTTTTCTGCATATTAGTTAGTGTATTTACAGTAGTTAGATTTGTTATATTTAAATTAATTAGTTAGTTCAATTAGATATTGCATTTGATTTTATTTTTAGCTTAATTGCAATTTAGATTTATTAATTAATTTTAGAATTAGTGTTACTATAATTTCTAGAATTAATTATCATAATTGTTTATCGACTTTTTTTTTCTGTTTTTTTAGGTTGATAAGTTCACTACAGATCAAAAGGTGTATTCATATTGAGAGCGCGAATGCAGCTATGGTAAAAAGATAAAAATGCCCCCAGCGATCTGGAGAAGACTTTCACAACCTATTTTAGGAGTTAATTTTTATTTTTAGTTTGTAACTTAATTAGAGTTATAGTATTTGACTTAGTTATAAACATTTATGATATTAATAAATTGAAATTTTTAGATTTAATTTGAATATTCCTCTGTTCCCCGAGGGTTCGACTCGTACTTGCCACATTCATGAAAAGTCATTTTTTATACTTTTGGTTGACAATTTTCCAAATCTTTTAGTAAAAAATATCTTTTAAAAATACTATTGCAAAAAGTTCAATCAAATTTTGGCGTCGTTGTCGGGGAACGGCGATTATATTCTGTTATTTCTAATATTTCAGTTTATTAATATTTGTTTAGATAGTGTTTTTATTTGTTCTAGTTAGTAGGATTAGTTAGTAAATATAGGTTTTAACATAGTAAATATAGGATTCACGTATTGTTTTCCTAGGATTCACTGAATTACATGCCTCAAGGAGCGAATAGAGAGGTGAGTTTTAGAAAACATAGTTTATGATTTTTTATATCTTCTAAATTTTCTAATTTAGATTTAGATTTATTCTTGTTATTTTAATTTCATAGAATTATTCTGACATGGTTTAGATTAGTTTTACTGTTTCTAATTTTTGTTTTTGTGATTTCATTTTGTATTTAGTTTAGTTTAGATTAGATTTAGGTTTGTTTTCATACATCTGGTCTTAGTACCAGTGTATGCAGGGGTGAAAAGCTCTAGGAATTCCCTTGCATCCTTTTATCGATGACCCAGAGAGAATTTTATATTCTCCTCGAAGTCCTAGAGAATTGGGTGACATGGATCCTCCAGCTCCTACCCATCCCTTGATGGAGTACTTCGTTCCTACGGAGTACATCTAGGCATCCTGCATTCAGAGACCCGATGTAGGAGCGCCTCAGTTCGAAATTAAGGCCAGTGTCATTCAGATGCTACCATCCTTTTATGGCCTTAGTCACGAGGATCCCTATAGGCACCTTGACGAGTTCCTCGAAATTTGTTCTACAGTGAAGATACAAAATTTTGGGGATGATGCTTTGAGATGGACCCTTTTTCTATTCTCATTGAAGGATAAGGCCAAGTATTGACTGAAGTCCTTAGATACTATAGAAATAGGGTCCTGGGATCAGATGCAGCAGGAGTTCCTGAAGAAATACTTTCCCATTGGTAGGAGGAACCAGTTTAGGCGAGCCATCACGAGCTTCTCAGAGCTAGATGGTGAGCAATTTTATGAGACCTGGGAGTGGATGAAGGATCTCCTTAGGAAATGTCTTCATCATCAGGTGTTGCGATGGCAACTGGTGCAGAGCTTTTACAATAGATTGTCTGACAGAAATCGTCAGATGATTGATTCTTCATGTAGAGGAACATTCATGTTAAAGAGCGAGGAAGAGGCATGAAGATTGTTTGATACGTTAGCAGAAAATTCATTACATCATGCCTCTAGTTCTCATACCGAGAGACCCACACTCAGCATTCCCAAGAAAAGTGGTGTTCTATAGATTGGTTCGACTGTTGCGCTGTAAAGCAAAGTGGATATGCTTTCGCAGAAGCTGGATCAACTTCTCGCGGGCCCATCCCCCATTCATCAGGTGTGTTTTCTTTATGTCAGTCTGACATATTTTGTCACTGAGTGCCCTTCGACAGCTCAATACCCTGAATTTGTTCATGAACAAGTTCAAGCTACTCAGGGGTTCGCCAATCCCTCGAATGACCCATTTTCTTCTACTTATAATCTGGGTTGGTGAAACCATCTGAATTTTTCATGGAAAAACCAGCAAGCTCCAGTCCCTACCACTCTGTCTCACCAAGTTAGCCCTAGTACTTTCACTCAGTCATACTGATCATGCATAATATTTATATTTTATTCATCTTTATTTATGCATGATCCATGATAAAATAACATTAAAAACCTGTCTTTATCATTGTTTTTGATAATTTGCTTTGAAACTCAATTTTTTGGGGAAATCAATTTTTTTTATTTGGCCCTACATTTTTTGGTATTTTTATTAGATAGAACCTTTGTAACTCATAATTTAGATCAGATTAAAACTTAATTAATTGTTTCTAATTAGTTTTAGGAAAAACCTTTTTTGAAAAACTCATTTTTCAAGAAGAGACCTTTTTGGAATTATTGGAAAATTATTGTATCTCTTTTAAAAATTTGGTTTTTAACCTAATTAGGCTTATAAATAGGATTAAGAGGGCTGAAAACACATTTTTCCAGCAACCTCAAGATCCCCTCCATCTTGCCTTCTTCTTCTCTCTCCCTTGATTTCTCTCTCTAAAAGCCAATTTCTCTCTCCCTTCCTCTCCTCTTCTTCTTCTCCCTTCTTTTCATAAAGCTTCGGATCCTCTCTTCATCGGCAACCTCTTATTCTTCATCGAGATCGTGTGCACGCAGCTGGAATCACCACCTCTTCTTCTCAACCTCTCCATCGAAAGCAAATCATAGTTTGTTTGTTTCTCTATCTTTTTCATCGTAGATATAGGTTTTCCATTGCATTAAGCATCGCATCATATTTAAATTTTTGTGTTTTCATCACATATAGCATAACGTAAGTTATATTTGTTTAATTTTCATAGCATAAAGTAGTTTGTATGCACCCGTAAAATTTAGTTTCATTCAGTTTCTTTTTTTTGTTGTATTTGATTTTCCTTGATTATGCAAGTAGTATAGAATAAAAAGTAGAATCGTGTTTTGTTCATCGTGTAAGCCACACAGCCAAAGATCGGACCAAGATCCATTGATCTGATCTGCGTGAATAGATTCATTTTAGTTTGCAAGATCAAAAACTCCATTGTGATTCAACATGTTTTTGCTTACTAGACAAATCTGATCGGAAGTCATCCTCAAAATTAGGTTTGTTATTTTGTTGGGTGATGCACAATGGCTGGCACTGAATAGGAAACGTTGATCTAGAAAAATCCAAAGATTTCCAGTTTATAGCAGGTCGGTTCAATTGAATCTGATCACAAGCATATTAGACGTTGATCTGGTCTATCAAAACTGGTTGCTTGCATGCTGGTCGTTGCAATTAGATCAATGCCTTATCCCCTGATGAACCACCTACTACATCAAACCAGCGTGATCAACGCAGGTTGTAGCATCAATATCTACATAAAGATCAATAATATATTTATTTATTTAATTTTCTTGATTGAAACTCGGTTCAATGGGATTGTTGCATTGCATAGTTAAGTGTGGTTTAGAATAATTCTATTAAGTCGTTAAAAGTAATCGTTCTTATTTTTATTAGACGTTTTATTTTACTAGATTAGTTTAATTAGATGTCTTAGTTTTATTAGGTACGGCCATAGCTAGCTTTCTTTGAAGTAGCATAGTGTTGCATTAATTGATTGCCTTTGATGTTAATTATTTCACATCTTGCTTATTTCAATAGTTAGTTTACCTTATTAATAGCACATACGTTGTTTTGTTTTATTAGTTTGTCTTTTGTTTTTATGTTATGTTCATGGTTTGTGTACTTAACGTCACTGTAGTAGTCTTTCTTTAGCATATATGTAGTAGTTAATCAGCCCATTATACTTTATTTTTTTAGGTTAGTAGTATAGAAATTTCTTCATTAGTTAGTTTTTTTTACTAGTTTATTTCGCAACATTGATTTATAAGCATTCTTAATTTTCTTGCTTATTCTTTTCAGCAATTAGGTTGATAGCATTTACTGTTTTTTTTAGGTTAGATTAGCTTAATTAGATCTTAGTGTAGTTAGTGTAACAATAGACTTAGCCGAGTTAGCTTAACTCTCGTGTTCTTCTACATATTATCGTTTTCTTTCTTATTCTTGATTTGCTTATTTGTTTAATTTGTTTCTTTATTAGTTTAATTGTTAGTTCATGAATTGTTAGTCATCGATGTATTTTCTTTCTTGCTAGTAGTTTGTTATCCAATGCATAATTAGTTTTTTTGTTCATAGTTTGTTAGTTAGTTATACTAATTCATCTTTTAGTGGTTTGTTATTAGTTAGTTTAAATCTTAGTTTGTTGAATTTCAAGTGTAGATCCTGTTTAGTTTTCATCGTTCTGTTGTGCTCTTTATTTTTGTGTTTTGCAGTGAAGCAATCGGACGTGCGGTGAAGCCCTTTTTGTGCCCTCAAAGTACCCTCTAAGGTCCCCTCAGGCCCTCAGGAGTGCCCCTCAGGGAGCCCTCTGGAATAAGGATTAGTAAAGGAGAAGTATAAAGATTATAACCATTCAAAGAGGGAAGCACAAGAATCAGGATGGGACAAAAAGACTCGAAGCACTAAAGACCTTTCTTTATTTTTAGATTAAGATTTTATTTCTTTTATTTAATTAATTGGGTCTGTAATAAGCCATTTAATTATTTGTTTAAGCCCTCTACATAGGGCATCATTATCGTATTTATTTATTTAATTAATTCTTTTTGTTTTGGCAATAAAGCATAGTTAGATTGTGTGTTAAATACGAAGTATTTCCCGTTCCTTGAGATCGACCCGGACTCCACTACTCGTGTGAGCCAGTTTTTATATTTTTGGTGTCTGGCTTTCACTTGGATTTTATCAAAAATATTATTTTAAAAAGTGTTTTCATAAAACTCACACCAAATTTTTGGCGTCGTTGCCGGGGAATGGCAAAATATGAGTATTCACTTTATTTCCTTGTGTTTGTTCTCATATTTTAGGTTAGTTTACTTTCAGTTCATTAATTAGGATTGCTTAGTAGGATTAGAACCACGTGTTTACACAACGTAGAAACCAGTTTACTTTTCCTGCATAGCTCACCTATTAGGATACCCTTAGAGGTGACTGCGCACGATTGATACAGTGCTCTTAGTTTGCTTTTTGCAAATTCCCTGCTAAGTGCAAGTGTGTGATGTGTTGTTTATTTCTAGCTTTTCATTATTGAGTTTTGTTTTACTCGCTTTGTGGTTTGCGTGGTTTGGACGCTTAGCGTGTTAGTTATGCAGAAAACCCAAGTTTAGGATGTTTGTCACACCGGTCTACTCCGTTAGTGCATGCAAGAGTGACGATCGCTCGACCCCGAGCTTGTTAAGCCTATTGAGGATCCTGAGTCTCTCGTTAGGAGAGCCCATCATCCCTTCACCATGGTCGACGATCAGTCTTTGATTCGTCCTCTTAGGGAGTATTTCAGGCCAAATCAGTACACTCCTGCCTCCTGCATCATGAGACCTGATGTAGGAGCAAAGCAGTTTGAGATCATAGCCAGTGTAATCCAAATGTTACCATCTTTCTATAGCCTTAATAATGAAGACCCCTACCATCATCTCGATGAGTTTATTGAGATCTGCTCCACAGTGCGGATCAATAATTTTGGGGATTACACATTGAGGTTGACGTTGTTTTCGTTCTCCATCAAGGATAAAGCCAAGCACTGGCTAAAGGCTCTTGATACGATTCAGATTACCACTTGGGAAGGAATGCAGCGCGAGTTCCTCAAAAAGTACATTCCAATTGGTAAGATGAATCAGTTTCGTAAAGCTATAAAAGTTTTTCTCAGATTGAGGAAGAACAATTCCACGAGACTTGAGAGAAGATGAAAGATCTTCTCCGCAAGTGCCCCCACCACCAGGTGCCCCGTTGGCAACTGATGTAGTATTTTTATGATGGCCTAATAGAGAAGGATAGGCAAATGGTTGATTCATCGTGTGGGGGCACATTTATGCTCAAGAGTGAGGATGAGGCATGAACTTTATTTGAGACTTTGAGTAAAAATGTCATGCATCATGCCTTGTCTTCACGGCTTGATAGGACTACATCTGTACTTAGTGGTTCTAGAAAAGTTGGGATTTCAGAAGTAGGGTCCGAGCATGAATTGCAAACCAAAGTTGACCTGTTGACTAGAAAGTTAGATCAATTCCTAGCCAATTCATCTTCGAGAAGTCCAGTAGGAAAAGTGTGTGAACTATGCGCTAGCCCTGCACACTTTGTTTCTGAGTGTCCAGCAGCACCGCTATATCCTGAATTCATTCAGGAGCAGATGAAGGTTGCCCAAGGTTTCGCTAGACCCGTGCACGATCCTTTTGCACCTACATATAACCCGGGATGGCGAAATCACCCTAATTTTGACTCACCCCATCAGCCCTCCCAAACACAACATAGACAAAGTAACTTTTCACAAGGTTACTCGTATCCCATATTTCTACAGGTTCACCCCCAGTTTAGTCTGTCTTCTCCTCAAGAGCCCACATCGAGCACATCATTTCAGAAGAAGATGTTAGAGGCCTTTTCTAACATTAAGGCCACTCTTTGTTCCCATACGCAGTCGATAGCCAAGCTAGAGACTCAAATGGGACAGTTGGTTGAGGCCTTGAACAGGCGCAGCGAGGGGAGCCTACCTAGTCAGCCTGTTGTCAACCCAAAGGGAAAGAATCCCATGTCATTTGGCCTGCACCCCACAGATTCACATCATGCGCATGTCAACTCTATTATATGCCTTCGAAGTGGGAAGGCATGTCACCCCATTCAGGAATCGACTGATGAGGCTATTGTCATACCCACTGACCAGTCGATCTCCTACACCAGGCCCCAGGAGAAGGGGCAAGGCACACAACTCGTATCTTCATCATATATTTCTTGAGCCCCTATTTCTCAGGCCTTAGGGCAACCGATTGCTTATAGCAAGCAAGATGCGTGCATGCACAAGATGCTTGACCTAGTCAAGCAGGATCACATCCATCCCTTGCTTGATGTTGCATACAATGATAGTTGATCGGTTCTTGACTCTCTTTTTTACCATAGTTTTCATGAGGAGACTAACATCCTACCATCCAGTGTCGAGAGTCATGATATCACTTTTAGGGGCAAAATGGGCAAAAACATAGTGTGCAGTGTCACAGATGACACTTTTTTTCTCAAAGAGCCCGATTAAGCATGACTTTATGTTCATTGATCTCATGGATGATGAAGGGTTTTTCAGAGATCCGTCTGGTTGGGGATATGAAACTTAGCGCCTTATGGGAGACAACCCAAATGTTGTATATTATTAGTTTTGCCTTTAAGATTTGTAGATTTTCTTAGGTTATGTTTTTATTTTCGTTCATCAGTTTCATGTCATGTCATGTGCGCATTACATTCAGTGCAATCATAGGACGTACATTGATATTTCATGTCAGGTAGTTTCTACTCTTTTCGCTCATTTATTGTGTCTCATGTGCATTCACCTAGTTTCATATAAGCATGAGGGAGTGCCACTTTGACAATGTCATTCAAGCATGGGGAGGGTGTAGTTTGCGCACCCTGATATTTTTGTCTACGTACTTACACATGTTTACATATCTTTCATGAAAAGTAGGTCTTTAAAGAAAGAGTTTGAACTTATATGAATGTTATTCAAAATCTAATGTTTTTAGAGGATTTTTAAGCCCCACGAAAAAAATTTCTGACTTGGATGTAGAAATTGCGGTTGTTTATATGGATTTCAAAGAAATGCTAATAGATGCATGTTAGAGTTTATTTTGAATCACAAATATGAATATGCACAGTGTTATTTTTGAAAAACTAAGCAAATGAACAAAAGCGCAAAAGTGAAAAAGAGCATGCATTAGGTTGTTTGAATAATTTTATAATCTTTAGTAGTTGGGCTCAGACGCAAGTTGAAGCGTTTGAGTTTTATTTCGAAAAGGAGAGTGGAAGTCTTCGTGATCCCTAGTAGCTGGGAGCAGACACAAGTTGAAGTGTTTGAGTCTTATGTCGAAAAGGTGAATGAAGGAAGTCACTTTTGTGTCCTAATCAATATCTTTAGCCCATATTGTTCGAGCAAGAAAGCTCGTTACACGAACCTTATAGAAAGCCTAAAAGATATTGGCATTGCACAGGGAATAAAAGCAGACCATATGCAAGCCATAAAAATAAAAATAGTGTGCAAAAAGAAAAAGTGTGAAAAGTTAAAAATTAAAGAAAAAGAAAAAGTTCACTGCTTAGAAGTATGATTGAGAAAACTTGTGCAGAAAATATATGTGTGAGGATAAGTAAATAATAATATATATTTATTTGATTTTCAAAGAATAAAATATAAATAATTATGATATCTAGAAAAGTGAAACAAATCTTTTTATTCTGTGGTGGTATATAAAAGTCTCTAATTATGTAATAACAGGAAATATTTGTGAAAACAAAGTCTTTAACTACCTACTGCTTGTAAAGATGTGTAATATTATGCATACAAGACAGAGATGATTGTGGGTAGCATCACTGCAAACCCTCACGAGACCTCCCTCATTCACTCGATAACCTAGGGGTTGAAAGGGCTTGTTGCATATGCTAAATGCAATTGTGATTCCTACAAAAGTGAGTTAGGCTTTTGTTTTGATTAGAATTTTTACTTTTTGCTTCAGTTTGCTCGAGGACTAGCAAATGATAAGCATGGGAGTATTTGATCATGCATAATATCTGCATTTTATTCATCTTTATTTATGCATGATCTATGATAGAATAATATTAAAAACCTGTCTTTATCATTGTTTTTGATAATTTGCTTTCAAACTCATTTTTTTGTGAAAAATGTATTTTTCAATTCGGCCCTGCATTTTTCGATATTTTTATTAGATAGAACCTTTATAATTCATAATTTAGATCAGATTAGAACTTAATTAATTGTTTCTAATTAGTTTTAGGAAAAAACCCTTTTGAAAAACTCATTTTTCAAGAAGAGACCTTTTTGGAATTATTGGAAAATTATCGTATCTCTTTTGAAAATCTGGTTTTTAACCTAATTAGGCTTATAAATAGGATTAAGAGGGCTGAAAACACGTTTTTCCAGCAACCTCAAGATCCCCTCCATTTTGCCTCCCTCTTCTCTCTCTCCCTTGATTTCTCTCTCTAAAAGCTTATTTCCCTCTCTCCCTTCCTCTCATCTTCTTCTTCTTCTTCTTCTCCCTCCTTTTCATCAAGCTTCGGATCCTCTCTTCATCGGCAACCTCTTCTTCATCATCAAGATCATGTGCACGCAGCTGGAATCACCACCCTTTTCTTCTCAACCCCTCCATTGGAAGCAAATCACGGTTTGTTTCTTTCTTTATCTTTTTCACCATAGATTTAGGTTTTTCATTGCATTAAGCATTGCATCATATTTAAATTTCTATGTTTTCATCACATATAGCATAACGTAAGTTATATTTGTTTCATTTTCATAGCATAAAGTAGTTCGTATGCACCATTAAAATTTAGTTTCATTCAGTTTCTTTTTTTTATTGTATTTGAATTTCCTTGATTATGAAAGTAGTATAGAATAAAAAGTAGAATCGTGTTTTGTTCATCGTGTAAGCCACACAGCTAAAGATCGGACCAAGATCCATTGATCCGATCTGCGTGAATACACAGATTCATTTTAGTTTGCAAGATCAAAAACTCCATTGTGATTCAACACATTTTTGCTTGCTAGACAAATCTGATCAGAAGTCATCCTTGAAATTAGGTTTGTTATTTTGTTGGGTGATGCACAATGGCTGGCACTGAATGGGAAACGTTGATCTAGAAAAATCCAGGGATTTCCAGTTTATAGCAGGTTGGTTTAATTGAATATGATCACAAGCATATTAGACATTGATCTGGTCTGTCAAAACCGGTTGCTTGCATGTTGGTCGTTGCAATTAGATCAACGTTTGATCCCCTGATGAACCACCTGCTACATCAAACCAGCGTGATCAACGTAGTTTGTAGCATCAATATCTAGATAAAGATCAATAATATATTTATTTATTTATTTTTCTTGATTGAAACTCGGTTCAATGGGATTGTTGTGTTGCATAGTTAAGTGTGGTTTAGAATAATTCTATTAAGTCATTAAAAATAATCGTTCTTATTTTTATTAGACGTTTTATTTTACTAGATTAGTTTCATTAGATGTCTTAATTTTATTAGGTACGACCATAGCTAGCTGTTTTTGAAGTAGCATAGTGCTGCATTAATTGATTGCCTTTGATGTTTATTATTTCACATCTTGCTTATTTCAATAGTTAGTTTACCTTATTAATAGCACATATGTTGTTTTGTTTTATCAGTTTGTCTTTTGTATTTATGTTCTGTTCACGATTTGTGTACTTAACATCACTGCAATAGTCTTTCTTTAGCATATATGTAGTAGTTAATCAGCCCATTATACTTTATTTTTTTTAGGTTAGTAGTATAGAAATTTCTTCATTAGTTAGTTTTTTACTAGTTTATTTCGCAGCATTAATTCATAAACATTCTTAATTTTTCTTGCTTATTCTTTTCAGCAATTGGGTTGATAGCATTTATTTTTTTTTTTAGGTTAGATTAGCTTAATTAGATCTTAGAGTAGTTAGCGTAACAATAGACTTAGCCAAGTTAGCTTAACTCTCGTGTTCTTCTATGTATTGTCGTTTTCTTTCTTATTCTTGATTTGCTTAATCTTGCTTATTTGCTTTATTTGTTTCTTTATTAGTTTAATTGTTAGTTCATGAATTGTTAGTCATCGATGTGTTTTCTTTCCTTCTAGTAGTTTGTTATCCAGTGCATAATTAGTTTTTTTTTTCATAGTTTGTTAGTTAGTTATACTAATTCATCTTTTAGTGGTTTGTTATTATTTAGTTTAAATCTTAGTTTATTGAATTTCAAGTGTAGATCTTGTTTAGTTTTTGTCGTTCTGTTGTGCTCTTTGTTTTTGTGTTTTGCAGGGAAGCAATCAGAGGTGCAGTGAAGCCCTTTTTGTGCCCTCAAAGTACCCTCTGAGGTCCCCTTAGGCCCTCAGGAGTGTGTGAACACCCAAAAAAATTTAAATTTTAAAAATTCCCTTTTTTCCCCTAGCCCCATCCTCTGAATAAATTGAGGCAACTTCTGATCAACTTTAATTTATTTCTCGGAGTTACTGGTTAAAGATCCGAAATCCAAATCCAATTTCCATATCTGGCCCCCAACTTCAAATCCAAATCTGATATCTGAATCCAATTCTGAGCCTGAATCTTCTATTTTTCAAAAAATCAAAAAAAATCAATTCTCTGTATTTTCTTAGATATTTTATCTGAGTTCAGTCTCAATTCGATATCCAAACTCAATACTCTCTCAAAATCCCGGATCCAGACCCATTTTTTTGAAACCCAATTTCTGAAATATAACCGTGTATTTTCACAAAATCTTCTTTTGTAAAAACCCCAATTTTCAAAACAAATATTTTATAAAAACTTCTAAAAACCTTGTTTGGACCCCATTTCCTATAAATTCTCATATGTCCCTCGTATATCTTTTTTGGTTTTTCCTTCAAAAATATAAAAAAAGAAAAGAAAAAGAATTTCAGAAATTAACCTAAACCCCTCTTCTGAAAAACCTTGTAAAGAGAACCACCTTAAAAAATTTCAAAACAAAGAGGGACCATTTCTGAAAAGGCTCTAATGGCTTCTTGTTATAAAAACAGCCGAAGGGAGTGAACTTCTTCCATCCACTATTCACCCCTCCATCTCTCGATCATTTCCGACCCATTTTCACCCCTCCATTCTCGCCTCCTCCCTCTCAAGTTGAAGCCCAGCCATGATAAGAGTTCCTCCTCTCTTTTATTTGGTTTTTCTTGGCTTTTTTTGTTCATCGCCCCATTAAAGCACTCCTTGTGGCATTGATTTGCTTATAGCAATATCAATCCACATATGTGCAATATCAATGGAAAGATCGGATTCCAACATTTCTTTCTCTTTGTTTTTGAAATTTCTTTGGCTTGTGTAATTTAAATATTGGTTCGTGCAACATTCCCCTGTATTTGTATCCTGTTTTTTTTTTCATTTTGATTTTTCATTTACCTTTGATATTTACATCGGATTGTCAGTTTTGCATTTGATCTCCAGTTTGAATAGCATTTGACTGCATTTCGTTCACTCTGTTCAATGAATTTTTTTTATCTTAATTGCATTTTATTTATTGACATTTGATGGTTCACGACATCTAATGCTGCCATCCAGTTTAATTTATTGTTTCCAGTTGATTTGGATTCCTTGTTCTTTCGTTTGTTACTCTGCATCATCATTTCACCTTATTTTGTTTGGCGTTCCTTGCATCTGTCATAGTATCATCTATAAGCATTCCATTTTTCATTCTGAATTGTATTCAGTTCATAGTAGTTCATCATTGTTGTACATCACGGCATATCCTTTAGGTTGGGGTTCATCTCTTGTCACCCCTCTGTTGTAATATCATTCATTCGTATGTTTAGATTCAGCATCATATCTATACAGCGCATTCATGCCATGGCATCAGATCATCATGATCATTCCCCTGTAAAGTGTATCATCTGACCAATCTCATTAGTCGTGCATTCATTGATCTGCAAATGTCAGCTCATATGCATCATCGATTCCTGTTTCAAAATCTCATTTCTCCAGTACCATTTCATCATACTTGTCAATTTTCATTTGACTATTCCCCCCTCATTTTCTTTAATATGTTGATTCAATTGAACTACATTTCCTTAGTTATCTTTGTTTTGTCTCAATCGCATATTAATTTTTTTGGTCCCACGAAGGAGGTTGAATAAACACAATAAAATGAGTTGTTGTTGGTGCTGCAATTTTTGCTTCAGTTCATCAAAAGACCTTGCTACTCTTTTAGTATGTTTGAATGGCATTTTATCATCGTTGTAGTCTCTACTGCTTAAGGTGATGAATGGAGATTTTACTGTAGAAACTGGAATTCTTCATGTTCATGTCTGGATTCACTGTGATAGTTGGGTAGTCAATGAGTGAACAACCTGAAAGGGGCTGGTTTGAAATCACAAGGGGGTTTTGCAATTATCAAAGTTGATACAAGGTAGAATTAGGTAAAAATCCTTCTTCCCTATATAAAATTCAAAAAAAAAATAATAATAAACATGGAAATGCTTATTGACCATGCTATTTTGGGATTGGCGGTTCACTGTTGAAGCAAAGTCTCCTACACTGCTGGATATACCAGGAATATTTGGTTTCCCAAATGGAAAACTCCCATTGTCACCTGATCTATAAGGATTGGCAGCTCGCACACAATCATCTCCTATACATTTGGATAGATTTGTTCGGGAAATCTGCCACAGGTAGTGCAGGAAAGAGAACTAAGATTTAAAGTTGTCGAGTTTAGGATCCACTCCTTAATGATAATAAAGAGACTGAAAAGATCGTCAATCTTCCTAACAAGATTGGAAGATTCTGTAACAAGGAAATCATTTGTTCTACGTTGAACAACAGAACTTGAATCTGTTGTACATGGATCTCTTCACATCCGTATGATAGAAATCGATATGCTCAAAAGTGTCGACTGATGCTAAAGCCTCGCATTTGATGAACCACCTGTGAAATGCTAGCTAATGATTGTAGATATCCATCAATGCAGGTGTATATCAGCATTCTATTGTGTACATGTTTTGACTCATTCTCATTTGCACATCATCTCCATATAGGTATTCAGGCCACCAACATCACTTGCATATCTCCTATACATATCATCTTGCATTGCTTATTTGAAGCATGTTACTCACCGCATCTACTTTTATTTCCTGTATTAACCACACACAAACACTATCTCCTGCATATCATTAGTTTACTTTCACACCTTCATCTCCTAACCATCACTGTGCACAACCTCCCACTTCACCTTCTTTCACTAGCACAACATTTCACTACCCCTATTACTCATACATCCTCACTCTCCCCTTGCACCAGCTATACACTAAGCACCACCCAAATTACACCCTTCATCCCTCACTCCTCTGCACTCACATTTCCACTGTGCACCTTGTACACGGCATCTGGCACTCCACCTGTGCACTTCTGCACTCTACCTGCACACCACTTCACCACATCCATTTGTTGTATCTCTTGCTCCACCTGCCTTCCCCTGCATTGCACCTTTACCCTTCACTTACCATCACACTTCATACCCTACTTCATCTAGCACTATCCACTTCCTACACTTCACATTTGCACACGCCTTCAACATATCTCCTGCTACATAACATCTCACTGCCACCAGCTGTGGCTTCATCGCACAACACTCTAACTCACTATCACCCTCATTACACATGTACATTCCTTTACACTTTTCATCATTTTAATGACATTCACCTGCATGTTGGTCGCTATGTTAATCAGTAGGACATGGAATAAACATAAGCACTAATAGCTACCTACCATATCATCATATCATCTACTTGTTGTCAACACAGCATCTACCTACAGCATAACACCTGCACTATGCTTCACTTCACTTCACATTTTAAACTGCACCTAATACCGACAACACTTAATACTCACAACACCTGTTACACAGCACCTTCTTCATTTTTCCCAAACAGTTGTTGTCATCACTGCTGCAAGCTACACCATTACCCATATCTCCTTCACTCCCATAGCACTATACCCATGTGCTCCACTATATCTTCACAACACCCACATCCTATATGCACCTTCCTCTTTTGTCACATCAATGCATAATATACCAATCAGGGGTGATGTGATAGAGGTGAAGAGCTTCATCCTGCTTTCCGCAAAATACCTGATTTGAGCTTCTGTTGAATTTTCTAAGAACTTCCTGTTGCACCTAACCTGTGTATCCTTGTTACTAATCATTAAACACAACATTTTCCAGTGGATTTCCTATGATTTTCACAGCATATATCATAGTTTGAATTCAGCAAGTCACCTCCAGTAGCATCGATTGATGAATAAACAATGAGGTAATGGAGCTGGAGTGGGTGTTTCAACATGAGAAATTCTATAATACCTGATTTTCATAGCATATATCATATATGCCCAGTACACCTATGATCTTCACTAGTCCACATATATCTCTCATTAGGCATAAACCTTTTCTATTAGCTTATGCTTTACATATGCATTGAAAAATGCATTTTCTCATAAGGGTAGTGCATTACACATGCATTCTAATATTCATTTTCTCATTAGCTTAGGATATCATACATGCATTTTTATATCCATTTCCTCATTTGCTTAGTGTATTAAATATGCATTCCAATATATGTTTTCTCATCAAACATGATGTATTGAATCTTCATCAGCATAGGGCATATGCATGAGCATTTCATCATTTGCATCCTAAATCCAATATGATAATTGTAATTTCTTTCTATATTTGTTTGTTATCTTGTGCTAACCCAGTTTTTGTAGGAAATATGTGGGAAAGGCTGATTTCCTTCCTAAATTGGGAATCTTATCATTTAAATTTCAATTTGAGACTCTAATAATTAGATATTAACGAGAATTTTATTTTTCAGTTTAGAATAGAATGTGTGAGCATGTAGTTTTCATGATTGTTTATGACATCTCATTTCGTCTTTATTATTATTTCAAAAATGCACAATGGTGAAACACGAATGGCACGTGCACCATTCTAATAAAAGGTAATTAATCCTAAGTAAATGATTCACATTTATGGCCATAGTCAAAATGTGAACAATACTTAGGATTTTTATCTTTTATGGAATAATATTTGACCTCCACTTAAGTCTCTTTTGAAAATCATCATATTTTTTTGAAATATTCTTTTCTTTCTTTATCAGAATTTAATATGTGAATTAACTTAAAATATATTTGTAGCCATAGTCATGGATATATTGAAAGTTAATTTCATTTTAAATCTTATAAAGGCAAAAAAATTTATTTTATTCTTTATTAGAATTTAAATATAGATTAGATTATAATATGTTTGTGACCATAGTCATGAATGTATTATGATTTAATCTTATTTCAATTCTATTAAAGAATAAAATATGCTTTTAAATTCCAATCTTCAAATAAATTCCAAAGCATTCATCATTTAGGATAGAATTGCAATCTTTCTCAAATTATTTCAAATCATTTTTCAAATTCCAAGTGATTTTTGAGATAAATTTTCAATATAGTTCTCATTTCTAAATTCAAAACCATTTTTAACTTTCATTTAACAATTCAAATTCATCTTTTATCTCAGATTTTATCTTATTTCAAATTTCAACTTTCAATTCTTATTTTTGAACTTCATATTTCTAAGTTTTATTCTGGAATTCATTTCAAATTCAAGTGCTAAATTCAAAATTCTTTATTTCCTTTCAAAAATTCCAAATTTTCGAATTCTCATTTTTCAAATTCAATTCTGAAGTTTACTTCAATTCTTAATTCAATTACGAAATCAAATATTTGAAATCTATCTCAAAAATCTATCTTAGAATTCAATTTCAAAAATCGATTTTCCATTCAATCTCAATCTCAAATCCTGAATTCCTGGATTCAAAATTCCAATTTTTTATTTCAAAATTCTTATTTCAATTTTAAGTCTGAATTCAAGATTCTATTCAAAATCCAAAGTTTACTCCAAAATTTCAAATTCATTCTTATGTTCCAGTTTCAACTTCAAGTTCTAACTTTAAATTCAAGTTTCAATTCAATTTCAAATTTCAAATTTCAAATTCGATTTTGAAACTCTAGCTTCAAAATTCAATCTTTTCCAATTTCATTCTTTTCCAAACTCTACTTTTCAAACTTCCTTCTTCAAATTCAAATTTTAATCTATTTCAGTTATGAGTTCAAACTTCAGAATTTCAAATTTTTCCTCAAATTCCAAGTTTAGATTCGAATTGGAAAACCTTACCTTAGAATAGGAGATATAGTCCAAACCTTACCTCAAATTCCAAGTTTAGATTCCTGCCACATACTAAGGGCTATAGTCCAAAGTATATTGGTAGACGCTCAAGGATGTTGGGAAAACCTTACCTTAGAATAGGAGATATCTTGATCAGAATCATATGATCTAAAACCCTAGAGTTAGGATTAAGGTCCTACAAGCCTTTTCAAATATTGCATTTAGAGTCAGCTCTTAGGGAGTGTTGTTATGTGCATTATTGCCTGTATAGCTTTGCTTCTTTTGTGAATATTACCTTGTAATCCTCATTTACTTCACATTTAAAAAAAAAAACTGGATATTTATTTCAAAATTTCTTCTATTTTTCAAAATCTAGGTTGTATATTTCTCTTTCTTTATTTCTCCAGAATAATTTTTCTTAAACCCTGGATATTTTTCAAGGTTTCCCTCTATTTCTCAAATCTAGGTATGTATTTCTCTTTCTTTATTTCTTCAAAATAATTTTTAAACCCTAGATATTCTTTTAAGATTTTCTTGTATTTTTCAAAACCTAGGTATATATTTCTCTTTCCATATTTCTTCCAAAATTATTTTCTAAAAACCCTAAATATTTATTTTGAAGTCTTCTTCTATTTTTCAAAGTCCAGGCGCATATTTTCCCTTTTTCCTTATTTCTTCATAATTATTTTTTCCAAACCCTGGAAATCCTTTCAAAAGCTCTCTTTAGATTTTCAAAAATCGAGGTGTGTTTTCTTTTCTTTCTTCAATTTTTTTGATCCTACCTGCAATTTTTCAAAATATTCAAATCTTACCATCTATTTTCCAAATTTTTCTTCTGTATATATGTCTTCCACATTCTATTCAAAATTTTCATTTTCTCACATCAAATCTCTTTTGTCAAGAGATATCTTCTTTTATCAACCTAATTCCTCAATATCTCCTTCATCATCTATCTTTCTCTCAAAAATTCTTCAATCTAAACCATCCCTTTATTCCGTAGAAAATATTGGCATTTCATCATGGTTCAAACAAGGTCAGGAAAGAGAATAGCACCAAGCAGTGTCGAAGAGATGAGTTCTCTGAGACCAGTCAAGAGGCAGGACCAAACAAGCGAAGATGACATTGATCCAACCATGTACAAGATGTTTCAAAAAATGATGACAAAGATGCTATCGGAGCTACCCGAGTCAAGCACCATAAAGGATCCAGTCAAGGAGATGACATTGGTCACATTCTATGTGAACATCAATGGCAACAATGGCAGTAGCAGCATGGGAGTGTCTAAGCTCAGCAAAAGTACCAATGAAGTAAAAAAAGGAAGCGCCTTCAAGCATAATGACCAACCTCTCCAATCCAGTCCTCAGCAAAAAAGGAACATTCAGGGAAAACTAAAGTACAAAGACTGGAGCACTGATCGAAAGTTCACCCATCTAGACCAGACACCCGAAAGTGTTCTAGAATATATGCTTGCAAAGGATACGATCTGTCTACCAAAAGTCGTTGATCCCCCAACAATTATGGGCAGATTCGAAAAGCAGTTTTGCAAGTTTCACCAAGCAGTAGGACATGACACAGAGCATTGTTTCATCCTTAAGAACATCATCCAGGATCGCATTGATAAGAATATTCTGGGGAAAAACACAGTGGCAGACCAACTGGCTGTCCTGGCCAAGCCTCTTCAATCCTGCTCCCAGCGGAAAGCAAGCACTCAAAAAAAACCAAAGCATGACGGTTGGGGTTATGGCCGCAAGTTCACTCCTCTAGATCAGCCCTTCAAAAAGTTTTTTGAATGCATGTTGAGCAAAGAAATGGTTAAACTTCCAAGAATTGTTGATCCTCCAGTCATCCTAGGGAAATGGAAAGATCACTTCTGCAAATTCCACCGAGCTATGGGGCACGATACTGAGCGATGCTTCGTCTTCAAAAATATCGTTCAAGACTGCGCTGACAAGAATCTCCCCGTTGAAGAAGAAGATCAGTCGGTCGTTCTGACCGAACCTTTCCATGATCATTCATGAAAATGACAATGACAATGCTCTCTTATTTCTGTCATTTCTGCTTTTTGATGTTTTTCGTAAGAACAATGTAGTCCTCAGTTGTTTTTCTTAAATTTCGCATCCTTTCTCCAAGACATCAATGAAATCATCAGTTTTTCTTATATTTGGGTGTCACTTTCTTTATAATGTTATTCTCTGAACTCTCATGCAATATGTCTTTTGTGATGAATAATTTTCCCTGAAAAAATTTTCTTGCCTTCCTTCTCAGATATTCTCCCAAGTTCACAAGGAAGCTCATTACCAATTCTGAATTACTTCTATTATTGTTATATTTCTTTAAAGAGCCTTCTTCAACGACAACAATCTTATATTATTCCCCGTTATACTGGGGCATTTTTATAAAAATTCATTTTTTTCAAAAACTTTGTATGCAGGCAGGATCAAATAAAATCTTTCTTCATTAATTTTTGTCAATAATCCCCTTCAGGTTAAGGGATAAACCTGAGATTCCCCGTTCAGGATAAGGGGATAATCTTGAAAGCAGACCACATACAGTTAACTATGATGGTCTGTTGAACTCAAAATCTTTATCAACTTTTATCAATCTTTCATCAATTTTTATCCATTTTCATCAATTTTCCTCAATATCAATTTATATCAATCTTTCGTCAATTACTATCCCTTTTCATCAATTCTCATCAAATTTTAGCTTCCCTTTAGGTTAAGGGATAAACTTGAGCTTCTTATTCAGGATAAGGGATAATCCTGAGACCATTCATAGGAATAACACGGTTCTCTATAATGGTTCAATCTCATGCTTAATGCCAAATTTTTATAAACAAACCTTCGGGTCAACCAATCTTGTCAAACCTTCGGGTTACAATCTTATCAATGCCTATCATGTTCAAACCTCGGGTTACAACTCTATCAATATCAATCATCTTCAAACCTTCGGGTTACGATCTTACCAATGTCAATCATTTTTACGATCTTATCAATGTCAATCATTTTCCAACCTTCGGGTTACAACTTTATCAATGTTAATCATTTTCAAACGGTTAAATTTAACCTTTCAATCAAATCTTGCTTTTGAGTTGGTCGGTCAATCAAATCCTACTTTCGAGCTGGTCGGTCAATCAAATCCTGCTTTCGAGTTGGTCGGTCAATCAAATCCTGCTTTCGAGCTAGTCGGTCAACAAATCCTGCTTTCGAGCTGGTCGGTCAAACAAATCCTGCTTTTGAGCTGGTCGGTCAAACAAATCCTGCTTTCGAGCTGGTCGGTCAAACAAATCCTGCTTTCAAGCTGGTCGGTCAATCAAATCCTGCTTTCGAGCTGGTCGGTCAATCAAATCTTGCTTTCGAGCTGATCGGTCAATCAAATCCTGCTTTCGAGCTGGTCGGTCAAACAAATTCTGCTTTCAAGTTGGTCGGTCAATCAAATCCTGCTTTTGAGCTAGTCAGTCAAACAAATCCTGCTTTCAAGTTGGTCGGTCAATCAAATCCTGCTTTTGAGTTGGTCGGTCAATCAAATCCCACTTTCGAGCTGGTCGGTCAAATAAATCCTGCTTTTGAGCTGGTCAAACTTTCCAAATCCTGCTTTCGAGCTGGTCGAACTTTCTAAATCTTGCTTTCGAGCTGGTCGAACTTCCCAAATCCTGCTTTTGAGCTGGTCGAACTTCCCAAATCCTTCTTTCGAGCTGGTCGAACTTTCCAAATCCTACTTTCAAGCTGGTCGAACTTCCCAAATCCTACTTTCAAGTTGGATCGTCAAAACAAAATCTAGTGTTTTCACTGGTCAGAACTTTCAAAATCTAGTTTTACTGGTCATGATTTCCAAAATCTAAATTTTCAACCCAAGGTCCTATCAAAATTGATATTGAGTAACTATTTCACAAAGGATTCTTGAACCTTTTCCCAATTTGCTTAAAAATATTTATTGATTTCAAAAGAATCACCTCGTATTATCTCTAGTATTCTTTTAAAAAAGGTGAAGCTTTTTGTAAAAAAGAATAAAATTCAAATCTTTTCTCTGTTGATCAACCAAAAGGATGTAAGAAATATCCTTGGTATGATTAGCAAAAGAAATATTCAATGATGTTGAAAGGCTAGAAGCGAATTAATATTGATCATAGTTATGGCGCATGTTTAAAGATAATTTTCTGGCAATCAGGCAATGGAAATATCCTGAGCGATAAAAAGAATTCACTCAATCCATATCTCCTTAATCATTTAAGTTGTAATTAACTATATGCAAAATGGATCTTTCAATCATCGTCAAGTTGAAGACTGGTGGATGAGTTAGACCCCTGGGGCCAAAGAAGACTCAGATCATCTCCAAGTTGAAGGAGTTTGTGACATGTCCTTCTAGGGAAAGTTCAAATCATCGCCAAGTTGAAGGTTGATGCAATGAACCTCCTGACAAGCCCTAAAAGATATTTGATTCGTACTATCAAAAGATTTCAATCAAAAGAAACATCCTTATCAATTTCTGGGGACAAGACCCTGATCACCTCCAAGTTCAAGGAGTGTGTGAAGTGGTCTTCTAGGGAAAATCAGAACATCTTCAAGTTGAAGGTTGATATGATGAAACCCTTGCCAAACCCCAACAAAAAAAATTCATCCCATGTCTCAAAAAGTGCAAAAAGTATATATCAGATATCAAAATTGCCAAAACTGTCAAGAATCATCTTTTCTCATGCAACATTCTTTTATCAATATATTTTCACTACTTGCTTTTATGAAATTGAGAATATCGCTTTTCTTTTCATATCAAGGGAATGGATAGCTTCCTTGAAGAAAATCATCAGTGTTAAAATTTGAATTTGACTTTTGAATCCATGGAGTTAACCTCATTTGGAGGAAATACTCTTGGTAAAAGAGGGAATATCTTTTACACACACATGCATGTTTTCAAGCATTTTGAATCAACTACTATTATATCTTATTGGCAAAACTTTCTGGCTATCCAAATATGAAATAAATACTCAATGTCTATCTTGGTGTAACCTATCATGATTTTCAAAAAGAGTTACCTCATTCTGATGAGGTATTTCTTCCAGTCTCATCATGGTTTTCTCCATCCTGACGAGGAATCCATGCTCTTCATATCCATTCAAGAAAGGATTGTACCTGGACCTTATCTCACGAGGTATTTTCCAAAAATGTTCCATCATAGATTTCTCCATCATGACGAGAGATCCACATATTTCATCCTCATTCAGATAAGGGCTAAACCTAAAAATCATTTTGAAATATTTCTTCTCCATTCATGTAAGGGCTAAACCTGAAATTCATTTTGAGATATCTTTGTCCCATCCAGGTTAAGGGCTAAACTTGAACCATTCCACAAAGCTCATTTCGTCTCAGCCATGAGACTTCTTTAAAATCTCTCTTTGTCATAATTTTGAGATCTTCATCCAAAAGTCCCATCACAATTTCCTCATTTCCTGTTATCCAATCATTTTATTCTTGAGGATTTGGTCTCTTCTTAAAGCCATTCAGGATAAGATACTAAGCAATTCTTCCACACCTAGTTCAGATTTTCTGACTGGGGCATTTTAAAATTTGGTGTGTTGTCTTTGCCACTAAGCACGGCTTTCAACCGGCTTAGCAGCAAAGAGGGGCATTTGCGAACACCCCAAATTTTTCAAAATTTCAAAATTTCCCTCGTATGTCCTTTTAGGTTTTTCCTTCAAAAATATAAAAAAAAAGAAAAGAAAAAGAAATTCAGAAATTAGCCTAAACCCCTCTTCTGAAAAACCTTGTAAAAAGAACCACCTTCTTAAAAATTTTCAAAACAAAGAGAGACCATTTCTAAAAAAGCTCTAACGGTTTCTCGTTATAAAAACAGCCGAAGGGAGTCGACTTCTTCCATCCACTATTCACCCCTCCATCTCTCGATCATTTTTGACCCATTTTCACCCCTCCATTCTTGCCTCCTCCCTCTCAAGCTGAAGCCCAGCCACTATAAGAGTCCCTCCTCTCTTTTATTTGGTTTTTCTTGGTTTTTTTTTGTTCATTGCCCCATTAAAGCACTACTTATGGCATTGATTTGCTTATAGCAATATCAATCCACATATGTGCAATATCAATGGAATGATCGGATTCCAACATTTTTTTCTCTTTGTTTTTGAAATTTCTTTGGCTTGTGCAATTTGAATATTGGTTCATTCAGTATTCCCCTGTATTCGTATCCTGTTTCTTTTTCTCATCTTGATTTTCCATTTACCTTTGATATTTACATCGGATTGTCTGTTTTGCATTTGATCTCCAGTTTTAGTAGCATTTGACTGCATTTTGTTCACTCTGTTCAATGAATTTTTTTTATCTTAATTGCATTTTATTTCTTGACATTGCATGGTTCACGGCATCTAATGTTGTCTCCCAGTTTAATTTACTGTTTCCAGTTGATTTGGATTCCATGTTCTTTCGTTTGTTACTCTGCATCATCATTTTACCTTATTTTGTTTGGTGTTCCCTGCATCGGTCATAGTATCATCTATAAGCATTCCAATTTTCATTCTGAATTGTATTCGGTTCATAGTAGTTCATCATTGTTGTACATCACGACATATCCTTTAGGTTGGGGTTCATCTCTTGTCGCCCCCTCTGCTGTAATATCATTCATTCGTATGTTTAGATTCAGCATCAAATCTATCCAGCGAATTCACGCCATGGCATCAGATCATCATGATCATTCCCCTGTAAAGTGTATCATCAGACGAATCTCATTAGCCGTGCATTCATTGATCTGCAAATGTCAACTCATATGCATCATCTATTCCTGTTTCAAAATCCCATTTATTTATTACCATTTTATCATACTTGTCAATTTGCATTTGACTATTCCCCCCTCATTTTATTTAATATGCTGATTCAATCGAACTACGTTTCCTTAGTTATCTTTGTTTTGTCTCAATCGCATATTAATTTTTTTGGTCCCACAAAGGAGGTTGAATAGCCACTATAAAATGAGTTGTTGTTGGTGCTGTAATTTTTGCTTCGGTTCATCAAAAGACCTTGCTACTCTTTCAGTATGTTTGAATGGCATTTTATCATCGTTGTAGTCTCTACTGCTTAAGGTGATGAATTGAGATTTTACTGTAGAAACTGGAATTTTTCATGTTCATGTCTGGATTCACTGTGATAGTTGGGTAGTCAATGAGTGAACAACCTAAAAGGGGCTGGTTTGAAATCACAGGGGGGTTTTGCAATTATCAAAGTTGATACAAAGTAGAATTAGGTGAAAATCCTTCTTCCCTATATAAAATTCAAAAAAACAAAATAATAAACATGGAAATGCTTATCGACCATGCTATTTTGGGATTGTGGTTCACTGTTGAAGCAAAGTCTGCTATATTACTGGATATACCAGGAATATTTGGTTTCCCAAAAGGAAAACTCTCATTGTCACCAGATCTATAAGGATTGGCAGCTCGCACAAGATCATCTCCTGTACAATTGGATAGATTTGTTCGGGAAATCTGCCACAGGTAGTGCAGGAAAGAGAACTAAGATTTAAAGTTGTCGCGTTAAGGGATCCACTCCTTAATGATAATAAAGAGACTGAAAAGATCATCAATCTTCCTAACAAGATTGGAAGATTCTGTAACAGGGAAATCATTTGTTCTACTTTGAACAACAGAACTTGAATCTGTTGTACATGGATCTCTGCATATCCGGATGATAGAAATTGATATGCTCAGAAGTGTCGACTGATGCGAAAGCCTCGCATTTGATGAACCACCTGTGAAATGCTAGCTAATGATTGTAGATATCCATCAATGCAGGTGTATATTAGCATTCTATTGTGTATAAGTTTTGACTCATTCTCATTTGTACATCATCTTTATATAGGTATTTAGTCCACCAACATCACCTGCATATCTCTTGTACATATCATCTTGCATTGCATGTTACTCACAGCATCCACTTTTATTTTCTATATTAACCACACCCAAACACTATCTTCTGCATATCATTAGTTTACTTTCACACCATCATCTCCTAACCATCACAATGCACAACCTCTCACTTCACCTTCTTTCACTAGCACACACTTCACTACCCCTATTACACATACATCCTCACTCTCCCCTTGCACCTACTGTACACTAAGCACCACCCGAATTACACCCTTCATCCCTCACTCCTCTGCACTCACATTTCCATTGTGCACCTTGTACACGGCATATGGCACTCCACCTGAACTTGCACTTCAGCACTTCTGCACTCTACCTGCACACCACTTCACCTCATCCATTTGTTGTATCTCTTGCTCCACCTGCCTTCCGCACCTTCACCCTTCACTTACCGTCACACTTCATACCCTACTTTATCTAGCACTATCCACTTCCTACACTTCACTTTTGCACACGCCTTCAGCATATCTCCTGCTACATAACATCTCACTGCCACCAGCTGTGGCTTCATCGCACATCACTCCATCTCACTATCATCCACATTACACCTGTACAATCCTTTACACTTTTCATCCTTTCACTCATATTCACCTACATGTTAGTCCCTATGTTAATCAGTAGGACATGGAATAAACATAAGCACTAATAGCTACCTGCCATATCATCATATCATCCACTTGTTGTCAACACAACAACTACCTACAGCATAACACCTGCACTATGCTTCACTTCACATTTTACACTACACCTAATACCCACAGCACTTAATACTCACAGCACCTGTTACACAGTACCTTCTTCATTTTTCCCAAACAGTTGTTGTCATCACTAATGCAAGCCACACCATTACCCATATCTCCTTCACTCCCACAACACTATACCCATGTGCTCCACTGTTTTCTTCACAACACCCACAGCATATATGCACCTTCCCCTTTTGTCATATCAGTGCATAATATACCGATCAGTGGTGATGTGATAGAGGTGAAGAGCTTCATCCTGCTTCCTGCAAAATACCTGATTTGAGCTTCTGCTGAATTTTCTAAGAACTTCCTGTTGCACCTAACCTGTGTTTCCTTGTTACTAATATTCAAACACAGCATTTCCCAGCGGATTTCCTATGATTTTCATAGCATATATCATAGTTTGAATTCAGCAAGTCACCTCCAGTAGCATCGATTGATGAATAAACAATGAGGTAATGGAGCTGAAGTGGGTGTTTCAACATGGGAAATTCTGTAATACCTGATTTTCATAGCATATATCATATATGCCCAGTTGTGATCATCGCAAAATTTTTCCTCTCTTGTGATTTCTCTCTCTTCATTCTCTTTTCCTTTTCAGCCTCTATTTCCTCTTTTTTAAAGGGAGAAAATAAAAGACGGAAAGAAGGAGAGAAGAGAAAAGAAAAGAAAAGAAGAGAAGAGGAACTCTTTTGCGGGGTCTCACGTGACCTTAATTTTGAAAGTATTTAAGGAAATAACTCGCCTCCGTTTTTGAAATTTTTGCGGGAAAACTGGGAGACGGGATCCGCTCGTCGGTACGAGGTTCGACCGTTCCTGGCGCCTTTACCAGGGGTAATCGAACCAAGGGTTGAATTTATGCCTTTTTGCTTTGCTAAAATATTTTCTAAGAATTTATCCTAAGTCTAAATGCACAAAGAATCATGCTTGTGCAAATGCAAAGATGTATGCTCTTTTTGAAAAAATTGATTTGGAAATCTCCAGGTTTCATGAGATAGACTTGATAATGAAGTGAAGATTTGTTTTTTGAATGATAGAATCTAACTTAGAACTTGAGATAGATGAGAGAAGCTCTAAGTCTTTGAAATGATCAGAGTTTAGGAAAATAAGTCTTTGAATTTGGAAAGAATGATTTGAAGATGATAACAAAGGAAATAAGGCTTCAAAGTCAGAAAATGGACTTTGAAGTTGAACTTGAATTTAGGGAAGGAAATGAATACTTGAGATGGATTTTGAATTTAGGTTTTTGAAGTTTGAAGAATGGATCTGAGAAATTCAAATGGTATTTAAAAATAGAGATGAATTTAAGAAATTCAGATGAGATGTGAAAATGGAAAATGGAAATTGGATTTGAAATCTATAATTGGGAGTGGAATTGGATTCTGAATTTTAAATGGAATTGGATCTAAGTTTTGGAATCCAAGATGGATTTTGGATCTGAAGTTTGAGATCCAAAGTAGAATTGGGTTTTGGATCCTAGAATGGACTTGGATCTGAAATCTGAGATCCAAAGTAGAATTGGAATCTGGATCCTAAAATGCATTTTGGATCTGAAATCTGAGATCCAAAGTAGAATTAGAATCTGGATCCTAGAATGGATTTTGGATTTGTAATCTGAGATCCAAAGTAGAATTGGAATCTGGATCCTAGAATGGATTTTGGATCTGTAATCTAAGATCCAAAGTAGAATTGGAATCTGGATCCTAAAATGGATTTTGGATCTGTAATCTGAGATCCAAAGTAGAATTGGAATCTGGATCCTAGAATGGATTTTGGATCTGTAATCTGAGATCCAAAGTAGAATTGGAATCTGGATCCTAAAATGGATTTTGGATCTGTAATCTGAGATCCAAAGTAGAATTGGAATCTGGATCCTAGAATGGATTTTGGATCTGTAATCTGAGATCCAAAGTAGAATTGGAATCTGGATCCTAAAATGGATTTTGGATCTGTAATCTGAGATCCAAAGTAGAATTGGAATCTGGATCCTAGAATGGATTTTGGATCTGTAATCTGAGATCCAAAGTAGAATTGGAATCAGGATCCTAGAATGGATTTTGGATCTGTAATCTGAGATCCAAAAAGTGGAGATCGATACTCGGAAGTCTGGGTCCAAGTTGAGATTAGGATCTAACTTTGGATTTTTGGAATTTCAAAATTGATTTTGAGAATGATTTTCAAAGTCAAATTGGACTTTGAACTTAGATTTGGAATTTTATAAAATGAATCAAGTTGAATTTTAAACTTTGAATTTGATTTCAAAGTTTGAAAATGAGGTAGAATTGAAATAGGAATTTGAAGAGAAGATATTCACAATCACTTGGATTTTAAAAGGAAATTTTGAAAATATGATGCAATTCTATCCTAGATGATGAAATGAATTTGAACAATTTTGAAATAGGATTTTGAAAAGTTATTCCATTCTTTAAATGAATTAAGAGTAAGATTGAAGATATAATATATCCCTGACTATGGTCATTGGATATATTATATAATAATCACATTTAAATTCAAGTAAAGAATAAAATACATTTTTTTGGTGCTTTTATAGAATTTAAAATGAAATTAACTCTCAATATACCCTAACTATGGCCATTGGTATATATATTGAATTAATTTTAGATTAAATTCTGAAAAAAAAGAGAAAAATATTTAAAGAAAATATGATGATTTTGGAAAGAGGGATCCAGTGTGGATCCAGTGTTATTTCATGAAAGATAAAAATACTAAGTCTTGTTTACATCCCGACTATGGCCGTTGTTGTAAATCATTAACTTAGGATTAATTTACCTCTTACGAAATGGTACACGTGCCATTCGTGTTTCACCATTTGTGAGATTTTGAGAAATAAAGAAAGAAAAAAAAATGCATGAAAAACAAGTAATTCATAATGCTCATTCATTTTATCTAAAACAGGGAATGTAACTTCTCATCTAGATCTAGCTATTACAACATGTAAAAATCAAATTTATAACCCCAAGTAAGGATATATTTCACACATTCCACTGCAAAATACTCGATTAGAAAGAAATTGTACATATTCTATCTAAAACAAGTGAACTTGTAGGCTTCCAAATGAATAGCACTGCAGAGATTAAATACCAATATCTATTAACACTAGAACAATGCAATACTAGGCAAACTATGTATGCTATAATCAATGGCATGCAAAATCATCATATACTAACAATAATATGATGTCGACATAGGAAATAAACCTATAACAAGTTTTTGTAATTACAATCAAAAGTGAACAATCTTACTGGAGGAAACTATATAGCAACCCTCTTAACTCCATTTAAACGAAATCAGCAGCTCTTTCCGGCAATTGTTCTGGACACTCAACTGTTAGACTAGGCAAATCTTCCAACCTGTACACTACTAAATGACAGAAATATTGCCATTTGCCATACCACACAGAATCTGCACATGTGTTTGGTTCATATCTTGCCAGAAATAAACTTTTAACAAAATTTCAGATGAGTAAACAACTGTCACCCTAGGGTATTTAGTATTGGATCGGCAAACAGGAAATTTACCGGAAATGTATCACAGCCTACCAACGATGGCACACACTAGTCAAAATAGGTTTCAAACACCATCTCTAACCTCACAAACTAAATTAAACTGCAAAACATAATGGTGCTGATCCTGGGTACGATTTCCCTGTTGCTTGCAAAATGGCTGTGCAGATGAAGTTCCTCAATTCATTCCTTAGATGAGGTTGCTGAGATCCTCTCTGGTCCTTTGGCATAAGATTTGTCTATGGATAGTGCATTAGAGATATGTGAAGATGGAACATATCTGCTGATATCCTTGATCCTTATGATAACGATTATGAGTCAGATATCTTTCAAACTAATCTGCAAATTTGATAAGCACGGCTCCACTAAACATGGGAATGCTCATGTTGCAAAACGATTCTTGCTTTGTTTCCACAGCTTATCCCAAAGGCACATAAAATTTAACAACAATCTCTCTCTAGGCATCACCATTTTCATAATAGCAGTTGCATTCCATTGGGTATTCAATAAGTGCCAGTATCTTTACAGCTATCATGGAAAAAATGACAATTTAAACTTTATGGAATGGAAACAAAGCAAGTATTGAACGCAGTATTAAATATAGGCTATTTACTGTTTTCCAGATGTTGTTGCAGGTTTAGCATCAGGACTTTTAGACAATTCATATGATGCAAATGATGCAAAAGTATCAACAATTTCCTTTGATTGGTTTTCATCAAAAGACACTTCCTTCAAAAACATTAAAATTGCACTTACCAAGAGCTGTTTTTCATTCTTGCTTACAGTAGAATAATTGAAGGCAGAGAGATTTTTCCTGCAAAATTGTTCTGACGGGGGATTATACAGGTTGATCATTTGTCTAATGTTCGAACTGAGCATTGAAGCATAAACCTGACAGAATTTTGGTTACCCATCAAGTGTTGATGACCCAAAAGCAAAGGGAACTTAACCCATCTCCAACATTTATGACTTAGGGTCCTGCTACAGTGAGAAATTTCCCCTATTTGACAGCTATTGATGACTTACCTGCCTGATGTGCCGAAAAGAAAACTTTCAGAACTCATGGTATGTCTGACAGCTACTCCATCGAGGGCAAACAATGTCTCACCAATACTTTGGTGCGATTCTTCGATCGATTGGTGGGGGTTGCTTGACCGATTCTAGTGAAATATGCAGACAGCAGCGAAATTCTTAACATCACACTGAACAAGAGAGCTTATTGGGTTGATTCAGAACCTGGAAGAGCTACCAACCCCACCCGTGATCTGATTCCAGACCTCTCATACGAATGGTGGATTACTTGCTCCCACTGTCAAAGCCTGTAACCAAAACTTCATGGTATCATTTCATAAATCATAACACATTTAGATATTCCTATGAACTTATCGGACAATTCATTAAAACCTTCAGGAATATCAATTAAAAAAAAAAGACATGAATTCTGATATAAACTAGATTCTGAGATATAATTAATGAATCAAAAAGGAGAAATCTAACAATTCATTCTGACTCCGAGTAAGTTTCCCACAGTAACTTGACAATTCTGTCGATTATCTGAGAAAGGACACCTCATGCTTCTTCTTCTTCTTTTTCTTTTTTTTTGTCTTTAGATAAAAAAAAAAAAGAACATACCTGAGATTTTTATTTCAGACCTGCCTTGACTGCGTATAGAAGTGATGCCAGACGCATAGGGAATGAAGGTGTTGCTGCACAAAAACAGGTAACAAAGCATTGTTATGCCACAAGGAAAAGGAATTGCCAACTATACCAATTACGATTTCCTGGCTACCAATTTAATCCCTCATTTTCATGCTCCCTCAAGTGGCCGACAGGCCCATGCAGCATAATCCAGATGCGAATTTTGAGGCAGTTATGCCATTGCTATTGCCATTGCATGAACATGATTTTCTAGAGTACTGGAAACAGGCATTGATTTACATACCCCGGTAGTAACTGAACACTATCGATGATTTTTATTAGAGACAATAGGAAGCAATAAGGAGATATTCCTGAAACAAACGTTCATTCCTATCAGACTAAGGTTTTCCCCTTTTTTTTATCACAACAGATCCATGAAATGCTGGGTCTCTTTATTCTTGATTGTGGCTGTGTGACTATTGAAAATCCAATGAAGGTCAGGAATCATTCGGCTGTAGAAAATGCCTTGAAGCAGATCCAGATACGTCCCATTGTTCCTTCTTAATTAGGTATTCAGAGCCATTTGCAACCATTAAGCTGATAGGGAATTCCACTAACTTTAATCCAATTTTTGCTTCTCATGTTCTAGATCAACATCTGCATAATGAATTAGTAAACACGAAATGTTTGATATGATGATGATTTTAACCTGCGAATCATAACATGCTGGGCAATGACTCTCGATGTTGCAAGTATTGCAGATGGACCATAACATCTATGAAGCGATGGTGTCAATGGTGAAGCATCAACGAAATACAACATATAACATGAATAGCCTATAAACAAATGCACAACAATCGGTAATGAACAGATGCACAAATGTAGAATATTCAATCCTGTTTCCACTACTAATTGTAGCACCCTCAACTACCTGATGAAACCCAGAGGGATATCCGCAATGTCACGGCCTTTGGTGGTGTATCCTATCCACGGCGAGATGCAGAAAGAGGATTTACCGCACGAAACAGGGGGGGCGAATATACTAAACCAGTGGCAGATCACAAGCATAATCGATAGATCCAAATGGTGATTCAAAACAAATCATGTCAAAATAAAAGGAAAAATAAGGAGAAATAAGCAAAACAAAAACAAAAAAAAGGAAGAAGAAAAGAATAATAGCATAAACAAAAGTAATAAACAGAAAATTCAAAATAAATTATAAAAGAAGGGAAGAACTGTAGGAATATTGATTATTTCGTTGATATTACACTGTGTAAACCGATGTTGTGATAGACAAATCGGGATCACAAGGTGTGTGTTACTGAAGCCAAAAATCAGAAGATCAAAAGAAAAACAAAAGAAAAGAAAAAGGGAAGAAAGGATTCACAGTCGGGAGAAATAATTACCTTGATTTTCTTGGTTTGGAAGAAAGAGGTCGGTTGTAGAGCCTTTGTGGCTAGGCCTTGACTGAGAAAGGAAAGGGACTACTTCGTATGTGACGCAACGGGGAGATGTTTCTGTAGCTCTGCAGGAGTCCGGTTTACAGGGAAGGCGCTACAGGGAAAGAAGCCTCGAAAATGGCCGAAGGTGGGAGGCTGATAACGGATGTAGAGAGGAAGAGGGTGTCGGGGTGAAGATGGATGATCTTAGGGTTCCCTCGAGTGCCCTTCTTAAGGAGGGGGGCGAAGTTTCGGGAATGGGTCGTTGAAGATCGAAGGTGGAGGATGAAGGTGGCTGATCTGAGGGTTTTGGTGGTTCTGTGAGAATGAGGGTTTGCGAGGGAGAGAATCAGGAGAGAGAGAGAGTGAGGAGAGAAATGGAGAGGGGGCGGCTATCTTTCCCCTTCTTCCTTACGAAGGAAAACCCTAAAAAAGATTTTTGCAAAAGACCCCCCCTCCCCCTTGATTTTCAATTTTTTACAAAAAGGGGGTTCCCGAGGTTTTTAGCAAAAATTGAATTTCAAACTCATTTGTTTTTCTTGTAGTTTTTCCAATTTTTTGGTTTTTGTGTTATTTTGCATTTTTTTTTGTATTTTTAGATAAAAAATCCTAAAGTTTGTGAGAAAACAAAGATTAAAACTAATTTTTTTGTGTTTTTGCGAAAATATTTACAAAAGGGATTTTTTCTGAGAATTTAAAAGCTATTTTGAGAAAATTTCTTCAGAAATGGGGTTTTTTTTTATCCGGATTTTGAGGAAATATGGATTTAAAACACTGGATTCAGATCCAGAATTGAATTTGAATATATCAATATGGAATTTAATTCAGAAAATCTGAAGAATGACTGAAATTTAGCTTTGACATCGCTTAGATTTTCTCAGAAGATGGAGTCAGGGGCAAAAGGGTCATTTTGCAAATCTTTGAAAAATTTGGGGTGTTCACACCAGTACACCTATGATCTTCACCAGTCCATTTGCTACATCTTCATCACCATTGCATATATCTCTCATTAGGCATAAACCTTTTCTATTAGCTTATGCTTTACATATGCATTATAACATGCATTTTCTCATTAGGGTAGTGCATTACACATGCATTCTAATATTCATTTTCTCATTAGCTTAGGATATCATACATGCATTTTTATATCCATTTCCTCATTTGCTTAGTGTATTAAATATGTGTTCCAATATACGTTTTCTCATCAAACATGATGTATTGAATCTTCATTAGCATAGGGCATATGCATGAGCATTTCATCATTTGCATCCTAAATCTAATATGATAGTTGCAATTTCTTTCTATATTTGTCTGTTATCTTGTGCTAACCCAGTTTTTGTAGGAAATATGTGGAAAAGGCTGATTTCCTTCCTAAATTAAGAATCTTATAATTTCAATTTCAATTTGAGACTGTAATAATTAGATATTAACGAGAATTTTATTTTTCAATTTAGAGTAGAATGTGTGAGCATGTAGTTTTCATGATTGTTTATGACATCTCATTTCGTCTTTATTATTATTTCAAAAATGCACAATGGTGAAACACGAATGGCACGTGCACCATTCTAATAAAAGGTAATTAATCCTAAGTAAATGATTCAGATTTATGGCCATAGTCAAAATGTGAACAATACTTAGGATTTTTATCTTTTATGGAATAAAATTTGACCTCCACTTAAGTCTCTTTTGAAAATCATCATATTTTTTTGAAATATTCTTTTCTTTCTTTATCAGAATTTAATATGTGAATTAACTTAAAATATATTTGTAGCCATAGTCATGGATATATTGAAAGTTAATTTCATTTTAAATCCTATAAAGGCACAAAAATTTATTTTATTCTTTATTAGAATTTAAATATAGATTAGATTATAATATGTTTGTGACCATAGTCATGAATGTATTATGATTTAATCTTATTTCAATTCTATTAAAGAATAAAATATGCTTTTAAATTCCAATCTTCAAATAAATTCCAAAGCATTCATCATTTAGGATAGAATTGCATTCTTTCTCAAATTATTTCAAATCATTTTTCAAATTCCAAGTGATTTTTGAGATAAATTTTCAATATAGTTCTCATTTCTAAATTCAAAACCATTTTTAACTTTCATTTAACAATTCAAATTCATTTTTTATCTCAGATTTTATCTTATTTCAAATTTCAACTTTCAATTCTTATTTTTGAACTTCATATTTCTAAGTTTTATTCTGGAATTCATTTCAAATTCAAGTGCTAAATTCAAAATTCTTTATTTCCTTTCAAAAATTCCAAAATTTCGAATTCTCATTTTTCAAATTCAATTCTGAAGTTTACTTCAATTCTCAATTCAATTACGAAATCAAATATTTGAAATCTATCTCAAAAATCTATCTTAGAATTCAATTTCAAAAATCGATTTTCCATTCAATCTCAATCTCAAATCCTGAATTCCTGGATTCAAAATTCCAAATTTTTATTTCAAAATTCTTATTTCAATTTTAAGTCTGAATTCAAGATTCTATTCAAAATCCAAAGTTTACTCCAAAATTTCAAATTCATTCTTATGTTCCAGTTTCAACTTCAAGTTCTAACTTTAAATTCAAGTTTCAATTCAATTTCAAATTTCAAATTTCAAATTTCAAATTTCAAATTCCAAATTCGATTTTGAAACTCTAGCTTCAAAATTCAATCTTTTCCAATTTCATTCGTTTCCAAACTCTACTTTTCAAACTTCCTTCTTCAAATTCAAATTTTAATCTATTTCAGTTATGAGTTCAAACTTCAGAATTTCAAATTTTTCCTCAAATTCCAAGTTTAGAATCGAATTTCGGTTTTTCAAATCAAGTTAAACTTTTTTGAAGCATTTTTTCAAAGATGTTTTCAAACTTATTTCAAAATCACTTGGAAAAATCCAAAATTTCTGAAGCACTTCTCAAAAGCATACATCTTTGCATTTTCATTGCATAAGCATGATTCAATGTGCATTTAGGATTTCAGAATAATCATTTAGACAAATTTAGGTAAAGAAAAAGGCATGAATTTGATCCTTGATTCAATTACCCTTGGTAAAGGCGCCAGAAACGGTTGAACCTTGTACCGATGAGCGAATCATATCTCTCCATCTTTCCCACAAATTTTCAAAAATGGAGGCAAGTTAATTTTTCAAAACATTGTTTTTCAAATAAAGGTCAAGTGAGACCTTGCAAAAGAGTTCATTTTCTTTCTTTCTTTCTTTTTTTCTTTCTTTCTTTCTTTCTTTCTTTCTCTTCTCTCTTCTTTCTTTCTTTCTTTTTTCTCCTTCAAAAAGGAAAAAAGGCAGGAAGAAAAAAGGAGAGGAAAAAGAGAAAAAGGAAAAAGAAAAAATTTTGCAACGACCACAGAAGTGGTGACTGTGATGGGACACTTCTTCGTCTGATCGAATTAAATGTCTTTGCTTTGCTTAAAATTGTCTAAGTCTTTATTCTACAAATGCTAGCTTCATTTTCATGCAAACCTTAGGAGTATAGACTCTGACCCAGCTGACATAATGCATATAGGATTTAAGTATGGTTTGGTAGGACCATATTGAGGAGATTTATCCAAGCTCACTTAGACTTAGGTCTGAAAAGCAACCCTCCTCAATTTAAGGATTAAATGCAAACAATATCTGCAAGTCTATGTTCCTTTATGATTTCAAATTCTATCTCTTTTGGAATTTGCATTAGAGCCATCTGATTTCTTGCATGTTAAGCATATTTTTTAAAACATCCCCACCTATATTGTCCCAGTCTTCACGTTGTTGGGTTGTCTCACTGAACCATAGTTCGAGAAAGAGCCCCACAACTGGACCACTTATTTGGGTTAACACCCTCCTGCCACATACTAAGGGATATAGTCCAAAGTATATTGGTAGACGCTCAAGGATGTTGGGAAAACCTTACCTTAGAATAGGAGATATCTTGATCAGAATCAGATGATCTAAAACCCTAGAGTTAGGATTAAGGTCCTACAAGCTTTTCAAATATTGCATTTAGAGTCAGCTCTTAGGGAGTGTTGTTATGTACATTATTGCATGTATAGCTTTGCTTCTTTTGTGAATATTACCTTGTAATCCTCATTTACTTCACATTTAAAAAAAAACTGGATATTTATTTCAAAATTTCTTCTATTTTTCAAAATCTAGGTTGTATATTTCTCTTTCTTTATTTCTCCAGAATAATTTTTCTTAAACCCTGGATATTTTTCAAGGTTTCCCTCTATTTCTCAAATCTAGGTATGTATTTCTCTTTCTTTATTTCTTCAAAATAATTTTTAAACCCTAGATATTCTTTTAAGATTTTCTTGTATTTTTCAAAACCTAGGTATATATTTCTCTTTCCATATTTCTTCCAAAATTATTTTCTAAAAACCCTAAATATTTATTTTGAAGTCTTCTTCTATTTTTCAAAGTCCAGGCGCATATTTTCCCTTTTTCCTTATTTCTTCATAATTATTTTTTCCAAACCATGGAAATCCTTTCAAAAGCTCTCTTTAGATTTTCAAAAATCGAGGTGTGTTTTCTTTTCTTTCTTCAATTTTTTTGATCCTACCTGCAATTTTTCAAAATATTCAAATCTTACCATCTATTTTCCAAATTTTTCTTCTGTATATATGTCTTCCACATTCTATTCAAAATTTTCATTTTCTCACATAAAATCTCTTTTGTCAAGAGATATCTTCTTTTATCAACCTAATTCCTCAATATCTCCTTCATCATCTATCTTTCTCTCAAAAATTCTTCAATCTAAACCATCCCTTTATTCCGCAGAAAATATTGGCATTTCATCATGGTTCAAACAAGGTCAGGAAAGAGAATAGCACCAAGCAGTGTCGAAGAGATGAGTTCTCTGAGACCAGTCAAGAGGCAAGACCAAACAAGCGAAGATGACATTGATCCAACCATGTACAAGATGTTTCAAAAAATGATGACAAAGATGCTATCGGAGCTACCCGAGTCAAGCACCATAAAGGAGCCAGTCAAGGAGATGACATTGGTCACATTTTATGTGAACATCAATGGCAACAATGGCAGTAGCAGCATGGGAGTGTCTAAGCTCAGCAAAAGTACCAATGAAGTAAAAAAAGGAAGCGCCTTCAAGCATAATGACCAACCTCTCCAATCCAGTCCTCAGCAAAAAAGGAACATTCAGGGAAAACTAAAGTACAAAGACTGGAGCACTGATCGAAAGTTCACCCCTCTAGACCAGACACTCGAAAGTATTCTAGAATATATGCTTGCAAAGGATACGATCTGTCTACCAAAAGTCGTTGATCCCCCAACAATTATGGGCAGATTCGAAAAGCAGTTTTGCAAGTTTCACCAAGCAGTAGGACATGACACAGAGCATTGTTTCGTCCTTAAGAACATCATCCAGGATCGCATTGATAAGAATATTCTGGGGAAAAACACAGTGGCAGACCAACTGGTTGTCCTGGCCAAGCCTCTTCAATCCTGCTCCCAACGGAAAGCAAGCACTCAAAAAAAACCAAAGCATGACGGTTGGGGTTATGGCCGCAAAGTTCACTCCTCTAGATCAGCCCTTCAAAAAGTTTTTTGAATGCATGTTGAGCAAAGAAATGGTTAAACTTCCAAGAATTGTTGATCCTCCAGTCACCCTAGGGAAATGGAAAGATCACTTCTGCAAATTCCACTGAGCTATGGGGCACGATACTGAGCGATGCTTCATCTTCAAAAATATCGTTCATGACTGCGCTGACAAGAATCTCCCCGTTGAAGAAGAAGATCAGTCGGTTGTTCTGAACGAACCTTACCATGATCATTCATGAAAATGACAATGACAATGCTCTCTTATTTCTGTCATTTCTGCTTTTTGATGTTTTTTGTAAGAACAATGTAGTCCTCAGTGGTTTTTCTTAAATTTCGCATCCTTTCTCCAAGACATCAATGAAATCATCAGTTTTTCTTATATTTGGGTGTCACTTTCTTTATAATGTTATTCTCTGAACTCTCATGCAATATGTTTTTTGTGATGAATAATTTTCCCTGAAAAAATTTTCTTGCCTTCCTTCTCAGATATTCTCCCAAGTTCACAAGGAAGCTCATTACCAATTCTGAATTACTTCTATTATTGTTATATTTCTTTAAAGAGCCTTCTTCAACGACAACAATCTTATATTATTCCCCGTTATACTGGGGCATTTTTATAAAAATTCATTTTTTTCAAAAACTTTGTATGCAGGTAGGATCAAATAAAATCTTTCTTCATTAATTTTTGTCAATAATCCCCTTCAGGTTAAGGGATAAACCTGAGATTCCCCGTTCAGGATAAGGGGATAATCTTGAAAGCAGACCACATACAGTTAACTATGATGGTCTGTTGAACTCAAAATCTTTATCAACTTTTATCAATCTTTCATCAATTTTTATCCATTTTCATCAATTTTCCTCAATATCAATTTATATCAATCTTTCGTCAATTACTATCCCTTTTCATCAATTCTCATCAAATTTTAGCTTCCCTTTAGGTTAAGGGATAAACTTGAGCTTCTTATTCAGGATAAGGGATAATCCTGAGACCATTCATAGGAATAACACGGTTCTCTATAATGGTTCAATCTCATGCTTAATGCCAAATTTTTATAAACAAACCTTCGGGTCAACCAATCTTGTCAAACCTTCGGGTTACAATCTTATCAATGCCTATCATGTTCAAACATCTGGTTACAACTATATCAATATCAATGATCTTCAAACCTTCGGGTTACGATCTTACCAAAGTCAATAATTTTTACGATCTTATCAATGTCAATCATTTTCCAACCTTCGGGTTACAACTTTATCAATGTTAATCATTTTCAAACGGTTAAATTTAACCTTTCAATCAAATCTTGCTTTTGAGTTGGTCGGTCAATCAAATCCTACTTTCGAGCTGGTCGGTCAATCAAATCCTGCTTTCGAGTTGGTCGGTCAATCAAATCCTGCTTTCGAGCTAGTCGGTCAACAAATCCTGCTTTCGAGCTGGTCGGTCAAACAAATCCTGCTTTTGAGCTGGTCGGTCAAACAAATCCTGCTTTCGAGCTGGTCGGTCAAACAAATCCTGCTTTCAAGCTGGTCGGTCAATCAAATCCTGCTTTCGAGCTGGTCGGTCAATCAAATCTTGCTTTCGAGCTGATCGGTCAATCAAATCCTGCTTTCGAGCTGGTCGGTCAAACAAATTCTGCTTTCAAGTTGGTCGGTCAATCAAATCCTGCTTTTGAGCTAGTCAGTCAAACAAATCCTGCTTTCAAGTTGGTCGGTCAATCAAATCCTGCTTTTGAGTTGGTCGGTCAATCAAATCCCACTTTCGAGCTGGTCGGTCAAACAAATCCTGCTTTTGAGCTGGTCAAACTTTCCAAATCCTGCTTTCGAGCTGGTCGAACTTTCTAAATCTTGCTTTCGAGCTGGTCGAACTTCCCAAATCCTGCTTTTGAGCTGGTCGAACTTCCCAAATCCTTCTTTCGAGCTGGTCGAACTTTCCAAATCCTACTTTCAAGCTGGTCGAACTTCCCAAATCCTACTTTCAAGTTGGATCGTCAAAACAAAATCTAGTGTTTTCACTGGTCAGAACTTTCAAAATCTAGTTTTACTGGTCATGATTTCCAAAATCTAAATTTTCAACCCAAGGTCCTATCAAAATTGATATTGAGTAACTATTTCACAAAGGATTCTTGAACCTTTTGCCAATTTGCTTAAAAATATTTATTGATTTCAAAAGAATCACCTCATATTATCTCTAGTGTTCTTTTAAAAAAGGTGAAGCTTTTTGTAAAAAAGAATAAAATTCAAATCTTTTCTCTGTTGATCAACCAAAAGGATGTAAGAAATATCCTTGGTATGATTAGCAAAAGAAATATTCAATGATGTTGAAAGGCTAGAAGCGAATTAATATTGATCATAGTTATGGCGCATGTTTAAAGACAATTTTCTGACAATCAGGCAGTGGAAATATCCTGAGCGATAAAAAGAATTCACTCAATCCATATCTCCTTAATCATTTAAGTTGTAATTAACTATATGCAAAATGGATCTTTCAATCATCGTCAAGTTGAAGACTGGTGGATGAGTTAGACCCCTGGGTCCAAAGAAGACTCAGATCATCTCCAAGTTGAAGGAGTTTGTGACATGTCCTTCTAGGGAAATTTCAAATCATAGCCAAGTTGAAGGCTGATGCAATGAACCTCCTGACAAGCCCTAAAAGATATTTGATTCATACTATCAAAAGATTTCAATCAAAAGAAACATCCTTATTAATTTCTTGGGACAAGACCCTGATCACCTCCAAGTTGAAGGAGTGGGTGAAGTGTTCTTCTAGGGAAAATCAGAACATCTTCAAGTTGAAGGTTGATATGATGAAACTCTTGCCAAACCCGAACAAAAAAAATTCATCCCATGTCTCAAAAAGTGCAAAAAGTATATATCAGATATCGAAATTGCCAAAACTGTCGAGAATCATCTTTTCTCATGCAACATTCTTTTATCAATATATTTTCACTACTTGCTTTTATGAAATTGAGAATATCGCTTTTCTTTTCATATCAAGGGAATGGATAGCTTCCTTGAAGAAAATCATCAGTGTTAAAATTTGAATTTGACTCTTGAATCCATGGAGTTAACCTCATTTGGAGGAAATACTCTTTGTAAAAGAGGGAATATCTTTTACACACACGTGCATGTTTTCAAGCATTTTGAATCAACTACTATTATATCTTATTGGCAAAACTTTCTGTCTATCCAAACATGAAGTAAATAATCAATGTCTATCTTGGTGTAACCTAGCATGATTTTCAAAAAGAGTTACCTCATTCTGATGAGGTATTTTTTCCAGTCTCATCATGGTTTTCCCCATCCTGACGAGGAATCCATGCTCTTCATATCCATTCAAGAAAGGATTGTACCTGGACCTTATCTCATGAGGTATTTTCCAAAAATGTTCCATCTTAGATTTCTCCATCATGACGAGAGATCCACATATTTCATCCTCATTCACATAAGGGCTAAACCTAAAAATCATTTTGAAATATTTCTCCTCCATTCATGTAAGGGCTAAACCTGAAATTCATTTTGAGATATCTTTGTCCCATCCAGGTTAAGGGCTAAACCTGAACCATTCCACAAAGCTCATTTCGTCTCAGCCATGAGACTTCTTTAAAATCTCTCTTTGTCATAATTTTGAGATCTTCATCCAAAAGTCCCATCACAATTTTCTCATTTCCTGTTACCCAATCATTTTATTCTTGAGGATTTTGTCTCTTCTTAAAGCCATTCAGGATAAGGTACTAAGCAATTCTTCCACACCTAGTTCAGATTTTCTGACTAGGGCATTTTAAAATTTGGTGTGTTGTCTTTGCCACTAAGTTTGGCTTTCAACCGGCTTAGCAGCAAAGAGGGGCATTTGTGAACACCCCAAAATTTTCAAAATTTCAAAATTTCCCTCGTATGTCCTTTTAGGTTTTTCCTTCAAAAATATAAATAAAAAAAAGAAAAAGAAATTCAGAAATTAGCCTAAACCCCTCTTCTGAAAAACCTTGTAAAAAGAACCACCTTCTTAAAAAATTTCAAAACAAAGAGAGACCATTTCTAAAAAAGCTCTAACGGCTTCTCGTTATAAAAACAGCCGAAGGGAGTCGACTTCTTCCATCCACTATTCACCCTTCCATCTCTCGATCATTTTTTGACCCATTTTTTCCCCTCCATTCTTGCCTCCTCCCTCTCAAGCTGAAACCCAGCCACTATAAGAGTCCCTCCTCTCTTTTATTTGGTTTTTCTTGGTTTCTTTTTGTTCATTGCCCCATTAAAGCACTCCTTATGGCATTGATTTGCTTATAGCAATATCAATCCACATACGTGCAATATCAATGGAATGATCGGATTCCAACATTTTTTTCTCTTTGTTTTTGAAATTTCTTTGGCTTGTGCAATTTGAATATTGGTTCATTCAGTATTCCCCTGTATTCGTATCCTGTTTCTTTTTCTCATCTTAATTTTCTATTTACCTTTGATATTTACATCGGATTGTCTGTTTTGCATTTGATCTCTAGTTTTAGTAGCATTTGACTGCATTTCGTTCACTCTGTTCAATGAATCTTTTTTATCTTAATTGCATTTTATTTCTTGACAATGCATGGTTCACGGCATCTAATGTTGTCTCCCAGTTTAATTTACTGTTTTCAGTTGATTTGGATTCCATGTTCTTTCGTTTGTTACTCTGCATCATCATTTTACCTTATTTTGGTTGGTGTTCCCTGCATCGGTCATAGTATCATCTATAAGCATTCCAATTTTCATTCTGAATTGTATTCGGTTCATAGTAGTTCATCATTGTTGTACATCACGACATATCCTTTAGGTTGGGGTTCATCACTTGTCGCCCCCTCTGCTGTAATATCATTCATTCGTATGTTTAGATTCAACATCAAATCTATCCAGCGAATTCACACCATGGCATCAGATCATCATGATCATTCCCCAGTAAAGTGTATCATCAGACGAATATCATTAGCCGTGCATTCATTGATCTGCAAATGTCAACTCATATGCATCATCGATTCCTGTTTCAAAATCCCATTTCTTTATTACCATTTTATCATACTTGTCAATTTGCATTTGACTATTTCCCTTTCATTTTCTTTAATATGCTGATTCAATCGAACTACGTTTCCTTAGTTATCTTTGTTTTGTCTCAATCGCATATTAATTTTTTTGGTCCCACAAAGGAGGTTGAATAGCCACTATAAAATGAGTTATTGTTGGTGCTGTAATTTTTGCTTCGGTTCATCAAAAGACCTTGCTACTCTTTCAGTATGTTTGAATGGCATTTTATCATCGTTGTAGTCTCTACTACTTAAGGTGATGAATGGAGATTTTACTGTAGAAACTGGAATTTTTCATGTTCATGTCTGGATTCACTGTGATAGTTGGGTAGTCAATGAGTGAAGAACCTAAAAGGGGCTGGTTTGAAATCACAGGGGGGTTTTGCAATTATCAAAGTTGATACAAGGTAGAATTAGGTGAAAATCCTTCTTCCCTATATAAAATTCAAAAAAACAAAATAATAAACATGGAAATGCTTATCGACCATGCTATTTTGGGATTGTGGTTCACTGTTGAAGCAAAGTCTGCTATATTACTGGATATACCAGGAATATTTTGTTTCCCAAAAGGAAAACTCTCATTGCCACCAGATCTATAAGGATTGGCAGCTCGCACAAGATCATCTCTTGTACAATTGGATAGATTTGTTCGGGAAATCTGCCACAGGTAGTGCAGGAAAGAGAACTAAGATTTATAGTTGTCGCGTTAAGGGATCCACTCCTTAATGATAATAAAGAGACTGAAAAGATCATCAATCTTCCTAACAAGATTGGAAGATTTTGTTACAGGGAAATCATTTGTTCTACGTTGAACAACAGAACTTGAATCTGTTGTACATGGATCTCTGCATATCCAGATGATAGAAATTGATATGCTCAGAAGTGTCGACTGATGCTAAAGCCTCGCATTTGATGAACCACCTGTGAAATGCTAGCTAATGATTGTAGATATCCATCAATGCAGGTGTATATCAGCATTCTATTGTGTATAAGTTTTGACTCATTCTCATTTGTACATCATCTTTATATAGGTATTTAGTCCACCAACATCACCTGCATATCTCTTGTACATATCATCTTGCATTGCATGTTTTCTGCATGTTACTCACAGCATCCACTTTTATTTTCTATATTAACCACACCCAAACACTATCTTCTGCATATCATTAGTTTACTTTCACACCTTCATCTCCTAACCATCACAATGCACAACCTCCCACTTTACCTTCTTTCACTAGCACACACTTCACTACCCCTATTACACATACATCCTCACTCTCCCCTTGCACCTACTGTACACTAAGCACCACCGGAATTACACCCTTCATCCCTCACGCCTCTGCACTCACATTTCCACTGTGCACCTTGTACACGGCATATGGCACTCCACCTGAACTTGCACTTCAGCACTTCTGCACTCTACCTGCACACCACTTCACCTCATCCATTTGTTGTATCTCTTGCTCCACCTGCCTTCCGCCCCTTCACCCTTCACTTACCATCACACTTCATACCCTACTTCATCTAGCACTATCCACTTCCTACACTTCACTTTTGCACACGCCTTTAGCATATCTCCTGCTACATAACATCTCACTGCCACCAGTTGTGGCTTCATCGCACATCACTCCATCTCACTATCATCCTCATTTCACCTGTACAATCCTTTACACTTTTCATCCTTTCACTCATATTCACCTACATGTTAGTCCCTATGTTAATGTGTAGGACATGGAATAAACATAAGCACTAATAGCTACCTGCCATATCATCATATCATCCACTTGTTGTCAACACAACAACTACCTATAGCATAACACCTGCACTATGCTTCACTTCACATTTTACACTACACCTAATACCCACAGCACTTAATACTCACAGCACCTGTTACACAGTACCTTCTTCATTTTTCCCAAACAGTTGTTGTCATCACTAATGCAAGCCACACCATTACCCATATCTCCTTCACTCCCACAACACTATACCCATGTGCTCCACTGTTATCTTCACAGCACCCACAGCATATATGCACCTTCCCCTTTTGTCATATCAGTGCATAATATACCGATCAGTGGTGATGTGATAGAGGTGAAGAGCTTCATCCTGCTTCCTGCAAAATACCTGATTTGAGCTTCTGCTGAATTTTCTAAGAACTTCCTGTTGCACCTAACCTGTGTTTCCTTGTTACTAATATTCAAACACAGCATTTCCCAGCGGATTTCCTATGATTTTCATAGCATATATCATAGTTTGAATTCAGCAAGTCACCTCCAGTAGCATCGATTGATGAATAAACAATGAGGTAATGGAGCTGAAGTGGGTGTTTCAACATGGGAAATTCTGTAATACCTGATTTTCATAGCATATATCATATATGCCCAGTTGTGATCATCGCAAAATTTTTCCTCTCTTGTGATTTCTCTCTCTTCATTCTCTTTTCCTTTTCAGCCTCTATTTCCTCTTTTTTGAAGGGAGAAAATAAAAGACGTAAAGAAGGAGAGAAGAGAAAAGAAAAGAAAAGAAGAGAAGAGGAACTCTTTTGCGGGGTCTCACGTGACCTTAATTTTGAAAGTATTTAAGGAAATAACTCGCCTCCGTTTTTGAAATTTTTGTGGGAAAACTGGGAGACGGGATCCGCTCGTCGGTACGAGGTTCGACCGTTCCTGGCGCCTTTACCAGGGGTAATCGAACCAAGGGTCGAATTTATGCCTTTTTGCTTTGCTAAAATATTTTCTAAGAATTTATCCTAAGTCTAAATGCACAAAGAATCATGCTTGTGCAAATGCAAAGATGTATGCTCTTTTTGAAAAAATTGATTTGGAAATCTCCAGGTTTCATGAGATAGACTTGATAATGGAGTGAAGATTTGTTTTTTGAATGATAGAATCTAACTTAGAACTTGAGATAGATGAGAGAAGCTCTAAGTCTTTGAAATGATCAGAGTTTAGGAAAATAAGTCTTTGAATTTGGAAAGAATGATTTGAAGATGATAACAAAGGAAATAAGGCTTCAAAGTCAGAAAATGGACTTTGAAGTTGAACTTGAATTTAGGGAAGGAAATGAATACTTGAGATGGATTTTGAATTTAGGTTTTTGAAGTTTGAAGAATGGATCTGAGAAATTCAAATGGTATTTAAAAATAGAGATGAATTTAAGAAATTCAGATGAGATGTGAAAATGGAAAATGGAAATTGGATTTGAAATCTATAATTGGGAGTGGAATTGGATTCTGAATTTTAAATGGAATTGGATCTAAGTTTTGGAATCCAAGATGGATTTTGGATCTGAAGTTTGAGATCCAAAGTAGAATTGGGTTTTGGATCCTAGAATGGACTTGGATCTGAAATCTGAGATCCAAAGTAGAATTGGAATCTGGATCCTAAAATGCATTTTGGATCTGAAATCTGAGATCCAAAGTAGAATTAGAATCTGGATCCTAGAATGGATTTTGGATTTGTAATCTGAGATCCAAAGTAGAATTGGAATCTGGATCCTAGAATGGATTTTGGATCTGTAATCTAAGATCCAAAGTAGAATTGGAATCTGGATCCTAAAATGGATTTTGGATCTGTAATCTGAGATCCAAAGTAGAATTGGAATCTGGATCCTAGAATGGATTTTGGATCTGTAATCTGAGATCCAAAGTAGAATTGGAATCTGGATCCTAAAATGGATTTTGGATCTGTAATCTGAGATCCAAAGTAGAATTGGAATCTGGATCCTAGAATGGATTTTGGATCTGTAATCTGAGATCCAAAGTAGAATTGGAATCTGGATCCTAAAATGGATTTTGGATCTGTAATCTGAGATCCAAAGTAGAATTGGAATCTGGATCCTAAAATGGATTTTGGATCTGTAATCTGAGATCCAAAGTAGAATTGGAATCTGGATCCTAAAATGGATTTTGGATCTGTAATCTGAGATCCAAAGTAGAATTGGAATCTGGATCCTAAAATGGATTTTGGATCTGTAATCTGAGATCCAAAGTAGAATTGGAATCTGGATCCTAGAATGGATTTTGGATCTGTAATCTGAGATCCAAAAAGTGGAGATCGATACTCGGAAGTCTGGGTCCAAGTTGAGATTAGGATCTAACTTTGGATTTTTGGAATTTCAAAATTGATTTTGAGAATGATTTTCAAAGTCAAATTGGACTTTGAACTTGGATTTGGAATTTTATAAAATGAATCAAGTTGAATTTTAAACTTTGAATTTGATTTCAAAGTTTGAAAATGAGGTAGAATTGAAATAGAAATTTGAAGAAGAGATATTCATAATCACTTGGATTTTAAAAGGAAATTTTGAAAATATGATGCAATTCTATCCTAGATGATGAAATGAATTTGAACAATTTTGAAATAGGATTTTGAAAAGCTATTCCATTCTTTAAATGAATTAAGAGTAAGATTGAAGATATAATATATCCCTGACTATGGTCATTGGATATATTATATAATAATCACATTTAAATTCAAGTGAAAAATAAAATACATTTTTTTGGTGCTCTTATAGAATTTAAAATGAAATTAACTCTCAATATACCCTGACTATGGCCATTGGTATATATATTGAATTAATTTTAGATTAAATTCTGAAAAAAAAAGAGAAAAATATTTAAAGAAAATATGATGATTTTGGAAAGAGGGATCCAGTGTGGATCCAGTGTTATTTCATGAAAGATAAAAATACTAAGTCTTGTTTACATCCTGACTATGGCCGTTGATGTAAATCATTAACTTAGGATTAATTTACCTCTTACGAAATGGTACACGTGCCATTCGTGTTTCACCATTTGTGAGATTTTGAGAAATAAAGAAAGAAAAAAAATGCATGAAAAACAAGTAATTCATAATGCTCATTCATTTTATCTAAAACAGGGAATGTAACTTCTCATCTAGATCTAGCTATTACAACATGTAAAAATCAAATTTATAACCCCAAGTAAGGATATATTTCACACATTCCACTGCAAAATACTCGATTAGAAAGAAATTGTACATATTCTATCTAAAACAAGTGAACTTGTAGGCTTGCAAATGAATAGCACTGCAGAGATTAAATACCAATATCTATTAACACTAGAACAATGCAATACTAGGCAAACTATGTATGCTATAATCAATGGCATGCAAAATCATCATATACTAACAATAATATGATGTCGACATAGGAAATAAACCTATAACAAGTTTTTGTAATTACAATCAAAAGTGAACAATCTTACTGGAGGAAACTATACAGCAACCCTCTTAACTCCATTTAAACGAAATCAGCAGCTCTTTCCGGCAATTCTTCTGGACACTCAACTGTTAGACTAGGCAAATCTTCCAACTTGTACATTACTAAATGACAGAAATATTGCCATTTGCCATACCACACAGAATCTGCACATGTGTTTGGTTCATATCTTGTCAGAAATAAACTTTTAATAAAATTTCAGATGAGTAAACAACTGTCACCCTAGGGTATTTAGTATTGGATCGACAAACAGGAAATTTACCAGAAATGTATCACAGCCTACCAACGATGGCACACACTAGTCAAAATAGGTTTCAAACACCATCTCTAACCTCACAAACTAAATTAAACTGCAAAACATAATGGTGCTGATCCTGGGTACGATTTCCCTGTTGCTTGCAAAATGGTTGTGCAGATGATGTTCCTCAATTCATTCCTTAGATGAGGTTGCTGAGATCCTCTCTGGTCCTTTGGCATAAGATTTGTCTATGGATAGTGCATTAGAGATATGTGAAGATGGAACATATCTGCTGATATCCTTGATCCTTATGATAACGATTATGAGTCAGATATCTTTCAAACTAATCTGCAAATTCGATAAGCACGGCTCCACTGAACATGGGAATGCTCATGTTGCTAAACGATTCTTGCTTTGTTTCCACAGCTTATCCCAAAGGCACATAAAATTTAACAACAATCTCTCTCTCTAGGCATCACCGTTTTCATAATAGCAGTTGCATTCCATTGGGTATTCAATAAGTGCCAGTATCTTTACAGCTATCATAGAAAAAATGACAATTTAAACTTTATGGAATGGAAACAAAGCAAGTATTAAACGCAGCATTAAATATAGGCTATTTACTGTTTTCCAGATGTTGTTGCAGGTTTAGCATCAGGACTTTTAGACAATTCATATGATGCAAATGATGCAAAAGTTTCAACAATTTCCTTTGATTGGTTTTCATCAAAAGACACTTCCTTCAAAAACATTAAAATTGCACTTACCAAGAGCTGTTTTTCATTCTTGCTTACAGCAGAATAATTGAAGACAGAGAGATTTTTCCTGCAAAATGGTTCTGATGGGGATTATACAGGTTGATCATATGTCTAATGTTCGAACTGAGCATTGAAGCATAAACCTGACAGAATTTCGGTTACCCATCAAGTGTTGATGACCCAAAAGCAAAGGGAACTTAACCCATCTCCAACATTTACGACTTAGGGTCCTGCTACAGTGAGAAATTTCCCCTATTTGACAGCTATTGATGACTTACCTGCCTGATGTGCCGAAAAGAAAACTTTCAGAACTCATGGTATGTCTGACAGCTACTCCATCGAGGGCAAACAATGTCTCACCAATACTTTGGTGCGATTCTTCGATCGATTGGTGGGGGTTGCTTGACCGATTCTAGTGAAATATGCAAACAGCAGCGAAATTCTTAACATCACACTGAACAAGAGAGCTTATTGGGTTGATTCAGAACCTGGAAGAGCTACCAACCCCACCCGTGATCTGATTCTAGACCTCTCATACGGATGGTGGATTACTTGCTCCCACTGTCAAAGCCTGTAACCAAAACTTGATGGTATCATTTCATAAATCATAACACATTTAGATATTCCTATGAATTTATCGGACAATCCATTAAAACCTTCAGGAATATCAATTAAAAAAAAAAGACATGAATTCTGATATAAACTAGATTCTGAGATATAATTAATGAATCGGAAAGGAGAAATCTAACAATTCATTCCGACTCCGAGTAAGTTTCCCACAGTAACTTGACAATTCTGTCGATTATCTGAGAAAGGACACCTCATGCTTCTTCTTCTTCTTCTTCTTCTTTTTTGTCTTTAGATAAAAAAAAAAGAACATACCTGAGATTTTTATTTCAGACCTGCCTTGACTGCGTATAGAAGTGATGCCAGACGCATAGGGAATGAAGGTGTTGCTGCACAAAAACAGGTAACAAAGCATTGTTATGCCACAAGGAAAAGGAATTGCCAACTATACCAATTACGATTTCCTGGCTACCAATTTAATCCCTCATTTTCATGCTCCCTCAAGTGACCGACAGGCCCATGCAGCATAATCCAGATGTGAATTTTGAGGCAGTTATGCCATTGCTATTGCCATTGCATGAACATGATTTTCTAGAGTACTGGAAACAGGCATTGATTTACATACCCCGGTAGTAACTGAACACTATCGATGATTTTTATTAGAGACAATAGGAAGCAATAAGGAGATATTCCTGAAACAAACGTTCATTCCTATCAGACTAAGGTTTTCCCCTTTTTTTTATCACAACAGATCCATGAAATGCTGGGTCTCTTTATTCTTGATTGTGGCTGTGTGACTATTGAAAATCCAATGAAGGTCAGGAATCATTCGGCTGTAGAAAATGCCTTGAAGCAGATCCAGATACGTCCCATTGTTCCTTCTTAATTAGGTATTCAGAGCCATTTGCAACCATTAAGCTGATAGGGAATTCCACTAACTTTAATCCAATTTTTGCTTCTCATGTTCTAGATCAACATCTGCATAATGAATTAGTAAACACGAAATGTTTGATATGATGATGATTTTAACCTGCGAATCATAACATGCTGGGCAATGACTCTCGATGTTGCAAGTATTGCAGATGGACCATAACATCTATGAAGCGATGGTGTCAATGGTGAAGCATCAACGAAATACAACATATAACATGAATAGCCTATAAACAAATGCACAACAATCGGTAATGAACAGATGCACAAATGTAGAATATTCAATCCTGTTTCCACTACTAATTGTAGCACCCTCAACTACCTGATGAAACCCAGAGGGATATCCGCAATGTCACGGCCTTTGGTGGTGTATCCTATCCACGGCGAGATGCAGAAAGAGTATTTACCGCACGAAACAGGGGGGGGGCGAATATACTAAACCAGTGGCAGATCACAAGCATAATCGATAGATCCAAATGGTGATTCAAAACAAATCATGTCAAAATAAAAGGAAAAATAAGGAGAAATAAGCAAAACAAAAACAAAAAAAAGGAAGAAGAAAAGAATAATAGCATAAACAAAAGTAATAAACAGAAAATTCAAAATAAATTATAAAAGAAGGGAAGAACTGTAGGAATATTGATTATTTCGTTGATATTACACTGTGTAAACCGATGTTGTGATAGACAAATCGGGATCACAAGGTGTGTGTTACTGAAGCCAAAAATCAGAAGATCAAAAGAAAAACAAAAGAAAAGAAAAAGGGAAGAAAGGATTCACAGTCGGGAGAAATAATTACCTTGATTTTCTTGGTTTGGAAGAAAGAGGTCGGTTGTAGAGCCTTTGTGGCTAGGCCTTGACTGAGAAAGGAAAGGGACTACTTCGTATGTGATGCAACGGGGAGATGTTCCTGTAGCTCTGCAGGAGTCCGGTTTACAGGGAAGGCGCTACAGGGAAAGAAGCCTCGAAAATGGCCGAAGGTGGGAGGCTGATAACGGATGTAGAGAGGAAGAGGGTGCCGGGGTGAAGATGGATGATCTTAGGGTTCCCTCGAGTGCCCTTCTTAAGGAGGGGGGCGAAGTTTCGGGAATGGGTCGTTGGAGATCGAAGGTGGAGGATGAAGGTGGCTGATCTGAGGGTTTTGGTGGTTCTGTGAGAATGAGGGTTTGCGAGGGAGAGAATCAGGAGAGAGAGAGAGAGTGAGGAGAGAAATGGAGAGGGGGCGGCTATCTTTCCCCTTCTTCCTTACGAAGGAAAACCCTAAAAAAGATTTTTGCAAAAGACCCCACCCCCCCTTTGATTTTCATTTTTTTACAAAAAGGGGGTTCTCGAGGTTTTTAGCAAAAATTGAATTTCAAACTCATTTGTTTTTCTTGTAGTTTTTCCAATTTTTTGGTTTTTGTGTTATCTTGCATTTTTTTTGTATTTTTAGATAAAAAATCCTAAAGTTTGTGAGAAAACAAAGATTAAAACTAATTTTTTTATGTTTTTGCGAAAATATTTACAAAAGGGATTTTTTCTGAGAATTTAAAAGCTATTTTGAGAAAATTTCTTCAGAAATGGGGTTTTTTTTTATCCGGATTTTGAGGAAATATGGATTTAAAACACTGGATTCAGATCCAGAATTGAATTTGAATATATCAATATGGAATTTAATTCAGAAAATCTGAAGAATGACTGAAATTTAGCTTTGACATCGCTTTGATTTTCTCAGAAGATGGAGTCAGGGGCAAAAGGGTCATTTTGCAAATCTTTGAAAAATTTAGGGTGTTCACACCAGTACACCTATGATTTTCACCAGTTCATTTGCTACATCTTCATCACCATTGCATATATCTCTCATTAGGCATAAACCTTTTCTATTAGCTTATGCTTTACATATGCATTATAACATGCATTTTCTCATTAGGGTAGTGCATTACACATGCATTCTAATATTCATTTTCTCATTAGCTTAGGATATCATACATGCATTTTTATATTCATTTCCTCATTTGCTTAGTGTATTAAATATGTGTTCCAATATACGTTTTCTCATCAAACATGATGTATTGAATCTTCATTAGCATAGGGCATATGCATGAGCATTTCATCATTTGCATCCTAAATCTAATATGATAGTTGCAATTTCTTTCTATATTTGTCTGTTATCTTGTGCTAACCCAGTTTTTGTAGGAAATATGTGGAAAAGGCTGATTTCCTTCCTAAATTAAGAATCTTATAATTTCAATTTCAATTTGAGAATGTAATAATTAGATATTAACGAGAATTTTATTTTTCAATTTAGAATAGAATGTGTGAGCATGTAGTTTTCATGATTGTTTATGACATCTCATTTCGTCTTTATTATTATTTCAAAAATGCACAATGGTGAAACACGAATGGCACGTGCACCATTCTAATAAAAGGTAATTAATCCTAAGTAAATGATTCACATTTATGGCCATAGTCAAAATGTGAACAATACTTAGGATTTTTATCTTTTATGGAATAATATTTGACCTCCACTTAAGTCTCTTTTGAAAATCATCATATTTTTTTGAAATATTCTTTTCTTTCTTTATCAGAATTTAATATGTGAATTAACTTAAAATATATTTGTAGCCATAGTCATGGATATATTGAAAGTTAATTTCATTTTAAATCCTATAAAGGCACAAAAATTTATTTTATTCTTTATTAGAATTTAAATATAGATTAGATTATAATATGTTTGTGACCATAGTCATGAATGTATTATGATTTAATCTTATTTCAATTCTATTAAAGAATAAAATATGCTTTTAAATTCCAATCTTCAAATAAATTCCAAAGCATTCATCATTTAGGATAGAATTGCATTCTTTCTCAAATTATTTCAAATCATTTTTCAAATTCCAAGTGATTTTTGAGATAAATTTTCAATATAGTTCTCATTTCTAAATTCAAAACCATTTTTAACTTTCATTTAACAATTCAAATTCATCTTTTATCTCAGATTTTATCTTATTTCAAATTTCAACTTTCAATTCTTATTTTTGAACTTCATATTTCTAAGTTTTATTCTGGAATTCATTTCAAATTCAAGTGCTAAATTCAAAATTCTTTATTTTCTTTCAAAAATTCCAAAATTTCGAATTCTCATTTTTCAAATTCAATTCTGAAGTTTACTTCAATTCTCAATTCAATTACGAAATCAAATATTTGAAATCTATCTCAAAAATCTATCTTAGAATTCAATTTCAAAAATCGATTTTCCATTCAATCTCAATCTCAAATCCTGAATTCCTGGATTCAAAATTCCAATTTTTTATTTCAAAATTCTTATTTCAATTTTAAGTCTGAATTCAAGATTCTATTCAAAATCCAAAGTTTACTCCAAAATTTCAAATTCATTCTTATGTTCCAGTTTCAACTTCAAGTTCTAACTTTAAATTCAAGTTTCAATTCAATTTCAAATTTCAAATTCCAAATTCGATTTTGAAACTCTAGCTTCAAAATTCAATCTTTTCCAATTTCATTCTTTTCCAAACTCTACTTTTCAAACTTCCTTCTTCAAATTCAAATTTTAATCTATTTCAGTTATGAGTTCAAACTTCAGAATTTCAATTTTTTTTCTCAAATTCCAAGTTTAGATTCGAATTTCAGTTTTTCAAATCAAGATAAACTTTTTTGAACCATTTTTTCAAAGATGTTTTCAAACTTATTTCAAAATAACTTGGAAAAATCCAAAATTTCTGAAGCACTTCTCAAAAGCATACATCTTTGCATTTTCATTGCACAAGCATGATTCAATGTGCATTTAGGATTTCAGAATAATCATTTAGACAAATTTAGGTAAAGAAAAAGGCATGAATTCGATCTTTGATTCAATTACCCTTGGTAAAGGTCACAGGAACGGTTGAACATCGTACTGATGAGCAAATCATATCTCTCCATCTTTCCCGCAAATTTTCAAAAATGGAGGCGAGTTAATTTTTCAAAACATTCCTTTTCAAATAAAGGTCAAGTGAGACCTTGCAAAAGAGTTCATTTTCTTTCTTTCTTTCTTTTTTTCTTTTTTTCTTTCTTTCTTTCTTTCTTTTTTTCTTTCTTTCTTTCTTTCTTTTTTTCTTTCTTTCTTTCTCTTCTCTCTTTTTTCTTTCTTTCTTTCTTTTTTCTCCTTCAAAAGGGAAAAAGGCAGGAAGAAAAAAGGAGAGGAAAGAGAGAAAAAGGAAAAAGGAAAAAGAAAAAATTTTGCAACGATCACAGAGTGCCCCTCAGGAAGCCTTTTGGAATAAGGATCAGTAAAGGAGAAGTATAAAGATTATAACCATTCAAAGAGAGAGGCACAAGAATCAAGTTGGGACAAAAAGGCTCGAAGCACTAAAGACCTTTCTTTATTTAGATTAGGATTTTATTTCTTTTATTTAATTAATTGGGTCTGTAATAAGCCATTTAATTATTTGTTTAAGACCTATGCATAGGGCATCACTATCATATTTATTTATTTAATTAATTCTTTTTATTTTAGCAATAAAGCGTAGTTAGATTGTGTGTTGAATATGAAGTATTTTCTGTTTTCTGAGATCGATTCGGACTCCACTACTCATGTGAGCCAGTTTTTATATTTTTGGTGTTTGGCTTTCACTTGGATTTTATCAAAAATATTGTTTTAAAAAGTGTTTTCAGAAAACTCACACCACATACCAGAGGCCAAATTACCCCAGCCCTTTCCTACCTTTCTCATAGTTACCCCTCAAAAGACAGCTGCACAGTTGTCTTTTGAGGAGAAGATTCTTCAAGCACTGCAGGAGGTGAAAACCTTTGATCATAGTGCTACGGAGAAATGTAACCAGATGCTCAACACCCATACCCAGTCCATAGCCAAGCTTGAAATGCAGATGGGCCAGTTAGCAGATGCATTGACGAGAAGAACCGAGGGTGGTTGACCGAGCCAACCTGTGTTGAATCCCAAGGGCAAGGAACTTTAGGTTTTCGGGATCTGAGAAGAGACAATGTACCATATATACATTGTAGGAATAGGATTTTATTTATTTTGATTATTTTTTGACTAGAATTTTCTTGTTGTCATGCATGTATATTTTATTATTGATGCTTCAGTATATGAGTTGCAGTTTACCAGACACAGGACATGGCTTCAGGAGCATATCATTGGTCAGACCAGCAAAAAACTATGCATTCGTATATGCATAGTGGTCGTGCGAAGTCAAGTCAATTATCAGCTCAAGAGGTCCTGCACATATTAGGTTGTATCTATCCTTTCTCCCATATTTATTTTATGTGCTTTAGTATGCATTTGCATTGCATGTTTACAATTTTTGTATGCCACTAGGGACAGTGTCATTCAAGCATGGGGGGATGGTTTAGATGCACACTAAAAAAAAAAAAAATTGTTCAGGTAGCTAAAACTCATAAAATTAGGCTTTAAGAAATAAGTTTATAGCATATATGAATGTTTTTGACATAATTTGACAACTTAGAAACTTTTTAAGCCCCATGTGAAAAAAAAAATAACTAATCTAAAATGAATAGTTATTTATGTAAATTTCAAAGAAAAGATAGTATTTGAATGTTAGAATTATTTTGAATCACTAAAGTACAAGTATGCACAGTATGTTTTTGAAAAACTAAGCAAATGAAAAATATATAGAAAAATGAGCTTAAAAGAAAAAGAGCTTACGTTTAGTCGTTGATGTCTTTGCGATTCCCAATAGTTGAGCTTAGACACAAGTTGAAGTATTTGAGTCTCATGACGAAAAGGATAACGAAGGAAATCACCTTATTGTGTAGTCGATATCTGTGGCCTATTTGGTTCGACCAAGTAGAGTCTAAAGGTTGTTTTACACCTGGTGCCCTAAAGCCATCTGGTTTGGGAGCCACCGGCTCGAAGGCTCGTTACATGGACTTTATAGAAAGCCTAATAGATATAGACATTGCACATGACGAGAAGAAGGCTATACGCAAACTATTAAAATGGAAGGTTTAATGACTCGAGCAATTAAGTCTGAGGGATACTCTGCATTTGGTACCCTAAGGTCGTCTGACCTGAGAGTCACTGACCCAAAGCTCGCTACACGAGTCACGAAATTGGATATTTGAAATAGTGCTCGACTGAAAATTTTGAAAATTAAAAATCAAAAGAAAAAGAATGAGCTTAAGGAAAAATTCATTGCTTCGAAATAATTGTAAATTACTGTATAGAAAATATACAAGTGATGATAAATGAAAATAACATGATAATACTTGATTTCCCGAGAAAAAACATAGATAATTACAGTTTTTAGAAAAATGAAGAGACATTTTTTTACTGTGGAGGCATGAAAATTCTAAATATGTTATGAGAATGTAAATTATATGAAACATTTGCTTAAACTAATTTCTTAATTGCCTAATATTTTTGAAAAAAAAATATTATTTCTTGCATGACATTGATGTTTGTGGGTAGGATCTCTGCAAACCCTCACGAGACCTTACTCATCTACTGGGGTAACCCAGGGGTTTAAAGGGCTTGTTGCATGAGCTAAATGCAACCGTGATTCCTATGAAAGTGAGTTAGCATATTTAGGATTTTCATTTCATTTATTTTTATATTTTTTTATTTTTCTAGTTTCATAACGTAGGTAGTTTAGTTTAGTTTGTTAAAGGACTAACAAACATTCAAGCATGGGGGTATTTGATTATGCATGAAATGCACATCATTTTCTTACAATATTCATGCATTTTTACATGTTTTAATGGTTTAGAACCCATATATTGATGTATTTAGATACAAAGAGGCCACGGTTCGAATTTCACTTGAATTAGAGTTAAAACGAAGAAAATATTGCATTTTTAGGGTTTGGATCGGATTTCAAGATAGACTGGATCTAGTTCCTACCCAAGAGCTTCAATTTGGATCTTGTACTGAACTCAAACCCTAAATATCCATAAACCCACATGACACAAAGTGTTTTCTATAAATATTTTTTGAAAATTCTCTCTTTCTAACTCATTTAGGTACTTAGTTGTAAATAACATGGATTTTTAGAATTTAGTTAGAAATAACTTTTTACTTAGGTGGTAATTAGAATTAGGCTAGAATATAACATATAAATAGTTTGAAAAAAAGGATCCACACATTTTTTGGTTTTGTAAAATTGCTCCTCATCCTCTCTTCTCTTCCCTCTCTATTTCACACGCCATTGGCATGTTTTCTTCTCTTTCCTTTTTCTTGTTGTATGTTTAGTTCTTGGTTGGCTGTCATTTTCTCTTGCAGGTGCTGCAAAACAAAGGTGAACTTCTCCTCGGTGGTGTGTCGTCTGCATCAACGAGGAGTGGTCGTCCCTTCCTCCATACGACTCTCACCTTTCTTCTTTGAATCCTCTATAAATAGGTTCTCCAATGAGTGCAACAGCGAAGGAGACATAGCAGACCGTCAAAGAATGTGTTGGGTATATTTTTCAACTCCAACTAATCGCTCTTTCTCCCCTCTCCCTCATCGGACAGCCCTCTGAGGTGAGTCTTCTTCTTTTCCTTTCTTTTAGCATAGATCGAGTCCACCCCCTAGTCGAGTCATACCCTATTTCGGTTTCTTTATTCTCTGATTTTTTTTATAGCAAACCACTATCTGCAATTCGTGTTTTAGTAGCCCTAAGATCGAGTTTAGTCCTAAGTAAAGTGTCAATCTATTTTAGATTTCATTTTTATCTAAATTATAAAAATCCTAGACATAGTCTAGTCGGTTTTGATATTGGTTAAGGTTTGAATTCTGTTTTTTTTTTAGTTAGTGATAGTTGGTGAAAAGTATGTTTTTAAACCCCTTAAGATCAATTTTTAATTTAGTTTAGTGTGTTAAATCGTTATGTGTTTTGTGTTTAGGCTAAGTTATAAAAATTGGCTAAGAATAGTTTAGCCGATTTTAGTGTTGTATCAATTTTTAAAGTCTACATTTTTTTTTTAGCTGAAGACAGTAGGTTAGTTGAGTATTTTACAGTCTAAAGTCATGGTTAGTTGTGGGTTAGATCAGATTAAATTAGATTTTTTATTGCCTTTGTTTTGTTAGTTAAAGATTTTTTTTTGTGTTTTTGTAAAATCGGGTTTATGTGTGTTGTGGTTGTCATCTTTCTCACAGAGGAAGGCAGCCATTGCTGTAATTCAGAGCTTAGGTTAGTTTAGGAAAGTCGTGGTTAGTAGTCTAGGTTCAATGCATTTCGAGTTAGGTAAGTTGCATGTCATAGTAGCTAATTTGATTTTTCAATTTTAATTTTTAACAAAGGTTTACGATTTTTCATGTATCTCCATTTTAACCCTGCGTAAATGTTAGATATTAGCTAGGTTAGACATTATATAAAATAGGTAATTAGTTTATATTAGTGTAAGTATAATAATTAGAATTTTTGAAAAGAGGGCATTGTGGTAATTGTATAGCAAGAGGCGAGTTTGGCAATGTGGGGGTATTGTTGAAATTCGTGGGATCCTAAATTGGCAAGTCTTGGGTCTTCTCTGAGGATACCAAGTTAGGAAGATTTTTTTGAGAAGCTAATTGAGTAAGGTGATTCAATTTGTGAATCACCTTCTCAATTATTGTTCACACTTGCCTTAAAGAGGGAAAATCAATTTTTTAAGTCAAGGCATTCTCTACATTTCTAATTAAATAAGGTGATTCAATTTTTTAATCACCTTCTTAATCCTTGTGCACACTTGATTTGAGAAGGAAGATCAATTTTTTTGGCAAGTCTAAAACTGTGTGGACCCCTATGGGATGGCAATTTTGAGTTGAAAAAGTCAAAGAATTATTTTTTGTAATATGTCATGAACCCCCTCTAATTCCAAAGTAGCCATTTGTATTACTGCCCTCCCATTTATTAATTTAACTTAGTGCATGTAGTTGCATATTCCCATTTCATTAATTTAGGTAAGTAGACTTAGACATTTTTCTTTATTTTAGCATTTTCATTTTTATTGCATTATAGTTTTAGCAAGTATTGACATTGAATAGGGCTAGTATTGCTTTCTTTGTATTGCTTGGATTACCTTTAGTAACTAGGTCTAGTTATTAGGAGATAGACAAAATCGTGTAGAGAGTCACATTAGGTAAGTTAGTTATTTCTTTAAGGTTTAATTGCTTCTTAATTATTAGTTTGAGTTAGTGTTTATTTTTGGTAAGGTGTAATTAGTCCTAGTAGGGTCAACCTAGAGGGCGTGAGCCTCTAAGTCAAAGTCAACTTCAAATTCATCCCCCTTATACCCTAATTAAGTCAATTAACCCTAGTTAGGTTTAAGTTAGTTTTTAACTTTAATTTAAAGTTAGTTTTAAATTTATTTATTTTTTTGAGTTAAGTAGTTAGTTTATCTTAAGTTAATTGTATTAGGTTAGTTAATTTTATTAGTTTGAATATTCTAAATCTTAGTTGTACTTTAGTTTAATGTAGTTTAGTAATTGCATGTATTTTAGAAGTTTATTTTAGAATTAACTTGTATTTCTTTCAAATAACTTAGGTTTGCATGTTAGATTGAATTCCTTAGTGTACTTAGTATTATTTAATGTCATTAGATTTGTAAATGTTGGTTTTTGCAAGTGTCTTAAGTTAATAGTGCATGCATTGAAGTATTACATGTGAATAGTGCACTGAATTTCAAAACTATATTTTGCCTCATTTTGCACTCATCATTTTATGTGCATTTTTCTGAGTTTTTCTAAAAAAATTATTCTATTCTCTTGATTGGTATGTTAACTATCAGCAAACCAAAAATAAGCTCAATTGGAATTGATTTGGTCTGATTTTTAAGTATTTTTCAAAAACAAGTTTTTTGAGTTTTTAAATTTCAGGACAGGCGATTTCTAAAATTTTATCGAATTTGAAACGCTTATATCTGGAGCTTCCGAATGAATTTTTCAACTTGTAAAATCTGACAGATTCTTGAATCTGTCAGAAATAGAATAAAAGAAATTTCATCCATTTTAGAGCTTGTTTGTCCCTTCAAACAGTCTATTTTTGAAAACCTGACAGAATTCAATTTTGCACTATATTGAGGGCAAAATGGTCTTTTTTCTAATTAGTTAGTTTTTTATAGTTTTTCTTATTTTTCTGCATATTAGTTAGTGTATTTACAGTAGTTAGCTGAGTTAGATTTAAATTAATTAGTTAGTTCAATTAGATATTGCATTTTATTTTATTTTTAGCTTAATTGCAATTTAGATTTAGTAATTAATTTTAGAATTAATGTTAGTATAATTTTTAGAATTAATTATCATAATTGTTTACTGACTTTTATTTTTTGTTTGTTTAGGTTGATAAGTTCACTACAGGTCAAAATGTGTATTCATATTGAGAGTGTGAATACAGCTATGGTGAAAAGACAAAAATGCCCCCAGCGATCTGGAGAAGACTTTAGCAACCTGTTTTAGGAGTTAGTTTTTATTTTTAGTTTGTAACTTAATTAGAGTTGTAGTGTTTGACTTAGTTGTAAACATTATGATGTTAATAAATTAAAATTTTTAGATTTAATTTGAATATTCTCCTGTTCCCTGAGGATTCGACACGTACTTGCCATATTCGTGGAAAGTCGGTTTTTATACTTTTGGTTGATGATTTTCCAAATCTTTTAGTGAAAAATATCTTTTAAAAATACTATTGCAAAAAGTTCAACCATGCAAAATAATAGATTTACCCCTGAGATCAATTTGGTCCCGAATGGTCCATATCTGAATTTGATCTTCTAGGGTACCTTATTCCATATCGGGTCTGTAGAGTTGGATTCACATCCAACTCTTCTTCAATGTTATGGTGATCTGGATGCTTTGCATTATCCTCTGCTCGGTTGAAAGGCTTCGCCCTCGGGTTTTGATTTTTAGACAACATTTAATCTGGATTTAAGTTGGAGTTAATTTAGATTTAATAAATAGGTTTCAGATATTATAATTGGATTAGGATTTGATATAAATTTCCATCTAAATTAGGATTTAATTGAATGACAATTCAGAATGTGAAGTATACATTAATTTGAATCTTTGTTGAAATTGAATTTAGAATTTGAATGCAATACATGTGATTTTTGATAATTAAAAATATTAAAAATATGATTTTATATTTTAATTAGATGAAAAGTGAGAAATTTAATTAATGTTAGTTTGAAGTTAAATTTTCATGTTAAATAGAGACACAATTGAATTTAGTTTAAAATTGAAGTTAAAAGTGAAGTTAATTAGAGTTAATTTACACTTAGTGTTTAGTTTAATTCTGGTACAATTCCATGTGAATTTGGATTTGGATTTTGTAGTAGGGTAGTTTTGAACATTTTTTATGACTTATTTTATAATTTTTGAATGCACGGTTATGTTTGTATCCAAATTTTGAAGAAAACAGAAGTGATTTCATCAAAATTGAAGTTCACACGAGCTCAAGACATGCCCAAAAAGTTCAAAGGTATATTGGTAATTTTAGTTGTTTTCGAGGTTCGCAGTAACTTGAGGGTCATGGTCATCCATGCCCTAGTTGACCAAGCCCAATAAAAAACATATAAACATTTATCACTTGTACAAAATATCATTTTTATAAATAAAATTATTGTTTTAAATTTAATTAGAAATTAACTAAAATATAGGGACCTAGTTTATAAAAATTGGATCCCAAATAGGAGTTGGAATCCAACCAAACCAGAACTAGGTCTAATTGATGTTGTGGATGTGGCCCCCTTCGAGTTAGTATTCTCAGTCATCATATTATATTAAACAAATTCAAAAATTCTTATAATAACAACACGAGGAATATAGATTAATAGGCGAGCAACAGAGACATGAGAGACTACTAAAAACAAACAAAATATCCTAACACAATGCAAATAAAAAAGTGAATTGTTAAAGAAACAAAGAGTCCTAATCATGTTTATAATACAAGATACACAACATATAATCACATGAACTCAGACGCAAATGCTTTAATCAAAGAAAAAAATGGAATAGGCTATTGAGCATGCAAAGATAACTAAAAAACCATGCAATTCTTTCACAAAATAACTAACTCATGCCAATGTTTAAAAAAAGCAATTGATTTAAGTTGTTGTTTCAAATACATAATAGGTTCAACCGTAAAGATGTGCTTACCAAAAAAGCTCACCATTGATTTTCTACCAATGAAGTATCGCTAATGAATAGGGACCATTGGTTGGGGAGCACAAAGAACCCTAATTTATCTGAAAATGTCCCTAGGGTGCGACAATCAGTCTTTTATACAGTGAAGGTCACATGCTCATACGAAAAACCATAAATAAAAAGGAAAATTGCATTATATTCATCTTTAATACTTGTGAAGTTAGTAGATAATTTGCATACTTCCTTTCTAAGTGTGAACTTCACAAAAATTTGTAACATATTATTTGCTCAGATCCCCCCATATTTGCAATTCTATGCGAACTTCCTGTAGTCAAAACTTCGCAGACTAACTTTGCATATATATAGTACTAAGTTTGCATAACTTAATCTGCAAATGTCCAGTAATTGAAACTTGTAGAAACTTCATAAATATTTCACAAAATTTGCCTATATAGAATGAAGTTTTCATAAATGATTATGTGAATTTTCTGTAACTAAAACCTATCGAAACTTCACAAATATTGCACATGAAATTTACAAATTTTCTTAAGACTTAAATGCTCCCCTCGTTTGTTTGTGAATGCTCTTACTAGCATTAAATGTGACACTTTAATATTTAAAATAACGTGTCAATAGTAAAAAAAGTGATGGTGCATATTTTAGGATTTGTTTTCGCCTTTAAAAAATGGTGGTGAAGAGGATTTTGAAACGAGGAGAGGATGCCATGGCTAAGGTAGAGAAGATTTTGAAAAGGATAGGAGGTGGAGATGCTGAGGTGGTGAATGATGTTGATTATCCTCAGTAAAAGGAGATCCTGGTTGTGGAGAGTGCACAGAGGAGGCGGCTTCACCTTAATCATTTGCTCGAGAGAAGAGAGGGTCTGCAAACAAAAACAGTAATCTGACTGACATTAAGAAGACAAAAATCAAACCTAAAATGCAGTGTGGAGCTATGTTTGATTGAAAATGAGCCCTTGAAAGAACAAGTGTGTGGTCTAGGGTTGGATCGCAGGATTCATAGACTCAAGAGTCATATTACTGAGGCGGTGTTTTCACCTCAATCATTTGCTCAAGAGAAGAGAAGGTTTGAGGAGAAAAGCAGTAACCTGATTGGCATTAAGAAGCCAAAGATCAAACCCTCTAATATTGAGTTATGTAGTGTGAATGTTTGTAACATGTTTATTTTTTTAATGAATTGAATGAACATATATATGAGCATGTTCATTTTTTAATGACTAGAATGAATATATATGTATGAGCATGTTTATTTTTTAATGAATAAAATTAATATATGTTTGACCATGTTTAGTTTGAATGAATGAAATGAAGTTGTATGAATAAGTTATTTTCATGCAGATCCTGTAAGTTTTGAGAGGTTTTAGTTCAGTTTATAGATTTGGTTGTGCGAACTTTGCACTATGCATGTGAAGTTAGTTTGCAAAGTTTCAATCATGAAAGAAATCATAAATACGGTTATGTATGCAGACTTCGAATTATATATGCAAATTTAGTGTAATACTTGCAAAGTTTCTACAGTTTAAGTGACTGGAAGTACGCATATTTGGTCATGCAAACTTCATACAACTGAAGTTATCAATTCAACCGGAGGTTCACAAATATAGTTATGCAAACTTTATGAGATAAAAAAAAAATCATGCTAATCTACCTTTAAGTGAGAAGGTGCGATAGTCAAAAAGCATATCGATATATCATGTGAACCTCAAGAGGTCCGCTGTACGAATGTTAAAATAGAACTTTTAATGACAAACATTTGTGATTTTGGACATCGGGTGGATATTCAAAATTTGTAGGGTTTTTCAAGAAACACATCATTTTTGTCGTACAGTACGATCATTTTCCATTTTTTTCATAAGGACGAAGAAACCACCCCTGAGGGTTGCAAGCGGGATAACACCCATGGGAATCGAATCCTTGACTGCCTGTCTGATAGCCAAGGCCCGTTTCAACTGCGCTAACCCCTCAGGTCTATACCCCATCTCACCGAGCCAAAAGGTTTCATTGCATGGACCACATGGAATAAAAAACAAACCCCTCTGTGGATAATGTGAATCACCATTGTTCACCAACTTGAGGAACACCTTACTCTTGGGAGTACGGCTACATTTAGCTGATTATAGAAGAACCACACATCCAAGTCACTAACAAACTCGTTTCTACACAAGTGCAGACATCGGGCTGCCCGACCGAGGCCTAGGCCACTCAGGTTCAGTATAAAGTTTTGTAAAGATCTCTTCTGTGCATATATTTTTTATTAGTGGAAGAGGGGGGCCTGACCCCGAGCACACCCTTATAGTTTTTCTAGGAACAAAAAATAAACGGCTGAAAAACAAGCAAAAATGATGGTAATTGGGTTGCCTGCCATTCATCTCATGGATGAACGGCATCCAAGGAATACCGTCAGAGGTGCGACTTCTATCTAACACAACCCGGTCTCTTTTAAGTACCTCGAGATGAATTGGGAGCGGGAACAATAGATAACTTGTTAAAAGAACAATATTCTAGAAACGTGAACCACCTTGGAACTTGAACCAGCTTAGCAAAAAAAACAAGTCAACTCGAGCACTAGGCTATGATATCTTCTTTTTTTACAATAAAATAGAAAAAAGGAGAACATAATAGCTCGAGAATCACAATTCGAAAATGTCTCAGCCGATGAATCAGCATGTCATAACTAATAATAAACAAAAGATTAACACATTTTTCCCAAAGTACCAAAAAAAAAAACCAAAGATCTAATGAAAATAATCCATCAGCTGAAGTAATATTCTTTGCAGAATAGTACAATTGATATTGATGAGCAGCATGTTATTCCAAAAGCAGATTTTGGAAAGCTGCTCTCTAAGCAGATTTCGAATCCACAGCTGAAATAGCACCTACTGCTTCCACTTATTGTGACTGGCGTGAGCCAACATGCTGGCAGAGCCTCTCCAACTTGGGTGTCAACCCAGCCAAACTTTATGCCGACCAGACCCATTTTACGGTGCGGGCCTTTCCACACACACCAGACAATCTAGTTTCACGGCAGAAAGAAAAAAGATGATGGAAAAGTAGAAGCCAATCAAGTTGTAAGCTGGTTCCAAACCATACCAGTGAGTTCAATTTGAGTTCTGAACATCCTCCTCCACAGTTGGGCAACAAGTTTTGCAGGGAACGCTTAGAAATAATCATAGAAGCACAGCCAAGTCACTGAAATCTTCCCTGTAAGTTGACCAATTTTGAAAGGTAAACCAAACACAGAATGAGACCCAATGTCATTCATGGATCTCTTAACCTTGCCGCTTGAATCAATAGAAATGCAGCCCCACAAATTGAGCTGAAAATCCATGGATGACTAGCTGAATTACAGAACCAAAACGATCGCCCAAGTTCAACTTTTCAGAAGGTCCAGCTTCTCAGGTACAATCTACAGCAATATAGAGGATCCATATTCACCTTGACCCTCACTAAATGTGATTGGATCTGATGTTGCCTAAATGTGCAGCACCATCCACCCTCCAAGACCGATGACTATTTGTTTCCAGCAAACTTCCATGCTCGAACAAAATTGAACATAGAGCATATGGAGAGATGAACCAACTCAGCAAAGAGAATTCAGTGAACAACCATATGATCAGGTAAACAGTCGGCTGTCAGCTGCGCTCTATTAATTTGGGATCAACCCAACTCAAGCAACTTCACTTCTGGTATGGAAAATGAGTTGCGCATAAGTTCAGAATCAGCATGACCTGCATCATTGAATGTATCAAGAAGCTAAGGGTTGGCAAACAAAAATATCCAGTTCTAACGAAGGCTCAAAATTCTACAAACAAGAATGAAATGATCTTCCACCTTGTGAAAACCTTTTGAGTTAGATTTCTCTCTCCAGATTGCAATAGAACATTGAGTTGGGTCCTCTTCACGGTCATATATCTTAAATTCAAGAAAGCCCTCTTCACGGTCATTCATTCACTTCCGATGTCTCTCAACTACAATTGACAAGCAAACAAGTAGTTACGAATTCTGTACAACAGTGACAACTGTGCCATCTACAAATGATAAGAAACCAAACCAATCTTGGCACCAAGGTGGGCCCTTTAAAATCAGTGTGATGTCCTCTTCCAATCCTGAATGTCTAACTTTAGACTGACGTTTCTATACATGACAATTACTAATAATCAGGAAGGTTCTGAAGAACCATGTCACTCCCATGCAGTATACAGCATAGCTACATACAGTAGACAAAACATCAAAAGCAGAAAGTGTTACATCAACACAGAAGATGGTATGTTTGAGTTGCTGGTGTTTGTTTTGGTCATGCTGCACTTTAGGAATTATATCAGGCTGTCCAACATCATGAAGAGAAATGCAACTGAAGAATTGGATCAGTTTTCAGACTCAGGTCCAAAACAAATTGCTCGAGCTGGATGAACCCATGCCCATTGAAGAATTTACTAAATGCATGATCAGAAAGCAAACATACAAAGGTACATGTATGCGCCATGCACAAGAATGAAGCTTCCATAAATTACATCAATTACAGCACCTTAACTTGGGTGGATTGAAGATGAAGACCAGCTAAATCCAAAGTTTTCAAAAAATTAATTCTAGCCAGGTTATGTTACATGGATACCCCATTTTATACCCGCATTATATAGCATTTGCTATGTCTTAGTGGAAACTCCATCAAAGATAACCCAATCCATGTTATATAGCACTCAGGACTTCGAAAACAAATAAACTGACAAGCATATATCAATATTATTTTAAACAGGTGGACATTTGGCAGATCTCATTCATGTCAGGGAACTTGCATTAGATATAACAGAAAAGATTATCTATATCTAGAATGTGCTTCAAGAAACTAGTAGGTTCACAAATTCCCAATTTTCAAAAGAGATCATTCTCCAACCAAAGTTTAAACATTTAACTACTGGTGTAATTGAAGAAAATTTTCCTTAGAATGTGTTGGTGTCTTCAATATAACTCTTAGTATACCAAACACATAATTACAAAACCCTCTTGTCAATCTTTCTAAAGTACAATTTTTCTGGACATCTTGGCAAAAAAATCCCAGGATCTTTTAGAAAAATATATCAAAGAAATGAAAAACAGAGGATATTTCAGACTCAGTTTTTTTTTTCTCATGTAACACCAAATGTTATCCTATAAAATTTCAAGAAAAGTTGGATACATAAAAGAAACATCTTTCAAGAGAGGGCAAAGAGATTGATGAAAACATGCATTTTGCTATTGAGGAAAATAGAAGTTCCCTGACCTACATCAGGTGCACAAAACATGCATAAGATGCTTGGAAGAAGAGAATGGTGATATAAGGAAGATGATCCCCCTTTTCCAGACAACACTCAAATTCCTAAATAATCCTAGAACCGAGACAAAAACAATGGACATATGTACTTGCTAACACAAGTTCACTATGATCCACTGTCCGAGAAAGAATTGCCAAAACTTGCGACCGCACATATAATTCTCCGTTTGCCCCCAGCATGATAATTTTCAACCAACATCACAGCTAATGGAAACCATTTGAACAAATTCAAATTAAAAGTTAAGACACCGCTTTAAAAAGCTAAAGATCAAATGCCTCTGATAAAGCCTGCAAAAATTAAAATAATAAAACACAATAAGGAGACAGGAAAGTTATCTTGAAATCCTTGACCAAAAAAAGAAAAATGTATCCAAGCACTTGAAATAAAATGGATTTGTACACAACTATTTATTAAAATACCAAAAGAAGACTAATGTAAAGGATTTCACTAATACCCATCATAAATATCAAATTAGGCAGTTAAAACTGAGGCCTACAAAATTGTCCTAATTCAGCTCTAATGGCATACAGAAAAGAACGATGCTATACTAGAGCTCATATAACAATGACTACATCATAGAGCTTAATGATCAAGTGAAAAGATGATAAAAGCAACCAGCAGGAAGAAGAAAATAAAGTTTACAACAGAGACTAATATACAAAGTCTAATAAGATCGCAGATAAAAGACTTATGATTTTAAAGAGCCTACACGTTAGCAAGGTCAGGCGAATGATAATTCGTAGAAGAGGAAAACAAGGTGAAATGTGAATTTTTCCACTGTGATACTTTAGGAACTTAATAATAATGAAAGCTAATCTCTTAAGGCAACAGAACAAGAAAGGATACCCTATTTGAACTTGGGCAGTTCGTTTGATCAAGGAACTCACTGCCCGAGTTGAGGGTGCCATGTCCACCAAATGCTCCAACATGAATCATATAGTACCCATACACTTATCAGTTTAAAGAGCCAAGTCTAAGACTGTAATATCAAGCATAACTGTGTCAGCACCATAAACCAATATCTATATTTCATCACAGAGCTTGGCTAGCTCAAAGAATAACAGAACTGTACTCACGTTGCAGGCACATTTTCCACCAAATTGATCAGGTAACAAGTTGAGGTAGCAAAAGACTTAACCATCAGTGTTTTCCTTAAATGTGACCAGTATCTTAAGCCTGATATCTTTATTCTGAAAGCAACTTCCATATTATAGCCTGCTTAGTTATTTTGAGTCTGCACAGTCCAAGTTTACACACATTTTCCAAACAATTCTTCAATATGAATCATAGGATAACAACTTAAAGTTCATCAGGTAAAAGTCTCACTCTATGATTTCATCCTTAATAGAGTTCAGCACTTTAAGAGATGAATCTTTATTACGGAAGCGATTTCCAATATCTGTGTCTCTTCTTTTGGCCTGAATGTAGCGCACATACTTGGCAACTATAACATGAAACTTTGGAGCAGGTTTGTTTGAAGAGAATGTGTTGACACCTGCCTTCTTCAGTGACCGAGCAACATGCTTTTGAGCTTTTAGGAAGTGGATAACACAGAGAGAAGGCACAACTGCTCTCAGAACTGGTTTCCCACAAGTTATAGGACCAGTTTGCCCACTGCAAAAATCAAACAGAAAAGAAATCAAGAACTACCAAATACTAAATTCTATCTCCAGTTCTCAACAGAGTAAAATCAAACAGTGACACACACACACACACACACACACACACACACACACACACACACACACACACACACACACACACACATCCACCTACATACACAAGCCAGAGAAGGTAATTCTTTTAATTCTAGCCTGAGCATTTCAAAAAGCAAATGACCTGCAAATCAATGACATTTCCCACTAAAAAAGTCATTTTTCCCATTTCATCTGTGGGCAATCTACCTACAAATACCAGCAACAACCTTGCACAGTTGGGAAAAGAGGTAAGCCTCTCAAGGCTCCTTTAGGTTTGCAGTCAGCAGACCTGCAAGCCAGTGTCATTCAGGGATGTCTATGCAGGTATTGAGGCTGAAACTATAAGTGAGTCAGCCCCGGAAACCAAAATCCAGACAACGCCCTTTTTCTCTTACATCTCATTCCTCTGAAACAAACGGTTCCAGGGAGGCCTGCCAGCAGGTTTCATTGACACAAATAGACAAACATATATAAAGCTATTACCATTCCAGACACCACCTATGTGCAGGCTGTTGACCAATAACAAGTCAATACAGGATTTCAACATTGCCTCTCTCCAGTGCTTGATGGACATCTATGAGGTTCAACCATTGATCCATGTCTTCCATAATATCTCACTAACAACAGAAAATGAAGAAATGAGAAACCCCTAAAAAACAGGTTGCAGAAAAATCTTTAGGGCCATTCCTTTCAAAGCAACTCACACTAACAAGATCTGATTTGTGTACAAACCTAAGGTTGTACCACACACAATCTAAAGATATCATTCAAATAAGATAACTGAATCAGTAACAAGCCAGAAAAGGATTTCACCGTTTCTTTTCTCAGGGTCATCTTTCAGGTAACATTCTAGTGTAATGGACATCTAAGGCTCAATCTTTGGTCCATGCTACCTCACTAATAACAAATATAGAAATACAATTCATTGTTATTTTATGTGATATGATTTTTTTCTGATTTTTCTTGACTTTTCTTGATTCTTTTGGTTTTTTTGAATTTTTTATTAAAATTTACAATACTTTTACAACACGATACAGTGTTACTATTGGCCCGACCGATACGGGTAAAGATACCCTACTTAGAACCTTGGTTGAAATCATGCAATTTTACCAATTACAAATCAATTAACCGTCCCATAAAATTGAAGCATTTTATCCCATTCCTTGGGGGCTAAACATCATCATCATTATGGTCGTGTACATCTTTTATGTAAGACTATTCTCCAACCAATATGGTGCATTACACAAATTATTCGCATAACTATGAATCTGAAAGCAATTGTAAACAAACACTAGCCTGCACAAACTAATACCAAATTAATGCAACTGAATAGATAATCCCCAACTATGTCCGCAAGAATATGTCCCATATGAGAACCTAAATGAATACATCAGTAACAACATCTCCAATCATGTCAAAATAGCAAAATGCCATAACAGAGAAAGAAACCAAATCTAAATCACAGAAAGAAGAATGGAAAAGAAGCAGCAAAATAGGGGACAACCTCTTGATGACATAGGTGCAAGCTTTGTACAGTTGCTGCTTGCTATCAGAAAGAATATGAGAATGACATAAACTGCTAAGCGCCATTGGCTTCATCTTACACCCTGCAAATCCACACCGGTTATCGACTGTCTTGCCACTAGTCTTGACAGGACAAGATTCACCATTTTCACCGGCTTTCGCTGGAACAGCAGAATCCTCCTGACCTGTTTTCACTGGAAAACTCTCCTCCCGAACTGCATGTCCATTTTCACCATACTTCGTCGAAAACCCGCATCCATCTTGAGCCACTTTCCCAGGAAAACCACTCCCAACAAATCCATATCCATTTTCTGAGGATTTCTCCCCAAGCCCACATTCATCCTTCCCCGTTTTCATAGAAAAACCGCTTTCCGCAAAACCAAAGTCGTTCTCTTCGGTCTTCACCACAAGCTCACGTCCACCCTGACTCCCCTTCACCGGAAAACCGCTCTCCGAGTTCCCGACCCCATTTTCCCCACTCCCCCCAAGAAACCCACAGCCATCCTGCCCCATCTTCGCCGGAAAGCCGCACTCTGAGCATTTTTCCTCGCTTTTCACCAAAAATCCACATCCATCCTGTTTCATTTTCGCCCGGAACACGCTCTCCGGGAATCCAAAGCCATTCTCTCCTGTCTCCCCGAGAAACCCACCGTCCATACTCGACGGAATATTGCTCCCGGGGAAACCGAAACCGTTCTCCCCGCTCCTATCCTGAAACCCACCGCCATCTTGCCCGAATCTATCAACAAATCCGAACCCACCTTCCCCTCCCCCAACCAAAAACCCGCACCCATATTCCTCCATCCTCGCCGGGAAACCACTTGCTGGAGCCCCATAGTCACCGTTCTCGTGCCCGGCAAGAAACCCGCATCCTCCGCCGTCAGGCCGCTCTTCTTCCTTCAACCCACACTTTCCAAACTTCCAATAGTACTCTCTGTATCTGAACCTCACCTCCTCCATTAAGGCCCAATACTGTTTCCTGTAAATCCTGGACAGGCGTTTCATTCTGTTAGACCTCATCCTAATGACTTCCTCCAACGAGAGAGCGCAAGAATCCCTGAGACGCGCCTCCTCTTCCCCTTCTTCCCCCATTATGGCAAGTGGGTGGTCCTCAGATTGGCGAGAAACGTCCCCAAGAAGGCGTTCTGGTTCGATTTGGATGGTGGGGTTTGCGGGTTCTGAGCTAGGGTTTATGGGTTCCCTCTTGGGGGGGGGGGGGGGGTTGCTTGCTCCCCGAACCCATCCTCCTGTAGCAAATCTGAGAGAGAGAGAGAGAATTCTAAATCAGTCACCGCTCCTCCTGTAGCAAAATCTTGAAGGAGAGAGAGAGACTTCTAAATCATTCAACCGTTCTCCGGTAACAAATCGAGAGAGAGTTTCCCTCTCCCTTCCCTTCCAGAGAAGGAAAAAAATACAGAGTGGGAAGTGCTGCCTGAGTTTCCGAATCTGTCTCTCATTTACTTTTGAAACTAATAAAATACAAAAAACAAAAAATTTATTTTATTTTTGAAAACTGGGGCTCTTTATTTAAGAGAATCCTGAAATTATTTGGGAAATGAAGAGCTTCACATTTGGCTTGAATTATTCACCCCCGTCCGCAATCACGCATATGTCCCTCGTTTTCTTTTTAAACGGCCAAGATATCCCATACCAATCGGTTTTGAGGAGGTTAACGAAGTTGGGTTTTCAAAACCTAAATTTTAATGAAATTCGAGTTTAGTAAATTTAGTTTTATTTTCTTTTAAGACGAAGTTACCAGTCGAAGACGAAGCAGGTAATTTTCGGGTGATGTCATGGACCCCACCAATGAAAGACACCCAGACGTTCGGTGACAGTCACCGAAAGGGTCAGCACTAAAGGTGGGCAACGGGCCCCTCACCCATTTAGTTATTGGGCCAAAACTCGTCCGGTTATATACATCGGCCAACAAGCTACCAAGCCAGCCTGACGCAATTGAACTATTTAATTATTTTTTTAATAATATAAAAAATTAAAAAATACGTAGGTAGTTGCATAGTAACTTGATAACTATTGATATTTACTTGATTAGTCATTTTGTACGTGTAATAGCATCTACTATATTATGAATGGATATCAATACCTTCATCTTGAAATTTCTCAAGATTTTCTTTTTGTTGGTCTATTTATTAGTTCTTAATTCCTCCTAACTTAATTAAGTAGAATCAAAGAATTAGTAGATTTGTTCCACCAAAACAAGAGAAGGGGATGGGGTGTTGAACTTAAATGAAAAGTTTATTCCATACCGAACCATAATAGGGTTATTTACATTCTCATGTTGTTACGAGAAGGGGTCATCCAAACATATATAAATAGATACTATTGACATATGAATCCCTATATCGCTATATTTCATGTTGGGATTAGGAATAGGCATAATCATTCTACATATCTTTTGTTAAAAGGGCATCATATTCCCTTCTTTCTTTGGGCTTCTATGGCATCGAGAAAGAGGTTTGATTGTGGTAAAACACAAATTTTGATCGAGTCATTTTATGTCAGATATCACCTATAAAAATCCAGTGTTTTCAGTATATTTCAGTTATGTTAACTTTAATTGCATTTTTTAACCTCCAAAACAATATCTTCAAGGTTTTTGTTCAACAGGTCAATTAAATTAGATTATTTTATCTTTCTAACAAGTCAAAAATCTGGTCAATATGACATCAGAGTAGAAAGTTATGACCAAAACAAGTTGAGTTATTTAGTAAAAAATTTATTTTTAAAGTAAGTCCCAATTTGAGCTCGATTTTGACCATCAAATCGATCAAACTAGGTTTTTAAATGATGAATTAAAATTGAGAATGTCATCTTTTGAATGCATCAAAAATCACCTCAAGTAACATCTAGATAAGAAGTTATGGTTGAAACAAGTTAACCTATTGGGTTTATTTTGTTCAATTTTCTAACAACAAATTATTTGTCAATACTACTTTTTAAATTATCGTTATTACTCTTATGACAACAATTAATGTGTCGTTATATCTTTTTTTTCTGTCATTGTTTCAATTGTCGTCATATCTCATCCCCATCATTTGTCATTAGTAGAGATATAATGACAAACCATTTGTCGTTATATCTCTCCCATTTCTCACTAAAGTTTTTTGAATTCTGTAATGCTTTTTGGATGTCGATGGCCTTGAAAAGGCGTCTCCCAACCAGTCTTGGAGCATTTTTGATAGCCCAAGTTGTCCCTCTCACTTAATGACCTTCCTAAAACCAAGATCCTATCTCATTATCTCCTCTCCAAGATCAAATCTTAGTCCTTTATTCAAATCCTTTTAACCACAGCCTTAGATCCATCTTTGGATCCTGGATATATAAAAAATATATTTGAATCCGCTCAAATCCTATAAATAGGGGGCCTTCTCCCTATTTCAGAGGATCTAAAATAAAAAACTCAAGAACCTTATTCTGCATAAATCCTTTTTCATGACATAGCCTAGCATAAGCCTACCTAGTGTAACGCCCCAAATATTTAACTCAAAAATTTTGGAATAATTTTTTTTTAAACCACAACAAAAATATTCTATTAATCCCTCGATCAATTAATCTGGGTGGGTTACAGGTGATAACACAAATTCAATATCAATAGGCAAATTAAGATCTTACCTTGAAATATTACAAGTCATAAATAATACAATTAATGAATTTAAAGTCAGAGTTCCTCAGGACATCCAAAGAAGATATGGTCTCATGGCACCGCCGCAGTGACCACCGCAATTGCCCCGATATCTTTATTTGTTTTCTGAAAAATAATAATTCAGATGGGGTCAGACTACTCTCCATCTGAGTAAGAAACATAATATCAATATGAATGTGCTCAGTGTCATGTGTACAAGTATATGTGCAACATATTCAAATAATGATATATAAATAATAAAATTCATGTAAGTTCCATGAGATTCACCCAATACAAAACAACTCATTGTTTAGTACATAAAGAAAAACATTAATGAGTGACACATCATATGAATGAATATTATAACAATTTGAATATAATGAAAAATATTACTAAGCTACGCATCACATGAACGAATCACATTTGTACTATAACAATTACAACATTAAGCATTGTATGAACTTAAAGACATTCAAAAGTGCATTGACTTTATGTTTCTCTTGTTAATTATTGATCATGCATATATTTTACACTTTATTCATCCATATTTATGCATGATCCATGGTAAAATTGTATTAAAAACTCATCTTTATCATTGTTTTCGAGGTTTTGTTTTAAATTGAAGTTTTCGAGAAAACATCACATTTTTTGATCTACTCCTACGTTTTGAGTGTTTTTATTAGTTTAGAGTTTTCTTAATTGTAGGTTTTAATTAACTGATTTTAGTTTGTTTAGGAATATTTATTTAAAAAAAAAACACATTTTCTAAGCAGAGCCCTTTTTGGAAATTATTGAAAATTCTTTGGACTCGTTTTGAAAAACTTATTTTAACCTAATTACATTAGTATAAAGAGGACGTTTTCAGCGTGGAAAAACATTTTTCCCTTTTTGGAGTTCATGCCCCACTCTCTCTCATCTTTGTCTCCCTTGCTCTCTCTCTCAATGCTGATTTTTCTTCTCTTCTTTATCTTTTCTTCTTCTTCTCCCTCTTCTTCTTCTTCTTCTTCTTCTTCTTCTTCTTCTTTTTCTTCTTGCTTCTAGCCTTTCTCATTGTCGGCAACACTATCTTCTTCGTCGGGGAGGTGCGTCTGCAGCCCAGGAACAACCGTTTCTTCTTCTCAACCCATCTGTCGGAAGCGGATCGTACGATTTGCTTCTTCTTCCTCTTTTTTAATCGTAGTTTTAGTTTTGTATATCATAAATCATATCATCGCATCATCTACATATTTAGTTAGATTAGTTTATATTTAGCATCTGAAAAATAAAAAGAAAAGAAAAAAAAATTATTTTTGATTAATCTAGCCGTTTAGTCATTTTCTTGATTTATGCATAGAATCTAGGTAGATCAATAGTATTAACATAGAGTTTTCATACCTTTTCTTGATTCTTGATTAGTTTAGGATTAGATTTAGTTTAGAATAGTCTGCAACACGTTTTTATATTCAGTTTTTGTTTTTAGATCATATAAATAGTAATTTCTTTTTTAGCCGATTTAGCTTCTTGCAGTGTGTTTCTGAAAAAAAAAAAAATGGAGTCAAAGTAGATCTTAGTTTCTGTGTTTAAGTCTAATCTTAAGTTAGTTCTTTGTTGTTCAATACATTTTATTACATTTTTATTAAATATTAGATTATGAGTAGTTAGCTAGATTAATTATTAGCTTAAAAAAATCGATACAACAAACTGCAACATTTTTTTATTGTAAACAGTCAGATAGCATAGAGTTAAATTTTGGTATTTCTTGTAATGAGGATGATGTGTTTCTTTTTATTTTAGATTCGTAAGGTAAGTCAATAGAGTAAAATTAGGTTTGAAGAATTAGCCATTATCGTCTTTTTTTAGGATTTCTTTTGAATTGACTACCAGCCGATTGACTAGTGGGGTAGTACTTTTTTTTATGTTGAATTTCTTTGTTTACAGCTTATATCAACAGGTTGGAACAGTTAGTTAGGCGTCCATTGATTCAGGAAATTAGTTTTAATTGATAAGTCAAAGTCGAGTTTTCTTGCTGTGATTGATTGATCGGTTTCATAGTTGCTGAATTTAGTTGTTCTGATTTGTGGGTTACTAGTCACATTAGATAACATAAGTGGTTATTTATTCCTGGTAGTTAAGTTAATAATAGAGTTGTTAGCCTTAGTCTTATTCAGAAAGATTAGCTTAGTCGTTTCATATTTACCTAGATTACATTAGTTTATTAAGATTAGTCATGCTTTTTAAGTTCACATATTGCTAGTTACTAATTATTGGTTTAGTTGCCGTTAGTCAATTATTTAGCATATGTTAGTTTTTATTGTTTTAGATTTAGTATTTGTTAGAAGTTTAGATTGTTGAAATCCATACAGCATTCTCTCCCTATTCATCGTTTAGCTTCTTGATTTCTTGCCTAAAGTATAGTTAGTTGTTACAAGTTAGTTCTTGATTTGTAGTTAGTTTGTTTTGCTATTTTGTCTTTTAGCACTTTAGTTGTTATTAGTTAGTTACATGTTCTTAGTTTGTTTCTAATTAGTTTAAATCTTGTTTTGCTGATTTTTAGTTCATTAGTTATTAGATTTTTGTTTAGTTCTATTCGTTCTGCTGTGTTTTATGATTTTTGTTTTGTAGGAGAGCATTTGGACGTACGGTGAGCCCCTTTTTGTATCCTCGAAGTGCCCTCTAAGGTCCCTTCAGGCCCTCAGAAGTGCCCTCAGGGAGCCCTGAGAGAGCCCTTGATCAAACCATGCAAAAGTGCTCAACCTAGAAGAAGATCAAGAGGACAAAAGACTCAAGCATTGAAGACCTTTTCTTTTCTTTTTAGCTTAGGGTTTTATTTTATTTAATTCAATTCAATTTGAGGTTTGTAATAAGGCACTTTATTCTTATTTGTTTAAGCCCTCTGCAGGGGCAACACTCTCTTATTTATTTAGTTAATTAATTTTTATTTTCAAGGCAATAAAGAGTAGCTTAGTTATTTGTGGAATACAAAGTATTTTTTTCGTTCCATGAGTTCGACCCAAACTTCACCACTAGTGTGAACCGGTTTTTATTATTTGATGCACGGTTTGCACAAACATTTTTATTGAAAATATATTTTAAAATGTTTTATTGAAAAAGTTGCATCAAATTTTTGGCTTCATTGTCAGGGAACGACGATTAATACGAGTATTCACTTTATTGCCATTGTTTGTTCGTGTTTTGTTAGGTTGCTAGTTTTCTTTTTGTTCTTTATTTAGGACTGTTTAGTTTACTTTCCCTGCTCATTATTTATGATTATTTAGTTCTTTTTAGTATTTAGGTTTAGAACTACGTGTTTTCACACCCTAGATACCAACTTACCTTTCTTGTACAACCCACCTATTAGGATACCCTTAGAGGTGACTATACACGATTGGTATTGTACTCATAGTTTGCTTTTCGTAAAATGTCTATTGAGTGCAAGTGTGTGGTGCTTGTCTGTTTAATGCTTTCTAGCTGTATTTTTTTTACATGCTTTGTGATTTGCTGTGGTTTGACTGCATTGCACGTTAAGTAGGTAGAAAGTCTTTACTTAGAACGATTGTTGCACCGGTTTACCCTCAGGCGCATGTAAGGGCGACACTCGCTTGACCCCGAGTTTGCTAAGCTAATTGAGGACCCCAAGTCCCTTATTAGGAGAGCCCGCAGACCCGGCCCCATGGCTGAGGATCAACAGTTGATCTGGTCCTCTCAAGGAATACTTCATGCCCAATACTTATACTCTTGCCTCCTGCATCACAAGGCATGATGTGGGAGCAAACCATTTTGAGATCAAAGCTAATGTCATCCAAATGTTACCATATTTTTACAGCCTTAGCAACAAAGACCCCTACTGCCATCTCAATAAGTTTCTCGAGATCTACTCTATACTGCGGATTAATAATTTCAGGGATGATGCATTAAGGTTAACACTGTTTCCTTTCTCCCTCAAAGATAAAGTCAAGCATTGGTCGAAAGCTCTAGATACGGTTCAGATTACCACTTGAGAACATATGCAAAGAGAGTTTCTTAAGAAATATTTTTCGATTGGTAAGATGAACTAATATAGAAAAGTCATCACCAGCTTTTCACAAATTGAGGGAGAAATGTTTCATGAGACGTGAGAGAGGACGAAAAATCTTCTCCGAAAGTGTCCCCACCACCAGGTGCCTCATTGGCAATTGGTGCAATATTTTTATGACGGACTGACTAAGAAGAACCGTCAAATGGTTGATGCTGCCTGTGGGAGCACTTTTATGCTGAAGAGTGAGGATGAGGTGTGGGCTCTATTTGAGACCCTGAGTGAGAATTTGATGCATCACACTTCAGCATCACGATCTGAAAGGGCTACACCTGCCATTGTTGGAGCCAAGAAGGCCAGTATCTTCGAGTTAGGGACGAACCTTGAGTTGCATTACAAGGTCGACCCGCTGACCCAAAAATTAGATCAGTTGTTGTCGAATCCCTCCCCAGCCATGCAGGTGTCTGCACTGTGTGCTAGCCCAACATACCATATCTTTGACTATCTCATGGCGCCACAATATCCTGAGTTTGTTCAGAAACAAGCTCAGATGGCACAAGGTTTCGCCAAGCCCATACCGAACCCATATTCCAACACCTATAACTCAGTTTTCCGTAACCATCCCAATTTCTCGTGGAGAAATCCACAAGTCCAACCCTCATCCCTTCCCAAAACCAACCCAAGCAAGGCGGTTATGCACCTAGTTTTCAGAGATCTAGTTATGCTCAAGACAATCATCCTATAGTCAGCCTCCATTCTGAGAGCCTGCTTCTAGCTAGTCCTTTGAGGACAATATATTGTAGGCCTTCTCGGATCTCAAGGCAAACTTGAGTTCCCACACGCAATCCATTGTGAAACTTGAGATGTAGATGGGACAACTCACCGAGGCGCTTAGTAGGTGAAGCGAGGGGGTGTTACCTAGCTAGCCGTTGGTTAACCCTAGGGGTAAGGAGCTGATGCATGGCTTGTACATGACAGATGTTCATCAAGAGCAGGCTCAAGCGGTTATAACTCTTAGGAGCGGGAAGCCATATAGAGTGAGGGAGGCTGCAGAAGAAAGCGAGAGACCTAGTGAAAAGCAGTCAGTCCTTACTGACATACCTCAAGAAAGCGAGAGGGCTCCCCCATCTGAGCCTTCCAAGACCTATATCCCCAAAGCCCCCTTTCATGAGGCGTTGTGAACACCCTAAATTTTTCAAAAAATTTAAAAATTCCCTTTTTGCCCTTAGCCCTCATCTTCTGAATAATCGGGTCAACTTTTGATCAATTTCCCTTCATTTCTCGGATTCACTGGTTGAAGATCTGGAATCCAAATTCCATATCTGAATCAATCTCGAATCCAGATCTGATATCCAAATCCGATTCTGAGTCTGAATCTTTTATTTTTCAAAAAATTAATTTTTCATATTTTTTCAGATATTTTATCTAGATCCAATCTCAATTCGAGTTCCAAACTCAATATTTTCTCAAAATATCGGATCCAGACCCATTTCTGAAACCCAATTTTCAAAATTAACCTTGTACTTTCTCAAAAAATCCCATTTCTGAAAATCTTGAATATTTCAAAATAAATATTTTACAAAATACTTCAAAAACCTCGTTTGGATTTCATTTTCCTAAAATCCCTCATATTCTTAGATTTTTTCTTAAAAATATAAAAAAGATTTCAAAAAGAATGTTAGCTTAAACTATCTTTCTGAAAATCTTATAAATGAACCTTCTTTTTGAAAAAATTTCAAAACTTAAAGGACTTCTCCCGAAAATACCCTAACTGCTTTATGTTATAAAACAAAGTCGAAGGGGGGTCGAGGGAGGATCCGCCTTTCACCTCCCCATTGTGCATCCGATCTCCTTCCCTCTTCTCTCCTTCCTCTTCCCCTTTCCTCTTCTTCTTCTTCTTATTTTCCTTATTGGTTTTTCCCATCGATTGAAGGAGTTTCAATCCCGAAGCATCAACCACGATAAGTACTCCTTTTCTCTCTGTTGTTTGTGATTTTCTTTGAGTTTTCTCGACCGTCGCCCCATTAAAAGCACCCTTGGTAGCATCGTGTTGCTTATAACAACATCGATCTACCTGCGTGCAACATCAATGGAATTCTCATATTCCAACACCTTCTTCCCTTTGTTGCGATTTCTATTTTCTTCAGTTTGTTTAGCCTTCAACATTTTTACTTTTGTAATTCGTACTATATTCTCATTGCTAGAGGTAATTTGCCTAAAGCCTGATTTATCAACACTCTCATCGATCTACTTGAGATTCCATGATCTACGTTTGCTGCATTCCCCATAGATTAGCAGTTGGGTAATTCCTGTATCGTAATGTTTTACTCTTTAGCATCAATATCATTCCCCTGTTTCATCGGATCATACTATGAAATCTGCATCCCATGTTCAGTATAATATAGCATTGCATATCTGTGCTTGATCCCTTTATATCTAGAGTTGATCTTCATCTTAATTCCTGCCCTTTGCATTTACTTGTTTAGATGGCCTGTTGTATTTCAGTTTCTAGTTTTACAGTGGATTTTCTACTTTGGATTACATTTGACTGACCTCTCGATTATATTTTGTTCATTTTGCCCATTTTAATGAGTTCATTCTTCTTATTGCATTTGATTGTTCATCGCATCTGAGGTTCTTCTCAGTCCGATCTCCAATTTTCATTCGATCTCCAATATGTATTTGATTTCATGCTTCATCTGCTCCACTGCCTTGTGTCTATTCTGTCCAGCATCACTATAGTCGCCCCTGTATCATGCTTCGAGTGCGTCATCCTTGTTCATCAGCTGCACTAATGAGGTAATCTACATCCTAATCACCATAGCCTTTGCGCATCAATGGTGTTACCTACTTCTGCACTCTCAGGTATACCCATCCCTTCATAATTCCCCTCGTTACGAATGTTCACATCAACTTATTGCTGTTGTGCATTCACATCCATTACACCCATCCCAGTACCGAGCATGGCATCATCTAGAAAATGGTCGAACTTGTCAAAGTGGATATTCAGAGAATATAATGAGGTTGACCATTTGTTCAATCAGAGGATAAATGCCAGTGTGATACATGCAGCAGATTACATGAAGTAGGTTCCCCCGCCTATTGTATCTTTGATCGCCAAATTTGTAGCTTATGTGGCCAGTGGCTTTACTTCTACTTTGATCTTCATTGCCTTTTTGGAGGAGTCTCTGTTGGAAGCTCATATATCTTGACAAAATTTGTTTTGGTACGCTGCTACATTTGGTATTGTGACAACTATTAGTCGGGCGGCCGTGACAAATGATTACCAGGCCCATGATCCTGAGGGGGCAATGTCTCTAGTTGTTCAACATACCCACTACATGCCGAAGGAGTGGCGTGGTAAAGAGAACACTGATGGTGTCTGGATTGATTTTGAAACCCTCTTTCAGTTTATTATAGAATCAATTGAATTATGGACTTTGGTGGATTAAATCCCCATATTAACATGGTATGAGCTCCTAGGGAAAATGTTTGGTGGCCAAAAGGGTCTCAATGCTCTTAGCAGATTAAAGTTGAAATGGTCACATGGTGAATTATCTTTATACACTGGGTTGCTTAGTGATGTACCCCCCCCCCCCCCCCACTTTCCCTTTTAGAGCTATGTTTGTCATCTCTACAGTTGCTGTAAGTCACACTTATTCACTACATTTTTCTTGCTACTTCACCCAACACATTGCCATTACTTCACTACACAACATATTGTTCCATTGCACAACACCTCTGCTGTATCACACTGCATTCTCATCACACACTAGCTACAACACTTCCATCACTTGTGCACCCTCCTTCACATCTTCACTATCAGCACCTCACTCCACCTATTGCTACACCTTCACTTAACCACCTATAACACCGTTTCACTATCACCCACAGCATGCTTCAGCACACACAACCACTATTGCACCTACCACAACATCCATGTAGCTGCCTCACATCATTGCATCCATCTCCACCACCTGCTGGGATCCCCACAACAACACTTGCATAGATACAACACCACTTGTGTAATGTACATTCACCATCAGCATCCCACTACGCCCTGTGCACAGTGCTTCACGCCCAGCTGTACTTTGCTATAGCTCACTCATACTTATAGCCATCTCCAACTCCACCTGTGCACCCTTCAACACTGCTACCTACACCACTTCAATCTTCAGCACCTTCCCTGCTACACATCACCTGTCACACATTATTATTTCCCCTGCATCTGCACCTGCACTCCAACTATCTTCACTCAGCAATGTCCAGTATTCCATCCACCTGCAGCACCTATAGCAGTGCACCATACCATTGTTGCGTCTTCACCACAGTACCTTTATACTCTGCCTTCACTGCACTATGCTCCAGCATATCCACAACATCATTGCACATCACCTGTATGTCCCCTATCAAGCTTCTGCACTCCTTGCTGTTATATATGCATTCATAGCACCTTTTACATGTTATTATAAACACCCATATCACTATCATTCCCTGCATAATAGCCACCTATACATCGATACCATCGCTTGCACATTGGATTGCCGCATGTTATATAAATTCAACTTGCTGCTGCAGCCTTAGTCTAGACACATCAATATTATCATTTGCACTCCTTATGTCGCATATATATATACATGTCTCCAGCCTAGCATCCCATATACATTTTCTATTCCATTTTCTTTTCTTACCATATCATATGAATTCTTTCATTAAGCATAGGGCATGCCATGTGCATTTTTCACTTAGCTTAAGCATCTCTTCATTAGCACTAGCACATATATTTGCATATAGATACATCCTTCACCATGCTTAGCCATATGCATATGGGTTTATGGTATGATATTTTCCATTTCTTGCTTTTGTGCTAACCCAGTTTTGCAAGAAATACATGAAAAATATTGATTTCCTTTCCTATATTAGAGATTTTGATATTTTCAAGTTCAATTCAAAGTTGTAATAATTAGATATCAATGAGAATTCTTTACTTTCCAGTTTAGAATAGAATGTATGAGCATGTAATTCTCATAATTGCCTGTTTCAACTCAATTTTACTTTTATTTCAAAAAAAAAATGTACAATGGTGAAACACGAATGGCACGTGCACCTTTTCTAATAAGAGGTAAATAATTCTAAGTAAATGATTCACATTTTTGACCATAGTCAAAATGTGAACAATACTTAAGGATTTTTATCTTTTATGGAATAACATTTGACCTCCACTTAGGTTTCTTTTGAAAATCATCATATTTTTCTGAAATATTCTTTTCTTTATCAGAATTTAATATGTGAATTAACTTAAGATATATTTGTGGCCATAGTCATAGATATATTAAAAGTTAATTTCATTTTAAATCCTATAAAGGCACAAAAATTTATTTTATTCTTTATTAAAATTTAAATATAGATTATATTGTAATACATTTGTGACCATAGTCATGAATGTATTATGATTTAATCTTACTTCAATTCTATTAAAGAATGAAATATGCTTTTAAAATCTCAATCTTTAAATAAATTTCAAATCATTCATCATTTAGGATAAAATTCCATTCTTTTTCATATTATTTCAAATCATCTTCCAAAACTCCAAGTGATTTTGAAATAAACTTTCAAAAACTCAGTTTTTATTTTCTAAATTCAAAATCATTTTCAATTTCCATTTCAGATTCTAAATTCAATTTCAAATTCAATTCTGATTCTAAATTCAAAGTATAAATTCAATCTCAATTTCCAAATTCATTTCCAAGTTCACGGTCTAAATTCAATTTCAACTTCCAAATTCATTTTCAATTTCAAATCTTTCTTCTTCAATTCAAGTTTTAATCCATCTTTAACCTATTTCGGTTATGATTTCAACTTCAGAATCTCGAATTCTCTTTTCAAAATCTCAAGTTCATTTCAAAATTCTAAGTTTAGGTTCAAATTCCGGTTTTCCAAGTCAAGTTCAACTTTTTGAACCATTTTTCAAACTTATTTCAAATTCACTTGGAAAAACTCAAAATTTCTGAAGCATTTCTCAAAAGCATACATTTTTGCATTTTCATTGCAAAAGCATGACTCAATGTGCATTTTAGGATTTCAGAATAATCATTTAGACAAAAGTTAGACAAAGCAAAAGGCATGATATCGATCCTTGGTTTAATTACCCCTGGTAAAGGCGTCAAGAACGATTGAACCTCGTACCGATGAGCGAATTCCGTCTCTCCATATTTTCCCGCAAATATTTTAAAAATGGAGGCGAGTTAAATTTTCTAAATCTTTTTCAAATAAAGGTTAAGTGAGACCTTGCAAAAAAGTTTCTTTTCTTTCTTTCTTTTCTCTCTTCTTTCTTTCTTTTTTCCCTTTTAAAAAGGGGAAAAAAGCAGAAAGTAAAAAGAAAGAGAGGAAAAGGAAATTTTTTGCAATGATCACAGAAGTCGGCGATCGTGATGGAACTCGTCTTCGTCTGGTTGAATTTGTGCCTTTACTTTGCTTTGCTTTGATTTTGTCTAAGGCATTATTCTATGAATGTCAGCTTTATTTTCATGCAAACCTTCGGAGCCTAGATTCTGTCATAGCTGACATTATGCATATAGGATTTAAGTATGGTTTGGTAGAACCATATTGAGGAGATCTATTCATGCTCACTTAGACTTAGGTCTAAAATACAACTCTCCTCAATTTAGGGATTGAATGAAAATAATGTATGCAAGTGTATGCTTCTTTATTATTAAATTTTATCTCTTTAGGACTCTGCATTAGAGCCATCTGATTTCTTGCATATTGAGCATATTTTCGAAAACATTCCTACCTATATTGTCCCGATCTTCACGTTGCTGGGTTGTCTCACTGAACCATAGTTCAGGAAAAAGCCCCACAACTGGACAACTTATTTGAGTTAACACCCCCCTACCACGTACTAAGGGCCATAGTTCGAAGTATATCGGTAGGCGCTCAAGGATGTTGGGAAACCATTACCTTAGAACCGGAGAAATTTTTATGCCACATACTTTGAGCTTCGGCTTAAGTATATCAATGCATCTTGATTGGAATCAGATGATAAACCTTAGAGTTAGGATTAAGGTCATACAAGCCTTTTCAAATATTGCATTTAGAGTAAGCTCTTAGGGAATGTTGTTCTGTGCATCATTGTCTGTATATATTTGCTTCTTTTTGTGGATATTATCTTGTAAATCTTCAATTACTTCACCTTTTTTAAAACTTTAGATATTTTATTTCCAAATTTCCTCTATTTTTCAAAATTCAGGTATGTATATTTCTCTTTCTTTATTTCTTCAGCATAATTTTCTTAAAACCTGAATATTTCTTCAAGATTTTTCTGTATTTCTCAAAATCTAGGTATATATTTCTCTTTTCATATTTCTTTAGAATTATTTTCTAAAAACCCTAGATATCTATTTTGAAGTCTTCTTCTATCTTTCAAAGTCCAGGTGTATATTTTCTCTTATTTCTTCATAATTATTTTTCCCAAACCCTGAAAATCCCTTTTAAAAAAACTCGCTTTAGATTTTCAAAACTCTTGGTGTATTTTCTTCTCTTCTTTTGATTTCTTCAATTTTTTTCGACCCTGCCTGCAATTCTTCAAATTTTAAATCTTTTCCCTCCTTTTTCAAACTTTTCTTCTTCTTCATATCTTCTAGTATATCTTCCAATTCTATTCAAATTTTCTGCCTTCTCACATAACATCTCTTTAATCAAGAGATATCCTTTTAAAATGGTATTTTTCTTCATATTCTAGTTGTTTATTCTTCCCCACGGAAGAACAATACAATTGTCACAAATTTTGTGATGACCCAATCCCTGGTAATGGGATATCATTTTTCAAAATTGTCAATTTAATTCATTCTTTTGTCAAAATTTCCTCCAATTATCTTGCAAAGTGTCTTTGGTGATAGGTGATTTTTCTAAAAAAAAATTCTTTTTTTGACTTATTACCCATTCTAACTTTCTCCTATTATTGTTATATTTTCTCAAAGAACCTTCTTCAAATATTATTTTTCCCTCTCTGTTATACTGGGGCATTTTTTTTATTTTATAAAAATTCATTCTTTTCAGAAACCTTGTATGCAGGCAGGATAAAATAAAATCTTTCTGTTGAGAAACTATATTTTGATGACACACAATATGATACACTGTCATATTTGATTTAATATGATATGATAATATGTCTTCTTGAAAAATGTTATATTATGACTGGATATGCTTTGCCATGTATCTAACGAGTATTTGATGCAAGGATATCTCACCCAAAAGGATGGAGACCTCCTGTTCAATTACAACCGTGGTGCAATCATACTTCTTAAAGAAAAAGCTTGATGAGCCATGCATTCTTAAAGATCATCTAAAGAGATCGACTTCCTCAAGATGAAGACTTTTTTCTTCTTTAGAGTCATATGTAACAGAACCTTCAGAAGCATGCATATTACATACTTTATCATAAAAGTCACTCATTTCCAAAAGCTATATTTCATAAAAGTAAATGATAGTTTCAAAAAACACCTTTTTGAAAACCAATAATTGTACCTTCTTACAAACCTTTATGGAAAAGGTATTTTGACATGATATATTAGCTCATGATTTCAAAAAGCAATAATTGTACCTTCTATCATGTATAAGACAACTTGAAAAGAAATAAAAAGAAATGATTTCAAGTGTGTAAGAAAAAGACAAAACACAAAAATCGGCTAGACAAAGAAAAACAAATATAATATGTTTAGAAAAGACTTTAGTTACCTTTTTACAACTCAAGAATGTCGACTTACTTAAAGTCATCATTCTCTTTGTAAAACATTAAATACCTCATCTAAAAATCTTTTTAGAAATAACTATTTTAATCCCACTCAAGAATGTCGACTTGCTTAAAGTCTTCATTCTCTCTGTAGACATTAAATAGCACATCATAAAGCAATTCTTGATATGACTATTTACAAATAAAGATCTCAAAGCATTTATTGTACTTACACTCATTTAAGTAAAGAAGTGACAATTTCTAAATAAAATACTTAAGTACTACAAATCATTAATTAGAATAAAGACAAAACTACATGATGGCTTACACATCCAACGTTCAATGTACTATTATAAGAAAAAGACTTTTTACATAAAATATATCATACCTAAAATATTACAATGACTAGTGTACCCCAAATACTACTTTTATGGAAAGAAGACTTTTTCAAAAATCCATAAAGATGTTTTTTGAAATGACTTGATATCTCACATCCCAAAAAGATTATCATTTCAAAAAGGCAACGACTATTTTTCTAAGGCTATATAAACACAATCAAATTACTTATTCAAACAAGGGACATGTGAGCTTACAACGAGAAAAATTCCTATTCGATATTTGAAAGAGAGCCTTGAAAAAGAAAAAGAAAAAAAAGAGAAAAAGTCAAGAATAGCTCTTTGACAAAAAGTATCTTCTGAGTGAAAAGAACAGAACATTCGGAGAATCCTTCATTTGTGCATTCATATCATTCTGAAGGTTCTATAGGAAGTATTGTAAACTTTCTGTTATTCACTGTTTTCCTTCTTTGTTGAAAGAAGTAGACCTCTGTGAAAGAGGGTGTTCCCCTTCTCTGTTGAGAGAAGAAGACCTCTGTGAAAGAGGGTGTGACCCTTCTCTATTGAGAGAAGAAGACCTCTGAGGAAGAGGGTGTTGTACTATTTATCCGGTAACTCGAATGTTATAGTGGAAAGCTCAAGTGGTTTGCTTGGGGACTAGATGTAGGTGAGGGTTTTGACCGAACCAGTATAAATTCTGTGTTTTATGTGTTGTGTCTTATTTCATTCTATTTTTATTTTATCGATCTATTTAGTATTTCACTATTCACCCCCCCCTCTAGTGGAATTTCATTTGGTATCAGAGCTGGTTTGCTGGTTTTGACATAACAAGTCTTCCAGCACAAATGACATCTACCTCTTATGCTCGTGATATTGAAGGTCAACATGCATCTCATCCTCCTTTCTTCAACGGCTCCAACTATGGATACTGGAAATGCAGAATGGCTATATTTCTCAAGTCCATAGATTTTGCTGTATGAAAAATTCTTGAGCATCTATACACATCTCCATCCGTAGACTATAGCTTATGGTCTGATGAAGAAGAGAAAATGGCAAATCTAAATGCAAAGGCTATGAACGTCTTATATTGTGCCATTGATCAAAATGAATTCAATAAAATATCTATTTGTGAATCTGCATATGATATTTGACATTCTCTGGAGGTTATTCATGAAGGAACCAACAAAGTGAAAGAAGCCAAAATCTCATCTCTTGTCCGAAAATATGAGTTGTTCAAAATGAACAAAGATGAACCCATCACAAAGATGTTTACAAGATTCACCAACATCACCAACGACCTGAAATCTCTGGGAGAAACCTCTTCCCAGACAGATATGGTAAAGAAAATCTTGAGATCTCTCACAACTGATTGGGAGAAAAAGACTACAACTATTGAAGAAACTCAAGATTTATCCAAGCTTACCCTGGATGACTTAATAGGCAATCTTATGACCTATGAAGTCTATATGAAGGAAAGAAAGGAAGAGGAACAACCTTCAAAGAAAACTCTAGCCTTCCCAGCCCTTTCTGAGAATGAGGACTTAGAAAAAGAATTTGAAATTGCGCTACTCATCAGAAAATTTCAGCGCTTCATGAGAAAGAACCAGCTTCCAAATAAGCACAAGGAAAGAAAAGACCCTAAGGAAGATTCCATGTGCTATCAGTGTAATAAGCCAGGTCACTTGAGACGTGACTGTCCTCTTCTCAAAAGAAAATCCAAAACTGAGGAACCAAAGAAGAGGTTCTTCAAGAAAAAGGCTCTGCATGCTCAATGGGATGATTCAGAACCATCCACAAGTGAAGAGTCAAGTGATGATGAAGCTGAAACCGCCAACATGTGATTCATGGCAGAAAGCTCTGTAAGTGAATCCCTTGATTTCTCCTTTGAAGAACTTCAAAATGCTTTTCAGGAACTTTTTGAAGAATCAAGAAAAATGATTCTAAAAAATAAATATTTGAAATCTGAAAATCTAGAGCTTATGCTGAAAAATAAAAAACTCAGTATTGAAAATTCTGAGTTACAAAAGAAAAATTTTCTGATTACTTCTTAAATCTCTTCGACTAGCTCCAAGACTAAAAATCTTCAAGTAGAAATTTCAGAATTAAAAAGTAAAACTGAGAACCTTATGAAAATGGTTTTCAAGTTTACTAAAGGAAAAGAGAACCTGGATAAACTCCTATCCTATCAAAAAGTCTCTTTCTACAAGAATGGTATTGGCTACTCTCGTTTCAACAAACCTTCTTGTATGAATCAAAAGACCATTTTTGTCAAAGGTTCTTCTGAACCTAAAAAGAAGTATTATAATTTTAATTCCTTGTACTCCTCTGAAGTTATAGACAAACCCAAATCAAAATGGATATGGGTTCCTAAGTCTAACAAAAAGAGACCCGATTGGGTACCACAAAGGATTTTTACTTGATATTTTGCAGGCTCCAAAGAAGAAGAACAGATAAATACTAGACAGTGGATGTTCAAAACATATGACAAGACATCCAGATCTTTTTGTTGTTCTTCATCACAAAAAAGGAGGAACTGTAACATTTGGAGATAACAACAAAGGTTTGATAATTGGTATTTGTAATATTGACAATATTGATAAACCTCTTATCAAAGATGTTCTCCTTGTTAAAGGCTTAAAACATAACCTTCTAAGTATAAGTCAAATGTGTGACACATGTTATAATGTTAGATTTAAACATGATGCATGTCTTATAGCAGACATCAATGAAAACATCATTTTAAAAGGTATAAGAAGAAATAATATATATGAATTATACCTAGAAAACATTACTGAACATTGCCTTATAGCTAATAATGACACTCAACATTTATGGCACATGAGAATGGGTCATGTCAACTCCAAATACATGTCTAAATTAGCTAAAAACAAGTTAGTACGTGGGTTACCTAAAATATCTTTTAAAAAGGACTATTTTTGTGATGCATGTCAACTAGGAAAATTGTCAAAATCATCTTTCAAATAAAAAAATATTGTTTTAAGTAAAAGACCTTTAGAGCTTCTCCACTTGGATCTTTTTGGCCCTTCTAGAGTAGCTAGTCTTAATCATATTAAATATGCTTTTGTCATTGTAGATGATTACTCAAGATTTACTTGGGTTATATTTTTGAAAAACAAAAGTGATACGTTTTGTGAATTTGAAATTTTATGTAAAAATTTACAAAATGAAAAATCTTGTTCTATTATAAAAATTCGTAGTGATCATGGAGGAGATGCACCTCAAAATGGTGCATGGTATTTTTTATAAATTTTTTTATAAATTTTTTATGATAATGAATTTTTTATAAAATTTTGTAACTTGCATGGTATTTCTCATAACTTTGCCTTTCTTAGAGATGCACCTCAAAATGGTGTAGTAGAAAGAAAGAATAGAACCCTTCAGGAATCTGCTAGAACTATGCTCCAACATAATAATCTTGCTAAATCTTTTTGGGCAGAAGCTGTTAATACTGCATGCTATATAACAAATAGAGTTCTTATTAGGCCCTTATTAAATAAAACTCCTTATGAATTATTCTATGACAAAACTCCAAGAAAAAACTATTTTAAAGTCTTTGGATGTAAATGCTTTATTCTTAATACAAAAGATAGCCTGGATAAATTTGATGCTAAATCTGTTGAAGGCATATTCTTAGGATATTCAAGTCATAGTAAAGCATACAGAGTTTTTAATAAGAGTTCATATACTATTGAAGAATCTATGCATGTTAGTTTTTGTGAATCTATTGATCAATTTGTTCTTAAGCAGACTAACGATGATGATGTTGAAAGTATAAATTTATTCCTAGATAACACAACTAAATCTAATGAAGATAATCATCAAAGAACATTTGTTGAAATCAGAGATCATCCTCAAAAGCATATTTTGGGAGACCTGACCAAGGGGGTTCAAACTAGAGCTCAGCTGGAACGGATTGCAAACATGGCATTCATTTCTCAACTTAAACCAAAGAAGATTGATGAAGCCATCATCGATGAGTTCTGGATGCTAGCCATGACTGAAGAACTGAATCAATTCCAAAGAAATGATGTTTGGGATCTTGTACCAAGACCAAAGGATCATCAAATCATTGGGACAAGATGGATCTTCAAAAACAAGCTAGATGAAACAGGTAATGTTATAAGAAACAAGGCAAGACTAGTAGCTCAAGGATACAACCAGGAGGAAGGTATTGACTTTGATGAAACATTTGCTCCTGTTGCTAGACTTGAATCTATTAGAATGTTTTTAGCATATGCAAGCTATATGGATTTCAAACTATATCAAATGGATGTTAAAAGTGCTTTTCTAAATGGTTTTATAAATGAAGAAGTTTATGTAAAACAACCTCCAGGCTTTGAAAATGAACAATATCTAGATCATATTTTCAAACTAAAACGTGCCTTATATGGATTAAAACAAGCACCTCATGCTTGGTATGACAGACTCAAAACTTTTTTATTAAAAACTGGTTTTTCTGTAGGCAAAGCAGACTCTACTCTATTTGTGAAAATAGTGAATAATCATACCCTAATTGTTCAAATTTATGTGGACGATATCATCTTTGGATCTACTAACAACACTCTCGGTGAAGATTTTTCTAAGTCCATGCAAAAAGAATTTGAAATGAGTATGATGGGAGAACTCACCTACTTTCTTGGACTGCATATTAAGCAAACCAAGGATGGAGTCTTCATCAATCAATCTAAGTATGCTCATGAACTTCTGAAGAGGTTCAACATGAACTCAACTGCTTCAAAGAATACTCCTATGAGCACAACTACTATTTTGGACAAAGATGAAGATGGTAAGTCTATGGACACAAAGGTATACCAAGGTATGATAGGATCACTACTCTATTTAACTGATAGCCGTCCAGATATCATGTTCAGTGTTTGCTTGTGTGCTAGATTTCAGTCAAATCCAAAAGAATCACATCTTAAAGCTATAAAAAGAATAATGAGATATTTAAAAGACACAATTGATTTTAGATTATTTTATTCAAAATCTTCTACATTTGATTTAATCTCATACAATGATGCTGACTTTGCTGGAAGTAAATCTGACAGAAAAAGCACAAGTGAAACATGTCATATGCTAGGGCACTCACTAGTTTCATGGTTCAGTAAGAAACAAAATTGTGTATCATTATCAACTACTGAAGTTGAATACATAGCTGCTAGCCTAGCATGCACACAAGTCATCTGGATGAAACAAACTTTAAAAGACTTTGGTTTAAAATTTGAAAATACAACTATTTTCTGTGATAATACTAGTGCTATAAATTTATCTAAAAATCCTATTTTACACTCATGAACTAAGCATATTCAAATAAGACACCACTTCTTAAGAGAACAAATCTTAAACAACATAATTAAACTCGAATTTATACTCACTAATCAACAGTTAGCAGACATCTTCACTAAACCTTTAAAACACAAAGACTTTACACGAATTAGAAGAGAATTAGGAATATGCAAATTAAGTGACTTATAATTAATCACACTTATTTGGATTAAAACATCTTATGAGTTCTGTTAAAGTTTTATTTTAAAAACCGATTCCTTCTTATCGATCTTTTCTTTTATCTATCATATACATTTTCTTTATAGTCAAACTGTGTCTCCATATTCACGTATACTCTAAACATTCATAAAAACACTTTCATCATGACACATTCTTTATGTATTTCAACTTGTCATCTTTCAAGTACACATCAATAATATCTCATTGTCCTATTTCTTTTCACACATATCCATAAGAACCATTTACATTAAGTAAAACTATCATGACATCGTTAACATCACTTATCTCATAACACCTTTTTAATCACTTTTGTCTTTTTGTGAAAACCTCTCTTACGATAAGCTAGCCCATCTCCAACATGATATTATTTTCCTCACTTATTTTAGTAGACCATTACTACTCATTGTTTTTCATCATCAAATGAAATATCCGTTTTCATAACTTCCTTTCATCCTATCAAGACACTTCACTAATCGTTATTTTAAATCAATCTCTCAACATGACTATACGTAACTTAAACAAAGAATAACATTATAAGAAATCTTGTTTTTCAAACTTGAGTCATAATCGAGTGTTTATCCTTATTTTCTTTGTTTTCTTCATTCACCACCTTTTTCAAAGTTAAGTTCTTTAATATTTCACGTACAATTTTACTGTTTGATGCTTTATGTCATCTTTTATATCATATCTTAAGTACAATCTACTTTTGTCTTTTTATCCTTCACACCTTTTATAAAAATTATTATGAAAACTCATTCTCGACAACTTGTCCTTCATTTTTTATTCTCATAAGTGCTTTTAGTACCATCCTTTTCTCTCTCTATCTCATACGAAGTGAGCCTCCATCCGTAACCATTGACCCCTTTACATTTTTTTTAAAATTCATCTTTTTCAAAAACCATGAGCTCCCTCCAAACGAGATTCATTGAAACCATGTCCTTTAAGCAAAACATCAATTCATGTCAATCATAACTTTACTTTATGTCATACATCTCATATCTAACCTCAAGTGATTGTTGTCCTTTATGACCACTATTATCTCATTCCAAATTCGTATATAGCACCACCTCTCTTTATGACTATTCTCACTCCTTCCACCCATATCCATAAAAACACTTCTTAAATAAGAAATTATTGCATCTCACTCATATATCCTTTTTTTCTTATTCCAAACTCCTTCTTCACGAATTTAGAATGCTTTCACATAAAGTAAAAACATTGTATAAAAAGTTGTTTGTTCTATTAGGCCATTATTTTTTCTTACATCTCATCACTTCCTCACACAAAAATCTTTAAAATCTATAGATTACTCACCTTCTTGACTTTATTCATTCATCACACATCTATTCTAATGGGGCACTCCATACTCAAAGCATAACACATCCCACTATTCGATAAACTCTTCCATAGCAATTTTTCTCTATATAGAAAAATTATTTGTATAACTTTGTCCTTCTTGTCATTCACACTAATATAATACACTATCTTCCAAAAAGTGTTTTGATTTATCATTCACAAGCCTCTTAAATTACAACTCACAAATTTCTTCATTCAAAAATCATTCACTTCAAATGTCATTCATTTCGTATCACAATTATTTTCTTCCTTCTATTTAACAGATTGGTTTATCCCTCACCATTCCACTCAAATTTCACTATCCAAGCTATCATTCTTTCCAAGCTCTTCTTTCTAAGTCTCTCTTTGATCAAAAGTACTTGCAAATGACATCCTTTTCCACATCCGACATTAACATGCTTGAAGCTTCAGAGTTGAGATTTCCAAATCTCATTCACACATATCACTCCATTAACTCAATGACCATCCAACCAGGCAAGTTAGTTCATCTTGAAGCCTTTCCATCATTTGATTTACAAACTTCCCTTTCCAAATTTATTCATGTCCTAGCCTCTCCAAAATTAATGACCATCTATTCACATCTCATCAAAGTGTTCTACACAAACCTTTCTATCGACCATGATCACTTTACTATCACTTCCATAGTTCATGGAAAAGTCTTCTCCTTCGACATGTCTAAGTTAAGCCACATTCTGAATATATCTTCCTACGGGATTGAGCTCCCCAACATAGTTCTTCTCGACCAAACCGTGTTTAAGAAAGTCCTTCTCTCCACTCGCTCCACCCACTTTCCGTGGCATGAAAGCAACTTAAAGCCTCATGCTCTGTTGTTGTCCAAAATCCTTTCATCCAACGTAGTCCCTAAGTCGCCCTCTAAAGGATTTATTGCCAATGAAATCTCACTTCTTCATTATGCAATCTTTTGTGCCTTTCCCATCAACTGGTCCAGTGTCATCTTCCATAACATGATTAACTTTCGTTCCTTTCACTCTCTTCCTTTCGGGTACTTCATCACCCTCATTCTTGAATACTTTCAAATACCACTTGAAACTGATGTCGTCTATCACTTCAACCGCACGTTTGATGACTCCTCTCTCCATGAGGAAGAGTCCTCTCACCCAAACTCTGACGACAAAGGCCCTCAAGAAGCAGATCCAGCAGCAACTTCTGACCTTGACATCTTCTTAACACTTGTCAATGTACAGAACACCCAGGATCTCCTTCTCAAGAGTCAAGCATCACTGCAAATCGGCCAAGATGCATTACTTAGGAAGTTTCACCCCTCATCCGGCTCAGAATGAACTCCTTCATTTCGTTTGTAATAACTTTATATACCTTTTTTTTTCCATTTGGTCTGTAATAACTCTACTTACTCTGATCCCCTCCTTTTTGTCCATGACAAAGGGGGAGAAAAACCTGTCTTTAATAGTGAAGAAAAATACTCTTTGACCTTTTTTAATATTCTTATGATATTATTATTACTATGCATAATATCTTTTTGACAGGGGGAGCATATTTTGTCATCATCAAAAAAGAAGAGAATGTTGAGAAACTATATTTTGATGACACACAATATGATACACTGTCATATTTGATTTAATATGATATGATAATATGTCTTCTTGAAAAATGTTATATTATGACTGGATATGCTTTTCCATGTATCTAACGAATATTTGATGCAAGGATATCTCACCCAAAAGGATGGAGACCTCCTGTTCAAGTACAATCGTGGTGCAATCATACTTCTTGAAGAAAAAGCTTGATGAACCATGCATTCTCAAAGATCATCTAAAGAGATCGGCTTCCTCAAGATGAAGACTTTTTTCTTCTTTAGAGTCATACGTAACAGAACCCTCAGAAGCATGCATATTGCATATTACATACTTTATCATAAAAGTCACTCATTCTCAAAAGCTATATTTCATAAAAGTATACAATAGTTTCAAAAAGCACCTTTTTGAAAACCAATAATTGTACCTTCTTACAAACCTTTATGGAAAAGGTATTTTGACATGATATATTAGCTCATGATTTCAAAAATCAATAATTGTACCTTCTATCATGTATAAAACAACTTGAAAAGAAATAAAAAGAAATGATTTCAAGTGTGTAAGAAAAAGACAAAACATAGAAATCGGCTAGACAAAGAAAAACAAATATAATATGTTTAGAAAAGACTTTAGTTACCTTTTTACAACTCAAAAATGTCGACTTACTTAAAGTCATCATTCTCTTTGTAAAACATTAAATACCTCATCTAAAAATCTTTTTAGAAATAACTATTTTAATCCCACTCAAGAATGTCGACTTGCTTAAAGTCTTCATTCTCTCTGTAGACATTAAATAGCACATCATAAAGCAATTCTTGATATGACTATTTACAAATAAAGATCTCAAAGCATTTATTGTACTTACACTCATTTAAGTAAAGAAGTGACAATTTCTAAATAAAATACTTAAGTACTACAAATCATTAATTAGAATAAAGACAAAACTACATGATGGCTTACACATCCAACGTTCAATGTACTATTATAAGAAAAAGACTTTTTACATAAAATATATCATACCTAAAATATTACAATGACTAGTGTACCCCAAATACTACTTTTATGGAAAGAAGACTTTTTCAAAAATCCATAAAGATGTTTTTTGAAATGACTTGATATCTCACATCCCAAAAAGATTATCATTTCAAAAAGGCAACGACTATTTTTCTAAGGCTATATAAACACAATCAAATTACTTATTCAAACAAGGGACATGTGAGCTTACAATGAGAAAAATTCCTATTCGATATTTGAAAGAGAGCCTTGAAAAAGAAAAAGAAAAGAAAGAGAAAAAGTCAAGAATAACTCTTTGACAAAGAGTATCTTCTGAGTGAAAAGAACAAAACATTATGAGAATCCTTCATTCGTGCATTCATATCATTCTGAAGGTTCTATAGGAAGTATTGTAAACTTTCTGTTATTCACTGTTTTCCTTCTTTGTTGAAAGAAGTAGACCTCTGTGAAAGAGGGTGTTCCCCTTCTCTGTTGAGAGAAGAAGACCTCTGTGAAAGAGGGTGTGCCCCTTCTCTGTTGAGAGAAAAAGACCTCTGAGGAAGAGGGTGTTGTACTATTTATCCGGTAACTCAGATGTTATAGTGGAAAGCTCAAGTGGTTTGCTTGGGGACAGGATGTAGGTCAGGGTTTTGACCGAACCAGTATAAATTCTATGTTTTATGTGTTGTGCCTTATTGCATTCTATTTTTATTTTATCGATCTATTTAGTATTTCACTATTCACCGCCTCTCTAGTGGAATTTCACTTTCGTCAATAAATTATTATCAATTCTTCATCAATTTCCAATAATTCTCATCAAATTTATTTTCCCATTTAGGACAAGGGATAATCCTGAGACCACTCATAAGGAGCAATAAGGCTACCTATGTGAATTCTTTTGCAAGACAATTTTCATCAATTTTCTCAATTTTTATCGATTTCTGTCAATCTTCCATCAATTTCTTTCCCTTTTACATCAATTCTCCCCAATCTTATTCATTTTTCACTCAGGTTAAGAGATAAACCTGAATCATTTTCCATGATTTTCTCAAAATTCTCTAGCATTTTTCATCCTCATTCAGGATAAGGGGATAATCCTGAGACCAGGCCACATACAGTTAACTATGATAGTCTATTGAAATTCAGAATTTTCATCAATCTTTCCTCAATTTTTCTCAATTTCTATCAATCTTTCATCAATTTCTATTTCTTTTTTATCACCCCCATTCAGGATAAGGGGATAATCCGAAAAGCAGGCCATATACAATTAACTATGATGGTCTATTGAATTCAAAATTTTCATCAATTTTCATTATTTTTTATCCATTTTTATCAATTCTCCTCATTTTTTATCAATTTTCATTCAGGATAAGGGATAATTCTGAAACCATTCATAAAAGTAACATGGTTCTTTATAATGGTCCAATCTCATGCTTAATGCCAAATTTTTATAAACAGACCTCCAGGTTGATTAATCTTGTCAAACCTTCGGGTTACAACTTTATAAATGCCAATCATTTTTCAGCCTTCGAGTTACAACTTTATAAATGCCAATCATTTTCTAGCCTTCGGGTTACAACTTCATCAATGTCAATCAATTTCAAACCCTCAAATTTAACCTTTCAATCAAATCTGCTTTCGAGCTGGTCGAATAATCAAATTCTGCTTTCGAGCTGGTCGAATAAACAAATCCTGCTTTTGAGCTGGTCGAACAAACAAATCCTACTTTCGAGCCGGTCGAACAATAAAATCCTGCTTTTGAGCTGGTTGAACAAAAAAATCCTACTTTTAAGCTGGTCGAACAATTAAAATCCTACTTTCGAGTTGGTCGAACAATCAAATCCTGCTTTCGAGCTGGTCGAACAACAAAATCCTACTTTCAAGCTGGTCGAACAATAAAATCTTGCTTTCGAGCTAGTCGAACAATCAAATCCTGCTTTTGAGCTAGTCGAATAATCAAAATTCTACTTTCAAGCTGGTCGAACAACAAAATTCTGCTTTTGAGCTGGTCGAACAACATAATCTTGCTTTCGAGCTGGTCGAACAAAAAAATCCTACTTTTGAGTTGGTCGAACATTAAAATCCTGCTTTCGAGTTGGTATTTCAAAAATAAAATCTTACTTTCGAGCTGGTCAATCAAAACAAAATTCTGCTTTCAAGTTGATCGAGCAAACAAAATCCTGCTTTCGAGCTGATCGAGCAAACAAAATCTTGCTTTTGAGCTGGTCCATCAACCAAATCCTGCTTTCGAGCTGGTCGAATAATCAAATCCTGCTTTCAAGCTGGTCGGTCAATCAAATTCTGCTTTCGAGCTGGTCCATCAATCAAACCCTGCTTTCGAGCTAGTCTTTCAAAAACAAAATTCTGCTTTCAAACTGATCGATCAAAATAAATCCTGCTTTCGAGCTGGTCTGTCAAAATAAAACCCAGTTTTTACTTGTAAGGATTTCCAAAACCTCATTTTCATATTATTTCTTCCAAATTTCAGCTAAAGGTCCCATCAACTTTGATATTGAGTGATTATTTCACAAAGGATTCTTGAAAACTTTGCCAATTTGTTAAAAATATTTGTTGATTCCAATATTTTACTACACGAGAATCACCTCATATTACCTCTAGTATTTTTTCCTAAAAAGGTGAAGCTTTTCGTGAAAAAAGCAAAATTCAAAACTTTTTTCTGTTGATCAACCAAAAAGATGAAAGAAATATCCTTGGTATGATTAGCGAAGAAATTTTGATGATGCTGAAAAGCCATAAGTGAATTGATATTGATCATAGCTATGGTGCATTTTAAAGGATGATTCTTCTGGCAAGAAAGCAATAGAAATATTCTGAGCAATATAGAATCCGCTCAAAGTTCTTAACGATGCAAAGTATAATTAACTATCTGCAAAAGAGATCTCTCAACTATTGTCAAGTTGAAGACTGATATGCGAGTTAGATCCCCGGGGATAAAGAAGATTCAGATCACCTCCAAGATGGAGTGTGTGACGTATCCTTCCAGTGAAAGTTCAGCTCATAGCCAAGTTGAAGGCTGATGCGATGAACCTCTCGACAAGCCCTAAAAGATATTTGATTCATACTATCAAAAGATTCTAATCAAAAGAGACATCTTTATTAATTTCTGGGGATAAGAAAGACCCTGATCACCTCCAAGTTGAAGGAGTGTGTGAAGTGTTCTTCTAGGGAAAACCAGAACATCTCCAAATTGAAGGTTGATGTGATGAAATTCTCGCCAAACCCCAACAAAAGAATTCATTCTATGTCTCAGAAGGTGCAAAAAGTATATCTCAGATATCAAAATTGCCAAAACTACCAAAAATCATCTTTTCTCATGCAAAATTTCTTTATCAATATATTTTCACTACTTGCTTTTATGAAACTAAGAGTATTTCTTTTCTTTTCATGTTAAGGAAATGGATAGCTTCCTTGAAGAAAATCATCAGCGCTAAGATTTGAATTTGACTCTTGAGTTCGAGGAGTTAACCTCATTCTGGGAGGAAATACTCTAGATAAAAGAGGCAATATCTTTTGCACATATGCGCACATTTTTAAGCCTTTGAATCAACTACAATTTCATCTTATTGGCAAAATTTTCTAGCTATCCAAGTATGAAATAAATACTCAATGTCTATTTTGATGTAACCTAGCGTGGTTTAAAAAAAAAATTGCCTCATTCTGATAAGGTATTTCTTCCAGTCCCATCATGGTTTTCCCTGCCTTGGTGAGAAATCCATACTTTTCATATCCATTCAGGTAAGGATAGTACCTGAACCTTGTCTCACGAGGAATTTTTCAAAAATGTCCCATCATGTTTTCCTCATTCTGACAAGGAATTCATGTATCTTCGTCCCCATTCAGGTAAGGGCTAAACCTGAAATTCATTGTGAAATATATATTTTCCCCATTCAGGTAAGGGTTAAACCTAAAATTCATTTGGAGATATTTTGTCCCATCCAGGTCACAAGCTAAACCCGAGTCTTTCCAAAAGCTTATTTTTGTCTCAACCATGAGACTTCTTCAAAATCTCCATCTTTCACCATCTCAGGATCTTCATCCCAAAGTCCCATCACGATTTCCTTATTTTTTTCAGTCCAATTGTCTCATTTTCGACGATTTCATCATTCCCAAAGCCATTCAGGATAAGGTGATAAACCTGAGAATAATGTTTTTCAAAATAATTCTTCCACACCCAGTTCAAGTTTTCTTACTGGGGCATTTTCAAAATTTGGTGTATTTTCTTTGCCACTAAGCTCGACTTTCAACCGGCTTAGCAGTAAAGAGGGGCATATGTGAGCACCCCAAATTTTCCAAAAAATTTAAAACTACCTTTTTGCCCCTGGCTCCTATCTTATGAATAATTGGGTCAACTTCTGATCAATTTCCATTCATTTCTTGGATTCACTGGTTAAATATCTGAAATCCAAATTCAAATTCCATATCTAACCCAATCTCAGATCCAAATCTGATATTCGAATCCGATTCTGAGTTTGGATCTTTTATTTTTCAAAAAATCAAAAAAAATCAATTCTTCGTATTTTCTCAAATATTTTATCTGGATCCAATCTCAATTCGAGTTTCAAACTCAATATTTTCTCAAAATATCGGATCCAAACCCATTTCTAAAACCCAATTTCCAAAATTAACCTTATACTTTCTCAAAAACCCCATTTCAAAAAATCTTGAATATTTCAAAATAAATATTTTACAAAATACTTCAAAAACCTCATTTGGATTCCATTTTCCTAAAATCCCTCATATTCTTAGAATTTTTCTTAAAAATATAAAACAAATTTCAAAAAGAATGTTAGCTTAAACCATCTTTCTGAAAAATCTTGTAAATGAATCTTCTTTTCGAAAATTTTCAAAACTTGAAGGACTTCTCCCGAAAATACCCTAACGACTTTCTATTATAAAACAAAGCCGAAAAGGGGTCGAGGGAGGATCCACCTTTCACCTCCCCATTGCGCATCCAATCTCCTTCCCTCTTCTCTCCTTCATCTTCCCCTTTCTTCTTCTTCTTCTTCTTAATTCCCTTGCTGTTTTTTCCCATTGATTGAAGTTTCAATCCCGAAGCTTCAGCCACAGTAAGTACCCCTTTGCTCTCTATTGTTTGTGATATTCTTTGAGTTTTCTCATTCATCGCCCCATTAAAAGCACCCTCGGTAGCATCATGTTGCTTATAGCAACATCGATCCACCAGCGTGCAACATCAATGGAATTCTTAGATTCCAACACCTTCTTCCCTTTGTTGCAATTTTTGTTTTCTTTAGTTTGTTTAGCCTTCAACATTTTTACTTTTGTAATTCGTACTATATTCTCATTGCTAGAGGTAATTTTCCTAAAGCTCGATTTATCAACACTCTCATCGATCTGCTTAAGGTTCCATGATCTACGTTTGCTGCATTCCCCATAGATTAGCAGTTGGGTCATTCCTATATCATAATGTTTTACTCTTTAGCATCAATATCATTCCCCTGTTTCATCGGATCATACTGTAAAATCTGCATCCCATGTTCAGTATAATATAGCATTGCATATCTGTGCTTGATCCCTTTCTTTCTAGATTTGATCTTCATCTTAATTCCTGCCCTTTGCATTTACTTGTTTAGATGGCCTGTTGTATTTCAGTTTCTAGTTTACAGTGGATTTTCTACTTTGGATTACATTTGACTGACCTCTCGATTATATTTTGTTTATTTTGCCTATTGTACTGAGTTCATTCTTCTTATTGCATTTGATTGTTCATCGCATCTAAGGTTCTTCTCAGTCCGATCTCCACTTTCCATTTGATCTCCAATATGTATTTGATTTCATGCTTTATCTGGTCCACTGCCTTGTGTCCATTCTGTCCAGCATCACTATAGTCGCCCCTGTATCATGCTTCGAGTGCGTCATCCCTGTTCATCAGCTGCACTAATGAGGTAATCTACATCCCAATCACCATAGCCTTTGTGCATCAATGGTGTTACCTGCTTCTGCACTCTCAGGTATACTCATCCCTTCACAATTTCCCTCATTACGAATGTTCGCAGCAACTTATTGTTGTTGTGCATTCACATCCATCACATGCATCCCAGTACCGAGCATGGCATCATCTAGAAAATGGTCGAACTTTTCAAAGTGGATATTCAGAGAATATAATAAGGTTGACCATTTACTCAACCAGAGGATAAATGCCAGTATGATACATGCAGCAGATTACTTGATGCATGTTTCCTCGCCTATTGTATCTTTGATCGCCAAATTTGTAGCTTATGTGGCCAGTGACTTTACTTTTACTTTGATCTTCATTGCCGTTTTGGAGGAGTCTCTGTTGGAAGCTCATATATCTGGACAAAATTTGTTTTGGTATGCTGCTACATTTGGTACTGTGACAACTATTAGTCGGGCGACTGTGACAAATGATTAGTAGGCCCATGATTGAGGGGGCAATGTCTCGATTTGTTCAACATACCCACTACATGCCGAAGGAGTGGCGGTAAAGAGAACACTGATGGTGTCCAGATTGATTTTGAAACCCTCTTTCAGTTTATTGCAGAATCAATTGAATTATGGACTTTGGCGGATTAAATCCCCATATTAACATGTTATGAGCTCCTAGGGAAAATGTTTGGTGGCCAGAAGGGTCTCAATGGTCTTAGCAGATTAAAGTTGAAATGGTCATGTGGTGAATCATCTTTATACATTGGGTTGCTTAGTGATGTCCCCCCCCCCCCCCCCCCCCCCACACACACACACCACTTTCCCTTTTAGAACCATGTTTGTCATCTCTACAGCTGCTGTAAGTCACACTTATTCGTTGTATTTTTCCTGCTACTTCACCCAGCCGATTGCCATTACTTCACTACACAACATATTGTTCCATTGAACAACACCCCTGCTATATCACACTGCATTCTCATCACACACTGGCTAAAACACTTCCATCACATGTGCACCCTCCTGCACATCTTCACTGTCAGCACCTCACTCCACCTGCTGCTACACCTTCACTTAACCACCTATAACACCCTTTCACTATCACCCACAGCATGCTTCAACACACACTACCACTATTGCACCTGCCGCAACATCCATGTAGCTGCCTATCATCATTGCAGATCCACATGTCCATCTCCACCACCTGCTGGGATCCCCACATCAACACTTGCATAACTTCAGCATCTACATACAACACCACTTGTGTAATGTACATTCACCATCAGCATCCCACTACACCATGTGCACCGTGCTTCACGCCCAGCTGTACTTTGCTATAGCTCACTCATACTTATAGCCATCTCCAACTCCACCTGTGCACCCTTCAAAATTGCTACCTACACCACTTCAATCTTCAACACCTTCCCTGCTACACATCACCTGCCGCACATTGCTATTTCCCCTGCACCTGCACTCCAACTACCTTCACTCAACAATGTCCAGTATTCCATCCACTTGCAGCACCTATAGCAGTGCACCATACTATTGTTGTGTCTTCACCACAGTACCTTCATACTCTGCCTTCACTGCACTATGCTCCAGCATATCCACAGCATCATTGCACATCACCTGTATGTCCCCTATCAAGCTTCTGCACTCCTTGCTGTTATATATGCATTCATTGCACCTTTTACATGTTATTATAAACACCCATATCACTAGCATTCCCTGCATAATAGCCACCTATACATCAATACCATCGCTTGCACATTGGATTGCCGCATGTTATATAAATCCAACTTGCTGCTGCAGCCTTAGTCTAGACACATCAGTATTATCATTTTCACTCCTTATGTCATATATATATATATATATATATATATATATATATATATATATATATATATATATATATATATATATATATATACATGTCTCCAGCCTAGCATTCCATATACATTTTCTATTCCATTTTCTTTTCTTACCATATCATATGAATTCTTTCATTAAGCATAGGTCATGCCATGTGCATTTTTCACTTAGCTTAAGCATCTCTTCATTAGCACTAGCACATATATTTTCATATAGATACGTCCTTCACCATGCTTAGCCATATGCATATGGGTTTATGATATGATATTTTCCATTTCTCGCTTTTGTGCTAACCCAGTTTTGCAGGAATTATATGAAAAATATTGATTTCCTTTCCTATATTAGAGATTTTGATATTTTCAAGTTCAATTCAAAGTTGTAATATTTAGATATCAATGAGAATTCTTTACTTTCCAGTTTAGAATAGAATGTATGAGCATGTAATTCTCATAATTGCCTGTTTCAACTCAATTTTACTTTTATTTCAAAAAAAAAAAATCTACAATGGTGAAACACGAATGGCACATTTACCTTTTCTAATAAGAGGTAAATAATTCTAAGTAAATGATTCACATTTATGGCCATAGTCAAAATGTGAACAATACTTAAGGATTTTTATCTTTTATGGAATAACATTTGACCTCCACTTAGGTTTCTTTTGAAAATCATCATATTTTTCTGAAATATTCTTTTCTTTATCAGAATTTAATATGTGAATTAACTTAAGATATATTTGTGGCCATAGTCATAGATATATTAAAAGTTAATTTCATTTTAAATCCTATAAAGGCACAAAAATTTATTTTATTCTTTATTAAAATTTAAATATATATTATATTGTAATACATTTGTGACCATAGTCATGAATGTATTATGATTTAATCTTATTTCAATTCTATTAAAGAATGAAATATGCTTTTAAAATCTCAATCTTTAAATAAATTTCAAAGCATTCATCATTTAGGATAGAATTGCATTCCGTTGCTTATTATTTCAAATCATCTTCCAACAATCCAAGTGATTTTGAAATAAACTTTCAAAAACTCAGTTTTTATTTTCTAAATTCAAAATCATTTTCAATTTCCATTTCAGATTCTAAATTCAATTTCAAATTCAATTCTGATTCTAAATTCAAAGTCTAAATTCAATCTCAACTTCCAAATTCATTTCCAAGTTCAAGGTCTAAATTCAATTTCTAATCTTCCTTCTTCAATTCAAGTTTTAATCCATCTTTAACCTATTTCAGTTATGATTTCAACTTCAAAATCTCGAATTCTCTTTTCAAAATCTCAAGTTCATTTCAAAATTCCAAGTTTAGGTTCAAATTCCAGTTTTCCAAGTCAAGTTCAACTTTTTGAACCATTTTTCAAACTTATTTCAAATTCAGTTGGAAAAACCCAAAATTTCTGAATCATTTCTCAAAAGCATACATCTTTGCATTTTCATTGCACAAGCATGATTCAATGTGCATTTTTCGATTTAAGAATAATCATTTAGACAAAATTTAGGCAAAGCAAAAAGCATGAATTTGATCCTTGGTTCAATTACCCCTGGTAAAGGCGCCAGGAATGGTTGAACCTCGTACGGATGAGCGAATCCCGTCTCTCCATATTTTTCAGCAAATATTTCAAAAACAGAGGCGAGATAAATTTTCTAAATCTTTTTCGAATAAAGGTCAAGTGAGTCCTTGCAAAAAAGTTTCTTTTCTTTCTTTCTTTCTCTTCTCTCTTCTTTCTTTCTTTTTTCCCTTTCAAAAAGGGGAAAAGGGAAGAAAGGAAAAAGAAATAGAGAAAAAGGAAAAGAATTTTTTTTGCAACGATCACAGAAGTTAGGGAGACTGAAGTTGTTCGGCAAGCAGGGAGTGAACATGCAAGAGATGCTTGAGATATTCTAGCATATTTAGATAAACCTCTTCTTACTTGATGCCATCGAGCAAGTCTCTGCATACACAAAGTTCTTGAAGGAGCATTATACACAGAAGAGGAAGTTGAGGCCCCATGTGCCAAAGAAGAATTATCTGACGGAGCAGGTGAGTGCGGTGTTACAACACCATGGCCCACCGAAGCTCAAGTACCTTGGGGCTTGTAAACACCCCAAATTTTCCAAATCCATTTCAGAAACCCTCATTTCACATATGCCAGACCCATGCAGAGCAGTATCGATTCTCACCCCTAGGTCTATTCGAGTCTAGAGGTCAGTTTACCTTGTTTTGATAATAAAATTACCATTTTGCCCCTAAGTCACCCTTAGACCTTTTCGTTAGTTAGGTTTAACCAAACTTATCTCAAGTTTAGAGAAGTTAGAATCTCTGTCATTTCTAGCTCTTCTGAGCTCGCGAAGAGTGAATCCTGACCATTTTTTACCATTGCAGCTAATTTAGCTCATTTTGGGCGAAATAAGCTCATTTTAAATTGAAATCTTAATCGAACTATCCACAAGTCAGTCAAATCAATTAGATCCCATCCCAGTGAGTCTGATCTAAGTTCATCAGGAGTTCAAATATCTCGGTTCCAATTTAAAGTCACTCAAGCCTTTGTTTCAGCTCATTTGAGCTCGATTCAGTCTAAATTGAGCTGACTCCAGCTGGTTGAGCTAGTGTTCTGGTTCCGAATTTAGTTTATCTGAGTATAACTGGCTTCAGATTCAGTTCATTTTGATCCAATCCAGCTCAAATCAGTTCAGACCAGTTTTGTATCATGTTTCTACCTCCTGCATGGCAAAAACAAAAAAATACAAAATTCTTCAGGACACTATTTCTGACAATTTTTTTAAACTGAGACAAGTCCTAATTTGGACTCAGATCAATTCTTTCATCTAATATCTTATCAATATCCAAGATTCGATCCATTTTAATTTGGATATTGAATCCAATGTTGGATCTGGTATCTAATTTCATCCTGGACCTGGATTTTTCATTTGATTCATTCAGAAATCTATATCCAAAGTCTAATTCATTCTTTGAACCTGGAATATCTCATTAGATATCCAGGATCCAATTAAGCCATTTCAGTCTGGATCCACCTTCTGTTCCATTCAGAAGTTCAATTCAATTCCTGAACTCAGATTAATCTGACATCTAAGATTCAATTTGACTTCTTGGATTCTGATTCAAATCCAAGATCAAACCTCATTTCTCTGAACTGAATCCAAGATCCAAAATAAAAAATCCTAATTTTCATTATGAATTTGGGGTTTTTCTATTTTAAACTCTTCAGAAATCCATATTCAAGGTTTGATTTCCATTTCAAACCAATTTCTTTCAAATCGAGATCCAGATCCAATCTTTTTCAAAACTTTGGATCCAGATCCTTTTCAAAAACTTATTTTTTATTCTAAATTCAGAATTAGTTCTTGAATTTCAAATTCAAATACACCATTTTGCAAAAATCTTTTGAAAAATACCTTGGATCCAGTTCAAAATTCAGTTTGGATTTCGAAATATCAAAATGGATCCTGATCCAGTTTCAAAATTCAATTTTTATTCAAAATCAATTTTGGGATTTTAAATTCAAAATCAAAATCCAATTTTTATCCCCAATTTTAAAATAATCTTTGAATTTCAAAATCCAAAATAAGTGTTTTTGCAAAATCTCTCAAAAATCAAATCTGGATCCGATTTTTGCCCAATTTGGATTTCATAAATCAAGATTGGATTTTTTGAAATCCAATTATTTCCAAAATCCCCTTTTAATTTCTCATATTTTATTTTCCCTTTTAGCTTAATTTCAAAATAAAAAAAATCAAAAATATTATTTTCAAAGAGGGGCACCACTTGGCATTTTCAAGATTAAAAATCAAAATCGTTTTCAATGTGCCTTTAATAAACCCCTTTACTTTTAAAATCACACATGGACATCACTTCCCAAGTGATGCCATGTGTCAAATTTCCAAATAGATGCCTATTCTACCCATTTACAAAACCTAAAAATGACACACATGGGCACCCTCTTGCAAGAGGGGTGCCATGTGTCAAAGATTTTATGAAATGACAATTTTGCCCATTTAGAAAAAAAAGGAAATGCCCACATGGGATTGGCACCACCTTTTTGGAGATTTTTTAGTCCCACATCACTCATTTTTGCTTAAGCTACTCCCAATCTCAACTATAAATAGACCCTTTGGGGGTCTCTCTTTTCCATAAGTTGAAGTTTGAGAAATTGAGAGAATAAAAAAAATTTCTCTTTCTCTTCTCCTCTCCTCTCTCTCTCTCCTTCCTTTCTTCTTGAAGTTGACACCATTTTTGAGGAAGATTCAAGCTCTCTTCATCCCAAGGTAGGCCTCCTTCTTCCCTCTTTTGGATTTTTCTTTTCTTTTTTGCAATTTTTGATTTTGTAGATTAGATTTTTTCTAAAATTTCTTGCTAATTTCAAAAGATAGCAATGTAGATCTATCTTAGTTCCATGTTAATTTCTATTTTCATGTTTATATCCATTCAATTTGCTATTTACTTTGTGTATTTTCATTTTAGCCATTTAGAATTGGGATTTGATCTTCAATAGATCAAATTCCATATTCTATGGGTAAAATCAATTTCAATTATGCCCCAATGCTTTCAATTTCAATTTTAAATAGTTTAATTGTGTTTTTGCATCATTTTTATCATCATATATGATCTAAAATAATAGATCTCATGTTTGATCATTGGATCAAATCACTTATGAGATTTTATTCCATTCAATTATGTTGAGATGATATTTTCATTTCTGGTCTGTTTTTGCTTTCATCATTTCACATATAATTATGTCTTATTTTGATTTGATTTTTTTACCACATCTTTATTAATGTGTTTTTGAAATCTCCACCAAAAATCAAATCAATCTGAGTTTTTTGGTCCCTCAAACAAATCGAGATTCGAACCCTACCATTTGGCCTCATCCGAATTTGTCCCAAAACTAGACCAACTTGTTTGAGTGATTTCTCCCTAAACAGAGATGATTTTTCAAATCTGTAAAATGAGATGTATCAAGAATTGAGTCTAGTTTGTCCACACCAAAAGTCATCAATTTATATATGCTTTTATATCTAATTTTGGTCAAAAACTATGACCCTGCTACTATGTGTCATTTTAATGGTTCAAAATTTTATCTATTTTGTCAGAATCATATCTCCCTAATGGGAGATTATTTTTGAGATATGTAAATATGATATTCTTCATCTAAATGTATAGTTCATTTCAGTAAAATTTCATCCATTTTTATAGAGTATTTATATTTCTTTTGCATTTTAAGTCGAAACTCTGCCTATTTGCAATCCCAGGCATTGCTCAGGCCCAAAACCAACTTATTGCATTCATATCTCCCTAATGGAAGATAAATTTTTAGATATGTAAAAGAAGTTTTTTCCTTAGAATGTCTAGTTTATTCATGCCAATTTTTATAAACTTTCAACTTTTCAATAATTGAAGAAAATACATAAATACCTATATTTCTAACATGTTTGCTCATTTTGTAGGTTTTTTCTTTCTTTTCCTTTCAATTATTATAATTAATTCAAGGGTTGTAATAATTACATTAATGAAAATTTCAATTTTATGCTTAGTTTAGAATGAATGAGCATATAGATTAATTTCTCATAATTAATTATTGCATTTTCTTTTTTATTTTTAATACACTATAGAAAACACGAATGGCACATGCACTATTTAATAATGAATGAATAAAGCTAAGTAAAGTTCATATTTTTGGCCCTAGTCGAAATACAAATAATATTTAGAGTTATTATTCTTTATTAAATAAAAAATTTGACCTACACCGTTAGGTCATTTTTTAAAAATCATCATTTCTTTCATAATTTCCTTTTCTTCCTTTATTTGAATTAAAATAAAAATCAATTCAAAATTTATTTGTGGCCCTAGTCATGAATATATTAAAATTAATTTTGTTTTAATTCTATAAAGGCATAAAATCTTTTTCTTTATTCGAATTTTAAATAAAGATTAAATTAAAGTATATTTATGGACCTAGTCATGAATATCTAGAAATTAATCTTGTTTTTAATTCTATAAAGTATGAACTTTTCCTTAAAATTTAAATAATTTTTCGAAAAATAGCATATTCATCATTTAAGATAGAATTACATCATTTTTATGAAATTATTATTTCAAGTTATTTTCAAATTTCCAAGTGATTTTTGAAATAATTTCCAAAAAAAAAATTTCATTTAAAAATTCAAAGTCATTTTCGATTTTCATTTACAAATCCAAAGTTATTTTTCAATTTCATTCAATTTCAAATCCTTTTTCAAATATTTATTTTCAATTTTCAATTCTAACTTTCCATTTTTAAATTTCAAATTTCAAATTTCAACTTTGAACTTCATTTCAATTTCAAGTATCAAATTCAATTTTCTCTCAAATTCCAATTTTTATTTTTTATTTCAAATATCAATTTCAAAATTTTCATTTTCAAATTTCAATTCTTAATTCCATTTCAATTCTTGATTTTTATTTCAAATTAAATTTCAAATTTCATTTTGAATTTCTAAATTTTAAATTCCAATTTTATTTCTAAAATTTCAATTTCAATTTCAATTTTTAATTTTCAAATTAAATTTTCAAATTCAATTACATTTTCAATTTCAGATTTCAATTCTTTAATTTTAAATTCAAGGTTCAATTTTAATTTCCAGTTTTAATTCTAAATTCTGATTTTTAAATTTTAAATTCAATTTCAATTTCAAAATTTGATTTCTAAGTTCAATTCTCAATTCAAAAATCCAATTTCAAATTCAATTTTCAATCAATTCAGACTTCAAATTTCTTAACTTAGAATTCAATTTCAAAACCTTCAATTCCATTTTGTCATTTTCAATTTAAAGGTCAACTCTGAATTCCATTTCGAAAACAAATTCAATTTCAAACTCTGATTTCTATTTTAAAAGTCAATTCCAAGTTTGATTTCTGAATTCAATTCTCAATTCAAAAATCAAACTCCAAATTTGATTTTCTATTTCAATTCAGATCTTCAAATTTTAAAGACTTAACTTTGAATTCAGTTTCAAAATCTTCAATTTCAAACTTTCAATTCAAATTCATTTCAAATTCCAAATTCTCAATGCAAAATCGATTTTTGAATTTCAAAGTCATTTCTTAAAGGATATATTTCAAATCCATTTCAAAATCACTTTAAAAAAACCAAATTTCTGAAGCATTTTCAAAAGCATACATACTTCTAAAGTTCAAAATCATAGCACAAGCCTGATTCAATGTACATTTAGGACTTAGAATAATTTCTTAGACAAATTTAGGCAAGTCAAAGGCATAAATTTGATCCTTGGTTCGATTACCTCTGGTAAAGGCACCAGGAACGGTTGAACCTCATACCGACGAGCGAGCCCCGTCTCCCCATTTTCCCGCAAATTTCAAAACGGCGGTGAGTTATTTCAAAATCTTTTTCCAAAGGTCAAGTGAGACAATGCAAGAGTTTTTCTCTTTCTTTCCTTAAAAAGGAAAAAGAAATTTTTTTGCAACGATCACAGATTTGACGACCGTGATGGGACTCATTTTTGTTCGGTCGAATTGATGCCTTTGCCTTGTTTAAATTTATCTAAATCATTATTCATAAATGTTATCTTCATTTTCATGCAAAACTTAGGAGCCTAGACTCTGACCCAGTTGACATGATGCATATAGGCTCAAGTATGGTTTGGTAGGACCAAATTGTGGAGATTTTATTCATGTTCACTTAGACTTAGGTCTGAAATACAACTCTCGTCAACATAGGGATTGAATGCAAACAATGTATGCAAGTCTATGCTTCTTTATGATTTTCAAAATTCTATCTCTTTAGGACTTTGCATTAGAGACATCTGATTTCTTGCATGTTAATCATATTCCTAAAAACATCCCCTACCTATATTGTCCCGGTCTTCACGTTGCTGGGATTTCTCCAAGAACCGTAGTTCAGGAAAAAGCCTCACAACTGGACCACTTATTTGGGCTAATAACCCCCCTGCCACGTTCTAAGGGCCGTAGTCCAAAGTATATCGGCAAGCGCTCAAGGATGTTGGAAAAACCATTACCTAAGAATAGGAGATATTTCTATGCCACGTACTTCGAGCTTCGGCTTGAGTATATCAGCATATCTTGATTGAATTCAGATGATCCTTAGAGTTAGGATCAGGGTCCTACAACCATGTATTTCTTATATTTCCTTACCTTTTTCAGAATAAATTCTTCTTAAACCCTGGGTATTTCTTTCAAAATTTCCCCTCTACTTTTAAAACCTAGGCGTATATTTCCTCTGTCTTCACTTCTTCAGAACAAATTTTTTTCTCAAAAACCCTGAAAATCCTTTTCTAAATTTTCCTTGATTTTTGAAAACTCCGTGTGTATACTTTTTCCCTTTCTGGATCTCAATTTCTTTAAACTTCTCTGATACTGCATGCTACTTTTTCAATCCTGCCATCTATTCTTTTTCAAATTTCATCATCATATTTTCTAACGAGTCTTCTAAATTCTCACAGCGAGAAAATTGATTACTCACCTTCCTTTTTCTCATGATTTCATTATTTTTGTCCTTTCACAGAGACATGGGATATTTTTCTAATTATCAACCCAATTTTCAACAATATCTTCATCTTCATCAGAGTTGACTACCTTGCCTGGGTAACAAGGCCTATTTTTGTTGTTTACTTCTTAGTAGCAACACAATTATCGCAATTTCTGTGATGACCCAATCCCTAGTAATGGGATATCCTTTTCAAATTGTCAACCAAATTTATCTTTTGTTAAAATTCTTTTCTCATTTTAACCATCCCAGTTGTTCCGTAAAGAACCTTTGCATTATCGAATGGTGCAGACGAGGTCGAGAAAGAAAACCATTACATCCCGTTATAGCCAGCATAACATCGAAGAGATGAGTCCAAGAGGTTCCATCAGAGAACAAAGTCAGAAAGGAGAAGATGACATTGATCCAGCTATGTATAAACTATTTCAGAAGATGATGACAAATATGATGTCAGAACAAGCTAAGGCAAGTGCAGAGAAACTCCCTGCTAAAAAGAAAATTAAAAACAAGTCAATCAGAAAGCATGTCAAGATCACCAAAAAGAAGGTTCAATATGATGACCTTTCGGAGGAAATAGACTTTGCTGAAGAAATCCCCAATGATGAGCAGGAAGCATTTCAATCGATTCTACCAGTATTCAAGAAACAAATCCTAGAGCCTGAATCAGTTAATAAGCCAAGAGATCAACCGACTGTCGATCTTGTTCAACTGTAGCTAAGGGAAATGAGTCGCTTAGTCAAAGATCTCCAAGTGCGGGACAAAAGCAAGAAAACACACACAAGCGAAGATTTCTATGACGGCCACGAAGGAGATGATAGCCTGGAAGACCTTTCTCATAAATTCATTAAGTTTGATGGGACTGATAATCCAAAATCCCATTTGACCATGTTCTTTGCAGAGTGCAGTTGGTTCAAAAGGGACAACAGGGCCTTATTCATATGCTTTCCTCGCAGTTTAGAAGGCACAACAACAAAGTGGTATGTCGAGAATATCAATCTGATTGAACTACGAGAATTTGATAAGTTGGTCAATCTTTTCAGTGAGCGTTTCTTGTTAAACGCTAAAGCTCTGCCAACATTAAATCATCTATGCAATCTGAAGCAAAATGACAATGAAAAAGCCAAAGACTTCATTCGCAGGTGGAGAGACACCTGCTGTAAGATCCGCGAATTTTGAGGAAAATATTCAAATTGTAATGAAAATTTCAAATTTCACGTATGAGCCTATATGTCGATATACGTGTATGAATGCGAACATAAAAAAATATATATACACGTATGTGTAAGCCTAGAGCACATATATATACGTATATATATATATATATATATATATATATATATATATATATATATATATATATATATATTCGATTAATTTTAAACCCTTGAAATCTTTTAAGAATTTATTTTATTAAAAAGGGTTTCTTTTTTTTTCAAAACGTTTTAATAATGAAACTTAAGAAAATGAATGTAAAACTTAAGTTTAATTACATAAAATATAAGTTAGAAATGATGCTTTCAAAGATTAAAAACCTAACTTCAAAAAAAAATGAAATGGAAAATAATGAAGTTTTTGAAAACTACCAAATTGGAATTTTACAAAAAATCAATGGTAGGTTTTCAAAAATCTTGAAAAGGAGGTTGGTTTTAAAAATTTTAAAAAGTAGTTGGCATGAGCCAACGATTTTTCAAAGGGATTGGGCGCACTCTAGGGTGCAGCCCATGCTCAATTAATAAGGATTAAAAAAAAAGAAGTAAAAGAAGAAAGTAAAAAAAAAAAGACATGAGCCCCAAAATTTGGGAGGGTTTTAAGGAAGTAGTTGGCATAAGGCCCACATGCATGGGTCTAGCCATGCTACTTCAAAGAGAAAAAAAAAATGAATTCAAAAATGCATTTAATGTTGGTTTTTGAAAAGTCAAAAAAAAAAAAGTAAAAAGACAAGAGGCCCTTGAATCAAGGGGAGTGGTTGAGAGTGGGTGGCCTTTCAAGGTCTAACCTAGAGGCCACCTTAGAGGACTAGAGGGGCGGGGGCATGAGATGGGAGGACCCTCCATCTCCCTCTCCCATTAGCTCTTCATCTCCTTCCCACCCTATTTAAGAGTTTGAAAGGGGGATGAGAGAGAAAAGCCCTTCTCTCTTCCACTCTTTCTCTCCTTTTCCTTCCTCCACCGAATTTCTTTTCCTAAGTGAGAGTGAGTGTGTGAAGTTGAGTGTGTGTGTGTGAGAGTGTGGTGAATCTCCAGCCCAAGCAAATGTAGCACCTCTCCTCCATCTCCAACCGAAGCCCGAAGGTGAGATTTTCATCCTTGCATTTTCGTTTTCAAAGGATAGCATTCGGTTGATGCTATGAAGCAAAAAACCGACTTGCAATCATTGTGTGCAAGTAGTTTTGTGGCGTATTGGAAACCTTGAATGCTTCCTCTTTAATGTTAGAAATGCCCTTCGTAGTTTTCATTGTTCCTTTTGTCATTTTTCCTTTTGGTTGTGTGGTTTTGCCCCTTTTTTCACATTTTTCAAGGTGTTCGGTTGGACGAACACAAGGCCGGGCTGGGCTCCCTTGCAGCCTAGCCTTCATCCTCTTCACGTCATGGGTCCCCACAACCCCTGTAGCTACAACTGCACTTGTTGCAGCAAGGACCTAGACCGACCAAGGGTTGGTCAGTCCGGGCCCCCTCTTGCCTCTTTTCCCTCTTGTGCGCCCGTGACCGCACCACCAACACCCCCAGTCTAGGGGTTGGCTGCGGTTCCTTTGTTGGATTAGCCTGGCTGGACTGAACCACCCTGGGTTCAAACCTACCAGGGTGTCCCTAATCGAGCAGCAACTCGGTTGGGGCACCCCTCTTTGGCCACCCCACTACAGTAAGTAACCGGGTGCAAGATGCACCCAGATTTTTAACGGGGCACTCCCCCTTGGGTGCAAGCCTTAGCCTGCACCCCTGGTTTGAACCACACTGGGTTCAGACCAGGGTCACCACCATTGACCCAACTGGGTATGGTCTATCATGGACCATACCAAGCTGACCTGTTTTGGCCCAGCTCACCCGGGCGATGCTCTAGCCGCGCCCACCTCGGCATAATACCCGGGTAGCCAACAGGCCTAGGTGCCATGTTGAGGGTCTGCTGCTAAGTGAAACACCTGGTCTGAACACTCGATTCAGACCAGGGTGGTGACAGGCTCATGGTCTGGTCCCGAGGACCAGACCCTACCTTCTCCTCGGTTTCAGCTTGGCGTAGTAGAGGCGTTGGTTGCTAGAGCACCCGGGCGGTCTTGCTGCCCCATTCGCAGCCTTTGGGCAGAGCTGCACCCAGTTACCATCCCATGGTCTGAGCCATTTTTGGGCTGAGACCTAGTTTCTTTCAGACCATGTGAGGTCTGGACCAGACCTTACGATCTTTGGATTGGCTGGAACACCACCAGTCGGTTCCCTCTTTGTGCGACACCCACCTGGTCTGAACCACCCCGGGATCAGACCAAGGTATGGGTGAGCCCAGCTGGGTTTGATCCCACTAGGACCAGACCTAGCTGACAGACCGCTACAACTCCTCCTTGTCGACCACCTGCAAAGCAAAGTAAACAACTTTAAAAATGAAAAAGGGAAAATAATTAAATAAAAAGGGAAGTTGCATAGTGGGCATTTGATGCCCCGTGCTTCGCTGTCCGTCATGGTAACGAAGTGTTGAGCAAATGGAAAGTGTTATGCTCACGTGTACGTTCTGACTTTCGTTGGCTGTTTCATCAAATTTTGTCGTTCTTACATCAATAGTTTTGACAAAATGCGGTGACCCACTTGGGAATGCTAATGTAATTCCCATACGTGTGGGAATATTTTAAATTCATTCTCAATGCTTGTATGTGTACTGTTATTGCGAAACCCACATCCTTGTGGCCGCGATATGCATATTCGCCTAGTGTAAGATATCGCATATGCACCTCCTTGAAAATTGCAATCATGGCTCTTGTTCAAAGTATGCGATTAAATTGTCTTTTCAATGTACATGCAATCATGATTCAATTATGCATATTTGAATATTTTATCGCATAAGAATGCTGAATGATACACTCACTTGTACATTCGCACGTATTGGAACATGTTTTGGAAATATGCGTAAGTGTCATTGTTTCAATTATGAGACTTATGCAAAAGATTGAAATCATGTGTAATGTTGCTTCACACGTACGCATTGGCATATTTTGACACTTGTACTATTTAGTACGTACCTCGAGTGGTACACCTTACGCTCGTGCTTGAGACCTTGAAAAGTGCACTAAGTGCACATTACACAGTTGATATAATGATTGAGACTTAAACACCATAAGGGTATTAGCACAGAACACCTGTTGAGGTTTGCAACTCTATCAGAGTCTTTGGGCAATGGCCCCATATTCATGAGAGAGCTCACGTATTGTGATACCCTAGTAATGAAAATGAAAAAAAAAATGGTGTTGTATCGCCTTCACCGGTGATGTGCTCGTTTGAGGCCTAGTGAGGCAGAGCACGTGAATGGGCTGGCCAAGTCCTCATTTGCATACCCCACGAGAACCACAAGACATATATACCTCAGAGGGAGGTGTGAGTGTCAAACCAATCTAAAAAAGATAAACCACCGTGCCCCATTCATAAAATGGTTCACCTTAGAGAGGGTGGATGGTACAACCCTGAGTGACACATGTTTTTTTTATAGGAGTTGTAGCGTCCTTTGACCTCCAGTGACTCAGAGTTAGGGAGGTCGAAGTTACATTTTCAGGACCTCTACTACTACAGTAGTACGAATTGCAATCCATTACCTATGCATGGGTTTTTCTCAGTTGTGCGTTTCCCACATAAGGTTACTCAGTCTGTAGCTTCCCCGGTTACCATATTAGAATTTGGATAACAGATGTTGGGTGCATGTCTCACAAAATGCGAGGTTCCTTTGCGTACCCGAAGGAGTAATCAGAAGAACATAATTACTAACCAATCACAACTAACTTACTATGTTAATTACTTTACTTGCTTGTGTTAGTACTATTCTCGTACTTGTCTTACTCGTGTTCCTTAGATACCGGTTGTTCAATAGTTACTTTACTTGGTTTCCTTGTTCTGTCTGTTATAGCCTATTGCACTTGTTACTTTCTTTGATACTTAGACTTGTAGCATGTGCACTTACCTGACACATGCACATATACTTGTTAATGTACCTGTTTCCATGCTGTATGCTTTTCCTTTAAAATGATATTGTATGGATGCTTTATCTCACCAACTCGCAAGAGTTCTGACCCTGTTTCATGGGGATACAGGTGACGAATAGGTTCAGTAGCGATGCGACGACATACTGTTGGAGGCTTGGGACCCACACTTAGTCTGCAGATCCTGGCTTCTTTTTTTGGGGTTTGAGGGGAGTTTTCCTCTCGTTTTGAGAGACTGTTAACTGTATAATGTCTCATTCTGTAATTTTGAAACATTATGACATTGTATATATTTGGACTTTGATTTTGGTATGTATCACTTCTGTGGCCCGCTCAGAGTTGCAGCCTTTGCTTACCCATTTCTTTTGTATTTCTGCTGTTTGATTTAAAACTATCTATCAAAAAAAAAAACCAAAGGTTTTTCCAAGGTCAGGGTTTGGGGCATCACAGAGATTGGTATCAGAGCAGTGTTAAGTATAGTCCAAGACTTCAGCGTGCATCGTCCATCGCACTATAAGTACATCTTACTTAGTGAATTTTGTTAATTACTGTTGATTACTACTGTAATCAGTTCTGCATGCATAATTAGACATATGACTTGTTAGTTGCCATTGGATCCGAGACATTGAAGGATTCTTAATGCCCTACTCGACTTGGTTTGAGGCGTGGAAGCCCTGGACCGAGCCATTCAGCAGATAGTGTGGAGTGCACAAGTGATTGCACATCCAACACCTCTGTGTTGGAGATGTGAGTTGTATCATGTGGGACAAATTTATCCACGTGCACTGAGTGAATGCCCCTACTGTGGCCTTAGAAGGCATATTGAGATTGAGTGCCAGCGTAAATTGGGCGATGAACTCGCGAAGGGTAATGCTGAGATCGTGGAAGACGTGGCTTCTGAGATTGGTCAGGCACAGATAGCAGTTGACCCTATGGGAGATTCACACACTTTGTCAGATTCTCCCGAGTACACGTCAGCTTCCTACTCACGTCCTGTTTTCCCTTAGTACGTGCTAGCTTCACCTCCGTTATCTCAAGCTCCGAGTTCCCCTGAGTACACACCAGCATCTCCTCCTCGTCCGAAGCGGAGACGGTATGGAAACCATAATGATTATCGAGACAGTTACACCAGTAGGAAGTAAAGATGATTGCTTAATGCGAACGTTTTGTTAGAACACTGAGTCAGTGTTCATTTTTGGTTTTCCAATGCAGTTGGATATGCTTTGCGTAACTCTGTTATAGTAAAGAGGGTATTTTGGCTTGATATGTACTGCAATGTATGCACCTTTTGTTCTATGTAATGAAATCCCATTTTGGACTTGTTCTTTCACTTATATGAGCCTTTCTCTTGTTTATGATGGCCTGATGAGAATATTGCAACAATATTATGGATACCCTCCACAACCTTGCAGAGGTTGTTGGTCGACAAGTGGAAATCATGCAAACCATGGGTGACAATCTTTAGCAAGCCACCCAGGGACGCGAGACTCTCACTCTTACTCCGACTCTGGCCATAGTAGTACCATACAAGCAATTCATGAGTATGAACCCTCTATCCTTCGATGGGAAGTCTACTCCCAAGGCAACAAAAGATTGGGTCTGAGAGATCGAGCGGATCTTCTGTGTGCTACAAGTCAAAAATGATCATAAGGTGGACTTCGAAACATATCGACTCTGTAAAGATGCTGAAAGGTGGTGGACGACCACCTTAGATGTCAAATTCGCAGACGGAGCAGTTACGTGGGAACAATTTATGGAAGTCTTCTACGCCGCATACTTTCCAATGCATGAGCGAAGCCGTAAGATGTAAGAGTTCCTTGACTTTCAGCAAGGGAGCTCTACTATGGCTAAATACGTTACGAAGTTCAGAAGCCTAGAGTGCTATTGTCCCAACGTCTATGTCACCGAGAAGGACTAAGTGATGAAATTTGCTCATAGATTAAAGCCTGCTCTCTGTACCAGGATGTACACTCGTGCCCCTATGACTCTTGATGAGGCCTTAGAGACTGTTACTCTTTTAGAGCAGGCCCTCTGCTTTTCACCTCTTCCTTCCGTTTCCCAGTTGCCGGATTCCTTCTACATCTTCTTCTTCTTCTTCTTCTTCCAGCAGCAGCAAATATTCTTCATCCGTTGGCAAGGAGTTCTTCAATCGATGGCGGCGCATGAGTTGGAAGCCACCTCTTCCCTCAGGTTCACGGTGAGTGCTGAGTACTCTTCTTCTTCTTCTTCTGCTTCTTCTTCTTCTTCTTCTTCTTCGTTTTAATTCTTTCTGAATAATAATCTGCTGAATCTCAATTTGAAAAATAAAATAAAAAAAGAGGAAAACATAAAAAAAGAAGAAATGTCTGAAGAGAAATTCCGGCGATGGACAAGGATCTACCGGAATACTGTTTTGATAAAGGATTCCGATCATTTATTGCATTAATCTTTGATAAAAAATTTCTTGATCGGAATCTGCTGAAGGAGTTTCTGTATAGTGAATCTAATCAATATTAAGAGCAGATGACTTGTGACTAAAATTTTGTCCATCGTATGAATTAAAAGTTGAGTTCCGGCAGATGAAGTCCCGCTGAATGAGTTTTCCGGCGATGGATCATTTGAGTGTGAATGATTAGATGTTTGGATCAAAAAGCTCAAAGTGATTCTTGATGTACTTTATTTGATCTCCAAATTGAAAGTATCGGATTAATGATCAGCTGGAATCACCTAATTTTTGAATCAGTTTCTTTCTGTTTTACATTGTTTCTGATTTACATTACATTGCTGTTTTTACATTGTTTCTGATTACATTGCTTTGCTGTTTTTATATTGTTTTTCTGATTTACATTGTTTTTCTGTTTGTGAACCAGTAATTGAAAATGTCGGATTAGAATTTTAGTCCTGATGTAAAAAGGAATTTAGTCATGCTGTAAAGAGGAATCAGGATTCATTTAGGCTAATCATGAGTATATCGGCATGTGAACAAGTGAATTTTTACTGCTATCAGTAAAATTCAAATCTGATTACCAGAAATTTTTCTTACTGATATTCACTATATCAGATTTGAGTTTTGTTGATTATTAAGTGGAATTTGATTAAAGTTGAAAATCTGAAGTTTATTACAGTTTGATACTAGTATCATCTATGGAATGTTAAAGTTCATTAATTGAATTTCATTGATTGAATTACTGAATTTCACTGAATTTTACATGTATTTTTCTAAGTGTCTCACTGATTCTTATGAAGTGTTTTGATAATAGTGGTTAAGTTAGCTGTTAGTGTAATTAGATTCCTTAGTTAATTAGCAGTTAGTATTACTTAGTTAAGAATCCCTTAATGAATTGTCATTTCAGTATTAACATTTAGTTACTTAGTTTTTGTTTTTCTTTCGTGTACTGCTCGTGTTTCGTTGGAATTGTGCAGGATAGCACAGGATTGGAGCGGAAGTGATACGTGACACGGGAAGTACAAGAATCAAAGATGTTTTTCTTTTATTTTAGAATTTAGGCATTTAATTGGGTTTGTAAATATTGCACTTTACGCCCTCTGCGAAGGGTATTCATTTGTTGTAATAGTTAGTTGTTTTACTCTTTTGAAACATTTTACATTTCAATAATTCGGCAATAAAGAATAGTTTAGAATTGTGTGCTTGAATACGAAATATTCCCGTTCCCTGAGTTCGACCCGGTCTCATCCACTAGTGAGAAGCGGTTTTTATTATTTGATGTCTGGTTTTCACATGTTTTTCATATAAAAATCTTTTCAAAATTACAACAATTTAAAAGAAGACATCAGTCTGCGACAAACCTACCATAAAATCCATCGTAACATGTTCCTACTTCCACTGAGGAATCTCAATCCTCTGCATAGAACCGCCAGGACGCTGGTGTTCCACCTTGACCTGCTGACAAGTCAAGCATCTGGCAACGTACGTTTCTATCTCGCGCTTCATACCGTTCCACCAATATTTTCGTTGCAAATCCTTAAACATTTTCGTTCCACCTGGATGAATCATATATCTCGACATGTGAGCTTCATCAAGAATCTCCTTCTTCAGCTCAGGGTCGCTCGGAACCCAAAGTCGATCTCTCATACAAATACCGCCATCATCTGACACACTAAAGAACGTATCTTCTTGTCTTTCCAAGGCTAGAAACTTACTATATTGGTCATCAAGCTTCTAAGCCTCCACGATTCTTGGCAAAAACTCTGACCGAATGGTCAGACCAGATAATCTGATCGATCCACCCCCAACTGAAAAAGTCTTCCAAACTACAAAATCTTCAATCAGTTTCTGGCTCCTCACAAGGCTAGCTAGAACATCACTCGACTTGTGACTAAGCGCATCTGCCACTACGTTCGCCTTACCAGGGTGGTAAGACAACGTAAAGTCGTAATCCTTGATAAACTCGAGCCAACGTCGTTGTCTCATGTTCAACTCCTTCTTAGAAAATAGATACTTGAGACTCTTATGGTCTGAAAAGACCTCGAACGATTCTCCATAAAAATAATGTCGCCAAGATTTCAAAGCAAACACTACTGCTGTCAATTCCAAATCATGTGTCGGGTAATTCCTCTCATGAGTCTTCAACTATCTTGAAGCATAAGCAATCACCCTGCCGTGCTAAATTAGCACGCAACCCAATCCTGTACCAGAGGCGTCCGTGTACACCATAAAACCACCTCTGCCTGAAGGTAAAGCTAACACCGGCGAGGTTGTCAGCTTTGACTTCAAGATCTGGAAACTGTCTTAACAAGCGCTATCCAACTCAAACTTGATGCCCTTGCGTAAAAGCTTTGCCATCGGTAACGCGATCCTCGAAAAGTCTTGGATGAATCGTCGGTAATATCCTGCCAACCCGAGAAAACTACGAATCTCTGAAACATTTTGAGGTTGCTTCCAGCCTAACACCACTTCAACCTTCGTTGGATCAACTGACACTCCGTCCTTGGATATCACGTGACCCAGAAACATAACTTGCTCAAGCGAAAACTCCCACTTGGAGAACTTGGCAAACAAACGATGCTCACGAAGTATATTCAAAACAATGCGCAAATGCACTTGATGCTGCTCAGAACTCTCTGAGTAGATCAAGATGTCGTCAATAAACACGATCATGAATGTATCCACAAAAGGACGAAAAATCTAGTTCATTATATCCATGAATGCAGTTGGTGCATTCGTGAGGCCAAAAGGCATCACCACAAACTCGTGCAAACCATATCTCATTCTGAAAGCTGTCTTCGCAATATCTTCCTCTCTAATACGAAGCTGATGATAACCTGACCTGAGGTCAATCTTCGAGAAAATCCTTGCTCTTTGCAACTGATTGAAATGGTCTTCGATCCTGGGTAACAGGTATTTGTTCTTAATCGTCGCTTGGTTGAGCATCCGGTAGTCGATTGTGAACACCTCAAAATTTTCAAAGTTTTGCAAAAATGTCCTTTTTGCCCCTGGTTCCATTTTCTAAGAAAATCAAAGCTAAAAATCAGATATTCTTCAGATTTTCTGGATTAAATTTCATATTGACATATTCAAATTCAATTCTGAATCCGAATCCAGTGTTTTAAATCCAAAACCTGAGCCTCGTTGTCCGATTTTCAAAGTAAAATTACGAAAATACCCAAAATGGTTTTGAATGACTCGGGTAGTTCATTCGGCATCCTCTTGGATCCACGACTCTGTATTTTTCAGGTCGAGGTTGTAAACTTCGAATATTTCCAAAAAATCCGAATATAAAACCCATTTTCTGAAGAAATTTTCTCAAAATGGCTTTTAATTCTAAAAAAAAATCCTTTTTGTAAAAACACAAAAAATTAGTTTTAATCTTTGTCTTCTCATAAAACTTTTAGGACTTTATTCTAAAAAATGCAAAAAAATGGAAAAATAACGCAAAAATCAAAAAAAATGAAAAAATTAATAGAAAAAAAACAATTGAGTTTAGACTTTTTAAGTCAATTTTGCTAAAAAAAATCATTTTAAAAACACTTTTTATGGAAAACTTTTGAAGGAAGCCTCTTTTTGGAAAATCAGAAAAATCCAAAGCTTCACGCACAAGTTTTGTCTTTTCTGTTAGAAACCCTCTTTCTCGCCGGCTCCCTCTCGCTCCCTTTTGCAAAACCGCAATCTTCAGAACTTTCTCCCTCTCTCGTTCGAACTCCCCCAATGGCCTTTCCTCAACCCTTCATCCTTAACGACCACCCCTCATTCGTGGCTTCCCCTCTCGCTCGCTCGATCCACCATTGGATCGACATCCCCCTTCGCCTCAACCATGGATCCACAACGGCATCTCCTCCTCACTCCGATCATCCATGGTCTTCCCTAAGCCTTCCATCACCAACCGTCCCCTACCCCTTCCCGAACCTTCAGCTCCCCCGTTAAGAGGAGTCACGCAGGGAGAAGGGGGGATCATCGATTTTTTTTTGGAGAGTCATTCATACGCGATCCTCTCTTGCAGTATTGTTCATCTTTCACCAACTTCTTCTCTGGCAGCCCTCCTTCCCTTCTCTCCACCCCTCGAAATCCCCTACAAATAAAGGTGAACGAGCCATCCATATATTTGGGGGCCATTGCAGCCCGTCCGTTGCACGCACCGTTCTCCCCCATTTCGGGCTTCTGCAGAGCTAATAGGATCAGTCAAATATCAGTGGAATCACCGGATTTCGGTGGGCAAGGAGTTTTAGGCAAATTGGTAAGATCATTTTTCTGTTTTCTCTCTGTATTTTCTTTTGATTTTCCTTGCCTTCCTTTAGTTTTTCTGATTGATCGCCCCATTAAAGCATCCACATAGCATCGATCTGGCATATAGCAAGTATCGATCTGTGTAAATATGCAAGAACAAAAGGAACGAAAGTGTTCCAACACATTTTTTATTTTTCTTCTATTTCTTTTCAAATTACATCGATTCAGTTTCCATCTCTCGATTTAGTGTAGCATCATTGATCCTTCGTCTGATTTTGGTTTTGTCAGGCCCTTCTTAATTCAATGGATAGAAGTAGTGTCATCTTTTATCATATTTTAGGTTTTGTATGCCACATAATGAATGATTTCTCCAGTTGAATACTGATTTGTCGCTGTCTTCTTCAATCCCTGGTTTGCTTTGAATTATGATTATTTCCTGTGCTGTTTGTTATTTCATATCACCCGGATTATCAATCTAGTCTCATGATTACATTGGTTGCTAATGTTCTCTCTCTCCCGGCGACATGATCCTATGGCTACATTATATCTGAGCTTGATACTCCTCTGCATTTCATTAAGATATTAAACATTTCGTATATGATAAATCTTGCGCATGGACTCATATTTATGTACCATGTCCAAAAATAGTAAGGATCCCAGTTTTTTTTTCCCTCTCAAAATCGCATGATCAAGGGATATTTGAAAAACCAGGCCTCTTGGTGACCTGTCTCAGCTATCTATTGAGAGGTCTCAAAGAGATGCTATTTGCTGGGAGGATATGAATACGCAGCTCTGTCCGGTTCGAGCTTAGCCCTTTGGCATTTCTGAGCTTCCCATTCGTGATTTAGCAAAGCACAGTTGTTTGATCTCCGAAAATTTTGCAGATAGTTTCTACTTTGGATCCCTTCCTGTGGGCTTCTACATCAGATTTTGTGAATTCAGCAAAGACACCAAGCCCTTGAATCGACTGACGAGGAAGAATCTGTTTTGATTCAACATTGTGGTTTTTTTTACGAATTGTGAAAATTTTTCCTAATCTGCCCTATGATATTTATCAGAATTAGTTATGCTAGTCGTAGATAGAATTTTTATTGTCAACATCTTGCTCATGTTTAGCATTAGTACATTCCCCATGTGAGGCAATTGGTGGTCAAGCATTTGGGATCATCAGTTTCATTAATAAATTTAGTTACGTTTTTGCTGGAATTCATTATAAGCTTGTGCCATACTCCATCGAAAATTCCTGCACAGTGAGGTCTTTTGTCTCTGTTTTCCAAAAAGAAGGAAAGATATATATATAATCCTGCGAAAATCCAAATGGGGTTTAACACTCCCAGTCTGGAAACCACAAATTTTTTGTTCAAGAGGTTTATGGGGTGTTTTGTTAATAGCCGAAGGTGTATTTGAACAGCTAATGTTGGTTGCTCTTGGAGGATCGTATGATCTGTCACTTTTAAGGGATATTCCCTACACTAGAAGCTTTTGTCATTTCATAACAATGGCCGTGGGGTCCTTCGCCCAGTCGACAAAAAGATATGCTGGGATGTCCATGGCTGCGTCTGGAGCTGCTGAAGAATGTTATTCCTTGAAATACACCTTCACCATCAAGAACCGCATTGTCAATAACCTTTCATACAGAGAATCAGTCCTCATCAGGTCTATATGGGTCCTGTACAGAATGCGGCTTCAGTAAGTGATAAAATAATGAGCCACTGCAGGAGATTTTTTTTTTTTGGTTCTTTAGTATTCTGTTAATAATGCCTGGCTAATAAATTTTTTTTTTTACCATCACTATTATATTGCTACAATTTCATCTGCTCACTCACCTTATTCTTTCTTCATTGTCATGTTTACCACTAATCTGTATGCATACCCACAATGTTTCTTTCACTACAAACATGCAAACATCATAGTTTCCTTGGTTTTACTCCAATTTGTTACTGAGATTAGTTTCCAAAATTAATTTATCTCTATAGATCCACATATCATTGTCGTTCCCCATTGTGTTCATCACACATTATCCCCAACCACACATTCTGCACTTACCCTAGAAATGTATCCCCACCTAATCACTACAACACTACTTACAGTAGCATTTCAGCATGCCATGTTAAAAAAAAATAAAAATAAAAATTTTCTATTGTTTGTGCCTTGGAGCATTTTTCAGTTAAATGCACTGTGTATAAGTTTGCTAATTCTCTGAATTCACCTTTTATTGTTATCTCATACTTATTTTTTCTGTATGTGTCGGTTTGCATCTGAATGAATAATGGTCTAAACTCAGTGACATCTGCATAACACCTCGAAGTCACCCTTTTACTGCTGAAACAAAATGTCCCACTGCAGAAAGCTTTGATTCACTAGTTCAGAATTCAATTTTCGGATATGATATAGTTGGATGTGTTGATTTATGGCAAAATACGCATATTCTGTTGGTTCAGAATCAAGTTTTGAGTTATTTCCCTCTCATGGCATGATATCATCCATATGCCCAGGAAAGTTCCGCTTGTTTAGGAAATTTTGCATGCCATGTCGGCATTTGAGGCCTTTTGAAAGGATGATTTAGCAAAATAACTACCACTTCCTACCCAGCTCCGCCCCTTTATACATTTGTACACTCTGTGTTTTGCATTTAATCAAATCTGCAGGTTCCACATTTTTGCACCAATATTTCATAGCAATTCTAATTCTCTACATAACTCATGTATGATTGCCAATTTCATTGATATTTAGTCTCCCTAAAATCTCATGGTTGTTTGCATATGTAATATGCAGTGTATGGTCTCTTAGCAAACTCTTTGCAGGAACCAACCTACCAAGTCATTTTGCGTTGTCGTGTGTCATCCACTGACATCACCCATCTATTGAGACCCAATTGTCATTGTGCTTTTGTTAACATTATTATTCCTATATTTTCATCTATCTGTTTTCCATTCATTTTTTTTTAGGTGTTACAAAATGGAATCTGGTAGGAATGGTAAGAAAGGTATGCTCCTATTGGCCCCCCTCCTTTTCACCTGTATGTCTTTGCAGATGGAAGAAGATCGAGAATAACTAAAAATTCTGGAAACAGAATATGGGATGAAGTGGGGACCATGGGTGAAATATATATAAAACAAACAAACAAACAAACAAACAAACAGAAGGAGAGTCTTGCCAAACCAAGTGGTATTGTTAATGTTGATTTCAGATAGAGTTGTTAGTATTAATTTCAAGATCACAAATGCAGTGTAACCAGGGCATTTTGTATTTATATTCCATTGCATCTGTGTTACCGGTATGTATTTACAGGTTTACTACATACTGCCCATTTTATATGTTACGCATCAGCCTGTGTACTCACCTACACTTCCATTTCTTGCAGTAGCTCCTAAGCCCAGCCACCTGCGCTATTCACTTCCACAACGTCTGTTTGCACCCCTCCCACTATCTGTAAGTTCATTTGAGTTGATATGTCTTACTGTAAATACCTGTTAAAATTTTAGCTTCTGGTTGTGATTGTTCATAATGATATGAAGCATCCCATATACATTCAACTCTTAGCATGCCTTCTTCATCTCTTGTTCAGCACATTATCTGCACACCACAAGAGTTGCTAAACACCTTACCAGCACCTCTGCCCACCTGTTGCTACACCTGCACATCTACTAATCACTATGCACGTGCATAGCATGCCATTCACTACACAGCAAACCACTGTATAAATGTGCATCTTATCATCCATTCAAGACAATTTCGAGTGCCTTCTCTTACGTAAGTTTTCATTCATGCATAAATGTATATATATATATATATATAAATATATATATATATATATAAATATATATATATATATATATATATATATATATATATATATATAGATATGTACTCATATATTCTCACATTTCATCATTCTTTATCATTTACAGTGGTCACAAGGAACCACTGTAAGCTTTTTCTCTCTTATGGTAGTTTGTTCCTGAACTACCATAACTGTCATAACTATCATTCTTTATCATTTACAATGGTTCACAAGGAACCTCTGTAACTTTCTCTCTCTTTGTTATGATAGTCCCTTTTAAAGAGCTATCATAATTACCATTCTTTGTCATTCTTTTACTGTGAAACACGAGAAGTCACTATTCCCATAATAGTTCGTCACGAGCTGCTATGGTGATACATGATGATTCATTTCAGATTATCATGGCCTTTGCCTTCACTCATTGCATACAAATGTTCATGGCATCGCCCATATATATACATATACATATGTATATATGCATATTCCTATATATATGTACATTTCCTAACAAAAGCAGGGTAGGCCATATGTTTTTCTCATTCAAAAATGAGTAAAGCATCTTGTGTATGATTTTTGAATAGTCATTTACACTCATTTTTTTTTCTCTCTCCTTTTGTGCGAATTCTATCTTGCAGGAACATGAGAAAAGTTTGAAATTAGAAATTTTTGATGATTTCAATATTGTAATAAACCAGATATTAATGAAGATTCTACATTTCTAGTCTTAGATTAGAATGGATGAGCATATAAATAACATTTGTTTCATTATTTTCTTCTGTTTTCTGAAAATTCACAATGGTGAAACACGCATGGCACGTGCACCATTTCGTAAGAGGTAATTAATCCTAAGTGGATGATTTACATCAATGGCCATAGTCAAGATGTAAACAAAACTTAGAATTTTTATCTTTTATAAAATAACACTCGATCCACACTGGATCCTTTTCAAAATTCGTCATATTTTCTTTAGATATTTTCCTCTTTTATCAGAGTTTAGTCTAAAATTGATTCAATACATATATCAATAGCCATAGTCAGGATATATTGAGAATTAATTTCATTTTTAACTCTATAAAAGCACCAAAATGTTTTTATTCTTCATTTGAATTTAAATATAGATTATTATATAATACATTCAATGACCATAGTCCAAAATGTATTATATTTTCAATCTTATTTTAATTCATTTTAACAATGAGATATGCTTTTCAAAATCAAATTTTAAAATTGTTTAAATTCATTTCATCATTTAGGATAGAATTGCATCATATTTTCAAAAATTCTTTTCAAAAACCCAAGTGATTTTGAACATCTTTCTTTTCAAACTTCTATTTCAAATTCCAATTCTATCTCAATTTCAAATTCCAATTTGACTTTGGAATTTAAAAAATCATTTTATATTCAAACTCCAAAAATTCCAATTCAATTCAAAATTCAATTTCAAAGTTCAATTTAAAAAATTTCTGATTCATTCTCAAAAACAAAATCAAGTTCATCTTCTTATCTTCAAAATTCAAAAATCAAAGTTTGAGATTGATTTTGAATCTCAAAAACTTGACCCTTCCTAAATTTTAAATTCAATCTGGGTTTTCAAAACCCAGATCCATCTTCAAAAGTCCCATTTGGACTTTCAGAATTCAAATCCAAAGTTAGATCCTAATCCCAACTTGGATCCAGATTTCCAAGTACAATTTCACTTTGGATCTCAGACTCTAGATCCAAAATCCATCTTAGGATCCAGAGTCCAACTTTATTTTGGATCTCAGACTTCAGATCTAAATTCCATCTTGAATTCCAAAACATGGATCCAATTCCATTTAACAATTCAGAATCCAATTTCATCTCGGATCCCAGATTTCAGATCCAATTCCCATTTCGGATTCTAAATCCAGAATTCAATATTAAATCTCAACTCTATTTAGAACCCAGACTTTGGATTCAAATTCTATCTCGATTTCCAACTTTCAAATGAATCCCATTTTTCAATTCTATTTAGATTTCCCACATTTCATTTTGATTTCAAACTTCAAAGTTAGAATTCAATTCTATTTCACCTCTATTCTAGTTCAAAATCCATTTATGACTTTGAAATTTCCTTTCTTCTCCTTTTATCTCGACTTCAGTATCATTCCTTTCAAAAGTCAAGATTTATTCTCAAACTCTGATTATTCCAAAAACTTAGAACTTTAAATCTTAAGTTCTAAGTTAGAAACCATTTCTTCACTCTATTATCAGATTCATCTCAGAAACACTTGGGAAATTTTCAAAACATTTTTTTTCAAAAAGAGCATACATCTCTGCATTGCACAAGCATGATTCTTTGTGCATTTAGACTTAAGATAACTTCTTAGATAATGTTTAGTCAAAGCAAAAGGCATAAATTTGATCCTTGGTTCGATTACTCTTGGTAAAGGCGCTAGGAACGATCGAACCTTGTACTGACGAGCGAATCCCGTCTCTCTATTTTCCCGCAAACATTTTCAAAACGGAGGCGAGTAATTTTCTAAATATTTTCAAATCAAGGTCAAGTGAGACCCCGCAAAAGAGTTCATCTTCTCTCTTCTTTTCTTTTCTCTTCTCTCTTCTTTTCTTTCTTTTATCTTTCTCCCTTCAAAAAGGAGGAAAATAGAGGTTAGAAAAAGAAAAGAGAAGGAAGAGAGAGAAACCACAAGAGAGGAAAATATTTGTGATGATCACAGTTTTGGCGACCGTGATGGGACCTGACTTCATTCGGTCGGATCCATGCCTTTGCTTTGCTTTGCTTTGATATTATCTAAGTCTGTATTCTATAAATGTCAGCTTCATTTTCATGCAAACCTTAGGAGCCTAGACTCTGTCCTAAAGCTGACATCATTGCATATAGGATCTAAGTATGGTTTGGTAGGACCATATTGAGGAGATTACTCCATGTTCACATTAGATTTATGTCTGAAATACAACTCTCTTCAATTTTTAGGGATTGAATGTAAACATTGTATGCAAGTGTATGCTTCTATTTCATTTAAATTTTATCTCTTTAGGACTTGCATTAGAGCTTTTTGGTTTTATTGCATGTTGAACATGTTTTTGAAAACATCCCTACCTATATTATCCCTGTCTTCACGTTGCTGGGCTGTCTCACTGAACCATAGTTCGGGAGAGAGCCTCACAACTGGACCACTTATTTGGGTTCGTGCCCCCCTACCACGTACCTAAGGGCCATAGTCCGAGGTATATCGGTAGGTGCTCAAGGATGTTGGGAAGCCATTACCTTAGAACCGAAAAGATATCTTATATGCCACGTACTTCGAGCTTCGGCTTGAGTATATCGGCATACCTTGATTGGAATCAGATGATCTGAACCATAGAGTTAGGATTAAGGTCCTACAAGCCATTTTTAAAATATTGCATTTAGAGTCAGCCTTTAGGGAGAGCGGTGTGTGCATCCTTGTTTGTGCAGCTATGATTGTGTAATATTTCCTTGTATTCTCCTGTATATATCAAACCTTCTTCAAAACCCTGGGTGTACTATTCAAAATTTCCCTTTATTTTTCAAAAAACCCCAGGTGTATATTTTTCCTTTACCTACATTCCTTTCTCTTTTGTGTCAATTTTTCTTTAAAAACCTTGGAAATTCTCTTTCTAAAAACCCTTGATCTTTCAAAAAATTCTGAGGAGTCGTGTCTGTCCTCTTTCATTAAAAGTCTATCTGTAAGTCCTGCATTCTATTTAATTCTCTTCTTCTTTTTGCCTCAGTATCATTCCGATGGCATCCGAATCTCTCGATGCTATCTTTCCCAAGGATCATGTCTTCTATCAAATAAGGGATGGAACCCCGGATCTTCGGGTCATCCAGTCTCGTTCCTTCTTCTCTCGGTGGTATTATTCCTGGTTCGCCACCTTCTCGTGTATGTTCCCAGACCACTTGGATGATTGTGGATTGGAGATGGCATTGACAGTGGGCAAGCGAACCATCAACAGCAGTCTGATTCAAGCCATGGCAAAACGATGGAATCCACGTACCTGCATATTCTGGTTCCCGTGGGGAGAGATGACTCTGCTAATGGACGAGTTCAGCGACATCATGGGATTGCTAGAGCCAGCTGGTCAGCCAGATGATCCAGTCGAGCAGCAATTCCTGATCAATGTCAAGGGAATAGACATTTGAGAAGCATTAGCCAGAGCAACAGGAAGCAGATCTTGGCCTCTCACCGAGATCAATGGGAGTCAGTTCATCGACCTGTTCGGACTCTATCGCAAGTATGGCACCTACAAAGAAGTTGACACCTTATCCCGAGAAGCGAAAGAAAGGATCCAGCATGCCATGGTTCTATGCACAGTGGGGTTAGCATTCTTTCAGGACAGTCAGAATTTTATCGATGTCAGAGTAGCCCAACTCTTTTGAAGATGGGGAAGCAAGCAGACCCGTCAACTTTCAGTATCCATGGCAGCTCTAGCCTTTCTCTACAAAGGTTTAACTCGTTTTGCCCTTGGAGAGACCATTTTGGTGGAAGGATGCACGTATGCTTTGCAGTCTTGGTTCCTGCGACATGTGCCGACAAAAGCCAGTTCCTTCAGATTCAACAGCAAGAAGCCGAAGTTTGTAATTCAGTATCGAACTTTGATCGAGAGTCTGCACCAAGAAGAGATCCTCTAGGATTGCTTCGACATACGAGAATCAGTTCCTCGCTACACTTATGCTCGTAGCAAGCGTTACAGATTGCTCGACCCTTTCTTCTATGGCGACTATCAGCCAGAGAGGTGTATCAGACAGTTCTCGCAGCGACAGATTCGTGTCAACACTCGCTTCCCGGCGTGCCACATGCTAGAGTTCGATCTGCAATCAGATCAGTGGTCTGGGGCATACCATATAACCAAATACACTTGGGACTCCTTCATTTCTTTGTCTATATTTCCTGGTCCTAATGTATCTTCAGAATATCGAGAATGGTGGCAAACTGTCTGCCCACCTTCTCTTTGTATTTAAATTTTGTCATCAATAAAAATGCAACTGTTGTTCTGATAAAAAGATCTTTATGGCAAAATTTTTCTTCTATTTTGTTTTATATGGTCACGATCCCCGTAATGACCTCATCCCTAGTGATGAGACTTTTTTTCTTATATTCTTCTTCGATTATCTCTCATCATGATGGACGACCTCGGCTAGGTCATAAGGAGCATTTTTGTTGCCGCAAAATGGTGACACAATTATCACAAAAATTGTGATGACCCGATCCCTGGTGATGGGATAACTTGTCTAAATTGTCTATCAATTCCTTCTTTCCTGTCTTTTTCTCAAAAGGTCGCATTTTCAAAAAATTCCTCCGAGCTCTAACCATTCCTTTATTTCTATAGAAATCATTGGCATTGGCAAGATGGTTCAGACCAGAGCTGGAAAAGAAATTGCCCCTCAGCACAGCGACAGTGAAGCCGAGACAACAAACTCTCCTAAGTCAGTCAGAGGGCAGAATCAGAACCAAACCGATGACATAGATCCAGCCATGTACGACCTGTTTAAGAGAATGATGACTAGAATGATGTCAGAACAAGCTGAGGCCAGTCAGAAAAAGATCGCTCTGAAGAGCAAACCAAAGAAGAAAGCTGTGAAAAAACCAGTCAGGATCGTCAGAAAGAAAGTGCAGCCTGACACCCCTTCTGAGGAATCAAAATCAGCTGAAGAGGAATCAGAAGAGGAAGAACAATTTGTTTATCATCAGAATCCTCCGCCGCAGTTTGTAAAGACCGTTGCAGAGCCCGAATCAATAAACAAACCTATTCCGGCTAATGATCCGATGCAAGAACATATGAAAGAAATGAATTGGGCCATCAAAGATATCCAGGCCAAAAGCAAGGGCAAGCAAACCTACTCCGGTGAGGATTTTTATAATGGCCTAGATGGGGATGACAATCTGGAAAATCTCCCTCGCAAGTTCCTCAAGTTTCACGGAACAGGCAACTCTAAGGCTCATTTGGCCACTTTCTATGCTGAGTGCGGCAGTTTCAGGAAGGATAACCGAGCATTATTCATTTGCTTTCCTCGCAGCCTAGAGGGTGTAGCAGCCAGGTGGTATGCAGACCACATTAATCCTATCGAACTACGAGAGTTCGATAAAGTTGTTAACTTGTTCATTGAGCGCTTCATGTTCAATATTGAAGCCTCACCAACTCTTAATCATCTGTACAATCTGAAACAGAATGAGAATGAGAAAGCAAGCGAATTCATTCATAGGTGGAGAAGCACTTGTAACAGAATGAAGGTTCCTGTCCCAGAAGAGTACGCCTTACAGATTATTCTGAACAACTTTGCTCAGCCTCTGAGGAACCTCATTTCTACATCGCCTGCCAAATCATTCATCAAATTGATTGAGAGAGCCGAATGGCTCGAGACCAGCTTGGACAATGGCTTGTATGAAGGGTATCCTTTTGTCAGAGGAAATCCCGATCAAAAGAAGAAGGTGCACGTCGCCTACTCTACGGAATTTTCGGATCATGGCAGCAGCTCTAACAGCAAGAAGAGCAAGAAAAACCGCAACAAGAACTCAGGGCATTCCAGGGCCGAAAGGACAAACTCAACAGCCCAGAAGGAAAAATTGGTTAAGCCACAACCCGTCCAGTCAACACCTCAGCCAGAAGCAAAGCAACAAGATAAGCCAAAACACGAGGGTTGGAGTTATGATCGAGAGTTCACAGCTCTGGAGCAGTCCCGCGAAGACATCTTGGAATATATGATGTCTAACTTTGGGCGTACCGAACCACCATTCGGACCCCAACCAATGCTACTCCTTCAGAGCTTGTCTACGGGACCGAGGTAGTATTATCTCTCCACGTTCAGAAGCCCGCACTCAAGTTTGCATCACTTATCGAACTTCCGCTTGATCAGTATCAACAGCAGAGGTTGGTACAACTTGATCTGTTAGACGAGAGAAGACTTAAGGCAACAGAGCACGCTCAAGCCTATCGTCAGAGAATAGCTAGGCACTACGCCAAATCAGTTATTGAGAGAAGATTCTGAGTAAATGATCTGGTGCTCAGATCGACAACTCATCTCAAGCATCGGCCGAAGGGCAAGTGGTCACCCAATTGGGAAGGCCCTTATGTGGTTAAGGAAGCGCTGCCTCGCAATTCCTATCGTCTGATCAACGCAGATGAGGTGAAACTGCCAGATCCTATTAATGCTTTACATTTAAATAGATTTTACACTTAAATTGTTCATCCTAGCCTTTTGTACTCTTCAAAAGTCTCTTTTAATACAGCAATGATCTTTTGTTGAACTCTCGCATTCTTCTCCCTGATACTGGGGCATTTTATTTTGATCTATACTTATCTTCCTTCATCATATGCAGGCAGGACCGAACGAATCTTCTTTTAAAAATCTTATCAACTTCTCGGTTAATCTCGTTATCTTTACTAAATTGCATTCATTTCATTTACTAATCCAATCAAGTTTTCATCAATTTTGTTTTATCAAGTCTTATCAATTTTATTAATTTTTTTTCTTTTAACCCCTTTCAGGTTAAGGGACAAACCTGATGCCTCGTTTCAATGAGGTATCTCCCTTTCAGGTTAAGGGATAAAAACATAAACCTCGTCCTCCGAGGCCCTTTATTTTCTTTCGAGACAGGGGATAATCTTAAAGCCTCCTATCATCAATTTCTCCTTAAAATTCTAAATCTTTATTGTCAATACCATTAATTTATCAATCCTTTTATCCTTTATCCATTTCTACCAATCTTTTTCAATTTTGCCAAATTCTCTTCAGGATCAGGGATAATCCTGGAAACCGTCCTAAACAAAATTCAGATCTTAGGTCATCTTGGGTCAAGGACCTTGAATAAATTTCTCATCCTCATCGTAGGAATCTATTCATGCTTTTTGTCAATCCTTCTAAAAACCGACCTTTGGATAGGATTTATTTCCTTCCCATCTGAGTTTCAACTCAGGCTTCGCTTTTATTTTATCCTTTATTTTTTGGAAAAACCGGGTTCCGACTCGGATTTTCCCTTTTATATATTCTTATTTCTGAAGTTCCGGGTTCCGACTCGGACTTCCTTTTGGATCCAATACTCGTATTGGAACCAATTATTATGTCAAGAATTCAAGTTCTAAAAACTCGACTCTCATTCATTCTTTTATTTTTTGAAAAACCGGGTTCCGACTCGGATTTTCCCTTTTGTATATTCTTATTTTTTCCTGGGTTCCGACTCGGACTTCCTTTTGAATCCGATGCTCGTATTGGAACCAATTGCTACGTCAAGAATTCGATTTCTCAAACTCGATTCTCGTTCATTCTTTTATTTTGAAAAACCGGGTTCCGACTCAGATTTTTCCCTTTTTGTATATTTTCATTTTCTATTTCTGAAGCTCCGGGTTCCGACTCGGACTTCCTTTTGGATCCAATGCTTGTATTGGAACCAATTATTAGGTCGAGAATTCGAGTTCTAAAAACTCGACTGTCATTCATTCTTTTATTTTTGAAAGACCGGGCTCCGACTCGGATCTTTCCCTCTTATATATTCTTATTTCTGAAGCTTCGAGTTCTAACTCGAACTTCCTTTTACATCCGATGCTTATATTGGAACCAATTATTATTTCAAGAATTCAAGTTCTAAAAACTCGACTCTCATTCATTCTTTTATTTTTTGAAAAACCGGGTTCCGACTCGGATTTTCCCTTTTGTATATTCTTATTTTCTCCCGGGTTCCGACTCGGACTTCCTTTTGGATCCGATGCTTGTATTGGAACCAATTGCTACGTCAAAAATTTGAGTTCTCAAACTCGATTCTCATTCATTCTTTTATTTTGAAAAACCGGGTTTCGACTCGAATTTTTCCCTTTTGTATATTTTCATTTTCTATTTCCGAAGCTTCGGGTTCCAACTCGGACTTCCTTTTGGATCCAATGCTCGTGTTGGAATCAATTATTGCGTCAAGGATTCGGGTTCTTAAACTCGAGTCTCATTTCATTTCTTTTATTTTTATTTTTTGAAAAGCCGGGTTTCGACTCGGATTTTCGCTTTTTGTATATTCTTATCTTTGGGTTCTCAAGTTCCGACTCGAATTTCCCCTGTTGATCCAGTGCTCGTATTGGATCAAAACTCTCCTTAATTTCCCCTTCAGGATAAGGGATAATCCTGAAACACCGACAATCATTCTCACTTAAATTCTCACGTATCTTTGAATGTCGGTCTCTTTCTCAGTTCTCCATGAGAAAACCCAGTGCTCGTACTGGTGCAGTTTTGGAAATCCAGTGCTCGTACTGGTGCAGCTTCGAAGACTCAGTGCTCGTGCTGATGTGCCTCTTCGAAAAACCAGTACTCGTACTGGTATGCACTTTCGAAAAACCAGTATTTGTACTGGCGTGCATTTCGAAAACCCAGTGCCCGTATTGGTGTGCATTTTAAAACCTAGCGCTCGTACTGGGGCATTTTTCGAGACCCAGTGCTCGTACTGGTACATTTCCAAATCCAGTGCGGGTACACCTAGTGCTCGTGCTAGTGTTTGGCTGACTGATCAGTTAGCCCTCTAGGTTCAGTCTTTGTACTAACCAATCATCATCATTCAAGCTCTAAATTCTCAAATTCAACCTTCGGGTTATCATTTTTTCTAAAAATTCAATCTTTTTCTCTTGCGAAGGATCCTCTTCAGGGAGAGTTCGAGGGAGCTCGTTCCTTTCGCATCCAACCATCTTTCATTCGCAAGAACCCTCTTTCAAGGAGAGTTTGAAAGGACTCGTTTTCTTCGCGAATAGTTTGCAAAACAACAACCAACTTTACACAAAAGAACCCTTTTCCCAGGGAGAGCTTCGACGGAAGCTCGCTTATTTTTGTGGCCCCCATTTTTCTCATCTTTGGCCAACCCCTTCACAGAGGACCCCCTTCTAGGGAGAGTGTGATGCACTCGTTCCTCTGTGATACTTTCTCAACTTTGTTTTTCGGCCGCCTTTCCATAAGAGAATCCTAAAGATAGGAAGTTTTGATGAAAACTTAATTTTTCTTCGAAAGTTTCATTTTGCAAACACCTCTTCTTTGGGGAAGAGAGGAGTATTTCCAACTTCCCATTTAGGTAAGGGCTAAGCCTGAGTCTCTCTTTTGGGGGAAAAAGAGAGGAGAATTTTGTCACGGACATGTCAACTCAATATCGAGTAATCTCTTTCATTAAGGATTTTAAGAATCTTTTGTTAATTTGCTATCAAAAGTCACTGTTGATCTTAAAGTTTTCATCATATAAAGAATTACCTCAAACTACCTTTAGTATTATTTCCAAAAGAGCAAGACTTTTGCGAAATAAGAACTGAATTTAAGCTTTTTCTGTTGGCCAACCAAGAGGATGAAGAAAAGTCTTCGATATGACCGGCAAAGGAAAAATTCAATGATGTTAAAAAGCCATAAGGGAATTGATATTGATCATAGCTATGGCACATTCTTAAAGATCATTCTCTCGGCAGTAAGACAGTGGAAATATCCTGGGCAGTAAAAAAGGACCTATCCAATCCATATATCCTCAGTCCTTCAAAGTTGCAATCAAATATCCGCAAAAGGGATCTCTCAATTGTCGTCAAGATGAAGACGAATTATGCGAGCTAGATCTCCGGGGCCAAAGAAGATTTGGATCATCTCCGAGATGAAGGAGTTTGTGAAGGATCCTTCCAGGGAAAGTTCAGATCACCGTCGAGATGAAGGTGAGTGTGATGAACCTACCGGAAAACCCTAAAAGATATTTGATTTCTGCTATCATCTAGAGATCTTACCGAATAAACCAATGTCATCAAGCCTAATGCCTGAGAAAGAAAAAGAAGGATCGAAACATCTCCAAGATGAAGGAGTTTGTGACATACCCTTCCCCAAAAAAGAGAGAAAAGTCAGGACATCTCCAAAATAAAGGATGATGTAAAAGCCGAAGAAAGCTCCATGACTCAAAAGATTGCAAAAGGATCATCATGGGAAATGCCCAGGATATCAAACTGCCTGAAATTGTTAGGAATCATCTTTATTTATGTGAAATTCTTTTAATAATATTTTTTCACTTTTTCTTTTTTTTTCATATCAGGAAAATTGATATCGTCCTTAAAGAAACTCAACAACAATAAATTTTGAATTTAATCCCTGATTCTACGGAGTTAGCCCAATTGGAGTTAATACTCTAAGTAGAAAGAGGTGATATTTTCACATATGAGCACAATTCAATCATTCTGAATCAACTACAATTTTGACATTTTATTGACAATATTTTCTCGTTATCCCAACATAAAGCAAGAACTTGATGTTCGTTTCGACGTATCCTAACGTCATTCCTCCTTAGGACTGAAAAATCCTTTCCTTTCGTCTGATCTAAGCGCTCTCAGATTTGCACACTTCCCTGTGTTCCCCACTGTCCCGCCATAGACAGTTTCCGCTCAGAATAAGGGTTAAACCTGAACTTTTTGCAAAAGGTATGTTATTGTTAAATACTATTTTCAGTCTCAGCGATGAGACGCCCAAGATCAACCTCTTTTCAAGCTTTAGGGACCCCCAATTTCATCTTTTTACAAACCCCTCTTGGACTTCTTGTGCAAAGTCTAGAGGTCCCATCACAGTTTTCCTCGCTCCTCGAAGATTATGTATCCATTCAGGCTAAGATTTAAACATGTTACCTCGCTCCTTGAGGTATCGCCCAACCTTCTGCGAGAGGTCGTTTGTTTTTAAAAAGTTGATTTAGTCTCAGCAATGAGATGCCCTAGATCATCCCCTTTTCAAGCTTTCAGGAATCCCTTGTTTTTCTCTTCTCGCAAACCTCTTTCGGATTTATTCGTCCAATTTCCGAAGGTCCCATCATAGTTTCTTCACCCGAGGATTCTGTATGGTCGCCCCTTTCAGGTTAAGGGTTAAGCCTGAACCTTGCTTCGCGAGGTATCCTTCTATTCAGGTTATGGTTAAACCTGAATCCTGTTTGACTAGATATCCTTTCTAGTCCTACCACGGTTTCTCCATTTGAGGAATCCGCACGACTCCCCCCACTAAGGTTAAGGGTTAAACCTGAATCTCGCTTTTGCGAAGCATTTGTTGTCCCATCACGGTTTCCTTCGTTCAAGGATCCTGTATGGTCGTCCCTTTCGGGATAAGGGTTAAGCCTGAAATCTCGTTCCACGAGATATCTTCCTTTTCGGGGATAGGTTAAACCTGAAACTCGTTTCAACGAGGTAATCCTCTCGTCCCATCATGATTTTCCCCACAAAGGAACCCATGCTCTATGTATATCCATCCAGAAAAGAATCATGCTTAAATTTCATCTCACGAGGCATTTTCTCTCAAAATGTCCCATCGAGGTCTGCCTATATTCCTTTCCCCATCCAAATCTTCTTGAGATATCTTCGTCTCATCCAGGTTAAGGGCTAAACCTGAGTCATTCCAAAAAGCTGATCTCGTCTCACCCATGAGACTTGATCAAAATTCTTATCTTCTCATCATTCTAGGATCTTTACCCAAAGTCCCATCACGATTTCCTCATTTTTATCATTCAGTCACATCATTGTCCAGGATTTCGTCCCCCCCCAGGACCATTCAGGATAAGATTTTAAGCCTGAAAAGCCTTGTTCAAAATAATTCTTCCGCACCCAGTTCAGATATGCTGACTGGCACATTTTCAAAATTTGGAGTGTTTTCTTTGCCACAAAGCTCAGCTTTCAACCGGCTTAGTAGCAAAGAGGGGCATATGTGAACACCCCAAATTTTTCAAAGTTTTGCAAAAATGTCCTTTTTGCCCCTGGTTCCATTTTCTGAGAAAACCAAAGCTAAAAATCAGATATTCTTCATATTTTCTAGATTAAATTTCATATTGACATATTCAAATTCAATTCTGAATCTGAATCCAGTGTTTTAAATCCAAAACCTGAGCCTCGTTGTCCGATTTTCAAAGTTAAATTACGAAAATACCCAAAATGGTTTTGAATGACTCAAGCAGTTCATTGGGCATCTTCTTGGATCCACGACTCTATATTTTTCAGGTCGAGGTTGTAAACTTCAAATATTTCCAAAAAATCCGGATATAAAACCCATTTTTCTGAAGAAATTTTCTCAAAATGGCTTTTAATTCTAAAAAAAAATCGTTTTTGTAAATATTTTTGCAAAAACACAAAAAATTAGTTTTAATCTTTGTCTTCTCGAAAAACTTTTAGGACTTTATTCTAAAAAATGCAAAAAAATAGAAAAATAACGCAAAAATCAAAAAAATTATTAGAAAAAAAAAACAATTGAGTTTAGACTTTTTAAGTCAATTTTGCTAACAAAAATCATTTTAAACGCACTTTTTATGGAAAACTTTTGAAGGAAGCCTCTTTTTGGAAAATCGAAAAAATCCAAAGCTTCACGCACAAGTTTTGTCTTTTCTTTCAGAAACCCTCTTTCTTGCCGGCTCCCTCTCGCTCCCTTTTGCAAAACCGCCATCTCCAGAACTTTCTCCCTCTCTCGTTCGAACTCCCCCATGGCCTTTCCTCAACCCTTCATCCCTAACGACCACCCCTCATCCGTGGCTTCCCCTCTCGCTCGCTCGATCCACCATTGGATCGACATCCCCCTTCGCCTCAACCGTGGATCCACAACGGCATCTCCTCCTCCCTCTGATCATCGATGGTCTTCATTAAGCCTTCCATCACCAACCGACCCCTACCCCTTCCCGAACCTTCAGCTCCCCCTTTAAGAGGAGTCACGCAGGGAGAAGGGGGGATCATCGATTTTTTTTGGAGAGTCATTCATATGCGATCTTCTCTTGCAGTATTGTTCATCTTTCACCAACTTCTCCTCTGGCAGCCCTCCTTCCCATCTCTCCACCCCTCGAAATCCCCTACAAATAAGGGTGAACGAGCCATCCATATATTTGGGGGCCATCGCAGCCCGTCCGCTGCATGCACCGTTCTCCCCTCATTTCGGGCTTCTGTAGAGTTAATAGGATCAGTCAAATATCAGTGGAATCACCGGATTTCGGCAGGCAAGGAGTTTTAGGCAAATTGGTAAGATCCCTTTTCTGTTTTCTCTCTGTATTTTCTTTTGATTTTCCTTGCCTTCCTTTAGTTTTTCTGATTGATTGCCCCATTAAAGCATCCACACAGCATCGATCTTGCATATAGCAAGTATCGATCTGTGTAAATATGCAAGAACAAAAGGAACGAAAGTGTTCCAACACATTTTTTTTTCTTCTTTTTCTTTCCAAATTACATCGATTTAGTTTCCATCTCTCGATTTAGTGTAACATCATTGATCCTTTGTCTGATTTTGGTTTTGTCAGGCCCTTTTTAATTCAATGGATAGAAGTAGTGTCATCTTTTATCATATTTTAGGTTTTGTATGCCACATAATGAATGATTTCTCTAGTTGAATACTGATTTGTCGCTGTCTTCTTCAATCCCTGGTTTGCTTTGAATTATGATTATTTCCTGTGCTGTTTGTTATTTCATATCACCCGGATTATCAATCTAGTCTCATGATTACATTGGTTGCTAATGTTCTCTCTTTCCCGGCGACGTGATCCTGTGGCTACATTATATCTGAGCTTGATACTCCCCGATTTCTCGTATATTTTGATCTGCATTTCATTAAGATATTAAACATTTCGTATATGATAAATCTTGCGCATGGACTCATATTTATGTACCATGTCCAAAAATAGTAAGGATCCCGTTTTTTTTTTCCTCTCAAAATCGCATGATTAGGGGATATTTGAAAAACCAGGCCTCTTGGTGACCTGTCTTAGCTATCTGTTGAGAGGTCTCAAAGAGATGCTATCTGCTGGGAGGATATGAATACGCAGCTCTGTCCGATTCGAGCTTAGCCCTTCGGCATTTCTGAGCTTCCCATTCGTGATTTAGCAAAGCACAGTTGTTTGTGCTCCGAAAATTTTGCAGATAGTTTCTACTTTGGATCCCTTCCTGTGGGCTTCTACATCAGATTTTGCAAATTCAGCAAAGACACCAAGCCCTTGAATCGACTGACGAGGAAGAATCTACTTTGATTCCACATTGTGGTTTTATTTACGAACTGTGAAAATTGTTCTTGATCTGCCCTATGATATTTATCAAAATTAGTTATGCTAGTCGTAGATAGAATTTTTATTGTCAACATTTTGTTCATGTTTAGCATCAGTACATTCCCCATGAGAGGCAATTGGTGGTCAAGCATTTGGGATCATCAGTTTCATTTATAAATTTAGTTACGTTTTTTGCTGGAATTCATTATATGCTTGTGCCATACTCCATCGAAAATTCCTGCACAGTGAGGTCTTTTGTCTCTGTTTTCCAAGAAGAAGGAAAGATATATATAATCCTGGGAAAATCCAAATGGGGTTTAAGACTCCCAGTCTGGAAACCACAAATTTTTTGTTCAAGAGGTTTATAGGGTGTTTTGTTAATAGCCGAAGGTGTATTTGAACGACTAATGTTGGTTTCTCTTGAAGGATCGTATGATCTGTCGCTTTTAAGGGATATTCCCTATACTAGAAGCTTTTTTCATTTCATAACAATGGTCGTGGGGTCCTTCGCTCAGTCGACAAAAAGATATGCCGGGATGTCCATGGCTGTGTCTGGAGCTGCTAAAGAATGTTATTCCTTGAAATACACCTTCACCATCAAGAACCACATTGTCAATAACCTTTCATACAGGGAATCAGTCCTCATCAGGTCTATATGGGTCCTGTACAGAATGCGGCTTCAGCAAGTGATAAAATAGTGAGCCACTGCAGGAGATTTTTTTTTTTTGGTTCTTTAGTAATCTGTTAATAATGCCTGGCTAACAATTTATTTATTTTTACCATCTCTGTTATATTGCTACAATTTCATCTGCTCACTCATCTTATTCTTTCTTCATTGTCATGCTTACCACTAATCTGTATGCATACCCACCATGTTTCTTTCACTGCAAACATGAAAACATCATAGTTTCCTTGGTTTTACTCCAATTTGTTACTGAGATTAGTTTCCAAAATTAATTTGTCTCTATAGATCCACGTATCATTGTCGTTCCCCATAGTGTTCATCATACATTATCCCGAACCACACATTCTGCACTTACCCCTGAAGTGTATCCCCACCTAATCACTACAACACTACTTACAGTAGCATTTCAACATGCCTTGTTAAAAAAAAAAATTCTATTGTTTGTGCCTTGGAGCATTTTTCAGTTAAATGCACTGTGTATAAGTTTGCTGATTCTCTGAATTCACCTTTTATTGTTATCTCACACTTATTTTTTCTGTATGTGTCGGTTTGCATCTGAATGAATAATGGTCTAAACTCAGTAACATCTGCATAACACCTTGAAGTCGCCCTTTTACTGCTGAAACAAAATGACCCACTGCAGAAAGCTTTGATTCACTAGTTCAGAATTCGATTTTCGGATATGATATAGTTGGATGTGTTGATTGATGGCAAAATATGCATATTCTATTGGTTCAGAATCAAGTTTTGAGTTATGTCCCTCTCATGGCATGATATCATCCATATGTCCAGGAAAGTTCCGCTTGTTTAGGAAATTTTGCATGCCATGTCGGCATTTGAGGCCTTTTGAATGGATGATTTAGCAAAATAACTACCACTTCCTACCCAGCTCGGCACCTTTATACATCTGTACACTCTGCGTTTTGCATTTAATCAAATCTGCAGGTTCCACATTTTTGCACCAATATTTCATAGCAATTCTAATTCTGTACATAACTCATGCATGATTGCCAATTTCATTGATATTTAGTCTCCCTAAAATCTCATGGTTGTTTGCATATGTAATATGCAGTGTATGGTCCCTTAGCAAACTCTTTGTAGGACTCAACTTGCAAAGTCATTTTGCGCTGCCGTGTGTCATCCACTAACATCACCCACCTATTGAGACCCAGTTGTCATTGTGCTTTTGTTAACATTATTATTCCTATATTTTCATCTATTTGTTTTCCATTCATTTTTTTTTAGGTGTTACAAAATGGAATCTGGTAGGAATGGTAAGTAAGGTATGCTCCTATTGGCCCCCCTCCTTTTCACCTGTATGTCTTTGCAGATGGAAGAAGATCGAGAATAACTAAAAATTCTGGAAATAGAATATGGGATGAAGTTGGGACCATGGGTGATATATATATATATATATATATATATATATATATATATATATATATATATATATATATATATATATATATATATATATATATATAAACAGAAGGAGAGTCTTGCCAAACCAAGTGGTATTGTTAATACTGATTTCAGATAGAGTTGTTAGTATTAATTTCAAGATCACAAATGCAGTGTAACCAGAGCATTTTGTAATTATATTCCATTGCACCTGTGTTACCGGTATGTATTTACAGGTTTACTACATACTGCCCATTTTATATGTTATGCATCAGCCTGTGTACTCACCTACACTTCCATTCCTTGCAGTAGCTCCTAAGCCCAACCATCTGCGCTATTCACTTCCATGACGTCTGTTTGCACCCCTCCCACTATCTGTAAGTTCATTTGAGTTGATATGTCTTACTGTAAATACCTGTTAAAATTTTAGCTTCTGGTTGTGATTGTTCATAATGATATGAAGCATCCCATATCCATTCAACTCTTAGCATGCCTTCTCCATCTCTTGTTCAGCACATTATCTGCACACCACAAGAGTTGCTAAACACCTTACCAGCACCTCTACCCACCTGTTGCTACACCTGCACATCTACTAATCACTATGCACGTGCATAGCATGCCACTCACTACATAGCAAACCACTGTATAAATGCGCATCTTATCATCCATTCAAGACAATTTTGAGTGCCTTCTCTTACGTAAGTTTTCATTCATGCATAAATATATATATAGAGAGAGATATACATATGTACTCATATATTCTCACAGGGGGTGTGTACATACATTTCATCATTCTTTATCATTCTCAGTGGTCACAAGGAACCACTGTAAGTTTTTTCTCTCTTATGGTAGTTCGTTCCTGAACTACCATAACTGTCATAACTATCATTCTTTATCATTTACAGTGGTTCACAATGAACCTCTATAACTTTCTCTCTCTTTGTTATGATAGTCCCTTTTAAAGAGCTATCATAACTACCATTCTTTGTCATTCTTTTACTGCGAAACACGAGAAGTCACTATTCCCATAATAGTTCGTCACGAGCTGCTATGGTGATACATGATGATTCATTTCAGGTTATCATGACCTTTGCCTTCACTCATTGCATACAAATGTTCATGGCATCGCCCATATATATACATATACATATGTATATATGCATATTCCTATATATATGTACATTTCCTAACAAAAGCAGGGTAGGCCATATGCCTTTCTCATTCAAAAATGAGTAAAGCATCTTGTGTAAGATTTTTGAATAGTCATTTACACTCATATTTTTTTTTCTCTCTCCTTTTGTGTGAATTTTATCTTGCAGGAACATGAGAAAAGTTTGAAATTAGAAATTTTCGATGATCTCAATATTGTAATAAACCAGATATTAATGAAGATTCTATATTTCCAGTCTTAGATTAGAATGGATGAGCATATAAATAACATTTGTTTCATTATTTTCTTCTGTTTTCTGAAAATTCACAATGGTGAAACATGAATGGCACGTGCACCATTTCGTAAGAGGTAATTAATCCTAAGTTGATGATTTACATCAATGGCCATAGTCAAGATGTAAACAAAAGTTAGAATTTTTATCTTTTATAAAATAGCACTGGATCCTTTTCAAAATTCATCATATTTTCTTTAGATATTTTCCTCTTTTATCAGAGTTTAGTCTAAAATTGATTCAATACATATATCAATGGCCATAGTCAGGATATATTGAGAATTAATTTCATTTTTAACTCTATACAAGCACCAAAATGTGTTTTATTCTTCATTTGAATTTAAATATAGATTATTATATAATACATTCAATGACCATAGTCAGGAATGTATTATATTTTCAATCTTATTTTAATTCATTTTAAGAATAAGATATGCTTTTCAAAATCAAATTTTAAAATTCTTTAAATTCATTTCATCATTTAGGATAGAATTGCATCATATTTTCAAAAATTCTTTTAAAAAACCCAAGTGATTTTGAACATCTTTCTTTTCAAACTTCTATTTCAAATTCCAATTCTATCTCAATTTCATAGTCCAATTTGACTTTGGAATTTCAAAAATCATTTTATATTCAAACTCCAAAAATTCCAATTCAATTCAAAATTCAATTTCAAAGTTCAATTTAAAAAATTTCTGATTCATTCTTAAAAACAAAATCAAGTTCAGCTTCTTATATTCAAAATTCAAAAATCAAAGTTTGAGATTGATTTTGAATCTCAAAAACTTGACCCTTCCTAAATTTTAAATTCAATATGGGTTTTCAAAACCCAGATCCATCTTCAAAAGTCCCATTTGGACTTTCAGAATCCAAATCCAAAGTTAGATCCTAATACCAACTTGGATCCAGATTTCCAAGTACAATTTCACTTTGGATCTCAGACTCCAGATCCAAAATCGATCTTAAGGTCGAGAGTCCAACTTTATTTTGGATCTCAGACTTAAGATCCAAATTCCATCTTGAATTCCAAAACATGGATCCAATTCCATTTAAAAATTCAGAATCCAATTTCATCTCGAATCCCAGATTTCAGATCCAATTCCCATTTTGGATTCTAAATCCAGAATTCAATTTTAAATCTCAACTCTATTTAGAACCCAGACTTTGGATTCAAATTCCATCTCGAATTCCAACTTTCAAATGAATCCCATTTTTCAATTCTATTTAGATTTCCCACATTTCATTTTGATTTCAAACTTCAAAGTTAGAATTCAATTCCATTTCACCTCTATTCTAGTTTAAAGTCCATTTATGACTTTGAAATTTCCTTTCTTCTCCTTTTATCTCAACTTCAGTATCATTCTTTTCAAAAGTCAAGATTTATTCTCAAACTCTGATTATTCCAAAAACTTAGAACTTTAAATCTTAAGTTCTAAGTTAGAAACCATTTCGTCACTCTATTATCAGATTCATCTCAGAAACACTTGGGAAATTTTCAAAACATTTTTTTCAAAAAGAGCATACATCTCTGCATTGCACAAGCATGATTCTTTGTGCATTTAGACTTAGGATAACTTCTTAGATAATGTTTAGGCAAAGCAAAAGGCATAAATTCGATCCTTGGTTCGATTACCCCTGGTAAGGGCGCCAGGAATGGTCGAACCTCATACCGACGAGCAAATCTCGTCTCTCTATTTTCCCGCAAACATTTTCAAAATGGAGGCGAGTAATTTTCTAAATATTTTCAAATCAAGGTCAAGTGAGACCCCGCAAAAGAGTTCATCTTCTCTCTTCTTTTCTTTTCTTTTCTCTTCTCTCTTCTTTTCTTTCTTTTATCTTCCTCCCTTCAAAAAGGAGGAAAATAGAGGTTAGAAAAGGAAAAAAGAAGAAAGAGAGAGAAACCACAAGAGAGGAAAAATTTTGCGATGATCACATCGATGCACAATCTCAAAGATCCGTCCTTCTTCTTTACGAACAACATTGGTGCTCTCCAAGGGGAAACACTGGGTCAAATGAAACCTTGTTCTAAAAGTTCTTCTAACTGTCGCTTCAATTCTTCAAGCTCTGTCGGAGCCATACGATAAGGTGCCTTAGAAATAGGAGTAGTTTCAGGAAACAACTCGATGCAAAATTCAATCTCTCGCTTCAAAGGTAAACAAAGCAATTCCTCTGAAAACACATCGGGAAACTCCCGAACCACGTCTAAGTCTTTGATCGGAACTATCTAAGGTTCAACTGGGGTAATACTGACCAGAAACGCAGTACCCCCATTTCGCAAATACTTCTGGGCCTTGAAGGAAGAAATCAAATGGCTATCTCGCAAGGGTCGAGGAAGTTTGATCTCCAAAATTGGACGATCAGGCTGAAAAAGAACAACCTTGCCTTCTTGACAGAAAACTTGAGTATGATACTCAAACAACCAATCCATGCCTAGAATGATATCGAACTCCGTCATGTCTAGCAAGATCACATCAGCTGACAGGTTTTGCCCTGGCACTGACACCTCGATGCTCGGAATGTAGGAATCACAAAAAGACTGCTCCCTTTTCGAAGTATGAACCTCCAACGAGTAATTCAAGGACTCTACGGTCAAAGGCAAAGTTCAAGCAAATCTGATAGCTATAAAAGAATGCAAGGCACCACAATCAAATAACGTAAAAGTTGCATGTCATGCAACTAGAATAGTACTTTGGACCAACTCGCCTTTGGTCACTTGCTCCACTATTGCTGTGTAGGCACGTCCCGCAATGGCTTTCTGGTTGCCTTGCTTTTGCTAATGTTGTTGTTGCGGCTGATATGACTAAGGTTGTCTCAGCTGTGCTGACTAAGATGTCCCTAGTGTATTTCTCCTCTGATCGTCTGATTGCTTCTTCCGACAATCCTTGATATAGTGGCCCATCTTGCCACAATAGAGACATTTGCTCGTATCACGTGGGCAAGGTTGACCTGGATGATCGACATAACACTTCAGACAACCCCGTGTTGTGATCTGCCTCTGAGGCTGCTGATGCTGGCGCTGCTGCTGCTGGTACGGGGGTCGTCGATTCTGATATTGTTGTTGTTGGTATTTTTGTTCTTCTTTGAAGGTGGATGAAATTTCTTTCCACCTTGATGTTTCTGAAATTGATGCTTTTTAGGCTAACTCTTTTGGCCTTGCTGCTGCTGTTGTCCTTTGAATGTTGGTGTCCTTTGGGACTCTGTCCAATCCTGTTCTAGCAGGGAGGCTGTCTCAAGAGCCTCTTCAACATTCGTAGGTGCACGCGTATACACCTTGGTACACAAAACTGGCTTCAAACCTCGAGCAAACTTCAGTGCTCGATCCTTTTCGATCGCATAGAGGTTAGGGCAGTATCTCTCAAGACTGCGGAAATGAGTGATGTACTCTGTCAATGTAGAACTTCCTTGCTGCAAGTCAAGGAATTCCTGCATCTTTCTGCTCCTCTCATGAGCCGGGAAATATGCTGCAAAGAAAGTCTCCATAAACTATTCCCACACGACTGGCTGATTATCGAACTTGATCTCCCAGGTGGTAGCCCGCTACCTCTCAGCATCTTTTCGAAGACAGTATGTCCCGAAATCAACCTTCTGATCTTCATTCACTTGCAAGACACGAAAGATCTGCTCTATCTCTCGCATCCAATCTTTTGCTGCTTCTGAGGTTGATTTCCCGTCAAACGAAGGAGGATTCATATTCATAAACTGCTTGTATGGAACTACAATAGCATGAACCTGGGCAGGTGTTCCTTGTCCTTGGGCGGTCTGCTGGATGTGATCACCCATGTTCCTCATTGCTTTCACCTGTCGGCCAAACACCTCCGTGAGGTTGTTGAGCGACTCCATGAGATCATCGCAACGGGCACGCCGTGCCATCTTTAAACAAATGAGCAATATATAAGCAATGAGACAGGTTACTCAAATATATAGAAAATTCATTGCATTAATAAGAAAGTTTTATGCATTACACGACAGAAATACCCTTCATCCAAACAGGGTTATCCAAAACACTACTAATAACTTAAGCAAGACCTCAAAAAAAAAAATGAAACACTGACTCAGTGTCTCTAACAACATAACATGACATCCTCAAGGCTTGCTAGTATAAAAGTCTCGGTAGTCCTTTCGGCTTCCACAACGTGGCGACCTGATACGAGGAGAAGAAATAGGAGTTCTCAACGGTGTATCGGATATCTCTTGGACTTCCATCAGTACTGGTGGCACAGAAGGATCCAGCACATACTCTGATGAAACCGCATAAGGATAAGATTCTAGAGAATACTAAGGAGAGTCTGGCGCTCCATGCCTGTCTCCTTCCTGACTGCCCACTTCAACAATTATTGGTTTGGTGACCAAAGACACATCATCAATATCATCAGCATTGCTCTTCCAGAGCTCATCTCGCAGCTTCGTCTGACATTCTTCTTCGATATGTCCCCGAAGACTACAGTAGGGACAAATGAATAATTCACGAGGACAAATCTGTCTCATGTGATCCACAAGACATCTGGCACACAGAGGTGCCTATTGTGTCAACGCGTAAACATCTCGAGCTAAGTATTGCACAGCTCTGCCAAAGGACTCCTTGCCTCGGACCAAGTTCTGGAGAGCTTCAAAAATCTTCTCGTAGCTTGGGTTTTTCGACATCTAACCCATACACATAGAACCAAGCATACAATTCTAACTAAGAAGAAAGGAACATACAATTAAATAAAATTTTCAACATATTTACAGTGCGATGGACAATGCACGATGAAGTCTTGGACCACACTTAACCTCTGCTCTAATACCAACCTCTGTGGCGCCCCTAACCCCGACCTTGGAATAACCTTGAAAAATTTTGGGATTTTTTTTTAAATGGTTTTACGAAAATAGCGGAAAGCAGAGGGGAAAAAGAGTAACAAGGTCGCAAGCCTGAGCAGGCCACATGTAAGTAAAGCATACTTGTATCATATGAAACAAGTACAAATCTCCAGTTTAAAGGCGCATACAACCCATCAGTTTAAAAATTTATAAAATGAGATAAAGTACTACAAGTCTGTCAAAATATAGGGAAAACATCCCCTCAAAACCCAAAACCAACAGGAGCAGAATCTGCAACTAGGTGTGGGTCCCCAAGCATCCACCGTGTGTCGTCGTATCATCACCGTACCTATTCATCACCTGCATCCCCATATAATGGGGTTAGTCCTCTTACGAGGTGGTGAAGAAACAATAACAATATATATCTCATCTCTATAAGGAAAAACAAAAAGCAATAACATGAAATAACAGGTATATGTGTCAGGTAAGTGCATATGTGATAAGTGCTAACCAAGTGAAACATGTAACTGAACTAAAGCATCTGCTGAACAAGTAACTAAGAGCAGTAAAGGAACGTAACAAGAACTGAAACAAGAGAGCAAGTAAAGTAACAACTATAGTATGTCAACTGTGATTGGTTAGTCTTTAAGTTCTTCTGGTTACTCCTTCGGGTACGCGAAGGAACCTCGCATTCTGTGAGTCATGCACCCGGCGTCTGTTATTCAATTTTTTATTGTGGTAACCAGAGATGCTACAAACCGAGTAAACCTCATGCGAGCAGCAGCAGCTGAGAGAAACTCTCGCATAGGTAAGGATTGCAATCCATTCTACTGCAGTAGTGAGGTCCTAAAAAGGTAACCTCAACTTCCTTGACTCTGAGTGACTGGAGGTCCAAGGACACTACAGCTATTGTCAAAACATGTGTCGTAGTAACGACAAGTCACTCAAGGGTGTACTGTACCATCCACCCTCTCCAAGGTGAACCGTCTGTGAATGGGGCGAAGCAGGGTTTATCTTTCTTAGGCTCATAATTCAGTCTTACCTCTAATAGTGGAGTTTGTGCCTCGTGGTCCCCGCGGGGTACGCAAATGAGGACTTAGCCTACCCATCCACGTGCTCAGCCTCACATGACGAACAAGAGCACATCGCTCATGAAAGCGATCATGACACCATATTATTTTCTTTCATCATTTGGGTATAGTCACAAGTGAGTTCGCTTACGAACAAGGGCCATCGCCCAGAGACTCCAACAGAGTCCAAAACACAACAATACTACTCATAACCTATGGTGTTCAAGTTCTGTGTATCAATCTTTTCATACATGAATCGGTTGCATTTCGTGCACTCAACAATGCCTCGAGCACGAGTCTCGCAATTTACCAGTCAAGGTACACACTACACAGTATGAGTGTCAGGAAGTGCAACAAGGTACCATATGATTTTACGTCAATTGCACAACATAAGGAACAGAGGCATGATACAACTGCATAATCTGAGAAACATAATGCAATCACATGATAATGTGTGTGTGAGTGTACAATTCTTAAATTCCAAGTGGCATGCACATACTATGAACATATTTGCAAATTTATTAAGTCTAGAAATAAATGTCGTGAATCCTTGAGTTCATCTTTCAAGTAGTTGGAACTATAATATTAAGATTTGGCAATTCTTACGCCGAGGCAGTCACTTCAAAATAATCCATGATCTTGGTCCATTCAAGTGTTAGGATGGAAATCTAGGTGATTTCTCATATGTGTGTGACTCATATCATCTTTATACGGTGTGTCACTATTCTGACTGGTGAACCAAAGCATTTAAAATCACTGAAGATATGTATAAGTATTTCATCTACGAAGTTCAACACACTTACGTGTCTAGAGTGGAATCTAGGATATTCCCAACTTATGGGAATAACATTAGCATTTCCATGGATTGGGTGTCGCGCCTGCTGACCCAAAACAAGGCTATGGAACATCGTCCGCGACTTGTAACCATTGTAGGCTTATACACGTGGGGTTTTAAACAATGCTCACTTGTATGTATATATATTAAATAGTTCGGACTGGAATCAAGGAAAAGTATGAGATTCACTACAGCTCGTAGTCAATTTTGGGCATCCGACTCGACGGTCACATGGTAAAACACCTATGTGGCACAACGCACATCAGAGTGTAAAGGTTATCGCGGGAACACTTGGACGAAGCACGAGGGTGCCATGTGTCCGACTAGTTTTCCATAGGGAATCGGCCCGTGTCGTCTAACCCTAAATTACATATATATATATATATATATATATTTATTTATATGTGTGTAATAATGAACATATATATATATACCTGTACATATATACACTAAAATGTTTCTATATATATGTATACATATATATATATATATACATATTTACATAATACACATGTATATACAACTCTATACATGTGTGTGCAAGCCGACTATTCGCAACCGCGATCCATACCCTCCTAAACCCTAACCAGTTTGCAAAAATGGTGCGGGGCAAAAAGGAAAATTCGGGTCTGGTCATTTGGACCAGACCAAAGCTGCGGTTTGGCAACACTCGAAGACTCTAATCTGGTCAAGTAGTCACCGAAGGTGACAGCAGTCTAATAGGGCAACAAAACTGCAAGGGACCCAGGTGCAATTGCCACCCGGTAGCCTATTGCAAACTCTTATTGCAAAAGGGCTTACGTGTGGGCGGGTCTGGTCCTCCGGACCAGACCACTAAGTCTGATAAGAGTCCTGGTCTAAACCCATGGTTCAGACCAGACTCTACAGTGGGTTGGGTGAGCCCAAATCGGGCCACCAAGGTGATTAGCACTCGGTAGACTCCAAGGCGCTCAGCAGAAAGGGAAAAAGATTTGTCATAGGTGTGGTCCCTTGGACCAGACCACGCCGTATGTTGGGAGGTAAGGTTTGAACCCACGGTTCAGACCAGTCCCCAAGAGGGTACAGCGGAGCTCCAAAGGGAGAAGAAATTTCTGGAGCAGCCCGCACCTAGGCAGCTGCCTTGAGGCCAAGGCAGGGCCAACAATGTTGTGACTCAGGTCTGGCCCCTGGGACCGGACCAAAGGCCACAACCATGATTCTGGTCTGAACCAAAGGTCCAGACCAGACCCTCAAAGGGCTTGGCCAACCCGGGTGCCAATGGCTCCGGGTAACCCGATGCACTAAGAAAAACTGATGGGCCGAGGGCCCATCTCCCAGACGGGACCCAGGCAACTCCGTGGCCCTGGTCATGGCGCTAAGGAAGGTCGTGCGAGTCCCAAATCTCTTGGGACTGGGTCTGAACCCAGCACACCGAAGCCACCTGCTAAGGTGGCTGCTGGTTGCAACCAGCAACCAGACCCGCGCCATGAGGGAGCGTCGAAGGTCTGGGTGCACCTGGACGAGCCCAGCTCGGTCTAGGGTGTAGCCAACAGAGCTCAAACATGCACAAGGGCAGACCTGCCCCAAACAACAACCGAGAACCAACAGGTAACGAAAAAATCCAGAAGAAAGAAATAAAAAGGGAAGAAAAACAAGAAGAGAACGAAAAACAATAGTGCTTTCAAACGAGTACTAAGGTAAGACGGTTCCCATAACAGCACTCACAACCTAAGTGCAGCAAAACGAATACAAAGAAAATGTTTCTAAGAACTCAACAAAACAATAAGATGCACAAGGTAACGACCCATTCATTGGGAGCACCTTCATGCGTCTAGAGTAAAAAGAAACATTTACCGAATGGAAATACAACGACGAAAGAAAGCTAACACTACTAAATCCATCGGTGGAGCATGCATACATGGATGCCTTAACTCCACGGTTTCATGGTTCAACTTCTTGAAATGAAATAAAAAAAAACAAGGAATAATCAAGATATACGTATATTGAACCTTCACCTTAGAAGTTCGGAAGAGGAAGGATGTCACGGCTGCAAGGGTTTTCCTCCAACAATGGCTGAACCACACCCCACGACTGGAGAGTGTGAGAGAAGAGAGAATGGGAGAGAGAGTGAGAAAGAGTGTCTCAAGGAAAAATTGCCCCTTTTTTTGGAGCTCTCGATTTTTCCAAAGAGGGTCTTAAAGGTGGGTAGGTGAGATGGACGGTGGGGATTCACCTACTAGCATGGAGGGCTGGGAATGGGTCACAACTTCCCACAGCCGCCCAACTCTCCCACTAGAAAAACAGGATTTGAAAGGGCTTTAAAAGTTTACAAGGGTGCCATGGGTCTGTCGCCCCATGCACCCAATGAGGTGGTTTAATCCTCATTATGACCTTCCCCCTTGGGAAGTGTCATTGGGATTCTCTTAAATCCCAAGGGAAAAGGCTCCTTCAACTTTATTATGGTGGCCTTCACGCACCTTCCAAGGAGGAAAAATCGACCATACTAATTCCATTTCCTTTTCTTTTTTTTACATTTTAGTTAGTTTTTTTTTTTTTTTGGGTAGGGCCAACCGTTGGCCTCCCTTGGATTTCGTCCCTTTCATATTACAATTCTGCCATCATTCCAGCTGGTCAACGTGACCAGCTGGTCTCATGGCTAAGGTCGTCCAAAGCCGTCCTAAGTGGACGACCATAGACTTGGTCGACCCTTGACCAACAAAGAAGAATCAATCTTTTTACCAATCTTTTTATTAAATGAATTTTAATTGTTCTATATCATATATATATATATATATATATATATATATATATATATTGTATATTTTTAATGCAATTAGCATTTCAAAGCTTAACCAAGAGAAAAAATCTCCTCTACATATGAAATGGTTCTCGTTTGGGTCCTCGCTATTTCTCTAAGCGGTCTCCCGTAAATCACGTGCACTGACAAGGTTTTTTCGTCGATCGGGCCTCAAATTTGGGGACAACCCAAATATACGCATAATAAACTTGCCTTAAAAATTTTGGAGGCTAATTCGTCACGGATCTCCCTCAATTGCTATTTATTTTAAACTTACGCAATTTTCGACTCGTATCTCCACAAAGGTACAAAACGAAAAACTCGCAAATCAAACAAGAAATTTCTATTCACATCAATACTTCGCATAATATTACCTCAAAATTATCATGGACCTTACAACTTTCATCAAATATTAATTACTTATTGTGAACACCCCAAATTTTTCAAAATTCTGTAAATATTCCCTTTTTGCCCCTAGCCCACATTTCCTGAGTAATTAAGTCAGTTTTAAATCTAAATTCAAGTTTATTTCTCAGATTTTATTGAAATTAAATTTATTTTATATATCTGACTCGATTTTGGATCCGGATCCAATATCAGAATCCAAATCTGAGCTTCGTTATCCAATTTTTAAACCAAATTCTCAAAATTACCAAAATAACTTTTGAAAGGCTCAGACAGTTTGTCTGGTATCCGTTTGGATTCATCGCGTTGTATTTCTTGATTCGAGGTTCAAAACTCAAATATTTTCTCAAAACTCAGATCTAAACCTGTCTTCTGAAGAAAATTCCAAAAAGATAAACCCAAATTCTCAGAAAATACTTCTTTGATAAATATTTTTAAATTTTGCCAAAATTAATTTAAAACCCTTTAGTTTTCAAAGTTTTTATATCAAAAACATCAAAAAAAATAGAAAATGCAAAGAAAAGAGTAAAAAAATAAATAAAAAGAAAACACACAAAAAAATAATAAGTTTTAGAAACCCCTCTTTGAAAATAGATTTTGCTAAAAACCCCGTTTGGAAAAGCCTTTTGAAAGAAGCCACGTTTTGATTTTTTTTTTTTTGAATTTGTGGACCACCCCCGTAAAAAATTCTAACGGCCTCCTGTTATAAAACAGGAGGCCCAGGTCCTCGATTTCCCATCCATCTCCACCCCACCACTTACCATCTACTAAAAAACTTCCCCTGTGCTTCCTGTGCATACAGGAGCACGACAGTCCAATGGGTGTTGTAATTCATGACACCCCCAGCACACCCCTTGTATGCTCACAACAGTGGTAAACACTGTTGTGGTTCCCTGTACACCACCAATGCCCAACATCTGTCCCTTAGCCCACACCATGTACTTGCTGTTAAAAGTTTTTCCTGCAATGTGTACGGTTATATAGCACACCCCCATTTTGCACCTATGCTTTTCATAAATGGTATATGTCATGATAATTATATTTTGTAAATTTAATATATCTATCGTTGCTTACCACATGTTATACTGCCAACAACTCACTGCCTTCATGTTCACAACCCATCTGTCATCTTCCCGCTGATCACACAGGCATTTGCTTCACTACTCACCATAATACACCATGTGCTGGAATTCTTTTCACGGCAAACCAATGAGTTGCCGTGATTTCTGAAAGTATATGACAGTTCAAAAAATCACTATGTTTTGTATTTTCACAGCAACTCCAAAGGGTGTTGTGTCATTTTAGATTGCACAATAGTGCAAAGAATTACTGCAACTTGCACCTCCTTCGCATCAACTTAAATGAGTCTCTGTGGTTTCCTTGCTGTATATTAACTCCTATAGATCACACCTCCTCCATCTTACCTTCTTTTCATTTACTGCAAATTCCACTATTCATTTGCTGCAAAATTTTCCATAGCATCACAACCACTTTATTTCTTCACTTAACATCCCCTTTTCATCTCCACATTTCCCAAAATGTCCCGCCTACTTCCAGCTTCACACTCCCTACATGGCACCCACATCTTCTTTATCTTTTGCACTGTGTATAGCCACAACCTTCTTCACTAAACCACACAACAGTCATTTGCTATTATATATCTCCTTTTCATCAACCACATGTTTGTTGTAATAACAGTCATATTTTTTTTGGATCACCATGTAATTAAGCATCCTTTCTTTTGGATTTTATAGGGGCTGGTCCATATGTATGATAATACTTCATCTCATTCTCATATCACATGGGCATCATCAATTTTTTTGTTGTTTTGTTTTGTGTGTGAATATAGGTATATATGTACTCTCTTGATGTAAATACTTCATATATATATACATATGTCTACATATATAAATGTATAGGTTTTTGATGTAATTCCATGTTTTTTATATTAACCCTGTTTTGCAGGAAACATATGGAATTGTTAAATTTCTTATCTAGATTAAGAATTTTATGATTCAAAGTTGCAATAAGTTAGGTATTAATAAGAATTCTTTACATTTTCAGTCTTAGATTAGAACATATGAGCATATCATAAATTCCCTGTTTCATGCCATTTTTCTTTATTTCTCAAAAATACACCAATGGTGAAACACGAATGGCACGTGCACCATTCTAATGAGAGGTAATTAATCCTAAGCAAATGACTCACATTGATGGCCATAGTGAAAATGTGGGCAATGCTTAGGATTTTAATCTTTTATAGAATAACACTGGGTCCACACTGGATCCTTTTCAAAAATCATCATATTTTTCTAAATATTTTTCTCTTTTATCAGAGTTTAGTTTAAAATTAATTTGATATATATATCAATGGTCATAGTCAGGATATATTGAGAGTTAATTTCATTTTAAACTCTATGAAAGCACCAAAATATGTTTTATTCTTCACCTGAATTTAAATATGATTATTATATAATACATTCAATGACCATAGTCAAAGATGTATTATATCTTCAATCCTATTTTAAATTCACTTAAAGAATGAGATATGTTTTTCAAAATCCAAATTCAAAATTCTTTTAATTCATTCATCATTTAAGATAGAATTGCATCATATTTTCAAAATCCAAGTGATCTCGAATATATCTTCAATTTCTATTTCAATTCATCAATTCTATCTCATCTCAAAAGTTTAAAAAATCGATTTCAAAGTCCAATTTGACTTTGAAATTTCAAATTAATTTTATATCCAAAACTCAATAATTCAATTTCAAGGTTCAATTTAAACTTTGAAATTTCTGATTCATCTTCTATTCAAATTCCAAATTGACCTTGAAATTCATTTGTATATTCAAAACTCAAGTTCAATTCAAATACCTCAAATTCATTTTCAAAAGTTCAAATCAAAGCTTTGAAATTCCTGATTCGTCTTCTGATTTCTAAATCCAATCTTCATTTTTGGATTCCAGACTTCAGATCCAAATTCCACTTAGGGCTCCAGATTTTGGATCTAACTCCATCATGGATCTCAGATTTCGGATCCAAATTCCATTTAGGGCTCCAGCAACTCCATCTTGGATCTCAGACTTCGGATCCAAATTCCATTTAGGATTCTAGAACTCAACTTCATTTTTGGATTCAAGACTTTGGATCCAAATCCCATTTAGAATTCCAGATTTTGAATCCAACTTCATTTTGGATCTCAGACTTCGGATCCAATTCCATTTAGGATTCCAGATTTCAAAACCAATTCCATTTTTCAAATCATATCTGGCCTTCTTCAAAATTCCATTTGGATTTCTAAAAAACCAAATTTCATCCTGATTTCAAACTTTAAATCTGGAATTCAATTCCACTTCAAATATTCATTCCCTCTCCTAAATCCAGGTTCAAAGTTTAAATTCAAAGTCCATTTCTGACTTTGAAACTTCCTTTCTTTTCCATTTCTCTCAGCTTCAAATCATTCTTTTCAAAATCAAGATTTATTTTCCCAAACTCTGATTATTTCAAAAACTTAGAACTTCAAATCTCTTCCTGATTCATCTCAAGTTCTAAGTTAGATTCAACTATTCAGAAATCATTTCTTCATTCCATTTTTACTTGGAAAACCTCAGATTTCCAAAAGTGTTTTCTCAAAAGCATACATTTCTGCATTTACATTGCACAATCATGATTCTTTGTGCATTTTAGACTTAGAATAAGTTGTTAGATAATATTTTAGCAAAGCAAAAAGGCATAAATTCAATCCTTGGTTCGATTACCCCTGGTAAAGGCGCCAGAAATGGTCAAACCTCGTACCGATGAGCGAATCCTGTCTCCCAATTTTCCCGCAAACATTTTCAAAACGGAGGAGAGTAATTTTTCTAAATATTTTCAAATTAAGTTCAAGTGAGACCTTCGCAAAAGATTTCCTCTCTCTCTTCTTTCTTTTCTTTTCTCTTCTCTCTTCTTTTCTGTCTTTCATTTCTCTCCTCAAAAAGGAGAAATAGAGGTTGGAAAGGAAAAGCGAGAGAAAAAGTTTTGTGATGATCACACTTATCCTTTCGTCCAACATCCTACTCCCCAGTTACACTGGGACATTTTTTTTTTTTTGAAAATTTGTCTCTACTTCAAAACGTCCTGTATACAGGCAAGATCAAACAAAATCTTCCATCATTCATTTGCATATATTTACATTCATCTGTATTTTGTATTTATTTGCATCAAATTCATACTACTCATTCGGGATAAGGGACAAATCCTGAAACCCAACGATTGTCCAGGTCATCGTGAGGGTGAAGATTGAAAATCTCTCATAACAAACATCAAGCACTTTCAAAACACCAGTCTTTTCCAAATTTGACCTTCAGGTCGAGTCTTTTATTAAAACCATTCTCGCCAGTCCTGCCAAATACAACCTTCAAGTTAAGCCTATTCTTGAAATTCAGTTTCGCACTAGTCGATCTATTCCTTACAAATCCAATTTAGCAGTGGTCTTTTCAAATCCGGTTTAGGATCGGTCCTTCCATAAAATCCAATTTTTGAGTTGGTCCTTACAAATCCAGTTTAGCACTGGTCCTTCCAAATCCGGTTTAGCATCGGTTCTTCAAAAAAATCTTTTTTTTGAGTTGGTCCTTACAAATCCAGTTTAACACTGGTTCTTCCAAATCTGGTTTAGTATCGGTCCTTCCATAAAATTCAATTTTTAAGTTGGTCCTTACAAATCCAGTTTAGCACTGGTCCTTCCAAATTCGATTTAGCATCGATCCTTCCATAAAATTCAATTTTTGAGTTGGTATTTACAAATCCAGTTTATCACTGGTCCTTCCAAAACCAGTTTAGCATCGGTCCTTCCATAAAATCCAATTTTCGAGTTGGTCCTTACAAATCTAGTTTAGCACTAGTCCTTCCAAATCCGATTTAGCATCGTTCCTTCCATAAAATCCAATTTTTGAGTTGGTCCTTACAAATCTAGTTTTGCACTGGTTCTTCCAAATCTGGTTTAGCATCGGTCCTTCCATAAAATCCAATTTTTGAGTTGGTCCTTATAAATCGAGTTTAGCACTAGTCCTTCCAAATCTGGTTTAGCATCGGTCCTTCCATAAAATCTAATTTTTTAGTTGGTCCTTATAAATCCAGTTTAGCATCGGTCCTTTCAAATCCAGTTTAGCACTGGTCCTTCCAAATCCGGTTTAGCATCGGTCCTTACATAAAATCTAATTTTTGAGTTGGTCCTTATAAATCCAATTTAGCACCGGTCCTTTCAAATTCAGTTGAGCATTGGTCCTTCTAAATCCAGTTTAGCATCGGTCCTTCCATAAAATCCAATTTTTGAGTTGGTCCTTACAAATACAGTTTAGCACTGGTCCTTCCAAATCCAGTTTAGCATCAGTTCTTCCATAAAATCCAATTTTTGAGTTGGTCTCTACAAATCCAGTTTAGCACTGGTCCTTCTAAGTCTGGTTAAGCATCGGTCCTTCCATAAAATCCAATTTTCGAGTTGGTCCTTTCAAATCCAGTTTAGCACTGGTCCTTCCAAATCCGGTTTAGCATTGGTCCTTCCATAAAATTCAATTTTTGAGTTGGTCCTTACAAATCCAGTTTAGCCCTGGTCCTTCCAAATTCGGTTTAGCATCAGTTCTTCCATCAAATCCATCCTTGCGTTGGTCTTTTTACAAAATCCAGCCTTGCGTTGGTCCTTTTACAAAACCCACCCTTGCGTTGGTCCTTTTACTAAATCCAGCTTTGCGTTGGTTCTTTTACAAAATCTAGCTCTACGTTGGTCATTTTAGAAAACCCAAACCTCGCGTTGGTTCTTTTATCAAATCCAGTTTTGTGCTTGTCCTCTCACCAAAATCTGGTTTTCATACTGGTCGCTCTTCCAAAATTCAACTTTCGAGTTGATTTTTTTTATTAATACCAAGTCTTTTCCAAGGTTCACTATTTAGTCACATATATGTCAATTGGATATCAAGTAATTTCTTTTATCAAGGATTTCAAAATATTTTGCCAATTTATCGTTAAAAACAGTTGTTGATTTCAAACTTTTATTACACAAAGAATTACCTCAATTACCTTCTTTATTCTTTTCAAAAGGACAAAGCTTTTGCGAAGAAAGAATAAAATTCAAACTTTTTTGTTGGTCAATCAAAAGGGTGAAGAAAAATCCTCGATATGACTAGCAACAAAAATTCAATGATGTTGAAAAGCCATAAGTGAATTGATATTGATCATAGCTATGGCACATTTTTAAAGATCAGTCTTCTGGTAATAAGGCAGAGAAAATATCCTCGGCGATATAAAAGAATTCATTTAATCTCAATTTCAATCTCTCCAATCAATCAAGCTACAATCAACTATCTGCAAAAGGGATCTCTCAATCACCATCAAGATGAAGACTGATGGATGAGTTAGACCCCCATGGCCAAAGGAGACTCGGATCATTTCCAAGTTGAGGGAGTAAGTGACGTGTCCTCTCAGTGAAAATTTAAATCATCGCCAAGGTGAAGGCTGTTGCGATGAACCTCCCACAATTCCCTAAAAGATATTTGATCACTGTTATCATAAAGAGATTTTCAATCCAATGAGACAATTTTATCAATTTAATTCTTGGGACTAAAGAAGACTCAGATCATCTCCAAGTTCAAGGAGTATGTGACGTGTCCTTCTAAGGAAAATCAGAATATCACCAAGTTGAAGGTTGATGTGATGAAATTCTCGCCAAATCCCAAGAAAGCTTATTTTTCATGTCTTAAAAGAGCGTAAAAGATTATCAAGAGATTTCAATCAAAGAGACAACATCATTAATACAATTTCTAGGACTAAAGAAGACTCGAATCATCTCCGAGTTGAAGGAGTATGTGACATGTCCTTCCAGGGAAAATCAGAACATCGTCGAGTTGAAGGCTGATGTAATGAAATTCTCGCCAAACCCCAAGAAAGCTCAATCTCTATGTCTCAAAAGAGTGCAAAAAGATCATCATGGATAACCCCAAATATCAAACTGCCAAGAATTATCTTTATTTATGTGAAATTCTTTTATCAATATCTTTTCACAAATCGCTTTTATGAAACTGAGAACAAATTTCTTTTTTTTCATATCAAGGAAATAGATAGCTTCCTTGACGAAACTCAACAACAATAAATTTGATTTTGATTCTGGATTCTACAGAGTTAGTCCAGTTGGAGGTAATACTCTAGGTAGAAGAGGGAATATCTTTCAAACAAATGTGCTTACATTTCAATTATCTTAAATCAACTACAAATTTTATCTTATTGACAATATTTTTAAGTTATTCTGACATGAAGTGAGAGCTTGATGTCCATTTTGATATATCCTGACATTGTTATTATCCCTCTTTAGGACTTGATAACAAGAGTTTTCAAGATCCTTCCCTTTTTGCTTTAATCTGAGCGCCTAGGCTCTCAGATTTGCATACTTTTCTGTGTTCTCCATTGTCCCACTATAGACAATTCCCGTTCAGGGTAAGGGTTAAACCTGAATTGTTTTTGCGAAAGGTTTTCTGCTTTAAAAGCCATTCAGTCTTAGCTGAAAGTACTATAGGATCGAGGCAACAAGCACTAGAGGGGGGTTAAATAGTGCTTTTAAATGACATCATTAGAAATTTGAAGGATTTTGAGATTCACAAAGCAATCACACAAAGAACACAAGAATTTATCCTGGTTCGGTTTTCCAGACCTACATTTAGTCCCCAAGCAAAACCCGCTTGAGATTTTCACTATCAACCTTGTGTAACCACAAGAATATACAGACCAAATCTGGTGCTACTTTCAGTAACAAACCTACTGAATGCAAACAACTCCTTTAAACCAAGGAGTCTTTTCCTTTTACAGAAAAAATATAAGTAAACAAACTTACAATCAACCTACGAGCCCTTCTTATGAATGTAAATGGAATGCAATTGGCTTTTGAGGTTGTTAAAATACTCAACTCACAAACTCACTGTCTCTCAAAAGAATTTGAGTGAAAAACTGGAGTGAAAATATCAAGTGAGTGAGAAAACAAATACTTGAATGAATAGGAGTGAAAAGCAAATAATTTGATCTTTGTAATTCGATTGGATTCAATTCGATTCGATGTTTTTTAGTGTAGAATGCACTCATATTTATAGTTGAAAGATTCCATAGGTTGAGGGTATGAAAGGGTGTCAAAACAGTCTATTTTGAACAATCAAAATGTTTGAAAAATGAAAAGACACGCCTTTTAGAAGTTTCATAAAAAATGGCAAAATTAGTCGACTGAAACAAAAGTTAGTCGACTGTAAGCAGACTGACAGTTATCATCGGTCGACTAATATGTTTATCATAGTCATTTGAAAATCTGAAGTTTTGAAACTTAGTCGACTAAAGAAAAAGTTAGTCGACTGATAATATCATCAGTAGATTGAAAAATCTTTCAGTCGACTGCTGCTAAATTTTTCTAAAAACACACGTTCTGTCCGGTTGACTTATAAAACCTTCAGTCGACTGCTGCTAAAGTTTCCAGAAAACAAACATTCTGTCCGATCGACTGATAAAACCTTCAGTCGACTAATTCAGAAATTTGACGTTTTTGCTTTGAAAAATTGGTGCGAAAAAGTTGGTTGACTGGTGAGTCTATTGGTCGACTAATAAACATAAAAAATCAAGTAAAGAGTTTTCTAAAACAATTTTCATGAAGGGTTTTTTTAGAAAAGTTTTTCTAAAGACTTTTTAGGTGAAATGCAATCAAAATATGCACTCTAAGTAAGGCTCTTACAAGAATCTGTTATCATCGCAATTTTTTTCCCCTCTCTATGAGAGAGAGAAACGATTCTGCGAGTCAAACTTGACCAAAGTTTTGAAAATTACTCTCCTCCGTTTTGAAAATTTGCGGGAAAATTCCGTGAAATGGGATCCGCCTGTCGGTATGAGGTTCAACTGTTCCTGGCGCCTTTACCAGGGGTAATTGAACCAAGGATCAAATGTGTGCTTTGACTAAGTTAAATTATCTAAATTATGCTCTATTTTTCTAGAATGCACAAAGAATCAGGCATGTGCTATGGAATTTTGAAAAGATGCAAGTTTGAGAAACATGATGTTTGCTTTAGAAAATTGAGATGTACTTGGAAAATGATTGGAAAAGTGCTTGAAAATGGAATTCCTGGGAAAATCATTGAATTTCATTGGAAATCAGAAATTTGTATTGGAAAAGGAATTCTCAAGGAAACTTGAACTTTGAGAAAATCGATTTTGAGCTTTGAATTGCTTTTCTAAGAAAATGGATTTGAGAATCTTGAGAAAATCAGGAAGTTCATTGGAAAATGATTTTTGAAATGAAAAATGGATTCTCAGGAAAATGGGAACTCTGAGAAAATCGATTTCTAAAAACTTGGGATTTTGAAATTTGAGAATTTTAAAACATTGGAAAGTCTTGATTTGAACTTGGGAAATACTTTGAAGTCTCATGTGAAAACTTAGGATTCTGAGAAAATCAAATCCTGAGAAAGACTTAGAAATTTTTAAGAAAACTAATTTTTCTGAAATGAAATTGGGAAATGATTTGGAAAATGATGCAAATTGAATGAATGAATGAATTTGAAAGAGAATTTCATTGAGGATTTCAGAAAACCTTTTTGAGTTTTGAGAAATGTAGTGCATTTTTGAAGTTAGCCTAAGAGTCTAGGCTGAATGTGGCTAATACGAAGATCATAAATCTTGGTTTTCTTCGTATTCTGACTATGACCATAAATACAAATCACACCGAGTTAATAAACTCCATAAGAGCTTGTGCATGTGCCATTCATGTTAACCATAGTGATTTTGGAAAATATGCACATGCATCATACATCAGACATTGATTTTTTCAAAAATTAAACTATATGCAATGCAGTGCTATTATAAGCTGAAAAGTAACTCTTATTCCAAATTATTACATATTTACATTAAATTGAAATAAAAGAATAAAAGCTAAGTCTTCTTCTTGAATGTTCCTGCAAAACTATAAAACATGTTAGCACAGAAATATAGGTTTTTCTGAATTTATCCAAAAATATTAGAAATTATCAGATATTATTTAGATATAAACCAAGAATCATACCCCCCTTGATATAAACATGATAAATAATGAATAAATTTCGAAAATAAACTTGAAAAATTGAAATTGGGGTCAAAATGACCAAAATGTCCCTGATAACCTTGAAATTAGGGTTTTCTGAAAGAATTTTTATAAAATTTGGAAATTTGGAAATTTGAAAATCAAATAAAATAAATCAAACATAATATGATGAAATATGATGATAGGCATAAAAAAATGGAAAATTGAAGTTTGGAATTTCGAAATTTAGGTCAAAATGACCAAAATGCCCCTATTAACAAGATTATGGCCTTGAAACCAGGGTTTTCTAAAATAAATTTTGCAAAAATGAAAAATTGAAATGCAAATGAGATTGAAATTAACTCTAATATGACATTCCATGCTTATTTATATAAATAAAACCCTAAAATGGCAAAAATATCATAAAATATCAAATTTAACTTGATTTTCGCCTGATTTTCGCCTCTAAATTTAAAAATAAACTAACACACAAAGCAAATGAATTTGGAATTGAGCAAATTTGGCATGGACACCTAGACTAATGCTAAAAACATAATGGGGCTCGAAAATCTATTTTTTTTGTATTTTCTTAATATAGAAAATAGCTAAAAATCCTAAAAAATCAGAATTTTGCCTAAAATGTTGATTCTAAATGGGATTTTGGATATCAAACTTCCATAAAAAATTTCCAAATTTTATGGGGTGACAAAGGAAAGTTAGGCAAAGTTTTTTGCCTTTTTGCATATTCTGCTTTTGACCTATGGTCGGAGATGGACAGCTCTGGCAAGTCGGATCAGAATCCGACGACTCTAGGATTTAGGGCAAACAGACAGGTTTCGGGAGAAAATGTGAAAAAATAGCAGACAAATGAAAAAATGGCTAGAATTGTGGGAAAATATCCCTGCCAAATAGCGAAAGATTTCCTCTTTTTACATCATTGGGATTCAGGTTACGGTTTGGGCACACTGTTATCAGAGACCTAGATCTCTGGAATTTTTGGATATGAGAATCTGTCATACAGAAAATATAATTTCGAGAAAAATACTTGGACAATCCCAAAAAATTCCCAAATTTTTGAAAAGGACAAAAGAATGAGTTAGGAACAACTTTCGTGTTGAAAGTTTTGACAGACGACTTATGAATTGAACGGACACAGCACATTAGGGTCGGTCTATACCCTAACAAGGAAATATCAAGGTTTTCTCAGGGGTCTGGGAAAAATGATTTTTAGCAGAGGCAAATCTGTTTATAAAGATCCCAAAATTTTCAGACAAATAGTAGATTCCACCAAAGGGATATTCGGATCGTCCATCTAGGAGATCTCAGAAGTTCTTGTCTGCTAAAACTGGACTTAAAATTTCGGGAGATGTGAAAATAGATGCTACTATCTTATTTTTTTTTAAAGCTCTGAATTTTAAATTAATCCAACTTTTTTACCAGAGTTTAATGACACATAAACCTAATGATCATAAAAATACCGAAATTTATTGATGAAGAAAAGCACATGAAATAATATCTGAACTTTCATATAAATGAAAATCTATAAATTCTAAATTAAACAGTAATAAAATTTATATAAAATGAATGAAATGATTAATGAATTGACCTAAATGCACTTTTTAAATGTGAAATAACATGAAATATATGAAAAAACTAAAAACTAACAAGGATATGATTCGCCTTGATGTTGGCTCGCAAATGAAGGATCCAATCCATAGAATGGATGGATCATCCTTCCTTAGCCATGACCGTGGCACTCTTGTTGCCAGTTTTGTGGAAGCACAACTTTCTAGCCATGTGGATCCAGTTTTAAACTGGATTCACATAATAGTTTCATAGGGAAAAGAAGTGAAAATGTGTAAAAGATGTCACCTTGGGTTCACGTGGACCGGCTAGAGGAGGAGGTCTTCACTTGCTGCACCGACTGGAGGAGAGAGAGCAAGGCCAGGCGTGAGATGGAGGTGGATCGGCTTCCACTTGTTGGAACCGGCTGGAGCTCCAAGGTGTGGCTGGTGCAGTGGATAGAACCAACGGAAGGTGGTCTGGTGGCTGCTACTTTGTTGAAGGAGGGTAGCTCTAAGGGGCTGGGTGCCAAAGACACCAAGAGAGAGAGAGAGAGAAAATGGGAGAGAGAGTAGCCAACATCTTCCTCCCCTTTGGTGATGGACTTAGGGCATAATCCCCTTTTTTCCTAAGTTTTTTAGGTTTAATGAGAGGGGAATGAGAGGGAAAGGAAGGAAGGAAGGGAAGAAGGAAAGAAATGAAAGAAAGAGGAAGAAGAAAAGGAAAAAAAAAGAAAAAGAAAAGGAAAGAAAGGAAGAAGAAAGGGAAAAAGAAAAAGGAAAGAAAGGAAGGGAGAGGGGCCTGGAGGTTTGGGTGACCACCTTGTGGGTCCCACCTCTCGCAAAATAAAAAAATAAATAAATAAAAAACAAAAACAAACAAATAAAAAGAAAATTGAAAAGAGATAAAAGAAACATTTTTTTTAATAAAAGGGAAATGTAAATGAATAAGCCATCTCAGAGTGGTCTTATTTTTCAAATTTAAAATTCGTTTTGAGAATTTTAGGGGTAGAATAGTCTTTTCAGAAAGTTTTCAGACGAAATGAGTTATTTTTGGTAGTTTTTGAAACGAGCTCGAAATTTGAAGTTCAATACTCCGTTGCGAAGCAAATCCAGTGTAGAATTTGAAAATTTGAGTTTGAAAGAAATCCAGATTGTTTTTCTTGAGAAAATATTTCCAAATTTATAATATCGGGGGTAAAAATGTCAATTTTGGAAACCCAGGATTTGAAATTGATTTCTGAAAACTTTAAAAACTCAATCTGGATTGAAATTTATAAAATTGGAGTTCTGGACTTCGAAAATAAAATGAAATGTGATGAAATGTGATAAAATGTTATGAAATGCTGAGAAATGATATGAAATAATGAGAAATGATATGAAATGCTATGCGAAATGCAGACCCTGAATAAAGAATTTTGAATTTTACACCCGGATTGACAATTGTACCAGTTCAAAAGGTGTTAAAATTGATAAAATTCGCAAAATGGTTCAAGAAATGGTTTTTGGACTCTACTGGGTTAGAGTGACACTGAAAATTAAGGTTTTTGCTAAATTAAACTGAAATGAACTAGATTGAGCTGGTTTTTAGAGTTTCAGAACTCAACTGGACTGATAATACACTAACTCAATTGACCTTTCCGACTAAATTTTCAAGAAAAGCTGCCATTTTTAGAGAAATGGTGTGGAATGGTCACTGGAGTGAAGTGAATTACGAATCTGAACTGGGTTTGAGCTGAAACAAAGGTTAGTAATACTGACATGAATTAATATCAAAGTTTGAACACTAGCTCAACTGACTGGACTCAGCTCAGTTTCAACTAAATAAGCTAAAATGGGCTAAAAATGGGCTCTTGGACACTTGGAAATTATTTTGAACTAAAACCGGAGCACTTGAACTCCTGGTGAGCTCAAGCTAGACTCAGGGGAATATGATTGTGAATGACTGACTCAAAGACAATTGGTTTGGATTTGAGTGAGAAATGAGCTCATTTCTGAAGAAATGATCCCATTTTGGCAGGAATGGTCAGAAATGAAAATGGTTTGTTCATTGTGAGCCCGAGTGAGCTTGAGATGACTGATATTCTAACTGTTCTAAGCTGACCAATGAACTTGGTTGACTTCAACTGACTGGGGTCTGGGATGACCTAGTGGTAAAATGGTAATTTTTCTAGTAAAAATGGGTAAAGTGGTGATTTTCTAAAACAGACGCAGGGTTTGACTCCTATACTGACCTAACAGGGTTGGCTTTGCATGAGGAGGGTTGTCTGAGCATGGATGAGGAAAATTTGGGGTGTTTACAGATGCCCCTCTTTGCTACTAAGCCGGTTTAGGGCCGAGCTTAGTGGCAAAGAAAAACACACCAAATTTGGGCTATAAAAATGCCTCAGTTAGAAGGATCTGACTGGATATGAAGAAATTATCCCTTTTGAAAAATGGTAGATATGAAATAGAGAATAAAGAAGAAAAATTTGCTTCAAAGAAGTGAGATTGAGGTTTTGCCCTTAATCTGAATGGGACGGAAAAATACCTCATATAGAAACGAAGCTTAGGCTTGACCCTTAACCTGACCGAGAAATGAAATACCTCATCAAAATGAGGCTAAGGTTTAACCCTTAACTTGACCGGGAATAGACTGATGGGATTCTCGAAAGAAGAACCCATGATGGAACCTTCAGACTTTCGCACAATGAATCCGATAGGGGTTTTTCAAAAGGATGAAATTGGGGTCCCTAAAGCTTGAAAAGGGGTTTGATTTTGGGTGCCTCATTGCTGAGACTAAATAACTTTTGAAATTGATGACCTTTTGCGAAAAAAAATGATTGGTGGCTTAACCTCAAGCCAAAATTGGACTGTCTATGGTGGGACAGTGGGGACACAGGAAAGTGTGCGAATCTGAGACCTCAGGCATTCAGATTATACCAACAGAAGGGAAGGAATCTTGAAAACTCCCATTATCAAGTCCTAAAAGGGATAACAAACAGTGTCAGAATGTGCCAAAGATGAACCACAAGCTCTCGCTTCGCGCCAAGATAGCTAGAAAATATTGTCAAAATGTTTGAAAATTATTATTGATTCAAAATAATTGAAAATGATGCACATTGGTGCGGAAATATTCTCTCTTTTCTACCTAAAGTATTACCTTGGATTGGGCTTAACTCCGTAGAATCTAGATTCGAATTCAAATTTCTTGCAATTGACTTTCTTTCAAGGAAGCTATCAATTTCCTTGATATGAACAAAAAAGAGAGTCTTCTTGATATTGTGAAAGTAATTGGTGAAAGAATATTGATAGTAGAATTTCACAAATTTTAAAGAGAATTCTTGACAGATTTGGCAGTCTGATATCCTGGGATTGTTTTCTCATGATGATCTTTCTGCACTCTCTTTTTGACAGAATTGGAGCTCTCTTGGGTTTTGGGAAATTTATTACATCATCCTTCATTTTGGAGATGTCTTGACTTTTCTCTCTTTTTTTTTTGAAGGGTACGTCACAAACTCCTTCATCTTGGAGATGCTCCGATCCTTCTTTTCTCTCAGGGATTATATTTATGGTTATTGGCTCCTTGGTTAGAAATCCCATGATGATAGCAGAAATTAAATATCCTTTAGGGTTTGTTGGGAGGCTCATCGCAGTCGCTTGCATCTTGACGGTGACCTGAACTTTCCCTGGAAGGATCCGTCACAAACTCCTTCATCTCGGAGATGATCCAAATCTTCTTTGGCCCCGGAGGTCTAACTTGCATAATTCGTCTTCATCTTGACGACAATTGAGAGATCCCTTTTGCAGATATTTAATTACAGCTTAAACGATTAAGGAGATATGAAAATTGAATGGATTTTTCTATATCACCCAGGATATTTTGACTGTCTTATTTTCCAAGAATGATCTTTAAAAATGTGCTATTGACTGCGATCAATACCAATCACTTATGGCTTTGTAATAATATTGAATTTTCTTTGCTGGCCATATCGAGAATTTATTCTTTATCCTTTTGGTTGGCCAATTGAAAGATCTTGAATTTTGAATCTTTTTTCGCGAAAGCTTTGTCCTTTCGAAAGTAATACTGAAGGTATTCTGAAGTAATGTTTTTGTGTAATAAAAATTTTAAAATCAATAAATATTTAATGACAAATTGACAAAATGTTCTTGAAATACTTGATGAAAGCGAGCATTTAAAGCACGACTCGATGCATCCATGACAAAAATTCTCTTCTCCTTTCCCCAAAGGAGAATATTCATAAATGGGAAATAGAAATTATTCCTCTCTTCCTTGAAGAGGAGGTGTTTGCAAAACGAACTTTCGAAGAGAAATTAAGCTTTCGTCAAAACTTCCTAACATTAGGCTTTTCTTATGGAAAGGGGCCGCTAATGGTGAGGTCGATGAATTGGTCATGAAGGAACGAGTCCATCACACTCTCCACGAAAGGAGGGTCCTTCATGATGAAAGGGCCTAGTATGAAATTGTGGTCACAAGGAAAGCGATCTTCCGTCGAAGCTCTCTCTGAACTGAGGGTTCCTTGTATGAAATTGGAATTTTGTTTTGCAAACGGTTCACAAAGACACGAGTCCCTTCAAACTCTCCCTGAAAAGGGGCTAGGTGAACAAAAGATAGCATGCGAAAAGAATGAGCTCCCTTGAACTCTCCCTGTAAAAGGGTCTCTCGCAAGAGGAAATGATTGAAATTGGTATTTAGTGACCAAAAGGTCAAAATTGGAAATTTGGAATTTGGAAATTGGAATTTGGAATTTGGAATTTGGAATTTGGAATTTGGAATTTGGAATTTGGAATTTGGAATTTGGAATTTGGAATTTGGAATTTGGAATTTGGAATTTGGAATTTGGAATTTGAAAATTGGAAATTGAAAATTGGAAATTGATTGACCCAAAAGTCAAAATTGAAATTGGTTGACCCAAAGGTCGAAATTGGAAATTATTTACTGGGAACAACATGGGTTCAATAGGAATTCATCCTAAGAACGACATTGGTTCAATGGAGAATGACATTGGTTCACTGGGAATGACATGGGTTCAATAGGGATTCAGCCTAAGAACGACATTGGTTCAATTGAGAACGACATTGGTTCACTGGGAACGACATGGGTTCAATAGGGATTCAACCTAAGAACAACATTGGTTCAATTGAGAACAACATTGGTTCACTGGGAACGACATGGGTTCAATAGGGATTCAGCCTAAGAACAACATTGGTTCAATTGAGAACGACATTGGTTCACTGGGAACAACATGGGTTCAATAGGGATTCAGCCTAAGAACTTGGATCATGAGGACTTCAACCTACAAATCACATTTCTGAAAAATACCAATCCAAAAGGGGTTCGACCTAAGGACTGTAAAGAATATTGGATCAGGAGGACTTCAACCTACAGATCAAATTTTTGAAAGTGAGATTAGTTCCAAAGGGGTTCAACCTAAGAACCGGGGATAAGTAGGAATTCCACCTACAGATTAATTTTTTGAGAATGAGATTGATTCGATAGGGGTTCAACCTAAGGATCACTGGGTTGAGAAGGACTTTTGGTTTATAAAGGGGTTCAACCTATGAGCTGTATTGGTTTGACATGCATTCAACCTACAAATCACATTGGTTCCGCAGGGGTTCGACCTACGAACTTTCAATTTCATAGAGATTTAACCTAAGGACCACATCGGTTCCGTAGGGGTTCGACCTACGAACTATCAATTCCATAGGGATTTAACCTAAGGACCACATCGGTTCCGTAGGGGTTCAACCTACAAACTATCAATTCCATAGGGATTTAACCTAAGGATCACATCGGTTCTGCAGAGGTTCGACCTACGAACTATCAATTTCATAGGGATTTAACCTAAGAATCACATCGGTTCTGCAGAGGTTCGACCTATGAACTATCAATTCCATAGGAATTTAACCTAGGGACCACAGTTTAAGAAAGAAGGGTTCAACTTGTGGGCTTTGAATAAACCAGGTGCTAAACTGGGTTTTGAAGGAAGATTCGAATCGAAATTCAAATCTTCAATGGAAAACTAAATGAATTGGGTTTTGAAAGAAAATTTGAGTCAGAACTTGGATCTTATAGACCAATTACTAAATTGCAGAAAAGTTTGAGTAGGAGTTTAAACCTTTAAAGGAAAGCTAAGCAAATCAGATTTGGGAGAAAATTCAAGTCAAAACTCTATTTTTCTATATCGATTATAGACATTTGAATTGGATTTGGAAGAAAATTTGAGTCGGAACTCTAATTTTCTAGACCAATTCAAAATGAAAAGAAAACTCGGGTCGGAACTCGAATCTTCGAAAGAAAACTAGATCCATTGTAGAAGGAAAAGAAATTTGAGTCAGAACTCGAATCCTGAAGGAAAAGTAGATCAATTTGGAAGTAAAAAAAATTTGAGTCGGAACTTGAATGCTGAGGGAAAAATAGATCAATTTGGAAGGAAAAGAAACCCGAGTTGGAATTCGAATCCTGAAGGAAAAATAGATCAATTTAGAAGGAAAAAAAATTCGAGTCGAAACTCAAATCCTGAAGGAAAAATAGATCAATTTGGAAGGAAAAGAAATTCGAGTCGGAACTCGAATCCTGAAGCAAAAGTAGATCAATTTGGAAGGAAAAGAAATTTGAGTCGGAACTTGAATCCTAAAGAAAAAATAGATCAATTAGAAGAAAAGAAAATTCGAGTCAGAACTCGAATCCCGAAGGAAAACTAGATCAATTAGAAGGAAAGGAAATTTGAGTTGAAACTCGAATCCCAAAGAAAAACTAGATCAATTGGAAGGAAAGGAAATTTGAGTTGGAACTCGAATCCCAAAGAAAAACTAGACAAAAAGAAGGAAAGGAGATTTGAGTCGGAACTTGAATCCCTAAGAAAAACTACACCAATGTCGACACTGAATTTTAAAGTGTACGAGTGTGAATACCGGATTTTGAAAATGAACCAGTACAAGCATTATGTTTTGAAAATTTACCAGTACAAATACTGGGTTTTGAAAAGTTACCGGCACGAACAGTAGGTTTTGAAGAATTACCAGCACAAACACTGGGTTTTGAAGAATTACTAGCACAAACACTTTTTTTTTTTTTAAATTACCAGCACAAACACTGGGTTTTGAAGAATTACCAGCACAAACACTGGGTTTTGAAGAATTACTAATTGATTCTGATAGAAGATTTTTAGTCTTCACCCTCACGACGACTTGGACAACTGTCGGGGTCTCAAGATTTATCCCTTATCTTGAATGGGCAACTCAGGTTTATCCTTTAACCTGAAGGGGAAATGAATTTGATGCAAATGAATGTAAATGAATGCAAATGAATGCAAATGTATGCGAATAAATGCAAAATGATGTGAATGAATGCACATGCGTGCAAAGTGAGAAATTTGTTTGATCTTGCATGCATACAAGATGTTTTGAAGACAATTTTCAAAATAATGCCCCAGTATAATAGGGAAAGAAAATTTTGGATAAAAGGAAGATAATTGACGTTCGAAGAATGTTCTCCGACTGTAACAAAGCAACTGACTTTTGATCGATTCAGAGACTCTGAAGAGGGTCATTCCTCATGAAAGAACATTTTGCAGAGAAGGAGAATAAAAGGTGACATCAAGTTTATGAGGAAAATGGATAATTTATTTAATCATTGAAGAGAAATAACAAGTTGGTAAGAAAACTGAGACTGTATTGTCCTTTAAAATGACCAAAAGCAAAATGATTAAAGATGACATAGCCTTGGCATTGTCAGTTTCTTGGAAAACCTGATCAGGATGGTCAATTGGTATCTTCCTCATTTTCAACAAGGAGATTCTTGTCGATGCGATCTTGAATGATGTTCTTCAGGACGAAACAATTCTCAGTGTCATACTCTACTGCCCAATGAAATTTGCCGAATTTTTCTTTGAATCTGCCCATGATTGTTGCGGGATCAACTACTTTAGGTAAACGGATCATATCTTTTGCAAGCATGTATTCCAGAACACTCTCTAGTGTCTGATCCAGAGGGGTGAACTTTCGATCCATACTCCAATCCTTGCACTTTGGCTTTTCTTGATCTTTCTCTTTATGCTGAGGACTAGATTGAAGAGGCTTATCATTGTTTGCGAACTTTCCTTTTTGTCCCTTAGATCCCTCTGAATAGTTATTATGATTGCTATTATTGGCAAAAAGAGTAAAGTGAGCCTCTGGAGGTCTGACCATATCTTTTGTGAGCATGTATTCCAAGAAATTCTAGAGTATTTGATCCAATGGGGCCATCTTGCGGTCCTGGTTCCGACCGTCATGCTGTACTTTTTGCCGATTGCTTGACTTTTATTGAGACTTGGCCGAGATAGTCGACCAATATTCTTTCTTATTCTTAACGAAGAAATTCTTGTCGATATAATCTTGGACAATGTTCTTGAAGACGAAACAGTGGTCGGTATCGTGCCCTACTGCCCAATGGAATTTGCAGAACTGGTCCATGAATCTTCCCATGATTGTGGGAGGATTTGTGACTTTCGGGAGCTTTACCAATTCTTTGGCCAACATATATTCAAGGATTTCATCGAGAGACTGCTCGAGAGGAGTAAACTGGCGATCGTAACCCTAGCCGTCCCGCTTTATCTTTTCTTTCTGTTGACTCAATTTTCCACTCTGCTTTGAAGATTTCTCTTTCTGACTTGTATGATTGCCTTTGTTATCTTTGCAATCATCGCGGTTGGCATTGACGAAGAAGGCAGAATTCATCTTGATTATTCCTGACGGGGGTGATGCCCTTGTAGAGGTCTTTGCTCGTGAAGACCTTCTTGCCCTTGTCGCAAGCCCGCAGATCTCGAACTATCCTGACCATATCTCTGAATTGCAATTGGTCAGATTCATTGATAGACTGTTCTTTAAACTTATGGGCTAACCCCTGCCCCTGAGTAGTTTTGTGGAGTACCTGCTGAGTTTCAATTTCTTTATCTGTGTCATCCACTGATTCTTCTTCATCAGTTGTATGAGCATTCTGAACAGGCTTCTTGGCTACCTTCAAAACTTTCTTGACCACCCGACATTTTGCCTTCTTCTTGACCTGAGTCTGCTCTGTATTGGTTTCAACTTGTTCTGCCAGCATCTTGGTCATCATCTTTTTAAACATGGCATACATCTGAGGATCAATGCCATCATCTGCTTGCTGACCCTGACTTCTGACTGATTGGGGTGGGTCCATTTCTTCTTCTGAAGGTGTTAAATATGTGATGCCCTCGACTGGTGCAATTTTCTTTCCTGACCTTGTCCGAACCATTTAAATATCGTGAATGCTCTCTGCAATGCAAAGTTGATGGTTAGGCTTTTGTGAGAGATTTTGATTGGAAGAAAATATTTGCTGAGAAATTTGGTAGACAATTTGAAAGAATATCCCATTACTAGGGATGGAGTCGTCGCTAGAGTCACGACAATTGTGTTGCCATTTTTTGCAAGGAGAACGAACAACTGCAAATATGCCTTGTCACCTAGGCGAGCTCGTCAAACCATGATAGCATGAAAATTGAAGGATTTTTTTATTGAAGGAAAAATATGATTGCATCAATAGTAGACTTGAGAAAGAGGGGGTGAACAGACAATTTGCCACCTGTGAACACCCCAAATTTTTCAAAATATTGTAAATATTCCCTTTTTGCCACTAGGCCCCCATTTTTTGAGTAAATTGAGTATATTTCAATCTAAAATCCAGTTATTCCTCAGATTTTACTGAAATCAAATTCATTTTTTTATATCTGACTCGATTTTGGATTCGGACCAGGTGTTAAAATCCAAATCTTAGCCACATTATCCAATTTTTAAATCAAAATTACAAAAATACTAAAAATAACTTGTGAAAGGCTCGGACAGTCGATCCAGTGACCATTTGGATTTGATGAGCTATATTTCTGAGTTCGAGGTTCAAAAACTCAAATATTTCCTCAAAGTCCGGATCCGAACTCGTTTTCTGAAAAAAAAAATCCAAAATTCAGACCCGAATTCTCAGAAAACACTTCTTTTATAAATATTTCACAAAATTAGTTTAAAACCCTTTAGTGTTCATAATTTTTACATCAAAAACACCAAAAAATATAGAAAATGAAGAAGAGAGTAAAAAAATAAAAATAGAAAAAAAATAAAAAACACAAAAAGTTCTAGTTTAGAAACTCCTCTTTGGAATTCGTTTTTACTAAGAACCCTTTCCAAAAAGCTTTGTAAAATGCAACCCTCATTTTAAAATTTTTAAAGAACTTGGGGGACCATTTTCGAAAAATACCTAACGGTTACCGCAGAAGTCCCCTTCGATCCATCCATTTTCCACCCCCGCATAACCTCTTCTCCTTTTCTCATCGCTCCTCTCCTCCCTTTTCCTATTCTGAGCATTTTTCTTTGGTTCTCTGGACAAAATTTTGTAGCTGAGTTTTCTTCCTTCTTCTGAAGAGATTATTTTAGAATCCCCTATGAAATCAAGTAAACCCCCTCCCCTTTCTCCTTGGCTTTCACCAAACTTTCCTATTGTTTTCTTGTTTTAATCCCCATTTACGCATCATGGGTGGTGTTGGATTGCTTATGGCAATCTCAACCCACCTTGTACAATAGCAACGAAACGGCGCAAATTTCGACATTTTTTATTATTATTTCTTTTATTTATGTTATTTTGTTTTGTCGTTGTTTTCCCTTCTTTTCCATATTGAATTTCAATAGTTCTATATATGGTGATTCTAGTTTATATCCGATTTTGATTCCCTTTGCCTTATTGTAGTTTCTGCATTACATTCGATTTTCAGTTCCATTTTTGATAATTAGTCTGTGTTTTGATCATCCATTTTTTTTTTGAACGCCATGCTTGTTTTTGATCATCCACGGATCTGGATTCCCTTTTTTTATGACTTGAGGCATCACACATAGCACCTGTATGTCATCTTCTTTCACCTGGATATCAGTTGATTCAGTGTAGCACAATCTTCATTCAACACGATGTTATACCGGTGTCCCCTGCATTTAGGCTGCATAACTAAATCGGATTGTATTCCTGTATTATGCCAGGAAAGCACATATATCATATTCATTTTTTTTTTTTTAGCTTTCTTTTACAATTTTCTCTTGCAATCCCTTCATTCTTGAAGCTACATCTGGATCGTACCTCACATATGAATCAGTCGGTGCATTCCTATACATATGGAATACATTTATATTAATATTTGTGCTTATAATCGAGAGTGGTGTTTTAGTTTTCATCTTATTGCATAAGAAAAAAAAATCAGCTCACAATACCTACGTGTATCTCTTGTTTTGAAAGAATAGAATTTTGGGGAAAATTAATAAAGAGAAATTGATAGACATTTACAAAATTGAGAAAGATTGAAAAAAATTGTCTTTACAAAAGAATTCTCATAGGCTGCCTTATTGCTCCTATGAGGGGTTTCAGGATTATCCCTTATCCTGAATGGGAACACCTCGGACAATGAGGGTCAAGTTTATCCCTTAACCTGAAAGGGTACAGAATTTGATAAAATTTAATAAAATTGAGGAGAATTTGATAAAATTTGATAAAATTGATGTAAACTCGATAGAAATATGAATAAAATGAATGAAACTGATAAAGATAACAAGATTTAACTAAAAAATTTATAAGAGTTTCAGAAAACGAGTTTTTCTGATCCTGCCTGCATATGGGATCTGCAATATGAAAGGAAAATGTTCATTTTTGAAAGACAAGTGAGAAATCATTTTTTGGGAAGAAGACCAACAGCAAGAAGAATGATCATCGCAAGATTTGATCCTTTAAATCAAACATGAGAGATCATCATGAGGGTCAATTTTTGAAGGCAATGGTTTGAAAACCTACTTTTTGAAAAAGAATATCAACAACAGATTTGATTTTTAAAAATAATAATTCGAAACTGATAATAAGATCAATACAAGGGTTGATTTTTAAATATAGTGTTTTAAAACCAATCTTGGGTGATAAGACCAATACAAGGGTTGATCTTTGAATATAATGTTTGGAGACCAATTTTTGGAAGATAAGATCAACACGAGGGTTGATAATGGTTTGAAACCCATTTTTTGGAAAATACGATCAACAAGAGGGTTGATAATGTTTTAAAACCCATTTTTGGAAGATACGATCAACACGAGGGTTGATAATGGTTCAAAACCCATTTTTTGGAAAATTTGATCAACACGAGGGTTGATAATGGTTCGAAACCCATTTTTTGGAAAATTTGATCAACACGAGGGTTGATTTTTGAAGAAGGTTGGACTAAAAGTATTTGAACTTTTCGGTCATCATGACAAAGATTTTGCAGAAATTTTCAAAATTTCATGATTTTTTAAAGACCCTCATAGGTAATATCATTTCTCTCATGAATGATGTCAAGATTGTCCCACATTCTGAAAAAGAACAAGAATTTAATGCCCCAGTATGACAAAAGAAAGAAGTAAAAAGAAAAATTGACATTTCATTGATAAGCAAAGGTTTGATAACAAGACTGAATATTTACAAGAACTTGGAAAGAAAAGATTCATAAAAGACTGGGCTGACTTGCCCCTAAAAGACAACTAACAAAAGGAAATGAAAGCAGAAAACTTTGGCTTTATCAATTCTTCGAGTGGTCCGGGAATGGTTCTGTCAGGACTGCTGGGCGCTCTTCTTCCTCGTCCTTCACCAACTCACTCCTATCAATGCAGTATTGTATCATATGCTTGAGGATGAAGCAGTGTTCTGTATCATGTCCTATTGCCCTATGGTACTTGCAGAATTGGTCTTTGGATTTTCCCAAGATTACGGGAGGATCTGCTACTTTAGGGAGTTTGATCATCCCATGCTTTAACAGGTAATCCAGAACTGTTTCCAAAGTTTGATCTAATGGAGTGAAGACTCGATCTTTCTCCCATTTGATGTACTTGGGCTTCTCTTGAAGATCACCCTTTTGCTGGAGGCCAATTGGAAATGGTTTGTCATTGTTCTTATAGGATCTTTCCTTTTGCCCCTTGCTCTGATCTATTCTCGGGCCACTGCCACTGTTGTTTTTGTTTCCTTTGCTGCTATTGCCAAGACTATTGCTGGAGGCATCAACTGAATGAGCGAATTGTGCCTTCTTCTTCTGGTCTTGGATATTCTTGACCAGAGGAATGCCCTCGTAAAGCCCACTTTCTATTCCTGCTTCGAGCCATTCGGCTCGCTCAATCAACTTGATAAAGGATTTCGCCGGAGAAGTGGCGATGAGGCTCCTCATGGGTTGAGAGAAATTGTTGAAGATTATCTGCAATGCGTGCTCCTCTGGAATGGGTACCTTCATCTTATTAGAGGTGCTTCTCCACCTGTGAATGAAATCACCTGCTCTTTCAGTCTCACCTTGCTTCAGGTTGTAAAGATGATTTAATGTAGGTGAAGCTTTAGTGTTGAATAAGAAGCGTTCAATGAACAAATTTACCACCTTATCGAACTCTCGTAGTTCGAAAAGATTGATGTGGTAGGCATAACATCTGGCCGCTACACCCTCTAGACTGTGGGGAAAGCAAATAAACAAAGCTCTGTTATCCTTTTTGAAACGACAGCATTCTGCATAAAAGGTGGCTAGGTGAGCCTTAGAATTGCCGGTTTCGTCAAACTTGAGAAACTTGCGAGGAAGATTCTCCAGGTTATCATCCCCATCTAGGCCATCGTAAAAATCCTCGCCAGTGTAGGTCTGCTTGCCCTTACTCTTGGCTTGAATATCCTTGATTGCTCGATTCATCTCCTTCATTTGCTTGCTTATCGGGTCCTCTGTTGGAATCTCAGACTTGGGCTTGTTGACGAATTCAGGCTCTTCTGCAGCTATCTTTACGGACTGCCTCAGAGGATTCTGATTATAGACAAACTGCTCTTCCTCTTCTAATTCTTCCTCGGCTGACTCTGATTTCTCAGAAGTAGTGTCTGGCTATACCTTCTTTCTGATGATTCTGACTTGCTTTTTTACAGGCTTCTTCCTCAGTTTGCTTTTAGGAACTGCCTCTTTCAGATTGGACTCGGCTTGCTCCGACATCATCTTTTGGAACAGACCATACATAGCGGGGTCAATGTCATCTCCTTTGTTCTGACCCAGTCCCCTGACCGACTTAGTAGAGTTCATCCCTTCCGCCTCACTGTCGCTGTTTTGAGGAAGTGTTTCTTTTCCAGCTCTTGTCTGAACCATTTTCGAATATCGATGCTTTCTGCAGAGGAAAGTGGAGGTTTTTAGACCGAAGAAACTTTTGGAGAAGTTTTGACAGGAGGAAGGATTAGGTTAAATATGTTAAAAAAATTGTATCCCATTACTAGGGATTGAGTCACCATAAAATTTGTGACAATTGTATTGTTTACTCTATGAGGGAGAGTAACCAACTAAAGCACGAAGAAAATGCAATTTTGAAAAGGATATCTCTTGACGAAAAGAGATTTTATTTATGAAAAATATAAACAAGAATATAAAATCAGAAAAAACAGGAGAAAAAATGAAATTTGAGAATAAATGGTAAAGATTTAAAATTTTGAAGAACTTGCAGGCAGGATCAAAAGAATTTTGAAGAAATTTAGAAGAAGAGAAAGTTAAATACACCTGGGTTTTAAAAACAAAGAGGAAATTTTGAATAATATATACCCAGGGTTTTGGAAAATATAAGGAAGATATAAAATATCATACAATCATAGATGTACAAACAAGGATACACAAACAGCACTCCCTAAAGGCTGACTCTAAATGCAATATTTAAAATAGCTGATAGGATCTTAATCCTAACTCTAAGATTTAGATCATCTGATTTCAATCAAGGTATGCCGATATACTCAAGCTAAAGCTCGAAGTACGTGGCATAAAATATTTCTCCGGTTCTAATATAAAGGCTTCCCAACATCCTTGAGCGCCTACCGATATACCTCAAACTTTGGCCCTTAGGTACGTGGTAGGGAGGCACGAACCCAAATAAGTGGTCTAGTTGTGAGGCTCTCTCCCGAACTATGGTTCAGTGAGACAGCCCAACAACGTGAAGACCGGGACAATATAGGTAGGGATGTTTTCAAAAAACATGTTCGACATGCAGATAAAACCAAAAAGCTCTAATGCAAGTCCTGAAGAGATAGATTTAAATGAAAAGAAGCATACACTTGCATACATTGTTTGCATTCAATCCCTAGAATTGAGGAGAGTTGTATTTCAGACCTAAGTCTAATGTGAACATGAAATAATCTCCTCAATATGATCCTACCAAACCATACTTAGATCCTATATGCAATAATGTCAGCTTAAGACAGAATCTAGGCTCCTAAGGTTCGCATGGAAATGAAACTGACATTTATAGAATAAAGACTTAGATAATGTCAAAGCAAAGCAAAGGCATAGATTCAATCGGACGAAGATGAGTCCCATCACGGTCGCCAAATCTGTGATCATCGCAAAATTTTTCCTCTTGTATCTTTCTCTCTCTTCCTTCTCTTTTCCTTTTTAATCCCTATTTCTCCTTTTTGAAGGGAGAAATGAAAAGACAAAAAAGAAGAGAGAAGAGAAAAGAAAAGAAAGAAGAGAGGAGGAACTCTTTTGCGGGGTCTCACTTGACCTTGATTTGAAAATATTTAGAAAATTACTCGCCTCCATTTTGAAATATTTGCGGGAAAATTGGGAGACGGGGCTAGCTCGTCGGTACGAGGTTCGACCGTTTCTGGCGCCTTTACCAGGGGTAATCGAACCAAGGATCGAATTTGTGCATTTTTGCTTTGCTAAAATATCATCTAAGAATTTATCCTAATTCTAAAATGCACAAAGAATCATGTTTGTGTAATGCAAGGATTTATGCTCTTTTGAAAAGTGATTTTGAAATCTCCAAGTGTTTTTTAGATGAATTTGATAATAGAGTGAAGAAATGATTTCTGAATGATTGGATCTAACTTTAGAACTTGAGATAGATCAGGAAAGATATCTTGAAGTTCTAAGTCTTTGAAATGATCAGAGTTGGGAAAATAAATTTTGATTTTAAAAAAGAATGATTTGAGGTTTTGAGATAAAAGGAAAAGAAAGGAAATTTCAAAGTCAGAAATTGGACTTTGAATCTGGATTTAGGAGAGGAAATGAATATTTGAAATGGATATTGAATTCTGGATTTTGAAGTTTTAAACCAGGATGGATTTTTGGATTTTAAGAAATCAAAATGGAATTTAAAAATATAAATGAGTTTAAGAAGTCTGGATGGAATTTGAAAATGGAATTGGATTTGATATCCAGAGATCCAAGAATGAAGTTGAAGTATGGATCTAGAATCCTAAATGGGAATTGGATCTGAAATCGGAGATCCAAAGTGGAACTGGATTCTGGATCGTAAAATGGGTTTTGGATCTGAAGTCTGAGATCCAAGGTGGAACTTGATTCTAGATCCTAAAATGGAATTGGATCTGAAGTTTGAGATCGAAAGTGGAATTGGGTTCTAGATCTAAAATTGGATTTTTGGAGTTTAAATTTAGAAGATGAATCAAGAATTTCAAAGTTTAAATTGAGCTTTGAAATTTGGGATGTTAATTTGAATTCGAATTTGAAGCCTGAAAATGAATTAAGAATTCTAAAGTTTGAATTGAACTTTGAATTTTGATTTGAAATTTAAAAATTGAATCTTGAATATACAAATGAATTTCAAATTCAAATTGGACTTTGAATTTGAAGTTTGATTTTGGAATCAAAAGATGAATCAGAGATCTCAAAGTTAAATTGAACTTTGAAATCAATTTTGGAAATGGAATTTGGAATATAAAATTGAATTTGAAATCTCAAAGTCAAATTGGACTTTGAAATCGAAATTGAAATCTTTGAAATAAGATAGAAGAATGAATTGAAATAGAGATTGAGGAAAGATATTTGAGATCACTTGGATTTTGGAAAAGAATTTTGAAAGTATGATGTTGTTCTATCTTAAATGATGAATGAATTTAAAGATTTTTTTTGAAATTGGATTTCAAAATCTTATTTCATTCTTTAAGTTAATTAAAATAAGATTGAAGATATGATACATCCCTGACTATAGTCATTGAATGTATTATATAATAATCTATATTTAAATTCAGGTGAAGAATGAAATACATTTCAGTGCTTTTATAGGGTTTAGAATGAAATTAACTCTCAATATATCCTGACTATGGCCATTGATGTATGTATTGAATTAATTTTAAACTAAACTTTGATAAAAGAGGAAAATATTTATGAAAATATGATGAATTTTGAAAAGGATCCAGTGTGGATCCAGTGTTATTCCATAAAAGATGAAAATCCTAAGTTTTGTTCACATCCTGACTATGGCCATTGATGTAAATCATCAACTTAGGATTTAATCACCTTTTATTAGAATGGTGCACGTGCCATTCATGTTCCTATTCGTGAATCTTTGGAATAAAGGGTAAAATGATATGAGAACAAGTAATTCATGACATTTACAATGCTCATTCATTCTAATCTAGAACTGGAAATGTAAATTTCTCATTTATGCCTAATGTATTGCAACTTTGAATTGCAATTATCAGAAATTTCTAGTCCAAGAGAGAAATTCAAGCTTCTTATATATTCCTGCAAAACAGAGTTAGCACTGGACATTGAATATATAATAGACGGATGTTGTATTAAGAACTGATATATATCTATGTAGGCAATGTATATATATATACATATATATATATAGGTATATACATATATATATATATATATATAGAGAGAGAGAGAGAGAGAGAGAGAGAGAGAGAGAGAGAACATGTGCTTATATTTTAACGAGGAATGAAAATGTCCATCCTACTTGCTAGATGGAAATTGTGTATGACATAATACATATGCTGAGGCCTATGTATTTATGCATCTAAGGTAAATATAAACATGATGGCAAATGGAGGTAAATGTTGAAGAAAAGGAAAGAGCAGGTAGGCTACAACATGTTTGGGGAGTGAAGGATTGGTGCACAGTGTGGCTATAGTGTAGAAGTGCAATAGGTATAACTAGTGGAAATATACATGATATAACCAGTGGCTGTTATAGGCTATGGATGCAAGAAGGTCACAACAAGGCTGTGAATCACTACAAGTGCAAGAAATACACAACAGTGTTTTGCACTATTGTAGATGTGAAGAACTCACAGTCGTGTCTTGTATGACTGCAAGGGTGAGGAGAATCCATCGAGGTGGATACCAGAGGTGCTAAGGATGGAAAGCAGCTAAAAAAAAAATGAGTCATATAAGGGCCAGCAGGTGGTTGGAAGCATGGTGGGAAGCAAGTATGGTGATGGACAAGATGACTGGAAATAGTATATGCACAGGTTGCTGCAAGCAACACTGTAGCAGCAGGGTGATGAAATAGCTAGTTATTGGTAAAGGAGTGGATTTGTAGGGTGGTGGGTCTGTGTGTGAAACTAAAGATGGATGCAGGGAGGCAGTTAGCATGATGACAGGTGGGGTCTTATGCACAATGATGAAGATGGACTAAAGGGGACATGAATAAACAGGGACAGTAGTGCTAGGCACTGCTATAGATGTAAGAATAGCTACAACGGTGCTGGTACTGTTGTAAGTGCGTGAATGACTACAGCTGCATGCACGAAAGTTAGAAGTAAGAGTAAATTAATAGTGTTATAGCAGTGCACTAAGCTATAAAAAAAAGGAGTATCACACTTATACAAATGGAGAAGTGAAGGATAGTGATGCACTGTGTAGGTGCATAAGCAAGTGCATGGTGGGTGGTTGTGAAGAAAGTGCAGGAAAGGTTGGTGGATAATGAACATGTGTACAAATGGGCATTCAAGTGCAGCAGACAAAACGGATACTGTTTAGGTGGGCAGATAAGGTTATTGGAGGTGGTAATTATGTGGAGGATAGATAGGTTGGAAAATTGCTGGAGTAGGTGTGACAGATGTGGTCGATGGAGGAGGTGGCGAGGCATCGATTGATATGAGTGCAAGAAATAGATATAGTTGTATATTGATTGGGGAAGGCAAGGCTCAACGAGTGATTGGGTGTTGTAAATATAGGAAAAGGGTAATGAAGGTAAAAGAGGATTGTGCAAGTGATACTACAGACATGAACACGGGTATGGCAGGAGGCTATTGATCTGGGACAGTGTATTTGAATATATAAAACTGGGCTATTGGTATAATGGAAATGATGGGTGAGTGAGAAAGATGACAGCATTAATGAGGAGATGTGCTGGATAACGTAGTGAAGGAGGTAACGTATGCTGCTATGTTGTGGGGAGATTTGGATAGTGGTGTTATGGGGTGTATGGTGAACATGCAGATGAATAATGGCTTTTGCAGAAAATAAAGGCATGCGAATCAAATGGACCACATGCTGAGCGAAGGGAAACTAATGTGCAACAGAGATATTCAGGGAAGTGGAGGTCCACAGTTGTTTGGCATTTTGAGAGGGGAAGGTGATGTAGCCTTACAACCACTTCATCCATTCTGACCCAACCACTGCTTAATTGTAGAATCACCTATCTGTGTCAATTGACTAAGACAACTTCAAAGTTGAGCACTAGAGGCATCATTTGCTCCAGGGCAAGCACGACAGTCATCACAAGTAACATAAAGGAAACACCTCTGGGTATTTCTTTACACACAAAAATTATAAAAAGACAAATCCCAAAGTGAGGAATATAAGAACCATAGATAACTCTATCTCCATCACAAAGATTGACATTATTATCTGATCTAAATATGGAATAAAAGAGAACATCTGTGAAGGCTCAGAATAAAATGGATCAGCATTCATCCTCATGCTCTCAATTGTGTCATCAGGTTGTTTGCTGGCAGACTTTTCTGCATTCAGAGGTGTCACCTGAAAGTTCAAACTGATTTCGCAATCCATGATGTTAGTGCCATTTTCTGTACAGTACTGAGACCACCAATCATGCAGAGATCGCTAGTCTTAGAATCATACCAACCTCCAGCGGATATCACCACCATATTTTCATGCTTCTTCTTTGAGGAATCTCCACCCCATTGAAACATCCATGCCGCCAAGCACCTCTCGTCATCTCTGCTTGGAGGGGGGGGGGTCAATTGACGTTGAGGCAAACATGATGATCGAAAAGCACATCAGTGGGGCTAACCCACGATGGTCAGGTCGATTTAACTATGACTTACGAAGAACCAGAGGGCTTCCAAAAGGGGCCTAGAGTTTCTGGCATCATAAATTGATCAAGCTTGATCCAGAAAATAAAAAATGGAAGAATAACTATAAAAAAATGTGCAGAACCATGAAAATGTATAAGATGCCGCACTGCTAAGAAATCTGATATATATGAAAAAAAAATGAGCAGGGATTGTAGACGATTCCCCACTGAGTTAAAATATCAGGACGAAAAATATATCTACACAATGTAAGGGTGAATGTAATGGCACAAACATTGATATTAAATTGGGGCGATTCCAACGAATCAGATGCAATGAGGTAATAAAAAATCTACTGAACTAGGATACAAAATGAACGAATAACAGAACAACCAGAGACCAAATGCAGAGGTCTTAGATTAAATCGATTCTAGATGATTTTCATAACATGCGATTATGTCTAAAATATACAAGAAAGAGGATGAGATAAAAAAAAATGGTCATGCATAATGAGAAAGCTTAATGACATGTAAGATGAATAAACAACAACAAAAAAAAATGCTCAAAATCATAAGCTAACTACTGAAATTGAAAGTAAAATACGATCAAAAGAAGGGAATCAGAACGAAGCATACTATGAATTGAAGTTTCCATGTGCAAAGTGATGACGAGAGCATCAACATGTATAAAGACACTGAAATCCAATAACTGAAAAGAAGAGAGAATAGAAGAAGAAAACAGAGAAAAAGAAGAAGAAAAAATGTTGGAATTTAAGGAATTCCTTTGATATCACACAGGATGGGTCGATCCTGCTATATGCAGGTCGACCTCATCGATCATGCTTCATAAAAAAAATCACATAACCACAAAGAGACAATAAAGAAAAGGGGAAATGCTGGAAGAAAAGAAAAAAAATTAGAGAATGTAAAAGGCAAAGGGAAAGGAACGTTAGCAGAAAAGAAGAAAATGATGTTTACTTACCTGAGTTTTGCAGAAACTCTGAAGGTGGGAGGGAAGGAAAGCTTTCCTTCTGCTTCCACTGCTTGTTCACTGCCGTAGGACTTCAAAACTTAAAGAAGGAGAAGAGTTGTCGTTATGGAAGGGTGAAGCGTGGATAGATTGAAGACCTCCTGTGCCTCCTGTTTTATAACAGGAGGCCGTTATGATTTTTACAAGAGAGGTCCAAAAACATTTAGAAAAACTTTTAAAAAGTGGCTCTCTTCTTAGGATTTTCTGAAAAGATGGCTTTAAGAAAGAAAACTCTCAAAAAGGGGTTTCAAGAGAGGGTTTTAACAAAACAATTTTCAAAAGATTTTAAGTGCATATTTTTTGAATTTTTGAATTTTTTTATTGTTTTCTTTTTCGATTTTCTTATTTTTTGTTCTTTTCTTGAAGTTTTCTAAAATTTTTTGTATTTTTGAAAACAAAACTCTAAAAACTTATGGGATTTCTAAATCATTTATAAAATTTTACAAATATTTACCAAAGAAGGCTCTACTGAGAATTTGAGTTTATTTTTGGAAAATTTCTTCAAAAAAATGGGCTTGGATCCAGTTTTTGAGCAAATATTCAAGTTTTGAACCTCGAATTGAGGAATATAATATGATGGATTCAAACGGATACCAAACAAATTGTCTGGGCCTTTCAAAAGGTTATTTTGGTAATTTTTAGAATTTGATTTAAAAATTGGATGACAAAGCTCAGATCTGGATTATGATATCGGATCCGGATCTGAAATCGAGTCAGATATATAAAACAAATTTAATTTCAGTAAAATTTGAGGAATAAAATGGAATTTAGATTTAAAAATGACTCAATTACTCAGAAAATGGAATCAGGGGCAAAAAGGGGATATTTAAAAGATTTTGAAAAATTTGGGGTGTTCACACATCGATTTGCCACTGAAGTTTCAGAAACACTCGCGAGATCAAAGAGGGTTGGAATCATATGGAATTATGAATATTGTTTTGTATCCCCTTTTACATCATGAAATCAAAGAGAATTGATATCTGGGGTCAAGCAAACTTGACTTTTGGTTGAGAAAATTGTGTCTGTGGAATCATCATGAGAGAAGCAAATCAAGCCCTCATCACACCTATGCCACGGAATCCTGTCTCATCAGTATCTTCTGATGATATCCTTACCATGTCAGCTCAATACCATGTTGGCACCCACAACATCCTTTGCTGGCATTCATAACACAAACGCCCAGTATTCTCTGCACTTGTACATTCACCCACCTAAGCACTCACAACAATATTTTGTACTGCTGTAAGCACTTACAACAATATGTTGCATTGCTGTAAACACCCACAACAATGCCTAGCATTGCTGTAACTCCCCATCATTCACGAACATTAAACATCGTTTCACTTGTACCTTCACTCAACCCCTGCCACCTACGCGTCATTTCAGCAAGCGTGACTGTGTTGCATTGACAATAGGTGTACATCATTTAGGTCATTTCCTCACAGCAACAGTGCTTCAACACCTGTTGTTTCTGTATACACTCTTTGCAGCCCAGCCACCCGTTAGAACCCCCCGCACCTCCAACCTCCAGTTGAGTTTTTTTTTTAAGTTGTATATAACATTCCTTCTCCCATCTCACACAACAACACTGCTAAAAGCTACATACAAGTCCAACATTTTTTTTCTTTTATTGGCTTTAGGTAAAAGATATATAGTTGTCCTTTTAGTCTAAAGGCATCAGATATATATCCCTCTTTCATGGGTTTCTGTTATATTCATATGCATCTTCTCATTCTCATATGCATGTATATTTAGCCATGAGCATCTCACCCGCATCTCAAGTTCATTCCATATCATAAGGTGTTGTTATCTCTTTCTTCATTCGTGCTAACTCATTTCTTTGCAGGGAAGTCATGGAAAACTTGTATTGCTTTCTTAGATTAGAGATGTTATTACTTTAAATTTCAATTTCAAGGATTGTAACAACTTAGATATTAATGAGAAATTTACATTTCTAGCTTAGATTAGAATGTATGAGCATGTATATTTTTTAGAAATGCTTGTTTCATATCATTTTTCCTTTTATTTCAAAATGTCACAAATGGGAACACGAATGACACGTGCACCATTTTATAAAAGGTGATTAAATTCTAAGTTGATGATTTGCATCAATGGCCGTAGTCAGGATGTGAACAAAACTTAGGATTTTCATCTTTTTATGGAATAACATTGGATCAACACTGGATCCTTCTCAAAAATCATCATATTTTTAAATATTTTTTCTTTTATTAGAGCTTAACTTAAAATTAACTCAAAATATATATCAATGGCCATAGTCAGAATATATTGAGAGTTAATTTCATTTTAAACTCTATAAAAGCACCAAAATATGTTTTATTCTTCATCTGAATTCAAATATGATTATTATATAATACATTTAATGACCATAGTCAGGAATGTATTATATCTTCAATCTTATTTTAATTCACTCGAAGAATGAAATATGCTTTTCAAATCCAATTTCAAACTCTTTAAATTCATTCATCATTTAGGATAAAATTGCATCATATTTTCAAAATTCTTTTTCAAAAATCCAAGTGATCTTGAATATCAAATCTTCAATTTCTATTTCAATTCATTCTTCTATCTTATTTCAAAGATTCAAATTTCAATTTCAAAGTCCAATTTGACTTTGAAGTTTCAAATTCATTTTTTTCAAAATTCCATTTCCAAATTCAAATCAAATTTCAAAGTTCATTTTAACTTTGAAATTCCTGATTCATCTTCTAAAATCAAACTTCAAAATCAAATTTATCTTCAAAGTTATACCTAAAGATTGAATCTTGATTCTCAATCAAAGTTTTGAGATTGATTCTAAAGTCTCAAAATTCGTTTTTTCCTAAATGTTAAATTCAATCTGGGCTTTCAAAACCCAGATCCCTCTTCAAAAATCCCATTTCGGATCTTCAAAAGATCCAACATTCTATCTTGGGTTCTAAATTTAGAACCCAATTCCATATTGGATTAAAATCTTCAAAAACCAATCTCATCTTGGATCTCAGACTTTGGATCCAAATTCCATTTAGGATTCTAGATTTCGGATCCAACTCAATCTTGGATATCAGACTTTGGATCCAAATTCCATTTAGGATTCCAGATTTTGGATCCAACTCAAATCTTGGATCTCAAATTTCGGATCCAAATTTCATTTAGAAATTCCAGATTCCGGATCCAACCCCATCTCGAATCTCGGATCTCAGACTTCGGATCCAGTTCCATCTTGGATATTAGACTTCAGATCAAAATTTCATTCTAGATTTTCAAATCTAATTTCATTTCCAATTTTCAAAGCCAATGTCAAATTTACTTCTCAAGTCTAAATTCAAATTCAATTCTTGTTAAGATATTGAATTCAAAATCGATTATTGAAAATCAATCCCAATTCAAAGTCCATTATGACTTTGAAAAATCATTCTTATTTCAAAATTCCAATTCTAAATTCCTTTTCTCTTCATCCACAGACTTATCTCTCCAAATCCTGATCATTCCAAGACTTGGAAATTCAAGTCTCTTCTTCCAGATCTATTTCAAATCTTGAGTTGGATTCAAAATCTAAAATCAAATTCAATCCTTTGAATCATTTCTTCACTCCATTATCAAGTTCATCTCAGAAACACTTGGAAATTTTCAAATCATTTTCTTAAAAGAGCATACATCTTTGCATTCACACAAGCATGATTCTTCGTGCATTTAGACTTAGAATAAATTCTTAGATGATATTTTAGCAAAGCAAAAAGGCATAAATTTGATCCTTGGTTTGATTACCTCTTGTAAAGGCACCAAAAACTGTCAAACCTCATACCGACGAGCGAATCCCATCTCTCCATTTTCCCGCAGATTTTCAAAACGGAGTTGAGTGATTTTAAAACATTTTTTGAAAATTTTGGTCAGATAAGACCTTGCAAAAAAAGTTCCTCTCTCTTTTCTCTTTTCCTTACTCTCTTCTTTTCTATCTTTTTATTCTCCTTTAAAAAAAGGGGGAATAGAGGCTAGAAAGGCAAAGAGAGGGAAGAAGAGGAACGAGAGGAAAAATTTTGCAATGATCACAGAAGTTGGAGATCGTGATGGGACTCGTCTTCGCCTTGTTGAATTTGCGCCTTTTTGCTTTGGATTGATATTATCTAAGTCTTTATTCTACCAATGTCAGCTTCATTTCCATGCAAACCTTAGGAGCCTAGACTCTGTCCTAAACTGACAATATTGCATATAGGATCTAAGTATGGTTTGGTAGGACCATATTGAGGAGATTCTTCCATGCTCACATTAGACTTAGGTCTGAAATACAACTCTCCTCAATTCTAGGGATTGAATGCAAACAATGTATGCAAGTGTATGCTTCTTTTCATTTAAAATTCTATCTCTTTAGGACTTGCATTAGAGATTTCTGGTTTTATCTGCATGTTGAACATGTTTTTCGAAAACATCCCTACCTATACTATCTCGGTCTTCACGTTGCTGGGTTGTCTTACTGAACCATAGTTCGGGAGAGAGCCTCACAACTGGACCACTTATTTGGGTTCGCGCCCCCTACCACGTTGCTAAGGGCCATAGTCTGAGGTATATCGATAGGTGTTCAAGGATGTTGGGAAGCCATTACCTTAGAACCAGAGAAATATTTTTATGCCACGTACTTCGAGCTTCGACTTAAGTATATCAACGTACCTTGATTGGAATCAGATGATCTGAACCCTAGAGTTAGGATTAAGGTCCTACGAGCCATTTTAAATACAACATTTAGAGTCAGCCTATAGGGAGTGTTGTGTGCGCTTTTTTTTTTTTGCATCTGTGATTATGCAATGTTTTTTTGCATTCTCCTATATATATCAAATCTTTTCAAAACACTAGGTATATTATTCAAAATTTTCCCTTATTCTCAGAAACCCAGGTGTATGTTTTTTCTTCTATCTACACTCTTTTTCTCTTTTATATCAAATTTTCTTTAAAAACCTTGGAAATCCCTTTTCTAAATTCCCTTGATCTTTCAAAATTTCCAGGATTTATATCTATTCTTCTCTTCTTCAAGATTCTATTTGTAAGTCCTGCATTCTATCTAATTCTTCTCATTCTTCCTTGCCCTAGTATCATTTCGATGGCGTCCAATTTCGTTGATGTTGTCTTTCCCAAAGATCATGTCTTCTATCAGATAAAGGATGGATCCCCGGATCATCGGGTTATCCAATCTCATTCCTTCTTCCCTCGGTGGTATTATTCTTGGTTCGCCACCTTCTCGCGTATGTTCCCAGACCACTTGGATGATTGTGGATTGGAGATGGCATCGGCAGTGGGCAAGCGAACCATCAACGGCAGTCTGATTCAAGCTATGGCAGAACAGTGGAATCCACGTACCTCCATATTTTGGTTTCTATGGGGAGAGATGACTCTGCTAATGGACAAATTCAGTGACATCATGGGATTGCCAGAACTAGCTGGTCAGCCAGATGATCCGGTCGAGCAGCAGTTCCTGATCAACGTCAAGGGTATAGATGTTCGAGAAGCATTAGCCAGAGCTACATGGAGCAGATCTTGGCCTCTCACTGAGATCAACAGAAGTCAGTTCATCGATCTGTTCGGACTCTATCGCAAGTATGGAGCCTACGAGGAAGTTGACACCTTGTCCCGAGCAGCGAAAGAAAGAATCCAGCATGCCATGGTCCTATGCACAGTGGGATTGACATTCTTCCAGGACGGTTAGAATTTCATCGATGTCAGAGTGGCTCAACTCTTTCGAAGATGGGGAAGTAAGCAAACCCGTCAACTTTCAGTGTTCATGGCAGCTTTAGCCTTTCTCAACTGAGGCTTAGCCCGTTTCGCCCTTGGAGAGACCATCCTGGTGGAAGGATGCACTTATGCCTTGCAGTCTTGGTTCCTGCGACATGTGTCATCAAAAGCTAGTTCCTTCAGGTTCAACAGTAAGAAGCCGAAGTATGCCATTCAGTATCGAGCTTCAATCGAGAGACTGCACCTGGAGGAGATCCTTTGGGATTACTTTGACAGGCAAGAATCAGTTCCTCGCTACACTTTTGCTCGCAGTAAGCGCTACAGATTACTTGGTCCCTATAAACACCCTAAATTTTCACTCACCTCCCTAACATCTCCCTCAATCAGCACATTTCAGTTCTTCAGAATCAATGAAGGGCAAAATGGTCATTTTTTGAGATTGAACCGTGCAGAAAGTCCAAAATTTCATTCTTGAGCCTCAAAATTTCTATATTTAGGTTCAAAAACATATTCAAACTGCAAAACTTTCAAAATTCTACTCTTGATAAAAAGATAGAATTTCCCACTTTTGATTCAGAATAGTATTTTTTGAAACATGTCTTTGCATAGCATTGCATGAGCATTTCAAATCATTTCATTGCATAGCATGTTATTTTGAGATCCAGAACTCCTGATTTTCAAAATTGTCAATCCAGATTTGAGTTTTAAACTTTTCAAATTTGATTTCAAAACCCTAGGTCTTCAAAATTGCCAATTCTTCCCATTTTACCCCCAGGACTCTGAATTACAAAAGTTTTCTTAGGAAAACAATCTGGATATTTGGATATTGATTTTAAATTTAGAAGATTTTATCTCAAAACTTTTTGTAAACTTTAAATCTCCTTTACAAAATTTCTGTATTTTCTTTATACATATTTTTGCCCTGAAAACCCATTTTCTTCCAAATTCTTGAAAAAAGACAAAGTTTTATCTCATATTATAAAATTCCAAAAAGAAGTTATTTCTTCTATTTTTTTTCTTTTTATTTTCAAATGAATGGTGTGGGACCCGCATTTGAACTAGCATCACACTCAGATTCTCATGTAAGTTTCTTATTTTCAAGCGGGACCCACCTGGAGATAGCACCAATTTTGTAAATTTCTCTTATTTTTATTTTATTTTATTATTTTTTTTATGTTATTTATCTTCTAAAATAGTTAATGGGCCCACACACATGTGGCACCCCACTTGAAAATAAGATTTGCCAAGCAAAATAAACTTTATTTTCAAAAGGATTTTAAAATGGGTTGAAGTGGTATTTCCCTAAATAACCTCCCATTTATTTTTTGTTCACTATTCATTTTTTTTTAAGAACAACCTAAGATGGCGCCACAGCCAAACTTTCCTAAAAAAAAATCATTTTACCTAAACTTTAGGTAAATGAACCAAAATTTTTGAAAAACATAAGATTCGCCCCTTTTGAAAACAGTAGATTTTCAAATATCGGTTTCAAAAGTTTCAAAAAAATTTAACGAAAACTCAAAAAAAAGAAAACTGCGATTTTTTTTAGAAAGAGGCTGAAAGTCTTTAAAAAGACACAGCTATTGATCGAAAAAGGGAGGCCGATTGAGGGTTTTCTTTTGTTCTGATCACAGGGGATTCACAAGGCTGGTGTGATCATTGCAAAATTTTTCCTCTCGTAATATTCTCTCTCTTCCTTCTCTTTTCCTTTCCAACCTCTATTTTCCTCTTTTTTGAAGGAAAAAAATAAAAGACAGAAAAGAAGAGAGAAGAGAAAAGAAAAGAAGAGAAGAGAAGAGAAGAGGAACTCTTTTGCGGGGTCTCACTTGACCTTAATTTTGAAAATATTTAGGAAATAACTCGCCTCCATTTTTTGAAATATTTGCGGGAAAACTGGGAGACGGGATCCGCTCGTCGGTACAAGGTTCGACCGTTCCTGGCGCCTTTACCAGGGGTAATCGAACCAAGGGTCAAATTCATGCCTTTTGCTTTGCTAAGAAATTATCTAATAATTTATTCTAAGTCTAAATGCACAAAGAATCATGCTTGTGCGAATGCAAAGATGTATGCTCCTTTTGAAAATAATTTGAAATTTTCCAAGTGTTTCTAAGATGAATCTGATGATAGAGTGAAGAAATGGTTTTTAACTCAGAACTTAAGATTTTAAGGTTCTAAGTTTTGGAGTAATCAGAGCTTTTGGGAAATAATCTAGACTTTTGAAAGGAAGGATCTTGAAATTGAGATAAAGAGAGGAGAAAGAAAACTTCAAAGTCGTAAATGAACTTTGAATAGAGATGAAATGAAATTGAATTCTAACTCGGGAGTTTGAAATCAGAATGAAATGTGGGAAATCTAAATAGAATTGAGAAGTAAGATTAATTTGAAAGTTTGGAATTTCAAGGTGGAATCTGAATCCAAAATCTGGATTCTGATTAGAGTTCAAAATTGAATTTTTGGATTTAGAATCCGAAAATGGGAATTGGATTTGAAAAATGGAATTGTATTTGGGAATTGGAAATAGAAGTTGATTTTAAAATCTGGAATTTCAAGATGGAATTTGAATCCAAAGTTTGGATTCTAAATAGAGTTGAGATTTAAAATCGAATTCTGGATTTAGAATCTGAGGTGGGAATTGGATCTGAATTCTGAGATCCAAAATGAAATTGGATTTTGATTTTTAAATGGAACTGGATCTAAGATCTAAGATCCGAAGAGGAATTGGATTCTGGATCCTAGAACGGAATTGGATCTAAAGTCTGAGATCCAAAATAGAATTGGATTTTGGATCCTAGAATGGAATTTGGATCTAAAGTCTGAGATCCAAAGTAGAATTGGATTCTGGATCCTAGAATGGAATTTGAATCTGAAGTCTAAGATCCAAAGTAGAATTGGATTCTGGATCCTAGAATGGGATTGGATATGAAGTCTGAGATCCAAAGTAGAATTGGTTTCTGGATTCTAGAATGAAATTTGGATCTAAAATCTGAGATCCAAAGTAGAATTGGTTTCCGGATCCTAGAATGGAATTTGGATCTGAAATCTGAGATCCAAAGTAGAATTGGTTTCTGGATCCTAGAATGAAATTTGGATCTGAAATCTGAGATCCAAAGTAGAATTGGTTTCCGGATCCTAGAATGGAATTTGGATCTGAAATCTGAGATCCAAAGTAGAATTGGTTTCTGGATCCTAGAATGGAATTTGGATCTAAAATCTGAGATCCAACATAGAATTGGTTTTCGGATCCTAGAATGGAATTTGGATTTGAAATCTGAGATCCAAAGTAGAATTGGTTTCTGGATCCTAGAATGGAATTTGCATCTGAAATCTAAGATCAAAAGTAGAATGATACTTGGAAATCTGGATCCAAGGTGTGATTTAGGATCTGACTTTGGATTCAAATGGAATTTCAAAGTCAAAATTAGACTTTGAATTCAAAACTTGAATTTGAATTTTTAGAAAAATGAATCAAGAATTTCAAAGTTAAATTGAACTTCGAATTTGATTGGAGTTTTGAATATGAAATGAACTTGGAATTTCAAAGTTTAAATTGAACTTTGCAACCTGATTTGATCCGGAATTTTTGAATACAAAATGAATTTGAAATTCCAAAGTTTTATTTGAACTTTGAAATCTGTTTTGAATTGGACTTTTTTAAATATAAAATGAATTTTTGAAGTCTCAAAGTCAAATTTGAACTTTGAGATTGAAAATAAAATGAAGAGATGAATAGGATTTTACAAGAATTGAAGATTGATTGAAAAAGATATTAACATTCACTTGGATTTTTGAAAAGGGAATTTTGAAAATATGATGCAGTTCTGTCCTAAATGATGGATGAAAAAGGGATTTGAAATTGGATTTTGAAAATCGTATTTCATTCTTTACATGAATTGAAATAAGATTGAAAATATAATACATCCTTGACTATGGTCATTGAATGTATTATATAATAATCTATATTTAAATTCAGGTGAAGAATAAAACATATTTTTTGTACTTTTATAGAGTTTAAAATGAAATTAACTCTCAATATACCCTGACTATGGCCATTGGTATATATCTTGAGCCAATTTTAAGTTAAACTTTAATAAAAGAAAGAAACATTTGAAAATATGATGATTTTTGAAAAGGATCCAGTGTGGATCGAGTGTTATTTTATAAAAGATAAAAGTACTAAGTCTTGTCTACATCCCGACTATGGCCGTTGATGTAAATCATCAACTTAGGATTAATTTACCTCTTACGAAATGGTGCACGTGCCATTCGTGTTTCACCATTTGTGAGATTTTGGAAATTAAAGGCGGAATGAGATAATGAAATTTTCATGCTCATACATTCTAATCTAATGCTTTGTAATATAGAATTCTCATTATATCTAGCTATTACAATCTTTGAGCAGAGCTTGAAATTGAAATGGAAATTAACATTCCTAAGTTAACATTTTCCACCTATTTCCTGCAAAAATCTAAGTTAGTACAAGATGGAAGATAAAGCAATTTACAAGAGACATCATATTGAACTTAAGAGGTAATTGATAAAATAATTATGTCTATGCTTTGTATTGATGGAAAATGCAATGTAAAAGGCAAATTTCATACTGGAATCATGTATGGCATAATATCTTAGAATAAAGATGAACCTAAAATAAGTTTGATTTGAAGGTCACGAATGTCCTAATAAGTTATCCAGAATATATACATATACCCTCTAAATGCAGGTGTAATGGTTAAAGGAGTCACCTAACAGAGGAATTTATACCTAATGGGTGATATCTATTACTGACCATTATGTAAAGGGGATGAATGATGTGTTGTTTGATGTATATAGCGGGGAGCACCTAGATTGCAATTTGATGGTGAGCATGTGTTACGAATGAGAGTGGGATGGTAGGCTGCAGGGAAATGGAGACAGGCCATTTAAGAAGAGTGCCATGTACACAGGAGCTTGTCTTGCAACTACACAGTAGATCACAACAATTTAGAGAGGATAATCCATGATTGGGAACACAATTTTATGAAATGGCAAGAGGGAAAGTGTCAGATAGGGATGTAGATATGATAACATACAAAAGTGACCAGTTTAGAGGTTTACCGGAAGCAGGGTGCCAGGGATGCAGCTACAGTGTGCGGAAGTGGTATAGGAAGGTATTGGGAATGATACTTGGTGACAGTGGTGCAGCAAGTGAGATGAAGGAATATGTCTAATAAAGCTGCAGTTAAAAAAAAAAGGAGATTCTATGAAATATAGATGCTGTGGAGCAGGGTTATACAGGGGACAGTGTGCCACACAGGTGTAGCTGATGGTATACAGTGCAATGAAGTAGTGAAAGGAAAAAAAAAATGTAGAGGAAAAGAATGATACACCACTGTTGCATACTTATGCTGCAGCGAGCACAAAATGTGTAGGTGTTGTATATGTGTGAGGTGTCTAGATGTGTGAGATGGATGTAATGCTACAGAGGAGGCAAGTGTTGGATGACAGTAGACACTCGGTGCAATGTGATGTGTAATGAGTAATGGAGGTGAGATGACACAGGGAAAGTGGAGGTAAACCAAATATGACCATTAGACCCCAATTTTCTCAAATCGGCTTTGGATCGAAAAAAAAAAAAGAAAAGAATCTTTAGCTCAGAAAATTGACTTCTAGGCAAATGAATGAATAATTTTCCCTGATTTTTACATGGCAAATTACTGGATTCTGGCAGCTCAGTCTCAATGTATTGAGATACGACATACCAGGGGCTATGGGCTTTGGTGTGGTGAAAATGCCTATGAACAATAGATGAATTGTTGAAAGTATGTCAATTGACATGTTATGAGAAAAAGAGAAGAAAAAAAAGAAAAAAAAATGATATGTTGTGAGCAATATATATACAAATGAAGCAAGGGTCGTGTAGCTAATATGGAAGGGTGTAGCCCTGAACAATGGGCACTTTATATGCTATGGAACACAATCTAAAAAAAAAAAAACATTGTGCAGATATATACTTACATTTCTGCAAATATGGAATATCTAAACACTATAGAAATAGAGAGTGCAGTAAAAAAAAATGTAATAATGTGATGGATGTACTATCTTTGTGAGAGATAAGTGATGTGCATAGTAGTTTGTGAAAGGTGCAGTGAGTTGTGAGGGACTAGTGTAGTGAAAGTGAAGCACGTAGGGGTAAGAATAGTTAATCTGGTGTAGTAATTTGATGCTGCTGGGCGCTGTGTAACCTAGACACTGGAAGGGATTGATGCCTCGGTGGATGGGTTAAAATGAAACCACAGCAGTTCCAAGGCGCTACTATGAAAAAAAAAAAGATACAGCAGTGGTGTTGGAATATGCAGTTGGTTGAGTTTTCCATTAGTTTTGATATTATGAGAGCACTATTGTCTTGCTGCAAAGAGAAGTTTCACCGCAATCCTATGCACAACATCAACATTGCATCTTCAGTCAATACTTTCTGAGCATATTTTGCAAGAGACACGCCAACTCTGTCAGGATGAAGACTTTGATATTGCACAATATAACTTTCTGGTACATATCAAGACACAACACAACAAGATATTCGACCCACCAATCTCTGTTCTACACATGTTGTGGATGTGGCAGTGTCGATGCTTTTGCTAACAGTTCTCAACTCCTTAGCTGACGGAAGCGGGTGACGATTTTGTAATGAAACTTTAGCCAGACTTCTCGAGGCTTTCGCAAACAGCCCCATCTCTGTGAACTTCTTATGCAAGGCAAAGCTTCCTTCATTCACTTCAGCGATGATATCACTAAGCATATCAGGAGACATTCATCTCTTTCTTCCATACTAATTGGAAATCAAGGACCATTCGCGATCCATCTGGGTGATAAACAGAGAGAGCTGGACCCCTCCATAGTCGAGCAGGGTTGGGGTGCTAAACCAAAGGTTGGTTGAGGGAAATGGTTGAATGGTTGGTGTATCGGCCAAGGGAGGGGAAAAAGAAAGAGTTGCTCGATTCAGGAGGGTGAGATCCTTTCTATGAATTCAGCACCAACTATACCGGATGAACCCAACTTTTCTAGGTAACAGAAAATTCCTCACGCATTACAGCAAGGGACTTCTGAAAACACCAAACTCCTATTTCATCCATCTCTTCACGTAAGTACTTCAACTGAGGGCGAGGTTTAACTTGAGTAAATCCAAACCTATCCAGATTATCAAAAAGATTCTCCTCCATACCATACAATGACGCATTGGGCTAGGCTTAGTGAGATACCGAACTCACACAGACTTGGTAAGACACAGTGGATACAGACTTTCAGTAAGTCTGAATCTCCATTGACACATGAATGAAAGGGGTGACATAGGAAGTGGAGGGGGTGTACGAGGGCAGGAAACACAAATGCAACATTGTCGGGTGCCATGAATTGGGTAGACAGAAAATGAAAGAATGCCTTGGATAAATAGTACAGGAATTAGGCAAATATCAGATGATTGAGATAACAAATAAATTAAAGCACACAATAAATGATTCCAGTAAACAATGAATGATCTAAATGAACAGCATATTGAAAATTAGTAGACGAGTGAAACAAGCTTTGAACCATTAAAGCAACAGCTAGATTAAGCAAATAGCGAACAACAACCTAAAACAACAGACGAGTTCAAACAAATAGTTAATGGATTAAATGGACAAATCTATAGAAGTAAATAGGTTAACAACACAATATTCTGATAATCGTGATTTCAATCAAGAATAAGGCACGGAGAACCATAATCAGATGCCAAGGCTAATAAACAATTGCCACTTACGACCATAATCTTAATCTGCTATAAAAACTTGATGAAATCTAAGGTGATGTTGTGCTGAAGTGTACATAAAACAGTGAGTGACAACCAACACCGATGTCTAAAAAGAAGATACAGGCTTATGGAAGGAGTCAAAAAAAAAAAAAAAAAAAAGTGGAACGCAGTAGCGTTAACCTTATACGAAATAACAAGATATTATCTTATCTGAAATTGAAATCAAACATTAATGAAGCCTTGATGAAATCATATTGGTCGGCCATCAAAATCAAAGCACCGATAGAGTTACTGAGGCTTACAGATACACTACAGATCTTTGACTGCTGGTATTTGATAAAATACTGTGGTATGGGAATCAGCAGAGAACAAGCTGATGTTATAAAATGCAGATCGTCAACGCATATACGGGTCGATCATGCTTCAAAATGGGCAAGGGAGGGAAAAGAAAGAGAGCCAAAGTTGTGCAATAACCCAAACAAGAAGTTGTAATCAATACCATCAGATGATCAAAAATCAAATAATGCCCTCAACCTCCAGAACCAGAGATCCTGCCGAATATTCAATTGTGACCTACCATGACTTGAGGGGTACATGGACCCACCAAATGAAATGCAAGATTTAAACAATAACCATATATGAAGAAAGAGGATGCTAAAAATATTACATGGAGTGAAATAAAAAAAAAAAATGTTGGAGCGTGATCGCTCCATTGTTGTTGCATAAGAGAGGGATTGGCATCGCTATAGGCGACCCAACTCCCTCACGGATGCGCCGATAGATTCAAAAATAGGAAAATCACAATAGAAGAACAAGAGTGATTAATAAGGGGCAACGGGAATAAACAACACAAAGGGATAAAAAAAGGGGGGGGAGATGATGCACTTACCTCTGATTGCTGTATGTTGGTTTCTTTCGGGCTACTACTGAGGAGGCGCCTTGCTTGCAGGGATCAGAAAGGCTGAAATGAGAGAAGACCACGACCCTACTGCAGAACTCGACTTCTTTCTGTTTTTTTTTTGGGGGGGGACTCCGAAAGAGGGGGTTTAAGTAAGAATGGGAAAGTTGGGTGCCCGATTTGAAGTCTTCTCTTCAGAAGAGGCTTGGGTACTGATAGAAGGTCGATCTGAAGCGATAGACGCGAGAGGCAGAGAGTGCTGCGTGAGGGTGGATGAGATATTTAGACAATGGATGCCTCAGAAAAAAAGAAACTCGATGGGTATGATCAGTAGAGAATCAATGTTAAGAGAAAAGAAGTTCCCCCCCTTCCCTTAGATGGAGGCCTTCCCTTTAAAGAAACCGTGGAGGTTTCGAGAATGGGAGGGCGGTTGAAGATGGGAGGTGGAGGAGATATGCAGGCTGTTGCAGATCGGACGACGGAGAGAGAAGGAGAAAATGCGTGGGAGGAGTTCGTTAGGAATTCTCTCTTTTTCCAAAAAGAGGTTTTCTTTTTAAGGAATTTTTGAAAAATGGTTGAGAGTGAGGTTTTTGGAAAAAGGGCTTCAAAAAGCTTAAACATCCTTCGTTTTTCTTGTAGCTTTTCCCAATCTTTTGGTTTTTTATGTTATTTTTCCATTTTTTTGCAGTTTTAGAATAAAATCCTAAAGTTTTACGAGAAATCAAAGGTTAAAACTAATTTTTTGGTGTTTTTGTAAAAATATTTACAAAAGGCTATTTTGAGAAAATTTCTTCAGAAAATGCATTAGGATCCGGGTTTTGAGAGAATACAGATTTAAAACAATGGATTCGGATCCAGAATTGAATTTGAATACATCAATATGGAATTTAATTCAGAAAATCTGAAGAATGACTGAAATTTATCTTTGAAATCGCTTTGATTTTCTCAGAAGATGGAGTCAGGGGCAAAAGGGTCATTTTTACAAAACTTTGAAAAATTTGGGGTGTTCACAGATGCCCCTCTTTGCTACTAAGCCGGTTGAAAGCCGAGCTTAGTGGCAAAGATAACACTCCAAATTTTGAAAATGCCCCAGTCAGCGGATCTGAACTGGGTGTGGAAGAATTATTTTGAAAACATGGCTTCTCAGGCTTAAAAACCTTATCCTGAATGGTTTTGGGGGAACGAAATCCTCGAAAATGATATGATTGAGTAGAGAATGAGGAAATCGTCATGGAACTTTGGATGAAAATCCAAAATGGTGGGATTAGGTCTCATGGGTGAGACAAAATACTCTTTTTGGAATGATTCAGGTTTAGCCCTTAACCTGGATGGGATGAAGATATATCAAAAATGAATTTGAAATGAGGAAAGAAATACACGAGGAACTTGATGGGACATTTTTTGAAAAAAAAAATGTCTCGTGAGACAAAGCTCCAGTAAAATCCTTTCTTGGATGGATATACAAAGTATGAATTCCTCAATGGGAAGAGCCGCGATGGGATTGGAAAGGAACATCTTGTTAGAGCGAGGAATCTCGTCGAAACGAGACTCAGGTTTAACCCAAATCAGCAAGGAAGATACCTCGCGAAGTGAGGTTCCGGATTAACTCTTAACCTTAATAGGAAATCTACCATACGGATTTCTCAAAATGGAGAAACCATAATGGGACCTTCGGAACTTGGACGAACAAATCCGAAAGGGGTTTTGTGAAAGGAGGAAATATAGGGTTCCCTACAGCTTTGAAAAGGGAAAGAGATTGGGCGTCTCATTGCTGAGACTGAAATAGCTTTTGAAATCAAATGGTCTTTCACAGAATGTTCAGGTTTGACACTTATCTTGAGTGGGGACCACCATACGGAATCCTTGACTGAAGAAACCGCGATGGGACAGGAACAGCTACTTCCACCGAATGAGGCAACTCTTTCGGGAAAAATATAAACAACGCTAGGTTGCATCAAAATGGATATTGAACATTTATTTCATTTTTGAATTAGCTAAAAAATTTTGTCAATAAGATAAAATCGTAGTTGACTCAATTGCTTGAAAACGTGCACGTATGTGCAAAAGATATTCCCTCTTTTACCTAGAGTATCTTAAAATATGCATCATAGCCATGATCAATAACAAATCACTTCTGGCTTTTCAACATCATTGAATATTTCTTTCACTGATCATATCGAGGATATTTCTTACATCTTTTTTGTTGATCAACAAAAAAAGATTCGAATTTTTCCTCTTTTTTGCAAAAAGTTTCACCTTTTTGGAAGGAAATATTAGAGGTAATCTGAGGAAATTCTTTTTGTGCAGTCGAACTTTTAGAATCAACTAATGCATTTAGCAAATTCACAAAGTTTTCACGAATTTCTTGTGAAATTATCACTCAATATAGATTTTGATGAGACATTTAGCTGTAATTTAAAGAAATGGCGTAAGAATCAGACTTTAGAGAACTGGATTGATGAAATACATTAGGTTCTAGAAATCCCGACCAGTTATGAGAAACTGGATTTTGATAATCCCGACCAGTTATGGAAACTGGATTTTGAAAATCCCGACCAGATATAGAAACTGGATTTGAAAATCCTGACCAGTTATAGAAACTGGATTTGAAAATCCCGACCAGTTATATAAACTGCATTTGAAAATCTCGACCAGTTATAGAAACTGGATTTTAAAATCCCGACCAGTTATAGAAACTGGATTTGAAAATCCCGACCAGTGAAAACACTGGATTTGAAAATCCCGACCAATTATAAAACTGGATTTGAAAATCCCGACCAGTTATAGAAACTGGATTTGAAAATCCCGACCAGTTATAGAAACTGGATTTGAAAATCCTGAGCAGTTATAGAAACTGGATTTGAAAATCCCGACCAGTTATAGAATTGGATTTGAAAATCCCGACCAGTTATAGAAACTGGATTTGAAAATCCCGACCAGTTATAAAAACTGGATTTTGAAAATCCCGACCAGTTATAAAAACTGGATTTGAAAATCCCGACCAGTTATACAAACTGGATTTGAAAATCCCGACAAGTCATAGAAACTGGATTTAAAAATCTAGACCAGTCATAGAAACTGGACTTAAAAATCCCGACCAGTTATAGAAACTGGATTTGAAAATCCCGACCAGTTATAGAAACTGGATTTCAAAATTCCGACCAGTTATAGAAACTGGATTTGAAAATCCCGACCAGTTATAGAAACTGGATTTGAAAATCCCGACCAGTTATAGAAACTGGATTTGAAAATCCCGACCAGTTATAGAAACTGGATTTGAAAATCCCGACCAGTTATAGAAACTAGATTTGAAAATTCTGACAAGTTATAGAAACTGGATTTGAAAATCCCGACCAGTTATAAAAACTGGATTTTGAAAATCCCGACCAGTTATAAAAACTGGATTTGAATATCCCGACCAGTAATAGAAACTGGATTTGAAAATCTCGACCAGTTATAGAAACTGGATTTGAAAATCCCGACCAGTTATAGAAACTGAATTTGAAAATCCCGACCAGTGAAAACATTGGATTTGAAAATCCCGACCAGTTATAAAACTGGATTTGAAAATCTCGACCATTTATAGAAACTGGATTTGAAAATCCCGACCAGTTATAGAAACTATATTTGAAAATCCCGACCAATTATAGAAACTGGATTTGAAAATCCCGATCAGTTATAGAAATTGGATTTAAAAATCTCGACCAGTTATAGAAACTGGATTTGAAAATCCTGACCAATTATAGAAACTGGATTTGAAAATCCTGACCAGTTATAAAAACTGGATTTTGAAAATCCTGACCAATTATAAAAACTGGATTTAAAAATCTCGACCAGTTATAAAAACTGGATTTGAAAATCCCGACCAGTCATAGAAACTGGATTTGAAAAACCCAGCCAGTTATACAAACTGGATTTGAAAATCCCGACCAGTTATAGAAACTGGATTTGAATATCCCGACCAGTTATAGAAACTGGATTTGAAAATCCCGACCAGTTATAGAAACTGGATTTGAAATTGCCGACCAGTTATAGAAACTGGATTTGAAAATCCCGACCAGTTATAAAAACTGGATTTGAAAATCCCGACCAGTTATAAAAACTGGATTTGAAAATCCCGACCAGTCATAGAAACTGGATTTGAAAATCCCGACCAGTTATAGAAACTGGATTTAAAAATCCCGACCAGTTATAGAAACTGGATTTGAAAATCCCGACCAGTTATAAAAACTGGATTTTGAAAATTCCGACCAGTTATAAAAACTGGATTTGAAAATCCCGAGCAGTTATAAAAAATAGATTTGAAAATCTCGACCAGTCATAGAAACTGGATTTGAAAATCCCGACCAGTTATAGAAACTGGATTTGAAAATCCCGACCAGTTATAGAAACTGGATTTGAAAATCCCGACCAGTTATAGAAACTGGATTTGAAAATCCCGACCAGTTATAGAAACTGGATTTGAAAATCCTGACCAGTTTAAAAAACTAGATTTTAAAAATCCCGACCAGTTATATAAACTGGATTTGAAAATCCCGACCAGTTATAAAAATTGAATTTGAAAATCCTGACCAGTTATAGAAACTGGATTTGAAAATTCCGACCAATTATAGAAACTGGATTTGAAAATCCCGACCAGTTATAGAAACTGGATTTGAAAATCCCAACCAGTTATAAAAACTGGATTTTGAAAATCCCGACCAGTTATAAAAACTGGATTTGAAAATCCTGACCAGTTATAAAAACTAGATTTGAAAATCCCGACCAGTTATAGAAACTGGATTTGAAAATCCCGACCAGTTATAAAACTGGATTTGAAAATCCCGACCAGTTATAGAAACTGGATTTGAAAATCCCGACCAGTTATACAAACTGGATTTGAAAATCCCGACCAGTTATACAAACTGGATTTGAAAATCCCGACGAGTTATAAAACTGGATTTGAAAATCCCGACCAGTTATAGAAATTGGATTTGAAAATCCCGACCAGTTATGAAAACTGGATTTTGAAAAAGGTTTTATCTGAAGGCTTGAGAGTGGTGGAATTTTGGGAGATTATAACCCGAGGGTTGAGAAAATGATTAGATGTTGAAGATATTGCAACCAAAGGTTGGGAAATTGATAGAGTTTGAGAGATTGAAGATCTTGAAGGGTTGGAAATGATAGAATTGAGGAGTCGCACCCTAAGGGTTTGATCTTTTGGAATACATGACCAGCGGAAGCTGGATCTTTTGGAATACAGAACCAACGAGATGTTGGATCCTTTGGAAATACATGTCCAGCGAGATACTGGATCTTTTGGAAATACATGACCAACGGGATGCTGGATCCTTTGGAAATACATGACCAATTGGTGTTGGATCTTTTTGGAAAAACATGACCAGCGAGATGTTGAATCTTTTGGAATACATGACCAACGAGTGTTGGATCCTTTTGGGAAATTACATGACCAGCGAGATGCCAGATCTTTTTTGGGAAAATACACGACCAGCGAGATGCCGGATCTTTTGAAAATATCAAATCTTGGGAAGTTCGAGTCAGAACTTGAATTTAAGAGGAAGGTCTTTGGTCAGAAGACCGATTTTAGAAAGTTACCAGTGTGAGAACTGGATTTTACAAATGAGCTCAATATATATTTGAAAAAAACTTGAGAAATAACCAGTGCGAGGACTGTGTTTTGAAGATGAGCTAGATTTGCAAAACGGATTTAGAAAGTAAAGATTCTTGGTGAGAATTAGTGGATCATCATAGCTTAATTGCATGTAGTCGGCTTTCAGGATTTATACCCTTATCCTGAACGGGGGAAAATAGTAAAAGAATACCTCATTGAGAGGAGGTATCAGGTTTATCCCTTATCCTGAAAGGGTGTTTTTAAAGGTAGATGGAATTTTAATAAGATTGACGAAAATTTGTTTAAAACTTGACATAAATGAGCAATAGCTTGATAAAATTTTGATCAAAACAAAAAGTGAATCAAATGAAATAAAGATCACGAGATCAATTGAGGATTAACCAAATTTGAGGAAAAGAGCTTTCGTCTAATCCTGCCTGCATATGATGAATGAAGATGATTATAGATTAAAATAAAAATGCCCCAGTATCATGGAGAAGAATGTAAGAATTGATAGAAGATCATTGTTTTATTGAAATGACTCTTTGAATAGTACAAAAGGCTTTAGAATGAAAATTCTAAGTATAATATTTCTTCAGATGCAGAGCGTTGATAGGATCTGGCATTTCCACTCCATCTGCATTGATTAGACGATATGAATTGCGAGGAAGCACTTCCTTAACCACATAAGGGCCTTCCCAATTGGGTGACCACTTGCCCCGTGGTCGATGCTTGAGATGAGCCGTCGATCTGAGCACCAAATCGTTGACTGTAAACACCCCAAATTTTCACTCACCTCCCCGACATTTCCACCAAACATCACAACTCCTCCCCGAAGATCGCCAGAGGGCAAAATGGTCATTTTCTGAGCCTGGAACCCGCAAAAGTCCAAATTTCATCTGCAACTCTCAAAATATCTCTATTTTAGCTCAGATGTTCAAAATTCTACTCCTAACAGGAGACAGGAATCTCCAAGTCTTGGTTCAAGATTATATTGCATAAGACATGACATTGCATATCATTGCATGAGCATCTCATATCACTGCACTGCACATCATGTCATTTCGAGGTCCAGAACTCTTGATTTCAAAATTTTCAATCCAGATTAGAATTTCAACTATTTTTAAAATCGATTTCAAAACCCTGGGTCTTCAAAATTATCAAGTCTTCCCATTTTACCCCCAGGGCTCTGAATTTTAAAATATTTCCTCAGGAAAACGATCTGAATAGTTTTCAATATGGATTTCAGCCACTTCACCTCAGATTTTGCCCTTTTGTCAGCTATTTCAACTATCATTCTTTTACAAAATCGCCCTACAGGGGCCAACTCTTTTCAAAAAAAAAAAATTCTGTTTTACCAATTAGTCCAGATTTTGTGAAAATTCCAAAAAGAGGTTTTGTTGTTTTGTCCTTATTTCAATAAAGAAGCAATGTGGGACCCACACTGAGGTGGTGTCACACAAGCTTTTCTTTTGAAAAACCTAAATTTTGAAAAACCCAAAAATATAGGAGCCTTGTCCCCTGGATTGGCGCCACTTGTCTTTTCTCTCTCCTCCCATTTATCTGCCAAGTGTCAGTGTGGGGCTACCTTAAGAAGCCCCCACATGTCATTCCATGCCATGTGTCAGTGTCCACCATCTCCACCCTGCACCATGTGTCATTCCAAAGATCACCCTGAGATGCCACGTGTCATGTGCTGCCTTGTCCAGAAAAAGTAGAGTTTGTCTCCCCTGAGGTGGCACCAATGGAAGTGTGTCTCCTGCAGAGGACACATGTCATTCTCTGCTCTTCTCAGAAAAAGCAAATGACACATGTCATTCTCTGATCTTCTCAGAAAAAGCAAATGACACATGTCATTTCCTGCTCTCTTCAGAAAACGCTAGAATTCAAACATTCAAATCCTTCCAGAGGTGGCGCAAATCCTGAACTTCACCTTTTCTATTCTGTCTTCGATGGCGCCACATGGCTTGGACCTCCTTCTCTTCCCTCTGCCACATGTCCAGACCTCCCTGCATCAGAAAAAGTAGAGAAGCTCCCCACTGAGGTGGCGTATTCTGCTTCTTCCATTCCTGTTCTCCTGCCACATGGCAGTGTGGAGCCACCCTGAGGTGGCGCCACATGGCAGTGTGGAGCCACCCTGAGGTGGCGCCACATGTCAGCCTCTCCTTTCCTGCAGAAAAGTAGAAATTTGAACTTCTCTGAGGTGGCACAGTCTGCTTCTCCCATTCTTGTACTTCTGACATGTGTCAAGAGCTTCCAGAGGTGGCGCCACATGGCATGCTCCTACTGTTTCCAACTTTACACCTCAGAACACCTTTTGAGGTGGCGCCATTCCAGAACCCCACTTGGCTCTATTTTTTGTATTTAATTTTATTTCTTTTTAAAAGTAGCCCCTGAGGTGGCGCCATATGAGAAGCTTCAGAAAAGCCAAGTTTGAATTTCAAACTCCAAGAGAGCACCCCCTGAGGTGGTGCAATTTGGGAGCCTCCTGCAGAGAAAATCAAGCAAACCCCAATTTTGAAAATTTTCAAATTCTATTGAGGTGTCTCACCCACAAATTTCCCATTTTATTTTCTCAAAAAAATCAAAATAGCACCCCCTGAGATTGCGTCACATGGAGGGCTCAGATTGAGCCTGTTTGAAATTTAAATTTTTCAAAAAAATTCTATAAATACAAGGGCTCACGCCCAACCTAGATGGACTCCAATTTGAGACTCAAATTTGGATTTTGAACTTCAGCCTAGATCCCTTTTAGAACGCAATTGTGTTCCTTGGAATTCACGCCCCCCTTGGGCTCAGTGGAGAAGGTGCAGTGAAGTACCTACATTGCTCGTGCAGTGGCCAATTCGATTCAAGCGTGGGTCGATCTTGGTGAATCATCCGAAGCCCGGATCGAAGGACGAACGAAACCATTGGTAGCCGTCCCTTTCAAGAGTTGTAAAGCTGCATAACGAAGCAAGGTGCACCTCTTTTCCTCTTGATTTCATAATATCATGATTTGATTCATGTGTCGTTTGAAGAAAGAGCTCATCCGAGGAATGGATTGAGCTATTCTCATAAAATGACAAATATAAAAATATATATTTATACTTCATTGATGATTTTTAGCATTCATGCATTTAGCTAAATTTAATTTGTATTTTATTTCGTTAATTTAGCATGTTTCATAAGTTAATTAAGCTTAATTAGGCATTTATTTCAATTCTGCTCAATTTCAGTAGTTCTCTGTTTTTGTCAGTCAGTCCACACGTCATTTCATGCATTTATTTTTCATTAAAAATTCTAAAAAAATCATGAAATGCGCCTTTAGATGTCCCTAGAAATGTTCCAAAAATTCTGAACCATTTGAATTTGTTTACCGCAGTAAACATTCAAAATGGCAAGTCGGGTTTTGTTACCCGGAATGCATTTTAAAAATTCATTTCCGACTTGTAAAATCGAGATCTCCCTCATGGGAGATCCGATTTTCAATCCGAAAGATGTTATGAGCTTGGAAGAATGTCTAGTTTGTAACATGATTTTATCAGCTTTGTCTGATTTTTTTGATGTCTGAAAAAAATCCGAGAGTGCGGGACACGTGTCAGAGCCTGATTTGGGACTCTGAGATCTTGGATCGACTTAAGGAGATAGGTTCTCTTTAGGTATTGATCCAAATCCAAATCTGTAAAACGTGAATGTTATGTACGAGATGTTCTATGTTTGCACCTGAAAACTGGTGATTTTTAGAACAGCGGTGATATCTGTTTCAGATTTTTCTTGTCAGACTTCTGTTTTGTCACATTTGTACGTTCTTTTGATTTAGGCATGAAAAGTTATATTTTTATCTGTGTTTCTGCTGATCAAATGCCAAAGTCATGAACATGAAAGTTGTCCCTGTAGGTGTAGTGAGTCGCTTTGTTAAATATCAGAAATTTCTATGGCTGTTTTTTATTTTTTTAGCATTATATATTAGATTAGGTCAATTTTGCCTCCATCAGAACTGAATCCCCGTTACCGAACTTACCATAGTTCAAATCCCGAGGCTGTAAAAACCAAAAATGTTCCATTTTAGGTCCTTTAGCAGTCTACCAAATATCAGAAGTTTTTATGTTGTAAACTTTGCATTATCATATTAAGCATTGCATTTGGTTTGGGTTTGTAGGTGAAATCCACCCTTTTTAGGACTTTCTTTAAATTTTAGCATTCAAACCATGTCATTTCGTGAGTTTTAGCATTCTAGGTTGTTTATCAGAATAGGTAGATGCTTCCTACCGAATTTTACAGCATTTGGAATTCATTTGAGGCTCGGTTTAGCCATATCATCAAAACAGGGCCCCGCGGGACCCTGATCCAAGCGAAATTCGTTATTTTTGATGAATGATAGCATGTCAAATTCTGATTTTACAGTCCTAATGTGTTTAGCAGCATGTCATCATGCCTCATACTGCATTTCATCATCATTTGATTCAATTTGAATTTCAAAATCTCAATTTTACCAAAATTTCCTTCAAAAAATCCTGATTTTAAAGGTGTAACCTTAATATTAGGGGTATTTTGGTCATTTTGACCACAATTTCGAATTTCAAACTATTTATTACTGAATTTCTTGCATTTACATCATTTTAAATATCAAGAAAGCATGAAAATAGGGTTTATATCCAATTAAGTCCAATAATTTTAGAATATTATTGGAAAATCTTGGAAAAACCCACATATTTGAACTAACTCCATTTCAAGCTTGGCAGGGACATTCAAAAGAAGGAACTGAAGTATGAAATTTCCCTTTCTTTCATTTATTTAGTGATGTAATAATATAAATTTTGGAATAAGAGATTTAATTTTCTGCTTAGACTAGGATGCATATCATATAGTTTGAATTTATGCAATATCCTGTTTATATGATTCATGCATTTTATTTCAAAAGCACTATGGATGTACACGAATGGCACGTGCACCAACTCTTAGGGAGTTGATGAACTCGGTGGAATCCATATTTACGGCCCTAGTCGGAATATGGAGGAGACCCAGATCCATCATCTTTCTACTAGTCATATTGAGCCTACACTCTTAGGCTATATTAAAATGCACATCATATTTCTAATATTTTCAAAGTATTGTGCATTAAATCAATTAAACTCTAAACATATTCATGGCCACAGTCAGAATATGTGAAGGATTTATTTTGACTTAATATACATTTTTCCAACAAATTTCTTAGAAAATCTTTCAAAGTGCATTCATTCACTCATATCATTTGCATCATGAAATCATTGGTCTTCTCGTGATTTTCTTAAGAAAATTTCATTCTCAAGAAACTCTGAGAATTTTTCAAAATCGGTTTTCCCAAGTAAAGTTTTTCCACAGTTTTCCCTGGAAAAGATTATTTTCTCAAGATTTTTAAAAGAAGTCTCTCACCTTTCTCAAAGATCAAAACCGATTTCAAAGTATTTCAAGGGTAAGATTCCCAAGATTTCAATTTCCCAAGTTCAGTTTTTCTTCTCCAATGAGTTTTCCTATAAATTTTCCATCATTTTCCTAAGAAAGTTCTCAAAGTCCGAGTTTTCTTGAGAAGTGTTTCCCTTTTCAAATGTTCACCTTTTTCTCAAGAATCCCTTCTATTTTTTTAGGATTTTCATCCATTCATGATTTTCCCACATCTTTATGAACTTTCTCGTGATTTCAAAACCTCTTTCACATGAGTTTTCTTGAGAAATTGATTTCCATCATTTGCCTTAGAACTATTTCCAACTCCAAAACCTTTTTCTGAGCATACATCATGTCTTTCCAAGTTACATTTTACAAAACTTCATAGCACATGCCTGAATTCTCTGTGCATTTAGGATAGAACATGATTTTGGTAATTTAGCTAAGTCAAGCACAATTTTGGTCCTTGGTTCGATTACCCCTATTAAAGGCAGCAGGAACGGTCGAACCTCGTACCGACAGGTCGAGCCCCATCCCATGGATTTTCCCGCAATTTTCAAAACGGAGGTGAGTATTTCAAAACAATTTCCAAAATCCGGTCAAGTTTGAAGCGCGAAAGCATTTCCCTCTCTCTTCCGTAAGGAAGGGAAGACAGGAAAAATTTTGCGACGATAACATTGACCCGAAATTTTCTTTCAATGGCGGACTTGGCATAGTGTCGAGCTATCCTCTGTCGATAAGCTTGAGCATGCTCTGCTGCCTTGACTCTCTTTTCATCTAGTAAATCCAGCTGCACTAATCTCTGCTGCTGATACTGATCAAGTAGTAATTCTATAAGGGAAGCAAATTTGAGAGCGGGCTTTTGGATATGGAGAGGTAACACCACTTCAGTTCTGTAAACAAGTTTCAAAGGAGTGACATTAGTCGGAGTCCGAACGGTGGTTCGGTATGCTCAAAGTGCGTTATGAATTTTCTCATTCCAGTCTCGACCTGTTTTCACAGTCCTTTCCAGAATACGGATCAAGATTTTATTGGTGGCTTCTGCTTGGCCATTCCCTTGAGGATAATAGAGAGTTGAGAAATGATGAGAAATTCTGAATTTAGAACAGAAGGTTTTCATCTTCTCATTTTTACAATGAGTTCCATTGTCTGAGACAATATCATGTAGTATGCCGAAGCGGCAAAGGATGTTCTTATGAATGAAAGAAATCACATGGCGGCCTTCTACTGTGCGTAGAGTAACAGTTTCAACCCATTTTGTGAAATACTCTGTCGCAACCAGAAAGTATTTATGGCCGTTGGAAGCAGAAGGAGTAATTGGGCCCACGATGTCAAAAGCCCACATAGAAAATGGCCAAGGAGAAACAACTGATTGTAGATATGTGGCCGGAGCATGAATGTAAGGCGCATGCAATTGGCACTTGACGCACTTCTTCACAAATCTATGACAGTCCTGCTGCATGGTATTCTAGTAGTAACCTGCTCGGATGATCTGCTTGACGAGAGTTTGATAGCCGACATGGCCACCACAAATCCCTTCATGTGCCTCTTGGATAATTTTCATAGCTTCTTCTTTGTCTAAGCATCTTGCATACTCAGAATTGAAACCACAACGGTAAAGGATATTGGCGAGAATGAAATAACGGGTAGACATGCGCTGAATCACACGCTGCTCCCTTTTTGGCATTTCTGGTGGAAACTCACCAATCTCAATGAAATTTTTGATATTTTGATACCAATGTTTCTCCTTCTGATTAACCTGGTTTACTTGCATAATTGAAGCGAAAGCAGGTTGCTCAAGTCTGCCAACTTCAAAAGAACGACATGATTCACTGCCTTTGAAGGATAAAATGGAGCCCAGACTGGCTAAACCATCAGCTATTTGATTATGCTCTCTTCTGATATGACTGAGTTGAAATTCTTCGAAGTTGTTTATAAGAGCTAGGACGATCTTCTGATACGGGATCAATTTGGAATCTTAAACTTTCCATTCAGTGTTAACTTGACTGACAACAAGTAGGGAATCACCAAAGGCATGCACTCTCTTGACATTGAAACTTTGCAGAATTTTGAGGCCTTGTATTAGAGCTTCATACTCGGCCATGTTATGAGTGCATTGGAAACCAAGCTTGAGGAAATAAGGGATCATTTCTTTTTCTGGAGTGATTAACAAGATCCCGATCCCGATGCCAGACATGTTCTTAGAGCCATCGAAGAACATATTCCAAACTGGGGGCTGTTGAATATTACATATGTGCTCATCAGGAAAATCATCTTCTGCTTTAATTTCTTCTGTCAAAGGAAAATCTGCCAACTGATTTGTGATTGCTTGGCCTTTAATCGACTTTTGAGAGACATACTCTAAGTCATATTGCATTAGGAGGACTTGCCACTTTGCAATCCGTCCAGTAAGAAATGGTTGCTCAAGAATATATCTGAGCGGATTAAGCTTTGACAGAAATTTGATTTCAGAAGCCAATAAGTAGTGTTTCAACTTCTGGCACATCCAAACCAGAGCTAGACAAGTTTTCTTCATTTGAGAATACTTCTTTTCATAATCAATGAAAGTTTTGCTAACATAGTAGATGGCGTGCTTTATCAGACTGCCTTCTTTATACTGCGCGAGGAATCCACCACAAGCATTCTGATTGACAGAAATGTATAGTAGGAGAGGTTTCCCCAACTTTGGCGGCTTCAAAACTGGTGGATTAAGGAGATACTGCTTGATGCGTTCAAACGAGAGCTGGCATTCTGATCCCCATTCAAATTTAACTCCTTTTCTAAGCAAATGGTTGAAAGGCTCGCATCTCATGGTCAAATTAGAGATGAATTTGCGAATAGATTGAATACGTCCTTGAAGGCTTCGCAGTTCTCTCAGATTAGTTGGAGACGGCATATCAATAAAGGCTTTTGCTTTAGCCGGATCTACCTCGATTCCTTTCTTGCTGATAATGAAGCCGAGCAATTTGCCGGATTCAACTCCGAAAACACATTTTTGAGGGTTAACTCTCAATTTATAAAGAATAAGTCTTTCAAAAACTTGACTAAGAGCATCGAGGTGATCCTCTTCTTCTTTAGACTTAACCAGAATGTCATCCACATATGCATCCATATTTTTGTGCATTTGATCATGGAAAATGACGGCCATCGCCCTCTGATAGGTTGCCCCCACATTTTTGAACCCAAATGGCATCACAGTATAGCAGAATGTACCCCATAGTGTAGTAAATGAAGTCTTGGACTGATCACGAAAGACCAGCTTGATCTGATTATAGCCTGAATATCCATCCATAAAAGAAAACATGGCATGACCTGCTGTGCTATCGATCAACATGTCAATATTGGGGAGTGAATAATCATCTTTCGGGGTGGCCTTATTGAGATCCCTGAAATCAATGCAAATCTGAACTTTTCCGTTCTTTTTAGGGACTGCCACGATATTCGCCAACCAATCTGGGTAATCAATGGCTCGGATGAAGCCTACTTTTAACAAATCTTCAAATCCTTCCTTGACTTGTTGCTCAATTCGAGGGTCTAACTTCCTCAGTTTCTGTTTGATTGGTCTGGCCTCTGGTTTCAACTTGAGTCGATGCTCAACCAGCTTGGTATCCAATCCTGGCATATCTTCATAAGTCCAATCAAATACTTCCTGATGATTTTCAAGGAATTGGATGAGTCTTGCTTTTTCAACTTTGCTTAGACTCGACCCGATTTTGAGAATTTTCGGATCATCTTCCGACCCAATGTTGATATCTTCAGTTGGATCTTGAACCAAAGATGATGGTCCATCCTGCTTCTGAATGTGAGCAAATTCTGGCAATTCCTGAATGGTGGAATCAAATTCGGCTGGCTCTTCGGTCTACTCTGCTGCCTGACTGACCTCTGCTCTGTCTTTTATCTCAGAAAACCTTACCAATTTTAGATATTTGGGATTGATAACGAATTTTGTCATTGATTCAGGAGTTAATTGTCCTGAAAATGCCAAGAGGAGGTTTTTAAGAGAAAATACAAGTCAAAAAGTGAGCCTTTTATACAAAGAAAGGAATACTTGCATAGACAAAATATAAGATAAACAAGGTCTTTGCCATTGGACCGTGGAGGCAACATTCTCTTCTTCCATGACATCTTTTAATTTTAACATTTCTAAGTTGTCACTGAGATTGATTTCATCCGCTTCTCGGATGCTTGGAATATCAACTGTGAATGTCGGACGAGGAATCATAGGCTGTGGCAACCTCTCTTCAGGATCCTCGCCCAAGACAGTGATAATCATTCTGCCCTTGGACCACTTGATGCATTGGTAGAGGGTTAATGGAACGACATTGGCATTATGGATCCATGTTCGTCCCAACAAAAGATTGTAAGTTGGCGGCACGTTGACGACATGGAATAAGACGGTATGCACTGAATAGTTAATGAAAATCCCTAAAAAGATTTTTCCCTTGGCAGTCTGCCCATGATTATCGAAGCCATAGATGGTAATGGGATCAGGTACGTACTCTTCTTCCTTCAATCCCAGGGCCTTTGCTGTCATCTCTGGGCAAATGTTGAGGCTGCTGCCTCCATCGACAAGTACGTGTGGGATAGTCATGCCCCTGGTCCTTATCACGTTATACAGTGCATTGTTATGAAAAGAATGAGGCTTTGGCAGGTCCTCATCTGAAAAGGTAATAGGCGCGTTAGTCATCGCCTGATTTACGATCTGCGCCATGTCTTCTGGCGTAGTGCCCGGCTTCACCTTGATCTTTCTCAGTAAGTCATCTAATTTTTCCCGATGCTTAGGAGAATCATGGGTTAATTCAAAAATAGAGATGTTAGAGAGTGCTGTAATTGGCTTTTGAAAGCTTTTGGCCCGCTCTTCTGCTACCTCGGAGGTTTCTGCCTCCTCTGTGGAGGCTTCCTTTTTCAAAAATCTCTTTGGAAAAACTTGGGTTTTTCCACTTTCAACTGACATATTTCTGATGTTAAAAAATGAGAGGATATCCCCTCTCTGAGATGCTGCAAACTTATTTCTTCGCTGGAACATGGATGTATGTGACTCTGCGGAAGGAAGGAATGTTCAGAAATGGTTGATGCTGAATGCTTTGGGAATGGGGTGGACAAGATGTCCATTTTGCCTTCTTCTTCATCCTCGATGAGGATGCTTTTATCAATGCAGTCCTGAATCAGATGTTTCAGGATGAAGCAGTATTCAGTGTCATGGCCTATTGCTCTGTGGAACTGCTCTGTGGAACTTGCAATATTGTTCTTTAAATCTTCCCAAGATCACTAGCGGATCTGCAACTTTAGGAAGTTTCACCATTCCGTGAGACAACAAGTATTCCAAAATTTTTTCTAGAGACTCGTCGAGGGGAGTGAATTTCCGGTCCCTGCTCCAGTTTATATGCTTAGGTTTTCTTGAAGGTCCCCTTTTTGTTGAGGACCGGCCGGGAGAGGCTTGTCACTGTTCTTGAAGAACTTCCCTTTCCTTCCTCTGCTTTGCTTGGGCTTCGTGCCACTGCCCTGCTTGCTGCTACTGCCCTGGTTATCCCCTGGAACATCAGCTGAGTAAGTGAAGTGTGCCTTCTTCTTTGGATCCTGTATATTCTTGGCCAGAGCGACACCTTCGTACATTCCATTTTTCACCCTCATCTCGAGCCATTCTGCTCGCTCCGTCAGTTCAATAAATGATTTGGAGGGATATGGGAAGAGGAGGCTTTTCAGGGGCTGGGAGAAGTTGTTGAGAATGACTTGGAGGGCATGTTCCTCAGAAATTGGGTTTCTCATTTTGTTGCAAAGGCTCCTCCACTTGTAGATGAAATCTGTGACCTTTTCATTGGGCTCTTGCTTCAGGTTGCACAGGTGGTTCAGGGTAGGTAGAGCTTCCGTGTTGAACAGGAAGCGTTCAACAAACATGTTGACAACTTTGTCAAAATCCCTTAATTCGATGGGATTGACGTGCTCAGCGTACCATTTGGCAGCTATCCCCTCTAGACTGCGGGGAAAACAGAGAAATAGGGCACGGTTGTCTTCACTGAACCGGACGCATTCTGCAAAGAACATGGCAAGATGGGCCTTAGGATCGCCGGATCCATCAAACTTAATGAATTTTCTGGGGAGGTTCTCTAGATTGATGTCCCCTTCTAAACTGAGGTAGAAATTCTGCCTGGTGTATGACCTTTTTCCTTTATACCGAATTTGCAGGTCTTTAACTATTTTGGCCAGTGCCTAGATTGAATCCTCTGCGGGGGGGCCATACTTGGGCTTGTTTACTGACACTGGCTCTTCTACTGGCCTCTTGGATGATCGCAGATGTTTCGGGATGTACATCAACTGCTCTTCTTCATAATTCTCTTCTGCTGACTCGGAATCTTCAGACGTACTGTCATGCTGTACTTTCTGCTTGCTGATTTTGACGGGCTTCTTCATGGGCTTTTTCTTAGCTTTGCTCTTAGAAGCTGCCTTCTTGGGACCAGCCTTAGCCTGCTCGACCATCATCTTGGTCATCATTTTTTGAAAGACCCGGTACATGGCCGAATCAATGCTGCTCTCATCCCCTGAGTCATGCTTCTTGGATAATCTAGGAGAATTCATCTCCTCTGGTTCGCTGTCACTATGTCATTGAGCAGTCTGCTTACCAACCCTTGTCTGAACCATCTTCAGATGCCAAAGTTTTCCTGTTGAAATATGGGAATGGTTAGAGTATGGAGAAGCCTTTTGAAAAATATAACTTTTTGAGAAAAAAGAATGAAGGATTTCGGTAGACAATTTCAAGAGATTTTCCCATTACCCGGAATTGGGTCATCACACGATTTGTGATAATTGTGTTACCATTTGATGATAACAGAGAAATGTGCCTTGTTACCTAGGCGAGGTCGCCAACCATGATAAAATATATTGAAGAAAAATGTGGGAGGAATGCCCCTTTTACCCGGGATGAGGTCGCCACCAAAATTGTGACTATTTGTACTATAAAACAAAATACAAGAAGTAAAATTTTGGCAAAAAGTAATTTTTATTGATATTTTAACATTCAAAGACAAAGAGAGGGTGGGCAGACAGTTTGCCACCACTCTCGATATTCAGATGATACATTTGACCCAGGAAATATAGACAGAGAAACAAAGGAGTCTCAGGTATATTTAGTGACATGATATGCCCCAGACCACTGATCCGACTGCAGGTTGAATTCTGGCATGTTGCCTGTTGGGAAGCGAGTGTTGGCACGAACCTGCCGCTGTGAAAACTGCCTGAGACATCATTTCGGCTGATAATCAACACAAAAGAAAGGGCCAAGCAATCTGTAGTGCTTGTCTCGAGCATAGGTGTATCGAGGAACAGTCTCCCTTCTATCAAAGAAGTCCCAAACAATCTCCTCCTGATGTAGTTTCTCGATCAAAGCTTGACACTGAATGGCTGACTTCGGCTGCTTACTGTTGAATCTAAAAGAACTGGCCTTCGAGGGAACGTGTCGCAGGAACCACGACTACAGTGCGTAAGTGCATCCTTCTACCAGAATGGTCTCCCCAAGAGCAAATCGAGCCAAGCCTCTGTAAAGGAAAGCCAAGGCTGCCATAGAAACTGAAAGCTGACGGGTCTGCTTGCTTCCCCATCTTCGAAAGAGCTGGGCGACTCTGATATCTATGAAATTCTGGCCATCTTGGAAGAAAGCTAATCCTACTGTGCACAGGATCATGACATGCTGAATTCTGTCTTTCGCTGCTCAAGACAAGGTGTCAACCTCCTCATAAGCCCCATACTTGCGATAGAGTCCGAATAGGTCAATGAATTGATTCCCACCAATCTCAGTGAGAGGCCAGGATCTGCTCCCTGTTGCTCTGGCCAAGGCTTCTCGAACATCCACCCCTTTGATGTTGATCAAAAACTGCTGCTCGACAGGATCATCTGGCTGGCCAGCTGGTTCGGGCAATCCCATAATATCATTGAACTCATCCATAAGTAGAGTCATCTCTCCCCAAGGAAACCAGAATGTGCAGGTACGTGGATTCCACCGTTCTGCCATGGCTTGAATCAAAGCTCCTTTGATGGTTCGCTTGCCTGCTGCCGACGCCATCTCCAACCCACAATCATCCAAGTGATCTGGGAACATACGTGAGAAGGTGGTGAACCAAGAATAATACCACCGAGGGAAGAAAGGACGAGACTGGATGTCCCGTTGATCCGGGGATCCATCCTGAATCTGATAGAAGACATGATCTCGGTTAAAGACCGCATTGAGGGAGTCAGATGCCATCGAAATGATACTGGGGCAAAGAAGAAATGAGGAGAATCAGATAGAATGCAGGACTTACGGATAGACTCTTTAAAGAATCAAAACCTGGAAATTTTGAAAGATTGAGGAAATTTTAAAGGAATTTTCCAGGGTTTTTAAAGAAAATTTGATCTAAAAGGAGAAAAGAAATGTAGGTGGAGAAAAAATATACACCTGGGGTTTTCGAAGATAAGGGGAAGTTTTGACTAATACACTCAGGGTTTTGAAAGAGGGTTTGATACATATATATGAGAGAATAAGAGAAATATCACAAAAGCTGCACAAACAAGGATGCGCACACAGCACTCCCTAAAGGCTGACTCTAAATGCAATATTTGAAATGGCTTGTAGGACCTTAATCCTAATTCTAGGGTTCAGATCATCTGATTCCAATCAAGATATACCGATATACTCAAGTCGATGCTCGAAGTACGTGGCATAGAAATATTTCTTCGGTTCTAAGGTAATGGCTTCCCAACATCCTTGAGCACCTACCGATATACCTCAGACTATGGCCCTTAGGTACGTAGTAGGGGGGCGCGAACCCAAATAAGTGGTTCAGTTGTGAGGCTCTCTCCTGAACTATGGTTCAGTGAGACAGCCCAACAACGTGAAGACCGGGACAATATTAGGTAAGGAGGTTTTCAAAATATGCTCAACATGCAAGAAATCAGATGGCTCTAATGCAAGTCCTAAAGAGATAGATTAAAATGAAGAGAAGCATACACTTGCATACATTGTTTGCATTCAATCCCTAGAATTGAGGAGAGTTGTATTTCAGACCTAAGTCTAATTTGAGCATGGAATAATCTCCTCAATATGGTCCTACCAAACCATACTTAAATCATATATGCATTATGTCAGCTTAGGACAGGGTCTAGGCTCCTAAGGTTTTGCATGGAAATGGAGCTGACATTTAGAGAATAAAAACTTAGATAATATCAAAGCAAAGAAAAAAGCATCAAATTCGACCAGACGAAGATGAGGTCCCATCACGGTCGCCAAAACTGTGATCATCGCAAAATTTTTCCTCTCGTAATATTCTCTCTCTTCCTTCTCTTTTCCTTTCCAACCTCTATTTTCCTCCTTTTTGAAGGAAAAAAATAAAAGACAGAAAAGAAGAGAGAAGAGAAAAGAAAAGAAGAGAAGAGAAGATGAACTCTTTTGCGGGGTCTCACTTGACCTTAATTTTGAAAATATTTAGGAAATAACTCGCCTCCGTTTTTTGAAATATTTGCGAGAAAACTGGGAAACGGGATCCACTCGTCGGTACGAGGTTCGACCGTTCCTGGCGCCTTTACCAGGAGTAATCGAACCAAGGATAGAATTCATGCCTTTTGCTTTGCTAAGAAATTATCTAAGAATTTATTCTAAGTCTAAATGCACAAAGAATCATGCTTGTGCGAATGCAAAGATGTATGCTCCTTTTGAAAATAATTTGAAATTTTCTAAGTGTTTCTAAGATGAATTTGATGATAGAGTGAAGAAATGGTTTTTAACTCAGAACTTAAGATTTTAAGGTTCTAAGTTTTGGAGTAATCAGAGTTTTTGGGAAATAATCTAGACTTTTAAAAGGAAGGATCTTGAAATTGAGATAAAGGGAGGAGAAAGAAAACTTCAAAGTCGTAAATGAACTTTGAATAGTGATGAAATGAAATTAAATTCTAACTCTGGAGTTTGAAATCAGAATGAAATGTGGGAAATCTAAATAGAATTGAGAAGTAAGATTAATTTGAAAGTTTGGAATTTCAAGGTGGAATCTGAATCCAAAATATGGATTCTGAATAGAGTTCAAAATTGAATTTTTGGATTTAGAATCCAAAAATGGGAATTGGATTTGAAAAATGGAATTGTATTTGGGAAATGGAAATAGAAGTTGATTTTAAAATCTGGAATTTCAAGATGGAATTTGAATCCAAAGTTTGGATTCTAAATAGAGTTGAGATTTAAAATCGAATTCTGGATTTAGAATCCGAGGTGGGAATTGGATGTGAATTCTGAGATCCAAAATGAAATTGGATTTTGATTTTTAAATGGAATTGGATCTAAGATCTGAGATCCGAGGAGGAATTGGATTCTGGATCCTAGAACGGAATTGGATCTGAAGTCTGAGATCCAAAATAGAATTAGATTCTGGATCCTAGAATGGAATTTGGATCTGAAGTCTGAGATCCAAAGTAGAATTGGATTCTGGATCCTAGAATGGGATTGGATCTGAAGTCTGAGATCCAAAGTAGAATTGATTTCTGGATTCTAGAATGGAATTTGGATCTGAAATCTGAGATCCAAAGTAGAATTGGTTTCCGGATCCTAGAATGGAATTTGGATTTGAAATCTGAGATCCAAAGTAGAATTGGTTTCTGGATCCTAGAATGGAATTTGGATCTGAAATCTGAGATCTAAAGTAGAATTGGTTTCCGGATCCTAGAATGGAATTTGGATCTTAAATCTGAGATTCAAAGTACAATTGGTTTCTGGATCCTAGAATGGAATTTGGATTTGAAATCTGAGATCAAAAGTAGAATGATACTTGGACATCTGGATCTAAGGTGGGATTTAGGATCTGACTTTGGATTCAAATGGAATTTCAAGATTGATTTGAGGGTGAATTTCAAAGTCAAAATTAGACTTTGAATTCAAAACTTGAATTTGAATTTTTAGAAAAATGAATCAAGAATTTCAAAGTTAAATTGAACTTTGAATTTGATTGGAGTTTTGAATATGAAATGAACTTGGAATTTCAAAGTTTAAATTGAACTTTGAAACCCGATTTGATCCGGAATTTTTTAATACAAAATGAATTTGAAATTCCAAAGTTTAATTTGAACTTTGAAATCTGATTTGAATTGGAATTTTTTAAATATAAAATGAATTTTTGAAGTCTCAAAGTCAAATTTCGACTTTGAGATTGAAAATAAAATGAAGAGATGAATAGGATTTTACAAAAATTGAAGATTGATTGAAGAAGATATTAACATTCACTTGGATTTTTGAAAAGGTAATTTTGAAAATATGATGCAGTTCTGTCCTAAATGATGGATGAAAAAGGGATTTGAAATTGGATTTTGAAAATCGTCTTTCATTCTTTACATGAATTGAAATAAGATTGAAAATATAATACATCCTTGACTATGGTCATTGAATGTATTATATAATAATCTATATTTAAATTCAGGTGAAGAATAAAACATATTTTTTGTGCTTTTATAGAGTTTAAAATGAAATTAACTCTCAATATACCCTGACTATGGCCATTGGTATATATCTTGAGCCAATTTTAAGTTAAACTTTAATAAAAGAAAGAAACATTTGAAAATATGATGATTTTTGAAAAGGATCCAGTGTGGATCCAGTGTTATTTTATAAAAGATAAAAATACTAAGTCTTGTCTACATCCCGACTATGGCCGTTGATGTAAATCATCAACTTAGGATTAATTTACCTCTTACGAAATGGTGCACGTGCCATTCGTGTTTCACCATTTGTGAGATTTTGGAAATTAAAGGCGGAATGAGATAATGAAATTTTCATGCTCATACATTCTAATCTAATGCTTTGTAATATAGAATTGTCATTATATCTAGCTATTATAATCTTTGAGCAAAGCTTGAAATTGAAATGAAAATTAACATTCCTAAGTTAACATTTTCCACCTATTTCCTGCAAAAATCTAAGTTAGTACAAGATGGAAGATAAAGCAATTTACAAGAGACATCATATTGAACTTAAGAGGTAATTGATAAAAGAATTATGTCTATGCTTTGTATTGATGGAAAATGCAATGTAAAAGGCAAATTTCATACTGGAATCATGTATGGCATAATATCTTAGAATAAAGATGAACCTAAAATAAGTTTGATTTGAAGGTCACGAATGTCCTAATAAGTTATCCAGAATATATACATATACCCTCTAAATGCAGATGTAATGGTTAAAGGAGTCACCTAACAGAGGAATTTATACCTAATGGGTGATATCTATTAGTGACCATTATGTAAAGGGGATGAATGATGTGTTGTTTGATGTATATAGCGGGGAGCACCTAGATTGCAATTTGATGGTGAGCATGTGTTACGAATGAGAGTGGGATGGTAGGCTGCAGGGAAATGGAGACAGACCATTTGAGAAGAGTGCCATGTACACAGGAGCTTGTCTTGCAACTACACAGTAGATCACAACAATTTAGAGAGGATAATTCATGATTGGGAACACGATTTTATGAAATGGCAAGAGGGAAAGTGTCGGATAGGGATATAGATATGATAACATACAGAAGTGGCCAGTTTAGAGGTTTACCAGAAGCAGGGTGCAAGGGATGCAGCTACAGTGTGCCGAAGTGGTATAGGAAGGTATTCGGAATGATACTTGGTGACAGTGGTGCAGCAAGTGAGATGAAGGAATATGTCTAATAAAGCTATAGTTAAAAAAAAAAGGAGATTCTATGAAATATAGATGCTGTGGAGCAGGGTTATACAAGGGACAGTGTGCCACACAAGTGTAGCTGATGGTATACAGTGCAATGAAGTAGTGAAAGGAAAAAAAAAATGTAGAGGAAAAGAATGATATACCACTGTTGCATACTTATGCTGCAGCGAGCACAGAATGTGTAGGTGTTGTATATGTGTGAGGTGTCTAGATGTGTGAGATGGATGTAATGCAACAGGGGAGGCAAGTGTTGGATGACAGTAGACACTCGGTGCAATGTGCTGTGTAATGAGTAATGGAGGTGAGATGACACAGGGAAAGTGGAGGTAAAACAAATATGACCATTAGACCCCAATTTTCTCAAATTGGCTTTGGATAAAAAAAAAAAAAGAAAAGAATCTTTAGCTCAGAAAATTGACTTCTAGGCAAATGAAAGAATAACTTTCCCTGATTTTTACATGGCAAATTACTGGATTCTGGCAGCTCAGTCTCAATGTATTGAGATACAACATACCAGGGGCTATGGGCTTTGGTGTGGTGAAAATGCCAAGGAACAATAGATGAATTGTTGAAATTATGTCAATTGACATGTTATGAGAAAAAGAGAAGAAAAAAAAGAAAAAGAAAAATGATATGCTGTGAGCAATATATATACAAATGAAGCAAGGGTCGTGTAGCTAATATGGAAGGGTGTAGCCCTGAACAATGGGCACTTTATATGCTATGGAACACAATCTAAAAAAAAAAACATTGTGCAGATATATACTTACATTTCTGCAAATATGGAATATCTAAACACTATAGAAATACAGGGAGTGCAGTAAAAAAAAAAATGTAACAATGTGATGGATGTACTATCTTTGTGAGAGATAAGTGATGTGCATAGTAGTTTGTGAAAGGTGCAGTGAGTTGTGAGGGACTAGTGTAGTGAAAGTGAAGCACGTAGGGGTAAGAATAGTTAATCTGGTGTAGCAATTTGATGTTGCTGGGCGCTGTGTAACCTAGACACTGGAAGGGATTGATGCCTCGGTGGATGGGTTAAAATGAAACCACAGCTGTTCCAAGGCGCTACTGTGAAAAAAAAAAAAAAGATACAGCAGTGGTGTTGGAATATGCAGTTGGTTGAGTTTTCCACTAGTTTTGATATTTTGAGAGCACTATTGTCTTGCTGCAAAGAGAAGTTTCACCGCAATCCTATGCACAACATCAACATTGCGTCTTCAGTCAATACTTTCTGAGCATATTTTGCAAGAGACACGCCAACTCTGTCAGGGTGAAGACTTTGATATTGCACAATATAACTTTCTGGTACATATCAAGACACAACACAACAAGATATTCGACCCACCAATCTCTGTTCTACGCATGTTGTGGATGTGGCAGTGTCGATGCTTTTGCTAACAGTTCTCAACTCCTTAGCTGACGGAAGCGGGTGACGATTTTGCAATGAAACTTTAGCCAGATTTCTCGAGGCTTTCGCAAACAGCCCCATCTCTGTAAACATCTTATGCAAGGCAAAGCTTCCTTCATTCACTTCAGCGATGATATCACTAAGCATATCAGGAGACATTCATCTCTTTCTTCCATACTAATTGGAAATCAAGGACCATTCGCGATCCATCTGGGTGATAAACAGAGAGAACTGGACCCCTCCATAGTCGAGCAGGGTTGGGGTGCTAAACCAAAGGTTGGTTGAGGGAAATGGTTGAATGGTTGGTGTATCGGCCAAGGGAGGGGATAAAGAAAGAGTTGCTCGATTCAGGAGGGTGAGATCCTTTCTATGAATTCAGCACCAACTATACCGGATGAACCCCACTTTTCTAGGTAACAGGAAATTCCTCACGCATTACAGCAATGGACTTCTGAAAACACCAAACTCCTATTTCATCCATCTCTTCACGTAAGTACTTCAACTGAGGGCGAGGTTTAACTTCAGTAAATCCAAACCTATCCAGATTATCAAAAGATTCTCCTCCATACTAGACGATGACGCATTGGGCTAGGCTTAGTGAGATACCGAACTCACACAGACTTGGTAAGAAACAGTGGATACAGACTTTCAGTAAGTCTGAATCTCCATTGACACATGAATGAAAGGGGTGACATAGGAAGTAGAGGCGGTGTATGAGGGCAGGAAACGCAAATGCAACATTGTCGGGTGCCATGAATTGGGTAGACAGAAAATGAACGAATGCCTTGGATAAATAGTACAGGAATTAGGCAAATAACAGATGATTGAGATAACAAATAAATTAAAGCACACAATAAATGATTCCAGTAAACAATGAATGATCTAAATGAACAGCATATTGAAAATTAGTAAACGAGTGAAACAAGCTTTGAACCATTAAAGCAACAGCTAGATTAAGCAAATAGCGAACAACAACCTAAAACAATAGACGAGTTCAAACAGATAGTTAATGGATTAAATGGACAAATCTATAGAAGTAAATAGGTTAACAACACAATATTCTGATAATCGTGATTTCAATCAAGAATAAGGCACGGAGAACCATAATCAGATGCCAAAGCTAATAAACAATTGCCACTTACGACCATAATCTTAATCTGCTATAAAAACTTGATGAAATCTAAGGTGATGTTGTGCTGAAGTGTACATAAAACAGTGAGTGACAACCAACACCGATGTCTAAAAAGAAGATACAGGCTTATGGAAGGAGTCAAAACAAAGAAAAAAAAAGTGGAAAGCAGTTGCGTTAACCTTATACGAAATAACAAGATATTATCTTATCTGAAATTGAAATCAAACATTAATGAAGCCTTGATGAAATCATATTGGTCGGCCATCAAAATCAAAGCACCGATAGAGTTACTGAGGCTTACAGATACACTACAGATCTTTGACTGCTGGTATTTGATAAAATACTGTGTGGTATGGGAATCAGTAGAGAACAAGCTGATGTTATAAAATGCAGATCATCAACGCATATACGGGTCAATCATGCTTCAAAATGGGCAAGGGAGGGAAAAGAAAGAGAGCCAAAGTTGTGCAATAACCCAAACAAGAAGTTGTAATCAATACCATCAGATGATCAAAAATTAAATAATGCCCTCAACCTCCAGAACCAGAGATCCTGCCGAACATTCAATTGTGACCTACCATGACTTAAGGGGTACATGGACCCACCAAATGAAATGCAAGATTTAAACAACAACCATATATAAAGAAAGAGGATGCTAAAAATATTACATGGAGTGAAATAAAAAAAAAATTTGTTGGAGCGTGATCGCTCCATTGTTGTTGCATAAGAGAGGGATTGGCATCGCTATAGGCGACCCAACTCCCTCACGGATGCGCCGATAGATTCGAAAATAGGAAAATCACAATAGAAGAACAAGAGTGATTAATAAGGGGCAACGGGAATAAACAACACAAAGGGATAAAAAAAAGGGGGGGAGATGATGCACTTACCTCTGATTGTTGTATGTTGGCTTCTTTCGGGCTACTACTGAGGAGGCGCCTTGCTTTCAGGGATCAGAAAGGCTGAAATGAGAGAAGACCACGACCCTACTGCAGAACTCGGATTCTTTCTGTTTTTTTTTTTTTTTGGGACTCCGAAAGAGGGGGTTTAAGTAAGAATGGGAAAGTTGGTGCCCAATTTGAAGTCTTCTCTTCAGAAGAGGCTTGGGTACTGATAGAAGGTCGATCTGAAGCGATAGACGCGAGAGGCAGAGAGTGCTGCGTGAGGGTGGATGAGATAGATAGACAATGGATGCCTCAGAAAAAAAGAAACTCGATGGGTATGATCAGTAGAGAATCGATGTTAAGAGAAAAGAAGTTCCCCCCCTTCCCTTGGATGGAGGCCTTCCCTTTAAAGAAACCGTGGAGGTTTCGAGAATGGGAGGGCGGTTGAAGATGGGAGGTGGAGGAGATATGCAGGCTGTTGCAGATCGAACGACGGAGAGAGAAGGAGAAAATGCGCGGGAGGAGTTCGTTAGGAATTCTCTCTTTTTCCAAAAAGAGGTTTTCTTTTTAGGGAATTTTTGAAAAATGGTTAAGAGTGAGGTTTTTGGAAAAAGGGCTTCAAAAAGCTTAAACATCCTTCATTTTTCTTGTAGCTTTTCCCAATCTTTTGGTTTTTTATGTTTTTTTTTCATTTTTTTGCAGTTTTAGAATAAAATCCTAAAGTTTTACGAGAAATCAAAGGTTAAAACTAATTTTTTGGTGTTTTTGTAAAAATATTTACAGAAGAATATTTTGAGAAAATTTCTTCAGAAAATGCATTAGGATCCGGGTTTTGAGAGAATACGGATTTAAAACACTGGATTTGGATCCAGAATTGAATTTGAATACATCAATATGGAATTTAATTCAGAAAATCTGAAGAATGACTGAAATTTATCTTTGAAATCGCTTTGATTTTCTCAGAAGATGGAGTCAGAGGCAAAAGGGTCATTTTTACAAAACTTTGAAAAATTTGGGGTGTTCACAGCTGGAAGCCATTTTCCTTCAGTCGAACAGAAGAGGAGGCTGAACTGCTGTGGAGTCTTTCACCCTTTGAGGATTTCATCTCCTCCCTCCAGCGTGAAGAGGAACCAGCAGGATCATTTGACGCAGGAGATTCACCCAGCTTTTACCTCTTTCATTCAGCCCAATAGAAGAGGATCAGGCCCCTTCATCGCTGATTACAGGAGATCTAGCTGGTTCCTTTCCCCATCTTCCTTCAGCCCAACAACAAAGAATCACCCTTTTACTGCTATCTACCAATCGTTGGGTACAGGGGATCTACAAGGTAACTAAAAGCTAGGATTCTACTATACTTTCGTTCAATTCTATTAACTCAAAATCCTGTTTGTCATTTGTTAGCTGGAGTAAACGTGAGATGAATACCCATTTATTGTTTTGTTTTCAGCATAATAGCAGAATTTTTTTTTTCTTTCTGTTGTGCATCTATCTACAGCCCATCTACTGTTACACTATTTTGACATTCCATTTCTTTCTTCTTTTTTGCTGGTTTTTCTGTATCTTTTGGTTATCTTTAACATCTCACAATTTCTGTATCTTATGTTAGCTTCAACACTTCATGTTTCTCTATTTTCTGCATCTTATGTTAGCATAATTTCTGCATCCAATCCATGGGTTTTCAGCCTTACAAAGATTGTTGAGATTGCACATTATGATATGAATCATATCAGGTGTGTTTGGTCAAACATTTGGCATGTGTTTGGTGATATCTTTGTGAATATTGGTTGTTCTAAAAATCTCTCTATTGTAATTCTACTAGGGATGCCTTGCGACAATTGTCAATGACGTTTCTGGAGAGGGGAAAATTGGCAAATTGCAATTTCCAGAATGGGTTCATGAAATCTTTTGTCATTGTTATGTGAAAAAGCAGTGCAGTTGAAATTAAAATTGATAATCAGATGTGTCTCACAAATGGTACTGGCCCATGTCAACAATGTTAAGTCAGGCTGGAAAAGCACGTTCGTGGTTTTCACAACAGCCGCTTATGATGACCACAAAAACATAGTGATGTTGGCTTTTGAAAACATTAAAAAGATTGTGAGAGATGATTACTGATTGTGCAAATTGCTTGATAATATTCACCAATAGCAGATTCAACAAAGAAATTAGCCTCGATACAATTACTTTTCTGTGATTTTGTATTGTCAAGCTCACGAATCTATACATTTTTTTTATCAGCGCATCTTCTTATAAATCTGTTGTAACTCATTTCTTCCTGTCATTCTATCTTGTCCTAACAGATTTTTTTTTTTTGCTTTCTTTGTGATGTTTTCATGGATTTTGATCCAATCTCTTAATGTTTGATGTCATTTAAAACATAGAGATCTCAACCCTTAGCTGAAAATGGTTGCACATGGAAGCTGTTTAAGTTGCTGCAAACTTATCTCAGTGAGCTATGGAATTTTTTTTTTCTTTTTGTGAAGCATTTCTTTTGAAGGCTAAGTCTGGCCAATCTATGCATGCTCAAGAATATATACCTCGGATCCTCGGATCTATGCATAGGTTGATCAGTAGAGATGATGATTCATTGATATCCACAAAAAGGGAAATCCATCGACCCCTTTTGGATAACTTGTAGCATACGATGAACTGTTCATTTTCTTCTGCAGGTACCCAGTCTTGATAATTACTCATATTCATGGATGGATATGTCAATATCCATTCATGACTTCTGAACCATCTTTGGTATGCTCTTTTATTGATATATAAGGAGTCTTCATACCAAATTTTACTGAAAAATATGTTATAATTTAGGAATTATGACTTTGCAAAGTCATGTACAGAAACTGTGCATATCCTGTATTTTCTGATCTATGCATTTGCCCATTACATATAGAATTTCAATTACTATGTATATTTTCTCATTATATATATATATATATATATATATATATATATATATATATATATATATATATATATATATATATATGGATATCGCCATGTACACTTGTTTTCGTATACAAGCATTTAGGTAGATACTTTTTTTTTGTAAATATACCTTCATTATCATATGTCACTTAGCACAAATTCGAGCATTTAGAGATATACCTATATATCTTCGTTGTACATGTTCTATATATGCCCATTTCCTTGGATATATGGTATATTCATTCCTTGTACTAATTCTCTTTTTGCAGGAAAATCTGGAAGATATGGTTTCTTGTGGAGCTATCAAACATTTAGTTATATTTTTTTTACTTTTTGTCAGCAATGTAACAATCAAATGTAAACTTTGGAATAATATTTATTTTTCTGCTTAGATTAAGATGCATCTCATATAGTTTGAGTTTCTGCAATATCTTGATTCTATGAATCATGCATTTTATTTCAAAGTCACTGTGGATGAACACGAATGGCACGTGCACTAACTCTTAGAGAGTTGATGAACTCGGTCGAGTCCATATTTACGGCCCTAGTCGGAATATGGACGAGACCCAGATTCAGCATCTTTCTATTAGTCACATTGAGCCTACACTCTTAGGCTATCTTCAAAAAATACACATCATATTTCCAATTTTTCAAAATATTGTGAATTAAATCAATTAAACTCTGAACATGTTCATGGCCACAGTCAGAATATGTGAAGGATTTATTTTGGCTTAATACACATTTTTCCAACAAATTTCTCAGAAAATCTTTCCGGATATCTTTTCCAAAGTGCATTCATACATTCGGGTCATCTGCATCATGGCATCATCTGTTTTTCTAATGACTTTCTCAAGAAAATTTCACTCCATGGAAATCGATTCCTCAAGAAATTCTGAAAAGTTTCGAAGTTGGACTTTCCAAGTCAAGTTTTCCCGTGATTTTCCCTAGAAAATATTCTTTTCTTAAAGAATCATTTTCAAAAGGAGTTTATCATCTTTCTCAAGAATCCAAATCGATTTTCAGATACTTCAAGGACAATATTATCAGGATTTCAATTTCCTAAGTTTGGATTTTCCTTCTCCAAAGAGTTTTCCGATGAATTTCAATCATTTTCCAAAAAAAGTTTTCAAAGTTGGAATTTTCCCTGACAAGCATTTTCCCTTCAAATGTTTACCCTTTTCTTAAGAATTACTTTTATTTTCCCAGGATTTTCAACCATTCATGATTTTTCCAAAACTTCATAAATTTTCTCGAGATTTCAAATCCTTTTTATCAAAATTTCCTGAGAGACTGATTTCCACCTTTTTTCTAAGAAATGCTTTTCAACTCCAAATGTTTTCTAAGCATACATCATATTTTTTCAACTTACATTTTACAAAATCTCATCGCACATGCTTGAATTCTCTGTGCATTTAGGATAGAGCACGATTTTGATGATTTAACTAAGTCAAGAACATTTTGGTCCTTGGTTCGATTACCCCTGTTAAAGGCGGCAGGAACGGTTGAACCTCGTACCGACAAGTTGAGTCCCATCCCATGGATTTTCCCGCTATTTTAAAAAACGGAGGCGAGTATTTCAAAACAATTTCCAAAATCCGGTCAAGTTTGACTTGCGAAAGCAATTTTCCTCTCTCTCCCACAAAGAAGGGAAAAGAGAAATTTTTGCGATGATAATAGGTTTGGCAACCTTTATGGGACCTGTCCCCGTTTGATCAAAAGTGTGCTTGACTTAGTTCAATTATCGAAACTATGTTCACAAAAATGTCAGCTCTTCTTGCTTTTTGATATCATGCAAACTTAGGAGCCTAGATTTTGACCTAGCTGACATTGACTGCATATAGACTAGGCATGGTTTGGTAGGACTATATTGAGGAGATATTTTGATGCTCACATAGACTTAGGTCTAAACACAACTCTCCTCAATTTAGGATTTGAATGCAAACAATGTATGCTTCTTCAAAGATTTTCAAAAATCTATCTCTCTAGGACTTAGAGCCTTCTATTTCTTGCATGTGATCATTTTTTCAAACCTCCCTTACCTATCTTTACCCGGCCTTCATGTTGCTAGGCTCTCTTCCAGAACCCTAGTTCGGGGCAGAGCCTCACAACTGGGCCACTTATTTGGGTTAACGCCCCCCTACCACGTACCGCGGGCCACAGTCTGAAGTATATCGGTAGGCGCTCAAGGATGTTGGAAAACCTTACCTTAGAACCGGAGTTGAGAGTATATGCTACGTACCTCGGATTTTGATTCGGGTATATCGGCATAACTGGATTGGACAAAGATGATCTGAATCTAGAGTTAGGATTAGGGTCCTACAGTTGTTTTCAAAATGATGCATCTAGAGTCAGCCTTTTAAGGAGTGTTGTATGTGCATAAGTGTTTGTGCAGGATGTGACTGTTTTATGTTACCTTTATTCTTCTCATATTTCCCCCAAAAATATTTTTTTCCCCAAATATCCATATTCTCATATTTTTCTTTTATTTTCTCAAACCCTGGATGATTTTCCCAAATATCCAATTTCTTTCAAAACTCCAGGTGATTTGTCATTCTCCATTTCTACTGGATCTCAAATTTTCAGTTGCATTTTTATCTTGTCTACAATTTTCCAAAATCATATGTTTTCTCTCATTGGATTTTCAATCCTTTTGTCTATTTGCAAAATTCTTCACCTTATTTTCCTCGTGCATACCTTGATTATTGCGGTGAAAATTGTTTACCCACTTGCCTTCTCCTTATTCTAAATCTGTTTGCGGATTGTTTTTCCAAGAGATATCTCTTTCCTTCAAAAATGGTATTTTTCTCGTGGTTGACGACCTCGCCTAGGTAACAAGGCACATTTTTCGTTGTTTATTTCTCTTACAAAGAATAACAACACAATTGTCGTGATTTCAGCGGCGATTCCATCCCTAGTAATGAGATATTCTTCCAATTGTCTACCATATCGGCAATAATCATTTTCCTCCCAATCCAAAATTTCCTCAGAGTCTAATCAAGACTTTATCCTGCAGAGAGCATCCACAACATTTGATGTTTCAGACAAGATCAGGCAGAAAAACAACATCATCTCAGTACTCCTCAGCCTCAGAAGGAGAAATGAATCCTCCTAGAATTCAAGATCAGCAGCAAGAGGACGATGGCATAGATCCACAAATGTATGCCATGTTCCGAAAGATGATGAACGAGCAGCCCGGGACAAGTTCAGAAAAGAATCCATTTAGAGAGAAGTTTCACGGGCACAAGGATAAGAAGGCTTCCAAGAAGCAGGTTCAGCCAGAAGAAATTTCAGATGAATCAGAATCAGCGGAAGACATCGAGGAAGAATATGAGGTGCCTCCGACAGCCGAAAAACATGGTCGAGAACAAAGGAAAAGCCACAAATCAAAAAGTCAGGTCGCAGAAGAGCCCCTACAGACACAATTCAGGAAAATGGCCAGAGTGGTTAAAGATCTGCAAGCCCGCGATAAAGGCAAGAAAGTCTTCACTAGCGAAGACTTTTATGATGGCTTAGAAGGAGATGAAGATCTCAAAAACCTTCCTCGTAAATTCATCAAGTTCGACGGTTCTGGTGACCGGAAAGCTCATCTCGCCATGTTCTTCGCCGAATGTTCCAAATTCAAGATGGACAACAGAGCATTGTTCTTATGTTTTCCCCGCAGCCTGGAAGGAGCCGCAGCCAAATGGTATGCAGAACATATCAATCCAATCGAGCTGCGAGAGTTCGATAAGGTGGTCAACCTATTCATTTTGCGATTTCTGTTCAATACTGAAGCACCACCAATGTTAAACCACCTCTGTAATCTGAAACGGGGAGATAGTGAAAAAGCCAAGGACTTCATTCGCAGATGGAGAGAGACCTGCAACAAAATAAGGGATCCTATATCAGAAAGGCATGCTTTATCACTGATCCTGAACAACTTCTCACAACCTTTGAGAAGTCTTATCTCCACCTCGCCTTCCAAGTCTTTCATAGAGCTTACTAAACGAGCCGAGTGACTCGAGATGGGGTTGGAGAACGGTGTCTACGATGATATTACCCTCGTCAAGAACAATCTAGATTCAAAGAAAAGGCAAATTTCACCTCCACCGCCAACATCAGCCGCAATGATAACAAAAGTAGCAAGGGTAACCATGTAGATCAAGAGGAAAAACAAAATAGCAAGCTATCTCAGCCCAACTTTCCACAAAAGGAAAAGATAAAGCATGAAGGTTGGAGTAATGATCGTGTGTTCACTCCTCTCAAACAAACACTCGAAGAAGCCCTTGAATTCATGTTGACCAAGGGATTAGTGAAGCTCCCAAAGGCCACAACTCCTCCCACCATCATGGGAAGGTTCATGAATCAGTTCTGCTAGTTCCATCGGGCAGTGGGGCATGACATCGATCATTGTTTTGTCTTCAAAAATATTATTCAGGATTGCATTGACAAGAGCCTCCTTGCTGAAGATGAAGAAGAAGACGAGCTGGCCATCCTAACCAAAACTTTCCCAGATCATTCAAAAAATTGATGATGCCAAAGTTTCTTGCTTTCTTCCTTTCGTTTTGCCAGTCAACTCGTAGGGGCAAGTCCGCCCAGTTTTTGCAACCTTTTGGTCGAGTGCTTATAAATATGCAGTCTTTTTGTTATCAATTCTGCTTATCAATAAAATGTCAATTTTTTTCATCCAATACTTCTTTCTTTTGCCACATTAGGGCACCTTTTTCAAAGAATCTTCTTTGCCATCGGCTTCTATTAAGCCACATTAAATTCCCATTTTTTTCAATATGAGGGGCAATCCCAACATCATTCATGAGAGAAATGAAATTACCTATGAGGGTTTTTCAAAAATCGTGAAATTTAAAAAAAAATCTACGAACATCTTCGTTATGATCACCCAACAGTTTAATATTTCGGTCCAATCTTTCTCAAAAATCAACCATCGCGGTGATCTTCTTTTTTTTAAATTAGTTTCAAACCATTATCTTTAAAATCAACCCTTGTGTTGATTTTCTTTTCCAAAATTAGTGTTAAACCAATTCGTTTTCAAAATCAACCCTCGTGTTGATCTTAAAAAATCTAATTTTAAACCATTATCTTTAAAAATCAACCCTTGTGTTGATTTTCTTTTCCAAAATTATTGTTAAACCAATTCATTTTCAAAATCAACCCTCGTGTTGAAAATCCCTTTCAAAGATCAGCTTTCACGCTGATCATTCTTCAAAATCAACCTTGCAGTTGATTTTCTTCCCAAAATGATTTCTCACTTTCAAAGTAACATTCTCCTTTTACTTTAAAGATCCCATTTTGCTTTTATCATTTCAAAGTGATAATATAATTCTGTTTCATTTCCTTAATTTTTAAGCATCAATAAAATTATTAAATTTGCCAATAGTTTGGCACCACTTTATTTGCGTCTCTTTCCTTTTCACAATATGTCTCTTATGAGGAATGACCTTGAGGACGTCTCTCAATCAAGAAGCCTGTCTTCTTATTCCTCGATTATCCTTCTTTTCAAAATTTTCCTCCCTAGTTACACTGGGGCATTTTTTTTTCTGAAAATCTATCTTTACCACAAAACATCTTGTATGCAGGCAGGATAAACCAATCTTTCATTTTGCATGTATATGCACCCATTTGCATTAATTTTGCATTCATTTACATTTTCATGTGCATTTGCATTTCATTTTGCATTAATTCTGTATCCATTTTCTTCCCATTTAGGTTAAGGGATAAACCTGAATCATTTTCCATGATTTCCGCAAAATTCTTAAATTTCTATTCATATCCCCATTCAGGATAAGGGGTTAATCCTGAAAATCAGACCACATACATATGATGGTCTCTTTCATTGCAAGTCAAATAATCCAGTCCTCGAACTGGCCATTCTCAAAACTTTCAATCCCAATCCTCGCACTATCGATTTTCAAAATTCAATTTTCTGATTAAAGATTTTCCTTTAAGATTCGAGCCCTGACTCGAACTTTCTAGCTTTCCTCTAAAGATTTGAGTTTTAACTCGAGTTTTCTTTCCTTCAAAATCTGAAGCTTTCCAATTTTCTTTCGAGATTCGAGCCCCGACTCGAACCTCCCAACTTTTCTTTGAAGATTTGAGTTTTGACTCAAATTTTCTTTCCTTCAAAATTCGAGTTGGTCTAATTTTCTTTTGAAGATTTGGGTTTCGACCTGAATGTTCTCTCCTTAAGAACCCAACTTCCTAGCTTTCCTTTGAAAGCTCTGATTTAGATGTTCTTTCAAAACCAAACTTCTTAGGTGGGTTTACCTTCAAAATACAGCACTATGCCAGGACTTACCTTCAAAATTCCAACTTCGTATTGGATTCACCTTCGAAGTTGAGCACCATCCCATGGATGTGTCAACTCGGATGTCAAACGATTTCTTTTACTAAGGATTTCAAGAATACTTTGTCAATTTGTCAATCAATTACTTGTTGATTTCAAAATCTTTATTGCATAAATCTTTACCTCAGTTTACCTTCAGTATTACTTCCAAAAAGGCAAAGCTTTTGTGAAGAAGGATTCAAAATCCAAATTCTTTCTATTGGCCAACCAAAAGGATGAAGGATAAATCCTCGATATGGCCAGAAAAGAAGATTCAATGTTATTGCAAAGCCATGAATGATTGATATGGATCGCAGTTATGACACATCTCTAAAGATTATTCTTGTAAAGATGAGTCAGTGGAAATATCCTGAGCGCTAGAAAAAAAAAAAAAGAATTCACCCAAGCCCTGTCTCCTCAAAATCACCTAAGCTGCAATTAAATATCCGCAAAAGGGATCTCTCACTTGTTGTCAAGATGAAGGCGAATTAAGCGAGTAGACCCCGAGGCCAAAGAAGATTTGAAACATCTACAAGATGACAGAGTTTGTGATGGATCCTTCCAGAGAAAGTCCAAAGTACTGTCGAGATGAAGGCAGATGCGATGAACCTCCCGACAATCCCTAAAAGATATTTAATTTCCGCTATAATCCAAAGATCTCTAACCCATGAGCCAATATCGTCAAAGAAGGATCGAAACATCTCCAAGTTGAAGGAGTTTGTGACATACCCTTCCAAAAGAGAGCAAGAGAGGGAAAAGAAAGAGAGAAAAGTCAGGACATCTCCAAAATGAAGGATGATGTAATAAACTCCCTCAAAGCCCAAGAGAGTTCAAAAGAGTGCAGAAAGATTATCATGAGAGAAGCTCCTAGGATATCAAATTGCCACATTTATCAAGAATCTTCTTTAAATTTGTGAAATTCTATTATCAATATCCTTTCATCGATTGCTTTCATAATATCAAATTCTCTTTACTGCTCATATCAAGGAAATTGATAGCTTCCTTGAAGAAGGTCAATCGCAAGCAATTTGGATTCCAAATCTTGATTCTATAAAGTCAATCCTGTTTGGAGGTAATGCTTTAGGTAGAAAAGAAGGAATATTTTCATAGCAATGAGCATCATTTTCAATTACTTTGAATCAACAATAAATTTTCAACATTTTGACAATATTTTCTAGCTATCCTGATGTTAAGTGAGAGCTTGATGTCCATATTGATGCATCTTGACCCCTTCGAGAGATTTTCCTTTGTCGTCTTTCACATTGTTGAAAGATTAACCTTCCCTCCGAAAGGATAGCCTTTATCATCTTTCGCATTGTTGAAAGATTAGCCTTCTCTCCGAAAGGATAGCCTTTAACATCTTTCGCGTTGTTGAAAGATTAGCCTTCTCTCCGAAAGGATAGCATTTATCATCTTTCGCGTTGTTGAAAGATTAGCCTTCTCTCTGAAAGGATAGCTTTATTCATCTTTCGCGTTATTCAAAGCTTAGCCTTCTCACTGAAAGGATAGCCTTATTCATCTTTCGCGTTGTTGAAAGATTAGCCTTCTCTCCGAAAGGATAACCTTTATCATCTTTCACGTTGTTGAAAGATTAACCTTCTCTCCGAAAAGATCGCCTTTATCCTCTTTCGTGTTGTCGAAAGAATCCATCTTTCGCGTTGTCGAAAGAATCACCTTATTCCTTTGGATTGCTTTTGTCATCTTTCGCGTTGTCGAAAGAATCGCCTTGTTTCTTTGGATCGCCTTTGTCATCTTTCGTTGTCGAAAGAATCCATCTTTCACGTTGTCAAAAGAATTGCCTTATTCTTTTGGATTGCCTTTGTCATCTTTTGCGTTTTCGAAAGAATCGCCTTGTTCCTTTGGATCGCCTTTGTCATCTTTCGCGTTGTCGGAAGAATTCATCTTTCGCGTTGTCGAAAGAATCGCTTTGCTCCTTTGGATTTCCTTTGACATCTTTCGAGTCGTCGAAAGAATCGCCTTGTTCCTTTAGATCGTCTGCGTTCATCTTTCGTATTGCCGAAAGAGTTGCCTTATTCCTCGTTGGAAAGATTGCCTTATTCATCTTTTGTGTTGTCAAAAGAGTTGCCTTACTCCTCTCTGAAAGAGTTTTTCTTGTCTATCTTTTGCGTTGACGAAAGAGTTACCTTATTCTCGTCAAAAGATTGCCATGTCCATCTTTTGCGTTGTCGAAAGAGTCATCTTACTCCTTACCATATTTATATTTCACACTGATGAAAAAGTCACCGGATCGTCTTGATCATCTTCCAAGATTGCCTCTTACAATCCTATTTTCATCGCCTCGTTCCTCTTTAAGAAAAGTTGTCTTATTCACCTTCCAATATTCCATTTTCCGCCCAATCAGGATAAGGGTATAAACCTGAGCCTCCTTTGAAGAGGAATTTTATTTTCCGCCCAATCAGGTTAAGGGTACAAACCTGAGCCGCATTTGTTGAGGTATTCCATTTTCCGCCCAATCAGGTTAAGGGTACAAGCATGAGCCTCATTCAAAGAGGTATTTCATTTTCCGCCCGATCAGGATAAGGGTACAAACCTTAGCCTCATTTGATGAGGTATTTCATTTTCTGTCCCATCCAGGATAAGGGCAAAAACCTGAACTTCGCTATCATAGAGTGAATCTTTCCTCTTCATTCTCCATTCCATATCTACCATCTTCACTGAGCTAATATTGCTATACCCAGTCAGATCCTTCTAACTGGAGCATTTTATATAGCCCAAATTTGGTGTGTTTTCTTTGCCACTAAGCTCGGCCATAAGCCGGCTTAGTAGCAAAGAGGGGCATCTGTAAACACCCTAAATTTTCACTCACCTCCCTGACATCTCCCTCAATCAGCACATTTCAGTTCTCCAGAATCAATGAAGGGAAAAATGGTCATTTTCTGAGATTGAACCTTGCAGAAAGTCCAAAATTTCATTCTTAAGCCTCAAAATTTCTATATTTAGGTTCAGAAACATCTTCAAACTGCAAAACTTTCAAAATTCTACTCTTGACAAAAAGATAAAATTTCCCATTTTTTATTCAGAATAGTATTTCTTGAAACATGTCTTTGCATAGCATTGCAAGAGCATTTCAAATCATTTCATTGCACAACATGTCATTTTGATATCCAGACCTCCTGATTTTCAAAATTGTCAATCCAGATTTGAGTTTTCAACTTTTCAAAATTGATTTCAAAACCCTAGGTATTCAAAATTACCAATTCTTCCCATTTTACCCCCACGACTCTGAATTAGAAAAGTTTTCTCAGGGAAACAATCTGGATATTTGGATATTGATTTTAAATTTAGAAGATTTTATCTCAAAACTTTTTGTAAACTTTAAATCTCTTTTACAAAATTTCTGTATTTTCTTTATACATATTTTTGCCCTGAAAACCCATTTTCTTCCAAATTCTTGAAAAAAGACAAAGTTTTATCTCGTATTATAAAATTCCAAAAAAAAGTTATTTCTTCTATTTTTTTTCTTTTTATTTTCAAATGAATGGTGTGGGAGCCGCATTTGAACTAGCACCACACTCAGATTCTCAGGTAAGTTTCTTATTTTCAAGCGGGACCCACCCGGAGATAGCACCAATTTTGTAAATTCCTCTTCTTTTTATTTTATTTTATTATTATATTTTTATGTTAGTTATCTTCTAAAATAGTTAATGGGCCCACACACATGTGGCACCCCACTTGAAAATAAGATTTGCCAAACAAAATAAACTTTATTTTCAAAAGGATTTTAAAGTGGGTTGAAGTGGCATTTCCCTAAATAATCTCCCATTTTTTTTCATTCACTATTCATTTTTTTTTAAGAACAACCTAAGATGGCGCCACAGCCAAACTTTCCTTAAAAAAAAAATCATTTTACGTAAACTTTACGTAAATGAACCGAAATTTTAGAAAAACATAAGATTCGCCCCTTTTGAAAACGGCAGATTTTCAAATATCGGTTTCAAAAGTTTCAAAAAAATGTAACGGAAACTCACAAAAAAGAAAACTGTGATTTTTTTTAGAAAGAGGTTGAAACTCTTTAAAAAGACACAACTATTGATCGAAAAAGGGAGGCCGATTGAGGGTTTTCTTTTGTTCTCATCGCAGGGGATTCACAAGGTTGGAAGCCATTTTCCTTCAACCGAAGAGAAGAGGAGGATGAACTGCTGTGGAGCCTTTCACCCTTTAGGGATTTCATCTCCTCCCTCCAGCGTGAAGAGGAACCAACAGGATCATTTGACGCAGGAGATTTACCCAGCTTTTACCTCTTTCATTCAGCCCAATAGAAGAGGATCAGGCCCCTTCATCGCTGGTTACAGGAGATCTAGCTGGTTCCTTTCCCCATCTTCCTTCAGCCCAACAACAAAGAATCACCCTTTTACTGCTATCTACCAATCGTTGGGTACAGGGTATCTACAAGGTAACTAAAAGCTAGGATTCTACTATACTTTCGTTCAATTCTATTAACTCAAAATCCTGTTTGTCATTTGTTAGCTGGAGTAAACGTGAGATGAATACCCATTTATTGTTTTGTTTTCAGCATAATAGCAGAATTTTTTTTTTCTTTCTGTTGTGCATCTATCTACAGCCCATCTACTGTTACACTATTTTGACATTCCATTTCTTTCTTCTTTTTTGCTGGTTTTTCTGTATCTTTTGGTTATCTTTAACATCTCACGATTTATGTATCTTATGTTAGCTTCAACACTTCATGTTTCTCTATTTTCTGCATCTTATGTTAGCATAATTTCTGCATCCAATCCATGGGTTTTCAGCCTTACAAAGATTGTTGCGATTGCACATTAAGATATGAATCATATCAGGTGTGTTTGGTCAAGCATTTGGCATGTGTTTGGTGATCTCTTTATGAATATTGGCTGTTCTGAAAATCTCTCTATTGTAATTCTGCTAGGGATGCCTTGCGGCAACTGTCAATGACGTTTCTGGAGAGGGGAAAATTGGCAAATTGCAATTTCCAAAATGGGTTCATGAAATCTTTTGTCATTGTTATGTGAAAAAGCAATGCAGTTGAAATTAAAATTGATAATCAGATGTGTCTCACAAATGATACTGGCCCATGTCAACAATGTTAAGTCAGGCTGAAAAAGCACGTTCGTGGTTTTCACAACAGCCGCTTATGATGACCACAAAAACATAGTGCTGTTGGCTTTTGAAAACATTGAAAAGATTGTGAGAGATGATTACTGATTGTGCAAATTGCTTGATAATATTCACCAATAGCAGATTCAACAAAGAAATTAGCCTCGATACAATTACTTTTCTACGATTTTGTGTTGTCAAGCTCACGAATCTATACATTTTTTTATCAGTGCATCTCCTTATAAATCTGTTGTAACTCATTTCTTCCTGTCATTCTATCTTGTCCTAACAGATTTTTTTTTTTTTTTTGCTTTCTTTGTGATGTTTTCATGGATTTTGATCATATCTCTTAATGTTTGATGTCATTTTAAACATAGAGATCTAAACCCTTAGCTGGAAATGGTTGCACATGGAAGCTGTTTAAGTTGCTGCAAACTTGTCTCAGTGAGCTATGGAAATTTTATTTTTTTTCTTTTTGTGAAGCATTTCTTTTGAAGGCTAAGTCTGGCCAATCTATGCATGCTCAAGAATATATACCTCGGATCCTCGGATCTATGCAATAAAGAATAGTTTAGATTTATTTGCTTGAATACGAAATATTCCCGTTCCCTGAGTTCGACCCTGTCTCATCCACTATTGAGGACCGGTTTTTATAATTTGATGTCTGGTTTTCACATGTTTTACATATAAAAATCTTTTCAAAACTACAACGATTATAAAGAAGACATCAAATTTTTGGCGTCGTTGCCGAGAAATGACGTAATATTAGTATTCACTTTATTGCTTATTGTTTGTTTTCATTTAGGAGTAGAACCACGTATGTGCATATCTTAGAGATGAGCTTACTTTTCTACACAACCCACCTACTAAGATCTCCTTAGAGGTGATTGTGTACGATTGGTACCGTACACATAGATTTCATATTTCTTTTGCATAATCTCTGTTATGTGTAACTGCATGGTGTTTGTTTAGTTTTTGTTGTTTTTAGTTTACTCGCTTTGTGGTTTGTGTGGTTTGGCCGCTTAGTGCGTTAGTTAGGTAGAAAACCCAAAATTAGGACGTGAGCTACAACGGTCTACTTCGAGGTGTATGCAAGGGCGACGCTCGCTTGACCCCGAGCTGGTAGAGCCGATTGAGGACCCTGAGTCCCTTATTAGGAGAGCCCAAAGATATGCAACCATGGCTAAGAATCAACAAATTACTCATCCTCTTAGGGAGTATTTCATGCCCAACACTTACACTCCCGCCTCCTGCATCACAAGACATGATGTAGGAGCAAACCATTTTGAGATAAAGGCCAGTGTGATCCAGATGCTACCTTCATTTTATGGCCTTAGCAATGAAGACCCATATCGTCATCTCGACGAATTTCTAGAAATTTGCTCGATAGTGCGAATCAACAACTTTGGAGACGATGCGATGAGGTTGACCCTGTTCCCCTTCTCTCTGAAAGACAAAGCAAAGAATTGGTTAAAAGCATTAGATACAGTTTGAATTACCACTTGAGAACATATACAAAGAGAATTTTTAAAGAAATATTTTCCAATTGGTAAAACGAATCAGTTTTGTAAAGCTATAACCAGTTTTTCTCAAATTGAGGGAGAACAGTTTCACGAGTCGTGGGAGAGATTGAAATATCTTCTCTGCAAGTGTCCCCATCACCAAGTGCCTCGTTGGCAGTTGGTGCAGTATTTCTATGACGGGCTTACTCAGAAGCACCGTCAAATGGTTGATTCGTCTTGTGGGGGCACTTTTATGCTCAAGAGTGAGGATGAGGCATGGTCTTTATTTGAGACCTTGAGTGAAAACATGATGCATCATGTTTTGTCTTCACGGCTCGATAGGACTACATCTTTGTCTAGTGGTCCTAGGAAAGTAGGGATTTTCGAAGTAGGGTCCGAGTTAGATTTGCGTATCAATGTCGACCAGTTGACTAAGAAGTTAAATCAATTCCTAGCCAATTCTTCGAGAAGTCCAATAAAAAGAGTGTGCGAGCTATGTGCTAGCCCTGCACATTGTGTTTCAGATTGTTCGACAGTGCCATTATATCCTGAATTCGTTCAGGAGCAGGTGAATGCTGCCCAAGGTTTCGCTAGACCCATGCCTAATTCATTTACACCATCATATAACCCGTGTTGGCGAAGCCAGTCCATACCCTCATCCCATCAGCCCTCCCAGACACAGTATAGACACAGTAACCCTTCACAAGGTTACTCGCATCACATTTTTCCACAGGTTCATCCCCCAGCCCAACCTGCTTATACTCAACCCCATTCTTATGAGCCTTCACCTAGTCAATCCTTCCAAGATAGGATATTACAAGTTTTGAGCTCTCATACGCAGTCAATAGCCAAGCTAGAGACTCAAATGGGACAGATGGTTGAGACCTTTAGTAGGCAAAGCCAGGGAAACCTTCATAGTCAGTATGTTGTCACATCCAAGGGAGAGGAGCCCATGTCATTTGACTTGCAACTCACTGCTTCACATCATGTGCAAGTCAAATCTGTTATATCCCTTCAGAGCGGGAAGGCGTATCATTCCATTCAGGAATCGACTCATGAGCCCCCATATCATTTCCACTGATGAGTCGATTTTCATTATACCTCAGCAGAAGGGGCAAGGCCCTCAGTTGTTATAGTCTTCATATAAAGCCCCATTCTCTCAGCCTTTAGGATCACCTATTGTTTTTAGTAAGCAAGAGGTACAGATGCAGAAGGTGCTTGACCAAGTCAAGCCAAATCATATTCACCACTTGTCTGAAGTTGCATTCATTGACAGTCGGTCGGTCCTAGACTCTCATTTCTTGATTAGTCTCTCAGATAAGACTAATCTTAGTTCTTCTTGTCGAGAAAGTCATGATACTACATTTAGAGGTAGAAGGGATGGAAACACAGTGCGTAGTGTCACAAATGACACTCTTTTCTTCATAGAGCCTCATTGAGCGATACTTCATGTCCATTGATTTCATGGACGATGAAGGTTTTTCTAGGGATCCGTCTGGCTGGGGACGTGAAACTTAGCGCTTTATGGGAGGCAACCCATATTTTGTACAATATTACATTTTTTTTTAGGATTTGTAGATTTTATTTGGTTTTATTTTTCGTTTTCTATATCTTTCTATGAGTTTCATGTATACATTGCATTCATTACATTCATAGAACGTGCATTTTTAATTCATGTCAGGTTATTCTACTCTTTTCCCTCATTTATTTCCTCTCATGTGCGAATACTTAGTTTCATATAAGGATGGGGGAGTGCCACTGGGACAGTGTCATTCAAGCATGGGGGAGGGTGTAGTTTGCACACCTTAGATATTTCTGTTTATGTTCTTGCACATGTTTACACATCTCTCATGAAAAGTAGATTTTTAAAGAAAAAGTTTGAACTTATATGAATGTTATTTCAAATCTGATGTTTTTAAAGGATTTTTATGCCCTGCAAAAAAAATTTCTAACATGGATCTAAAAATTATAGTTGTTTATGTGGATTTCGAAGAAATAATGATAAATACATGTTAGAGTTTATTTTGAATCATAAATATGAATATGCACAGTTTTATTTTTGAAAAACTAAGCAAATGAACAAAAGCGTAAAAATGAGCTCAAAAAGTGAAAAAAGAGAGCATGTGTTAAGTTGTTTGGATAATTTCACAATCCATAGTAGATGGGATTTAGATGTAAGTTGAAACTTTTAATTCCATTTCGAAAAGGAGAGTGGAAAACTTCGTGATCCTAAGTAGCTGAGAACAGATACAAGTTGAAATGTTTGACTCTCACGTTGCAAAGGTGAATGAAGGAAGTCACTTTTATGTCTTAGTTGATATCTTCTTGGTATGCATTGAAAAAGTATAGAAGATATTGACATTGCACAAGGCATAAAAGCAGACCACACGCAAGCTATAAGAGAAGAATGAATGCGCAAAAAGAAAAAGTGTGAAAAGAAAAAAAAGAGAAAAGAAAAAAAGAAAAGAGCTTAAAAAAAAGAGAAATAAAAAAGTTCAGTGCTTAGAAGAAGTGTGATTGAGAAAACCTGTGCAGAAAACATATGAGTGAGGATAAGTAAATAATAATATGTTTTTATTGGATTTTCTAAGAATAAAACATAAATAATTGTGATATTTAGAAAAGTGAAAGAAATTCTTTTTCTGTGGTGGCATATAAAAAAACTCTAATTATGTTTTGATTTTGAAATAACAGGAAATATTTGTGAAAATAAAGTCTTTAATTACATACTACTTGTGAGGATGTATATTATTATGCATACATGACAGATATGTTTGTGGGTAGCATCACTGCAAACCCTCACGAGACCTTACTCGTTCACTGGGGTAACCGAGGGGTTGAAAGGGCTTGTTGCATGAGCTAAATGCAACCGTGATTCCTACGAAAGTGAGTTAGTTGATAGTTTTGATTTCGTGCATTTTGTCTAGTTTGCTCGAGGACTAGCAAAACATAAGCATGGGGGTATTTGATCATGCATATATTTTAGAGATATTTCATATAAAAATATGCATGATTTCATGAGAAAATGATTTAAAAACCCAATTTTATGTTAGTTTCGAGTAAATGTGCTAAAATAATATAAGAATAGAAAATGCATAAAAAATAGTGTTATTTTACATTTCAATGCATATTTTAGTGTTTGACATAATTGTACTAGTTTAGTTTTTGAAAATCATAAAAAAATTAGAGTTAAAATAGACTTAGTTTTATAATTTCTAAAACAGTCATTTTGATTTGTTTTGGAAATAACTTTTTGAAGAGAGTTGAAATACAATTTTAAAAAGAAGATGGACTTATGGACAAAACTTCAAAATTATAAATATGATACGTAGGGGAAATTTCAAATTTTCTTCTCTTTCTTGCCCAAGCCTTCTCTTCTTCCCCTTCCTCTCCACCTTTTCTTGCCTTTTCTTCTCCTTCTCCCTCTTTTTCTCATCCTCTTTCCGGTGGAGAATTCCGGCAATGGCTGAAGCAAGAGAGAGGATTCCAACCTCTTTTCTCAATCAAAACTGTAAGTCCTCTCTTCCTCTCTCCTTCTTCCCTCTTCTCTTCTTTGTTCCTTATTCTTTCTTTTTTTTTATATCACGTAGTGTTTAGATCATTTTCTTTATGCATTGCATCTTGTTTTCCTGTAGCACACATTAAATAGCATTCATGTGTTTTCTTTTCATCTTTCAATTTCTGTAGTAATTAGTTTTCATTACAGTAGAGTAAGTACTTTAGGATCTAGCATCATTTCTGCAAAGTAGTAGTAGCAGCAATTCGGTTTTTGCAAAAGCCTCAGCCTCAACATTAACATTAGCAGAGGTTAATATTTGGAATTTGATCATCTGACGGTTTTGGAAAAGAATAGTTGATCATCTGATCAACTATTAATTGATGTCGGGTGATTGAATATCTAGATCGGATGGATAGACTATCTGAGTCTGATCAATCAGAGGTCTAGATCGATCAAACCTGCTTTATAGTTCATATTGAAATGTTTACTGTTTCCAGCAATGAAATGAAGCAATCCGATTGAACTATCTACTGCCTCCAACGATTATTGTTTTCAAAGTTAATTGGATCTGATTTTTTGAATCGATCGGAAGTCTGGATCAATTCCAGTATGCCTGAATCCCTCTGCTATCTGTTTTTTTTTTTAAATTACAACTAGGATCGGAGGCCTTAGCCGGAAATCCTAATTCAGATCTCCGATCAGCAAATCTACCGTGAGACTCATTTTTGGAAAGCAGAGAGTCAGACTGGTTGCCTCTATTGGAATAGGATCTGCCGGAATCCTTTGGATACAGTTGGACTCCTGTGTTTCTTTTGGTAGATTAGCCAGATGACATTGCCAGAATTTCTTGTTATCGCCGGAAAATCATCTTCAGCCTGCCGTGAAATTCCAGATCTGCAAGACTGAAAGAAATCGATCATCCTGATCGATCGATTTGCTGTGAAACAAATGGATGCATCAGCTGTGATCAGGTGAAATTCAAGATCTGCCGAAACCACTAGTGCCTCTTTCGGTGGATCCCTCTTTTGCTGTCCTTCTGCCAGAATCCCTTGCATAAGCTATGACTTCGTGAATCCTCTGTCATGATATGCCATGAAATTTGAATTCTTTGGGTCTGTCGTAGATAGTTGGTCGGAATCTCCTGTTTAAGCTGGAAACTTCACATTTATCGTGAAGATCTTTGACATCATTGTTATTTCCAAAGGAGGATGTGTTGCTGCTTTGAACTTTTGGTGGAGAATGGCTGTTAGTTGAGTCATGTGTTGCTGCTTTGAACTTTTGGTGGAGAATGGCTGTTAGTTGAGTCATGTGTTGTTGCTTGAACTCCAGAATGTTTTTGAACTCCATTGAATACTGATATGATCGGATTTACTGCATGTTTTGAATACTTTCACTGAATCCTTTGTTGTGTGGTTACATTGAATTGAATCACTCTGTATTGGGAATAGTCTTGTACTGATAAGATCCAGTGAAATGCTAAGTTTCACTATTTATTTTTTCTGAAATTCACTGTTAATTCCTAATGAGTTTCATTGCAAAGTTTTTATTGAGAGTTAGTTAGATCAGATTTGAGCTATGTTATTTTACTGAGAATTGTTGAGTTTTAATTGTTGATGCTTTGTTTAAAAGAGTATTAGTTCATTAAGATGTATAACTAAATTGATTAGTTCATTAGTTTATCGTTGTTTAGCTTAATCTACTAATTGTTAGTTGTTAGTTCATTAATAATTAGTAATTAGTTAAATCATTAGTTAGTGTTAGTTAAATCTAATAATTAGCATTGTTAATTACTTTGTCATTAGATTAATTAGTCAATTAGTAGTTAGTAATCATTTTAATTTGAAGTACTGCTTGTGTTCTTTTTATCTAGTTTCTACTTCTAACTCGTGTACTGCTCGTGTTCTTTTGATTTGTGCAGGATCGCACAGGAGTGGAGCTAAAGCGCATCTATGACATGAAGTACATAAAGATAGAAGATTGTTTTTACTTCTATTTTAGAATTTAGGAATTTAATTCTGGGTTTGTAAATATCGCTTTTTACGCCCTCTGTGAAGGGTATTCATTTGTTGTAACAGTTAGTTGTTTTTACTTTTCTCCTACATTTTACATTTCATAATACGGCAATAAAGAATAGTTTAGATTTGTTTGCTTGAATACTAAATATTCCTATTCCCTCAGTTCGACCCGGTCTCATCCACTAGTGAGAACCGGTTTTTATAATTTGATGTCTAGTTTTCACATGTTTTACATATAAAATCTTTTCAAAATTACAATGATTATAAAGAAGACATCAGGAGGTGAGAGAGTAATTGAGCACTTAAATGCAGCAATGAGGTTATACTAGTGTGGTGATAGCTGCAGTGGATGCAGGAAATGAAGGGATGCTGGGGGATGAAGTGTATAGTGGGTGTACAGGGGATAGGTGTGCTGTTGTGGACAAATACATGCATGGGGTTAATTCCTAAAAAAGAAAAAAGAAAAAAAAGAGATGCCTCTATTGAAATCAACAAAACATTGAAACTCAAATGGCGACATGTAAAGCATGGAAGACATACAGCTATTTACCTATGATGATTTAGCCTTAGCAATTGATTCACACAGAAAATAAATTTCACTATTAGAATAGAACAAAGGGGACGTGAGGAGGTTATGCCTAAATATGCACACACTACCAATAATGATATATATTAGAGGGTAAGCTATATATGAATGACATATGCATTGAGAAGTGCCTAAGGTATAAACATGTACATGGTGACAACCAGCTGCTGTGATCATCGCAAAAATTTTCCTCTCGTTCCTCTTCTTTCCTCTCTTTGCCTTTCTAGCCTCTATTCCCCCCTTTTTTAAAGGGGAATAAAAAGATAGAAAAGAAGAGAGAGTAAGGAAAAGAGAAAAGAGAGAGGAACTCTTTTTGCAAGGTCTCATCTGACCAAAATTTTCAAAAAATATTTTAAAATCACTCACCTCCGTTTTAAAAATCTGCGAAAAAATGGAGAGACGGGATTCGCTCGTCGGTATGAGGTTTGACCGTTTTTGACGCTTTTACCAGGGGTAATCAAACCAAGGATCGAATTTACGCCTTTTTGCTTTGCTAAAATATCATCTAGGAATTTATTCTAAGTCTAAAGGCACAAAGAATCATGCTTGTGTGAATGCAAAGATGTATGCTCTTTTGAGAAAATGATTTAAAAATTTTCATGTGTTTCTGAGATGAACTTGATAATGGAGTGAAGAAATGATTCAAATGATTGAATTTGATTTTAGATTTTGAATCCAACTCGGGATTTGAAATAGATCTGGAAGAAGAGACTTGAATTTCCAAGTCTTGGAATGATCAGGATTTGGAGAGATAAGTCTGTGGATGAAGAGAAAAGGAATGTAGAATTGGAATTTTGAAATAAGAATGATTTTTCAAAGTCATAATGGACTTTGAATTGGGATCGATTTTCAAGAATCGATTTTGAATTCAATATCTAAACAAGAATTGAATTTGAATTTAGACTTGAGAAGTAAATTTGACATTGGCTTTGAAAATTGGAAATGAAATTAGATTTGAAAATCTAGAAGAAATTTTGATCTGAAGTCTAATATCCAAGATGGAACTGGATCCGAAGTCTGATATCCGAGATGGGGTTGGATCCGGAATCTGGAATTTCTAAATGGAATTTGGATCCGAAATCTGAGATCCAAGATTTGAGTTGGATCCAAAATCTGGAATCCTAAATGGAATTTGGATCCGAAGTCTGAGATCCAAGATTGAGTTGGATCCGAAATCTGGAATCCTAAATGGAATTTGGATCCGAAGTTTGAGATCTAAGATGAGATTGGTTTTTGAAGATTTGAATCCAATATGGAATTGGGTTCTAAATTTAGAACCCAAGATGGAATGTTGGATCTTTTGAAGATTCGAAATGGGATTTTTGAAGAGGGATTTGGATTTTTAAAGCCCAGATTGAATTTAACATTTAGGAAAAATCAAATTTTGAGACTTTAGAATCAATCTCAAAACTTTGATTGAGAATCAAGATTCAATCTTTAGGAATAACTTTGAAGATAAATTTGATTTTGAAGTTTGATTTTAGAAGATGAATCAGGAATTTCAAAGTTAAATTAAACTTTGAAATTTGATTTGAATTTGGAAATGGAATTTTGAAAAAAATGAATTTGAAACTTCAAAGTCAAATTGGACTTTGAAATTGAAATTTGAATCTTTGAAATAAGATAGAAGAATGAATTGAACTAGAAATTGAAGATTTGATATTCAAGTTCATTTGGATTTTTGAAAAAGAATTTTGAAAATATGATGCAATTTTATCCTAAATGATGAATGAATTTAAAGAGTTTGAAATTGGATTTGAAAAGCATATTTCATTCTTCAAGTGAATTAAAATAAGATTGAAGATATAATACATTCCTGACTATGGTCATTGAATGTAATATATAATAATCATATTTGAATTCAGGTGAAGAATAAAACATATTTTGGTGCTTTTATAGAGTTTAAAATGAAATTAACTCTCAATATATCCTGACTATGGCCGTTGATATATATTTTGAGTTAATTTTAAGTTAAGCTCTGATAAAAGAAAAAATATTTAAAAATATGATGATTTTTTAAAGAGATCCAGTGTGGATCCAATGTTATTCCATAAAAGATGAAAATCCTAAGTTTTGTTCACATCCTGACTATGGCCATTGATGCAAATCATCAACTTAGAATTTAATCACCTTTTATAAAATGGTGCACGTGTCATTCGTGTTCCCATTTGTGACATTTTGAAATAAAAGGAAACATGATATGAAACAAGCATTTCTAAAAAATATACATGCTCATACATTCTAATCTAAGCTAGAAATGTAAATTTCTCATTAATATCTAAGTTGTTACAATCCTTGAAATTGAAATTTGAAGTAATAACATATCTAATCTAAGAAAGCAATACAAGTTTTCCATGACTTCCCTGCAAAGAAATGAGTTAGCACGAATGAAGAAAGAGATAACAACACCTTATGATATGGAATGAACTCGAGATGCGGGTCAGATGCTCATGGCTAAATATACATGCATATGAGAATGAGAAGATGCACATGAATATAACAGAAATCCATGAAAGAGGGATATATATCGGATGCCTTTAGACTAAAAGGACAACTATATATCTTTTACCTAAAGCCAATAAAAGAAAAAAAATGCTGGACTTGTATGTAGCTTTCAACAGTGTTGTTGAGTGAGATGGGAGAAGGAATGTTATATACAACTAAAAAAAAAACTCAACTGGAGGTTGGAGGTGCGAGGGGTTCTAACGGGTGGCTGGGCTGCAAAGAGTGTATACAGGAACAACAGGTGTTGAAGCACTGTTGCTGTGAGGAAATGACCTAAATGATGTACACCTATTGTTAATGCAACACAGTCACGCTTGCTGAAATGACGCGTAGGTGGCAGGGGCTGAGTGAAGGTACAAGTGAAACAATGTTTAATGTTCATGAATGATGGGGAGTTACAGCAATGCTAAGCATTGCTGTGGGTGTTTACAACAATGCAACATATTGTTGTAAGTGCTTACAACAATACAGAATATTGTTGTGAGTGCTTAGGTGGGTGAATGTAGAAGTGCAGAGAATACTAGGCGTTTGTGTTATGAATGCCAGCAAAGGATGTTGTGGGTGCCAACATGGTATTAAGCTGACATGGTAAGGATATCATCAGAAGATACTGATGAGACAAGATTCTGTGGCATAGGTGTGATGAGAGTTGATTTGCTTCTCTCATGATGATTCCACAGACACAATTTTCTCAACCAAAAGTCAAGTTTGCTTGACCCAGAATATCAATTCTCTTTGATTTCATGATGTAAAAGGGGATACAAAACAATATTCATAATTCCACATGATTCCAACCCTCTTTGATCTCACAAGTGTTTCTGGAACTTCAGTGGCATATTGATGCCACTGACTTCACCATTCTGAACCAATTGTCCAATGGTTTCATATCAACTTGAACTACATCCTGATTTATCTAAGGAACCAATTGTTCAATTTTAAGAGGGCTCGTAAGCCCTCTTTCCAACTTCATTGCTATAAAGAGACCTTCCATTCCAAAAAAAAAATTTTGCTTGCTTCCACCATTGATTACCATTAGGACTTTGGCATATCCTTGAATTTTAACTGGCTACTGGAAAATTCCAGGTGATGACCACTAGTGTTGGGATGACCCATCTTCCCTATGGTTTATTGCTGGCGAGAAAGGGGTATAGATTGCTAGGTGAAGATCATGGAGATGCTTCCTTGTAAGCAGAAAAAAAAAATGGAACAATGATGCATGGGTTGATGTTGGACGTACCTTGTGTACAGGGGAAATCCTGATAGTGGTATACTGTGGTGAGATAGAGCATACATGACATTCATTAAGATTACTGTTAAAATTCATATCTACCACCGTATCAAACCAGCATTGATAGACCGAATCAGTGCAGACGGAATTCGCTCGTCGGTACCAGGTTCGACCGTTCCTGGCGCCTTTACCAAGGGTAATCGAACCAAGGATCGAATCTATGCCTTTTGCTTTGCCTAAATATAATCTAAGAATTTATTCTAACTCTAAATGCACAAAGAATCATACTTGTGCAATGCAAGGATGTATGCTCTTTTTGAAAAGAATGTTTTGGAAATTTTCAAGTATTCTGAGATGAGCTTGATAAGGGAGTGAAGAAATGATTGAATCTAACTTTAGAACTTGAGATAGATCAGAGAAGTTCTAAGTCTTTGGAAGAATAAATCTTGACTTTGGAAAGAGAATAATTTAAAGCCGAGATAAAGGGAAAGGAAAGGAAATTTTTCAAGGTTTTTGAACTTGGATTTAGGAAAAGAGATAAGATAAAAAGTGGAATTGAATTTAAGATTTGAAATTTGGAATGGATCGGAGAAATCCAAATGGTATAGAAATGAATTTAAGAAATCTAGACATGATTTGTAAAGGGATCTGGAAATGAACTGAAATTGGATTTGAAAGTTGGATTTGAGAATAAAATTTGATTTGAAATCTGGAATTCAAATCTGAAGTTTGGATCTTAAGATGGATTTAGATCTGAAATCTAAGATCCAAAGTAGAATTGGATTGTGGATCCTGAAAAATGGATTTGGATCTGAAGTCTAAGATCTGAAGTAGAATTGGGTTCTAGATCCTAAGATGGATTTGGATCCGAAGTCTGAGATCCAATGTAGAGTTGGATTCTGGATCCTAAGATGGATTTGGATCTGAAGTCTAAGATCCAATATAGAGTTGGACTCTGGATCCTAAGATGGATTTGGATCTGAAGTCTAAGATCCAACTTGAAATTGGTTCTGGATCCTATAAGGAAATTGGATCTGAAGACTGAGATCTAAGGTGAAATTGGATTCTGGATCCTATAAGGAAATTGGATTTTAAATTCAGAAAATGAATCAAGAATCTCAAAGCTAAATTGAACTTTGATTTTGATTGGAGTTTTGAATATAAAATGAATTTGGAATTTCAAAGTCAATTTGAACTTTGAAATCTGATTTGAATTTGAATAAAAATGACTTTGAAATCTCAAAGTTAAATTGAACTTTGAGATTGAAAATGAAATTGAATTTGAAAATGAAAAGGATGAATTGGTTTTTATAAGAATTGAAGATAGATTGGGGAAGATATTTACATCACTTGGGGTTTTTGAAAAAGGAATTTTGAAAATATGATGCAGTTCTATCCTAATTGATGAATGAATTTGAAGAATTTGAAATTAAACTTTGAACATCTATTCCATTCTTTAGATGAATTAAAATAAGATTGAAGATATAATACATCCTTGACTATGGTCATTGAATGTATTATATAATAATCTAGATTTAAATTCAAATGAAGAATAAAATACATTTAGGTGTTTTTATAGAGTTTAAAATGAAATTAATTCTCAATATATCCTGACTATGGCCATTGATATATGTATTGAATTAATTTTAGACTAAACTCTAATAAAAGAGTAAAATATTTAAAGAAAACATGATGAATTTTGAAAAGGATCCGGTGTGGATCAAATGTTATTTTGTAAAAGATAAAAATACTAAGTTTTGTCCACACCCTGACTATGGCCATTGATGTGGATCATCAACTTAGGATTGATTTACCTCTTACGAAATGGTGCACGTGTCATTCGTGTTCCCATTCATGAAATTTTGAAATAAAAATGATATGAAACAAGCATTTCTAGAAAATATACATGCTCATGCATTCTAATCTAATGCAAGAAATGTAAAATTGTCACTAATATCTAATTATCACAAAATTGAAATTATAAAAGTCCCTGATTTAGGGAGGAAACATAGCATTTTTCATGTATCTTCTGCAAAACAAAGTTAGTATAGAGCAAAGTGCAAAAGAAAAATACATGAGGAAATGAAGGATGCTGTATCAAAATCCAATATACACATGAAAAGGTATGTATCCAAACTCATATGGGAATGTATATATGTATGTTAGAGGAAATTCTTCATATTGCTCCAAATGATTATTTAATCATAGCCTTACCCAAACTTGGATTTCTCAAAAACACGCTAGTTTCCTATTGAACTTAGTCCTTTTCAATTCAATTAACCAAGTTTTCAATATTAACTTCCAAACCAGGAGCCTTTCCTCAAAACATGTGCCAATATCATCCAATTCATCATATTTACATCATGAAACTAACAAATGATTTTAATGCATTTTTAATGTTAATGTAAAGACAGAACTTCAGTAGAGAGGGAGGTATTCTGCAAATGAGACAACAAAAGGAAGCATGGGATGCACAAATATGCAATTCCCAATCAGCTACAGCTAACAAACATGACAAAGTGTAAATGCTATAGAGATGGTGTGGATACTGTGCAAAGGTGATGTATGATTTAGATAGTTTGCCATTTCAATTGCACAAATACAGAGAGGCCATAAGCTGCTGTGTTGATATACAGTGTGAAGATTTTTCTGAATGCTAAGGGGAAAAAAAACACAGGTGCATAGTGCAGGGTTATAAGGAATGAGAGTGCGAGTGGTGAAAACAGTGAGGAGAAGAAGTAAATGTGACTGCATATGCTGCAGTTGGTGAATGCGCAAGGGATGCTAGAAGTAGGCTGGGCTATAGGTGATGGCAATGTGTTGCTATGCTAAACCAGCATGCAGTAGGTAAAGTGGGAGTGGTAGAGTATACAGAGTGTGAGGGGAAAGCAGTAAGATACTGTTGTTTAGCTAGTGAGAGTATAAAATGGAGATGAGGGTGCTAAGATGGCTGAACAGTGGGTGCACAGGAACAACAGGTGTTGAAGAATTGTGAAAGTGTTGGTGGCAGTGAAGACAAACCTAACAAGCTATATTGAGAAGTAAAGCTGCAGGTTTGATCAAAGAATAGATTTTCATTAACTAAAAAAATTTGCTGGAACTTGAACAGGATTAGGCTAAGCTCTATTTTTCTGCAGAGCAATTGATCAACCTTCAGAGATTACCACAGAACAAAATTGGGTATCTAAAATGGTCGAAATAAAAGAACCATACTAATATTTCCAAATGCATTAAATGTTATCAGTACATGAAGAAGAAAAAAAAAATTAATGTATGCAAAGGGATTGACATTCAATATTTATCAACTGTGAAATATAATGGATGTAACAAGGGAATACAGGTAACTGATTAACTGTGAAAGGATGATGATTGAGAGTCCTGTGATAGAATATCTAAGGAGAGGCCACATAAGAAACCAAAAATCGGACCAGACTTGGATTACATTCGACGAGATCTAGCAATTCCACCAGCATTCTAACATAAAAAAATGATCTGACAGCATGTTTACTTACTTCAACCAACTTTCTAAAAAATACAGAGAATAGTGTAGCAGGTGTATATGTGTTGTACAAGTGCCATAGACATTAATGAAAGTGTAAGTGGGAAAGTGCAATGAGGTGGTAGGTGTGGCAAGAGATGCGAATGCACAGGTGACAGGGGCAGGGAATGCAAATGTAGCATTGTTGGGTGTCATATCAATGAATTGGGTAGACAATAAGTAAGCAAATGCCTCAGATGAACAGTACAAGAACTAGGCAAATATCAGGTGATTGAAATAACAAATGGATTAAAGCCAACAATAAATGACTCAAGTAAACAACAAATGACTTAAATGAACAGCATATTGAAAACAGTAAATGGATGAAGCAAATATCAGACTATTGAAGTAACAACTGGATTAAGTAAATAGCAAACAACAACCTAAAACAACAGACGGGTTAAGCAGATAGTCGATGGATTAAATGGATAACCTAAAGCAGCAAATAGGTTAACAGTGCAACATTCTAGTAGTTGTGATTTCAATCAGGAATAAGGCACGGAGAACCATAATAAAATGCCAAGGCTAAATTGATAAGCAATTGTCACTGCTCAACTATACACGACCATAATCTTAATCTGTTATATGCACTTGTTGAGATATAAGGTGATGTTGTGCTAAAGTGTACGTGGAGCAATGAGTGACAATCAACACTGATGCTAAAAAAAAGGTGTATGCTATGAAGGGAATCAAAACAGAGAAGAAAAAGAAGAAAAAAAAATGGAATGCAGTAGCATCAAAATCATAGAAACTAACAAAATATTATATTATCTGAAGTTGAAATCAAACATAAATGAAGCCTTGATGAAATCATATTGATCGGCAGTTGCCAAAATCAAAACACCGATGGAATTGGTGAGACTTACAGATACACTTCAAATATGCAGATGGTGTTTGATGAAATGAAGGGTTGGATGGCTGATCAGTGAAACGATGTTATGAACAAATGTGAATAATCGGATGAAAACAAAAGAAATAGTAAAACAATGTGACAACTTCACGGCATAGCCAACTTGATTTTAAGCAAGTGACCAAGATTAGAGGGAAGAAATTGAGATAAATAAAGTTGACGCTATTGGACAATCACAACGAATGTGATTTTAAAATCAAGCCTGACATCCAAATATGCAATGATAGAAGGTTGTCAACCCGAATGACAAATGATAAAACTCATCGAAACGCATCATAAATGACAGATTGAGCAAAGGAGACAAATGTGACGGTGCATTGATGTTGTGGTAAAGTGATCAGGATGTTCATGCAACAAAGATTGTATGGTGAATGCAAATCACAATAGCAGGAAAATGTGCAGAAACGATGCAAATCGAAGATGAAATATGAGATGTCTGAATATGCGTCATCATAAATGCTGACATCAAAGATTATACTAAAAAGGCTCAAGAGATGCAAACTATATAGAATAAACATGACTTGCTGGATATAAACAATGGGTGGATGGGAATCAACAGAAAAGCGAACGGATGTTGCAAAATGCAGGTCGACACCGCATATACGGGTCGATCATGCTCAGAATGAGTAAGGGATGGAAACAAAGAAAGGGAACTGATGCTATGCAAGAACCAAAACAGAATTGGGAATCAACATCAATAGACAATAAAAAATGAAACAAAAACAAGAACTCAAAGATCAAAGGATGACCAAAATGCAAACCGATTATCAAACTGTAACTAAAGATTAGATGCAAAAGGGGAACCAAAATAAGAAAGGGAAAATAAAACAAGACACAAATTGGGAATACAATATACAGAGAAAATGATGAGAGTATTAACATATATAAAACCCACGAGATTCAGTAATGAAAAGAGAAGAAAAAAAAAATGTCGGAACGCAAGCATTCCTGATGATGTTGCACATAGGATGTGTTGAAATTGCTATAGGCAATTCAACGCCATCCAGGGTGCGTTAACAGGGGCCAAAACAGAAAAACCAGAGGAAAACCAAAAAAGCAAGAGGGGTACTTACTGAAGCGAGTTGCAGAAGCTTCAGAGTGGTCGACTCCATGTAGCTGTAGGGATTCTGAAGGAGGAAGGATAACCTTTTGTAGAAGAGGCACCGTGAAGGAGGAGTCAATGGCAGCCGCTTGCTATCCTACTGAAATTCTGAAATAAGAGTGATTCCTTTTCCCGGTGCTACTGCTGCAGGGTCGGATCTCTTTATAGAATGAAGGAGAAAACGTATAGAGATTGGGATGGACCTTCTTTCTTGAGGGTTTTATTTCATTCTCTTGATCAGAGGGAACATCCGAGAACCGAAAGAGGAGATAAAGGGAAAGACAAGAATGAAGGGAAAAGGGAGAAGGATCGAGGATTGATCGTGAAAGAGGGGTGCTGGGTTGATAACGGGTACCTCCCCCTTCCTCCTGCGTGCCCATTTTAAAGAGGAAAATGAAGCCTCGAGAAGGAGTTTGTTGGGGATCAACGGGGAGAATCGGAGGTTTGTTGGAGATTGACGCTTCAGAAGGGACGATCGAAGGAGATGAAGCCGAGAGAGAGAGAGAGAGAGAGCTGGAAGAGGGAGCCATCCGACTTTCTCAGAACAAGCATGGTTAGGGTTTTCTCTCTTTTGAAGTTTCTCAAAACAATGGTTCTTTTTGTAAAGTTTTTTCTGAAAGAAGGTTTTCACTAAAACAACTTTCCTAAAAAGGGGTTTCTCAACCATTTTTTTTTTTGTATTTTTCTTTCATTATTTTTTTTTTTGATTTTTTGTTCTTTTCTCGGTATTTCTACATTTTTTGTATTTTTGGAATAAAAATCCTAAAATGTACGGCAAAACAAGGATTTAAACTATTTTTTTTGTATTTTTGAGAAATATTACAAAAAGGAGGTTTTCGAGGTTATTTAGAGGAAATTTCTTCAGAAAATGGGTTTGGACCCAGCTTTTGAGAAATGTTCGAGTTTTGACACTCGAATCGAGTAACACAACATGATGGATCCAAACAGATGTCGGATGGACTGTCCGAGCTATTTTAAAAACTATTTTTTTGTATTTTCTGTAATTTTAATTTAAAATTTGGAGGATGAGACTCATATTTGGATCTGGACAATGGATCCAGATCCGAAATCAACATATAAAATGAATTTAATTTCAGTAGAACTCGAGAAATGAGCTAGAATTTAGATTTAAAAATGACTCATTTTCTCAGAAAATGATATCAGGGGAAAAAGGGGAATATTTAAAAGATTTTGAAAAATTTGGGGTGTTCATAATAATATATACTTTTGTCAAGGATATGCATCTTCGAAACTATCAATAAAGTCAATTCGCGAGGCTGGTCGAATTGTACACCATTCTATTGACCTGAATTGAGCATAAGGATGCCATATTTTACAAGTGAAACAATCATGATCGGTTAGCAGAAATTAATTTAACATGCTTATATTCTCAAAATGAACAGACACAAGAATCGGTTAACAGAATTTACTATAAGTAAGCTATACATTCAGAATGAAACTGACACATTCGGCTAACCAAGAATTAACCTAGGGATGAAATGTGTTACCGAATAAAACTAACATGATCGACCAACCGAACCCACATCAACAGGGTATGTGTTATGTGATAAGGCTAACATGATCAATCAACAGGGATTTCATCAGCATGATAAAGCATACAAAAATTTCAACGTTTCCTCCACCCAAATACTGGAATAGACACCCCTAAATTCTGTCATCTAACCCCAAGAATCGAACCCCCAAATCTGAGGTTATCAAATACAAGAAATCGGAAACCCCACGGCTGGGGCGATCCAGTGCTTCAACCGAAACCCCAAATCGATCGGATTTGGGATTTTCCAGGTTAGGGTTATGCAAGAACCCACAAATCGATGAGATCAGATATTGCCGAGTTAGGGTTTGGCAAGAACCCACCTAAATTCGATATTTAGGCTTTTCCGACAGCCAAGAATCTCGTCTGACACTTGGTGCATGCCAACCACAGGGTTTCTCCTTGACCAACCCCATCACACCCAGACTAATTCAATATCCAGCAAGAAGAGATAGAGGAATCCTACCTGTTTCGGCGCTCATAGGTTGCTATTGCAGAAGGAGGGCCGCCGGCTCCGGTGAGGGTGGTTGCTGCAGCGAGACATCGGGAGTCGAGGAAGTATGCGAGGGAAGGGGAATCGACAGCGGCACTGCTGGCTGCTGGAAAGGAAACGGGAGGGGAAGAGCGCAGGGGGGAGATGCAAAGGGTGTCGGCTGCCCCTGCTGGCGCGTGCAAAAACGAGAGGGAGATGGGAGGAAGAGGAAGGCATGAGAGGAAGAGAGGTGTGGGAGGGGAGTAAATAAGGCAGGTGGCCCCGAAACGGAAGGAGGTAGTTACCTCCTCCTCCCCGGTGGTTGCGCACACCCCTTCCCCTTTCACGCCATCGTCTGGCGTTAGGGTTCACTTAGAACCCTACACAGCATATCGGGAAGCCCAGTATCGGGTAAAAAAAAAATTAAACACTTACCTTGCGTACGCGGGGCGCGGCTCGGGTCTGGATTCAAGACCCGAGATCCAACCGAGTGTTGGATCTGCGTCCCTCTTGCGATATGGATCCGTGAGTTGGATCCATATGGATCCAACCGTAAATTTATTAAAATTATTTATATATATTATTTATCTATTTATTTCTAATATATGTATATGATAATATATATATGGACCCAAATTGATATGGGTCCCAGATCCGAATCGTGGATTCCAGCAATCTATTATAGATCCAACATTAAAATTTTAATTAGATCCATACAACATTTGAATCTTCGAGGTCCAGGATCCAAAAGAAATATTGTGGGTCTAAACTTCGCATAAGCTACTACGGATCCCATGAAAGTGTTATAGATCCGATATTGAAATTTTCCTCACTAAAATCCGGTTTTAACATCGTGGATCAACTCCATTTGTCCTGGATCCAATATCCAATATGTCCCTAATAGGGAGGATCCAATATCAAAGATCCAAATCCATTTGCTTAAAATTCCTTATTGGTTATCCACTTAAAATGTTTGAGATCCGTTAACTAAGATTCAAATGGAAAAATCGAAGTTCTGAACAGGGTATAAAGGTTCCAACATTGAAGATCCAAATAGAATATCCGATATCTAAATACAATTAACACATACAATAATAAAAATTATCTGATATTCAGTTCAAGAACATAAATTTCAAGTTTATTTATCGAATAAAATTCACGGGTATTACATCCTCTAGGTCTAATGCCTTCCTGCTCCCAAGTACCAACAAAAGATTCCACTAAGAAAGTGTAAGCCAATTAAGTAATTCTAAACAGAAGCAAAATAAGAGAATGTTTCAATAAAATAGATGCCAAATTCACTCAAGCAACACAGACCTTTTACAGAGAATTGAATCAAAGGTGAAGTTCAACACAGTTGTCGTGAAGAATGCCGACCACCGAAGTCTAAGAGGAATTGGTGGCACCTCAAACCGCAATTTCCCTTAATGAATCGTCTTGTACAACGATGATTTAAATAAAATCTCCATCCTGATATTCCGAATAATGGAAAACATTTGAGCCATCGAGCGAGGATGACGAGTTCAGGCTACGAACCAAGCTCATTATATCAGAGAAGCCTGAGGGCTTCCGACCGATTGATCCACTGAATTATCTATCATACAGAACCAAAATTTGGCAAACTATAGGGTTGGCCAATGCCATGCTCGATCTATCCTCTCCAGCAATCGATGCTCAGGGATAGATATGAAATCAAAAGTTATATGTAAGCAGGAAATCATAAAAAAAAACAAAAGAAAGGAAAGAAATCAGAAAATAAACTTCGAATTAGAATGCATTGAAGACGAAATAGCAAAACAAAAAATACAAAAGACAACAAAAACAAAATATGTTGGAATGGGATTGTTCCCTTTTGCTCTATTACGAGAGAAGGGATTGATGATGCTATAGGCAACCCAATCCACAACTCGATGGTGCATCAAATGGGGAAAAACGAAATATAAAGAGGAGCTAAACAGGAAACTCAGGAAAACAGCAGAGGGGGAGGGGAATAGATTCCCTACCTGATTACTGCTGGGGACCAGATTTCCTTCGAACGATTGCAGAGAGGGATCTTTCTTCATGTGGTTTTTGCAAAGATTCTGAAGGAGGGGAATGGTGCTCGACGGTAGGGTTTTCTCCAAAACCCAAAAGGAGAAGGAGGGGACGATCGTGAGGCAAAAGTCGGATGCTAATGGCGATGGTGTTCGACAAGGGATGAAGTTAAAAGGGAAAATGGATGGATGACTCCTTCTCGATGCTCTGTTTTTATAAGCTTCCGAAGGATCGAGAGGGTAGCTTAGAGATGAACGGGTGAAGAGGGATCGGGAGGATAAAAGGGTAGAAGATCATTCTCTTTATCGCCTTCTCTCCTATGGTGCTTCCCGCAACAGATGTCCGTTAAGATTTTTCAAGGGAAGTCCATTACTTTTAAGAAAATTTCGAGGATGAGGTTTTCTAAAAATAGTCTTTTTCAAAAGAGTGACAAAGTTTTTCAGAAAAAGGGGCTAAGCCAATATTTTTGCATTTTCCTTTTCTATTTTGATTTTTTTTGTTCTTTTTCTTTATATTTTGTTCATCATCATTTTTTTTTGTATTTTTGACATAAGACTTTAAAACTAAGAGATTTAAAACTATTTTTTTGGATTTTTGAAAAATATTTACAAAGAAAGGGGTTTTCTGAGAATTCGGGTTCAATTTTTCTTAGAGAATGGGTTCGGATCCAAGGCTTTAATAAAGTATTCGAGTTTTGGGTCTTGAATCGAAGAATAGAGGGCAATGGATCAAACAGATGCCGGATGGATGGTCTAAGCCTTTCTGAAATTATTTTGGTATTTTTGCGAATTTAATTTTGAAAATTGGATAATGAGGCTCGGTCTTGGATTTTGGCATCAGATCCGGATCCGAAATCGAGTCAGATATAGAAAGTTGATTTAATTCCAGTAAATTTGAGAAATAAACTAGAATTTTAAGTGAGAATGACTCGATTTACTCAGAAAATGAGGCTAGGGGCAAAAAGAGAAATATTTACAACCTTTTAAAAATTTTGGGGTGTTCACAGATGCCCCTCTTTGCTACTAAGCCGGTTGAAAGTCGAGCTTAATGGCAAAGAAAACACTTCAAATTTTGAAAAATGTCCCAGCCAGCAGATCTGAACTGGGTGTGGAAGCATTATCATCCTCAGGTTTTGAATGGCATTGGGGAGACGAAATCCTCGAAAATGAGATGATTGAATAACAGAAATGAGGAAATCGTGATGGGACTTTGAATGAAAGTCTCCAAACGGCAGAAAATAAGAGTTTTGATCAAGTCTCATGGGTGAGACAAAATCAACTTTTGGAATGACTCAAGTTTAGCCCTTAACCTGGATGGGACGAAGATAGATCAAGACAAACTTCAGGTTCTACCCGTACCTGAATAGGAAAGGCATATATGACAACCTTGATGGGACATTTTTGAGAAAAATGCCTCGTGAGATGAAGCTCGAGTATGATCCTTTCCTGGGTGGATATACAAAGCATGGATTCCTTTGTGGGGAAAAACCATGATGGGACTGAGGAGAATTGCCTCGTCAAAATGAGGCTCAGGTTTAATCCAAACCTGAACGGAAGATACCTCGTGGAACGAGGTTCTTAACCCTTAACCTGAAAGGGATGACACTTCGAGGTGCGAGGTTCAGGCTTGACCCTTAACCTAAAAGGGACGTCCATACGGAATCCTCGAACGAAGAAACCGTGATGGGACATAAAGAAATACATCACCAAAACGAGATTCAGGTTTAACCCTTGACCTGAGTGGGGGGAATCGTACGAAATCCTCGAATGAAGAAACCGTGGTGGGACTAGAAAGGATATCTAGTCTAAATGAGACTCAGGTTTAACCCTAACCTAAATGGAAAGTACCTCGCGGAGCGAGGTTCAGGCTTAACCCTTAACCTGAAATGGGCAACCATACGGAATCCTCGGATGAAGAAACCATGATGGGACCTTCGGAGTTTGGACTAACAAATCCGAAAGGGGTTTTGCGAGAAGAAAAAAATGGGGTTCCCTAAAGCTTGGAAAAGGGATGATCTGAGGCATCTCATTGCTGAGACTAAATCAGCTTTCTAAAAACAGATGACCTCTCGCAGAAAGTTTGAGTGATACCTCAAGAAGTGAGGTAACAGGTTTAATCCTTAATCTGAATGGATACAGAATCCTTGAGGAGCGAGGAAATTGTGATGGGACCTCTAGACTCTGCACAACAAGTCCAAGAGGGGTTTGCAAAAGGATGAAAATAGGGGTCCCTAAAGCTTGAAAAGGGGTTGATCTTGGGCACCTCATTGTCGAGACTGAAAATAGCTTTTGACAATAACCGACCTTTTGCAGAAAGTTCAGGTTTAACCCTTATTCTGAGCGGGAACTGTCTATAGTGGGGCAGTGGGGAACACAGGAAAGCGTGCGAATCTGAGAGCGCTTAGATCAGACGGAAGGAAAGGACTTTTCAGTCTTAAGGAGGCATGACGTTAGGATACATAAAAACAAATGTCAAGTTCTCGCTTCATGTTGGGATAACGAGAAAATATTGCCAATAAGATGCCAAAAATTGTAGTTGACTCAGAATGATTGAATTGTGCATATATGTGTGAGAATATCACCTCTTTCTATTGTGATCATCGCAAAATTTTTCCTCTCTTGTGGTTTCTCTCTCTTCCTTCTCTTTTCCTTTTCTAACCTTTATTTTCCTCCTTTTTAAACGGAGAAAAATAAAAGAAAGAAAAGAAAGAGAGAAGAGAAAAGAAGAGAAAGAAAGAGAAGAGGAACTCTTTTGCAGGGTTTCACTTGACCTTGATTTGAAAATATTTAGAAATTTAACTCGCCTCCGTTTTGAAAATATTTGCGGGAAAAATGGGGAGACGGGATTCGCTCGTCGGTACGAGGTTCGACCGTTCCTGGCGCCTTTACCAGGGGTAATCGAACCAAGGATCGAATCTATGCCTTTTGCTTTGCCTAAATATTATCTAAGAATTTATCCTAAAGATCTAAATGCACAAAGAATCATGCTTGTGCAATGCAAGGATGTATGCTCTTTTTGAAAATTTGATTTGGAAATTTCCAAGTATTCTGAGATGAACTTGGTAAAGGAGTGAAGAAATGATTGAATCTAACTTAGAACTTGAGATAGATCAGAGAAGTTCTAAGTTTTTGAAGTAAATCAGAGTTGGAAGAATAAATCTTGACTTGGAGAAAGAATGATTTAAAGCTTTGAAATGAAAGGAAATGAAGTTTCAAAGTCAGAAATGGACTTTGAATTTAATCATGGATTTAGGAGAAGAAGATGAAGTTTTTGAAGTGATATTGAATTTGAATCTTAGAATGAACCTGAGAAAATCAAATGGTATTTAAGAATAGAAATGGATTTAGGGAGTTCAAATGAGATCTGGAAATGGACTTGGATTTGAAATCCAGATTTTGAAATGGAATTGGATCTAAAAACGGATTTAAGATCTGGGATCTGAGATCCGATGTAAAATTGGGTTCTGGATCCTAAGATGGATTTGGATCTGAAGTCTTGAGATCCAAAGTAGAATTGGGTTCTGGATCCTAAAATGGATTTGGATCTGAAGTCTGAAATCCAAATATAGAATTGTATTTAGAAAACTGGATCCAAGTTGATCTAATTTTGGATTTGAGTTTTTGAAAGTCAAAATGGGACTTTTGAGTATGGATCTGGATTTTGAAAACCCAGATTGAATTTAAAACTTTAGAAAAGGCCAAGCTTTTGAGATTTCAGGAAACAATCTCACACTTTGATTTTGGATTTGGAAGATGAACTTGGTTTTGAAGATGAATCAGAAGTTTCAAAGTTAATTTGAACTTTGAAATTTCATTTAGATTTTGAATTTTGGATATAAAAATGAATTTCAAAGTCAATTTGGACTTTGAATTTAGAATTTGAATTTTGGATATACAAATAGATCCCAAAGTCAAATTGGACTTTTGAATTTTGAAGTTGGAATTTGGGATCAGGAGATGAATCAGAATTTCCAATTGAATTTATAAATTGAATCTTGAATATACAAATGAATTTCAAAGTCAAATTAGACCTTGAATTTTGAAGTTTGAATTTGGAATTTCTAGAAGATGAAAGAAATCTCAAAAGTTAATTTGAACTTTGAATTTGATCGGAGTTTTTTAATATAAAATGAATTTGAAATCTCAAAGTTAAATTGAACTTTGAGATTGGAAATGAAATAGAATTGAAAAAGATGAATTGAATCTTACAAGAATTTGAAGATTGATTGGAGAAGATATTTACATCACTTGGAGTTTTGAAAAAGAAATTTTTGAAAACATGATGCAGTTCTATCCTAAGTGATGAATGAATTTAAAATTGGATTTTGAAAAGCATATCCCATTCTTTAAATGAATTAAAATAAGATTGAAAATATAATACATTCTTGACTATGGTCATTGAATGTATTATATAATAATCTATATTTAAATTCTGGCAAAGAATAAAACATATTTTTGTGCCTTTATAGAGTTTAAAATAAAATTAACTCTCAATATATCCTGACTATGGCCATTGATATATATTTTGAGTTAACTTTAAGTTAAATTCTAATAAAAGAAAGAAATATTTGAAAATATGATGATTTTTGAAGAGGATCCAGTGTGGATCCAATGTTATTTTCTAAAAGATAAAAATCATAAGTCTTGTTTACATCCCGACTATGGCCGTTGATGTAAATCATCAACTTGGGATTAATTTACCTCTTACGAAATGGTGCACGTGCCATTCGTGTTGCCATTTGTGAGAATTTGAGAAATAAAGGCCAAAAATGCATGAAAACAAGCAATTCATGATATTTACAATGCTCATTCATTCTACCTAAAACAGGAAAATGTAAATTCTCATTAAGGCCTAACTATTACAATACATAAAATCAATTTTACAACTCCAAGTAATGACACTTTCTACGTATTTCCGACGCCACTTCACTTCGTGAACACTAAATCACAGTGTTGTTAAAGTGAACCATCTTGGTCAGCACCATAGCCTGTATATTGTTACTGCACTTCTTGATGAGAAGATCATGTCTCACATGTTAGATTGAGCTACTGATCAAAACAACTAAATGGACATTAAATTGGTAGTTGACTCGTAGCTACTACCCATGAACACAAGAATTAATTTAAATGAATCAAGAAGCTAACTATATGTATCTAATCTCAGCATACCTTTACTAAAAAAAACTATTATAATTACATCGTCAGATCTGGAACGACAGAGAAGCTGACATTTATAAATTAGCTACTTCCTTAATGAATTAAGAGAATCAGGGAAATTACATTCAGAGGATCGATTCCATTCGATGGTGCTGACATAGTAGCATAATATACTGTAGATGCAATTATATCAGGAAAGAGGTGAAAAGAACACACTCATACCATAATCAAAGATCTGATGCAATGATGGTTCATATGCAGCTATACAGGACAGAAGCTTACCTTGATATTCCAGCCGATCACATGATACATTCACGAAAAGAAAATCTTTCTTCTTCATAGCAGAGATTTCCGACGAAATCGATTCCAAAACTCAGCTCTTCTCTTTTTTTTTTTTTAGCAGCATCCACTTTGATGTACTCAATCAACACAATAGGTTTTGAGTGTTTGATTTTTGAAGCTGGAAACTGGAATTACACCTCAAGCTGAGTACGATGTGTCTGAGTAGCATATATAATGGATGCTACCAGAACACAAGTTCCCACCATTCTGTTTCCAAATTTGCTAGCAGGTGGCAAGACTGATGAAGGAGACTGTTTGGCATAGATGGGAATAATCCTCTCAAACGGGGCCTCGTAGAGGGCTTCTCGTAATCCAGTGACTTCGGTTTGAACCAGTTATGGATCGGAGAAGGTAGTTGCGAGTAACTGCTGACATAGGTTGTTTGACATTTTAAAAGGCAATTCATTCTTGGCTAAGATCTCGTCTTTACTGACATCATCAACAATTGTGGTTGTAGAGTCTTTGGTGATGATCACCTTTCCGTCTTCCTTCGGACAGTCATTTGAAAACTTTGGTGCCCTGCATCATTGAACAGATTGGTACTCCAGTACCCTCAGATTAGTATTGACATATGAGCCGGGGTTTATCAATTTAAGAAGGATAGGCAGAAGCAGTGCCTAGAATGCTGGAATGAAGTGCCAGGGTGATACATCAACAGACTTGTATTACAATGCATTGTCATTTGGAAGCCCGACTTAAAGCTACAGAACAATTAGCAATACATTGGCGCCACGCCCCATCTCTGATTTGCATTGCCTTATCTAGGTTATCCAAAGTGGACTAGATCCAAGGAACCAAACTCAGATTACCCCTGCATTTTGAAACATAGGCAGTCTTTATGTTCATGAGGGTTCAATATTATCACTGATGGAATGTTTGGGCCTGTAGGGTAGCAAAGATGCAAGAAGGGTTATTGGGGTCTATAAGCATAGAGAGAGCCACATCCATGGGGCATTGGAGATTCTTCAGCCCTGTGAATGAATATTTCTCAATCAAAAGATAAAACTAACAGAGCTACTCAGATTCCTCTTTCAGACCACTCAAAAGATTAAAGTATCAATTGCTCAAATATTCCCCAGTTTCACCGGAATATTGAAGACATTCACCGCCTTGTCCAAAATAGTTCACCTGCAAAACCACTTCAGGAAACAACAAAAAAAACACAAAATGGCAAAGGTTTGAACATAGATGAATTGACTCATTCCTGAAAATGTTAATCTCAAAACCATTTGCCAATACTTTTGCACCCATCACTGTAATAAAACCCAGGACAAAGACGATTTTAATGCACATAAACCTGTATAAGTATCCATATTTAGATGCCAGTTTGAAAATAAATACCACGTCTGATGCTATAACCATGGGGGTGTAAAGGATGAACCCAGGTCTGGTGGCGAGATTCCAGGCTTCCGTCACAGATTTAATCTCCTTTCTCTTGGGGGCATGTACAGCAATGGGGGATAAGGATATACATTGTATCGATTACCCACAACAATTTAAATTGTCAGGGAGTTTAATCCTGCAGACAGAATTGCAGAGGGTCGCATGCAAGTTTTAGCAGGTGAATCCACATTGTTACTTCCTTACAACGTGAATTTTGGCCACAAAAGTTATGATTTTCAAAGCTAGTAAAAAAAAACATTGTATGTCCTCGGTTGTTGTCTTAACCTTAAGATGCACATCCCCTTGCTTGGCATTTCTACCATTGTCACAACTGATCGTGGGGCATCATGCTTTCATGTCAATGAATCGCAAACAGTCACAAGTGCATCCCCCAAGGAATGAGGTGATTTGTCTTTGCCCAAAAAGAAAAAAAAGAAAAACTACAACATCATCTACTGAATGCACGATAATCCATTTTAACAACATAATCATACATCATTTGTTCCTGCAAAAGGAAAAAAAGAAAGAAGAATACAACACCCGATAGACAGAAGAAGGCCCTCAGGATAAAAGGATGGCCAATGTGAAATAATAAAATCAAAGATTGGTCAGAAAACTGAATAAATACAGGAACGCACAATGTTAATGAGAATAAAAAAAAAATGCGCTGACTAATGCCAATAGAAAATCTACTCTGGGAGTGGGGATAACAACATGAATGGGGGAATTGAAGATTCCCAACAAAATAGAAATGAAGGCAAAATCGAGAATGAGATCCAGAGGCGATGCCTAGGACGATTGAATTTAATAGTATAAGCAGAATCAGAATATAATCACTAATCTATAAAAACAAACAAAGCACAAATTTGTTGGAAACATGATCATTTCCTTCCACTGTAACATCAGAAGATGTTGAGATTGTTACAGGTAACTCAAATATCTTTCGATGGTATGTTAATGGAAAGATCAATGCAGATTGATGATGCTAAAGTGCAGAGTCAAAGAAGAAAATGATACAGATGTAAAAGAAGAATAGATCTAGTGAGCTAGGGATGATCTACAAAAGCAAATATATATATATATATATATATATATGTGTGTGTGTGTGTGTATATATATAATCTGAAAGAAATCAAACGAAAGTAAGATAAGTAGAAAAGAAAAAAAGAAAAAAAAAGAAAAAAAGAAAAAAGACAGAGAAGAAAAGAAGAAGCATTGATCGGTAGTACAACTAAAATCAAGGTGAAACAAAGAAGTGAATGGTAATGAAGCTAAAACAGAAAACGAAAAATGGGCAGATGCAATAAAGAATTCTAGAATGACATCAAACTAAATATGCATAGTATATGAAGATCGAAAGAAAAAAAATGTAGGAATACGAAGATTCCATTGATATTGCATGGGGATAGATCGATATTGCCTTGGGCAATCCGACACTATCGTGTATGCTTTAATAGAGTAAAGAAGAAAAGACAGGAAATCAACATAGTGGATGAAAGAAGAAGGACACTTACCTCGGTTCTTGCAGGAACTTTAATCCTTCTTGAACAACTATAGGGGAATCCCCTTTGAGAGACCATGCTTCTACTCTTGCAAGAGAAGTCCCAGAGGGAGGAAAGAGGGGAACGAAGAACTTTCGAGAGGATGATTGAGTAGAAGAAAGAAGATGCGGGAGATGGAGAAGCGATGACGCAAAGAATCGTGGTTTTTGCTACGGGTTTTGTTAACTTCCTTCAGCTATTCAGGGGAAAACCAAGGAGACGTGGAGGTGAAGATCAATCTTCTGTGGAGCTCCCTTCAGAGCCAGAATGAAGAAGGAGAAAAAGTTAAAAGCAAGCACAACGGAGGATAAAGGCAGTTTATGAAAGAGGAAATGGGGAGGTGAAGAAGCGGTCCTTTGAGGAGAGACCTTGTTTTCATCGCAAAATTTTTCCCCTCCCTTGCGAGAGAGAACGAATTTCGCGAGTCAAACTCGACCAAAGTTTTAAAATGGTTTTGAAAATTAACTCGCCTCCGTTTTGAAAATTTGCGGGAAAATTCTGTGGAATGGGATCCGGCTGTCGGTACGAGATTCAACCGTTCCTGGCGCCTTTACCAGGGGTAATTGAACCAAGGATCAATTACGTGCTTTAACTTGACTCAAATATCTAAATTATACTCTATTTTTCCTAGAATGCACAAAGAATCAGGCTTGTGCTATGGAATTTTGAAAAATGCAAGTTTGAGAAAATATGATGTTTGCTTTGAAAAATTGAAATGCATTTAGAAAAGGACTGGAAAATGCTTGAAAATGGAATTTCTGAGAAAATCATTGAATTTTATTGGAAATCAGAAATTTGCATTGGAAAGTGATTTCTCAGAAAAATTTGAACTTTAGAAAATCGATTTTGAAATTTGGAATTGCTTTTCTGAGAAAATGGATTTGAGAATTCTGAGAAAATCTAAGAAAATCATTGGAAAATGACTTTTGAAATGGAAAATGAATTCTCAGGAAAACTAGAAAATATGAGAAAATTGATTTCTGAAAACTTGGGATTTTGAAATTTGAGAATTTGAAAACATAAGAAAATCTTGATTTGAACTTGAGAAATGCTTTGAAATGTCATTTGAAAACTTAGGATTTTGAGAAAATCAGATCTTGAGAAAGACTTGGAAATTCTTGAGAAAGACTTGGAAATTCTTGAGAAAAATGATTTTTTTTTTAAATTGAAATTGGAAAATGAATTTGAAAACAATGCAATTTGAATAATATGAATGAATGAATATGAATTTGAAAAGGGAATTTCATTGAGGAATTGAGAAATCCTTTTAATGTTTTGAAAAATGCAGTGCATTTTTGAAGTTAGCCTAAGTGTGTAGGCTGAATGTGGCCAATATGAAGATCATAAATCTTGGTTTTCTTCGTATTCTGACTATGGCCATAAATACGAATCCCACCGAATTTATAAACTCCATAAGAGCTTGTGCACGTGCCATTCGTGTAAACCATAGTGAATTTGAAATAATGTGCATGAATCATACATCACATATTGAAATTTGCATAAATTAAACTATATGCAATGCAACCCTATTCTAAGCAGAAAAGTAACTCTTATTCCAAATTATTACATTTGAGGTTACATTGAATTGAAATAAAAATAAAATAAAAGCTAAGTCTTCTTCTTGAATGTTCCTGCAAAACTAGAAAACAAGGTTAGCACAAAAAATGTAGGTTTTTCTGAATTTATCTGAAAATATGGAAAATTATCGGATATTATTCAGATATAAACCTCAAATCATACCCCCTTTGATATAAACATAATAAATAATGAATAAATTTTGAAAATAAACTTGAAAATTCGAAATTGGGGTCAAAATGACCAAAATACCCCTGATGACCTTAAAATCAAGGTTTTTTGAAAGAAATTTTGTAAATTTTGGAAATTTGAAAATCAAATGAAATAAATCAAACATAATATGATATAATATGATGATATGCTTGAAATTTTGGAGAATTAGAACTTGAAATTTCGAAATTTAGGTCAAAATGACCAAAATACCCCTGATAACAAGACTATGGCCTTGAAACCTGTGTTTTTTGAAATAAATTTTACAAAATTGAAAAATACGAAATGCAAATGAGATTGAAATTAACCCTAATATGATTCTACATGCTTATGTACATGATAAAAACCCTAAAATGGCGAAAATATCATAAATATCAAATTTAACCTGATGTTCGCCTGATTTTCGCTTCTGAATTTAAAGATAAACTAACACATGGAGCAAATGAACTTGTAATTAAACCAAATTTGGCATGGGCACCTAAAATAACCCTAGAAACATAATGGAGCTCGAAAATGTAATTTTTTTGTATTTTTAAATATGGAAATTCAAATAAAAATCCTAATTTTTTTGATTTTTGCCTAAAATGTTGATTCTAAAGGGGATTTAGGATATCAAATTTCCATAAACATTTCCCAAATTTTATGGGGTGATAGAGGCCAGTAAGGCAAGAATTTTTTCCTTTTACACTTTCTGGTTTTGACCTATGGTCGGAGTTGTGCCACTCCGGCAAGTTGAATCGGAATCCGGCGACTCTAGGATTTAGGGGAAACAGACAGGTTTCGGTAGAAAACATGGGAAAAATTGAAGACAGATGAGGAAAAGGCTGAAATTGTGGGAAAATGTCTCTGACAAATAGAGGAAAATTTTATCTTTTGACACCATTTGAATTCAGGTTACGGTTTGGAACAAGGCACACTGTTATCAGACACCTAAATCTCTAGAATTTTGAGATATTGCAATCTGTCAGACAGAAAACAAAATTTTGGGGAAAATACTGAAACAGTTACAAAAATTCCCAAATTTTAGGAAATAACAGGAAAACATGCTAGGAACAACTTTCATGTTGAAAGTTTTTTGCAGAAAAGTTACAGATTGGATGGACTCGGTACATTAGGGTCTGTCTATACCTTGACGAAGGAAAATCAAGATTTTCCCAGAAGTCTGGAAAATTCGATTTTTTTCAGAGGTCACAAATAACTGGAAAAACCTCAAAATTTCCAGATCATCAGTAGATTCGATTATGAATCCACTGTGATTTTTGGAGGACAATCCGAATCCCCCATGAAGGTGCTTTTATGGGTTTTTGTTTGCTAAAAGGAATTCTGGAAATTCCAAAAGGGGAAATTCCAGTTTTGGAGTTTGATATTTAAAATGGGATTATGGCTATCAAATCAATCTGTATTTTTCATGTGAAATCTCAAACATATAAGTACATCTATCACGAAAAACTCAGAAATTTTAAACAAAAATTTGAGCATGAAATCATAATTGGACTGTGCGCATAATATCAATATCTAACACTATCTAATAACATTTCAATGAGACTAATGAAACGAATGTGAGATCATGTGATAAGATTAAATGCCATGTTTAAACATAAAAATCACATCAAACTAAATCAAAATACACAAGGGGATATGATCCATTTTTTTTTATTGGCCCTTGAATCGAGGGACCCGATCCATCCATTGGACGGATCACCTCGTTTACGCGACCCTAACCTAAAAAGACCATGAATCCAGAATAAAATACCACGATGGAACCAGTTCATGTTTTGGTAAGAAAGAAAATTTTTGTGATAATCTCATAATATTAAACATCATAAAGAAAGGAGATCATGGATTTAATTTGGCGAACAATGCTGAAATAGTAGATCTTACCTTGGCACCTTGATGGAATAAGTTGCAGCCAGGGAGATGATTGAAGCAAAGTAGAGGATGGTGCTGGAGGTGCTGCAGACCTGCTGGGGATGGCGGGCTGGGGGCGGAAGCTGCTTCACCGTGGGCCGGCTGTAGCTCCTTGTGGTGGCTGTTAGACTGTTGAACCGGTGAAGGCAAGGAGGCTGGGATCAAAGGAAAGGCAAGAGGAAGTGGCTGTCGGCTAATGCTTCAAGGTGGAGCAATGGCTGCCACAAAGAGAGAAGTTGTTGTGGAGCTATTGGCTGGATGAAGATGCAGCAAGGAGGGCTGCTCTTGATGTGTTGAGGATGGCTGAAACAATGGAGCTGGACGTCCAAGGGAGTTGTTGGTGATGTTGTGGAGCTGTAATGGCTGGGACCTGTTGGCTGGATGTGCAAGAGAAGGAGGATGTTGGAGAGAAAGAGAGAGAGAGAGAGAGAGAGAGAGAGAGACGTTCAATGGGGGATTGGTTCAGCCGTAGCTTCCTCTCCTGTTTTTTTTTTTTTTTTTTTGGTTTTCTTAACTTAGGGAAGATCCTATCTTTCCCTAAGTTTTAGTTTTAATTAGGGAAGGAAAGGGAAAGGGCCTCTACGTGAATGGCTGGGCAAGAGGGAAAAGAAGGGAGGAAGGAAGGGAAGAAGGAAAGAAGAGGAAGAAGAAAAAGAAAGAAAAGGTAAAAAGAAAGGAAAGAAAGAAAAGGAGGGAAAAAGGAAAAGGGAAAGAAAAAAATGAGAAAAAAAATGGAAAGTGGGACTGGAGGTTTGGGTGACCACCTTGTGGGTCCCACCTCCTCTCTAAAAAAAAATAAAAAAAAATCAATAAAAACAAAAACAAACAAATAAAAAGAAACATTTTTTTAATAAAGTAGAAATGTAAATGAATGGGCCATCTCAGAGCGGGTCCAAATTCCTATTTTGAAATTCATTTTGATGATTAGAGGGGTAACATAGTCTTTTCAAATTTTTTTTTGACAAAACGAGCTATTTTTGGTAGTTTTTGAAATGAGCTCGGATTTTGAAGTTCAATACCCCGTTGCGAAGCAAATTCAATGTAGAATTTAAAAATGTAATTTTGAAAGAAATCCAGATTGTTTTTCTCAAGAAAATGCTTCCAAATCTATTTTCAGACAAAACGAGCTCTTTTTGGCAGTTTTTGAAACGAGCTCGGATTTTGAAGTTCAATAGCTCATTGCGAAGCAAATCTAGTGTAAAATTTGAAATTTTGATTTTGAAAGAAATTCAGATTATTTTTCTTGAGAAAATATTTCCAAATTTAGACTCCCGGGGTGAAAATGTCAATTTTGGAAACCCGAGGTTTGAAATTGATTTCTGAAAACTTTTAAAACTCAATCTGGATTGAAATTTATAAAACTGGAGTTCTGGACTTCGAAAATGAAATGAAATGTGATGAAATGTTATGAAATGCTGAGAAATGATATGAAATGATGAGAAATGACATGAAATGTTATGCGAAATGCTAACCTTGAATAAAGAATTTTGGATGTCAGACCCCGATTGACACTTGTATCAGTTTAAAAAGCATTAAAATTGATAAAATTTGCAAAATAGCTCAAGAAATGGTTTTTGGGACTCTACTGGGTCACAATGACACTGAAAATTGGGGTTTGAGCTGGATTGAACTGAGATGAGCTAGATTAAGCTGAGTTTTAGAGTTTCAGAACTCAAATGAACTGACCAGGCACTGACTCAACTGACCTTTCCGACTGAATTTTCAAGAAAAGCTATCATTTTTAGAGAAATGGTACAGAATGGTCACTGGAGTGAAGTGAATTATGAACTTGAGCTGGCTTTGAGCTGAAACAAAGGTCAGTAATACTGAGGTGAACTAAAATCGAGGCTCAAACACTAGCTCAACTGACTAAACTTGGCTCAATTTCGGCTAAAAGAGCTGAAATAGACTAAAATGGGCTCCTGGACACTTAGAAATTATTTCGAACTGAAACTGGAGCGCTTGAACTCCTGGTGAGCTCAAGTTAGACTCTTAGGAATATGACTGACTATGAATGACTGACTCAGAGACAATTGGCTTGGATTTGAGTGAGAAATAAGCTCATTTCTGAAGAAATGATCCCATTTTGGCAGGAATGGTCAGAAATGAAAATGGTTTATTCATTATGAGCTCAGATGAGCTTGAGATGACTGATATTCTAACTGTCTTGAATTGACCAATGAGCTTGGTTGACTCCGACTGACTGGGGTCCGGGATGACCTAGGGGTAAAATAATAATTTTCCTAATAAAAATGGGTAAAATGGTGATTTTCTGAAACTGACTCGGGGTTTGACTCCTACACTGACCTAACAGGGTTGGCACTACACGAGGAGGGTTGTTTGAGAATGGATGAGAAAAATTTGGGGTGTTTACAGATGCCCCTCTTTGCTACTAAGCCGGCTTGAAGACGGGGTTAGTGGCAAAGAAAAACACACCAAATTTTGGCCATAAAAATGCCCCAGTTTGAAGGATCTGACTAGGTATGAAGAAATTAGCCCTGATGAAAATGGTAGATATGAAGTAAAGAATAAAGAAGAAAATTTTACTTCAAAAGGAAGTGAGATTTAGGTTTTGCCCTTAACCTGGATGGGACAAAAAAATACCTCGTGTAGAAACGAAGCTCAGGTTTAACCCTTAACCTGACCAGGGAATGCAATACCTCATCAAAGGAAGCTCAGGTTTGTACCCTTATCCTGATTGGGAGGAAAATGAAATACCTCATCAAAAGAGGCTCAGGTTTGTACCCTTATCCTGATTGGGCGGAAAAATGAAATACCTCATCAAAGGAGGCTCAGGTTTGTACCCTTATCCTGATTGGGCAGAAAAATGAAATACCTCATCAAAGGAGGCTCAGGTTTGTACCCTTATCCTGATTGGGCAGAAAATGAAATACCTCATCAAAAGAGGCTCAGGTTTGTACCCTTATCCTAATTGGGCAGAAAATGAAACACCTCATCAAAGGAGGCTCAGGTTTGTACCCTTATTCTGATTGGGCGGAAAATGAAATGGATTCCTCAAAGGAAGAAACCATGATGGAACCTTCGGATTTCCGCACAATGAATCCGATAGGGGTTTTGCAAAAGGATGAAATTGGGGTCCCTAAAGCTTAAAAAGGGGTTTGATTTTGGGCGCCTCATTGTTGAGACTAAATAACTTTTGAAATTGGTGACCTTTTGCGAGAAAATGATTGGTGGCTTAACCTCAAGCCGAAATTGGACTGTCTATGGTGGGACAGTGGGGACACAGGGAAGTGTGCAAATCTAAGAGCCCAGGCGCTCAGATTACCAACAGAAGGGAAGGAATCTTTAAAACTCCCGTTATCAAGTCCTTAAAAGGGATAACAACTGATGTCAGGATGCGCCAAAGATGAACCTCAAGCTCTCGCTTCACGCCAGGATAGCTAGAAAATATTGTCAAAATGTTGAAAATTATTGTTGATTCAAAATAATTTAAAATGATGCACATTGTTTTGAAAATATTCCCTCTTTTCTACCTGAAGTATTACCTCCGACTGGGCGTAACTTCGTAGAATCCAGATTCGAATTCAAATTTCTTGCAATTGACTTTCTTTCAAGGAGGCTATCAATTTTCTTGATATGAACAGAAAAGAAAGTATTCTTGATATTGCGAGAGCTATTGGTGAAAGGATATTGATAATAGATTTTCACAAACTTGAAGAAGATTCTTGATAAATTCAGCAGTTTGATATCCTGGGATTTTTTCTCATGATGATCTTTCTGCCCACTTTTTTTTTCTTTTGGCAGAATTAGAGTTCTCTTGGGTTTTTAGGGATTACATCATCCTTCATTTTGGAGATATCCTGACTTTTCTCTCTCTCTTTTTTTTTTCTTTGGGAAGGGTACGTCACAAACTCCTTCATCTCAGAGATGTTCCGATCCTTCTTTTCTCTCAGGGATTATATTGATGGTTATTGGCTCTTTGGCTGAAAGTCTCTTGATGATAGCAGAAATTAAATATCCTTTAGGGTTTGTCGGGAGGCTCATCGTAGTCGCCTTCATCTTGACGGTGCTCTAAACTTTCCCTGGAAGGATCCGTCACAAACTCATTCATCTCAGAGATGATCTAAATCTTCTTTGGCCCCGGGGGTCTAACTCGCATAATTCGTCTTCATCTTGACGACAATTGAGAGATCCATTTTGCAGATATTTAATTGCAGCTTAGGTGATTAAGGAGATATGGAAATTGAATGGATTTTTCTGTATCACCCAGGATATTTCGACTGTTTTATTTTCCAAGAATGATCTTTAAAAATGTGCCATTGACTGCGATCAATATCGATCACTTATGGCATTGCAACAACATTGAATTTCCTTTTGCTGGCCATATCGCGGATTTATTCTTCATCCTTTTGGTTGGCCAATAGAAAGATTTTTGAACTTTGAATCCTTTTTCGCGAAAGCTTTGTCCTTTCGGAAGTAATACTGGAGGTATTCTGAAGTAATAATTTTGTGCAATAAAGATTTTTGAAATCAACAAATATTTGACGACAAATTGGCAAAATTTTCTTGACATCCTTTGTGAAAGAAATTGCTTGAGATCTAATTGACACATCCATGACCAAATTGAGTCCTGAAAAGACTCAGTAAAAGATCAACTCGAAAGTTGGGTTTTGTTTTGACTAACCAGCTCGAAAGCAGGATTTATTGACCGACCGGCTCGAAAGCAGGATTTGTTGAACTACCAGCTCGAAAGCAGGATTTGTTGACCGACCAGCTCGAAAGCAGGATTTGTTGACCGACCAGCTCGAAAGCAGGATTTGTTGAACTACCAGCTCGAAAGCAGGATTTGTTGACCGACCAGCTCGAAAGCAGGATTTGTTGACCGACCAGCTTGAAAGCAGGATTTGTTGACCGACCAGCTCGAAAGCAGGATTTGTTGAACTACCAGCTCGAAAGCAGGATTTGTTGACCGACCAGCTCGAAAGCAGGATTTGTTGACCGACCATCTAGAAAGCAAGATTTGTTGACCGACCAGCTAGAAAGCAGGATTTGTTGACCGACCAGCTCGAAAGCAGGATTTGTTGACCGACCAGCTCAAAAGCAGGATTTTGTTGATTTAAAAATGATTGACATTAATGAAATTGTAACCCGAAGGCTTGGAAAGTGATAGATATTGACAAAGTTGTAAACCGAAGGCAGAAGAATGATTGATGTTGGTAAGATCGTAACCCGAAGGCTTGAATTGAGAATCTGATAGAGTGGACGGCCCAGAGGCCTGATTGATCAAATTGGATGTCCCAAAGGTCAAGATTTGAGAATTACATGACCCGAAGGTTGAAATTGGGAGTCGAATGACACAAGGGGTCAAAATGGGAAATCAAAGGTTGAGATTGAAGGATTGAATAACCCGAAGGTCAAAATTGAGGATTTGAATGACCCGAAGGTCAAAATTAGAAATTGAGTGACCCGAAGGTTGAAATAGAGAATTGATTGACCCAAAGGTCGAAATTGAAATTGGTTGACTCAAAGGTCGAAATTAGAAATTTGGAAATTGGATGGCCTGAGGGCCAAAATTGGTAATTGGAATTTGAAGTTTGATGAATGATCAGCACAAAGACTGAACCCGAGAGGTTGACTGATACGACCCACCAGTGAGACACTAACACAAGTGCTCAATCTTGAAAGAACACCAGCATGAATATCGGGTTTTGAAAATATGTCAACATAGATATTGGATTTCAAAAATATATCAGTTCGAGCACTGGATTTTGGAAGTGTACCAGTTTGAGCACTGGATTTCAAAATTGTACCAGTTTAAGCACTGGGTTTTGAAAATATACCTTGTTTTTAATTTGAAATTTGAATTTTTAAAAGAGACCTATGCTCTTAAAGTATTTGGGAATTGTAACGAGAATGATTGTCGGGGTCTCAGGATTATCCCTTATTCTGAATGGGTAGCGAACTTGATGCAAATGCATGCCAATGAATGCAGATGTATGCAAAAATGAAAATGATATAAATGAATGCACATGCGTGCAAAATGAGAGATTTGTTTATCCTGCCTGCATACATGATATTTGTAGATAAAAACAAAATTTTAAAAATGCCCCAGTATAACTGGGAAAGGAGAATTTAACCATTATTGAACAAAATTTGGAGGAATTACAAAGAATAAGACATGGTTTAAGTATAGAATTTTTTCAAATGCCGAGCATTGATGGGATCTGGTAATTCCACTCCATCGACATTGATGAGTCGATATGAATTATGAGGTAGTGCCTCTTTGAAAACATAGGGACCTTCCCAATTTGGTGACCACTTTCCACCTGGGCGGTGCTTGAGATAAGCCGTTGATCTGAGTACTAGATCATTGACTCGAAATTTTCTTTCAATGACTGATTTTGCATATTGTCTGGCTATCCTCTGACGATATGATTGAGCGTACTGTGTTGCTCTGAGTCTTCTTTCATCTAGCAAATCAAGCTGTACTAGCCGCTGTTGCTGATACTGAGCAAGAGGTAATTTGAGAAGTGATGCAAATTTCAGAGCAGGTTTCTGAACATGTAGAGGCAATACTACTTCGGTTCCGTAGACAAGTTCTGACGGAGTAGCATTAGTTGGAGTTTGAATCGTGGTTCGATACGCCCACAATGCATCATGAATCTTCTCATGCCAGTCACGGCCTGTTTCTATAAACACCCCAAATTTTCACTCACCTCCCTGACATTGCCCTCAATCGGCACATTTCAGTTCTCTAGAAGCAATGAAGGGCAAAATGGTCATTTTCTGAGATTAAACCTTGCAGAAAGTCCAAAATTTTATTCTTGAGCCTCAAAATTTCCATATTTAGGTTCAGAGACATCTTCAAATTGCAAAATTTCAAAATCATCTTTCTGGACAAAAAGTTAGAATTTCCAAGTTCAAGCTCAGAGTGACATTTCATAGAACATGTCTGTGCATAGCATTGCATCATTTCACTGCATAGCATGTCATTTTGAGATCCAGAACTCCTGATTTTCAAAATAGTCTATCCAGATTTGATTTTTCAAACTTTTTCAAATTGATTTTTAAAAACCCTGGGTATTCAAAATTACCAAATTTTCCCATGTTACCCCCAGGACTTTGAATTACAAAAATTTTCCTCAAGAAAACAATCTGGATATTTGGATATTGATTTTAAAGATTTTATCTCAAAACCTTTTGCAAAAGATTTTAAATCTCCTTACAAAATTTTTACATTTACTTTATCCATATTTTGCTCTGAAAAACCAATTTTTCCAAATTCTTGAAAACAAATAATGTTTTATTTCGTATCTTCAAATAAATGGAGTGGGACCCGCCTTTGAACTAGCATCATACTCAGACTCTCAGGTAAGTATCTTATTCTCAAGCGGGACCCACCCGAAGTTCATACCAATTCACAAATTTTTCTTCATTTCTCAATGTTTATTTATTTATTCAGTCATGTATTTATTTATTTTTTTAGCTAGTGGGCCCACACACATGTGGCACCCCAATTGAAAATAAAAGATTTTACAAAACAAAATAAAGCTTTATTTTCAAAAAGGATTTTAAAAGTGGATTGAGGTGGCATTTCCATAAAAGTCTCTCATTTATTTCCTTTTTATTTATTTGTTTTAATAAAAAAAAAAATTAAGAAGGAGGCAGCCTTAAATGGCACAGCCGAATTTCCCTAAAGAAAAAATTTAATTTTGCCTAAAACTTAGGGAAATGAAATCAATTTTTTGAAAAAAGGGAATGCGCCCCTCTTGAAACGGCTATTTCAAAAAAATTTCAAAAATGAGGTAACGGAACCTCATGAATAGGGGCATCGTTTTCTTTTTGAAAGGAGATTCAAAATTCTTTAAGAAAGGGGGAGGTAGCCGATTGAAAAGGGGAGGAGAGCTTGATTTGGGGAGTTTTCTCTTTCTTATTGCAGGAATTTCTGGATTTCTCGGTGATGGAGGGTGCCCCATTGAAGATTTTGTCTTGAACATCCGGATGGAAGAGTTCCAGAAGTCGCAGGACATTGCCCCTTTCCTTCATACCATACCCATTTCAGCCCAGCCAACTGTCGGACCTCCATCTTCAGCCCAACGTTTTCATCTACTTCAACCCCCAACCAGCAGGAGATCCGATCTTTCTTCAGCCACATCTGCAAATCTTCCACCACCAGCATCAGCCTGCTTCAGCCTTCAGCCTGCTTCAGCCTTCAGCCCCACCAGGAAAAGATCATCACGGTCATTCACTGCCTTCTTCAGTCCCCGCCCCACAAAGAGGTCAGCCACCTCCAGCCATCTACATTACCTTCAGCCGATCAGTAGAAGACCCAGCAGACTGCCGCCCCTTCTACAACCCAGCAGCAAACTACACGGTGTAGGTGATTCAGCAGGCTGCCGTCCATTTTCTTCAGCCCATCTTCTTCAACATTCCACCTCCAACGTTTGCCATCTCCCTGCTCTCAGCCCAGCAGCAGAAGAAAGATAGCAGGCTGCCCATTTCTTTCATCCCACCCACAGGTACTCTTTCTTTTCCTTCAGCTCAATAGAAGAGGATCGACCTCTCTATCGCTGGTTGTAGGTTGATTGTTGCAAGGGAACTATAAAGTAACCATAAGGGAGGATTTTGAAATAGATAGCTGGTAGGAGGTCATAATCAGGCCAAAAAGATGAGACGGTTGATCTCTTTCACAAACCAAGTTTGTTATCTCAATAGCCTACAATTCGTTGCCTGCAGTTCATTTTGTATACCATGTTTTCCATCTTCAGACTTAGTGTTTTTTTTCAATCATTAGAAATCAATCCTTGTTTGTTTGTTTTGATCATCAACTCCTGTACGAGCTCATCAGATCTCCTGCGTTTCTATTTTGTGTTGTTACAATTTTTTTATTTCAATCATTGATCTGGCATTTTGTTTTTATTCTCTGCAATTTCAGCTTATTTCTTTCATTTCCCAATTTTCCTGTTTTACATCCTTTGGATTCTCTTATTAGTTTCCTGTATGTTGTTTTACAGCATAGTATGCCCCAAGTTTTTTTTTATATCCATCGTTGTTCATTGTATTTACCCTATTCTACATCCTTTTGATTCTCTTATTAATTTCCTGAGTGTTGTTTTACAGCATAGTATGTCCCAAGTTTTTATATTATCTCCTGTCGTTCATTGTACTTCCCATTTGTTTCCATTTTAGCATGATTTATATTTCTTTTCATGTTATGCTTTTAAGTTATTCATTACTGCCATTCCCTGTTCTCATTGATGGTATAAATCTTACTTCCTATATCTTCCAAACCAGTTCTTTAATTTGTCTATCCTAACTTCTCAAAATGTTATTTTATCACTTTCATATAGAATCATCATAAGATATATTAGTCGTTTTGGATGTTGTTATAGGTGCGATCCATTCCTGTACCATATATCCAAAGGTAGCTTCTTTAGTCATTTACAACATAACTATCTTAAAATTTGTTGCCAAAGGGTTACATTTGCACAGCAGCACTTACGTTTCACCATAACTCATCCATTTTCTGCAGAAGTGCAGTCTTGATAAACAGCCACCTTCACGAACGGATACATCCATATCCGTTCATGATCTCTATATCCTCTTTTGCACGCTTCATCATTGATATATAGGGAAGCTCCATACCCGATTTTGTTGCGGAATATGTTGTAATTTGAGAAATATGGCTGTGTAAAATCCCTTACAGAAACTGTATATACATATATTTTCTGGTTTTACCCATTATGTGGAATTTCCATTAAACATATATGTCTTCTCATTATATGTATATATGTATCTATATATATGTATATCTATTGTATATCTACCTATATGTATACGTGTATATGTATATATGGATATATATATGTATATATATGTATATATATACTTATATATATATATCCCTTCATGAGTATTTGCTATTACATGTATTTTTCTTTTCTCTTACTCTTGTAAATACTTTATCATTTGATTTATGAGCTTGATATTCAAATTCCTGTTTTATGAAGTTATGTTGGAACACCACCATTTGACCTATGAGATTTTGTCTAGCTTGCTGTTAAAATCCCTGTTTTATGAAGTTATGGCTGGAACATCACCCTTGGTTTTATGAGATTTTGCTTAGCTTAGTGCTAAATTCTTGTTTGCTACATCACCCCATTTGCAGCACCAATTATATATATTATTTCATCATTTTCCACGACATTTTCACCTATTCACCAGGTTTTTCATATCCTTTTCATGATATCCTTGAAATAGCCCATGATGCTTCCACAACCTATTTCCTGCACATATTCATTTTCTGCTGCAAGTGTGCAGTCTTGATATTTGGCCATATTCATGAACGGATATCTCTATATCCAATCGTGATCTTCCAACCATCTTTGACGTGCTTCATTATGGATATATAGGGAGGCTCCATACCCATTTTTACTGAAAATTGCATTATAATTTGAGAAGTATGGTCGTATGAAATCACCTACAGAAACTGTATATAGCTGTAATTTCTGGTTTTACCTATTATACATAATTTTCATTAGTATGTACATATTTTCTCATTATATGTATATATATATCTATATATATATATGTATATCTATATATATTTATCTATATGTATGCGTATATATGTATATATATATACATAGATATATACTTATATATATATATATATATATATATATATATATCTTCATGTGCTCTTATTTCCATGTATGAACATCCATATATTTTCTCATATAGTTACACCTCTATCGTTACATGACATTTAACACCTATTTTAGCATTTTGATATATATATATATATGTCTCTTCGTTGTATATATTATATATATATGTATATTTCCTTGTTTATTTTGTACTAACTCTCATTTTGCAGGAAAATCTAGAAGAGGCTGATTCCTTGGCTCCATTTCAATTTTCTTTTACTTTATGTTATGCAATGTAACAATCCAATGTAAACTTTGGAATAAGATTTACTTTTACTGCTTAGATTAGGTTGCATCTCATATAGTTTGATTTCAGTAATATCCTGATTATATGATGCATATATCTTAATTTTCCAAATTCACCGTGGATGAACACGAATGGCACGTGCACCAACTCTTAGAGAGTTGATGAACTCGGTGGAGTCCATATTTACGGCCCTAGTCGGAATATGGACCAGACCCAGATCCATCATCTCTCTACCAGTCATATTGAGCCTACACTCTTAGGCTATCTTGAAAATGCACCTCATATTTCCAATGTTTTCAACATATTGTGAATTAACTCAAATAAACCCGGAATATATTCATGGCCACAGTCAGAATATATGAAGGATTTACTTTGGTTTAATCCACATTTTTCCAATAAAATTTTCACAAATCTTTTCAAAAGTGCATTCATTCATTCACATCATCTGCATCATTTGTTTTTCTCATGATTTTCTCAAAAGATTTTCACTTCATGGAATCGATTTTCTCAAGAAACTATGATGATATTAGGAGTTGGATTTCCCAAATCAAATGTTTTCCTGTGATTTTCCTTAAAAAATTATTTCCTTAAGATTCTTTTCAAAGGAATTTCTCATTTTCTCAAGAATCCAAGTTGATTTTCAACATTTCAAAAGACAAGATTCTTAGGAATTCAACTTTCTAAATTTTGAATTTTCTTATCCAATGAATTTTTCCTATAAATTTCCTATCATTTTCCTAAGAAAATTCTCAAAATCCGAGTTTTTCCTGACAAGTGTTTTTCCGTTTCAAAAAGTTCATCTTTTCTCAAGAATTCCTTCCATTTTCCCGAGATTATCATTTCTTCATAGTTTTCCAAGTCTTTATAAATTTTCTCAAAATTTTCCTGAGATTCTCATTTTTCCAAGTCTTTCTAAGCTTTCTCAAAATTTTCCTGAGATTCTCATTTTCTAAGTCTTTATAAACTTTCTCAAGATTTTCCCGAGATTCTCATCTAAACTTTCTCAAGATTTTCTTGAAATTCTCATTTCTTCATGGTTTTCTAAGTCTTTATAAACTTTCTCAAGATTTTCTCGAGATTCTCATCTCTTCAAGATTTTTCAACTCTTTATAAACTTTCTCGAGATTTAAAACCTTCTTCGTCTGAGTTTTCCTGAGAGATTGATTTCCATTTTTTTTTCCTGAGAAATGCTTTTCAACTCTAAATGTTTTCTAAGCATACATCTTATTTTCCAATTTACATTTTCCAAAATTCTCATAGCACATGCCTGAATTCTATGTGCATTTAGGATAGAACACAATTTTGATAATTTCACTAAGTTAAGCACAATTTTGGTCCTTGGTTCGATTACCCCTGTTAAAGGCGACAGGAACGGTCGAACCTCGTACCGACAGGTCGAGCCCCATCCCATGAATTTTCCCGCGATTTTCAAAACGGAGGTGAGTATTTCAAAAACCATTTCCAAAATCCGGTCAAGTTTGAATCGCGAAAGCATTTCCCTCTCTCTTTCGCAAGGAAGGGAAGACGGGAAAAATTTTGCGATGATAACAGGTTTGGCGACCGTGATGGGACCTGTCCTTGTCTGACCTAAATTCTGCTTGACTTAGTTCAATTATCGAAATTATGTTCACAACATGTCAGCTCTTTATTTTTGATATCATGCGAACCTAGGAGTCTAGATTCTGACCTAGCTGACATTGACTACATATAGAATAGGCATGGTTTGGTAGGACCATATTGAGGAGAAATTTTCATGTTCACATAGACTTAGGTCTAAATACAACTCTCCTCAATTTAGGATCTGAATGCAAACAATGTATGCTTCTTCAAGGATTTTTCAAAAGTCTATCTCTCTAGGATTTAGAGCCATCTATTTCTTGCATGTGATCATTTTTCAAAACCCCAATTACCTATCATTACCCGGTCTTCACGTTGCTGGGCTCTCTTCCAGAACTCTAGTTCGGGACAGAGCCTCACAACTGGGCCACCTATTTGGGTTAACACCCCTCTACCACGTACCGCGGGCCACAGTCCGAAGTATATCGGTAGGCGCTTAAGGATGTTGGAAAACCTTACCTTAGAACCAGAGTTGAAATTATATGCCACGTACCTCGAATTTCGGTTCGGGTATATCGGCATAACTGGATTAGACAAAGATGATCTGAACTTAGAGTTAGGATTAGGGTCCTAGAGCTGTTTTCAAAATAATGCATCTAGAGTCAGCCTTTTAGGGAGTGCTGTATGTGCATAAATGTTTGTACAGGATGTGATTGTTCTTATATTACCTCTATTTTCCTATATTTTTCCTAAAATATTTTCAAATACCCATATTTTCATCTTTTCCTTTTATTTCCTCAAACCCTGGAAGATTTTCCCAAATATCCAATTTCTTTCAAAACTCCAGGTGATTTTTCCTTCTTCCGTTCTACTGAATCTCGAATTTCCAGCTGCATTTTTTTATCCTGTCTGCAATTTTTCAAAATCATATGTTTTCTTTCCTTGGATTTCAATCATTTTGTCTATTTGCAAAATTCTTCATCTTATTTTCCTCGTACATACCTTGATTACTACGGTGGAAATTGTTTACCCACTTGCCTTCTCCTTATTCTAAATCCGTTTGCGGATTGTTTTCCAAAAGATATCTCTTTCCTTAAAAAAATGGTGTTTTTCCTCGTGGTTGACGACCTCGCCTAGGTAACAAGGCACATTTTCCGTTGTTATTTCTCTTACAAAGAATGACAACACAATTGTCGTGATTTCAGCGGCGACTCCATCCCTAGTAATGGGATGTACTTCCAATTGTTTACCATATCGTCAATAATCATTTTTTTCCCAATCCAAAATTTCCTCAGAGTCTAATCAAGACTCCATCCTGCAGAGAGCATCCTCAACATTTGATGGTTCGAACAAGATCAGAAAAAAGAACAACAACATCTCAGTACTCGTCGGCCTCAGAAGAAGAGATGGACTCCCCGCGATCCGAGAAGAGTCAAGAGCAGCAGCAAGGGGAGGATGGCATAGACCCACAGATGTATGCCATGTTCCAGAAAATGATGACCAAAATGATGAGTGAACAGGCTGGGACCAGTGCAGAGAAGAATCCATTCAGAGAGAAGTTCCACGGGCACAAGGATAAGAAGAACTCCAAGAAGCAAATTCAGCCAGAGGAAATTTCAGATGAATCAGAATCAGAGGAAGACACCGATGAAGCATATGAGGTGCCTCCGGCATTTCAGAAACAGGGCCGAAAACAAAGGAGTCGCAAATCAAAAGATCAAGTTACAGAAGAGCTCTTGCAGACACAGTTCAAAGAAATGGCCAAAGTTGTTAAAGACCTGCAAGCTCGCGACAAGGGCAAGAAAGTTTTCACTAGCGAGGATTTTTATGATGGCTTAGAAGGAGACCAAGATCTGGAAAATCTGCCTCGCAAGTTCATCAAGTTCGATGGTTCTGGTGATCCCAAAGCCCACCTCGCCATGTTCTTCGCCGAATGCTCCAAATTCAAGAGAGACAATAGAGCCCTATTTCTCTGTTTTCCTCGTAGCCTAGAAGGCACTGCCGCCAAGTGGTACTCTGAGCATATCAATCCAATCGAGCTGCGAGAAGTCGATAAGGTGGTCAACCTATTCATTGAGCGATTTCTGTTTAATACTGAAGCGCTCCCAACATTGAGCCATCTCTGCAATCTAAGGCAAAATGAAAAAGAAAAGGCAAGGGACTTCATTCGCAGATGGAGAGAGACCTGCAACAAAATGAGGGATCCTATATCAGAAAGGCATGCTTTATCCTTGATCCTCAATAATTTTTCGCAACCTTTGAGAGGATTAATCTCTACCTCACCCTCCAAGTCTTTCGTTGAACTCATTGAACGAGCTGAATGGCTCAAAATGGGAGTAGAGAATGGAGTCTATGAAGGCCTTACCATTGCAAGAAACAGTCAAGATGCCAAAAAGAAGGCTCACTTCACTTTTGCAGCCAAATCTTTCAATAATAGCAAAGGCAACAAGAATGATCATGGCAACAGTTTGGAGAGAATCAAAAGACAAAAAGGGAAGGACATCAACAGTGATAAACCTCTTCAATCCAGCCCTCAGCATCAAAAGAAAGATCAGGAAAAATCAAAGCGTAAGGACTGGAGAACTGATCGAGAATTCACCCCTCTGGATCAGACACTCGAGAGTATACTCGAGTATATGCTTGAGAAAGACCTTGTTCGGTTGCCTAAAGTCAGTGATCCTCCAGCAATTATGGGCAGATTCAAAGAACAGTTTTGCAAATTTCATCGAGCAGTAGGGCATGATACAGAAAACTGCTTCATCCTTAAGAACATTGTTCAAGACTGCATTGACAAGAAGCTCCTCGTTGAAGATGGAAAAGAGGACTAGTCATCCTGACTAAGCTTTTTCCACAATCATTCCAGAAGATGACAATGCCAACAATTTCCCATTTTTCATCTTGCTTTTTCAAAAAGAATAATGTAATCCCATTCTCCTTCCTTGATTTTAAAGCATCAATAAAGTCATCGAATTTTTCAATAGCTTGGTGCCATCTTATTTGCTTCTTCTTCCTTTTCAAAATGTCTCTCTTGTGAGAAATGATCTTGAGAATGTCTATTAGTCAAGAAGCTTGTCAATTATCCTTTTTTATTCAAAATTTTCCTCCCTAGTCACACTGGGGCATTTTTTTGAAAATTTATCTTTACCTCAAAACATCCTGTATGCAGACAGGATAAACCAATCTCTCATTTTGCATATATATACACTCATTTGCATAAATTCTGCATTAATTTGCATTTAATCAGATTCATTTGCATTAAATTTACATCAACATTTCCCCTTCAGGTTAAGGGATAAACCTGAATCATTTTCCATAATTCTTCAATTTCGACCGCCAGGTCATCCAATTTCCATTCTTCGTTCAGGATAAGGGGATAATCCTGAAACCATTCATAAAAGTAATCCAACTCTCTATAATGATCCTCATTCTTCATTGAACTGATAGTGGTCCAAGTGAACTGATAGTCGTTCTTCATCGAACTGATAGTGTTCCCAAGTGAACTGATAGTCGTTCTTCATCGAACTGATAGTGTTCCAAGTGAACTGATAGTCGTTCTTCATTGAACTGATAGTGTTCCAAGTGAACTGATAGTCGTTCTTCATTGAACTGATAGTGTTCCAAGCGAACTGATAGTCGTTCTTCATTGAACTGATAGTGTTCCAAGCGAACTGATAGTCGTTCTTCATCGAACTGATAGTGTTCCAAGCGAACTGATAGTCGTTCTTCATTGAACTGATAGTGTTCCAAGCGAACTGATAGTCGTTCTTCATTGAACTGATAGTGTTCCAAGCGAACTGATAGTCGTTCTTCATGGAACTGATAGTATTCCAAGCGAACTGATAGTCGTTCTTCATCGAACTGATAGTGTTCCCAAGTGAACTGATAGTCGTTCTTCATCGAACTGATAGTGTTCCAAGTGAACTGATAGTCGTTCTTCATCGAACTGATAGTGTTTCAAGTGAACTGATAGTCGTTCTTCATTGAACTGATAGTGTTCCAAGCGAACTGATAGTCGTTCTTCATCGAACTGATAGTGTTCCAAGCGAACTAATAGTCGTTCTTCATTGAACTGATAGTGTTCCAAGCAAACTGATAGTCGTTCTTCATTGAACGAATAGTTTTCCAAGCAAACTGATAGTCGTTCTTCATTGAACTGATAGTGTTCCAAATTAACCGATGGTCGTTCTTCATTAAAATGATATTATTCCCAGCGATGGTCGTTCTGAATTAAACCGATATTGTTCTCAATGAACTGATGGTCGTTCTCAATTGAACTGATATTGTTCCCAGTGAACTGATAGTCACCTCCTTTGGGGAAAGGAGAGGATAATTTTCGTCACGGATGTGTTGAGCCAGATTGCAAATACTCACTTTCAATAGGGATTTCAAGAAAATTTTGTCAATCAATTAATTGTTGATTTCAGAATATTTATTGCATAAATCTTTATTTCAGTTTACCTTCAGCATTACTTCCAAAAGAGTGAAGCTTTTGCGAAAAGAGATTCAAACTTCAAATTCTTTCTATTGGCCAACCAAAAGGATGAAGGATAAGTCCTCGATATGGCCAGCAAAGAAGATTCAGTGTTATTGCAAAGCCATAAATGATTGATATTGATCGCAGTCAATGGCACATCTTTAAAGACTATTCTTGAAAAGACGAGGCAGTGAAAATATTCTGAGCGCTAGAAAAAGAGAGTATTCATCAAAACCTTGTCTCCTCATAATCACCTAAGCTGCAATTAAGTATCCGCAAAAGGGATCTCTCACTTGTCGTCAAGATGAAGGCGAATTAAGCAAGTAGACCCCCGGGGCCAAAGAAGATTCGAAACATCTCCAAGATGACGGAGTTTGTGACGGGTCCTTCCAGGGAAAATCCAAAGCACTATCGAGATGAAGGCAGATGCGAGGAACCTCTCGACAATCCCTAAAAGATATTTAATTTTAGCTATCATCCAAAAAATCTCTGACCCATGAGCCAATATCGTCAAAGAAGGATCGAAACATCTCCAAGATGAAGGAGTTTGTGACGTACCCTTCCCAAAAGAGAGCAAGAAAGGAAAAAGAAAGAGAGAAAAAGTCAGAACATGTCCAAAATGAAGGAGAATGTAGCAAAAACCCAAGACAGCCAAAAGAGTGCAGAAAGATTATCATGAGAGAAACTCCCAGGATATCAAACTGCCAAAATTTGCCAAGAATTTCTTTAAATTTGTGCAATTCTATTATCAATATTCTTTCATCAATTGCTTTCATAATATCAAATTCTCTTTCTTGTTCATATCAAGGAAATTGATAACCTCCTTGAAGAAGGTCAATCGCAAGCAATTTGGATGTTAAATCTTGATTCTACGAAGTGAATCTCGTTTGGAGGTAATGCTTCAGGTAGAAAAGAAGGAATATCTTTGCAACAATGTGCATCATTTTCAATTACTTTGAATCAACAAAATTTTCAACATTTTGACAATATTTTCTAGCTATCTTGACGTTAAGTGAGAGCTTGATGTCCATATTGATGCATCTTGACCCCTTCGAGAGAGTTTCCTTTGTCGTCTTTCACGTTGTTGAAAGATTAACCTTATCTCTGAAAGGATAGCCTTTTGTCATCTTTCACGTTGTCGAAAGACTCGCCTTATTTCCTTTGGATTACCTTTGTCATCTTTCGCGTTGTCGAAAGAATCGCCTTGTTCCTTTGAATTGCCTTATTCATCTTTTGCGTTATCAAAAGAGTTGCCTTATTCTTCTCTGAAAGAGTTTGCCTTGTCTGTCTTTTGCATTGCCGAAAGAGTTACCTTATTCTTCATTGAAAAATTGCCTTATTCATCTTTTGCATTGTCAAAAGAGTTGCCTTACTCTTCTCTGAAAGAGTTTGCCTTGTCTGTCTTTCGCGTTGCCGAAAGAGTTACCTTATTCTCGTCAAAAGATTACCATATCCATCTTTCGCGTTGTCGAAAGAGTCGTCTTACTCCTTACCTTATTCATATTTCACAATGATGAAAAATTCACCAGATCGTCTTGATCATTTTCCAAAATTGCCTCTTACAATTTCATTTCCATCGCCTCGAAAAAGTTGTCTTATTCACCTTCCAATATTCCATTTTCCACTCGATCAGGATAAGGGTATAAACCTGAGCCTCATTCAAAGAGGTATTCCATTTTCCACCCGATCAGGATAAGGGTATAAACCTGAGCCTCATTCAAAGAGGTATTCCATTTTCCGCCCGATCAGGTTAAGGGAACAAACCTGAGTCTCATTTCGATGAGATATTCCATTCCCCAATCAGGTCAAGGGTTAAAACCTGAGCTTCGTTTCATATGAGGTATTTCTGTCCCATCCAGGTCAAGGGCATAAACCTGAATTTCACTCTCACAGAGTGAGTCTTTACTCTTCATTTCTCCATTTCATATCTACCATATTCCTCAGGCTAATTTCTTCATACCCGGTCAGATACTTCTAACTGGGGCATTTTTAGATAGCCCAAATTTGGTGTGTTTTCTTTGCCACTAAGCTCGGCCATAAGCCGGCTTAGTAGCAAAGAGGGGCATCTGTAAACACCCCAAATTTTCACTCACCTCCCTGACATTGCCCTCAATCGGCACATTTCAGTTCTCCGGAAGCAATGAAGGGCAAAATGGTCATCTTCTGAGATTAAACCTTGCAGAAAGTCCAAAATTTCATTCTTTAGCCTCAAAATTTCCATATTTAGGTTCAGAGACATCTTCAAATTGCAAAATTTCAAAATCATCTTTCTGGACAAAAAGTTAGAATTTCCAAGTTCAAGCTCAGAGTGACATTTCATAGAACATGTTTGTGCATAGCATTGCATCATTTCACTGCATAGCATGTCATTTTGAGATCCAGAACTCCTGATTTTCAAAATAGTCTATCCAGATTTGATTTTTCAAACTTTTTCAAATTGATTTTTAAAAACCCTGGGTATTCAAAATTACCAAATTTTCCCATGTTACCCTCAGGACTTTGAATTACAAAAATTTTCCTCAAGAAAACAATCTGGATATTTGGATATTGATTTTAAAGATTTTATCTCAAAACTTTTTGCAAAAGATTTTAAATCTCCTTACAAAATTTTTACATTTACTTTATCCATATTTTGCTCTGAAAAACCAATTTTTCCAAATTCTTGAAAACAAATAATGTTTTATTTCGTATCTTCAAATAAATGGAGCGAGACCCGCCTTTGAACTAGCATCATACTCAGACTCTCAGGTAAGTATCTTATTCTCAAGCGGGACCCACCCGGAGTTCATACCAATTCGCAAATTTTTCTTCATTTCTCAATGTTTATTTATTTATTCAGTTATGTATTTATTTATTTTTTTAGCTAGTGGGCCCACACACATGTGGCACCCCAATTGAAAATAAAAGATTTTACAAAACAAAATAAAGCTTTATTTTCAAAAAGGATTTTAAAAGTGGATTGAGGTGGCATTTCCATAAAAGTCTCTCATTTATTTCATTTTTATTTATTTGTTTTAATAAAAAAAAAAATTTAAGAAGGAGGCAGCCTTAAATGGCACAGCCGAATTTCACTAAAGAAAAAATTTAATTTTGCCTAAAACTTAGGGAAATGAAATCAAATTTTTGAAAAAAAGGGAATGCGCCCCTCTTGAAACGGCTATTTCAAAAAAAATTCAAAAATGAGGTAACGGAACCTCATGAATAGGGGCTGCGTTTTCTTTTTGAAAGGAGATTCAAAATTCTTTAAGAAAGGGGGAGGTAGCCGATTGAAAAGGGGAGGAGAGCTTGATTTGGGGAGTTTTCTCTTTCTTATTGCAGGAATTTCTGGATTTCTCGGTGATGGAGGGTGCCCCATTGAAGATTTTGTCTTGAACATCCGGATGGAAGAGTTCCAGAAGTCGCAAGACATTGCCCCTTTCCTTCATACTATACCCATTTCAGCCCAGCCAACTGCCGGACCTCCATCGCCCAACGTTTTCATCTACTTCAACCCCCAACCAGGAGGAGATCCGATCTTTCTTCAGCCACATCTGCAAATCTTCCACTACCAGCATCAGCCTGCTTCAGCCTTCAGCCCCACCAGGAAAAGATAATCACGGTCATTCACTGCCTTCTTCAGTCCCCGCCCCACAAAGAGGTCAGCCACCTCCAGCCATCTACATTACCTTCAGCCAATCAGTAGAAGACCCAGCAGACTGCCGCCCCTTCTACAACCCAGCAGCAAACTACACGGTGTAGGTGATCCAGCAGGCTGCCGTCCATTTTCTTCAGCCCATCTTCTTCAACATTCCACCTCCAACGTTTGCCATCTCCCTACTCTCAGCCCAGCAGCAAAAGAAAGATAGCAGGCTGCCCATTTCTTTCATCCCACCCACAGGTACTCTTTCTTTTCCTTCAGCTCAATAGAAGAGGATCGACCTCTCTATCGCTGGTTGTAGGTTGATTGTTGCAAGGGAACTATAAAGTAACCATAAGGGAGGATTTTGAAATAGATAGCTGGTAGGAGGTCATAATCAGGCCAAAAAGATGAGACGGTTGATCTCTTTCACAAACCAAGTTTCTTATCTCAATAGCCTACAATTCGTTGCCTGCAGTTCATTTTGTATACCATGTTTTCCATCTTCAGACTTAGTGTTTTTTTTCAATCATTAGAAATCAATCCTTGTTTGTTTGTTTTGATCATCAACTCCTGTACGAGCTCATCATATCTCCTGCGTTTCTGTTTTGTGTTACAATTTTTTTATTTCAATCATTGATCTGGCATTTTGTTTTTATTCTCTACAATTTCAGCTTATTTCTTTCATTTCCCAATTTTCCTGTTTTACATCCTTTGGATTCTCTTATTAGTTTCCTGTATGTTGTTTTACAGCATAGTATGCCCCAAGTTTTTTTTTTTTTTTTATATCCATCGTTGTTCATTGTATTTACCCTATTCTACATCCTTTTGATTCTCTTATTAATTTCCTGAGTGTTGTTTTACAGCATAGTATGTCCCAAGTTTTTATATTATCTCCTGTCGTTCATTGTACTTCCCATTTGTTTCCATTTTAGCATGATTTATATTTCTTTTCATGTTATGCTTTTAAGTTATTCATTACTGCCATTCCCTGTTCTCATTGATGGTATAAATCTTACTTCCTATATCTTCCAAACCAGTTCTTTAATTTGTCTATCCTAACTTCTCAAAATGTTATTTTATCACTTTCATATAGAATCATCATAAGATATATTAGTCGTTTTGGATGTTGTTATAGGTGCGATCCATTCCTGTACCATATATCCAAAGGTAGCTTCTTTAGTCATTTACAACATAACTATCTTAAAATTTGTTGCCAAAGGGTTACATTTGCACAGCAGCACTTACGTTTCACCATAACTCATCCATTTTCTGCAGAAGTGCAGTCTTGATAAACAGCCACCTTCACGAACGGATACATCCATATCCGTTCATGATCTCTATATCCTCTTTTGCACGCTTCATCATTGATATATAGGGAAGCTCCATACCCGATTTTGTTGCGGAATATGTTGTAATTTGAGAAATATGGCTGTGTAAAATCCCTTACAGAAACTGTATATACATATATTTTCTGGTTTTACCCATTATGTGGAATTTTCATTAAACATATATGTCTTCTTATTATATGTATATATGTATCTATATATATGTATATCTATTGTATATCTACCTATATGTATACGTGTATATGTATATATGGATATATATATGTATATATATGTATATATATACTTATATATATATATCCCTTCATGAGTATTTGCTATTACATGTATTTTTCTTTTCTCTTACTCTTATAAATACTTTATCATTTGATTTATGAGCTTGATATTCAAATTCCTGTTTTATGAAGTTATGTTGGAACACCACCATTTGATTTATGAGATTTTGTTTAGCTTGCTGTTAAAATCCCTGTTTTATGAAGTTATGGCTGGAACATCACCCTTGATTTTATGAGATTTTGCTTAGCTTAGTGCTAAATTCTTGTTTGCTACATCACCCCATTTGCAGCACCAATTATATATATTATTTCATCATTTTCCACAACATTTTCACCTATTCACCAAGTTTTTCATATCCTTTTCATGATATCCTTGAAATAGCGCATGATGCTTCCACAACCTATTTCCTGCACATATTTATTTTCTGCTGCAAGTGTGCAGTCTTGATATTTGGCCATATTCATGAACGGATATCTCTATATCCAATCGTGATCTTCCAACCATCTTTGGCGTGCTTCATTATGGATATATAGGGAGGCTCCATACCCATTTTTACTGAAAATTGCATTATCATTTGAGAAGTATGGTCGTATGAAATCACCTACAGAAACTGTATATAGCTGTAATTTCTGGTTTTACCTATTATACATAATTTCCATTAGTATGTACATATTTTCTCATTATATGTATATATATATCTATATATATATATGTATATCTATATATATTTATCTATATGTATGCGTATATATGTATATATATATGTATATATATATGTATATATATATATATATACATAGATATATACTTATATATATATATATATATATATATATATATCTTCATGTGCTCTTATTTCCATGTATGAACATCCATATATTTTCTCATATAGTTACACCTCCATCGTTACATGACATTTAGCACCTATTTTAGCATTTTGATATATGTATATGTCTCTTCGTTGTATATATTATATATATATGTCCATTTCCTTGTTTATTTTGTACTAACTCTCATTTTGCAGGAAAATCTAGAAGAGGCTGATTCCTTGGCTCCATTTCAATTTTCTTTTACTTTATGTTATGCAATATAACAATCCAATGTAAACTTTGGAATAAGATTTACTTTTACTGCTTAGATTAGATTGCATCTCATATAGTTTGATTTCAGTAATATCCTGATTATATGATGCATATATCTCAATTTTCCAAATTCACCGTGGATGAACACGAATGGCACGTGCACCAACTCTTAGAGAGTTGATGAACTCGGTCGAGTCCATATTTACAGCCCTAGTCGGAATATGGACGAGACCCAGATCCATCATCTCTCTACCAGTCACATTGAGCCTACACTCTTAGGCTATCTTGAAAATGCACCTCATATTTCCAATGTTTTCAACATATTGTGAATTAACTCAAATAAACCCGGAATATATTCATGGCCACAGTCAGAATATATGAAGGATTTACTTTGGTTTAATCCACATTTTTCCAATAAAATTTTCACAAATCTTTTCAAAAGTGCATTCATTCATTCACATCATCTGCATCATTTGTTTTTCTCATGATTTTCTCAAAAGATTTTCACTTCATGGAATCGATTTTCTCAAGAAACTATGATGATATTCGGAGTTGGATTTCCCAAATCAAATGTTTTCCTGTGATTTTCCTTAAAAAGTTATTTCCTTAAGATTCTTTTCAAAGGAATTTCTCATTTTCTCAAGAATCCAAGTTGATTTTCAACATTTCAAAAGACAAGATTCTCAGGAATTCAACTTTCTAAATTTTGAATTTCCTTATCCAATGAATTTTGCCTATAAATTTCCTATCATTTTCCTAAGAAAATTCTCAAAATCCGAGTTTTTCCTGACAAGTGTTTTTCCGTTTCAAAAAGTTCATCTTTTCTCAAGAATTCCTTCCATTTTCCCGAGATTATCATTTCTTCATAGTTTTCCAAGTCTTTATAAATTTTCTCAAAATTTTCCTGAGATTCTCATTTTACCAAGTCTTTCTAAGCTTTCTCAAAATTTTCCTGAGATTCTCATTTTCTAAGTCTTTATAAACTTTCTCAAGATTTTCCCGAGATTCTCATCTAAACTTTCTCAAGATTTTCTTGAAATTCTCATTTCTTCATGGTTTTCTAAGTCTTTATAAACTTTCTCAAGATTTTCTCAAGATTCTCATCTCTTCAAGATTTTCCAACTCTTTATAAACTTTCTCGTGATTTAAAACCTTCTTCGTCTGAGTTTTCCTGAGAGATTGATTTCCATTTTTTTTTCCTGAGAAATTATTTTCAACTCTAAATGTTTTCTAAGCATACATCATATTTTCTAATTTACATTTTCCAAAATTCTCATAGCACATGCCTAAATTCTATGTGCATTTAGGATAGAACACAATTTCGATAATTTCACTAAGTTAAGCACAATTTTGGTCCTTGGTTCAATTACCCCTGTTAAAGGCGGCAGGAATGGTCGAACCTCGTACCGACAGGTCGAGCCCCATCCCATGGATTTTCCCGCGATTTTCAAAACGGAGGCGAGTATTTCAAAAACCATTTCCAAAATCCGGTCAAGTTTGAATCGCGAAAGCATTTCCCTCTCTCTTTCGCAAGGAAGGGAAGACGGGAAAAATTTTGCGACGATAACAGTTTCCAAAGTTCGCTCCAGGATTCAAATCAAAATCTTATTGGTGGCCTCTGCTTGGCCATTTCCTTGAGGATAATAAGGAGCGGAGAAATGAGGATGAATTTTGAACTTCAAACAGAAAGTCCTCATTCTCTCATTCTTAAAATGACTGCCATTATCTGACATAATATCATGTGGTATGCCGAAACGACATAGGATATTCTTATGGATGAATGAGACCACATGTCGACCTTCTACTGTGCGTAGAGTGACTGCTTCTACCCATTTAGTAAAATATTTTGTTGCAGCAAGAAAATATTTATGGCCATTTGAAGCAGAAGGAGTAATGGGGCCAACAACATCAAAAGCCCACATAGAAAATGGCCATGGAGAGACGACAGATTGCAAATATGTCGCTGACGCATGAATGGAAGGTGCATGCATCTGGCATTGAACGCACTTCTTCACAAAACGATAACAATCTTGTTGCATAGTTCTCCAGTAATAGCCTGCTCGGATGATTTGTTTGACAAGAGTTTGGTAGCCAACATGACCACCGCAGATACCTTCATGTGCTTCTTGCACAACTTCTTTGGCTTCTTCTTCGTCCAAACATCTGGAATATTCAGAGCTGAATCCCCGACGATAAAGGACGTCAGCAAGAATAAAATATCGAGCAGACATGCGCTGAATTGCTCGCCGCTCTTTCTTTGAGAGTTCTGGAGGAAATTCACCAGTTTCAATGAAATTCTTGATGTCATGATACCAAGGCTTCTTCTTTTGCTCAGCCTGGTTTATCTGCTCTACTAGGACGAAAGCAGGTTAATCAAGTCTGCCAATTTCAAAGGAGCAACAAGATTCTTCGTTCTTGAAAGACATGATGGATCCCAGATTGGCTAACTGTCTGCAATTTGATTGAAGTCTCTCTTGACATGGAAAAGTTGGAATTCTTCGAAATTGCTAACAAGAGCTGAGACGATCTTCTGATAAGTAAGTAACTTCTGATCCTTCACTTTCCATTCAGCTAAGACTTGATTGACGACGAACAAAGAGTCGCCATAAGCATGCACTCTTTTGACATTGAAGTCGTGTAGAATTTTCAGACCTTGTATCAAAGCTTCATACTCGGCCATATTATGAGTGCACTGAAAATCTAATTTGAGAGAAAAGGGGATCATCTCCTTCTCAGGTGTGATCAACAGAATCCCGATTCCTATTCCTGCCATATTCTTGGAACCGTCAAAGAATAAATTCCAAATTGGGGATTGTTGAATATTGCAGATCCGCTCATCGGGGAAATCATCCTCGACTTTAACATCCTCTGCTAGAGGAAAATCTGCTAATTGATCTGCAATTGCTTGGCCCTTGATAGATTGCTGAGAGACATATTCCAAATCGTATTGCATCAATAGAACCTGCCATTTGGCAATCCGTCAAGTGAGGAAGGGTTGCTCTAGAATATACTTGAGAGGATTTAATTTAGATAGGATCTTGACTTCAGATGTCAACAGATAGTGTCTCAATTTCTGACACATCCAAACCAGAGCTAGACATGTCTTCTCTATCTGAGAGTATTTCTTCTCATAATCAATGAAGGTTTTGCTCACATAGTAAATGGCATGCTCTATCAGACTGCCTTCTTCGTATTGCGCCAAGAATCCGCCACAAGCAACTTGATTAACTGAAATGTATAGTAGTAGGGGTTTCTTCAATTCTGGCGGCTTTAAAACAGGAGGATTGAGCAAATATTTCTTGATGCGTTCGAACGATTGCTAACACTCTGGTTCCCATTCGAATTTCACTCCTTTTCTGAGCAAATGATTGAAAGGCTCACATCTCATGGCCAAATTGGATATGAATCGCCGAATTGATTGCATACGTCCCTGAAGGCTACGCAATTCTTTCAGATTAGTCGGGGGAGACATGTCAATGATAGCTTTGGCCTTAGCGGCATCAACTTTTATCCCCTTTTTACTGACTAGAAAGCCTAACAATTTGCCAGATTCGACTCCAAAAATACATTTTTGTGGATTGAGTCTTAGCTTGTAAAGAATGAGCCGCTTGAAAACTTGATTGAGAGCTTCGATGTGATCTTCCTCTTCTTTGGACTTTATTAGAATATCATCGACATAGGCATCCATGATTTTGTGCATCTGATCATGAAAAATGACGGCCATAGCACGCTGATAAGTGGCTCCAGCATTCTTAAGCCCAAATGGCATGACTGTATAACAAAAAGTGCCCCAAGGAGTAGTGAAAGATGTCTTTGACTGATCACGAGCGGCCAACTTGATCTGATTATATCCGGAATATTCATCCATAAAAGAGAACATAGCATGACCTGCTGTGCTATCAATCAAAAGATCAATATTAGGAAGTGGATAATCATCCTTAGGAGTCGCTTTATTGAGATCTCTGAAGTCGATGCAAATTCGAACTTTACCATTTTCTTGGGAACAACAACAATATTTGCTAGCCAATCTGGATAGTCAATGGTTCGAATGAACCCTGCTTTGAGTAGGTCTTCTAGACCTTCCTTAACTTGTTGTTCCACTCGAGGATCCATCTTTCTCAGTTTCTGCTTAACCGGCTTGACATTTGGTTTTAGGATGAGACGATGCTCAACCAATTTGGTATCTAGACCTGGCATGTCCTCATACGTCCACGCGAACACTTCTTCATGTTGCTTGAGAAAACGGGTGAGCCTTTCTTTCTCTTCCGGGCTCAAACTGCTGCCAATCTTGAGAATTTTAGAATCGTCTTCTGATCCAATATTGATATCCTCAGTCGAATCCTGAACTAAGGATGATGGCTCATCTTGTTTCTGAATTGCTGCAAATTTTGGTAATTCTTGAAGAGCTGAATCAAATTTTGCAGGTTCTTCTGACTGCTTTGTAATCTGACTACATTCTGCTCTTATTTTAACCTGATGAATCACTGTTGGCTTTGAAAAGGCCTCTGGATTAAGAACGAGCTTCTTGATAGATCGGGAAGACATTCTGAAAATTGGAGAATAAATCGATTCAGGAAAATCGCCTATCATAAAACAAATTACTTTTGTTAAAAAAATAATTTGAAAGATAAAAGAGCAAAATAATGACGAATTTTCAAAGATTTGATAATGAGAAGTAAAGAGACAAATGGCATCCAGATAGACAAAGAAAATTTGCAACTTATTGAAAGATTGAATTGAGGACAATGATTGAAATGAAACGGGATATCATCCTAAATGTGAAAACAAAAGAATAGAAATGAAAGACAAGCAGATGCCCTTAGTGCGTCCCTTTGATAAAGATAGTGCCCTTCTGAGATCTTCTGCCACTAAAGCCCAATCCGGTCCTCTGAGGATAGTGCTGAGGAATTACTGGCTCGAGACGACCATTCCCATTTTTTCCCAGGCCTTGAAAAGGCTGATAACCATGCTTTACTAACAGATCAAATCCCTTTTTGGCCTTCATAAATTGGGAGAACAGTAGATGATCTTTGAATGTACTATAGTCAATTCATCCTCCAATCTTGAAAAACTGTGGGCCTCTCCATCGAGTCATGGCCACTGTATGTGCTGGCTGTTCAGCTGTCTGCAGTATTCTCGAATTTTCTTCAAAGCTGACCTCATCAATGCCCCTAATGCTAGGGATATCAGTAGTGAAAGTGGGCCTAGGAACCATGGGTTTTGCAAGCCTCTTCTCTGGATCCTCGCCCAACACTGTTGTGATCATTCCACCTTTTGACCACTTGACACACTGATGCAGAGTAGACGGCACCGCGTTCGTGTTGTGAATCCACGGTCGTCCCAACAACAGATTATACGTTGGGGGTACATTGACCACATGAAAGAGGACAGAGTGGACCGAGTAGTCAATGAAAATTTCCAAGAAAATTTTCCCTTTAGCTGTCTGGCCATGATTATCAAACCCGTAGATGGTGATCGGGTCCGGGATATATTCCTCTTCTTTGATGTCCAAAGCTTTGGCTGTCATTTCTGGGCATATATTGAGGCTGCTGCCTCCATCTATCACCACATGAGGAACAGTCATTCCTCTGGTTCGAAGCACAACATACAAAGCGTTGTTGTGAAACACATGCGGCTTGGAAAGATCTTCATCTGAGAAAGTGATTGGAGCATTTGTCATGGCCTGATTGACTATCTGGGCCATGTCTTCAGGAGTTATGCTCGGTTTCACTTTGATTTTCCGCAACAGATCATTCAACACCTGCTGGTGTTTGGTGGAGGCTTGAGCTAAGTCCAAAATTGAGACATTGGATAATGCAGTTATCGGCTGTGGTGTGGATGTCTCATTTTTCTCCAAGGCGGGCTTAATAAAGTGTTTGGGGAGCCATGGCATTCTTTTAGCCACCTCAGGAGATACCCCAGCGGATTTGTCAGATACTTTCATTTTTCCAAAGGCTGCAATGAGGTCCATCTTCTGAGCTTTGGACTGAGCCTGCTGCAGCACAAAGACCTGATGTTGGACATGTATATCCTTTTTAGAGCATGGCTTGATATGCTCCTGTGGCTGAAAAGGCTGTTCAGAAATGACCATTGTAGAATGATGGGGAAAGGGTTTCTTCAGAATATCCATATTTTCATCTTCGACACCCTCTACCAGAAGATTCTTATCGATGAGATCCTGAACAATATTCTTGAGAACGAAGCAGTTCTCAGTATTATGTCCCACTATTCTGTGAAATTTACAGAACTAATCTTTGAATTTTCCCATGGGAACAGGGGGATCGGCCAGCCTAGGCAGTTTGACCATCTCCTTGGTCAACATATACTCGAGCACAGTCTCGAGGGATTGGTCTAGTGGAGTGAATTTCTTGTCATAACTCCACCCTTCATGCTTTACTTTTTCTCGGGGCTTCGGTCCCTGTTCTAATTGAAGTGGCTTATTGTATTGAGGCACTGACTTGCCTTTCTGATCGTTCTTGTTGAAACTTCCTGCCCCATAACAGAAATCTTTGTTATGCCCCTTACAGTGGTTCCAATTATTATTTCTGACAGAATGAGTGAAGTGAGTCTTCTTCTTCTGCTCATTCTGGCCGTTGTTCTTGGTGAAAGTAAAGCCTTCGTAGAAACCAGTTTCCATGCTCAACTCGAGCCATTCGGCTCGCTCTGTCAGTTCAATGAATGTCCTTGATGGTGCAGTAGAGATGAGGCCTCTCAGAGGCTGTGAGAAGTTGCTTAGAATTAAGGATAGAGCATGCCCCTCTGATATGGGGTCTCTCATTTTGTTGCAAGCTGACCTCCAGCGGTGAATGAAATCTCTTGCCTTTTCGTTTTCTCTCTGTTTGAGGCCACAGAGATGACTGAGGGTGGGAAGTGCCTCAGCATTGAAGAGGAATCGCTCGATGAACATGTTCACCACTTTATCAAATTCTTTCAATTCAATTGGATTTACATGCTCCGAGTACCATTTAGTTGCGGTTCCCTCCAGACTGCGAGGGAAACATAGAAAAAGTGCCTGGTTGTCTCGTTTGAATCTGGAGCATTCAGCGAAGAACATGGCGAGATGAGCTTTGGGATCGCCAGAACCATCGAATTTGATAAACTTTCTGGGGAGATTCTCGAGATTGTCGTCCCCATCCAAACCATCATAGAAGTCTTCGCTGGTGAAGACTTTCTTGCCCTTGTCACGGGCCTGCAGGTCTCGAAGCATTCTGACCACATCTTTGAACTGCGGCTGGTCATAGTCATTGACAGACTGCTCTTTGAATTTGTGGGCTGACCCCTGCCCCTGAGTAGATTTGCGGAATGCCTGATGGGTCTCAAACTCTTCATTTGTGCCTTCTGTTGATCCTTCTTCATCAGTTGTATCAACATGTGGGACATGTTTCTTAGACATTTTCACCTGCTTCTTGACTGCATGACCCTTAGCCTTTGGCTTGACTTGGGTCTTCTTTATACTAGCTTCCGCTTGCTCTGCCAACATTTTGGTCATCATCTTCTTAAACATGGCATACATTTGAGGATCAATGTCATCCTCAACCTGTTGCCCCTAATTTTTGCCTGAGCGCGGGGAATCCATTTCTTCGTCTGAAGCTGTCGAATATGCGATTCCCTCGACTGGTGCAGTCTTCTTCCCTGACCTTGTTTGAACCATTGACTGTCACGAATACTCTCTGCAAGGCAAAATCGATGGTTAGGCTTTTGAGAGAGATTTTGATTGGAAGAAAATATTCGCTGAGAATTTTGGTAGACAATTTGAAAGAATATCCCATTACTAGGGATTGAGTCGTCGCTGGGATTACGACAATTGCGTTGTCATTCCTTTGCAAAGAAAATAAACAACTGAAAATTAAGCCTTGTTACCTAGGCGAGGTCGTCAAACCAAGAATTGAAGAATTTGCAAGATTTTTATTTATTGAAAGAAAACATGATTGCATCAATAATAAACTTGAGAAAGAGGGGGCGGACAGACAATTTGCCACCACTCTTTATAACTAACAGAGACACGAGGACCGGGAAAAAGCGGAAGAGTAACAAAAGAGTCCCAGCCATATCTGGCAGAATGGTATGCTCCGGACCACTGTGCTGATATAAGGTCGAACTCTGGCACGACTCCTGATAGCAGCCGCATCTCTATGTGCTTCTGTCTCTGAGAAAACTGTCGAACACACCGCTCCGGATGATAGTAAGCACAGAAGAATGAACCAAGCAACTTGAATCTCTTGCCATATGTATAGGTGTATCTGGGAGGCGATAATTCTCGATCAAAATAGTCTCACACCACTTCTTCTTCCTGCAGATAGTCGATCAGGAATCGGTACCGCGCAACTGGAAGGAGCTCCTTGCCGTTGTATCTGAATGAACTAGCTCTGGTCGGTACATGCTGAAGGAACCAAGATTGAAGAGCATAAGTACATCCCTCGACTAAGATGGACTCTCCAAGTGTGAAGCGGGTCAGTCCTCTGTATAGAAAAGCAAGCGCGGCCATGGCTATCGAGAGACGACTGGTCTGTCGACTTCCCCATCTTCTCAAAAGTTGAACTATTCTGACATCCACATAATTCTGTCCATCTGGAAAGAAAGCAAGTCCCACAGTACACAAAACCATCGCATGCTGAATTCTCTCTCGAGCTGTCCTGGACAACGAGCTGACTTCTGCGAATTCTCCATACTGTCGGTAGATCTCGATCAGACTCACGTATTCATTCCCATTTTCTTCAATCAGTGGCCAAGACTTGCGCCCTGTCATGCGAGTTACGACATCTTTGGGGTCCAGACCCTTGACATTGATCAGAAACTGCTGCTCTAACGGATCTCCAGGCTGACCGGCTGGCTCAGGCAGTCCCATAATCTCTGAAAATTCATCCATCAGTAGTGTCATCTCGCCCCACGGGAACCAGAATGTGCAAGTGCGCGGATTCCACCACTCTTTCAGTGCATGAATCAGATTGCCGTTGACTGTCAACTTTCCCACTGCAGATGCCAATTCCAACTCGCAATCGCTCAAGTGGTCCGGAAACATACGAGAGAAGTTTTTGAACCAGACATAGTACCACCGGGGGAAGAAGGGTCCGGTGCTAAGAGATCGATGCTCAGGAAGACTTTGTCGCACCTCATAGGAGATGTGACTCTCAGGAAAAACAGAATCGAGCTGACTGGATGCCATTGGACTGAAAGACAAGAAGACTGGAATTAGACTTTGGAAAAATACAAGAAATTTGAAAATTGCAGGCAGGATAAAATGAAAGCTGAAAATTCGAAGTCCAGATGAACGAAAGAATGGAAAATCTCCTGGAGTTTTGAAGAAAAGGTGGATAATTTGGAAAAATTGTCCAGGGTTTTTGAGAAAAAGGAGATATTTCATAAAAGATGAAAAATGAGGTATTTTGGAAAATTGTTGGTATTTTGGAAAAACTAAAAAAAAAGGCAAAAATGAATATCATACATTCAATTACAAACAATTATGCACATACAGCAATCCCTAAGAAGCCAACTCTAAATGCATTGATTTTGAAAGAGCTTTAGGACCTTAATCCTGACTCTAGGCTCAGATCAACTGTGTCCAATCATGCTATGCCAATATACTCGAGCCGAGGCTCGATGTACGTGGCATAAAACTCATCTCCGGGTCTAGGCTTGTGTTTTCCCAACATCCTTGAGCGCCTGCCGATATACCTTGGACTATGACCCTTGGTACGTGGCAGGGGGGCGTTAGCCCAAATAAGTGGCCCAGTTGTGAGGCTCTGTCCCGAACTATGGTTCTGGAAGAGAGCCCAGCAACGTGAAGACCGGGTAGACATAGGTGGGGTGGTTTTTGAAATATGATCACATGCAGGCAAACAGAGGGCTCTAAGTCCTAAAGAGATAGAATTTTGAAAATTTTTGAAGAAGCAAACATTGTTTTCATACAAGTCCTAGATTGAGGAGTGTTGTATTTCAGACCTAAGTCTAAGTGAGCATGCATAATTCTCCTCAATATGGTCCTACCAAACCATGCCTAGTCTACATGCAATCCATGTCAGCTGGGTTCAAGTCTAGGCTCCTAGGTTCACATGATATCAGGAATTAAAGCTGACATTCCATAGAACATAATTTTGACAATTGGGCTAAGTTAAAGCACATAATTGATCAGGCGAGGACAGGTCCCATCATGGTCGCCAAATTTGTTTTCATCGCAAAATTTTTCCCCTCCCTTGCGAGAGAGAACGAATTTTGCGAGTCAAACTCGACCAAAGTTTTAAAATGGTTTTGGAAATTAACTCGCCTCCGTTTTGAAAATTTGCGGGAAAATTCTGTGGAATGGGATCCGCCTGTCGGTACGAGATTCAACCGTTCCTGGCGCCTTTACCAGGGGTAATTGAACCAAGGATCAATTACGTGCTTTAACTTGACTCAAATATCTAAATTATACTCTATTTTTCCTAGAATGCACAAAGAATCAGGCTTGTGCTATGGAATTTTAAAAAATGCAAGTTTGAGAAAATATGATGTTTGCTTTGGAAAATTGAAATGCATTTAGAAAAGGACTGGAAAATGCTTGAAAATGGAATTCCTGGGAAAATCATTGAATTTTATTGGAAATCAGAAATTTGCATTGGAAAGTGATTTCTCAGGAAAATTTGAACTTCAGAAAATCGATTTTGAAATTTGGAATTGCTTTTCTGAGAAAATGGATTTGAGAATTCTGAGAAAATCTAAGAAATTCATTGGAAAATGACTTTTGAAATGGAAAATGAATTCTCAGGAAAACTGGAAAATATGAGAAAATCGATTTCTGAAAACGTGGGATTTTGAAATTTGAGAATTTGAAAACATAGGAAAATCTTGATTTGAACTTGGGAAATGCTTTGAAATGTCATTTGAAAACTTAGGATTTTGAGAAAATCAGATCCTGAGAAAGACTTGGAAATTCTTGAGAAAATTGATTTTTTTTTTAAATTGAAATTGGAAAATGAATTTGAAAACAATGCAATTTGAATAATATGAATGAATGAATATGAATTTGAAAAGGGAATTTCATTGAGGAATTGAGAAATCCTTTTGAAGTTTTGAAAAATGCAGTGCATTTTTGAAGTTAGCCTAAGTGTGTAGGTTGAATGTGGCCAATATGAAGATCATAAATCTTGGTTTTCTTCGTATTCTGACTATGGCCATAAATACGAATCCCACCGAGTTTATAAACTCCATAAGAGCTTGTGCACGTTCCATTCGTGTAAACCATAGTGAATTTGAAATAATGTGCATGAATCATACATCACATATTGAAATTTGCATAAATTAAACTATATGCAATGCAACCCTATTCTAAGCAGAAAAGTAACTCTTATTCCAAATTATTACATTTGAGGTTACATTGAATTGAAAAAAAATAAAATAAAAGCTAAGTCTTCTTCTTGAATGTTCCTGCAAAACTAGAAAACAAGGTTAGCATAAAAATGTAGGTTTTTCTGAATTTATCCGAAAATATGGGAAATTAGCGGATATTATTCAGATATAAACCTCAAATCATACCCCCTTTGATATAAACATAATAAATAATGAATAAATTTTGAAAATAAACTTGAAAATTCGAAATTGGGGTCAAAATGACCAAAATACCCCTGATGACCTTAAAATCAAGGTTTTTTGAAAGAAATTTTGTAAATTTTGTAAATTTAAAAATCAAATGAAATAAATCAAACATAATATGATATAATATGATGATATGCATGAAATTTTGGAGAATTAGAACTTGAAATTTCGAAATTTAGGTCAAAATGACCAAAATACCCCTGATAACAAGACTATGGCCTTGAAACCAGGGTTTTTTGAAATAAATTTTACAAAATTGAAAAATACGAAATGCAAATGAGATTGAAATTAACCCTAATATGATTCTACATGCTTATGTACATGATAAAAACCCTAAAATGGCGAAAATATCATAAATATCAAATTTAACCTGATGTTCGCCTGATTTTCGCTTCTGAATTTAAAGATAAACTAACACATGGAGCAAATGAACTTGTAATTAAACCAAATTTGGCATGGGCACCTAAAATAACTCTAGAAACATAATGGAGCTCGAAAATTTAATTTTTTTGTATTTTTAAATATGGAAATTCAAATAAAAATCCTAATTTTTGTGATTTTTGCCTAAAATGTTGATTCTAAAGGGGATTTAGGATATCAAATTTCCATAAACATTTCCCAAATTTTATGGGGTGACAGAGGCCAGTAAGGCAAGAATTTTTTCTTTTTACACTTTCTGGTTTTGACCTATGGTCGGAGTTGTGCCACTCCGGCAAGTTGGATCGGAATCCGGAGACTGTAGGATTTAGGTGAAACAGACAAGTTTCGGTAGAAAACATGGGAAAAATTAAATACAGATGGGGAAAAGGCTGAAATTGTGGGAAAATGTTGCTGACAAATAGAGGAAAATTTTATCTTTTGACACCATTTGGATTCAGGTTACGGTTTGGGACAAAGCACACTGTTATCAGACACCTAAATCTCTAGAATTTTGAGATATTGCAATCTGTCAGACAGAAAATAAAATTTTGGGGAAAATACTGAAACAGTTACAAAAATTCTCAAATTTTGGGAAATGACAGGAAAACATGCTAGAAACAACTTTCATGTTGAAAGTTTTTGCAGAAAAGCTACAGATTGGATGGACTCGGTACATTAGGGTCTGTCTATACCCTGACGAAGGAAAATCAAGATTTTCCCAGGAGTCTGGAAAATCCGATTTTTTTCAGAAGTCAAAAATAACTGGAAAAACCTCAAAATTTCCAAATCATCAGTAGATTCAATTATGAATCCACTGCGATTTTTGGAGGACAATCTGAATCCGCCATGAAGGTTCTTTTATGGGTTTTTGTTTGCTAAAAGGAATTCTGGAAATTCCAAAAGGGGAAAATCCAGTTTTGGAGTTTGATCTTTAAAATGGGATTACGGCTATCAAATCAATCTGTATTTTTCACGTGAAATCTCAAACATATAAGTACATCTATCACGAAAAACTCAGAAATTTTAAACAAAAATTTGAGCATAAAATCATAATTGGACTGTGCGCATAATATCAATATCTAACACTATCTAATAACATTTCAATGAGACTAATGAAACGAATGTGAGATCATGTGATAAGATTAAATGCCATGTTTAAACATAAAAATCACATAAAACTAAATCAAAATACACAAGGGGATATGATCCATTTTTTTTTATTGGCCCTTGAATCGAGGGACCCGATCCATCCATTGGACGGATCACCTTGTTTACGCGACCCTAACCTAAAAAGACCATGAATCCAGAATAAAATACCACGATGGAACCAGTTCATGTTTTGGTAAGAAAGAAAATTTTTGTGATAATCTCATAATATTAAACAGCATAAAGAAAGGAGATCATGGATTTAATTTGGCGAACAATGCTGAAATAGTAGATCTTACCTTGGCACCTTGATGGAATAAGTTGCAGCCAGGGAGATGGTTGAAGCAAAGTAGAGGATGGTGCTGGAGGTGCTGCAGACCTGCTGGGGATGGCGGGCTGGTGGCGGAAGCTGCTTCACCGTGGCCGGCTGTAGCTCCTTGTGGTGGCTGTTAGACTGTTGAACCGGTGAAGGCAAGGAGGCTGGGATCAAAGGAAAGGCAAGAGGAAGTGGCTGTCGGCTGATGCTTCAAGGTGGAGCAATGGCTGCCACAAAGAGAGAAGTTGCTGTGGAGCTGTTGGCTGGATGAAGATGCAGCAAGGAGGGCTGCTCTTGATGTGTTGAGGATGGCTGAAACAATGGAGCTGGACGTCCAAGGGAGTTGTTGGTGATGTTGTGGCTGGACCAGTGGTGAGGATTTGCTGCAACTTGATGAGGTAGCTGCTTCAACGTTGGAGGAGAGGAGCTGCTATGTTGTGGAGCTGTAATGGCTGGGACCTGTTGGCTGGGTGTGCAAGAGAAGGAGGATGTTGGAGAGAAAGAGAGAGAGAGAGAGAGAGAGAGAGAGAGAGAGAGAGAGAGAGAGAGACGTTCAATGGGGGATTGGTTCAGCCGTAGCTTCCTCGCCTGTTTTCTTTTTTTTTTTGGTTTTCTTAACTTAGGGAAGATCCTATCTTTCCCTAAGTTTTAGTTTTAATTAGGGAAGGAAAGGGAAAGGGCCTCTACGTGAATGGCTGGGCAAGAGGGAAAAGAAAGGCGGAAGGAAGGGAAGAAGGAAAGAAGAGGAAGAAGAAAAAGAAGAAAAAGAAAGAAAAGGGAAAAAGAAAGGAAAGAAAGAAAAGGAGGGAAAAAGGAAAAGGGAAAGAAAAAAATGAGAAAAAAAATGGAAAGTGGGGCTGGAGGTTTGGGTGACCACCTTGTGGGTCCCACCTCCTCTCTAAAATAAAATAAAAATAAATAAAAAAATCAATAAAAACAAAAACAAACAAATAAAAAGAAACATTTTTTTAATAAAGTAGAAATGTAAATGAATGGGCCATCTTAGAGCGGGTCCAAATTCCTATTTTGAAATTCATTTTGATGATTAGAGGGGTAAAATAGTCTTTTCAAAAAAAATTCTGACAAAACGAGCTATTTTTGGCAGTTTTTGAAACGAGCTTGGATTTTGAAGTTCAATACCCCGTTGCGAAGCAAATTCAATGTAGAATTTAAAAATATAATTTTGAAAGAAATCCAGATTGTTTTTCTTGAGAAAATGCTTCCAAATCTATTTTCAGACAAAACGAGCTCTTTTTGGCAGTTTTTGAAACGAGCTCGGATTTTGAAGTTTAATAGCTCATTGCGAAGCAAATCCAGTGTAAAATTTGAAAATTTGATTTTGAAAGAAATCCAAATTATTTTTCTTGTGAAAATATTTCCAAATTTAGACTCTCGGGGTGAAAATGTCAATTTTGGAAACCGAGCTTTGAAATTGATTTCTGAAAACTTTTAAAACTCAATCTGGATTGAAATTTATAAAACTGGAGTTCTGGACTTCGAAAATGAAATGAAATGTGATGAAATATTATGAAATGCTGAGAAATGATATGAAATGATGAGAAATGACATGAAATGTTATGCGAAATGCTAACCTTGAATAAAGAATTTTGGATGTCAGACCCCGATTGACACTTGTATCAATTTAAAAAGCATTAAAATTGATAAAATTTGCAAAATAGCTCAAGAAATGGTTTTTGGGACTCTACTGGGTCACAATGACACTGAAAATTGGGGTTCGAGCTGGATTGAACTGAGATGAGCTAGATTGAGCTGGGTTTTAGAGTTTCAGAACTCAAATGAACTGACCAGGCACTGACTCAACTGACCTTTCCGACTGAATTTTCAAGAAAAGCTGTCATTTTTAGAGAAATGGTACAGAATGGTCACTGGAGTGAAGTGAATTATGAACTTGAGCTGGCTTTGAGCTGAAACAAAGGTCAGTAATACTGAGGTGAACTAAAATCGAGGCTCAAACACTAGCTCAACTGACTAAACTTGGCTTAGTTTCAGCTAAAAGAGCTGAAATGGACTAAAATGGGCTCCTGGACACTTAGAAATGATTTCGAACTGAAACTGGAGCGCTTGAACTCCTGGTGAGCTCAAGTTAGACTCTGAGGAATATGACTGACTATGAATGACTGACTCAGAGACAATTGGCTTGGATTTGAGTGAGAAATGAGCTCATTTCTGAAGAAATGATCCCATTTTGGTAGGAATGGTCAGAAATGAAAATGGTTTATTCATTATGAGCTCAGACGAGCTTGAGATGACTGATATTCTAACTGTCTTGAACTGACCAATGAGCTTGGTTGACTCCGACTGACTGGGGTCCGGGATAACCTAGGGGTAAAATAATAATTTTCCTAATAAAAATGGGTAAAATGGTGATTTTCTGAAACTGACTCGGGGTTTGACTCCTACACTGACCTAACAGGGTTGGCACTACACGAGGAGGGTTGTTTGAGAATGGATGAGGAAAATTTGGGGTGTTTACAGACCTGCGTGATCTTTTTAAAGGGGGGGAAGGTGCTTCAAGAAGGGAGTTTGTTGAAGATAAGCGGCTGGAGGAGGAGGGTGCCGTTAGGCATCGATGGCGGAGGAAGGCTTCGGAAAAGGCGTTTTGGAGGGGTTGGAGATGGAAGCCGAGAGAGAGGTGAAAGAGGCGAGAGTGAAGAGAGCATGGAGGGGGACAACTCTTTTTCCTTTTCTTCCTTACGAACCCTAAAAAAGTTTTTTTTGCAAAAGACCCCCCTTTGATTTTCAAATTTTTACAAATAGGAGGTTCCCGAGGTTTTTTTAGCAAAAATTGAAATTTTAAACTCATTTGTTTTTCTATATTTTTTTTTGTATTTTTTTGAAATAAAATCCTAAAGTTTTACGAGAAACTAATTTTTTATGTTTTTCCTGAGAGATATTTACAAAAGTATTTTTATGAGAATTTCAAACCATTTCCGAAAAATTTCTTCAGAAAAAGGGGTTTGGACGTAGGTTTTGAGAAAATGTTCGAGTTTTGGCACTCGAATCGAGAAATACAACGTGATGGATCCAAATGGATGTCAGATGGACTGTCCGAGCTATTTAAAAACTATTTTTGGTATTTTTTATAATTTTTAATTTAAAAGTTGGACAACGAGACTCAAATTTGTTTCTGGACAATGGATCCAGATCCGAAATCAATTTAAACATATAGAATGAATTTAATTTCAGTAAAACTTGAGAAATGAACTGGAATTTAGATTTAAAAATGACTCATTTTGCTCAAAAATGAATTTAGAGGCAAGAAGGGAATATTTAAAAGATTTTGAAAATTTTGGGGTGTTCACAGATGCCCCTCTTTGCTACTAAACCGGTTGAAAGCCAAGCTTAGTGGCAAAGAAAACACTCCAAATTTTGAAAAAAAATGCCCCAGTCAGCAGATCTGAACTGGGTGTGGAAGAATTTATTTAAAAGACATGGTTTTTCAGGTTTAAAACTTTATCCTTGAATGGCTTGGGGGAGACGAAATCCTCGGAAATGATATGACTGAATAATAGAGATGAGGAAATCGTGATGGGACTTTAGGTGAATATCCCGAAAATGGTGAAGGATAAGGATTTTGATCAAGTCTTATGAGCAAGGCGAGATCAGCTTTTTGGAATGATGCAGGTTTAGCCCTTAACCTGGATGGGACAAAGATATATCAAAATAACTTGAATGGGGAAAGGAATATATGAGGACTTTGATGGGACATTTATGAGAGAATGCCTCGTGAGATGGAGCTCAAATAGGATCCTGTCCTGGATGGATATACAAAGCATGGATTCCTCGATGGGAAGAACCATGATGGGACTGGAGGAAAACACCTCGTCGAAACGAGGGAAACTCGTTGGAGCGAGACTCAGGTTTAACCAAAACCTGAAAAGGAAGATACCTCAAGGGGTGAGGTTCAGGCTTAACCCTTAAGCTGAAGGTTACGACCAACTGGAATCCTCGAGTGAAGAGACCAGGATGGGACCTTCGGAGTTTGGACGAAAAAATCCGAAAGGAGTCTGCGAAAGGAGGAAGATGGAATCCCCTGAAGCTTTAAAAAGGAATGGTCTTGGGCGTCTCATTGCTGAGACTGAAATAGCTTTTGAATTTAATGACCTCTCGCAGAAAATACAGGTTTTGACCCTTGACCTGAGTGGGAACAACCATACGGATTTCTCGAAAACCGTGATGAGACAGGAAGAGATACTTCAATTGAATGAAGCAACTCTTCCGGGGAATGTAAGAGATGAAAATGAGGATATGTGAGACAATTCGATGAATAAGGTGACAGGAGATGAATCTTTCGATGGGGTGAAAGATGAATAAGGTGAACCTTTTATCAAGGGGACGAATCTCTTGACAAGGCAAAAGATGGAAGAGGGCAAATCCTTTGGACAGGAGAAGGTAAAAGCGAGATATGAAGATGGCAATCTTTTTAGCAAGGAGAAGGTAGAATATAAAAATATGAAGATGGCAATGAAGATGGCAATCCTTTTAGCAAGGAGAAGGTAAAATATGAAGATATGAAGATGGCAATAGTAGGGAGAAGGCAAAATGTGAAATATGAAGAAGACGATCCTTTTAACAAGGAGAAGGCAAGGTGTGAAATATGAAGAAGGCAATCCTTTTAACAAGGAGAAGGCAAGTCTCTCGACAAAGCAAAAGACGAGGAAGGCGATCATTTAATCAAGGAGAAAGGCAAATCTTTTGACAACGCAAAAAACAGGGAAGGCGATCCTTTTACCAAGGAGAAGGCGAGTCTCTCGACAAAGTGAAAGACGGAGAAGGCAATCCTTTTATCAAGGAGAAGGCGAGTCTCTCGACAGAGCGAAAGACGGAGAAGGCAATCCTTTTATCAAGGAGAAGGCGAGTCTCTCGACAAAGCGAAAGATGGAGAAGGCAATCCTTTTATCAAGAAGAAGGCGAGTCTCTCAACAAAGCAAAAGACGAAGAAGGCAATCCTTTCATCAAGGAGAAGGCGAGTCTCTCGACAAAGCGAAAGACGGAGAAGGCGAGTCTCTCGACAAAGCGAAAGATGGAGAAGGCAATCCTTTTATCAAGGAGAAGGCGAGTCTCTCGACAAAGCGAAAGACGAAGAAGGCAGTCCTTTTATCAAGGAGAAGGCGAGTCTCTCGACAAAGCGAAAGACGAAGAAGGCAATCCTTTTATCAAGGAGAAGGCGAGTCTCTCGACAAAGCGAAAGACGGAGAAGGCAATCCTTTTATCAAGGAGAAGGCGAGTCTCTCGACAAAGCGAAAGACGAAGAAGGTAATCCATTTATCAAGGAGAAGGCGAGTCTCTCGACAAAGCGAAAGACGAAGAATGTAAACAACTCTAGGTTGCATCCAAATGGATATTGAATGTTTATTTCATTCTTAGAATATCTAGAAAATGTTGCCAATAAGATAAATTTATAGTTGACTTCAACGCTTGAAAATGTGCATATGTGTGCAAAAGATATTCCCTCTTTTACCTAGAGTATTTCCTCCATCGAGGTTAACTCCTTGGTTTTTAAGAGTCAAATTCAGAATTTCCCTGATATGAGAAGAGAAGAAATATTCTCAATTTCATAAAAGCAAATAGTGAAAAGACATTGATAAAAGAATTTTGCATGAGAAAAGATGACTTCTGGCAATTTCGGCAGTTTGATGTCTGGGTGTTTTTCCCATGATGATCTTTTTGCACTCTTTTTTTGAGTCATTGAACTTTTTCAGGCTTTTACATCATCCTTCATTTGGATGTGTCCTGACTTTTCTCTCTTTTTCAGGGAAGGGTACGTCATAAACTCCTTCATCTTGGAGATGCTCCGATCCTTCTTTTTCTCAGGGATTATATATGATGGTATTGGCTCAAAGGTATTTAGATGATAGCAGAAATCAAATATCATTTAGAGTTTGTCGGTAGGTCCATCACACTCGCCTTCATCTTGATGGTGATCTGAACTTTCCCTAGAAAGATCCTTCACAAACTCCTTCATCTTGGTAGATGATCCAAATCTTCTTTGGCCCCGGGGGTCTGCTCGCCTATTCACCTTCATCTTGACGACAATTAAGAGATCCCTTTTGCAGATATTTGATTGCAGCTTTAGAATGAGAAGATATGGATTAAGTGGGCTCTTTTGTAGCTCAGGATATTTCCACTGTTTGATTGCCAGAAAATCATTTTTAAACATGCGTCATAGCCATGATCAATATCAATTCGCTTTCGGCTTTTCAATGTCATCGAATATTTCTTTCGCTAATCATACCGAGGATATTTCTTTCATCCTTTTGGTTAATCAATAGGAAAAAGATTTGAATTTTACCTCTTTTTCGCAAAAAGTTTCACCCTTTTGAAAAGAATACTGGAGGTAATCTGAGGAAATTCTTTTGTGCATTTAAGAATATTGGAATCAACAAATACTTTTAGCAAATTGGCAAATTTTTCATGAATTCTTTGTGAAATAATCACTCACTATAGGTTTTGATACGACCTTTAGTTGCAATCTATGATTTTGGACATTCTGACCAGTAAAACTGGAATCTTTCATTTAACGACCAGCGAAGGAGATGGAACCTTTCATTTAACGACCAGTAAAAACTGGGACCTTTCATTTAACGACCAGCGAAGTAGCTGGGACATTTCATTTAACGACCAGCGAAGTAGCTGGGACATTTCATTTAATGACCAGCGAAGTGGCTGGGACATTTCATTTAACGACCAGCAAAGTAGCTGGAACATTTCATTTAACGACCAACGAAGTAGCTGGGACATTTCATTTAACGACCAACGAAGTAGCTGGGACATTTCATTTAATCATTTAACGACCAGCGAAGTAGCTGGGACACTTCATTTAATGACCAGCGAAGTAGCTGGAACATTTTATTTAACGACCAGCGAAGTAGCTGGGACATTTCATTTAACGACCAGCGAAGTAGCTGGGACATTTCATTTAATCATTTAACGACCTTTGATTTAATGATTTGATCTAAGATTTGAGACCTTTTGAGAGACAAAACATCATGAGGACTGAACTTTGTGAATGAACCTGATCTTTAGATTTGAAAATTTAGCAAAATAACCAGTGCGAGCACCGGGTTTTCCAACTGAGAGTCGGGAAGGAGATCGGCCTATTTAAGATATTTAGAGATTGAAGCAAGAAGAATGGTCGGGGTTTCAGGATTATCCCTTATCCTGAAGGGGAAATGGAATAGGCATTTGATGAGAATTTAGGAAAAGAATGATTCAGGTTTATCCCTTAACCTGAAGGGGAAAAGAATATACATTTGATGAGAATTTAGGACAATGGTTCAGGTTTTTATCCCTTAACCTGAAAGGGAAAGAGGACTTTGTGAAGAGATAACTTGAGACTTGAATTCAGAAGGGATATGACAAGATTTAGAATTTATGATCTATGATTTAGGTGGACCAGGTATGCGGTCCAATTTTCAGGATTTAACCCCTTATCTTGAAGGGAGAAAATAGAAGGAATAAAATTTTGAGAAGACAGAAGGATATAGAATTTTGATGAAAAATTGATAAAAAATGGAGAGAATTTGAGGAAATTGATTTATTTTGTAAAAGAATTCTCACAGGTAGCATGGTTGCCCCTATGAGTGATCTCAGGATTATCCCTTATCCTGACGGGGAAAAAGAATAGAATTTAAGGAAAATAAATAAAGAGAAATTGATATAAGTTCAGTAAAGGTTGACGAAACTTGTATTTACAAAAGAATCCTCATAGGTAGCGTTATTGCTTCTACGAGAGGTCTCAGGATTATCCCTTATCCTGAATGGGAAAAAGAATAGAATTTTAAAGAGAAATGAAGGGAAATTGATATAAATCTAGAAAATCAACAAAGATTGACAAAACTTGTATTTACAAAAGAATCCTCATAGGTAGCATCATTGCTCCTACAAGGGATCTCAGGATTATCCCTTATCCTGAATGGGAACACCTCGGACAACAAGGGTCAGGTTTATCCCTTAACTTGAGCAGGGAACACCTCGAACAACGAGGGTCAGGTTTATCCCTTAACCTGAAAGGGTAAAAGAATTGATAAAATTTAATGGAATTTGAGGAAATATTGATAAACTTGATAAAATTGATGTAAACTTGATAAAATATGAATAAAATGAATAAAACAGATAAAGATACCAAAAATTAACTGAAAAATTTATAAGATTTGAGGAAAAGGAGTTTGATGATCCTGCCTGCATATGGGATCTTGAAAGAAAAAAAATGTTTATTTAAAAGATAAGTGAGAAATCATTTTTTTTGGGAAGAAAATCTACTGCAAGAAGAATGATCAGTGCGAGGTCTGATCCTTTAAAAATGGGAATCATCATGAGAGATCATCATGAGGTTTGATTTCGAGGATAGTGGTTTAAAAAACCAATTTTGAAAAAGGAAACAAAACACGAGGTGATGATTTTGAAGACAAATGGTTTTCAAAGCCTAATTTGGAAAAGGAAAATCAGTACGTTAGTTTATTTAAAAGGGATTTAGATCAAAATATTTGAATCTTTGAAGACTTTTGCAGAAATTTTATGATTTTGAAAATCCTCATAGGCAATATCATTTCTCTCATGCTGGAGGAAAACAAATTTTGAAAATAGATGACAAGGATTTAAATTTTTTGAAAAATAGCAGGCAGGATCAAAAAGATTTTGAAGAAATCAGAAAGAAAAGGCAATACACCTGGGGTTTTAAAAGAGGAAATTTTGAATAATATATACCCAGGGTTTTTGGAAAATATAAGGAAGATATATACATATATAATATCATTCAATCATAGACATACAAGCAAGGATGCACAAATAGCACTCCCTAAAGCTGACTCTATATGCAATATTTGAAATGGCTGATAGGACCTTAATCCTAACTCTAAGATTTAGATCATCTGATTTCCAATCAAGGTATGCCGATATACTCAAGCCGAAGCTCGAAGTACGTGGCATATAAGATATCTCTCAGGTTTTAAGGTAAAAGGCTTCCCAACATCCTTGAGCACCTACCGATATACCTCGGACTATGGCCCTTAGGTACGTGGTAGGGGGGCGCGAACCCAAATAAGTGGTCCAGTTGTGAGGCTCTCTCCCGAACTATGGTTCAGTGAGACAGCCCAGCAATGTGAAGACCAGAACAATATAGGTAGGGATGTTTTCGAAAACATGATCAACATGCAAATAAAATCAGAAGGCTCTAATGCAAGTCCTAAAGAGATAGAATTTAAATGAAAAGAAGCATACACGTGCATACATTGTTTGCATTCAATCCCTAGAATTGAGGAGGGTTGTATTTCAGTCCTAAGTCTAATGTGAACATGGAATAATCTCCTCAATATAGTCCTACCAAACCATACTTAGATCCTATATGCAAAGATGTCAGCTTTAGGACAGAGTCTTGGCTCCTAAGGTTTGCATGGAAATGTAGCTAACATATGTTAGAATAAAGACTTAGATTATATAAAAGCAAAGCAAAGGCATAGATTCAACCGGACGAACACGGGTCTCATCACGGTCGCCAAAACTGTGATCATCGCAAAATTTTTCCTCTCTTGTGGTTTCTCTCTCTTCCTTCTCTTTTCCTTTTCTAACCTCTATTTTCCTCCTTTTTGAAGGGAGAAAAATAAAAGAAAGAAAAGAAAGAGAGAAGAGAAAAGAAGAGAAAGAAAGAGAAGATGAACTCTTTTGCGGGGTTTCACTTGACCTTGATTTGAAAATATTTAGAAATTTAACTCGCCTCCGTTTTGAAAATATTTGCGGAAAAAATGGGGAGACGGGATTCGCTCGTCGGTACGAGGTTCGACCGTTCCTGGCGCCTTTACCAGGGGTAATCGAACCAAGGATCAAATTTATGCCTTTTGCTTTGCCTAAATATTATCTAAGAATTTATCCTAAAGATCTAAATGCACAAAGAATCATGCTTGTGCAATGCAAGGATGTATGCTCTTTTTGAAAATTTGATTTGGAAATTTCCAAGTATTCTGAGATGAACTTGGTAAAGGAGTGAAGAAATGATTGAATCCAACTTAGAACTTGAGATAGATCAAAGAAGTTCTAAGTTTTTGAAGTAAATCAGAGTTGGAAGAATAAATCTTGACTTGGAGAAAGAATGATTTAAAGCTTTGAAATGAAAGGAAATGAAGTTTCAAAGTCAGAAATGGACTTTGAATTTAATCATGGATTTAGGAGAAGAAGATGAAGTTTTTGAAGTGATATTGAATTTGAATCTTAGAATGAACCTGAGAAAATCAAATGGTATTTAAGAATAGAAATGGATTTAGGGAGTTTAAATGAGATCTGGAAATGGACTTGGATTTGAAATCCAGATTTTGAAATGGAATTGGATCTAAAAACGGATTTAAGATCTGGGATCTGAGATCCGATGTAAAATTGGGTTCTGGATCCTAAGATGGATTTGGATCTGAAGTCTTGAGATCCAAAGTAGAATTGGGTTCTGGATCCTAAAATGGATTTGGATCTGAAGTCTGAAATCCAAAGGTAGAATTGTATTTAGAAAACTGGATCCAAGTTGATCTAATTTTGGATTTGAGTTTTTGAAAGTCCAAAATGGGACTTTTGAGTATGGATCTGGGTTTTGAAAACCCAGATTGAATTTAAAACTTTAGAAAAGGCCAAGCTTTTGAGATTTCAGGAAACAATCTCACACTTTGATTTTGGATTTGGAAGATGAACTTGGTTTTGAAGATGAATCAGAAGTTTCAAAGTTAATTTGAACTTTGAAATTTCATTTAGATTTTGAATTTTGGATATAAAAATGAATTTCAAAGTCAATTTGGACTTTGAATTTAGAATTTGAATTTTGGATATACAAATGGATCCCAAAGTCAAATTGGACTTTTGAATTTTGAAGTTGGAATTTGGGATCAGGAGATGAATTAGAATTTCCAATTGAATTTAGAAATTGAATCTTGAATATACAAATGAATTTCAAAGTCAAATTAGACCTTAAATTTTGAAGTTTGAATTTGGAATTTCTAGAAGATGAAAGAAATCTCAAAAGTTAATTTGAACTTTGAATTTGATCGGAGTTTTTGAATATAAAATGAATTTGAAATCTCAAAGTTAAATTAAACTTTGAGATTGGAAATGAAATAGAATTGAAAAAGATGAATTGAATCTTACAAGAATTTGAAGATTGATTGGAGAAGATATTTACATCACTTGGAGTTTTGAAAAAGAAATTTTTGAAAACATGATGCAGTTCTATCCTAAGTGATGAATGAATTTAAAATTGGATTTTGAAAAGCATATCACATTCTTTAAATGAATTAAAATAAGATTGAAAATATAATACATTATTGACTATGGTCATTAAATGTATTATATAATAATCTATATTTAAATTCAGGCAAAGAATAAAACATATTTTTGTGCCTTTATAGAGTTTAAAATGAAATTAACTCTCAATATATCCTGACTATGGCCATTGATATATATTTTGAGTTAATTTTAAGTTAAATTCTAATAAAAGAAAGAAATATTTGAAAATATGATGATTTTTGAAGAGGATCCAGTGTGGATCCAATGTTATTTTGTAAAAGATAAAAATCATAAGTCTTGTTTACATCCCGACTAGGGCCGTTGATGTAAATCATCAACTTGGGATTAATTTACCTCTTACGAAATGGTGCACGTGCCATTCGCGTTGCCATTTGTGAGAATTTGAGAAATAAAGGCCAAAAATGCATGAAAACAAGCAATTCATGATATTTACAATGCTCATTCATTCTACCTAAAACAGGAAAATGTAAATTCTCATTAAGGCCTAACTATTACAATACATAAAATCAATTTTACAACTCCAAGTAATGAGACTTTCTACGTATTCCCGACGCCACTTCACTTCGTGAACACTAAATCATAGTGCTGTTAAAGTGAACCATCTTGGTCAGCACCATAGCCTGTATATTGTTACTGCACTTCTTGATGAGAAGATCATGTCTCACATGGTAGATTGAGCTACTGATCAAAACAACTAAATGGACATTAAATTGGTAGTTGACTCGTAGCTACTACCCATGAACACAAGAATTAATTTAAATGAATCAAGAAGCTAACTATATGTATCTAATCTCAGCATACCTTTACTAAAAAAAACTATTATAATTACATCATCAGATCTGGAACGACAGAGAAGCTGGCATTTATAAATTAGCTACTTCCTTAATGAATTAAGACAATCAGGGAAATTACATTGAGAGGATCGATTCCATTCGATGGTGCTGACATAGTAGCAGAATATACTGTAGATGCAATTATATCAGGAAAGAGGTGAAAAGAACACACTCATACCATAATCAAAGATCTGATGCAATGATGGTTCATATGCAGGTATACAGGACAGAAGCTTACCTTGATATTCCAGCCGATCACATGATACATTCACGAAAAGAAAATCTTTCTTCTTCATAGCAGAGATTTTCGACGAAATCGATTCCAAAACTCGGCTCTTCTCTTTTTTTTCTTTTTCTTTTTTTCCACTTTGATGTACTAAATCAACACAACAGGTTTTGAGTGTTTGATTTTTGAAGCTGGAAACTGGAATTACACCTCAAGCTGAGTACGATGTGTCTGAGTAGCATATATAATGGATGCTACCAGCACACAAGTTCCCACCATTCTGTTTCCAAATTTGCTAGCAGGTGGCAAGACTGATGAAGGAGACTGTTTGGCATAGATGGGAATAATCCTCTCAAACGGGGCCTCGTAGAGGGCTTCTCGTAATCCAGTGACTTCGGTTTGAACCAGTTATGGATCAGAGAAGGTAGTTGCGAGTAACTGCTGACATAGGTTGTTTGACATTTTAAAAGGCAATTCATTCTTGGCTAAGATCTCGTCTTTACTGGCATCATCAACAATTGTGGTTGTAGAGTCTTTGGTGATGATCACCTTTTCGTCTTCCTTCGAACAGTCATTTGAAAACTTTGGTGCCCTGCATCATTGAACAGATTGGTACTCCAGTACCCTCAGATTAGTATTGACATATGAGCCGGGGTTTATCAATTTAAGAAGGATAGGCAGAAGCAGTGCCTAGAATGCTGGAATGAAGTTCCAGGGTGATACATTAACAGACCTGTATTACAATGCATTGTCATTTGGAAGCTCGACTTAAAGCTACAGAACAATCAGCAATACCCTGGCGCCACGCCCGATCTCTGATTTGCATTGCCTTATCTAGGTTATCCAGAGTGGACTAGATCCAAGGAACCAAACTCAGATTACCCCTGCATTTTGAAACATAGGCAGTCTTTATGTTCATGAGGGTTCAATATTATCACTGATGGAATGTTTGGGCCTGTAGGGTAGCAAAGATTCAAGAAGGGTTATTGGGGTCTATAAGCATAGAGAGAGCCACATCCATGGGGCATTGGAGATTTTTCAGCCCTGTGAATGAATATTTCTCAATCAAAAGATGAAACTAACAGAGCTACTCAGATTCCTCTTTCAGACTACCCAAAAGATTAAAGTATCAATTGCTCAAATATTCCCTAGTTTCACCGGAATATTGAAGACATTCACCTCCTTGTCCGAAATAGTTCACCTGCAAAACCACTTCAGGAAACAACAAAAAAAACACAAAATGGCCAAGGTTTGAACATAGATGAATTGACTCATTCCTGAAAATGTTAATCTCAAAACCATTTGCCAATACTTTTGCACCCATCATTGTAATAAAACCCAGAACAGAGACGATTTTAATGCATAAGTATCCATATTTAGATGCCAGTTTGAAAATAAATACCACGTCTGATGCTATAACCATGGGGGTGTAAAGGATGAACCCAGGTCTGGTGGCGAGATTCCAGGCTTCTGTTACAGATTTAATCTCCTTTCTCTTGGGGGCATGTACATCAATGGGGGATAAGGATATACAATGTATCGATTACCCACAACAATTTAAATTGTCAGGGAGTTTAATTCTGCAGACAAAATTGCAGAGGGTCGCATGCAAGTTTTAGCAGGTGAATCCACATTGTTGCTTCCTTACAACATGAATTTTGGCCACAAAAGTTATGATTTTCAAAGCCAGTAAAAAAAAAACATTGTATGTCCTCGGTTGTTGTCTTAACCTTAAGATACACATCCTCTTGCTTGGCATTTTTACCATTGTCACAACTGATAGTGGGGCATCATGCTTTCATGTCAATGAATCGCAAAGAGTCACAAGTGCATCCCCCAAGGAATGAGGTGATTTGTCTTTGCCCAAAAATAAAAAAATAAAAAAGAAAGAAAAACTACAACATCATCTACTGAATGCACGATAATCCATTTTAACAACATAATCATACATCATTTGTTCCTGCAAAAGGAAAAAAAGAAAGAAGAATACAACACCCGATAGACAGAAGAAGGCCCTCAGGATAAAAGGATGGCCAATGTGAAATAATAAAATCAAACATTGGTCAGAAAATTGAATAAATATAGGAACGGACAATGTTAATGAGAATAAAAAAAAATGCGCTGACTAATGCCAACAAAAAATCTACTCTGGGAGTGGGGATAACAACATAAATGGGGGAATTGAAGATTCCCAACAAAATAGAAATTAAGGCAAAATCGAGAATAAGATCCAGAGGCGATGCCTAGGACGATTGAATTTAATAGTAGATGCAGAACCAGAATATAATCACTAATCTATAAAAACAAACAAAGCACAAATTTGTTGGAAACATGATCATTTCCTTCCACTGTAACATCAAGAGATGTTGAGATTGTTACAGGTAACTCAAATATCTTCCGATGGTATGTTAATGGAAAGATCAATGCAGATTGATGATGCTAAAGTGCAGAGTCAAACAAGAAAATGATACAAATGTAAAAGAAGAATAGATCTAGTGAGCTAGGGATGATCTGCAAAAGCAAAATATATATATATATATATATATAATCTCAAAGAAATCAAACGAAAGTAAGATAAGTAGAAAAGAAAAAAAAAAAGACAGAGAAGAAAAGAAGAAGGCATCGGTCGGTAGTACAACTAAAATCAAGGTGAAACAAAGAAGTGAATGGTAATAAAGCTAAAACAGAAAATGAAAAATGGGCAGATGCAATGAAGAATTCTAGAACGACATCAAACTAAATATGCATAGTATATGAAGATCGAAAGAAAAAAAAAATGTAGGAATACGAAGATTCCGTTGATATTGCATGGGGATAGATCGATATTGCCTTGGGCAATCCGACACTATCATGTATGCTTTAATATAGTAAAGAAGAAAAGACAGGAAATCAACATAGAGGATGAAAGAAGAAGGACACTTACCTCGGTTCTTGCAGGAACTTGAATCCTTCTTGAACAACTATAGGGGAATCCCCTTTGAGAGACCATGCTTCTACTCTTGCAGGAGAAGTCCCAAAAAGAGGAAAGAGGGGAACAAAGAACTTTCGAGAGGATGATTGAGTAGAAGGAAGAAGATGCGGGAGATGGAGAAGCGATGACGCAGAGAATCGTGGTTTTTGCTACGGGTTTTGTTAACTTCCTTCAGCTATTCAGGGGAAACCAGGGAGACGTGGAGGTGAAGATCAATCTTCTGTGGAGCTCCCTTCAGAGCCGGAATGAAGAAGGAGAAAAAGTTAAAAGCAAGCACAGCGGAGGGATAAAGGCAGTTTGTGAAAGAGGAAATGGGGAGGTGAAGAAGCAGTCCTTTGAGGAGAGACCTGCGTGATCTTTTTAAAGGGGGGGAAGGTGCTTCGAGAAGGGAGTTTGTTGAAGATAAGCGGCTGGAGGAGGAGGGTGCCGTTAGGCATCGATGGCGGAGGAAGGCTTCGGAAGAGGCGTTTTGGAGGGTTTGGAGATGGAAGCCGAGAGAGAGGTGAAAGAGGCGAGAGTGAAAGGAGAATGGAGGGGGACAGCTCTTTTTCCGTTTCTTCCTTACGAACCCTAAAAAAGATTTTTTTGCAAAAGACCCACCTTTGATTTTCAAATTTTTACAAAAAGGGTGTTCCCGAGGATTTTTTAGCAAAAATTGAAATTTTAAACTCATTTGTTTTTCTATATTTTTTTTTGTATTTTTTTGAAATAAAATCCTAAAGTTTTACGAGAAACTAATTTTTTGTGTTTTTCCTAAGAGATATTTACAAAAGTATTTTTCTGAGAATTTCAGACCATTTCGGGAAAATTTCTTCAGAAAAAGGGGTTTGGACCCAGGTTTTGAGAAAATGTTCGAGTTTTGGTACTCGAATCGAAAAATACAACGCGATGGATCCAAACGGATGTCAGATGGACTGTCCGAGCTATTTAAAACTATTTTTGGTATTTTCTGTAATTTTTAATTTAAAAGTTGGACAACGAGACTCAGATTTGTTTCTGGACAATGGATCCAGATCCGAAATCAATTTAAACATATAGAATGAATTTAATTTCAGTAAAACTTGAGAAATGAACTGGAATTTAGATTTAAAAATGACTCATTTTGCTCAAAAATGAATTTAGGGGCAAGATGGGAATATTTGAAAGATTTTGAAAAATTTGGAGAAAAAAAAAGACAGAGAAGAAAAGAAGAAGGTCGATCGGTAGTACAACTAAAATCAAGGTGAAACAAAGAAGTGAATGGTAATGAAGCTAAAACAGAAAACGAAAAATGGGCACATGCAATGAAGAATTCTAGAACGACATCAAACTAAATATGCATAGTGTATGAAGATCGAAAGAAAAAAAAATGTAGGAATACGAAGATTCCGTTGATATTGCATGGGGATAGATCGATATTGCCTTGGGCAATCCGACACTATCGTGTATGCTTTAATAGAGTAAAGAAGAAAATATAGGAAATCAACATAGAGGATGAAAGAAGGACACTTACCTCGGTTATTGCAGGAACTTGAATCCTTCTTGAACAACTATAGGGGAATCCCCTTTGAGAGACCATGCTTCTACTCTTGCAGGAGAAGTCCCAGAGAGAGGAAAGAGGGGAACGAAGAACTTTCGAGAGGATGATTGAGTAGAAGGAAGAAGATGCGGGAGATGAAGAAGCGATGACGCAGAGAATCGTGGTTTTTGCTACGGGTTTTGTTAACTTCCTTCAGCTATTCAGGGGAAAACCAGAGAGACGTGGAGGTGAAGATCAATCTTCTGTGGAGCTCCCTTCAGAGCTGGAATGAAGAAGGAGAAAAAGTTAAAAGCAAGCACAGCGGAGGGATAAAGGCAGTTTGTGAAAGAAAAAATGGGGAGGTGAAGAAGCGGTCCTTTGAAGAGAGACCTGCGTGATCTTTTTAAAGGGGGGAAGGTGCTTCGAGAAGGGAGTTTGTTGAAGATAAGCGACTGGAGGAGGAGGGTGCCGTTAGGCATCGATGGCGGAGGAAGGCTTCAGAAGATGCATTTTGGAGGGTTTGGAGATGGAAGCCGAGAGAGAGGTGAAAAAGGCGAGAGTGAAGAGAGCATGGAGGGGGACGGCTCTTTTTCCTTTTCATCCTTACGAACCCTAAAAAAGATTTTTTTGCAAAAGACCCCCTTTGATTTTCAAAGTTTTACAAAAAGGGGGTTCTCGAGGTTTTTTTAGCAAAAATTGAAATTTTAAACTCATTTGCTTTTCTATATTTTTTTTTGTATTTTTTTGAAATAAAATCCTAAAGTTTTACGAGAAACTAATTTTTTGTGTTTTTCCTGAGAGATATTTACAAAAGTATTTTTCTGAGAATTTCAGACCATTTCAGGAAAATTTCTTCAGAAAAGTGGTTTGGACCCAGGTTTTGATAAAATGTTCGAGTTTTGGCACTCGAATCGAGAAATACAACGTGATGGATCCAAACGGATGTCGGATGGACTGTCCGAGCTATTTAAAAACTATTTTTTGTATTTTCTGTAATTTTTAATTTAAAACTTGGACAACGAGACTCAGATTTGTTTCTAGACATTGGATCCAGATCCGAAATCAATTTAAACATATAGAATGCAGTAAAACTTGAGAAATGAACTGGAATTTAGATTTAAAAATGACTCATTTTGCTCAAAAAATGAATTTAGGGGCAAGAAGGGAATATTTAAAAGATTTTTAAAAATTTGGAGAAAAAAAAAAGACAGAAAAGAAAAGAAGAAGGCATCGATCGGTAGTACAACTAAAATCAAGGTGAAACAAAGAAGTGAATGGTAATGAAGCTAAAACAGAAAACGAAAAATGGGCAGATGCAATGAAGAATTCTAGAACGACATCAAACTAAATATGCATAGTATATGAAGATCGAAAGAAAAAAAAAATGTAGGAATACGAAGATTCCGTTGATATTGCATGGGGATAGATCGATATTGCCTTGGGCAATCCGACACTATCATGTATGCTTTAATATAGTAAAGAAGAAAAGACAGGAAATCAACATAGAGGATGAAAGAAGGACACTTACCTCGGTTCTTGCAGGAACTTGAATCCTTCTTGAAAAACTATAGGGGAATCCCCTTTGAGAGACCATGCTTCTACTCTTGCAGGAGAAGTCCCAAAGAGAGGAAAGAGGGGAACGAAGAACTTTCGAGAGGATGATTGAGTAGAAGGAAGAAGATGCGGGAGATGGAGAAGCGATGACGCAGAGAATCGTGGTTTTTGCTACGGGTTTTGTTAACTTCCTTCAGCTATTCAGGGGAAAACCAGGGAGACGTGGAGGTGAAGATCAATCTTCTGTGGAGCTCCCTTCAGAGCCGGAATGAAGAAGGAGAAAAAGTTAAAAGCAAGCACAGCGGAGGGATAAAGGCAGTTTGTGAAAGAAAAAATGGGGAGGTGAAGAAGCGGTCCTTTGAAGAGAGACCTGCGTGATCTTTTTAAAGGGGGGGAAGGTGCTTCGAGAAGGGAGTTTGTTGAAGATAAGCGGCTGGAGGAGGAGGGTGCCGTTAGGCATCGATGGCGGAGGAAGGCTTCGGAAGAGGCGTTTTGGAGGGTTTGGAGATGGAAGCCGAGAGAGAGGTGAAAGAGGCGAGAGTGAAGGGAGAATGGAGGGGGACGGCTCTTTTTCTGTTTCTTCCTTACGAACCCTAAAAAAGATTTTTTTGCAAAAGACCCCCCTTTGATTTTCAATTTTTTACAAAAAGGGTGTTCCCGAGGGTTTTTTAGCAAAAATTGAAATTTTAAACTCATTTGTTTTTCTATATTTTTTTTTGTATTTTTTTGAAATAAAATCCTAAAGTTTTACGAGAAACTAATTTTTTGTGTTTTTCCTGAGAGATATTTACAAAAGTATTTTTCTGAGAATTTCAGACCATTTCGGGAAAATTTCTTCAGAAAAAGGGGTTTGGACCCAGGTTTTGAGAAAATGTTCGAGTTTTGGTACTTGAATCGAAAAATACAACGTGATGGATCCAAACGGATGTCGGATGGACTGTCCGAGCTATTTAAAACTATTTTTGGTATTTTCTGTAATTTTTAATTTAAAAGTTGGACAACGAGACTCAGATTTGTTTCTGGACAATGGATCCACATCCGAAATCAATTTAAACATATAGAATGAATTTAATTTCAGTAAAACTTGAGAAATAAACTGGAATTTAGATTTAAAAATGACTCATTTTGCTCAAAAATGAATTTAGGGGCAAGATGGGAATATTTGAAAGATTTTGAAAAATTTGGAGAAAAAAAAAGACAGAGAAGAAAAGAAGAAGGTTGATCGGTAGTACAACTAAAATCAAGGTGAAACAAAGAAGTGAATGGTAATGAAGCTAAAACAGAAAACGAAAAATGGGCAGATGCAATGAAGAATTCTAGAACGACATCAAACTAAATATGCATAGTATATGAAGATCGAAAGAAAAAAAAATGTAGGAATACGAAGATTCCGTTGATATTGCATGGGGATAGATCGATATTGCCTTGGGCAATCCGACACTATCGTGTATGCTTTAATAGAGTAAAGAAGAAAATACAGGAAATCAACATAGAGGATGAAAGATGAAGGACACTTACCTCGGTTCTTGCAGGAACTTGAATCCTTCTTGAACAACTATAGGGGAATCCCCTTTGAGAGACCATGCTTCTACTCTTGCACGAGAAGTCCCAGAGAGAGGAAAGAGGGGAACGAAGAACTTTCGAGAGGATGATTGAGTAGAAGGAAGAAGATGCGGGAGATGGAGAAGCGATGACGCAGAGAATCGTGGTTTTTGCTACGGGTTTTGTTAACTTCCTTCAGCTATTCAGGGGAAAACCATGGAGACGTGGAGGTGAAGATCAATCTTCTGTGGAGCTCCCTTCAGAGCCGGAATGAAAAAGGAGAAAAAGTTAAAAGCAAGCACAGCGGAGGGATAAAGGCAGTTTGTGAAAGAAAAAATGGGGAGGTGAAGAAGCGGTCCTTTGAAGAGAGACCTGCGTGATCTTTTTAAAGGGGGGGAAGGTGCTTAGAGAAGGGAGTTTGTTGAAGATAAGCGACTGGAGGAGGAGGGTGTCGTTAGGCATTGATGGCGGAGGAAGGCTTCAGAAGAGGCATTTTGGAGGGTTTGGAGATGGAAGCCGAGAGAGAGGTGAAAGAGGCGAGAGTGAAGAGAGCATGGAGGGGGACGACTCTTTTTCCTTTTCATCCTTACGAACCCTAAAAAAGATTTTTTTGCAAAAGTCCCCCCTTTGATTTTCAAAGTTTTACAAAAAGGGGGTTCTCGAGGTTTTTTTAGCAAAAATTGAAATTTTAAACTCATTTTCTTTTCTATATTTTTTTTTTGTATTTTTTTGAAATAAAATCCTAAAGTTTTACGAGAAACTAAAATTTTGTGTTTTTCCTGAGAGATATTTACAAAAGTATTTTTCTGAGAATTTCAGACCATTTCAGGAAAATTTCTTCAGAAAAGGGGTTTGGACCCAGGTTTTGATAAAATGTTCGAGTTTTGGCACTCGAATCGAGAAATACAACGTGATGGATCCAAACGGATGTCGGATGGACTGTCCGAGCTATTTAAAAACTATTTTTGGTATTTTCTGTAATTTTTAATTTAAAAGTTGGACAACGAGACTCAGATTTGTTTCTAGACAATGGATCCAAATCCGAAATCAATTTAAACATATAGAATGCAGTAAAACTTGAGAAATGAACTGGAATTTAGATTTAAAAATGATTCATTTTGCTCCAAAATGAATTTAGGGGCAAGAAGGGAATATTTAAAAGATTTTGAAAAATTTGGAGAAAAAAAAAAGACAGAAAAGAAAAGAAGAAGCCATCGATCGGTAGTACAACTAAAATCAAGGTGAAACAAAGAAGTGAATGGTAATGAAGCTAAAACAGAAAACGAAAAATGGGCAGATGCAATGAAGAATTCTAGAACGACATCAAACTAAATATGCATAGTATATGAAGATCAAAAGAAAAAAAAATGTAGGAATACGAAGATTCCGTTGATATTGCATGGGGATAGATCGATATTGCCTTGGGCAATCCGACACTATCATGTATGCTTTAATATAGTAAAGAAGAAAAGACAGGAAATCAACATAGAGGATGAAAGAAGAAGGACACTTACCTCGGTTCTTGCAGGAACTTGAATCCTTCTTGAACAACTATAGGGGAATCCCCTTTGAGAGACCATGCTTCTACTCTTGCAGGAGAAGTCCCAAAAAGAGGAAAGAGGGGAACAAAGAACTTTCGAGAGGATGATTGAGTAGAAGGAAGAAGATGCGGGAGATGGAGAAGCGATGACGCAGAGAATCGTGGTTTTTGCTATGGGTTTTGTTAACTTCCTTCAGCTATTCAGGGGAAAACCAGGGAGACGTGGAGGTGAAGATCAATCTTCTGTGGAGCTCCCTTCAGAGCCGGAATGAAGAAGGAGAAAAAGTTAAAAGCAAGCACAGCGGAGGGATAAAGGCAGTTTGTGAAAGAGGAAATGGGGAGGTGAAGAAGCAGTCCTTTGAGGAGAGACCGGCGTGATCTTTTTAAAGGGGGGGAAGGTGCTTCGAGAAGGGAGTTTGTTGAAGATAAGCGGCTGGAGGAGGAGGGTGCCGTTAGGCATCGATGGCGGAGGAAGGCTTCGGAAGAGGCGTTTTGGAGGGTTTGGAGATGGAAGCCGAGAGAGAGGTGAAAGAGGCGAGAGTGAAGGGAGAATGGAGGGGGACGGCTCTTTTTCCGTTTCTTCCTTACGAGCCCTAAAAAAGATTTTTTTGCAAAAGACCCCCCTTTGATTTTCAAATTTTTACAAAAAGGGTGTTCCCGAGGGTTTTTTAGCAAAAAATGAAATTTTAAACTCATTTGTTTTTCTATATTTTTTTTTTTGTATTTTTTTGAAATAAAATCCTAAAGTTTTACGAGAAACTAATTTTTTGTGTTTTTCCTGAGAGATATTTACAAAAGTATTTTTCTGAGAATTTCAGACCATTTCGGGAAAATTTCTTCAGAAAAAGGGGTTTGGACCCAGGTTTTGAGAAAATGTTCGAGTTTTGGTACTCGAATCGAAAAATACAACGTGCTGGATCCAAACGGATGTCGGATGGACTGTCCGAGCTATTTAAAACTATTTTCGGTATTTTCTGTAATTTTTAATTTAAAAGTTGGACAACGAGACTCAGATTTGTTTTTGGACAATGGATCCAGATCCGAAATCAATTTAAACATATAGAATGAATTTAATTTCAGTAAAACTTGAGAAATAAACTGGAATTTAGATTTTAAAATAACTCATTTTGCTCAAAAATGAATTTAGGGGCAAGATGGGAATATTTGAAAGATTTTGAAAATTTTGGAGAAAAAATAAAAGACAAAGAAGAAAAGAAGAAGGTCGATCGGTAGTACAACTAAAATCAAGGTGAAACAAAGAAGTGAATGGTAATGAAGCTAAAACAGAAAACAAAAAATGGGCAGATGCAATGAAGAATTCTAGAACGACATCAAACTAAATATGCATAGTATATGAAGATCGAAAGAAAAAAAAATGTAGGAATACGAAGATTCCGTTGATATTGCATGGGGATAGATCGATATTGCCTTGGGCAATCCGACACTATCGTGTATGCTTTAATAGAGTAAAGAAGAAAATACAGGAAATCAACATAGAGGATGAAAGAAGGACACTTACCTCGGTTCTTGTAGGAACTTGAATCCTTCTTGAACAACTATAGGGTAATCCCCTTTGAGAGACCATGCTTCTACTCTTGCAGGAGAAGTCCCAGAGAGAGGAAAGAGGGGAACGAAGAACTTTCGAGAGGATGATTGAGTAGAAGGAAGAAGATGCGGGAGATGGAGAAGCGATGACGCAGAGAATCGTGGTTTTTGCTACGGGTTTTGTTAACTTCCTTCAGCTATTCAGGGGAAAGCCAGGGAGACGTGGAGGTGAAGATCAATCTTCTGTGGAGCTCCCTTCAGAGCCGGAATGAAGAAGGAGAAAAAGTTAAAAGCAAGCACAGCGGAGGGATAAAGGCAGTTTGTGAAAGAAAAAATGGGGAGGTGAAGAAGCGGTCCTTTGAAGAGAGACCTGCGTGATCTTTTTAAAGGGGGGGGGGAAGGTGCTTCGAGAAGGGAGTTTGTTGAAGATAAGCGACTGGAGGAGGAGGGTGTCGTTAGGCATCTATGGCGGAGGAAGGCTTCAGAAGAGGCATTTTGGAGGGTTTGGAGATGGAAGCCGAGAGAGAGGTGAAAGAGGCGAGAGTGAAGAGAGCATGGAGGGGGACGACTCTTTTTCCTTTTCATCCTTACGAACCCTAAAAAAGATTTTTTTGCAAAAGACCCCCCTTTGATTTTCAAAGTTTTACAAAAAGGGGGTTCCCGAGGTTTTTTTAGCAAAAATTGAAATTTTAAACTCATTTGCTTTTCTATATTTTTTTTTGTATTTTTTTGAAATAAAATCCTAAAGTTTTACGAGAAACTAATTTTTTGTGTTTTTCCTGAGAGATATTTACAAAAGTATTTTTCTGAGAATTTCAGACCATTTCAGGAAAATTTCTTCAGAAAAAGGGTTTGGACCCAGGTTTTGATAAAATGTTCGAGTTTTGGCACTCGAATCGAGAAATACAACGTGATGGATCCAAACGGATGTCGGATGGACTGTCCGAGCTATTTAAAAACTATTTTTGGTATTTTCTGTAATTTTTAATTTAAAAGTTGGACAACGAGACTCAGATTTGTTTCTACACAATGGATCCAGATCCGAAATCAATTTAAACATATAGAATGCAGTAAAACTTTAGAAATGAACTGGAATTTAGATTTAAAAATGACTCATTTTGCTCAAAAATGAATTTAGGGGCAAGAAGGGAATATTTAAAAGATTTTGAAAAATTTGGAGAAAAAAAAAAGACAGAAAAGAAAAGAAGAAGGCATCAATCGGTAGTACAACTAAAATCAAGGTGAAACAAAGAAGTGAATGGTAATGAATCTAAAACAGAAAACGAAAAATGGGCAGATGCAATGAAGAATTCTAGAACGACATCAAACTAAATATGCATAGTATATGAAGATCGAAAGAAAAAAAAAATGTAGAAATACGAAGATTCCGTTGATATTGCATGGGGATAGATCGATATTGCCTTGGGCAATCCGACACTATCATGTATGCTTTAATATAGTAAAGAAGAAAAGACAGGAAATCAACATAGAGGATGAAAGAAGAAGGACACTTACCTCGGTTCTTATAGGAACTTGAATCCTTCTTGAACAACAATAGGGGAATCCCCTTTGAGAGACCATGCTTCTACTCTTGCAGGAGAAGTCCCAAAAAGAGGAAAGAGGGGAACAAAGAACTTTCGAGAGGATGATTGAGTAGAAGGAAGAAGATGCGGGAGATGGAGAAGCGATGACGCAGAGAATCATGGTTTTTGCTACGGGTTTTGTTAACTTCCTTCAGCTATTCAGGGGAAAACCAGGGAGACGTGGAGGTGAAGATCAATCTTCTGTGGAGCTCCCTTCAGAGCCGGAATGAAGAAGGAGAAAAAGTTAAAAGCAAGCACAGCGGAGGGATAAAGCCAGTTTGTGAAAGAGGAAATGGGGAGGTGAAGAAGCAGTCCTTTGAGGAGAGACCTGTGTGATCTTTTTAAAGGGGGGGAAGGTGCTTCGAGAAGGGAGTTTGTTGAAGATAAGCGGCTGGAGGAGGAGGGTGCCGTTGGGCATCGATGGCGGAGGAAGGCTTCGGAAGAGGCGTTTTGGAGGGTTTGGAGATGGAAGCCGAGAGAGAGGTGAAAGAGGCGAGAGTGAAGGGAGAATGGAGGGGGACGGCTCTTTTTCCGTTTCTTCCTTACGAACCCTAAAAAAGATTTTTTTGCAAAAGACCCCCTTTGATTTTCAATTTTTTACAAAAAGGGTGTTCCCGAGGGTTTTTTAGCAAAAATTGAAATTTTAAACTCATTTGTTTTTCTATATTTTTTTTGTATTTTTTTGAAATAAAATCCTAAAGTTTTACGAGAAACTAATTTTTTGTGTTTTTCCTGAGAGATATTTACAAAAGTATTTTTCTGAGAATTTCAGACCATTTCGGGAAAATTTCTTCAGAAAAAGGGGTTTGGACCCAGGTTTTGAGAAAATGTTCATGCTTTGGTACTCGAATCGAAAAATACAACGTGATGGATCCAAACGGATGTCGGATGGACTGTCCGAGCTATTTAAAACTATTTTTGGTATTTTCTGTAATTTTTAATTTAAAAGTTGGACAACGAGACTCAGATTTGTTTCTGGACAATGGATCCAGATCCGAAATCAATTTAAACATATAGAATGAATTTAATTTCAGTAAAACTTGAGAAATAAACTGGAATTTAGATTTAAAAATGACTCATTTTGCTCAAAAATGAATTTAGGGGCAAGATGGGAATATTTGAAAGATTTTGAAAAATTTGGAGAAAAAAAAAGACAGAGAAGAAAAGAAGAAGGTCGATCGGTAGTACAACTAAAATCAAGGTGAAACAAAGAAGTGAATGGTAATGAAGCCAAAACAGAAAACGAAAAATGGGCAGATGCAATGAAGAATTCTAGAACGACATCAAACTAAATATGCATAGTATATGAAGATCGAAAGAAAAAAAAATGTAGGAATACGAAGATTCCGTTGATATTGCATGGGGATAGATCGATATTGCCTTGGACAATCCGACACTATCGTGTATGCTTTAATAGAGTAAAGAAGAAAATACAGGAAATCAACATAGAGGATGAAAGAAGAAGGACACTTACCTCGGTTCTTGCAGGAACTTGAATCCTTCTTGAACAACTATAGGGGAATCCCCTTTGAGAGACCATGCTTCTACTCTTGCAGGAGAAGTCCCAGAGAGAGGAAAGAGGGGAACAAAGAACTTTCGAGAGGATGATTGAGTAGAAGGAAGAAGATGCGGGAGATGGAGAAGCGATGACGCAGAGAATCGTGGTTTTTGCTACGGGTTTTGTTAACTTCCTTCAGCTATTCAGGGGAAAACCAGGGAGACGTGGAGGTGAAGATCAATCTTCTGTGGAGCTCCCTTCAGAGCCGGAATGAAGAAGGAGAAAAAGTTAAAAGCAAGCACAACGGAGGGATAAAGGCAGTTTGTGAAAGAAAAAATGGGGAGGTGAAGAAGCGGTCCTTTGAAGAGAGACCTGCGTGATCTTTTTAAAGGGGGGGAAGGTGCTTCGAGAATGGAGTTTGTTGAAGATAAGCGACTGGAGGAGGAGGGTGTCGTTAGGCATTGATGGCGGAGGAAGGCTTCAGAAGAGGCATTTTGGAGGGTTTGGAGATGGAAGCCGAGAGAGAGGTGAAAGAGGCGAGAGTGAAGAGAGCATGGAGGGGGACGGCTCTTTTTCCTTTTCATCCTTACGAACCCTAAAAAAGATTTTTTTGCAAAAGACCCCCCTTTGATTTTCAAAGTTTTACAAAAAGGGGGTTCCCGAGGTTTTTTTTAGCAAAAATTGAAATTTTAAACTCATTTGCTTTTCTATATTTTTTTTTGTATTTTTTTGAAATAAAATCCTAAAGTTTTACGAGAAACTAATTTTTTGTGTTTTTCCTGAGAGATATTTACAAAAGTATTTTTCTGAGAATTTCAGACCATTTCAGGAAAATTTCTTCAGAAAAGGGGTTTGGACCCAGGTTTTGATAAAATGTTTGAGTTTTGGCACTCGAATCGAGAAATACAACGTGATGGATCCAAATGGATGTCGGATGGACTGTCCGAGCTATTTAAAAACTATTTTTGGTATTTTCTGTAATTTTTAATTTAAAAGTTGGACAACGAGACTCAGATTTGTTTCTAGACAATGGATCCAGATCCGAAATCAATTTAAACATATAGAATGCAGTAAAACTTGAGAAATGAACTGGAATTTAGATTTAAAAATGACTCATTTTGCTCAAAAATGAATTTAGGGGCAAGAAGGGAATATTTAAAAGATTTTGAAAAATTTGGAGAAAAAAAAAAGACAGAAAAGAAAAGAAGAAGGCATCGATCGGTAGTACAACTAAAATCAAGGTGAAACAAAGAAGTGAATGGTAATGAAGCTAAAACAGAAAACGAAAAATGGGCAGATGCAATGAAGAATTCTAGAATGACATCAAACTAAATATGCATAGTATATGAAGATCGAAAGAAAAAAAAAATGTAGGAATACGAAGATTCCGTTGATATTGCATGGGGATAGATTGATATTGCCTTGGGTAATCCTACACTATCGTGTATGCTTTAATAGAGTAAAGAAGAAAAGACTGGAAATCAACATAGAGGATGAAAGAAGAAGGACACTTACCTCGGTTCTTGCAGAAACTTGAATTCTTCTTGAACAACTATAGGGGAATCCCCTTTGAGAGACCATGCTTCTACTCTTGCAGGAGAAGTCCCAGAGGGAGGAAAGAGGGGAACGAAGAACTTTCGACAGGATGATTGAGTAGAAGGAAGAAGATGCGGGAGATGGAGAAGCGATGACGCAGAGAATCGTGGTTTTTGCTACGGGTTTTGTTAACTTCCTTCAGCTATTCAGGGGTGTAAACACCCCAAATTTTCTTTCACCTCTCCAACATTTTAACCAAGCATCAACATCCACCTTTGAAATCGCCGGAGGGCAAAATGGTCATTTTTTGAGCCCAAAACTTGCAAAAGTCCAAATTTCATCTGCAACTCTCAAAATTTCTCTATTTTTAGCTCAGATGTTCAAAATTTTATTCCTGACAAAAGACAGGAATCTCCAAGTCTTGGTTCAAGATTATATTGCATAAGACATGACATTGCATATCATTGCATGAGCATCTCATATCACTGCACTGCACAACATGTCATTTCGAGGTCCAAAACTCTTGATTTCAAAATTTCCAATCCAGATCAGAATTTCAACTATTTTTAAAATCGATTTCAAAACCCTGGGTCTTCAAAATTATCAATTCTTCCCATTTTACCCCCAGGACTCTGAATTTCAAAATATTTTCTCAGGAAAACGATCTGGATAGTTTTCAATATGGATTTTAGCCACTTCAACTTAGATTTTGCCTTTTTGTCAGCTATTTCAACTATCTTCCTTTTACAAAATCGCCCTACAAAGGCTAACTCTTTTCAAAATTTCTGTTTTACCAATTAGTCTGGATTTTATAAAAATTCCAAAAAGAGGTTTTACTGTCTTGTCCTTATGTCAATAAAGAAGCAATGTGGGACCCACACTGAGGTGGTGTCACATAGGATTTTCTTTTGAAAAAACTGAATTTTGAAAAAAACCCAAAAATATAGGAGCCTTGTCCCCTGGATTGGCGCCACTTGTCTTTTCTCTCTCCTCCCATTTATTTGCCAAGTGTCAGTGTGGGGCTACCTTAAGAAGCCGCCACATGTAATTAGACACCCTCTTCATTCGATGCCATGTGTCAGTGTCCACCATCTTCACCCTGTGCCATGTGTCATTCCATAGATCACCCTGAGATGCCAAGTGTCATGTGTTGTCCTGTCCAGAAAAAGTAAGGCTTGTCTCCTCTGAGGTGGCGCCACTTGAAGTGTCTCCTACAGAGGACACATATCAATCTCTCATTTCCTCAGAAAAAGTAAATGCCACGTGTCAATCTCTGCTTCTTTCAGAAAAAGCAGGATGACACATGTCTTCCCCTACTTTTTCTCTGAAAAGTAGATGACACATGTCATTTCTAGCTTCCTTCAGAAAAAGTAGAGGACACGTGTCACTCTTGGCTTTCTTCAGAAAAAGCAACCATTAAAAAATTTTCAGACAAGGCCTAGGTGGCGCAAATCATGGATTCTTCTTTTTCTACTTTGAATATGAGGGCGCCACATGTTAATTGCTCCTCCCTCCTACCACATGGCATTGTAGGTGCCACTCTGAGGAACTGCCACATGTCCATCCTCCATTCCTCCAGAGCCAAACCCCATTTGAAATTCAAATCTCCTTCTGAGGTGGTGCCATTTGAGAAAACTCCTTCAGACAGCTAACACTTGTCTGCCACATGTTCAGACCTCCCTGCATCAGAAAAAGTAGAAAAGCCCCCCCCACTGAGGTGGCGCATTCTGCTTCTTCCATTCTTGTTCTTCTGCCACATGGCAGTGTGGAACCACCCTAAGGTGGCGCCACATGTCATCCTCTCCTTTCCTGCAGAAAAAGTGGAATTTGAATTCCTCTAAGGTGACACAGTCTGCTTCTTCCACTTCTGTCCTTCTGACATATGTCAAGAGCTTCCAGAGGTAGCGCCACATGGCATGCTCCTACTGTTTTCAACTTTATACCTCAGAACACCTTTTGAGGTGGCGCCATTCCAGAACCCCACTTGGCTCTATTTTGATATTTATTTTATATTTTTTTAATAAAAGTAGCCCCTGAGGTGGCGCCATTTGAGAAGCTTCAGAAAAGCCAAATTTTGAATTTCAAACTCCCAGATAGCACCCCGTGAGGTGGCGCCATTTGGGAGCCTCCTGCAGAGAAAATCAAGCAGACCCCAAATTTTGAAAATTTTCAAATTTTGCTGAGGTGTCTCACCCACAAATTTTCCCATTTTATTTTCTCAAAAAATCAAAATAGCACCCCATGAGATGGCGCCACGTGGAGGGCTCAAATTGAGCCTGTTTGAAATTCAAAATTTTCAGAAAAAATCTATAAAAACAAGGCTCCACGCCCAACCTAGAGGAGCTTCTTTTGGACTTTGAAATTCAACCTAGACTTTCTTCAGAACACGATTTTGAACTTTGGAATTCACGCCCCCCTTGGGCTTAGTGGAGAAGGTGCAGTGAAGTACCTACATTGCTCATGCTGTGGCCAATTCGATTCAAGCGTGGGTCGATCTTGGTGAATCATCCGAAGCCTGGATCGAAGGACGAACAAAGCCCTTGGTAGAAGTCCCTTTCAAGAGTTTCAAAGCTGCGTAACAAAGCAAGGTGCACCTCTTTTCCTCTTGATTTCATATCATGATTTGATTCGGGTGTCGTTTGAAGAAAGAGCTCATCCGAGGGATGGATTGAGCTATTCTCATAAAACGACATATATAAAAATACATAATTATGCTTCCTTGATGATTTATAGCATTTAGCTAAATTTAGTTTGTATTTTATTTCATTAATTTAGCATGTTTTATAGGTTAATTAGGTTTAATTAAGCATTTATTTCAATTCTGCTCAATTTCAGTAGCTCTCTGTTTTTGTCAGTCAGTCCACACGTCATTTCATGCATTTATTTTTTATTAAAAATTCTAAAAAAATCATGGAATGCGTCCGTAGGTGTCCCTAAAAATGTGCCAAAAATTCGGAGAGATTTGAATTCGTTTACTGCGGTAAACGTTCAAAACGGTGAGTCGGGTTTTATTACCCATGATGAATTTTAAAATGTCATTTTCTACTTATAAAATCAATATCTCCCTCATGGGAGATTCGATTTTCGATCCGAAAGATGTTATGATCTCAAGAGGATGTCTAGTGTTTAACATGATTTTATCAGATGTTTCTAATTTTTGTTAATGTCTGACAAAAATCCGAGAGTTCGGGACACATATCAGAGCCTGATTTGGGCCTCTAAGACTTTGGATCGACTTAGGTAGATGGGTTCTCTTTGGGTATTGATCCAAATCCAAATCTGTAAATAGTGAATGTTATGTACGAGATGTCCTCTATTTTCATCTGAAAGCCTGTGATTTTTAGAACAGTTGTGTTATCTGTTTCGGATTTTTCTTGTCAGTCACTTGTTTGGTCACATTTGTCTGTTCTGTCGATTCAGGAATGAAAAGTTATATTTTTATCCATGTTTATGTTGATCAAACGCCAAAGTCATGAACATTAAAGTTGTCCCTGTAGATGTCGTGAGTGTCTATTTTAAATATCAGAAATTTCCATGTCTATTTTTTATTTTTTTAGCATTTTATATTAGATTAGGTTGATTTTACCTTCATCAGAACCAAATCCCTGTTACCGAACTCACCATGGCTCAAATCCCGAGGCTGTAAAAACCAAAAATGTTCCATTTTGGGTCCTTTAGCAGTCTTCAAAATATCAGAAGTTTTTATGGTGTAAATTTTGCGTCATCATATTAAGCATTGTATTTGGTTCGGGTCCATAGGCGAAATCCACCCTTTTTAGGGCTTTCTTTAAATTTTAGCATTCAAATCATATCATTTCATAAATTTTAGCATTCTAGGATGTTTATTAGATTAGGTAGATGCTTAATACCGAATTTGGTGTAATTTGGAATTCATTTGAGGCTTGATTTAGCCATATCACCAAAACAGGGCACCGCGGGACCCAGATCCAAGCGAAAAACAAGCGAAATTCGTTATTTTGGATAAATTGCAAAATGTCAAATTCTGATTTTACAGTCCTAAGGTGTTTAGCAGCATGTCATCATGTCCCATCATGCATTTCATCATCATTTGTTTTAATTCGAATTTCAAAATCTCAAATTTTACCAAAATTTCCTTCAAAGACCCTCATTTTAAAAAGTATAACTTCAATATTAGGGGTATTTTGGTCATTTTGACCCCAATTCCGAATTTCAAACTATTTTCTACTGAATTTCTTGCATTTTCATCATTTCAAATATCAAGGAAGCATGATAATAGGGTTTATATCCAATTAAGTCCAATAATTTCAGAATATTATTGGAAAATCTTGGGAAAACCCACATATTTGAGCTAACCCTATTTCAAGTTTGGCAGAGACATTCAAATGAAGGAGCTGAAGTCTGCAATTTCCATTTATTTCATTTATTTAGTGATGTAATAATGTAAATTTTGGAATAAGAGATTTAATTTTCTGCTTAGACTAGGATGCATATCATATAGTTTAAATTCATGCAATATCCTGTTTCTATGATTCATGCATTTTATTTCAAAAGCACTATGGATGTTCACAAATGACACGTGCACCAACTCTTAGGGAGTTGATGAACTCGGTGGAATCCATATTTACGGCCCTAGTCGGAATATGGACAAGACCCAGATCCATCATCTTTCTACTAGTCACATTGAGCCTACACTCTTAGGCTATCTTAAAATGCACATCATATTTCTAATATTTTCAAAGTATTGTGCATTAAATCAATTAAACTCTGAACATATTCATGGCCACAGTCAGAATATGTGAAGGATTTATTTTGACTTAATACACATTTTTCCAACAAATTTCTTAGAAAAACTTTCAAAGTGCATTCTTTCACTCATATCATTTGCATCATGAAATCATTGGTTTTCTCGTGATTTTCTTAAGAAAATTTCATTCTCAAGAAATCAATTTCTCAAGAAACTCTGAGAATTTTTCAAAATCGGTTTTCCCAAGTCAAGTTTTTCCACAGTTATCCATGGAAAAGGTTATTTTCTCAAGATGTTCAAAAGAAGTCTCTCACCTTTCTCAAAGACCAAAATCGATTTCCAAGTATTTAAAAAGTAAGATTCCCAGGATTTCAATTTCCCAAGTTCAGTTTTTCTCCTCCAATGAGTTTTCTTATAAATTTTCCATCATTTTCTTAAGAAAATTCTCAAAGTCCAAGTTTTCCTGAGAAGTGTTTCCCTTTTCAAATGTTCACCTTTTTCTCAAGAATCACTTCTATTTTCCCAGGATTTTCAACTATTCATGATTTTCCCACATCTTTATGAACTTTCTCGTGATTTCAAAAACCCCTTTCATCTGAGTTTCCTGAGAAATTGACTTTCCCTGAGAAATGCTTTTCAACTCCAAATATTTTCCAAGCATACATCATGTTTTCCCAAGCCGCATTTTCCAAAATCTCATAGCACATGCCTGAATTCTCTGTGGATTTAGGATAGAACACAATTTTGATGATTTAACTAAGTCAAGCACAATTTTGGTCCTTGGTTCGATTACCCCTGTTAAAGGCGGCAGGAACGGTCGAACCTCGTACCGATAGGTCGAGCCCCATCCCATGGATTTTCCTGCAATTTTCAAAACGGAGGTGAGTATTTCAAAACAATTTCCAAAATCCGGTCAAGTTTGAAGCGCGAAAGTATTTCCTTTCTCTCTTCTGCAAGGAAGGGAAGACGAGGAAAAATTTTGCGATGATAACAAGGGGAAAACCAGGGAGACGTGGAGGTGAAGATCAATCTTCTGTGGAGCTCCCTTCAGAGCCGGAATAAAGAAGGAGAAAAAGTTATAAGCAAGCACAGCGGAGGGATAAAGGCAGTTTGTGAAAGAGGAAATGGGGAGGTGAAGAAGTGGTCCTTTGAGGAGAGACCTGCGTGATCTTTTTAAAGGGGGGGAAGGTGCTTCGAGAAGGGAGTTTGTTGAAGATAAGCGGCTGGAGGAGGAGGGTGCCGTTAGGCATCGATGGCGGAGGAAGGCTTTAGAAGAGGCATTTTGGAGGGTTTGGAGATGGAAGCCGAGAGAGAGGTGAAAGAGGCGAGAGTGAAGAGAGCATGGATGGGGACGACTCTTTTTCCTTTTCTTCCTTACGAACCCTAAAAAAGATTTTTTTGCAAAAGACCCCCCTTTGATTTTCAAATTTTTACAAAAAGGGGGTTCCCGAGGTTTTTTTAGCAAAAATTGAAATTTTAAACTCATTTGTTTTTCTATATTTTTTTTTGTATTTTTTGAAATAAAATCCTAAAGTTTTACGAGAAACTAATTTTTTGTGTTTTTCCTGAGAGATATTTACAAAAGTATTTTTCTGAGAATTTCAGACCATTTCGGGAAAATTTCTTCAGAAGAAGGGGTTTGGACCCAGGTTTTGAGAAAATGTTTGAGTTTTGGCACTCGAATCGAGAAATACAACATGATGGATCCAAACGGATGTCGGATGGACTGTCCGAGCTATTTAAAAACTATTTTTGGTATTTTCTGTAATTTTTAATTTAAAAGTTGGACAACGAGACTCAGATTTGTTTCTGGACAATGGATCCAGATCCGAAATCAATTTAAACATATAGAATGAATTTAACTTCAGTAAAACTTGAGAAATGAACTGGAATTGAGATTTAAAAATGACTCATTTTGCTCAAAAATGAATTTAGGGGCAAGAAGGGAATATTTAAAAGATTTTGAAAAATTTGGGGTGTTCACATCTACCTAGAGTATTAACTCCAATTGGGCTAACTCCGTAGAATCAAGAATTAAATTCAAATTTGTTGTTGTTGAGTTTCTTCAAGGAAGACATCAATTTCCTTGATATGAAAATAGAGGAAATATTCTTAGCTTCATAAAAGCAATTGAGTAAAAAGATATTGATAAAAGAATTTCACGTAGATAAAGATAATTCCTGGTAGTTTCGGGCAGTTTGATATCCTAGAGCTTTTCCCATGATGATCTTTTTGCACTCTTTTGAGTCATGGAGCTTTCTTGGGTTTTTGGGAGAGGCTTATTACATCATCCTTCATTTTGAAGATGTCCTGACTTTTCTCTCTTTTTCGGGGAAGGGTACGTCACAAACTCCTTCATCTTGGAGATGCTCCGATCCTTCTTTGTCTCAGGAATTATGCTGATGATATTGGCACCTTGGTGGAAATCTCTAGATGATAGCATAAATCAAATATCTTTTAGGGTTTGTTGGGAGGTTCATCGCAGTCGCCTTTATCTTGACGATGATCTGAACGTTCCCTAGAAGAATCCACCACAAACTTCTTCATCTCGGAGATGATCCAAATCTTCTTTGGCCCCGGGGGTCTAGCTCACATATTCGTCGTCATCTTGACGACAATTGAGAGATCTCTTTTGCGGATATTTGATTGCAGCTTAGATGACTGAGGAGATACGGATTGGGTAGGTTCTTTTTACTGCCCAGGATATTTCCACTGTCTTATTGCCAAAAGAATGATCTTTAGGAATGTGCCATAGCTATGATCAATATCAATTCGCATATGGATTTTCAACATCTTTGAATTTTTCCTTTGCTGGTCATATCAAAGATTTTTCCTCTTGGTCGACCAACAAAAAAAGCTTGAATTGTGCTCTTTCTTTGCAAAAGTCTGGCTCTTTTAAAAATAATGCAAAAGGTAGTTTGAGGTGATTCTTTGTGATGAAATTTTTGAGATCAACAATGATTTTTGATAGCAAATTGGCCAAGTATTCCAGAAATCCATGATAAATGTAATTGCTTGATATTGAATTGACATGTCCGTGACAAAATTCTCCTCTCTTTTTCCCCAAAAAGAGAGACTCAGGCTTAGCCCTTACCTGAATGGGAAGTTGAAAATACTCCTCTCTTCCCCAAAGAGGAGGTGTTTGCAAAACGGAACTTTCGAAGAGAAATTAAGTTTTCGTCAAAACTCCCTATCTCTAGGCTTCTCTTATGGAAAAGCGGCCAAAAACAAAGATGAAAAGTATCACAGAGGAACGAGTTCATCACACTCTCCCTAGAAGAGGGTTCTCTGTGAAGGGGTTGGCCAAAGATGAGAAAAACAGGGGCCACCAAAAGAAACGAGCTTCCGTCGAAGCTCTCCCTGGAAAGAGGGTTCTTTTATGTAAAGTTGGTTGTTGTTTTGCAAACTGTTCGCGAAGAAAATGAGTCCCTTCAAACTCTCTCTAGAAACGGGTTCTTGCAAACGTAAGATGGTTGCATGCGAAAGGAACAAGCTCCCTCGAACTCTCCCTGAAGAGGGTCCTTCATAAGAGAAAAAGATTGATTTTGACAAAATGATAACCCGAAGGTTGAAATTGAGATTGTAGAGATTGAATTGTTGATGATTGGTTAGTACAAAGATTGAACCTGGAGGGCTAACTTGATCAGTCAGCCAAGACACTAGCACGAGCGCTAGATGTACCAGCACGAGCACTGGATTTTGGGGATGTACCAGCACGAGCACTGGGTTTTGAAAAACACACCAGCACTGGATTTTGAAAAGGCACCAGTACGAGCGTTGGGTTTTTCAAAGTGTGCACCAGTACGAGCACTGGGTTTTAAAAAAACACACCAGTACGAGCATTGGATTTTGAAAAAAAGCACACCAGTACGAGCACTAGATTTTGAAAAACACACCAGTACGAGCACTGGATTTTGAAGATACACCAGTACGAGCACTGGGTTTTTAAAAACACACCAGTACAAGCACTGGATTCTGAAAAAGCACACCAGTACGAGCACTGAATTTTGAAAAACACACCAGTACGAGCACTGGATTTTAAAAAATGCACCAGTACAGGCGCTGGATTTTTTTTAAAACGCACCAGTATGAGCACTGGATTCTGAAAAAGCACATCAGTACGAGCACTGGATTTTGAAAACACACACCAGTACGAGCACTGAATTCTGAAAATGCATCAGTACGGGCACTGGATTTTGAAGAAGAGACCGACACTCCTAAGATATTTGGAAATTAAAGCGGGAATGATTGCCGACGTTTCAGGATTATCCCTTATCATAAAGGGGAAGTTCAGGTTTGTCCCTTAACCTGAAAGGGAATGTGAGAAAAAACTTTGGTCCAATACAAGCATTGGATCAAAAGGGGAAATCCGAGTCGGAACTCGGAATCGCAAAATGGAAGATAAAGGGGAAAATTCGAGTCGGAACTCGGTTTTTCAAAAGTAAAAGAGTGAATGAGAAAATCAAGTTTCGAATTTTCAAAGGAATGATCGGTTCCAACACGAGTGTTGAATCCGATAGGAAGTCCGAGTCAGAACTCTGATTTTGAAAAATGAAGACAAAATGGAAAATCCGAGTTTGAAAACTCGAATCTTCAAAAGAACGATCGGTTCCAACACGAGCGTTGAATCCGATAGGAAGTCCGAGTCGGAACTCGGAGCTTCAGAAATAAGAATATACAAAAGCAAAAACCCGAGTCGGAACCCAGTTTTTCAAAATAAAAGATAAAAGAGAAAATCGAGTTTTTGGAAACTCGAATTTTCCAAGGAATGATCGGTTTCAACACGAACGTTGAATCCGATAGGAAGTCCGAGTCGAAAATTGAAACTTCAAACGAAAAGATAAAAGGGAAAACCCAAGTCGGAACTCGGATTTTTTTAAAAATGAAAGATAAAAGAGAAAATCGAGTTTTTGAAAACTCGAATTTCCAAAGAAACGATCGGTTCCAACACGAGCGTTGAATCTGATAGGAAGTCCGAGTCGGAACTCGAAACTTCGGAAATAAAAATAAATATGAGACCCGGGTCGGAACCCGGACCCTTTTAAAAGAAAGCAAAAACCTGAGTCGGAACTCAGATGGGAAGAAAATGATTCCAACTCGGGAGTCGGATTCTGGAAGGATTGACAAAAAGCCTGAACAGATTTCGACGATTATGACGAAGATGAGAAACTTATTCAAGATCCTCGACCCAAGGTGGCCTAAGATTTGAATTTTATTTATGATGATCTCCAGGATTATCCCTGATCCTGAAGAGAGTTTGGTAAAATCGAAAAAGATCGATAAAGATTAATAAAGGATAAAAAGAATTGATAAAAGGGAAGAATCAATGAAATTGACAATAAGAATTTGAAAAGGATTGGTAGAAACTGGCAGTAATTTGAGAAAAATTTGATGATAAAAGAATTTAGGATTATCCCTTGTCTTAAAAGAAAGGGATCTCGCAGGACGAGACTCAGGTTTTATCCCTTAACCTGAAAGGGGAAAAGAATAAAGGAATACCTCATTGAAAAGAGGCATCAGGTTTATCCCTTAACATGAAAGGGTTATAAAGATTGATAAAATTTAGTAAAATTAATAAAAACTTGATAAAACTTTATAAAACTTGATAAAACTTGACAAAATTGATAATAAATTGATGAAAATTTGAAAAATAAAATGAATGTAATTAATGAGAAAATCATGATTAACTGAAAAATTGATAAGGTTTTTAGAAAAAAGTTTGTTTGATCCTGCCTGCATATAATGAAGGAAGACAAGTGTAGATCAAAATAAAATGCCCCAGTATCATGGAGAAGAATGTGAGAATTTGATAGAAGATCATTGCTTTATTGCAAAAGACTCTTTGAAGAGTACAAAAGGCTAGGATGGACATTTTAAGCATAAAACTTCTTCAGATGTAGAGCATTGATAGGATCTGACAGTTCCACCCCATCTGCATTGATCAAACGATAGGAATTGTGAGGCAGTGCTTCCTTAACCACATAAGGGCCTTCCTAATTGGGTGACCACTTGTTTAGCACCCCCAGATTTCCCGACTTGAAAGTCCCTTGAAAATCCTTTGGATTTAGGGTAAACTTTTTTTTTTGAAAACAAGAGTGCAAGTGCGAAAGAAGCCAAAAGGGAAAGAAACAAGCGGCGAACTCAAGGCGGGGCCACAGGTGTGAAACAACAGTTAAGAACCAGCTTTTATTAAATACATCTTTGCAAAATAGAACAACAACTCCTTTATACAAAAACACTGCTAGGATCCAACAAGTGAGGTTCAAAAGTGTGGGTTCAGAGTCCACTTGTAACGCCCTGAATTTCCAAAACAAAGCTAAGTAAAAATTTTCATGAATTTCTTTTTTTTTTCTTTGCAGCGGAACTTAGAAAAGCTTTTAGTAACGGAATCAGACGAAAATGAGTCGTCAGTTTTAGAAAACTCCGAGCACGTTGCAGGTATATGGCCAAGCAACTCATTGACCACCGAAGTGTTCCATTTTATCGACAACCACATGTTTATTACAACATTGCAGCTTGGAAAAGCAGTATAGGTTCAATAAAAGAAAGCAGTCCAACTCTGTCTAGAGAAACCCTGGAACTCGATGCCGCCTTGCTCCGCATATCGCCACGCAGGTCCAACACCTGAAATCCCCATTAAACGGGGTCAGAACCACTGATGGTCTGGTAAGCAAGCAATCATGCGCACATTCAACTAAAGCAATGCGTTTGACCACACATGGTCACAGTTCGTAATAGCGACGCTCAAGCCTCCAAGACTTAGCGTATATCGCAAGAGCCTCCTCAGGGCTATGAGTTGAACATCCGCTCGAGTCCTCATGACTTAGAGCAAGCCTTTTCGGGGCTGTGATTTAGATAACTCCATAAGTCTCCAAGACTTAGCCATGACTTCTTCTGGGTCTCAAAGGGATGTCTAGCTCAAGTCTTCATACTTGACACATCCGTATCCCATGCATCTATAGACAGCTCCTCGAGCTTCACTTAGTCGTGCGGATAGAACACGGGCCTTTGCCCAGTCGGTCCAGTCGTATACCGAACATGACACATTCACAAAGGTTATGCAGGACTGACTCAACACGTCCATCCACGCATACATTCAAGCATCATTGTACCTAAGCTAATGCATTGTTTCGATATTTAACCTCTTCCAGTCTTGGTACGCGGGCGAAGCATTGTCCAGGCATCAACGCGACGTTCTGGGGGTTGATTATTCTATGTATTTTAGATACCTCAGAGGCATGTTGACCCTATCCATTGTAGGGCAGTGTGTTTCAACTGGGAGAACCCTACTAGGCCCATATTCGGATGCATCCTCTACTTGCAGTAGTTGGGTTCAATCCTTAGATCTTAAGGATAACCACGGCCCCAAAACCCATGAGTGACTGAGGCCATCGTGGACTCTATCAGGTCCAAAGTAAAATAAATGTCACTCAAGGTTGTACCATCATTGTCATTTCGTAGTGAGCATAATTCCTGAAGGGGTCTGCCAGTCTTACAATTACTTGAACAGAATGTGCATGCCATTTAGGCAGCCCATGCCTTAGCACTACGGGAGTATGTACCCAACCCCATTCAGTCTGCCCCAACAAAGTCATTACTGAGGGAGTACCCCTAACACGATTTTCAACCGCGGGGTATGTGCGACCTTAAGTCTTATTCATATGCATGCAGAACACCGCTCTTGGCACTACGGTCACCGTGAGCATCACACCTCTTTTGGGTGGAAACAACACACTCTGGCTCTTCAGCCCTTACGAGTCTGGTTGCATAACAGTTCTCAATGAGCATGCATATGACTTGATCTAAATAGATCGGCTGCTCGGCGTATTTTTATGCAACGAGTCCAAACCTAGTCAAGGCGCAACCTCTACTCTGGCTCAGCGGCCCATACGAGCAAGCTGCCCTTGCAGGCACAAGGATAGGAGTTGTTCTGGCATCGTTCCATCAACGAACATCATTATGTCGTTCCATTGGTTCTGGCAGCTCTTTTGTCAACCATTTCTTCAGCACCTCCCCTGCTCTATCGGCAGCGGTGCGACGAACCCTTCTACGATGTAGAAGGCACTCCATGAACTGGGTAGCACTCTGCTATGTGTCAGAGTATCCTGCTATGTTCTTTCTAAGCTATTCTTATCTTCTTCAGAATTTTCAGCAGCACTTCCTCTCTTTTACGGAGAAAGCGTGTGTTTCTTATATCCATTTCAGCGGCATCTCCCCTCTTTGGCGGGAAATCACTACGCTTAACTCGGGAAATGGACGTGCACCGTTGTGCGTACTATGCATCCATCAAGGTTGCAGGAACCCTGGTCCATAGCCATGTCATACGTAATTGATTTAGTCTTTACGTAAAGAGCATTTTGCCAAAAAGTGAAGCCTTTCCAATAGGGGCTTCATTCGTCAAGCAGAATCTTGAACGAGGAGAGGTCAGGGAATCACATTGGCGATTTGGAGTTGATCTCCATTTGAACGCTTATTTATGCGTTGTATATTTAGTATAAGCAGGAGCCTTGGTGTCATTCAACACGACAACGTAAGTAAATACATTGCAGAAAGCAGGAGTCTTGGCATCATACGACGCGACGGCGTAAGTAAATGCATAATTGGAAGTGCAGAAATCGTAAATTGCAGAAGACATGAGCCTTGGCATCATACGACGTGACGACAAAGGTAAATTACATAGCCTGTGTGATATAGGACGCGTCGGCAGAATCAACAGATATACACCTAGATCCGCATCCAACGATAGTTACGAGACGAGCGGGTGAACACCGAAGTGTTCTGAAGGGCTCAACCAAGAACTAAGGCGAGATATCATTTTTAAAATGCATATACTACGTATTTGAACATAGATATATCCGACGATAGTTACGAGACGAGCGGGTGACACCGAAGTGTTCAAAATGGGCTCAATCAAGAACTAAAGCAAAATACTACTTCAGAAAGTATATGCTATATACAAACAATCAAATACTTGAGAGAGATGGATCAACGAAGCGAACTTACTTTAAATCGTGGAAGAAACGGCTCCAGAACGCTTCGATGCTTCGAACGAGGCTCGACTTAAAAAAGAATCAACTTCGAACTTCAGACGAAAAAGGACTTGGACTTTGACTTTGAACCAAACCAGGTTCAAGTCAAGTCAATTGAGTTTGGACTTAGGTCAGGTAGGTTCAGACCCAGGTCAGGTGAGCTAGGACTAGGTCAGGCAGGCTCAGACCAGGTCAAGCAGGCTCAGGCTAAGTTAGGTAGGCTCAGACCTACTGGGCTAGGTAGGGGAGGTTTTAGGAAGTAGGAGAGAGAAAGAGGAGGCTAGAAAGAGGGGGGACGATTTTTCTAAAGGGGGAGGGCCTCTATTTATAGAAAATGAAACTTGGGCCCCAAGTTTCCCCTTTACCAGTTTGCCTTTGGCTTCTTTTTAATACCTAGAGGTTCCTTAGTGTGGGGCCCACTTGGATATTCCATGGGATATTTTTGTGGGTCCCACCAGATATTTTCTGAGGAATATTTCTATGGGTCCCACCAATATTTTCGTGGGTCTTGCAAAAATTTTAGGTTTTCGGCGATTTTTTTCCGAAAAATTCTGAGTACGTCATTCCCTTCGTATTGACGTAACTAAGAAAGTTGGCTCGAGGAAATCTCTTGATTTCGTTCAAGTAGAAAGTTATGGCTTCCAGAGTGTTTGAGCATATATTCGCGAATCGACGAATATCCTAAGTATAACTGACTCGCAGAAATTGATTTGTTTCGCATTCTGAGAAAAAATGCTATTTTTACTGTTAATTGCCTCATGAATTTTATTCAGATATTTTCTGAAAAATTGCGAGTCTTACATCATTACCCCCTAAGAAATTTCGTCCGCGAAATTCAGTTAAGAGTACAAAGCGAAGAGTTCAGGATATTTATCCCGCATATCCGATTCGGGCCCCCAAGTGCAATCATCAATTCCATGATTCTGCCACCTCACTTTAACAAGTGGAATGAACTTCGTCCTTAGCACTTACTCTCGGCGGTCCATGATCTCTACTGGCCTTTCTTCTACCATCATATCTTCTCAAATGTCAATATCTTCATGTTGAATGACGTGAAAAGGATCATGAATGTACTTTCTAAGCATTGACACGTGAAATACATCATGTATTTGTGCGTATTGCGGTGACAATGCTACACGGTAGGCAGTCTCTCCAATTCGACTGAAAACTACTAAGGGACCAACGAATCTGGGGCTCAGCTTCCCCTTCTTTCTAAAATGGAACACACTCTTGGTTGAAGAGACCTTCATAAAAAACTTATCTCCAACTGCAAAAGTGAGCTCCCTACGCCGTTGATCTGCATAGCTCTTCTGTCGGCTCTGAGCAGTCAGTAACTTTTTTCTGATCATGTATACCTGCTCAGTGTAGTGCTGCAACACAATGGGCTAGTCCAAGGTTTGCTCACCCACTTTCAATGGATTGGTGATCGAGAGGGTCGCCCATACAAGGCTTCATACAGTGCCATCCCAATGCTAGCGTGGTGGCTATTATTATAAGCAAATTCAGCCAACGCTAGGTGGGAATCCCAATCACCCTTCCATTCCAGCATACAGGCTCTTAGCATATCTTCAAGAGTCTGTATGGTTTGTTCTGATTGCCCATCTGTTTGGGGATGAAATGCTGTAATGAACTTGAGTTTCGTCCCCAGGGCTCTCTGAAGCTGCTCCCAAAAGTGAGAGGTGAACTTCGGGTCATGATCAAATATGATCGAAATCGGCACTCCATGGAGTCTAACGATTTCCCGAATGTAGATCTCCGCCAATCGTTCAGTTGAGTATCGAGTGTTGATTGGCAGGAAGTGAGCAGACTTGGTGAGTCTGTCCACGATCACCCATATTGAATCATGTTGTCTCTTGGATCGAGGCAATCCAATGATGAAATCCATCGTAATGCCTTCCCATTTCCATTCCGGAATCTCGATCCGTTGCATTTTTCTGCCAGGTCGTTGATGCTCGATCTTTACTTGCTGACAGATCAAACACTTTGAGACAAACGTAGCCACATCACGTTTCATACCCTTCCACCAGTAATTCCTATGCAAGTCTCGGAACATCTTCGTACCCCCAGGGTGGATAGTATATTTCCTATTATGGGCCTCCTGGAGTACTTTCTGTCTTAGCTCATGGTTATTTGGAACCCAAATCCTTTCTTCTATTACATATTCCTCCATCTTCTTTTAAATGGAAGAAAGTATCCTCCTTTTTAGCACGAGCTTTTAATTCTAAGTATTGGGGATCCTTGAACTGTTCGACTATGATGCGATCGAGGATCTCGATATGGATCGTCAAACATAAAAAACAAATCTTTCCTGGATCAGCCAAGAATGGCCTCCAGCTGACGAAATCCTCCATCAACTTCCACTGTCCGGTGAGGCTGGCCAGAGTGCCAACAGTCTTGCGACTAAGGGCATCTGCTATGACATTCACCTTTCCAGGGTGATAGGAAAGCGTGAATTCATAGTCTTTGAGAAATTTCAGCCATCGCCATTGCCGCATATTGAGTTCTTTTTTAGAAAAGAGGTATTTTAGGCTTTTATGGTCCGACATGACCTCAAATTTCTCTCCATATAGGAAGTGTCACCAGATTTTAAGCGCGAACACAACTACGGCAAGCTCCAAGTCGTGGGTTGGATAGTTTTTCTCATAGACTCTCAACTGTCGTGACACATAGGCAATTACTTTGCCATGCTGCATCAACACACAACCCAGACTTGTTCCCGAGGCATCGGTATAAGCCACGAAGCCTCCCTGACAAGAAGGTAAGGTAAAGACAGTGGCAGTGGTAAGCCTCTGTTTGAGAACCTCAAAGCACTCCTTACACTGGTCAGTCCATTCGAACTTCACTCCCTTTTTCAACAATTTTGTCATCGGTACGACGATTCGGGAGAAGTCTTGTATGAACTTCCGATAATATCCGGCAAGTCTAAGGAAGCTACGGACCTCAGTGATATTTTCTGGCTGCTTCCAGTCCATCACAGCTTCCACCTTCGCAGGATCCACTGCGATTCCATCTTTCTAGATCACATGGCCAAGGAACATCACTTTATCTAGCCAGAATTCACATTTTGAAAACTTAGCATAGAGTTGGTTATCCTGAAAGGTTTTCAGAACGATCCTCAAGTGCTCCACGTGTTGTTTCTTGTTCTCTGAATATACGAGAATGTCATCGATGAAGACAATGACAAAGCTATCCAAATATGGTTTAAATATCCAGTTCATTAGATCCATAAAGGCAACAGGCGCATTAGTGAGTTCGAAGGGCATTACTACAAACTCATAATGGCCATATCACGTTCTGAAGGCAATCTTAGGTATATCTTCTTCCTTAACTCTGAGCTGATGATACCCAGACCTGAGGTCAATCTTGGAGAACACTCTCGATGTTCTGAGCTGATCGAATAAGTCTTCAATTCGAGGCAACGAGTACTTATTTTTAACAGTTGCCTGGTTAAGCATCTGATAATCGATGCATAACCGAAGGGATACATCCTTCTTCTTTACAAATAGCACTGGGGCTCCCCACGGTGATATACTCGGACGGATAAACCCTTGTTTCACCAGTTCTTCCAATTGACATTTTAACTCACTGAGTTCAGCTGGCGCCATTCGATACGGGGCTTTGGATATCGGCGTTGTTCCAGGTAAGGATTGAATTCCAATTTCAACCTCACGAAGTGGCAGAAGTCCTGGCAATTCCTCAAGAAATACATCGGGAAACTCTCGCACCACTTCCAAACTCTCAAGGGGTTGTTCGTTGGATTTTTCCACCGAGAGACTCAACAGAAAGGCCACACAACCCTTCCTAAGGTATTTTTGTACCTTAAGTGCTGATATGAGCCTTTTCTGTGGAACTGGTTTGGATAACTGGTATTCCATATTGGGCAATCCGGGTCGAGATAGAATCACTCTGCCCTCGCGGCACAGAATCTTGGCATTATTCTGAGCCAACCAATTCATTCCCAGAATGACATCGTATTGTATCATATCGATCAGGATGGCGTCAGTAGGCAAGTGTTGCCCTGCTATCTTAATATCCAAGTTCTTCACACACCGGATACATTTGGTGCGTGAACCTAACGGGTTATACACTTCGATTATTTTATCAACCGGTTGCACCGAGGCGTGGAGTTGTTCGGTGAAATCATTGGAGATAAAGGTATGAGTAGCACCACAATCAAATAAGACGTAAGCTGCATGTCCATTAACAGGTACGGTGCCTTCAATCAGGTCACCATTTTCGACTTGTTCAGTCGTTACAGCATATACACGACCTGCAGCAGGCCTTTGCTCTACTCTAGGTGGAGGTCATTAAAACTGAGAACGTTGTGGTGCTGGTCGAGAGGGTCTGGCAGATCCGGTATTATTCCTCTGCTCATCTGCAGCCTTCTTGGCGCAATCCCTTATAAAGTGGCCCATCTTGCCATAATAAAGACAACCACCAATGTCACAAGGACATGGCTTTCCGGGGTGGTTCACACGACACTTAGGGCAGCTGAAACTGGACTACTGGCCATTTGGAGTCGTGTTCTGTCTTGGCCTCACGACTTGTTGAGTGTTGCTCCCTCCTTGGAACTTTTTCTTTTGAAAGGGTTGTCGTGAACCCTGGCCACTTGGGAACGTCCTTTTACGATTCCCACAATTCACTATGGGCTTCTTTGCTACGATCACTTTAGATCGCGCCCAATCCTCTTGGATTTTTGAAGTTGCTGCCACTGCAGCTTGAAAAGTTGAAGGCATGCTCGTTATTACTCGAGATCGTAGCCCTTCACGCAGACCATTCACATACTTGTCGGCCCTTTCTTGGTCTGTCTCAAACAACCGAGAGCAATAGCGCTCTAGGTTCTGAAATTTAGTGGTATAGTCCATCAGATTCATACCGCTCTGCTCTAACTCCAGAAACTCCATCTTTTTCTTGTTTCTGGAATGCAACGGGAAGTAGTTATCCATAAAAGTCCTCCAAAAGTCAGTCCAAGGAATGACTTCGACTTGTGAGAACTGGATAAGTTTAGTGGTATCTCACCAGTTCCGTGCATTATCTTTCAATCGGTACGTGCCAAAGTTGGTCTTCTTCTCTTCTGGTACTCCCAATACTGAGAAGGCATGTTCTGTCTCTTCGATCCAACTCTCCACAAGCTCCAGATCGGCTCTGCCAATGAAAACCGGTGGGTCAAGCTTGAGGAACTTCTCATAAGTCACTCCTCCCAGGTTCTCATTTCGTGGTGCGACTGGTTCTGGCCTCGTTTCACGGATGGCTATAACCAGGTTGTTGAGTGTTTCCAACAGAAATCCTTGCGTATGGGACTCCTCGCTCGGTATGGTTCTCCTCGTCGTAGGAGCCATTTATCTATGCACACACAAGCACTTGTTTTTAGTTTCTCGATGTATATGAGGAAGTAAAAACTTTATTTACTTAATATACATCACATTTACACAAGCATCGCCTTAAAGAAAACGTCATGCCGCCATGGCAGACTTAGGCGTTGAGAAACTATATACATGAGTCTACTGACTCAAAAACATCACCAGTCTCTTTAAGACCTGGATCTCTTTGACGAGGATGAACTCATAAAGGTTCATCTATTGCCACATGCCCTTGGTGCAGGCACAACTAGTTTTGGCTTGAGCGGCACTTCCGCACTCTCAAGCAAATATTGGGGATACATGAGGGAAGCCAGTCCACTCTCCCAGTCAGCAAGATCAAGACTCTGGGAGTTTGAAATAATGATCGGCGAATGAAAGAAATCCCCTCTTTCGTTCCTGCCATTTAAGCTCGGCGTATGTGATGCCGAATGGTAGCTTGGCGAGTGATAGACTTCCGCAGAGAAGTTCAAATCAAAGTCCCTCAGCCTTGGTAATCCATCAGAAGATGTTGGGGTATGGTTGCTCCCAACACTAGAGTGATGTGGTCCACTGACACGCGAAGTCTCATCCTTGAGACCCTTTGATGCCCGCCGACCCATATCGGCGGTATATTTCCTTTGGCATTCGTTGGCGGAATGCCCATCTTCGCCACAATATTGGCAGTCTTGGACTTCATACGGGCATATCCACTCATCGTGCATGAACTTGCAACGATAGCAATAACCACGCGAGTCATGAGTTGCCATCTATACAGAGATGCACCCAGATCAAAACAAAAGTATAAAAACATATACTTACAGGTTTCCCAGACACATGCTCTGATACCAATTCTGTAACGCCTCGGATTTCCAAAACAAAGTTAAGTAAAAAATTTCATGAATTTCTTTTTTTTTCTTTGTAGCAGAACTTAGAAAAGCTTTTAGTAACGGAATCAGACGATAATGAGTCGTCAGTTTTAGAAAACTCTGAGCACGTTGCAGGTATGTGGCCAAGCAACTCATTAACCACCGAAGTGTTCCATTTTATCGACAACCACATGTTTATTACAACATTACTGCTTGGAAAAGCAGTATAGGTTCAATAAAAGGAAGCAGTACAACTTTGTCTAGAGAAACCCTGGAACTCGATGCCGCCTTGCTCCGCATATCGCCACGCAGGTCCAACACCTGAAATCCTCATTAAACGGGGTCAGAACCACTGATGGTCTGGTAAGCAAGCAATCATGCGCCCATTCAACTCAAGCAATGCGTTTGACTACACAGGGTCACAGTTCGTAATAGCGATGCTCAAGCCTCCAAGACATAGCGTATATCGCAAGAGCCTCCTCAAGGTTATGAGTTGAACATCCGCTCGAGTCCTCATGACTTAGAGCAAGCCTTTACGGGGCTGTGATTTGGATAACCACTTAAGTATCCAGGACTTAGCCATGACCTCTTCCGGGTCTCAAAGGGATGTCTAGCTCAAGTCTTCATACTTGGCACATCCGTATCCCACGCATCTAAGGACAATTCCTCGAGCTTCGCTTAGTCGTGCGAATACAACACGGGTCTTTGCCCAGTCGGTCTAGTTGTATACCGAACATGACACCTTCACAAAGGTTATGCAGGACTGACTCAACACGTCCATCCACTCATACATTCAAGCATCGCTGTACCTAAGCAAATGCATTATTTCGATATTTAACCTCTTCCACCCTTGGTACGCGGGTGAAGCATTGTCCGGGCATCAACGCGACGTTCTGGGGGTTGATTATTCTATGTATTTTAGATACCCCAAAGGCCTGTTGACCCTATCTATAGTAGGGCAGTGTGTTTCAACTGGGAGAACCCTACTAGGCCCATATTTAGATGCATCCTCTACTTGCAGTAGTTGGGTTCAATCCTTAGATCTTAAGGATAACCACGACCCCAAAACCCATGAGTGACTGAGGCCATCGTGGACTCTATCAGGTCTAAAGTAAAATACATGTCACTCAAGGCTGTACCATCACTGTCATTCCGCAGTGAGCATAATTCCTGAAGGGGTCTGCTAGTCTTACAATTAGTTGGACAGAATCTGCATGCCATTTAGGCAGCCCGTGCCTTAGCACTACGGGAGTATGTACCCGACCCCATTCAGTCTGCCCCAACAGAATCATTACTGAGGGAGTACCCCTAACACGATTTTCAACAACGGGGTATGTGCGACCTTAAGTCTTATTCATATGCATGTAGAACACCGCTCTTGGCACTACGGCCACCGTGAGCATCACACCTCTTTTGGGTGGAAACAACACACTCTGGCTCTTTAGCCCTTACGAGTCTGGTTGCGTAACCGTTCTCAATGAGCATGCATATGACTCGATCTAAATAGATCGGCTGCTCGGCATATTTTTATGCAACGAGTCCAAACCTAGTCAAGGCGCAACCTCTACTCTGACTTAGCGGCCCTTACGAGCAAGGTGCCTTTGCAGGCACAAAGATACGAGCCGTTCTGGCATCGTTCCATCAACAGACATCATTATGCCATTCCATTAGTTCCGGCAGCTCTTCTGTCAACCATTTCGTCAGCACCTCCCCTGCTCTATCGACAACAGTGCGACGAACCCTTTTACGATGTAGAAGGCACTCCATGAACTGGGTAGCACTCTGCTATGTGTCAGAGTATCCTGCTACGTTCTTTCTGAGCTATTCTTAGCTTCTTCAGAATTTTCAACAGCACTTCCTCTCTTTTACAGAGAAAGAGTGTGTTTTTTTTATCCATTTCAGTGGCATCTCCCCTCTTTGGTGGGAAATCGCTACGCTTAACTCGGGAAATGGATGTGCACCGTTGTGCGTACTTTGCGTCCATCAAGGTTGCAGGAACCCTGGGCCATAGCCAGGCCATACGTAATTGACTTAGTCTTTACGTAAAGAGCATTTTGCCAAAAAGCGAAGCCTTTCCAATAGGGGCTTCATTCGTCAAGCAGAATCTTGAACGAGGTGCGGTTAGGGAATCACATTGGAGATTTAGAGTTGATCTCCATTTGAATGCTCATTTATGTGTCGTATATTTAGTATAAGCAGGAGCCTTGGTGTCATTCAACACAACAGCGTAAATAAATACAATACAGAAAGCAGGAGCCTTGGCATCACACGACGCGACGGCGTAAGTAAATGCATAATCGGAAGTGTAGAAATCGTAAATTGCAGAAAACATGAGCCTTGGCATCATACGACGTGACGGCAAAGGTAAATTACATAGCCTGTGCGTTATAGGACGCGTCAGCAGAATCAGCAGACATACACCTAGATATGCATCCAACGATAGTTACGAGGCGAGCGGGTGAACACTGAAGTGTTCTGAAGGGCTCAACCAAGAACTAAGGCGAGATACCATTTTTAAAATGCATATACTGCGTATTTGAACATAGATATATCTGACGATAGTTGCGAGACGAGTGGGTGAACACCGAAGTGTCCAAAAAAGGCTCAATCAAGAACTAAAGCAAGATACTACTTCAGAAAGTATATGCTATATACAAACAATCAAATACTTGAGAGAGATGGATCAACGAAGCGAACTTACTTCAAATCGTAAAAGAAATGGCTCCGGAACGCTTCGATGCTTCGAACAAGGCTCAACTTAAAAAAGAATCAACTTCGAACTTCAGACAAAAAAGGACTTGGACTTTGACTTTAAACCAAACCAGGTTCAAGTCAAGTCAACTGGGTTTGGACTTAGGTCAGGTAGGTTCAGACCCAGGTCATGTGAGCTAGGACAAGGTCAGGCATGCTCAGACCAGGTCAAGCAGGCTCAGACTAAGTCAGGTAGGCTCAGACCTACTGGGCTAGGTAGGGGAGGTTTTAGGAAGTAGGAGAGAGAAAGAGGAGGCTAGAAAGGGGAGGTTCCATCGCACGCCTAAGTAAGAACCTGTATCCCCATAAAAAGGGGTCAGTACTCTTTAGAGCTGGTGAGACAAACCAATCTCAATATACCAAAAGTGTGGAAATCGAAAGCAAAGTTACGGAATACATACATAGCATGCTAATTTACAATAATTAAGCAGTATAATATGAGCAAGTATAAAGCAGTGATAACTACACATGGAGCAATATCGACAATTACTAGCAATAACATGGCATGCATCAAGGAACATATATCAACAGTGTATCAACATTTGTAACAAGGTATGCATCACAGAACATCAATTACTAAGGTAACAATACAAGAGACTGTGACATGCAAACAAATATGTAATTATGAACGGTGCACAAGTACGAGTGGGCAAGTATGTGCATTGTGTCATAAGTGCGAGAACTAATCAAGTGACAATACCAAACGTTGTACGTTATGAATGAGACAGTTAGAAACATTTGACACGGTAAAGCCTGACTCACAAGCTATGCTAAGGTACATAAACCATATATTGCAACCATAAGCGGGCTCATCTCGCTAAGTGGGGCCATCACCCACAACAACTCACCATGGAGTTCCAAATGTCGCACAAGTCTCATAAGGCTGCGATATCCATAAGTGTGCCTCAAACTCCCTTCTTACAAAGGGAAATACACGTAATCTGCAAAAGATGATACGTGCAAACAAGTAAAACAAGCACCATCATGCGAATATATCCATACGCCATAGGTTTCATAATTACGAAAAACCTTATTCTTGAAGGCATGAAACAAGCATCAAAAGTACTTCGTGATCTATGCAAAAGTGAGCACATGTACAAAGGTGTGCATTCACATCACCCACATGATGGCTTTATCATCTTTTAGGACGTACTTTGTCAAGGTGTCTTGCAACTCACAACACTCGAAGACACAAAAATTGGTGTCGTGCATTATATGGCGAGAGGCCTGCTATACCTCTTTTAATTACATAAGACCATAGTTTATTTAAAGGCATTAAAGAAGATATTGCTTGTAAGCATTTTGCGTTCCATATCGAAAGTGGCACTCGTAAGAAAGGGCTAAGTCCATACACATCATATCGATGAATTATCATTTATCGGCGCCCATATAACTATATGTATGTCTTATTTACTTTGGCAACCATGCACTCTTGTCTAAGTCATAACGAGTCAAAAAGTGGAAATCATTGGGGTATTGGACCTCGTGCTTCATAAGCACACATGCAGCCCCATGGGCAATAGTCCTGGTGCTTGCCATCTGCCCGCGACGCACGACAAAGCGAAGGGAAACAAGCTGCCTGCTGGAGTTGACAAAGACGGAACTACACCAAAACTGCCACTTGGTGCCATGGGGCACCACACACACTGCAGGCCCGACATGGGAAAAATGGCAATACTGAAACAGAGACAGCTATGCTGTCACAACAACGCGAGGGCGAGTGTTGGGGCTGGTCAGTGAGATGACCCCGACATGGGTCTGCATCAAACGCAGGGCAGCCAAGGTCTAGACTGGACATCCAGACCAGATGGGGCTCAACTCAATAAATCGGTCTAGGTTTGGACCGATTGGTCCAGACCAAAAGAGGGCACACTCACTTGAGTACGGTCTGCACCGATTGGTCCAGACCCAACTGGCTACAACCAGCACCGAAAAAGGTGGGGTGCAGGACTATCGCCTGCACCCAGCTGCAGCTGCAAGACTGCCGCCAAGGCGGAAAAAAAACTCCAAAAGTAAAAGGGCTAAATGCCCACCCTGGCTGGGTTGGGCTCGGCCAAGGCCCATGACAGGTCTGGATCGAGTTTGGTCCAGACCATGTCAGGCCAAAAGATGCGACCAAACCCTTTACCCACCACATGCGCTCGGCTCAAGGGCATCACCATCAACCGGTAAGGGGAAAAGGGCGCCCTGGCTGACCTAGTTGTGGTCGGCCTGGGGTCGCCCAAAAGCAAAGGAAAAGGTGCGTCCAGAAATTTATGGATGCCCAAACAGAAAACAAGGGATGGAAGAAACAATTGGGGCTCAACCCGACCACCCTGAGCCAGTGTTGCCCGAACCCAAAAGGGTCGACACGGCTGCTGGATGAAGGATTTGTCAAGGGGTTCCCAGCCAACCAAAAATGCTTGGTAGACAAGCCCTGGCTGTCGCGAAACAAATCCAAATAAACAAGCTGGAAAACGGGGAAAATCTGAGATGCATGCAATGGAAAAGCCAAGGTACAATGCGTGTAATCAGTTACGTAGAGTCCACCATTATGAAAATGAACCCATTCTTACCACTACACAGCAAAAATGCGTGTACACATGCTGAAATGAAAATATATTTGAAATGCATTCAAGCTAGCTCAAAGAAATCGACAAATGAAATACCCAAAATACTCTCAAATGAAAACCCACGACGATGCGGAAAACTAATGTATGAAGGGAAAAGCATGCATTGCAAAATGAGGGCCTAATGCGTGCAAACATTAGGATCCACCATTACGAACTTACCACTATTTTGTACAGCAACACGAATGCATGTATTGTTCAATGAAATCTATGAATGCAATACAAGTACATGTACTCAATGAACCCAACGAATGGAAAGGTAAAACCGTAATGCTTTCAAGCCAATAATGCCCATGGAACAACAAGAAACAATGAGTGAAGGCATGCTCAAGAACGACAAACCACATGCATTGCACCCTATTTTCCAAATACTAAAATGAGAAAAGGATGAGACTAAGGAGCTCAACCAAAAACCGCAACTACGTTTTGTGAAGGAACGTCTCACCTTCGCGGCTTTGGAAAAAGGAGGAGAGGAAGATTGAGGAAGAGGTACCACGGCTGGAGCTGCAACACTGCCCCTCACAAACTCACTTTCAATCTCTCTCTCTCACTCGGTTTTGGAGAAGAAGAAGAAGGGGAAGAGAGAGAGGCTCCTCCAAGAAAATCGCCCAAGGGTGCTCTCTTCTCTCTCTTCAAAGCTTAAGTAGCTAGGGTTCAAGGATTGAATGGCTGAGATTAATCCAGCCTAGATGGAGGGCTGGAGTGCTCCACGCCCGTCCCCTAGAAATCCATGCCCAATGCATGTCATGCATTTAAAACATTTTAGAAATCTTTCAAAAACGCCATTGCAAAGTGCCTTTAATGTTTGAAAATTTTACAAAAGGGTCACCCCAACTCCCCCAATCAGTTTCCAACCTTTGAATTAGTTCAAATAAAATATAAAAACACCATGGGGCGCCATCCCCATGGTCCTCTTTTTTAAAAAAACGCTCTTCATGATGAGCTTCAAGGCTCATCATGAATTTTGAGAAGAGGAAATGGCCAATTGTGGCCTCTATTTCAAAAGCCATGTAATATTTTTCAAATATTCCATCCAGCTGGTCAAACCTTGACCATCTGGTCAAACAAGTCTAAAATGGTCCTCTAGAAGGGACGCCCAAAGGGTTTGGGTCCTCTAGTTGACCCAAATCCAAATCCAAAAATTGCCATAATACATGTTTCAAAACAATGTTTAATTAATGCAATTAAATACTAAATTAATTCCAATGAATCATTTAGTTCTCTATAACACCTTAATTAACATAGAATGCTCGAAGCCTCTTAAGAAAATTCTCATCCGTTTTCGAGAATTATGCGTATTACGATTCGGGTCCAATCGTAGATCAAAACTCATAATTCACATGCACTGACGAGGTTTCTATATCGTATAAGTCCCAAATTCAGGGACAAACTATAAAAATATATTATAAGTTAACTCTTAAAATTTCAGAAGCTAATTCATCCAGAATTAGGCACTTCTTACTTACACAGTGAAACTACGCGATTTTCGGGTCACGCGTACAAAGCCAAAATACAAAGCACGATCAATTCATATCAAATTATGTGCTATAATCTGATAAATACACAAAAGGTTACATTTCAATATTAATTAGGCAGTAAATTTCCTCTAAAAATTCGCGGGTCTTACATTCTACCCTCCTTAAAAGGATTTCGTCCGTGAAATCACAAAACAACGAGCAACAACATAAGGGTCAGATCTCGTCTGACAGCGCCTACTCAACCACAACTAAGTCTCTCGCAGACTTCTATGGGCAAAACTTGGCAACATGTCTGGGTTGTCCACTCTTGAAACACTTGCCATCGAAGAGAGGACAAGTTCCAAGACCGTGATCTACGTCACATTGTCGACACTTTTGCTGAACTTTCGGTCGCTGAGGTCGCTTTCACTGGCGATTTGATCGCTGGGGTTGCTTTTGTTGACAATTTGATCGCTGGGGTCATTTTCGCTGGACATTCTGCTGCACTTTCCAATGCTTCCGCTCTATAGTAGGTGGCGAGGACTCCACCCTACTAGGTTTCTTCTCAGCTACAATCGCAAAAACTTGTATCTTCTGCCCGGCTTGGTCTTCATCCAACAGAGTAGCTACCTCGATAGCTTCTTCGAGCGACTTAGGCCCGCTAGTGAACACTTTAGTTCTCAAAGTAGGCCTCATACCATGAGCGAACTTCATTGCTCGGTCATGCTCCGCAACGTAAATGTTTGGGCAGTATCGTTCCTAATAACGAAATCTCGTAATATAGTCAGACAAAGTCATCGTTCCTTGCTGAAAGTCCAGAAATTCTTGCATCTTCTTATTGTGCTCATGCTTCGAAAAATACGCGGAGTTAAAAACTTCAACGAATTCGTCCCACGTAACAATCGTGTCCTTGAATCTGACCGAAGAGACAGTGTCCCACCACTTCTCAACATGGTCTTTCAAGCGATAAGTACCAAAATCCACTTTCTTCTCCTCTGGGACATCCAAAACACGGAAAATACGTTCTATCACACGTAACCACGACTCAGCAGCTTCAGGGTGTGTCTTACCCAAAAAAGCAAGAGGATCTAACTCCATGAATCGCTTATACGTAACCGCACTACTGTTCTGCACACTCTGGGCTACGTGCTGAAGATTCTCACCCATCTGATGCATAGCAACCACTTGCTGTTGCACAACCTCTGCAAGGTTGTTCATAGTGCCCATAATGTCATTGCATCTAGTCTTCCAAGTCATCTATCATGACAAAGAGACGAGGTAAGTCAATTGGTAGGTCTGAAAAACCTTGCTCGCTAACTGACAAACTCAGCAATCATACAAAGATCATAAGCACACAACACATAATTCAGACAAAAACTACATCATAGCTCAATTGTGCAACACAACACTACATACGCACATTCTTCGAACGAACTCAAGCGACACCATACAAGGTCGCTATCACTAGAAAATCACTATTCTAGACGACAAACTTTAGAGAAACACCACTCTAATGAAACAAAGAGAGTCATCTTCACTCGCAAGACATCGCCCATCATAACATCGTCACATGATATCATCTATCGTAACATCGTTAATCACATCATCGTTAGGGGAAATCACCACCTTAGCGGTATCGTCAGAGGATTACCATGCAGACGACCTTGCTGAAGATCGTCATCCCAACAACTTCATTAGGAACTTGTTATCCTAATGGAATCGTTTGCAAATCGTCACGCTAATGACATCGTCAGAGAATAGCCATGCTGACGGCCTTGCTGAAGAATTGTCATCCTAGCAACCTCATTAGGAACTCGTTATCCTAATGGCATTGTTAGCAAATCGTCACGCTAACGGCATCGTCAGAGGATTACCATGCTGATGGCCTTGCTGAAGATCGTCATCCCAGCAACTTCATTAGGAACTCGTTATCCTAATGGCATCGTTGGCAAATCGTCACGCTAACGGCATCGTCAGAGGATTACCATGCTGATGGCCTTGCTGAAGATCATCATCCCAGCAACTTTATTAGGAACTCGTTATCCTAATGACATCGTTAACGAATCGTCATGCTAACGGCATTGCTGGAGAGCTACTCCATCCAGCGACAGTTGGCACTACCAGGAATCGTCTCCTGAGCCAATGCACCACAATTCTCCAGACTGTGGTGGGGGAAACAAATATTCTCGCAACGCTCTCTCGTGAGCAAGAACACCCAGATAATCAGTGTTAACCATCCCCAGAACATGACCCTCTCAGGAGTCAAATGCCATCATAGGCAACCAAAGAGCAATATGATAAGCGTGAAACAACAGATACGTTCTCATCGTCAAGAACGACTGGAGAAATCAGCAGTATCCGCCAACGGGATACGCAGAGGCTCACTGGCACAGACAAGGCTTCTGCCTTCTAACCAAAAAGGATCGCTTCAAACGAGATACCCTTTATCAATGATATGGTTACGAACAATTCCAACAAAGTTGGAAAAGAGGGATAACATCCACTCCGAGCCTCACACGATGATTTCTATCGAAGCCATCTCGTCTACAACACGATAAGGCTAAGAGCTCGATAATCGCTATGATAAATCAATTGTCTCCACCACACGATGTGGAACGAGAAGGGCGAACTACGCAAGTAGTCCCCTAAGTCTCAGTCAAAATCTCCAACTCTCACAGGAGTCGACTCAGATCAGCTTGGGAAACTAGATCCACAAGCGCGAACGAACCCTTAGGTTCCGATAATCGATGTCTTAAGCCCGATATATGAGGCTCAAACATGAAATGGGGTCTTGTAAACACCCCAAATTTTCACTCACCTCCCCGACATCTTCACCAAACATCATCATTCAGCCTTTGAAATCGCCGGAGGGAAAAATGGTCATTTTCTGAACCCGGACCTTGCAAAAGTCTAAATTTCATCTGCAACTCTCAAAATTTACCTATTTTCAGCTCAGATGTTCAAAATTCTATTCCTGACAAGAGACAGGAATCTCCAAGTCTTGGTTCAAGATTATATTTTATAAGACATGTCATTGCATAGCATTGCATGAGCATTTCATATCATTGCATTGCACAGCATGTCATTTCGAGATCCAGAACTCTCGATTTCAAAATTTCCAATCCAGATTTGAATTTTAACTCTTTTTAAAATCAATTTCAAAACCCTGGGTATTCAAAATTATCAATTCTTCCCATTTTACCCCCAGGGCTCTGAATTTCAAAATATTTCCTCAGGAAAACAATCTGGATAATTTTCAATAAAGTTCAACTCAGATTTTGCCTTTTGTCAGCTATTTCAACTGTCTTCCTTTTACAAAATCGCCCTACAGGGGCCAACTCTTTCCAAAAACTTCTATTTTACCAATTAGTCCAGATTTTATGAAAATTCCAAAAAGAAGTTGTTGTTTTATCCTTATTTCAATAAAGAAGCAATGTGGGACCCACACTGAGGTGGTGTCACACAAGCTTTTCTTTTGAAAATTTGAATTTTGAAAACCCAAAAATATAGGAGCCTTGTCCCCTGGATTGGCGCCACTTGTCTTTTCTCTCTCCTCCCATTTCCATGCCAAGTGTCAGTGTGGGGCTACCTTAAGAAGCCGCCACATGTCATCCCATTTATCTGCCATGTGTTAGTATCCTATCATGCGCCTTGTGTCATTTTAAAGAACACCAGGAGATACCAAGTGTCATAGGTTGTCCTGTCTAGAAAAAGTGGAGGCTTGTCTCCACTGAGGTGGCGCCACTTAAAGTGTGTCTCCTGCAGAGGACACATGTCAACCTCTCCCTCCTTCAGAAAAAGTAGCCTGACACATGTCTCTCCCTACCTTTCTCAAAAAAGTAGGAGACACGTGTCACTCCTAGCTTCCTCCAAAAAAGTAGGCTTGTCTCCTTTGAGGTGGCGCCATTTGGAAAGTGTCTCCTGCAGAGGACACATGTCAATCTCTCATTTCCTCAGAAAAGGCAAATGCCATGTGTCATTCTCTGATCTTCTCAGAAAAAGCAGACTGACACATGTCATTCTCTGCTCTTCTTAGAAAAAGTAGAGGACACATGTCATTTTCTACCTCCTTCAGAGAAAGCTAGAATTCAAATATTCAAACTCCAGGCTAGGTGACAAAAATCCTGAACTTCACCTTTTCTATTTTGTGTGAGATGGTGCCACGTGTCCCTTTCCCTCCTTTTCCTCCCTCTTGCCACATGGCATTGTAGGAGCCACCTTGAGGTGGCGCCACATGTCCACCCTCCCTTCCTCCATGGCCAACCTCCATTTAAAATTCAAATCCCCCTCTGAGGTGGCGCCATCTGAAGAACCTCCTCTAGCAGGCTGACACTTGTCAAGTATGGAACCATCCTGAACTGCCACATGTCCAGATCTCCTTTCATCAGAAAAAGTAGAATTCAAACTCCTCTGAGGTGGCACCTTCTGAGCCCACTGCTCTGTTCTTCTGACATGTGTCAAACACCTTTTGAGGTGGCACCATTCCAAAGCTCACACTTGGCTTCATTTTTATTTTTATTTTATTTTTAGTAAAAGCAGCCCACCAAGAGGTGGCGCCACCTGAGAGCTCCCTACAAAAAGCAAGTTTGAATTTCAAATTCCAAGAGAGCACCCTCTGAGGTGGCGCCATCTATGAGCTTCCTGCAGAGAAAATCAAGCAAACCAAATTTTGAAAAATTTCAAATCCTGCTGAGGTGTCTCACCCACAAAATTCTCATTTTTTATTTTCTCAAAAATCAAAATAGAACCTCTGAGATGGCGCCACATGGAGGGCTCAGATTGAGCCTGTTTGAAATTCAAAATTTTTCAGAAAATCTATAAAAACAAGGCTCCACGCCCAGGCTAGGGGATGACCTTTGGAGAACTCTTGTTGGACTTGAAAATTCGACCTAGCCTCTTGAAAATTCGATTTTGTTTGCACTTTGGAATTCACGCCCCTTTTGGCTTAGTGAAGAAGGCACGGTGGATCGATCTTGGTGAATCATTCGAAGCCCGAAGCGAAGGACGAACGAAGCTCGTGATAGCTGTCCCTTTCAAGAGCTTCAACGCTGCCTAACGAAGCAAGGTGCACCCCTTTTCCTCTTGATTTGATTTCATAGCTCGATTCGGGAGTCGTTTGAAGAAAGAGCTCATCCGAGGGATGGATTGAGCTATTCTTATGAAATGACATATATAAAAATATTCAATCATGCCTCCTTGATGATTTTTAACATTCATGCATTTAAATAGATTTAATTTACATTTTATTTCATCAATTTAGCACATTTCATGAATTAATTAGGATTAATTTAGCATTTATTTCAACTCTGCTCATTTTCAGTAGTTCTCTATTTTTGTCAGTCAGTCCACATGTCATTTCATGCATTTATATTTTATTAAAAATCCCAAAAAAATCACGGAATGTGCCCTTAGGTGTCCTTAGAATTGTGACAAAAATTCAGAGGCATTTGAATTTGTTTACTGCAGTAAACATTCAAAAGGGCAAGTCGGGTTTTGTCACCCGAGATGCGTTTTGAAAATCATTTGCCGACTTGTAAAATCGAGATCTCCCTCATGGGAGATTTTATTTTCAATCCCAAAGATGTTCTGAACTCAGGCAAATGTCTAGTTTTTAACCTGATTTTCTCAGAGTTTTCTGATGTTTTTTATGTCTGACAAAAATCCGAGAGTTCGGGACACGTGTCAGAGCCTGATTTGGGCCTCTGAGATTTTGGATCGACTTAGGGCTATGGTTTCTATTTGTGTGTTGCTCCAAATCCAAAACTGTAAAAAATGAAAGTTATATAAGAGATGTCCTTTGTTTTCATATAGAAGATTGTGATTTTTAGAACAGTTGTGATACCTGTTTCGGATTTTTCTTTTCAGTCCTCTGTTTTGCTACATTTGTCTGTTCTGTCAATTTAGGAATGAAAAGTTATATTTGTATCTGTGTCTCTGTTGATCAAATGCCGAAGTCATGAACATAAAAGTTGTTTATGTAGGTTTCGTGAGTATCTCTGTTAAATATCATAAATTCCCATGGCTGTTTTCTATTTTTTAAGCATTTTACATCAGATTAGGGTGATTTTTACCTCTGTCAGAACTAAATCCCTGTTGCCGAACTCACCATGGCTCAAATCCCAAAGCTGTAAAAACCAAAAATGTTTCATTTCGGGTCTTTTAACAGTCTGCAAAATATCATAAGTTTTCATGGTGTAAATTTTGCATTATCATGTTAAGCATTGCATTTTGTTCGGATCCATAGGCAAAATCCACCATTTTAGAATTTTCTTCAAATTTTAGCATTTAAATCATATCATTTCATGATTTTTAGCATTCTAGGCTGTTTATCAGAGTAAGTAGATGCTTCATACCGAATTTGGTGCAATTTGGTATCCATTTGAGGTTCGGATTAGCCATAGTATCAAAACAGGGTCCCGTAGGACCCAAATCCAAGTGAAAAACAAGCGAAATTCGTTATTTTGGATAAATTACAAAATGCCAAATTCTGATTTTACAGTCCTAATGTGTTTAGCAGCATGTCATCATGCCTCATACTGCATTTCATCATCATTTGATTCAATTTGAATTTCAAAATCTCAATTTCACCAAGTTTTCCTTCAAAAACCCTGATTTTAAAGGTATAACTTTAATTCTAGGGGTATTTTGGTCATTTTGAACCCAATTCCGAATTTCAAACTATCTTCCACTGAATTTCTTGCATTTTCATCATTTCAAATATCAAGGAAGCATGAGAATAGGGTTTATATCCAATTAAATCCAATAATTTCATAATATTATTGGAAAATCTTGGAAAAACCCACATATTTGAACTAACCCCATTTCAAGTTTGGCAGGGACATTCAAAAGAGAGAGCTGAAGTCTGCAATTTCATTTTATTCCATTTATTTAGTGATGTAATAATGTAAATTTTGGAATAAGATTTTAATTTTCTGCTTAGACTAGGATGCATATCATATAGTTTGAATTTATGCAATATCCTGCTTATATGATTCATGCATTTTATTCCAAAAGCACTATGGATGTTCACGAATGGCACGTGCACCAACTCTTAGGGAGTTGATGAACTCGGTGGAATCCATATTTACGGCCCTAGTCGGAATATGGACGAGACCCAGATCCATCATCTTTCTACTAGTCACATTGAGCCTACACTCTTAGCCTATCTTAAAAATGCACATCATATTTCCAATATTTTCAAAGCATTGTGCATTAAATCAATTAAGTTCCGAACATATTCATGGCCACAGTCAAGATATGTGAAGGATTTATTTTGACTTAATGCACACTTTTCCAACAAATTTATTAGAAAATCTTTCAAAGTGCATTCATTCACTCATATCATTTGCATCATGAAATCATTGGTTTTCTCATGATTTTCTTAAGAAAATTTCGTTCTCAAGAAATCGATTTCTCAAGAAACTCTAAGAATTTTCCAAAATCGGTTTTCCCAAGCCAAGTTTTTCATAGTTTTCCATGGAAAAGGTTATTTTCTCAAGATTTTCAAAAAAAGTCTCTCACTTTTTCTCAAAGATCAAAATCGATTTCCAAGTATTTCAAGGGTAAGATTCCCAGGATTTCAATTTTCCAAGTTCAGTTTTTCTTCTCCAATGAGTTTTTCTATAAATTTTTCATCATTTTCCTAAGAAAATTCTCAAAGTCCGAGTTTTCCTGAGAAGTGTTTCTCTTTTTCAAATGTTCACCTTTTTTCTCAAGAATCATTTCTATTTTCTCAGGATTTTCAACTCTTCCTGATTTTTCCACATCTTTATGAACTTTCTCATGATTTCAAAAACCCCTTTATCTGAGTTTCCTGAGAAATTGACTTTCATCTTTTTCCTGAGAGATTCTTTTCAACTCCAAATATTTTCCAAGCATACATCATGTTTTCCCAAGCTGCATTTTCCAAAATCTCATAGCACATGCCTGAATTCTCTGTGCATTTAGGATAGAACATAATTTTGATGATTTAACTAAGTCAAGCACAATTTTGGTCCTTGGTTTGATTACCCCTGTTAAAGGCGGCAGGAACGGTCGAACCTCGTACCGACAGGTCGAGCCCCATCCCATGGATTTTCCCGCAATTTTCAAAACGGAGGCGAGTATTTCAAAACAATTTCCAAAATCCAGTCAAGTTTGAAGCGCGAAAGCATTTTCCTCCTCTCTCTCTCTTCCACAAGGAAGGGAAGACGGGAAAATTTTTGCGACGATAACAGGTTTGGCGACCGTGATGGGACCTGTCCTTGTCTGACCTAAATTGTGCTTGACTTAGTTTAATTATCAAAATTATGTTCACAAAATGTCAGCTCTTTTACTTTCAATATCATGTGAGCCTAGAAGCCTAGATTGTGACCTAGCTGACATTGACTGCATATAGCCTAGGCATGGTTTGGTAGGACCAGATTGAGGAGATATTTTCATGCTCACATAGACTTAGGTCTAAATACAACTCTCCTAAATTTAGGATATGAATGCAAACAATGTATGCTTCTTCAAAGTTTTCAAAATCTATCTCTCTAGGATTTAGAGCCCTCTATTTCTTGCATGTGATCATTTTTCAAAATCTCCATTACCTATCATTACCCGGTCTTCACGTTGCTGGGCTCTCTTCCAGAACCCTAGTTCGGGACAGAGCCTCACAACTGGGCCAACTATTTGGGTTAACACCCCCCTACCACGTACCGCGGGCCACAGTCCGAAGTATATCGGTAGGCGCTCAAGGATGTCGGAAAACCTTACCTTAGAACCGGAGTTGAAATCATATGCCACATACCTTGGATTTCGGTTCGAGTATATCGGCATAACTGGATTGGACAAAGATGATCTGGACCTAGAGTTAGGATTAGGATCCTACAGCTGTTTTTCAAAATGATGCATCTAGAGTCAGCCTTTTAGGGAGTGCTGTATTCGCATAAATGTTTGTGCAGGATGTGATTGTATGTGCATTATTTCCTCAATTCTTTATATTTCCCAATGATTTCCAACTCATTAGGCCTTTTTCAAAATATCCTTATTTTCCACAAGGTCTTTTTCTCAAACCCTGGATGATTTTCTCAAATATCCAATTTCTTTCAAAACTCCAAGTGATTTTCTATTCCTCCGTTCTACTGGATCTCGGATTTCCAACCTTATTCCAATCCTGCCTGCAAATTTTTGAAATTTCAAATTTTGCTCATGTCTTCAAAAACTTCTTTTTCGGTATATCTTCCAAATTTTGTCCAAAATTTTGTTTGTCATTTCCTTCCAAGATTACCTGATCCCATCATTTGTTTTTCTCTCAAGATTGTTGCTTTCAAAATTCTTTTTCATCATGCTAAACATCCCATGTGGTTCTTCAGAGGGCATTGGCATAGTTGTATGATCCTGACAAGATCAAAGACCGCGCTACTTCAACACATTAGTTACAGACAGTGAGTGAGAGATGGATTCCATAAAATCTGTCAAAGAGGGAGCTCAGACCATCAAGGAGGAGATGGATCCCGCTATATATCGGTTGTTCAAAAGAATGATAATTGAGATATTATTCGAGCAAGCTGAAGCCAATTTCGGAAAAGTTCCTGTTAAAGAAGAGGCATCCATCACCATCCCTATGAGCATCATTGGAGACCACAACAGGGCAACCAGTGCTAAACCCAGCAACAACAAAAACAGAGGTAGTCAAAGCAGCAAGTTAGAAGAGTCTAAAGATCTGAAAGGAAAGTATTCTAGAATCCAGAATAGACCTTATCAATTCAGCCCTCAGCAAAAGGAAAAAAATCAAGGAAAACCAAAGGACGGAAACTGGTGCGGCGATCGAGATTTCACTCCTATAGACGAGCCACTCGACAAAGTCCTTGAATACATGTTGGTTAAGGGATTAGTCAGGCTCCCAAAAGCCACAGATCCTCCCACCATCATGGGAAGATTCTTGAACCAGTTTTGCAAATTCCATCGGGCAGTGGGGCATGACACTGATCGATGTTTTGTCTTCAAAAACATTGTGCAAGACAACATTGATAAGAACTTCTTTGTCTAAAGCAGAGAAGAAGAACACCCAGTAGCCCTAACTAAGCAAGTTCAGTCCAATTCTCAGAAAGAAGTCAGCATTCAACAGAAATCCAGCAATCCGAAGAAGATAAAGCATGATGGTTGGAGTTATGATCGCGAGTTTATTCCTTTAGGTCAGCCAATCGAAGAAATTCTTGGATATCTGCTCGCGAAGAATATGATCAAACTTCCAAGGATTGTGGATCCTCCCGTCACCATGGGGAAATGGAAAGATTGTTTCTGCAAGTTCCATCGGGCAATGGGGCACGATACTGAACGCTGCTTCATTCTCAAAAATATTGTACAGGACTACATCAATAAAGAGCTGTTGGCGCTGGAAGAAAGAGAGGGACGAGTTGCAGTCCTGACCAAGCCTTTCCCAGATCACTCAGAAGAATGACAATGCCAATGCCAATGCCTTCTCATTTTGTCATATTTATTTTTGTCAGGACGATATAAGTCCTAGTTGTTTTCCTTCTTTAAGTTGTCATCCCTTTTAAGGCATCAATAAAATCATCAACTTTTCTCATGACATTCTTCTTTTGGTTGTTCTATTTTTGTTATTATTCTCTCTCCCCCATTACACTGGGGCATCTTTTTGAAAATTTGTTTTCAAACATTCTATATGCAGGCTGGATCAAATAAAATCCCTCACCATTCATTTGCACTTCATTTGCATTTCATGTGCATGTGCATTTCATTTGCACTAATTATGCACCCAATTCCACTTCCCATTCAGGCGAAGAGATAAATCTTGAGGCTATAAAGGATTTCTCATCCTAATCATCAATCTCTAACTCCAGTTTACAATCTCTGTTGATTTCTCCTCAAAATTCTGCAGATAGAATCCTTTTTTCAAAAATCCAGTTCTTGCACTAACAATTTGCAAAATTTTGATCCCCTAACCGGGTTCTCCTCTGAAGATCTGAATTTTGATCCAACTTTCAAGTTGGTCCATATTTTTTCTTTGAAAAACCGAGTTCCGACTCAGATTTTCCTTCAAATTATATTTTCTTTGAAAAACCGAGTTCCGACTCGGATTTTCCTTCAAATTATATTTTCTTTGAAAAACCGAGTTCTGACTCGGATTTTCCTTCAAATTACATTTTCTTTGAAAAACCGAGTTCCGACTCAAATTTTCCTTCAAATTATATTTTCTTTGAAAAACCGAGTTCCGACTCGGATTTTCCTTCAAATTATATTTTCTTTGAAAAACCGAGTTCCGACTCGGATTTTCCTTCAAATTATATTTTCTTTGAAAAACCGAGTTCCGACTTGGATTTTCGTTCAAATTACATTTTCTTTGAAAAACCGAGTTCCGACTCGGATTTTCCTTCAAATTATATTTTCTTTGAAAAACCGAGTTCCGACTCGGATTTTCCTTCAAATTATATTTTCTTTGAAAAACCGAGTTCCGACTCGGATTTTCCTTCAAATTATATTTTCTTTGAAAAACCGAGTTCCGACTCGGATTTTCCTTCAAATTATATTTTCTTTGAAAAACCGAGTTCCGACTCGGGTTTTCCTTCAAATTACATTTTCTTTGAAAAACTGAGTTCCGACTCAGGTTTTCTTGCAAATCGTCTTTCTTTTGTTGATCCGGGTTCTGACTCGTGATCTCTTTACCTTACTCGAGCCTTGACTCGAGCTCTTTATTTTCTTTTGTTGATCCGGGTTTCGACTCGTGATCTCTTTACCTTACTTGAGCTCAGATGCGAGTTCTTTATTTTCTTTCATTGATCCGGGTTCCGACTCGAGATCTCTCTATTCATTTGAGCTCAGATGCGAGCTCTTCATTTTCTTTTGTTGACCCGGGTTCCGACTCGAGATCTCTTTATTCATTCAAGCTCAAATACGAGCTCTTCCTTTTCTTTTGTTGATCCGGGTTCCGACTCGAGATCTCTTTATCTTATCCAAGCTCTAATTCAAGCACTTCATTTTCTTTTGTTGATCCGGATTCCGACTCGTGATCTCATTACCTCATTCGAGCTCTGATTTTTCTTTTGTTGATCCGAGTTCCGACTCGTGATCTCATTATCTTATTTGAGCTCTAACTCAAGCTCTTCATTTTTTTCTCTGTTGATCCGAGTTCCGACTCAGGATCTCATTACCTTACTCGAGCCCTGACTCGAGCTCTTCTTTTTTTTCTCTGTTGATCCGAGTTCCGACTCGGGATCTCATTACCTTACTCGAGCCCTGACTCGAGCTTTTCATTTTCCTTTGTTGATTCGGTTTCCGACTCATGATCTCGTTACCTTACTCGAGCCCTGACTCGAGCTCTTCATTTTCTTCTGTTGATCCGGGTTCCGACTCGTGATCTCTGTATTTTATTCGAGCTCTAACTCGAACTCATCATTCTCCTTTGATTGATCCAAGTCATTTCAACCATCAGGGTCTGTCAATTGCTCAAATTTGATATTTTGCCCTCCAAATTCCAATTTAAAGCTTCAAATCAGGCAATTCTCCAATTCCGACCTCTTGGGTCACCCAATTTTCAATTCTCAATTTCAATTACCAATTTCCAATTTTCGACCTTCGGGTCAATCAATTTCCAATTTTCGACCTTCGAGTCAATCAATTTCCAATCTTTGACCTTCGGGTCACTCAATTTCCAAATTTCGACCTTCGGGTCACTCAATTTCCAAATTTCGGCATTCGGGTCACTCAATTCTCAATTTCGACCTTTAGGTCACTCAATTCATAATTTTGACCTTCGAGTCATACAATTTCGACCTTTTGGTCAACCAATTCTCAATTTCGACTGTCAGGTCATCCAATTTCGACCTTCGGGTCATTCAATTTCCAGCAACCAATTTTCCAATTTCCAATTTCGACATTTGGGTCAATCAATCTCAATATCCAATCTCAATCTTTTTCTCTTGCGAGAGACCCTTTTTAGGGAGAGTTCGAGGGAGCTCGTTCTTTTCGCATGCTATCGAATTAGTTCACTTAGCCCCTTTTAAGGGAGAGTTTGAAGGGACTCGCGTCTTTGTGAACTGTTTGCAAAACAATTTCCAATTTCACACGAGGAACCCTTTTTAAGGGAGAGGCTCGACGGAGACTCGCTTTTCTTGTGACCCCCCAATTTCATACTAGGCCATTTTTCGTCATGAAAGACCCTCTTTGCAGGGAGAGTGTGATGGACTCGTTCCTTTCATGACCCAATTTTTAGACCTCACTATTATCGACCCCCTTTCCATAAGAGAAGCCTAATATTAGAGAGCTTTGACGAAAGCTCAATTTCTCTTCGAAAGTTCGTTTTGCAAACACCTCCTCTTCAGGGAAGAGAGGAGTATTTCCCATTTCTCATTCAGGTAAGGGCTAAGCCTGAGTCTCTCTTTTTGGGGAAAAAGAGAGGAGAATTTTCGTCACGGATGTGTTGAACCGGATTTCAAATACTCATTTTCACCAAGGATTTCAAGAAAATTTTATCAAATTTGTCAATCAATTGTTGATTTCAGAATCTTTATTTCAGTTTACCTTCAACATTACTTCCAAAAGAGTGAAGCTTTTGCGAAAAGAGATTCAGAATTCAAATTCTTTTCATTGGCCAACCAAAAGGATGAAGGATAAATCCTCGATATGGCCAGAAAAGGAGATTCAATGTTATTGAAAAGCCGTAGATGATCGATATTGATCACAGTCAATGGCACATCTTTAAAGATTATTCTTGTAAAATGAGGCAGTGGAAATATCCTGAGTGCTAGAAAAGAGAGCATTTACCCAAGCCATGTCTCCTCAGAATCACCTAAGCTGCAATTAAGTATCCGCAAAAGAGATATCTCACCTGTCGTCAAGATGAAGGCGAATTAGGCGAGTAGACCCCCGGGGCCAAAGAAGATTCGAAACATCTCCAAGATGACGGAGTTTGTGACGGATCCTTCCAGAGAAAGTCCAAAGCACTGTCGAGATGAAGGCAGATGCGATGAACCTCTCGACAATCCCTAAAAGATATTTAATTTCAGCTATCATCCAAAGATCTCCAAACCCATCACCCAAGAAGGATTGAAACATCTCCAAGATGAAGGAGCTTGTGACGTACCCTCCCAAAAGAGAGAAAGAGAGGAAAAAGAAAGAGAGAAAAAGTAAAAACATCTCCAAAATGAAGGATAATGTAGCCAAAATCCAAGAGAGACAAAAGAGTGCAGAAAGATTATCATGAGAGAAGCTCCCAGGATATCAAACTGCCAAATCTATCAAGAACCTTCTTTAAATTTGTGAAATTCTATTATCAATACTCTTTCATCAACTGCTTTCACAATATCAAATTCTCTTTCCTGCTCATATCAAGGACATTGATAACTTCCTTGGAGAAGGTCAATCGCAAGCAATTTGGGTTTCCAATTTCGATTCTACGAAGTGAACCTTGTTTGGAGGTAATGCTTTGGGTAGAAAAGAAAGAATATCTTTGCGATCATGTGCAACATTTTCAAAAACTTTGAATCAACAACAAAATTTCCAACATTTTGACAATATTTTCTAGCTATCCTGACGTGAAGTGAGAGCTTGATGTCCATTTTCGATGCATCCTGACACCAATTTTAAATCCCTCCTAAGGACTTGATTCCTTCCCTTCTTTGAGAGCATGAACTCTCAGAATTGCACACTTCTCTGTGTCCCCACTATCCCACCATAGACAGTCCCATTTCGGTTCGAGGTCGAACCACCAATCATTTTCTGCAAAAGGCAATCTCAAAAGCTGATTTTAGTCTCAGCAATGAGACGCCCAAAATCAATCCCTTTTACAGCTTTAGGGACCCTATTTTCCTTCCTTTTGCAAAACCCCTGTCGTATTTACTGTGCAAAATCCGAAGGTTCCATCATGGTCTCTTCTTTCGAGGATTCCATTTCATTTTCCGCCCGATCAGGATAAGGGTACAAACCTGAGCCTCATTCAAAGAGGTATTTCATTTTCCGCCCGATCAGGATAAGGGTACAAACCTGAGCCACGATCAAAGAGGTATTCCATTTTTCGCCCGATCAGGATAAGGGTACAAACCTGAGCCTCAATCAAAGAGGTATTTCATTTTCTGCCCGATCAAGATAAGGGTACAAACCTGAGCCTCAATCAAAGAGGTATTTCATTTTCCGCCCGATCAGGATAAAGGTACAAACCTGAGCCTCATTCAAAGAGGTATTTCATCTTCCGCCCGATCAGAGTAAGGGTACAAACCTGAGCCTCAATCAAAGAGGTATTCCATTTTCCGCCCGATCAGGATAAGGGTACAAACCTGAGCCTCATTCAAAGAGGTATTCCATTTTCCGCCCAATCAGGATAAGGGTATAAACCTGAGCCTCATTCAAAGAGGTATTCCATCTTCCGCCCGATCAGGATAAGGGTATAAACCTGAGCCTCATTCAAAGAGGTATTCCATTTTCCGCCCGATCAGGATAAGGGTATAAACCTGAGCCTCATTCAAAGAGGTATTCCATTTTCCGCCCGATCAGGATAAGGGTATAAACCTGAGCCTCATCCAAAGAGGTATTTCATTTTCCGCCCGATCAGGATAAGGGTATAAACCTGAGTCTCATTTCGATGAGATATTACATTCCCGAATCAAGTTAAGGGTCAAACCTGAGCTTCGTTTCATACGAGGTATTTTGTCCCATCCAGGTCAAGGGCATAAACCTGAATTTCACTCTCACAGAGTGAGTCTTTTCTCTTCATTCTTCGCTTCATATCTACCATCTTCCTCGGGCTAATTTCTTCACACCCAGTCAGATCCTTCTAACTGGGGCATTTTTTTATGTATAGCCCAAATTTGGTGTGTTTTTCTTTGCCACTAAGCTCGGCCATGAGCCGGCTTAGCAGCAAAAAGGGGCATCTGTAAACACCCCAAATTTTCACTCACCTCCCCGACATCTTCACCAAACATCATCATTCACCCTTTGAAACCGCCGGAGGGCAAAATGGTCATTTTCTGAACCCGGACCTTGCAAAAGTCTAAATTTCATCTGCAACTCTCAAAATTTACCTATTTTCAGCTCAGATGTTCAAAATTCTATTCCTGACAAGAGACAGGAATCTCCAAGTCCTGGTTCAAGATTATATTTTATAAGACATGTCATTGCATAGCATTGCATGAGCATTTCATATCACTGCATTGCACAGCATGTCATTTCGAGATCCAGAACTCTCGATTTCAAAATTTCCAATCCAGATTTGAATTTTAACTCTTTTTAAAATCAATTTCAAAACCCTGGGTATTCAAAATTATCAATTCTTCCCATTTTACCCCCAGGGCTCTGAATTTCAAAATATTTCCTCAAGAAAACAATCTGGATAATTTTCAATAAAGTTCAACTCAGATTTTGCCTTTTGTCAGCTATTTCAACTGTCTTCCTTTTACAAAATCGCCCTACAGGGGCCAACTCTTTCCAAAAACTTCTGTTTTACCAATTAGTCCAGATTTTATGAAAATTCCAAAAAGAAGTTGTTGTTTTATCCTTATTTCAATAAAGAAGCAATGTGGGACCCACACTGAGGTGGTGTCACACAAGCTTTTCTTTTGAAAATTTGAATTTTGAAAACCCAAAAATATAGGAGCCTTGTCCCCTGGATTGGCGCCACTTGTCTTTTCTCTCTCCTCCCATTTCCATGCCAAGTGTCAGTGTGGGGCTACCTTAAGAAGCCGCCACATGTCATCCCATTTATCTGCCATGTGTTAGTATCCTATCATGCGCCTTGTGTCATTTTAAAGAACACCAGGAGATGCCAAGTGTCATAGGTTGTCCTGTCTAGAAAAAGTGGAGGCTTGTCTCCACTGAGGTGGCGCCACTTAAAGTGTGTCTCCTGCAGAGGACACATGTCAACCTCTCCCTCCTTCAGAAAAAGTAGCCTGACACATGTCTCTCCCTACCTTTCTCAAAAAAGTAGGAGACACGTGTCACTCCTAGCTTCCTCCAAAAAAGTAGGCTTGTCTCCTTTGAGGTGGCGCCATTTGGAAAGTGTCTCCTGCAGAGGACACATGTCAATCTCTCATTTCCTCAGAAAAAGCAAATGCCATGTGTCATTCTCTGATCTTCTCAGAAAAAGCAGACTGACACATGTCATTCTCTGCTCTTCTTAGAAAAAGTAGAGGACACATGTCATTTTCTACCTCCTTCAGAGAAAGCTAGAATTCAAATATTCAAACTCCAGTCTAGGTGACAAAAATCCTGAACTTCACCTTTTCTATTTTGTGTGAGATGGTGCCACGTGTCCCTTTCCCTCCTTTTCCTCCCTCTTGCCACATGGCATTGTAGGAGCCACCTTGAGGTGGCGCCACATGTCCACCCTCCCTTCCTCCAGGGCCAACCTCCATTTAAAATTCAAATCCCCCTCTGAGGTGGCGCCATCTGAAGAACCTCCTCCAGCAGGCTGACACTTGTCAGGTATGGAACCATCCTAAACTGCCACATGTCCAGATCTCCTTTCATCAGAAAAAGTAGAATTCAAACTCCTCTGAGGTGGCACCTTCTGAGCCCACTGCTCTGTTCTTCTGACATGTGTCAAACACCTTTTGAGGTGGCACCATTCCAAAGCTCCCACTTGGCTTCATTTTTATTTTTATTTTATTTTTAGTAAAAGCAGCCCACCATGAGGTGGCGCCACCTGAGAGCTCCCTACAAAAAGCAAGTTTGAATTTTAAATTCCAAGAGAGCACCCTCTGAGGTGGCGCCATCTGGGAGCTTCCTGCAGAGAAAATCAAGCAAACCAAATTTTGAAAAATTTCAAATCCTGTTGAGGTGTCTCACCCACAAAATTCTCATTTTTTATTTTCTCAAAAATCAAAATAGCACCTCTGAGATGGCGCCACATGGAGGGCTCAGATTGAGCCTGTTTGAAATTCAAAATTTTTCAGAAAATCTATATAAACAAGGCTCCTCGCCCAGCCTAGGGGACGACCTTTGGAGAACTCTTGTTGGACTTGAAAATTCGACCTAGCCTCTTGAAAATTCGATTTTGTTTGCACTTTGGAATTCACGCCCCTTTTGGCTTAGTGAAGGGTGGATCGATCTTGGTGAATCATTCGAAGCCCGAAGCGAAGGACGAACGAAGCTCATGATAGCTGTCCCTTTCAAGAGCTTCAACGCTGCCTAACGAAGCAAGGTGCACCCCTTTTCCTCTTGATTTGATTTCATAGCTCGATTCGGGAGTCGTTTGAAGAAAGAGCTCATCCGAGGGATGGATTGAGCTATTCTTATGAAACGACATATATAAAAATATTCAATCATGCCTCCTTGATGATTTTTAACATTCATGCATTTAAATAGATTTAATTTACATTTTATTTCATCAATTTAGCACGTTTCATGAATTAATTAGGATTAATTTAGCATTTATTTCAACTCTGCTCATTTTCAGTAGTTCCTTGTTTTTGTCAGTCAGTCCACACGTCATTTCATGCATTTATATTTTATTAAAAATCCCAAAAAAATCACGGAATGCGCCCTTAGTTGTCCCTAGAATTGTGACAAAAATTCGGAGGCATTTGAATTTGTTTACTGCGGTAAACATTCAAAAGGGAAAGTCGGGTTTTGTCACCCGAGATGCGTTTTGAAAATCATTTGCCGACTTGTAAAATCGAGATCTCCCTCATGGGAGATCCGATTTTCAATCCGAAAGATTTTCTGAACTCGGGAGAATGTCTAGTTTTAAACATGATTTTCTCCAAAGTTTCTGATTTTTTTTATGTCTGACAAAAATCCGAGAGTTCGGGACACGTGTCAGAGCCTGATTTGGGCCTCTGAGATTTTGGATCGACTTAGGGCTATGGTTTCTCTTTGTGTGTTGCTCCAAATCCAAAACTGTAAAAAGTGAAAGTTATGTCCAGGATGTCCTCTGTTTTCATATAGAAGATTGTGATTTTTAGAACAGTTGTGATACCTGTTTCGGATTTGTCTTTTCAGTCCTCTGTTTTGCTACATTTGTCTGTTCTGTCAATTTAGGAATGAAAAGTTATATTTGTATCTGTGTCTCTGTTGATCAAATGCCAAAGTCATGAACATAAAAGTTGTTTATGTAGGTTTCGTGAGTATCTCTGTTAAATATCATAAATTCCCATGGCTGTTTTCTATTTTTTAAGCATTTTACATCAGATTAGGGTGATTTTTACCTCTGTCAGAACTAAATCCCTGTTGCCGAACTCACCATGGCTCAAATCCCAAAGCTGTAAAAACCAAAAATGTTTCATTTCGGGTCTTTTAACATTCTGCAAAATATCATAAGTTTTCATGGTGTAAATCTTGCATTATCATGTTAAGCATTGCATTTTGTTCGGATCCATAGGCAAAATCCACCATTTTAGAATTTTCTTCAAATTTTAGCATTTAAATCATATCATTTCGTGATTTTTAGCATTCTAGGCTGTTTATCAGAGTAAGTAGATGCTTCATACCGAATTTGGTGCAATTTAGTATCCATTTGAGGTTCGGATTAGCCATAGTATCAAAACAGGGTCCCGCAGGACCTAGATCCAAGCGAAAAACAAGCGAAATTCGTTATTTTGGATAAATTACAAAATGCCAAATTCTGATTTTACAGTCCTAATGTGTTTAGCAGCATGTCATCATGCCTCATACTGCATTTCATCATCATTTGATTCAATTTGAATTTCAAAATCTCAATTTCACCAAGTTTTCCTTCAAAAACCCTGATTTTAAAGGTATAACTTTAATTCTAGGGGTATTTTGGTCATTTTGACCCCAATTCCGAATTTCAAACTATTTTCCACTGAATTTCTTGCATTTTCATCATTTCAAATATCAAGGAAGCATGAGAATAGGGTTTATATCCAATTAAATCCAATAATTTCATAATATTATTGGAAAATCTTGGAAAAACCCACATATTTGAACTAACCCCATTTCAAGTTTGGCAGAGACATTCAAAAGAGAGAGCTGAAGTCTGCAATTTCATTTTATTCCATTTGTTTAGTGATGTAATAATGTAAATTTTGGAATAAGATTTTAATTTTCTGCTTAGACTAGGATGCATATCATATAGTTTGAATTTATGCAATATCCTGCTTATATGATTCATGCATTTTATTCCAAAAGCACTATGGATGTTCACGAATGGCACGTGCACCAACTCTTAGGGAGTTGATGAACTCGGTGGAATCCATATTTACGGCCCTAGTCGGAATATGGACGAGACCCAGATCCATCATCTTTCTACTAGTCACATTGAGCCTACACTCTTAGGCTATCTTAAAAATGCACATCATATTTCCAATATTTTCAAAGCATTGTGCATTAAATCAATTAAGTTCCGAACATATTCATGGCCACAGTCAGGATATGTGAAGGATTTATTTTGACTTAATGCACACTTTTCCAACAAATTTATTAGAAAATCTTTCAAAGTGCATTCATTCACTCATATCATTTGCATCATGAAATCATTGGTTTTCTCATGATTTTCTTAAGATAATTTCGTTCTCAAGAAATCGATTTCTCAAGAAACTCTAAGAATTTTCCAAAATCGGTTTTCCCAAGCCAAGTTTTTCACAGTTTTCCATGGAAAAGGTTATTTTCTTAAGATTTTCAAAAGAAGTCTCTCACTTTTTCTCAAAGATCAAAATCGATTTCCAAGTATTTCAAGGGTAAGATTCCCAGGGTTTCAATTTTCCAAGTTTAGTTTTTCTTCTCCAATGAGTTTTCCTATAAATTTTTCATCATTTTCTTAAGAAAATTCTCAAAGTCCGAGTTTTCCTGAGAAGTGTTTCCCTTTTTCAAATGTTCACCTTTTTTCTCAAGAATCATTTCTATTTTCTCAGGATTTTCAACTCTTCCTGATTTTTCCACATCTTTATGAACTTTCTCATGATTTCAAAAACCCCTTTATCTGAGTTTCCTGAGAAATTGACTTTCATCTTTTTCCTGAGAGATTCTTTTCAACTCCAAATATTTTCCAAGCATACATCATGTTTTCCAAGCTGCATTTTCCAAAATCTCATAGCACATGCCTGAATTCTCTGTGCATTTAGGATAGAACATAATTTCGATGATTTAACTAAGTCAAGCACAATTTTGGTCCTTGGTTCGATTACCCCTGTTAAAGGCGGCAAGAACGGTCGAACCTCGTACCGACAGGTCGAGACCCATCCCATGGATTTTCCCGCAATTTTCAAAACGGAGGCGAGTATTTCAAAATAATTTCCAAAATCCGGTCAAGTTTGAAGCACGAAAGCATTTTCCTCCTCTCTCTCTCTTCCACAAGGAAGGGAAGACGGGAAAAATTTCGCGACGATAACAGGTCTCACATAGAACGACACCCGAAAAACACACAAGATCATCAAATCAAGCAGAACAAGTCATTAAACAATAAAAAAATGAACTAGAAATACTTACACTGTGATGGCTGATGCAAGCAGAGACTTGAACCACACACCACACTTCTTTATCTCTTTTAAAACACAGCTCTGTTACCATTCTATAGCGCCCCCAGATTTTACGACTTGAAAATCCCTTGAAAATCCTTTGGATTTAGGGTAAACTTTTTTTTTTTTGAAAACAATAGCGCAAGTGCAGAATAAGCCAAAAGGGAAAGAAACAAGCGGCGAACTCTAGGCGGGGCCACAGGTGTGAAACAACAATCAAGAACCAACTTTTATTAAATACATCTTTGCAAAATAGAACAACTCCTTTATACAAAAACACTGCCAGGATCCAACAAGTGAGGTTCAAAAGTGTGGGTTCAAAGTCCACCGCAGCACATCGGTCTCCATCGCATGCCTAAGTAAGAACCTGTATCCCCATAAAACGGGGTTAGTACTCTTTCGAGCTGGTGAGACAAACCAATCTCAATATACCAAAAGTGTGGGAATCGAAAGCAAAGCTATGGAATACATACATAGCATGCTAATTTACAATAATTAAGCAGTACAGTATGAGCAAGTATAAAGGAGTGATAACTACACATGGAGCAATATCGACAATTACTAGCAATAACATGGCATGCATCAAGGAACATATATCAACAGTGTATCAACATTTTTAACAAGGTATGCATCACAGAACATCAATTACTAAGGTAACAGTACAAGAGACTGTGACATGCAAACAAATGTGTAATTGTGAACGGTGCAGAGGTACGAGTGGGCAAGTATGTGCATCGTGTCATAAGTGCGAGAACTAATCAAGTGACAATACCAAACATTGTACGTTATGAATGAGACATTTAGAAACATTTGCCACGGTAAAGCGTGACTCACAAGCTATGCCAAGGTACATAAACCATATATTACAACCATAAGCAAGCTCATCTCGCTAAGTAGGGCCATCGCCCACAACAACTCGCCACGAAGTTCTAAATGTCGCACAAGTCTCATAAGGCTGCGATATTCATAAGTATGCCTCTAACTCCCTTCTTACATTGGGAAATACACATAATCTGCCAAAGATGATACATGCAAACAAGTTAAACAAGCACCACCGTGCAAATATATCCATACGCCATAGGTTTCTTAATTACAAAAAACCTTATTCTTGAAGGCATGAAACAAGCATCAAAAGTACTTCATGATCTATGCAAAAGTGAGCACATGTACAATGGTGTGCATTCACATCACCCACCTGACAGGTTTATCATCTTTTATGATGTACATTGTCAAGGTGTCTTGCAACTCACAACATGCGAAGACACAAAAATTATTGTCGTGCATTGTATGGCGAGAGGCTTGCTATACCTCTTTTAATTACGTAAGACCATAGTTTATTTAAAGGCATTAAAGAAGATATTGCTTATAAGCATTTTGCGTTCCATATCGAAAGCGACATCCGTGCAAAAGAGCTAAGTCCATACACATCATATCGATGAATTATCATATATCGGCGCCCATATAACTATATGTATGTCTTATTTACTTTGGCAACCATGCACTCTTGTCTAAGTCATAACGAGTCAAAAAGTGGAAATCATTGGGGTATTGGACCCCGTGCTGCATAAGCACACATGCAGCCCCATGGGATGCAGTCCTGGTGCTTGCCATCCGCCCGCGACGCGCGGCAAAGCGAAGGGAAACAAGCTGCCTGCTGGAGTTGACAAAGACAGAACTACACCAAAACTGCCACTTGGTGCCATGGGGCACCACGCACACTGCAGGCCCAACATGGGCAAAACGGCAAAAGTGAAACAGAGACAGCTATGTTGTCACAACAACGCGGGGCCGAGTGTTGGGACTATGTTGGGGCTGGTCAGGGAGATGACCCTGACATGGGTCTGCATCACACGCAAGGCAGCCCAGGTCTGGACTGGACATCCAGACCGAATGGGGCTCAGCTCAATAAATCGGTCCAGGTCTGGACCTATTGGTCCAGACCAAAAGAGGGCGCACTCACTTGAGTATGGTCTGGACCGATTGGTCCAGACCCAGCTGGCTACAACCAGCACCGAAAAAGGTGGGGTGCAGGCCTACCGCCTGCACCCAACTGCAGTTGCAAGACTGCTGCCAAGGCGGAAATGAAACTCCAAAAGTAAAAGGGCTAAATGCCCACCCAGGCTGGGTTGGGCTCGGCCAGGGCCCATGACAAGTCTGGACCGAGTTTGGTCCAGACCATGTGAGGCAAAAATGGGCGACCAAACCCTTTATCCACCACATGGGCTCGGCTCAAGGGCATCACCATCAACCGAGAAGGGGAAAAGGGTGCCCTGGCTGACCCAGTTGTGGTCGGCCTGGGGTCACCCAAAAGCAAAGGAAAAGGTGCGTCCAAAAATTTCTGGACGCCCAAACAGAAAACAAGGGATGAAAGAAGCGATTGGGGCTCAGCTCGACCACCCTGATCCAGCGTTGCCCGAACCCAAGAGGGTCGACACGGCTGCGGGACGAAGGATTTGTCAAGGGTTTCCAAGCCAACCGAAAATGCTTTGTAGACAAGCACGGCTATCACGAAACAAATCCAAATAAACAAGCTGGAAAACGGGGAAAATCTGAGATGCATGCAATTGAAAAGCCAAGGTACAATGCGTGTAATCAGTTACGTAGAGTCCACCATTACGAAAATGAACCCATTCTTACCATTGCACAGCAAAAATGCGTGTACGCATGCTGAAACAAAAATATATTCGAAATGCATTCAAGCTAGCTCTAAGAATCGACAAATGAAATACCCAAAATACTCTCAAATGAAAACCCACGACGATGCAGAAAACTAATGTATGAAGGGAAAAACATGCATTGCAAAACGAGGGCCTAATGCGTGCAAGCATTAGGATCCACCATTACGAACTTACCACTATTTTGTACAGCAACACGAATGCATGTATTGTTCAATGAAATCTACGAATGCAATACAAGTACATGTACTCAATGAACCCAACGAATGGACAGGTAAAACCGTAATGCTTTCAAGCCAATAATGCCCATGGAACAACAAGAAACAATGAGTGAAGGCATGCTCAAGAATGACAAACCACATGCATTGCAGCCTATTTGCCAAATACTAAAATGAGAAAAGGATGAGACTAAGCAGCTCAACCGAATTGTGAAGGAACGTCTCACTTTCGCGGCTTTGGAAAAAAGAGGAGAGGAAGATGGAGGAAGAGGTACCACGGCTGGCGCTACAACATTGTCCCGCACAAACTCACTTTCAATCTCTCTCTCTCTCACTCAGTTTTAGAGAAGAAGAAGAAGGGGAAGAGAGAGAGAAGCTCCTCCAAGAAAATCGCCCAAGGGTGCTCTCTTCTCTCTCTTCAAAGCTTAAGTAGCTAGGGTTCAAGGATTGAATGGCTGGGATTAATCCAGCCTAGATGGAGGGTTGGAGTGCTCCACGCCCCTCCCCTAGTAATCCATGCCCAATGCATGTCATGCATTTAAAACATTTCAGAAATCTTTCAAAAACGCCATTGCAAAGTGCCTTTAATGTTTGAAAATTTACAAAAGGGCCACCCCAACTCCCCCAATCGGTTTCCAGCATTTGAATTAGTTCAAATAAATTACAAAAACACCATGGGGTGCCAGCCCCATGGTCCCCTTTATTGGAAAAATGCCCTTCATGATGAGCTTCAAGGTTCATCATGAATTTTGAGAAAAAGAAATGGCCAATCGTGGCCTCTATTTCAAAAGCCATGCAATATTTTTCAAATATGCCATCCAGCTGGTCAAACCTTTACCAGATGGTCAACCAAGTCTAAAATGGTCCTCTAGACGTTCAAAGGGTTTGGGTCCTCTAGTTGACCCGGATCCAAATCCAAAAATCGCCATAATACATGTTTCAAAACAATGCTTAATTAATGCAATTAAGTACTAAATTAATTCCAAAAAATCATTTAGTTCTCTATAACACCTCAATTAACATAGAATGCTCAAAGCCTTTCAAGAAAATTCTCATTCGTTTGAGAGAATTAAGCGTATTACGATTCAGGTCCAATCGTAGATCAAAACTCGTAATTCACATGCACTGATGAGGTTTCTACATCGTATAAGTCCCAAATTCGGGGGCAAACTATAAAAATATATTATAAGTTAACTCTTATAATTTCAGAATCTAATTCATCTAGAATTAGGCACTTCTTACTTACACAGTGAAACTACGCAATTTTTGGGTCGCGCGTACAAAGCCAAAATAGAAAGTGATCATGCATATAATTCAGGGTTATTTTATATCAAAAATATGCATGATTTTATAAAATAATGTTTCAAAAACCCAATTTTATGATAGTTTTTGAGTAAATGTGCTAAAATAATTTAAAAATAGAAAATGCATGAAAAATAGTTTTATTTTACATTTTTATGCATATTTTAGTTTTTGTTATAGTCATAGTAGTTTGGTTTTAGTTTTTATTAAAAATAAAAATAAAAATAAAAAAATGAAGAAAAATAGTTTTATATTCATTTTAAGTGTTTGTTTTTTTTTAGAAAAGAAAAAAAATTAAATATAAATATAAATAGTTAGAATAGTTTTTGAGTTTCTTTATAAATAAGTTTTGATTTTAATTTTTGAAAACTTTATAATAAACTAGTTTACATAGTTTTTGTTTTTTTAAAACTGAAAAAAAATTTAAAAAAACAAACCATTACATGGTTTGTAATTTTTGAAAATTGAAAAAACTGAAAAAAAATATATAATAAACCAAACCGGTTCAAACCGGTTTGCATTTGTTAAAAAAATTAAAAAAAAAAATAATAACACAAACTGGCTTGAACCGGTTTGCATTTCTAAAAACTAAAAAAAATAATAAGTAAACCGGTTCCAGCCGGTTTGAATTCTGTTAACAAAATAAACAAACAGCAAACCGGTTCAAACCGGTTTGCTTGTTTTTAAAACCCCAGAAAAACAAGAAAAAGGCGCCTCCCTCACACGGCTGAAGCTTCCCCCTTTCCCCTCTTTCCCTCTATTCCCTCTCTTCTCTCCTTCCTCCACCATCGCCAGTGGCTACTCCTCTTCCCTACCTTCCCCTTCTCCCTTTTCCTCTAATGAACTTCCAGCAGCCGACGGTGGTGGATTCTTCTTTCCGGTGACAACACGGTGGAGGTCGCCCTTCTCCTCTAACCCTTCCAGCTCCATTTCACGGTAAGTTTTTTTTTTTTTTCTTCTTCTTCCAATTCCTCTTCCTCTTCTTCTTCTTCATCTTTGTCTGATCTTCTTCTTCTTCTTCTTCTTCTTCATCCGATCTGTTTTTTTTCTTCTTCTTCTTCTTCTTCTTCTTCTTCTTCTTCAACCGATCTGTTTTTTTTTCTTCCGATTTCATCTTCTTCCAATTCTTCATCTTCTTCTTCTGCAGATTTCTCATCCTCGTTTTTTTTTTTTTCAATTGATTCTGTGTAAAAGATAGAAAACCGAAAAAAAAATATATATATAAAAACCATAGATCATATGCTTTTCCATTTTTTCGATTATCAGATTCTCTCTGTTTTCCTGTTTTCACTATTTTGATTTTTCGTGATTTCAGTCTTTTAATTCCCAGTATATTCAATTGTTGTTTTTCATGTTTTACAATTTTAAGTTCTTGTTTTTTCTTATATTTTCCTTTTTGCTTCATTTCTTTTAATTTGTTATTTTCATGTTTCCATTTCAGCATTTGTCGATTTCCTGTTTTAGTTCTTGTTGTTAATTTCCTATTTTTCCTATTTTTTCTAATTTCCTATTTTACGTATTGTAGTTTTTTTTCTTAATTTCCTATTTGAATTGTTAATTTCGTGTTACTGATTCATATTAAAGTCTTGTTTCCTTCATCTATTGAAATTCTTATGTCTGCATTTAGTACTTTACTGTATTTTCTGTTTTTCATTCAACTTTCCTGGTTTTTTATTTGTTCATGATTATTCATTTCTTGTTTTGCAGAATTCCTGTTTGTTAATATCCTATATTTTCCTGTTTGTTCATTCTTTCTTTTATACTGAATTCTTATTTTCTCACATGCCGATTGCATGTTTCCTCATTCTTTGATTTTCTTGAATTCTTAACATTCATCTAGTTTAGTTGTTATATTCATTTTCTGTTTTTCTTATTTCATTTCATTTTCCAGTTTTTATTCGTTTCCTGTTTTTCCTGTTTTGTTTGTTTTTAGTCAAATCTTGTTTCTTTACAGTTTGAATTTCCTGTTTTTTTTTTTTTTTTTAATAATTAGTTTGATTAGTTTAGTAAGTAACTGATAGATGTTAACATTCCTTGTTTTTCAATTAAATTCCTATTGTTTTTAAATCATCCATTTTCTTGTGTTCTTCAATAGCTCATTCCTTGTTTTGTTAAGAAAGCATTAGTTAGTAGTCCAGTAAATAGTTAGTTAATTGTTTTCTAATTAGTTAATTGTTTAGTAGAGTTAATTAGAATTAGTTTTTCAATTGTAATTAGTCATTTAGATGTCTTTTATCATTTCTTTCTTGTTCTAGCTCTGGTACTGCTCGTGTCGTTTGAATTGTGCAGGATAGCACAGGAGTGGAGCGGAAGCGATTACATGACACGAAGTACAAAGAATAAAGCTTCTTTTTACTTTTTAGTTTAGAATTAGGAATTTGATTGGGTTTGTAAATATTGCACTTTACGCCCTCTGCGAAGGGTATTCATTTGTTGTAATAGTTAGTTGCTTTTACCTTTTCTGAACATTTTACATTTCAATAATTCGGCAATAAAGAATAGTTTAGATTTGTGTACTTGATTACGAAATATTCCCGTTCCCTGAGTTCGACCAGGTCTCATCCACTAGTGAAAACCGGTTTTTATTATTTGATGTCTGGTTTTCACATGTTTTTCATATAAAAATCTTTTCAAAATTACAACGATTATAAAGAAGACATCAAATTTTTGGTGCCGTTGCCGAGGAACGGCGTAATATTAGTATTCACTTTATTGCCTAGTGTTTGTGTTGCATTTAGGTTTAGAACCACGTATGTGCATATCTTAGAGACGAGCTTACTTTTCTGCACAGCCCACCTACTAGGAGCCCCTTAGAGGTGACTGTGTACGATTGGTACCGTACACATAGATTTTATATTTCTTTGTATAATCTTTGTTATGTGTAACTGCGTGGTGTTTGTTTAGTTTTGTTGTTTTTAGTTTACTCGCTTTGTGGTTTGCATGGTTTGACCGCTTAGTGCGTTAGTTAGGTAGAAAACCCAAATTAGGACGTGTGCTACACCGGTCTACTCCAAGGTGTACGCAATGGCTGACGATCATCATTTGATCCGTCCTTTGAGGGAGTACTTCATGCCAAATACGTATACTCCCACCTCCTGCATCACGAGACCTGATGTAGGAGCGAGCCATTTTGAGATTAAGGCCAGTGTAATTCAAATGTTACCTTCGTTTTATGGCCTTAACAATGAAGACTCATATCGTCATCTCGACGAATTCCTTGAGATTTGCTCGACTGTGCAAATCAATAACTTTGGAGATGATGCTATGTGATTGACTTTGTTTCCGTTCTCTCTCAAAGATAAAGCCAAGCACTGGCTAAAATCTCTTGAGACGGTTCGTATTACTACTTGGGAAGGAATGCAAAGAGAATTTTTAAAAAAATATTTCCCAATTAGTAAGACGAACCAGTTTCGTAAAGCTATAACCAGTTTTTCTCAAATTGAGGGAGAACAGTTTCACGAGTCTTGGGAGAGATTGAAAGATCTTCTCCGCAAGTGTCCCCATCACCAGGTGCCTCGTTGGCAGTTGGTGCAGTATTTTTATGACGGGCTTATTGAAAAGCATCGTCAAATGGTTGATTCGTTTTGTGGGGGCACTTTTATGCTCAAGAGTGAGGACGAGGCGTGGTCTCTATTCGAGACCTTGAGTGAAAACACGATGCATCATGCTTTGTCTTCACTGCTCGATAGGACTACATCTCTGTCTAGTGGTCCTAGGAAAATAGGGATTTCTGAAGTAGGGTCCGAGTTAGAATTGCGTACCAAGGTTGACCAGTTGACTAGAAAGTTAGATCAATTCCTAGCCAATTCTTCAAGAAGTCCAGTAGAAAGAGTGTGCGAGCTATGTGCTATCCCTGCACACTGTGTTGCGGATTGTCCGGCAGCACCATTATATCCTGAATTCGTTCAGGAACAGGTGAATGCTGCCCAAGGTTTCGTTAAACCCATGCCCGATTCATTTACATCCTCATATAACCCAGGTTGGCGAAACCAGTTTATTTCCCCATCCCATCAGCCCTCCCAGACACAGTATAGACCCAGTAACCCTTCACAAGGTTACTCGCATCCTATATTTCCACAGGTTCATCCCCAGTATTGTCTACCTTCTCCTCAGGAGCCCATTCCAAGTTCATCATTTCAAGAGAAGATGTTAGAAGCCTTTTCTGATATCAAGGCCACTCTTTGTTCCCATACACAGTCAATAGCCAAGCTAGAGACTCAAATGGGACAGTTAGCTCATACATTGAGTAGACAAAGTCAGGGGAACCTTCATAGTCAGTCTGTTGTCACATTCAAGGGAGAGGATTCCATGTCATTTGACTTGCATCATGAGCAAGTCAAATCTGTTACATCCCTTCAGTATGGGAAGACGTGTCACCCCACTCAGGAATCGACTCATGAACCCCATATCAATTCTACTTACGAGTCGATCTCCATGGTACCTCAACAGAAGGGGCCTTACTCACAGCATGCATTATCATCATATAAAGCCCCATTTTCTCAGCCTGTAGGATCACCGATTGTTTTTAGTAAGCAAGAGGTGCAGATGCAAAAGGTGCTTGACCAAGTCAAGCCAGATCATATTCACCACTTGTCTGAAGTTGCATTCATTGATAGTCGGTCGGTCCTAGACTCTCGATTCTTGACCAGTCTCTCAGATGAGACTAATCTTTGTTCTTCACGTCGAGAGAGTTATGATCCTACAGTTAGAGGTAGATGTGATGGAAACACAGTGCGTAGTGTCACAGATGACACTCTTTTCTTTATAGAGCCTCATTGAGCGATACTTCATGTCCATTGATCTCATGGACGATGAAGGTTTTTTCAGGGATCCGTCTGGCTGGGGACGTGAAACTTAGCGCTTTATGGGAGGCAACCCATATCTTGTATATTATTAGATTTGCTTAGAATTTATAGATTTTATTTTGTTTTTACTTTTTCATGAGTTTTTCATGTTCTTTTTGTTTCATTCTATGAGTTCATGTTTTGTCATGTATACATTGCATTCATTACATTCATAGAATGTGTATTTTTAATTCATGTCAGGTCATTCTACTCTTTTCCCTCATTTATTTCTCTCATGTGCATTCACGTAGTTTCATATAAGCATGGGGGAGTGCCACTGGGACAGTGTCATTCAAGCATGGGGGAGGGTGTAGTTTGCACACCTTGATATTTCTGTTTACGTTCTTGCACATGTTTACACATCTCTCATGAAAAGTAGATTCTTAAAGAAAGAGTTTGAACTTATATGAATGTTATTTCAAATCTGATGTTTTTAGAGGATTTTTAAGCCCCACGAAATTTTTTTCTGACATAGATCTAAAAATTATGGTTGTTTATGCGGATTTCGAAGAACTGATGATAAATACATGTTAGAATTTATTTTGAATTGCAAATATGAATATGCATAGTTGTATTTTTGAAAAACTAAGCAAATGAACAAAAGCGTAAAAAAAAGAGAGCTCAAGAGGAAAAAAAGAAGCATGCGTTAGGTTGTTTGGATAATTCCACAATCCTTAGTAGATGGAACTTAGATGTAAGTTGAAACTTTTAATTCTATTTCGAAAAGGAGAGTGGAAAACTTCGTGATCCTAAGTAACTGAGAACAGATACAAGTTGAAATGTTTGACTCTCACGTTATAAAGGTGAATGAAGGAAGTCACTTTTATGTCTTAGTTGATATCTTTTGGTATGCATTCAAAAAGTATAGAAGATATTGACATTGCACAAGGCATAAAAGCAAACCACACACAAGCTATAAGAGAAGAATAAGTGTGCAAAAAGAAAAAGCGTGAAAAATGAAAAAGAGAGAGAAAAGAACTTAAAAAGAAAGAAAAGTTTAGTGCTTAGAAGTGATTGAGAAAACCTGTGCAGAAAACATGAGTGAGGATAAGTAAATGATAACTTGTTTTTATTGGATTTTCTAAGAATAAAACATAAATAATTGTGATATTTAGAAAAGTGAAAGAAATTCTTTTTCTGTGGTGGTATATAAAAGACTCTAATTATGTCTTGATTTTTTTTGTAACATGAAATATTTGTGAAAACAAAGTCTTTAATTACCTACTGCTTATGAGGATGTGTAATATTATGCATACATGACAAAGATGTTTGTGGGTAGCATCACTGCAAACCCTCACGAGACCTTACTCGTCCACTGGGGTAACTCAGGGGTTGAAAGGGCTTGTTGCATGAGCTAAATGCAACCGTGATTCCTACGAAAGTGAGTTAGGTGATAGTTTGATTTCTTGCATTTTTCTAGTTTGCTCGAGGACTAGCAAAACATAAGCATGGGGGTATTTGATCATGCATATAATTCAGGGTTATTTTATATAAAAAATATGCATGATTTTATAAAATAATGTTTCAAAAACCCAATTTTATGATAGTTTTCGAGTAAATGTGCTAAAATGATTTAAAAATAGAAAATGCATGAAAAATAGTTTTATTTTACATTTTTATGCATATTTTAGTTTTTGTTATAGTCATAGTAGTTTGGTTTTAGTTTTTATTAAAAAAAATAAAAAATAAAAAAATGAAGAAAAATAGTTTTATATTCATTTTAAGTGTTTGTTTTTTTTTAGAAAAGAAAAAAAATTAAATATAAATATAAATATAAATATAAATAGTTAGAATAGTTTTTGAGTTTCTTTATAAATAAGTTTTGATTTTAATTTTTGAAAACTTTATAATAAACTAGTTTACATAGTTTTTGTTTTTTTAAAACTGAAATTTATTTTTATAAAAACAAACCATTACATGGTTTGTAATTTTTGAAAATTGAAAAAACTGAAAAAAAAATATATAATGAACCAAACCGGTTCAAACCGGTTTGCATTTGTTAAAAAAAAAAAAAAAAAAAAAATAACACAAACCGGCTTGAACCGGTTTGCATTTCTAAAAACTAAAAAAAATAATAAGTAAACCGGTTCCAGCCGGTTTGAATTCTGTTAACAAAATAAACAAATGCTTGTTTTTAAAACCCCAGAAAAACAAGAAAAAGGCGCCTCCCTCACACGGCTGAAGCCTCCACTTTCCCCTCTTTCCCTCTATTCCCTCTCTTCTCTCCTTCCTCCACCATCGCCGGTGGCTACTCCTCTTCCCTACCTTCCCCTTCTCCCTTTTCCTCTAATGAACTTCCAGCAGTCGACGGTGGTGGATTCTTCTTTCCGGTGACAGCACGGTGGAGGTCGCCCTTCTCCTCTAACCCTTCTAGCTCCATTTCACGGTAAGTTTTTTTTTTTCTTCATCTTCTTCTTCCAATTCCTCTTCCTCTTCTTCTTCTTCATCTTTGTCTGATCTTCTTCTTCTTCTTCTTCATCCGATCTGTTTTTTTTTTCTTCTTCTTCTTCAACCGATCTGTTTTTTTTTCTTCCGATTTCATCTTCTTCCAATTCTTCATCTTCTTCTTCTTCTTCTTCTTCTTCTGCAGATTTCTCATCCTCGTTTTTTTTTTTTCAATTGATTCTGTGTAAAAGATAGAAAACCAAAAAAAATATATATATATATATATATATATAAACCATAGATCATATGCTTTTCCATTTTTTCGATTATCAGATTCTCTCTGTTTTCCTGTTTTCACTATTTTGATTTTTCGTGATTTCAGTCTTTTAATTCCCAGTATATTCAATTGTTGTTTTTCATGTTTTACAATTTTAAGTTCTTGTTTTTTCTTATATTTTCCTTTTTGCTTCATTTCTTTTAATTTGTTATTTTCCTGTTTCCATTTCAACATTTGTCGATTTCCTGTTTTAGTTCTTGTTGTTAATTTCCTATTTTTCCTATTTTTTCTAATTTCCTGTTTTACGTATTGTAGTTTTTTTTCTTAATTTCCTATTTGAATTGTTAATTTCTTGTTACTGATTCATATTAAAGTCTTGTTTCCTTCATCTATTGAAATTCTTATGTCTGCATTTAGTACTTTACTGTATTTTCTGTTTTTCATTCAACTTTCCTGGTTTTTCATTTGTTCATGATTATTCATTTCTTGTTTTGCAGAATTCCTGTTTGTTAATATCCTATATTTTCCTGTTTGTTCATTCTTTCTTTTATGCTGAATTCTTATTTTCTCACCTGCCGATTGCATGTTTCCTCATTCTTTGATTTTCTTGAATTCTTAACATTCATCTAGTTTAGTTGTTATATTCATTTTCTATTTTTCTTATTTCATTTCATTTTCCAGTTTTTATTCATTTCCTGTTTTTCCTGTTTTGTTTGTTTTTAGTCAAATCTTGTTTCTTTACGGTTTGAATTTCCTGTTTTTTTTTTAATAATTAGTTTGATTAGTTTAGTAAGTAACTAATAGATGTTAGCATTCCTTGTTTTTCAATTAAATTCCTTTTGTTTTTAAATCATCCATTTTCTTGTGTTCTTTAATAGCTCATTCCTTGTTTTGTTAAGAAAGCATTAGTTAGTAGTCCAGTAAATAGTTAGTTAATTGTTTTCTAATTAGTTAATTGTTTAGTAGAGTTAATTAGAATTAGTTTTTCAATTGTAATTAGTCATTTAGATGTCTTTTATCATTTCTTTCATGTTCTAGCTCTGGTACTGCTCGTGTCATTTGAATTGTGCAGGATAGCACAGGAGTGGAGCGGAAGCGATTACATGACACGAAGTACAAAGAATAAAGCTTCTTTTTACTTTTTAGTTTAGAATTAGGAATTTGATTGGGTTTGTAAATATTGTACTTTATGCCCTCTGCGAAGGGTATTCATTTGTTGTAATAGTTAGTTGTTTTTACCTTTTCTGAACATTTTACGTTTCAATAATTCGGCAATAAAGAATAGTTTAGATTTGTGTACTTGAATACGAAATATTCCCGTTCCCTGAGTTCGACCCAATCTCATCCACTAGTGAGAACCGGTTTTTATTATTTGATGTCTGGTTTTCACATGTTTTTCATATAAAAATCTTTTCAAAATTAAAATGATTATAAAGAAGACATCAGAAAGCACGGTCAATTCATATCAAATTACGTGCTATAATCTCATAAATACACAAAAGCTTATATTTCAATATTAATTAAGCAGTAAATTTTCTCAGAAAATTCACGGGTCTTACAACTTTCCCCGTGGCCGATGCTTGAGATGAGCGGTTGATCTGAGCACAAGATCATTAACTCAAAATCTTCTCTCAATAACGGACTTGGCATAGTGCCTAGCTATTCTCTGCCGATAAGCTTGAGCATGCTCTGCTGCCTTGAGTCTTTTCTCGTCCAACAGATCAAGTTGTACCAATCTCTGCTGCTGATACTGATCAAGCGGGAGTTCAATGAGCGATGCGAACTTGAATGCAGACTTTTGAACGTGAAGAGGTAATACTACTTCAGTTCCATAAACAAGTTCCAAAGGAGTAGCGTTAGTTGGGGTACGAATGGTGGTTCGGTACGCCCAGAGTGCATCGTGCATCTTCTCGTGCCAATCACGTCTTGTCTCCACCATTCTTTCTAGAATGCGGATCAAAATCTTGTTGGTGCCTTCTGCCTGGCCATTTCCTTGAGGATAATAAGGAGTTGAGCAGTGGTGATGAATCCTGAACTTCGAGCAGAAGGTCTCTATCCTCTCATTCTTGAAGTGGCTGTCATTATCTGACACAATATCATGTGGCACACCGAAACGACAGAGAATGTTCTCATGAATGAAAGAAGCCATATGTCGGCCTTCCACTGTTCACAGAGTTACAACCATAACCCATTTGGTGAAGTATTTTATAGCTGCGAGGAAATATTTGTGGCCATTGGAAGCTGAAGGAGTGATTGGACCTAGCACGTCAAAAGCCCACATAGAAAAGGGCCAAGGAGAAACCACATACTGCAAGTATGTGGCTGGCGCATGAATGGAAGGTGCATGCATTTGACATTTGACGCACTTTCTCATAAATTGGTGGCAATTCTGCTGCATGGTTTTCCAATAATACCCTACCCGGATAATTTGCTTGACGAGTGTTTGGTAGCCGACGTGGCTGCCACAAATTCCCTCGTGTGACTCTCGGACAACTTTCATGGCTTCTTCTTTATCTAAGCCTCTGGCGCACTTAGAACTGAATCCACGATGGTAGAGAGTATCAGCGAGGATGAAATAACGGGCCGACATGCGTTGGATCGCACGTTGCTCCTTTCTTGGCATTTCCGATGGAAATTCACCAGTCTCAATAAAGTTTTTGATGTCTTGGTACCAAGGCTTCTCTTTTTTAGTGGCTTGGTTTACTCGCTCAGCTGGAACGAAGGCAGGTTGATCAAGTCTGCCAATCTCGAAGGAACGATAGGATTCACTGTCTTTGAATAACAAAATAGAGCCTAGACAGGCTAGGCCATTGGCTATATGATTGTATTCCCTTTTGACATGACTGAGCTGAAATTCTTCAAAGTTACCTATGAGAGCTAAGGCAATCTTCTGATAGGGAATCAATTTTGAATCCTTGACTTGCTACTCAGCGTTAACTTGACTGACAACAAGCAATGAGTTGCCGAAGGCACATACTCTTTTGACATTGAAGTCTTGCAGAATCTTGAGGCCTTGTATTAGAGCTTCGTACTCGGCCATGTTATGAGTACACTAAAAGTTGAGTTTGAGAGAATACGGGATCATCTCCTTTTCGGGAGTGATTAACAAGATTCCAATCCCTATACTAGACATATTTCTGGCTCCATCAAAGAACATGGTCCAGACTGGAGATTCTTAGATGATACAGATGCGATCATTGGGAAAATCGTCTTCTGCCTTGATCTCCTCTGTCAACGGGAAATCTGCCAACTGATCTGTGATGGAATGACCCTTGACTGACTTCTGAGATACATACTCTAAGTCATATTGCATCAGGAGGACTTGCCATTTCGCAATCCGTTCAGTAAGAAAAGGTTGCTCAAGGATGTACTTGAGAGGATTGAGTCTTGACAAAATTTTGAATTCTGATGCCAACAGATAATGTCTCAGCTTCTGACACATCCATACTAAGGTTAGACATGTCTTTTCCATTTGAGAGTATCTTTTCTCATAGTCGATGAAAGTCTTGCTTATATAGTAGATGGCGTGCTCTATCTGGCTGTCTTCCTCATACTGTGCAAGAAATCTGCCACAAGCATTCTGGTTGACAGAAATGTATAAGAGAAGTGACTTTCCAAGTTCTGGTGGCTTCAGAACTGGTGGATTGAGGAGATACTGCTTGATGCGCTCAAATAAGAGTTGACATTCTGGTCTCCACTCGAATTTCACTTCTTTTCTTAATAAGTGATTGAAGGGTTTGCATCTTATGGCCAGATTGGAGATAAAGCGTCGAATCGACTGAATGCGCCCTTGAAGGCTTCGCAGTTTTTTTAGATTGGTGGGAGGCGGCATATCAATGATTGCCTTTGCCTTGGCGGGATCCACTTCTATGCCTTCCTTGCTGATCATAAATCCAAGCAGTTTGCCTGACTCCACTCCGAAGACGCACTTTTGCGGGTTGAGTCTCAACTTGTAAAGAATGAGTCTTTCAAAGACTTGACTGAGAGCATCGAGATGATCCTCTCCTTCTTTGGATTTGACCAGGATGTCATCTACATAGGCATCCATGTTCTTGTGCATCTGATCATGGAAAATAATGGCCATTTCTCTCTAATAGGTTCCCCCGGCGATCTTGAGCCCAAACGGCATGACAATATAGCAAAATGTACCCCAAAGCGTAGTAAAAGGAGTTTTTGACTGGTCACGAGCAGCTAGTTTGATCTGATTGTAGCCTGAGTATCCATCCATAAAGGAAAACATGGCATGGCCCGCCGTGCTGTCGATCAAAAGATCGATGTTAGGGAGTGGATAATCATCTTTTGGGGTGGCCTTATTCATATCCCTGAAATCAATACAGATTCGAACTTTGCCATTCTTTTTGGGAACTACCACGATGTTTGCCAACCAGTCTGGGTAATCAATAGTCCGGATGAATCCTGCCTTTAACAACTCCTCAAGTCCTTCTTTAACTTGTGGTGCCACATGAGGATCCATTTTTCTTAATTTCTGCTTGATTGGCTTAACATCTGGCTTCAGCACGAGACTGTGCTCGACTAACTTGGGGTCTAAGCCTGGCATATCCTCATAAGTCCACGCGAAGACTTCCTGATGTTGTTTGAGAAAAAGATGAGCCTTTCCTTCTCCTCTGGACTCAAGCTGGAACCAATTTTGAGGATCTTCGGATCATCTTCTGAACCAATATTGACATCCTCTGTCGAATCTTGAACCAACGACGATGGTTCGTCCTCCTTCTGAATACTGGCAAATTCTGGCAATTCTTGAATCGCTGAATCAAACTCTGCTAATTCTTGGATCTGCTCTGTTATTTTGCTAACCTCTGCCCCTGCCTTTGCCTTGCAGATCCTGGCCGGTTTGGAATTACTTTAAGAAAATTTGAAATTGATAATGAGACTTTTGAGCAATTTAAGAGCCATGATTCTGGCAATCCTGAAAAGCGCAAAGAAGGTTTTTGAGAAAAAGGTAAGATATTCAAAAATAGCCTTTTGTACAGAAACAAATAGTGATGACATACACAAAAAGATATAAGAGAAGAATCATATACGCCGAGATGTGAAGAGAAAATCAAAATTTCATTGATTGAGCCATTTTGATATTTACAAGTAATTTTTGATGAAGAAAGGGAAAAACTGGGGCGAACTTGTCCCTACAGGATGGTATAAAGAAAAATAGAAAACACTGGCATTATCTTCTTACTGGACTCCTTTGACAAAGGTAGTGCGCTTGCCAAATGACTGACCGGTGAAACCCAAGCCTGCACCGGTGACATGCCGAGCAGGAATGATTGGCTCCATCATGTCGTCCTCATTTTTACCAAGGCCCCTGAAGGGCTGGTAGCCATGCTTCATCAGCAGATCAAATCCCTTCTTGGTTTTTGAGAAATAAGGAAAAAGAGGATGATCCCTGAAAGAAGTGTAATTGAGGCGCCCGCCCATCTTGAAGAAATGAGGGTCGTGCCGCTGGACCACTGCTGCGACATTCTTAGACAGCTGGATCTCTTTCAATTTGAGCATATCCAAACTTTCACTCAAATTAATCTCATCGACCTCCCGAATGCTTGGGATGTCGGCAATGAAAGTGGGATGGGGAATCATTGGCTACGGGAGTCTTTCTTCCGGATCTTCTCCCAGAACAGTGGTAATCATGCCTCCCTTTGACCATTTTATGTATTGGTGAAGGGTTGAAGGAACGACGTTGGCATTATGAATCCAGGTGTGCCCCAGCAGAAAGTTGTACGGGGGTGACACATTTACCACGTGAAACAGAACGGTGTGCACCGAGTAGTTAATGAAAATCTCGAGAAAAATCTTTCCCTTGGCTGTCTGCCCGTGGTTGTCAAAACCGTAGATCATTATCAGATCTAGGGTATATTCTTCTTCTTTTAGACCCAAGGCCCTTGCTGTCATCTCTAGACAGATATTGAGGTTGCTGCCTTCGTCAACAAGCACATGAGGGACTGTCATGCCCCTGGTTCGCACCACTATATATAAAACATTGTTGTGGAATGAATAAGGTTTTGGCAAATCCTCATCCGAAAATGTTATTGATGCATTCGTCATAGCCTTGTTGACGATCTGAGACATATCCTGCGGAGTTGTGCTTGGTTTGATGTTAATCTTTCTTAGCAGATCTTCTAGCACTTGCTGATGTTCTGGGGAAGCATGGGTTAAGTCCAAAATGGAGATGTTTGATAGAGCAGTGATTGGCTTCTGTTTTGATTCTAATGTTTCACCCTTCTTCGAAGCTGCCTTGATAAAGCGCTTTGGAATTCTGGGAATTTGCTTAGCGACTTCTGTTGTCACCTTCGCTGGCTCTTTCTTGCTGTTACAAAATGAAGTGATATCCACCCTCTTGGTGGAAGATTGTGCCTGACGTAGGACTAGGACATGATGTTGATCCTGAACGTCTTGTCTAGAACACGGCTGGATGCTATTCTAAAGAAGAACTGTCACTCTGAAATCACTGAAGCTGAATGCTTAGGAAAGGGCTTGGACAAAATTTTGGGGTTCACTTTCGTCATCATCCTCGATCAACAGGTTTTTGTCGATACAGTCTTGGATGATGTTTTTTAGGACAAAACAATGTTCTATGTCATGTCCGACAGTCCGATGGAATTTGCAGAATTTATCCGTCCATTTTCCCATAGCAATTGGTGGATTTGCCACCTTGGGGAGTTTGACCATTCCCTTTGATAGCATATATTCCAGGATGTCTTCCCGGGATTGTTCCAAAGTAGTGAATTCTCGATCATAACTCCATCCATCATGCTTTGGTTTCTCTTGCTGCTTTGCTTCAGGATGCTGTACTGGCTGGACGGGCTGTGGCTTAACAAATTTCCCTTTCTCGGTTGCAGAGTTTGCTCTTTCAACTTTAGAGTGCCTCGAGTCTTTGCAGCGGTTCATCTTATTCTTCTTGCTAGCGTTGTTGCTATTGCTTGAAAAGTCTGTAGAATAGGCAACGTGTGCTTTCTTCTTCTGCTCAGGGTTCCCTCTAATGAAAGGGTAACCTTCATACAGACCATTGTCCAGCCCTGTTTCGAGCCATTCGGCTCTCTCAATCAGTTTAATAAATGACTTTGCTGGAGATGTGAAAATGAGATTCCTTCGAGGCTGGGCAAAGTTATTCAGAATAATTTGCAACGCATGCTCCTCTAGGATGGGAACCTTCATTTTGTTACAGGTGCTCTTCCACCTGTGGATGAATTTGCCATCTCTTTCATTCTCATTTTGTTTCAAATTGTACAAATGGTTGGGGGTCGGTGATGCCTCGATGTTGAACATGAAGCGCTCGATGAATAGGTTCACGACTTTATCAAACTCTCATAGTTCGATAGGGTTGATGCGGTCTGCGTACCACCTGGCCGCTGTATCTTCCAGGCTACGAGGAAAGCAAATGAACAGAGCTCTATTGTCTTTCCTGAAACGATTGCATTCCGCGTAGAATGTGACCAAATGAGCCTTGGGATTACTTGTTCCATCAAACTTGAGGAATTTCTGAGGGATATTCTTCAGATTGTCATCCCCGTCTAGGCCGTTATAGAAATCTTCGCCAGAATAGGTTTGTTTGCCTTTGCTTTTGGCCTGGATGTCCTTAATTGCCCGAGTCATCTCTCTCATTTGCTCGTGCATTGGATCCTCAACTGGAATGAGTTTGTTCATAGATTCGGGCTCTGCGGTGATCATCACGAACTACTGCAGAGGATTCTGACTGTAGACAAACTGCTCTTCCTCTTCTGACTCTTCCTTTGCTGATTCTGATTCCTCAGAAGTGGTGTCAGGCTGGACCTTCTTTCTGACAATCCGGACCTGCTTTTTCACAGCTTTCTTCTTTAATTTGCTCTTTGGAACAACCTTCTTCAGACTGGCCTCAGCTTGTTCTGACATCATTCTTGCCATCATTTTCTGGAACAGTCCATACATGGCAGGATTGATATCATCGCCTTTGCTCTGACCCTGCCCTCAGACTGACTTGGGAGAGTCCTTTGCTTCAATCTCGTTGTCGTTGTGCTGAGGGGTTGTTTCTTTCCCAGCTCTTGTCTGAACCATTCTGACAATGCCAATGATTTCTGCAGAATAAGAGAATGGTTAGAGCGCAGAAGAACTTTTTTGAAAACACAACTTTTTGAGAAAAGATGAGAACGAAGGAATTGATAGACAATTAAACAGGTTATCCCATCACCAGGGATCGGGTCACCACAAAACTTGTGATAATTGCGTTACCATTTTGTGATAACAGAAAATGCGCCTTGTTACCTAGGCGAGGTCGTCCATCATGATAAGAGACCTTTGAAGACGAATAGAAGGAATGTCCCATCACTAGGGATGAGGTCGTCACGAGCATCGTGACCATTTATGCTATAAAATACAAAAATTTGGCCCAAAAAGCTCTTTAATAGAACAAAAAGTTAAATTTTATTGAAGAGAATTTTTAAAGACAAAGAGAAGGTGGGCAGACAGTTTGCCACCATTCTCGATATTCAGAAGATACATTAGGTCCAGGAAATACAGACAAAGGAATGAAAGAGTCCCAAGTGTATTTGGTTACATGGTATGCCCCAGACCACTGATCCGACTGTAGATAGAATTCTGGCATGTTGTTTGTGAAAAAGCGAGTGTTGGCGCGAACCTGCCGCTGCGAGAACTGTCTAAGACGCCTCTCTGGCTGATAGTCGACACAAAAGAAGGGACTGTTATCGTCGCAAAATTTTCTCCTTTCCCATTCCTTGCGGGAGAGAGAGGGAAATTGCTTTCGCGAGTCAAACTTGATCGGATTTTGGAAATTGTTTTGAAATACTCGCCTCCGTTTTTTAAAATAGCGGGAAAATCTATGGGATGGGGCTCGACCTGTCGGAACGAGGTTCGACCGTTCCTACCGCCTTTAACAGGGGTAATCGAACCAAGGACCAAAATGTGCTTGACTTAGTTAAATCATCAAAATTGTGTTCTATCCTAAATGCACAGAGAATTCAGGCATGTGTGATGAGATTTTGTAAAATGTAAGTTGGAAAAATATGATGTATGCTTAGAAAACATTTGGAGTTGAAAAGCATTTCTCAGGAAAAAGGTGGAAATCAGCCTCTCAAGAAATTTTGATAAAAAGGATTTGAAATATCGAGAAAATTTATGAAGTTTTGGGAAAATCATGAATGGTTGAAAATCCTGGGAAAATAGAAGTAATTCTTAGGAAAAGGGTAAACAATTGAAGGGAAAATGCTTGTCAGGGAAAATTTCAACTTTAAAAACTTTCTTTGGAAAATGATTGAAATTCATCGGAAAACTCTTTGGAGAAGGAAAATCCAAACTTAAGAAATTGAAATTCTGAGAATATTGTCCTTGAAGTATCTGACAATCGATTTGGATTCTTGAGAAAGATGAGAAACTCCTTTTGAAAATAAATCTTTAAGAAAAGAATATTTTCCAGGGAAAATCACGGGAAAACTTGACTTGGGAAGTCCAACTTCGAAACTTTTCAGAATTTCTTGAGGAATCGATTTCCATGGAGTGAAATTTTCTTAAGAAAATCATGAGAAAAACATATGATGCCATGATGCAGATGACCCGAATGTATGAATGCACTTTGGAAAAGATATCCGGAAAGATTTTCTGAGAAATTTGTTGGAAAAATGTGTATTAAGCCAAAATAAATCCTTCACATATTCTGACTGTGGCCATGAACATGTTCAGAGTTTAATTGATTTAATTCACAGTATTTTGAAAAATTGGAAATATGATGTGTATTTTTTAAGATAGACTAAGAGTGTAGGCTCAATGTGACTGGTAGAAAGATGTTGAATCTGGGTCTCGTCCATATTCTGACTAGGGCCATAAATATGGACTCCACCGAGTTCATCAACTCTCTAAGAGTTGGTGCACGTGTCATTCGTGTTCATCCACAGTGACTTTGAAATAAAATGCATGATTCATAGAATCAGGATATTGCAAAAACTCAAACTATATGAGATGCATCTTAATCTAAGCAGAAAAATAAATATTATTTCAAAGTTTACATTTGATTGTTACATTGCTGACAAAAAGTAAAAAAAATATAACTAAATGTTTGATAGATCCACAAGAAACCATATCTTCCAGATTTTCCTGCAAAATGAGAATTAGTACAAGGAATGGATAAACCATATATCCAAGGAAATGGGCATATACAGAACATATACAACGAAGATATATAGGTATATCTCTAAATGCTCAAATTTGTGCTAAGTGACATGATAATGAAGGTATATTTGCAAAAAAAAAAATATCTACCTAAATGCTTGTATATGAAAACAAGTGTACATGGCGATATCCATATATATGACTAATTATCAAGACTGGGTACCTGCAGAAGAAAATGAACAGTTCATCGTATGCTACAAGTTATCCAAAAGGGGTCGATGGATTTCCATTTTTGTGGATATCAATGAATCATCATCTCTACTGATCAGTATGAAATGTAAAATGTACGAGAAAAGTAAAAACAACTAACTATTACAACAAATGAATACACTTCGTAGAGGGCGTAAAAAGCGATATTTACAAACCCAGAATTAAATTCCTAAATTCTAAAATAGAAGTAAAAACAATCTTCTATCTTTATGTACTTCATGTCATAGATGCGCTTTAGCTCCACTCTTGTGCGATCCTGCACAAATCAAAAGAACACGAGCAGTACACGAGATAGAAGTAGAAACTAGATAAAAAGAACACAAGCAATACTTCAAATTAAAATGATTACTAACTACTAATTGACTAATTAATCTAATGACAAAGTATTTAACAATGCTAATTATTAGATTTAACTAACACTAACTAATGATTTAACTAATTACTAATTATTAATGAACTAACAACTAACAATTAGTAGATTAAGCTAAACAACGATAAACTAATGAACTAATCAATTTAGCTATACAACTTAATGAACTAATGCTCTTTTAAACAAAGCATCAGCAATTAAAACTCAGCAATTCTCAGTAAAATAAAAAAAGCTCAAATCTAATCTAACTAACTCTCAATGAAAACTTTGCAATGAAACTCATTAGGAATTAACAGTGAATTTCAGAAAAAATAAACAGTGAAACTTAGCATTTCACTGGATCTTATCAGTACAAGACTATTCCCAATACAGAGTGATTCAATTCAATGTAACCACATAACAAAGGATTCAATGAAAGTATTCAAAACATGCAGTAAATCCGATCATATCAGTATTCAATGGAGTTCAAAAACATTCTGGAGTTCAAGCAGCAACACATGACTCAACTAACAACCATTCTCCACCAAAAGTTCAAAGCAGCAACACATGACTCAACTAACGGCCATTCTCTACCAAAAGTTCAAAGCAGCAACACATCCTCCTTTGGAAACAACAATGATGTCAAAGATCTTCACGATAAATGTGAAGTTTCTGGCTTAAACAGAAGATTCCGGCCAACTATCTACGGCAGACCCAAAGAATTCAAATTTCACAGCATATCATGACAGAGGATTCACGAAGTCACAGCTTATGCAAGGGATTCCGGCAGAAGGACAACAGAAGAGGGATCCACCGGAAGAGGCACTGGTGGTTCCGGCAGATCTGGAATTTCACCTGATCACAGCTGATGCATCCATTTGTTTCACAGCAAATCGATCGATCAAGTTGATCAATTTCTTTTAGTCTTGCAGATCTAGAATTTCACGGCAGGCTGAAGATGATTTTCCGGTGATGACAAGAAATTCTGGCAATGTCATCTGGCTAATCTACCAGAAGAAACACGGGAGTCCAACTGTATCTAGAGGATTCTGGTAGATCCTATTCCAATAGAAGCAACCAGTCCAACTCTCTGCTTTCCAAAAATGAGACTCATGGCAGATTTGATGATCGAAGATCTGAATTAGGATTTTCGGCTAAGGCCTTCGATCCCAGTTGTAATTTCAAAAAAAAAAAAACAGATAGCAGAGGGATTCAGGCATACTGAAATTAATCCAGACTTTCGATCGATTCAAAAAATCAGATCCAATTAACTTTGAAAACAATAATCGCTAGGAGCAGTAGATAGTTCAATCGGATTGCTTCATTTCATTGCTGGAAACAGTAAACATTTCAATATGAACTGTAAAGCAGGTTTGATCGATCTAGACCTCTGATTGATCAGACTCAGATACTCGATCCATCCGATCTAGATATTCAATCACCCGACATCAATTAATAGTTGATCAGATGATCAACTATTCTTTTCCAAAACCATCAGATGATCAAATTCCAAATATTAACCTCTGCTAATGTTAATGCTGAGGCTTTTGCAAAAACCGAATTGTTGCTACTACTACTTTGCAGAAATGATGCTAGATCCTAAAGTACTTACTCTACTGTAATGAAAACTAATTACTATAGAAATTGAAAGATGAAAAGAAAACACATGAATGCTATGTAATGTATGCTACAGGAAAATAAGATGCAATGCATGAAGAAAATGATCTAAACACTACGTGATATAAAAAAAAAGAAAGAATAAGGAACAAAGAAGAGAAGAGGGAAGAAGGAGAGAGGAAGAGAGGACTTACAGTTTTGGTTGAGAAAAAAGGTTGGAATCCTCTCTCTTGCTTCATCCATTGCCGGAATTCTCCACCGGAAAGAGGATGAGAAAAAGAGGGAGAAGGAGAAGAAAAGGCAAGAAAAGGTGGAGAGGAAGGGGAAGGAGAGAAGGCTTGGGCAAGAAAGAGAAGACAATTTGAAATTCCCCCTACGTATCATATTTATAATTTTGAAGTTTTGTCCATAAGTCCATCTTCTTTTTAAAATTGTATTTCAACTCTCTTCACAAAGTTATTTGCAAAACAACTCAAAATGACTATGTTTTAGAAATTATAAAACTAAGTCTATTTTAACTCTAATTTTTTTATGATTTTCAAAAACTAAACTACTACAATTATGTCAAACACTAAAATATGCATTGAAATGTAAAATAACACTATTTTTCATGCATTTTCTATTCTTATATTATTTTAGCACATTTACTCGAAACTAACATAAAATTGGGGTTTTAAATCATTTTCTCATGAAATCATGCATATTTTTATATGAAATATCCCTAAAATATATGCATGATCACCTCCACTTACCACAACCATCCTACAACCCACTCTAGCCACCACATTTGCAGCTATTACAAGCACCTCCAACACTTCCACCTTCTGATCCACTCCACTATGTACATGCCATATTATGCACTGTTACAAATTCACTTCACTTATACAATAGCACACCATGCTGCTCCTCACGTCATTCACTACTTCCTCAAGTGAACTTCCTACCTGCTGTGCATCCATTAGCAATACACACCTTTCATTTCCTGTATTACCTTTACCTGCTCATAGCCACCATCATGTCCTACTGATACTCCCTGTTGACATCTCACCCAGACCTCATGCCCAATGCCTACTACCTATCAACATCTTCATCTGCTAATGTCGATATCGTTGGTATTACCAGAATTGGCTATGAGGTGTCCAGTCCTGTGATTGGAATTCAGCTAACACCCTGCAAAGCCCCTATTCTGTCAGTTTACACCAGCATTACACTATCCAAGTCCACAATACCCTGCTGCACCAAAACCTTTATCTCATCCCCAGCACATTGCTATACTGTTATCCTATATCACTATCTAATGACACTCTTCATCTCACTATGGTGCCCACACTTGTATTTCTCATATTCTTCATATGTCATCCCTTCATTCCTTGTATTTATCTACTTCAGACTTCTCCACAATACACTACCTCACCACCTCCTACTGTCAACATTTCCAGCTATCATGTTCTTCCAGCTGCCATATACTTCCAGTTCTCCCCTTTTACTCACATTACCATTTTATGTGTTATGTAGCACATTTCCTGCACTTTCACTATATTGCACATTATACCCACCATGCATATTCCCCGTACCTCATTCCAACTTCTTGCACCTACTCTTGCTTATGTGCAGTTGTATCTACATCTTCAGCCATAACCACAATATCACTGCTGATGTTAACTAAGAATCTCTCTTTGTGATATTGCTAAAGATCCATCAATTTGCTGTGAGAAAACCCTTGTTTAGGAGATCATTAATCCCCCTACGGTTAGAGAGGAAGTCCATCCATTTAGGGACTTAAAAGACTGTGATCCATAGGGTAAGACCATCTTGCTGATATCACTGTGCACCATGCTGAAGTCCATTTTTTTTTGGATCTTACTAAAGTTAATTAGTCAAGATGCACCAGCTAGGGTTATTGAAATTCCCTTGATGATTCTACTGATAGCCTCAAATAGTACATGCTGAAATCGATCTATAAAAATTGATTATATATAGCATAAATCATCTCATTGTGTCATGTCTTGATGTGTTTTATAAACTGATTATGCTATTATACCTTGCCCAAATATATCTTCTGCATCCTGTCCCATATATATCCTGATACATGCCCTCTCATATACCTATTGAGTTTTAATATAATTTTCTCATATGCTTTCTTTTATATTTTGTCATGTATTAACCCATTTTTGCAGGAAATGTGTAGAAAAGGTTATTTCTTCTCTTAGCTTAAAAATTGCAATTTCAAATTCAATTCAAGATGTAATAGCTAGATTGAAATGAGAATTTACATTTTTTGTATTAGATTAGAATGTATGAGCATGTATATATCTTAGAAATTGCTTGTTTTCATATCATTCTCTTCTCTTATTGCAAAAATTCATGAATGGAAAACATGAATGGCACGTGCACCATTCTAATAAGAGGTATTTGATCCTAAGCAAATGACCCACATTGATGGCCATAGTCAAAATGTGGACAATGCTTAGGGTCTTTATCTTTTATGGAATAACATTGATCCACACTGGATCCCTTTCAAAATCATCATATTTTCCTAAATATTTTCTTCCTTTAGCAGAGTTTAACTTAAAATTAACTCAAAATATATATCAATGGCCATAGTCAGGATATATTGAGAGTTAATTTCATTTTAAACTCTATAAAGGCACCAAAAATGTATTTTATTCTTCACTTGAATTTAAATACAATTATTATATAATACATCTTATGACCATAGTCAGAGATGTATTATATTTTCAATCTTATTTCAATTCATTTAAAGAATGAAATATGCTTTTCAATATTCAATTTTCAAATTCCTTTTAAATTCATTCATCATTTAGGATAGAATTACACCATATTTTCAAAAATTCTTTTCAAATTATTTCAAAATCCAAGTGATTTTGAGATAATTCTTCAAATATCTTCTTCACTTCTCAAATCAATTTTCAACTCTTATAAATTCAAATTCTATTCTCAGATTCTAACTTCAATTTTAAAATCCAATTTGACTTTAAAATTTCAAATTCATTCTTATATTCAAAATTCAATTTCCAATTCAAATCAAATTTCAAAGTTCAATTCAACTTTGAAATTCCATTTCCATTTTCAAGATTTGATTTTGAATTCAAATTCCATATCCCAGATCATATTTTAAAGTTCAATTCAAACTTTGAAATTTCAAGATTCATCTTCTGATTTTAAGAATCAAGCTTAAAATCAAGTTCATCCTTTTTTTTTCGAAATCTCTAAAGTTCTGTCTAAAGATTCAGTCTTGATTCTCAATTCTAAATCAAGGTTTTGAGATTGATTCTGAATCTTAAAATCCAATTTTTCCTAGGTTTAAAGTCCACTTTTAAATTCAATCTGGATTTCCAAAATCCAGATCCATCTTCAAAATCCCATTTGGGATTTTCAAAATCCAGATCTATCTTCAAATCCCATCTTGATTTCCAGAGCCTAGATCCATCTTCCAATTCCATTTAGGATTCCAGACTTTGAATCCAACTCCATTTAGGATTCCAGATTCCGGATTCAACTCCATCTTGGATCCCAGATTTCGGATCTAATTCCATTCAGGATTCCAGATTCCGGATTCAACTCCATCTTGGATTTCAGACTTCGGATCCAATGCCATTTAGGATTCCAAATTTCAGATTCAAATCCATCTTGAAATCCAGATCTAAAATTCCAATTCTATTTATAAATTCCACCTAGACCCAAGATCCATTCTGATTTCAAACTTTAAATCTAGAATTCCACTCCATTTCTCAAATACCATCTTGACTTTCAATCCATTTTTGAAGTCCATATTCATTTTTCAAATCTCCCTTCTTCAAATTCAGGTTCATCTCAATCTTTGATTATTTCAAAACTCAAGATCTATTCTAAATCTTAAAGTTAGAAAAATCTAACTTTTCCAAGTCCATCTTCAACTTTCAAAACCATTTCTTCACAAATATTCTCAAAATTCATTTTCAAAAACCACTTGGAACATCTCCAAAATTTCTGAATTATTTTCTCAAAAGCATACATTCTTGCATTTGCATCGCACAAGCATGATTCTTTATGCATTTTCTAGACTTAGAATAAATTCTTAGATGATATTTTAGGCAAAGCAAAAGGCATTTATTCGATCCTTGGTTTGATTACCCCTGGTAAAGGCGCCAGGAACGGTCGAACCTCGTACCGACTAGCGAATCATGTCTCTCCATCTTTTCCCGCAATTTTTTTTCAAAATGGAGGCAAGTGATTTTCAAAACATTTCTTTGGTCAAGTGAGACCTTTGCAAAAGAGTTCCTCTCAATCTTCTTTCTTTTCTCTTATCTCTTCTTTTCTGTCCTTTTATTTTTCCCTTCAAAAAGAGAAAATAGAGGCTAGAAAGGAAAAGAGAAGGAAGAGAGAGAATACCGAGAGAAAAATTTTTGCGATGATCATAGATGACCCGAAGATTGAAATTAGTATTGGGTGACCAGAAGGTCGAAATTGAAAATTGGGTGACCCGAAGGTTGAAATTGAAAATTGGGTGACTCAAAGGTTGAAATTGAGAATTGGTTGACCATAAGGTCGAAATTGAAAATTGGGTGACCCGAAGGTTAAAATTGGAAATTTGAATGACCCGGAGGTCAAAATTAGAAATTTGAATGACCCAAAGGTCCAAATTAGGAATTTGAATGACTCGGAGGTCGAAATTGGTTGACCTGAAGGTCAAAATTGGTTGACCCAAAGATCAAAATTAGAAAATTGAATAATCCAAAGGTAAAAATTGGAAATTTGAATGACCTGAAGGTCAAAATTGGTACATAGCTTGAATTTTGATGAATGGCCAGCACGAGGACTAAACCTAAGAGATCGACCGACGCGACCAATGGGCAAGACACTAATCATGAGTGCTAGATTTTGAAAGAATACTAGTACGAGCATCAGATTTTGAAAATATATCCATATAAACATTGGATTTTGAAAATGTATCCATATAAACATTGGATTTTGAAAATATACCAGTACGAGCACTGGATTTTGAAAATATACTAGTGCTAACACTGTTTTCCAATTGGGATTTGAATTTTTTAAGGAGACCAGCTCCCTCAAAATATTTGGGAATTGAAATGGGAAATTTTTGATCGAGAAATTGTTATGAATGATTGTCGGGTTTTCAGGATTATCCCTTATCTTGAGTGGGTAATGAATCGATGTAAATCGATGCAAATTGATATAAATCAATGCAAATGAAGGCAAATGAATATGAGTGAATACAAATTAATGCAAATGAATGAAAAATGATGCAAGTGAGTACACATGTGTGTAAAATGAGAGATCTGTTTATCCTGTCTGCATGTTTTTAGATAGAGACAAGATTTTTTTAAAAAAAAAATGCCCCAGTGTAACTGGGAAAGAAGACTTTGATCATTGTTGAAAGAAACATATTGAGAATTATAAAAAGAAAAATAGATGTTTTAGGCATAGAACTTTTTCAAATGTCGAGCATTGATGGGATCTGATAATTCCACACCATCGGCATTGATGAAACGATATGAATTGCGAGGCAATGCCTCCTTGACCACATAGGGTCCTTCCCAATTTGGTGACCAATTGTCGCCTGGGCGGTGCTTGAGATAAGTTGTTGATCTGAGCACTAGATCGTTGACTCAGAATCTTCTTTCAATGACGGATTTAGCATATTGCCTAGCTATCTTCTGATAATAGGATTGAGCGTTCTCTGCTGCTTTGAGCCTTCTCTCGTCGAGTAAATCAAGTTGTACCAATCGTTGCTGGTGGTATTGATCAACGGGTAGCTCCAAAAGTGACGCAAACTTCAGAGCAGGCTTCTGAACATGTAGAGGTAATACTACTTTGGTTCCATAGACAAGCTTTGATGGAGTAGCATTGGTTGGAGTGCGAATGGTAGTTCTATATGCCCATAATGCATCGTGAATCTTCTTATGTCAATCACGGCCTATTTTCACAGTTCGCTCCAAGATTCAAATCATGATTTTATTGGTGGCTTTTGCCTGACCATTCCCTTGAGGATAATAGGGAGCGAAGAAATGATAATGGATTCTGAACTTTGAACAAAATGTCTTCATTCTCTCATTCTTGAAATGACTGCCATTGTCCGACACGATATCGTGCGGTGTGCCAAAACGACAAAGGATACTCTTGTGGACGAACGAGACCACGTGTTGACCTTCTACTGTGGGTAGGGTGACAGCTTTCACCCATTTAGTGAAATATTCTGTTGCGGCTAGAAAGTATTTATGGCCATTCGAAGCAAAATGAGTGATGGTGTGAACACCCCAAATTTTTCAAAAATTTGTAAAAATGACCTTTTTGCCCCTGGTTTCATTTTCTGAGAAAACCAAAGCTAAATTTTGATCATTCTTCAGATTTTCTGAATTAAAATCCATATTGATATATTCAAAATCAACTCCGGATCCGAATCCAGTACTTTAAATCCATATTTCCTCAAAATCCGAATCAAAACCCATTTCTGAAGAAATTTTCTCAAAATAGCTTTTAAAATCTCAGAAAAATTTCCTCTTGTAAATATTTTTGCAAAAAAAAAAACCACAAAAAATTAGTTTTAATCTTTGTTTTTTTCACAAACTTTAGGATTTTATTCTAAAAATACAAAAAACATTGAAAAATAAACAAAAAACCAAAAAAAAAAATGGGAAAAATTACAAGGAAAACGAATGATTTTTCAAGCTTTTGAAGCCATTTTACCAAAAACCTCAGCTTAAACCACTTTTTAAAAATCTTTCTAAAAGAGGACCACCTTTTTGAAAAATTGGAAAAAATTTAACGAACTCATCCCGCGCCTCTTTCCTTCTCTCTCCGACGTTCGATCTGCAACAACAGGCTTTCCTCCCCGCCTTCAATCTTCAACCACCTCCCATTCTGGAGCCTTCCATGCTCTCCTTAAAAAGGGACCTCGGTCTTCTTTGCGAAGCATCCCTTCTTCCCCTGGTGAATACTGATCCATCGCCAAGTCTCTCTGCAAGCTTCTAGCCGTTACCAGTATCCATTTCCTTCCGGCAGATAATCGATTTTCTGGGACTCACCTTCTTTTACTCTTCTCATCTTGGTGTCTTCCCCTTGAATCGGCTGAGAGGACAATCCAAATATCCAAGAGAACCAAGGTAAGAGTTATCGTTTCCCACCTTCTTTTGTTCCCTGTATAAATTTTCCTTTGTTTACCATATTTCTGTTTCGTTCCTCTTTACTTTATTTGGTTTGAGCACAAAAGGGAAGGTCGACCTGCATATAGCAGAGCTGACCCACCTATTGCCACAGTAATGGAGTATTTTTACTCCTACATCCATTCTCACTTTATCTGTGATTTCTACCCATTTAAAGGATATAATGCTTTATTTGCCATCACAATCTTGATGTATTATAATACCTCTGTTTTCATGGTATCCTTCTTTATCTTTAATTTCCATAACCCATGATTGTTTCATTATAAGATCCTGAGCAGTATTTACCATAGAAATATTCTGTTCAAGCATAAAGCCAGATCCATAGTTGTTATGAGAAGGACTTTCCTATAAGTTTCTCAGTGATGATCTTCTGTGTTCTAACAATTCTATGTAAGGATCATTCATTTTTTTATTATTATTTATCTATTCTCTCTTATTTTTCATTGGAACCTAGCATTTTATGGTCATATTTTGTTTAGAATACTTTCTTGTCGGATTTTAGATTTGTAATAGCTATCACTACCTATAGTTTCTGAACCAGTTTCCTTCCCTTATTCTAAAAGAATAAGAATTGATAAATGATAGATTAAAAAATAAGAATAGACATGAAGAAAAGTGAGATGACATATATGGATTTTCGAGTAGGATAGAAAAAATTCATGATTGATATGAGATGAAAGACATAAAATAAAGTTATGATTGACATGAATTAATGTTTATTTGATAAACATATTTTTAAAGAAACTCGATTAGAGGAAGTTCATAGTTTTTAGAGAATAAAGTTAAGTTTTAAACTAGTAAAGGAGTCAAAATCACGGATTGAAAAGAATGGAGGCTCAATTTGTATGAGAGAGAGAGAGAGAAGGATGGTACTAAAGGTACTAATGAAAAGAACATTTAATAATTAAAAGATAAGATGAAAGACAAGTTTGTCGAGAAGGAGTCTTTTTATGGATTTTTTTTTAATAGAAAAGTGTGAAAGATGATAGGACAAAAAGTAGATTGTACTTTAAGAGATAGAAAAAAAAATGACATAAAGTCTTTGTTTTCAAGGTAACATGTGATGTACGTGAATACATGAAGGACCTTTTTTTTTTTCTTTTTAACTTTGAAAAAGGTGGTGAATGGGATGAAGACAAAATAAAAATAATAAGAAAGACAAACACTCGATTATGATAAAAAATAATTTGTAAATGAAACCAAGATTTGACATAAAGTGAATTTACCATTCAGCTTTGGTTAAGATGAATTTTGTCAAGTAAAGATTATATTTTAATATTTTATAAAGGTGAACTCGAGTAGACTCATTTTTCTATATTTTGATTAGTCATATGAATTAATTTTATAAATCACTTAATTTACATATTCCTAAATCTCTTCTAATTCTTACAAAGTCTTCATTTTTTAAAGGTTTAGTGAAAATGTCTGCTAATTGTTTATTAGTGGGTATAAATTCTAGTTTGATTATATTGTTTAGAACTTGTTCTCTTAAAAAGTGGTGTCTAATTTGAATGTGTTTAGTTCGAGTGTAAAATAGAAAAGTTTTAAGTCTCGTACCACACACGAGGTGCTTGTTTTAATCCATATAAAGCACATTTTAGTTTAAAAACATGATCAGGAAATTATTCATTTTCAAAACCTGGAGGTTGTTTTACATAAACTTGTTCATTTATAAAACCATTTAGAAAAACACTTTTAACATTCATTTGATATAGTTTAAAATCCATATAGCTTGCATATGCTAAAAACATTCTTATAGATTCAAGTCTAACAACATGAGCAAATGTTTTATCAAAGTCAATACCTTCCTCCTGATTGTATCCTTGAGCCACTAGCCTTGCCTTGTTTCTTACAACATTACCTGATTCATCCAGCTTATTTCTGAAGATCCATCTTGTCTCAATGATTTGATGATCTTTTGGTTTTGGTACAAGATCCCACACATCATTTCTTTGGAACTGGTTAAGTTCTTCAGTCATTGCTAGCATCCAAAACTCGTCTATGATGGCTTCATCAATCTTTTTAGGTTCAAGTCGAGAAATGAAGGCCATATTTGCAATATGTTCCAGCTGAGCTCTAGTTTGAATCCCCTTGGTCAGGTCTCCCAAAATCTGCTTTTGAGGATGATCTCTGATTTCAGCAAATGTTCTTTGATGATCATCTTCATTAGATTCAGCTGTGTTATCTAAAAGAAAATTTGTACTTTCAAGATCATCATCATTAGTCTTATTATGAACAGATTGACCAATAGATTCATTAAAACTCACATGCATAGATTCTTCAATAGTATTAGTACTCTTATTGAAAACTCTGTATGTTTTACTATGACTTGAATATCCTAGAAATATGCCTTCAACAGATTTATCATCAAATTTATCAAGGCTATCTTTTGTGTTCAGGATAAAGCATTTGCAGCCAAAGACTTTAAAGTAGTCTATTCTTGGAGTTCTGTCATAGAATAATTCATAGGGAGATTTATTCAACAAGGGTCTAATAAGTACTCTATTTGAAATATAGCATGCAGTATTAACAACTTCATCCCAAAAATATTTAGCAAGATTGTTATGTTGAAGTATAGTTCTAGCAGATTCTTGAAGGGTTCTATTCTTTCTTTCTACTACACCATTTTGAGGTGCAGCTCTAGGAAAGACAAAGTTATGAGAAATACCATGCAAGTTACAAAAATTTACAAAAAGATCATTATCAAATTCTCCTCCATGGTCACTACGAATTTTAACAATTGTAGAGGATTTTTTTTATTTTGTAATTTTTTTACATAAAATTTCAAATTCACAAAACGTATCACTTTTGTTTTTCAAAAATATTACCCAAGTGAATCTTGAGTAATCATCAACAATGAAAAAAACATATTTATTATGATTAAGACTAGCTACCTTAGAAGGACCAAAAAGATCCAGGTGGAGAAGCTCTAAAGGTCTTTTGCTTGACACAACATTCTTTGATTTGAAGGATGATTTTGACAATTTTCCAAATTGAGAAGCATCACAAAAAATAGTCTCTTTTAAATGGTATTTTAGGTAACCCATGAACCAAGTTATTTCTAGCCATTTTAGAGATATATTTAAAGTTAACATTTCCCATTCTCATATGCCATAAATTTTGAGAGCCATTATTTTCTTATGAGACAATGTTCAGTAATATTATCTAAGTATAATTCATATACATTATTTTTCTTTATACCCTTTTAAAACAATATTTTCGTTTGTATCCACTATGAGGCATGCATCATGTTTAAAACTGACATTATATCCTATGTCACACATTTGACTGATGCTTAAGAGATTGTGTTTTAAACCTTTAACAAGGAGAACGTCTTTGATAAGAGGTTTATCGATATTACCAATATTGTCAATACCAATTATCAAACCTTTGTTGTTATCTTCAAAGGTGACGGTTCCTCCTTCTTTATGATGAAGAACAACAAAAAGATCTGGATGTCCTGTCATATGTTTTGAACATCCACTGTCTGATATCCATCTGTTCTTCTTTTTCAATGCCTGCAATAGATCAAGTAGAAATTCTTTTTGGTACCCGATCGGGTCCCTTTTTGTTAGATTTTGGAACCCATATCCATTTTGATTTGGGTTTATCTATAATCTTAGAGGAGTACATAAAATTACAATTATAATACTCCTGTTTAGGTTCAGCAGAACCTTTGAAAAAAGTGGTCTTTTGATTCGAACAAAACGGTTTATTATAATGAGAGTAATCAATATCATTCTTATAAAAAGAGAATTTTTGAGAGGATAAGAGTTTGTCCAAGTTCTCTTTTTCCTTGGTAAACTTGAAAACCGTTTTCATAAGGTTTTCAGTTTTACTTTTTAATTCTGAAATTTCTACTTGAAGATTTTTAGTCTTGGAACTAGTAGAAGAGATTTCAGAAGTAAGCATAAAATTTTTATTTTTCAACTCAGAATTTTCAATACTGAGTTTTTCATTTTTCTGGGAAAGCTCTAAATTTTCAGATTTTAAAACTTTATTTTTGAGACTCATTTTTCTAGATTCTTCAAATAGTTCTTGAAAAGCATCTAGAAGTTCTTCAAAGGAAAAGTCATAAATTTTACTTACAGAGCTTTCGTTTGCCATGAAGCACATGTTTGCAGTTTCGGCTTCATCATCACTTGACTCTTCACTGGTGGATGGTTCTGAATCATCCCATTGAGCATGGAGAGCCTTCTTCTTGAAGAACCTTTTCTTTGGTTCCTCGACTTTAGATTTTCTTTTCATAAGCGGACAGTCACGTCTTACGTGACCTGGCTTATTGCATTGATAGCACATGGTATCTTCTCTAGAATCTTTATGCTTTTTGGACAGCCTGTTCTTTCTCATAACGCGCTGGAATCTTCGAGTAAGTAGCGCAATTTCAGATTCTTTTTCTGAGTCCTTATTCTCAGAAATGGCTGGGAAGGCTATATTTTTCTTTGAAGGTTGTTCTTCTTCCCTTCTTTCCTTCATATGAACTTCATAGGCCATAAGATTGCCTATTAAGTCATCCAGAGTAAGCTTGGAAAGATCTTGGGCTTCTTCAATAGCTGTAGTCTTTTTCTCCCAGTCAGTTGTGAGAGATCTCAAGATCTTTTTTACCTTATCAGTCTGGGAATGAGTTTCTCCCAGAGATTTAAGATCATTGGTGATATTGGTGAATCTAGTGAACATTTCAGTAATGGTTTCATCTTTGATCATCTTGAAAAGTTCGTATTTTCGAACCAATGATGAGATCTTAGCTTCTTTTACTCTGTTTGTTCCCTCATGAATAACTTCCAGAGAATGCCAAATATCATGAGCAGAATCACAAATGGATATTCTGTTAAATTCATTTTGGTCTATGGCACAGTATAGAGCATTCATGGCTTTTGCATTTAAGTTTGCCATTTTTCTTTCTTCATCAGTCCATGAAGAGTAGTCTGATGCAGGAGAAGAATATGGATATTCCACGATATTCCATACAGCAAAATCTACAGACTTGAGAAATATGATCATTCTACATTTCCAGTAGCCATAGTTAGTGCCATTAAAAAAAGGAGGCCGAGATGAGTGTTGACCTTCGATGTCACAAGCATAAAAGGTTGATGTCATTTTTGTGTCGGAAGACTTGTTATGTCGAAACCAGCAGAACCTGCTCTGATACCAAATGACCTACATCCAGTCCCCAAGTAAAACACTTGAGCCTTCCACTGTAAAATCTGTGTTACGGGATAAATAGTACAACACCCTCTTCCTCAGAGGTCTACTTCTCTCAATAGAGAAGGAAAACACCCTCTTCCTCAGAGGTCTACTTCTCTCAACAGAGAAGGGAAACATCATCTTTCACAGAGGTCTACTTCTCTCAACAGAGAAGGGAAACACCCTCTTCCTCAGAGGTCTACTTCTCTCAACAGAGAAGGGAAACACCCTCTTTCACAGAGGTCTATTTCTCTCAACAGAGAAGGGAAACACCCTCTTTCACAGAGGTCTACTTCTCTCAACAGAGAAGGGATACAGCAAAAATCAGAAAGTTACAACACTTTCCTATAGAACCTTCAGAATGATATGCAGAGTATGCACGTATGAAGATTCTCAGAATGATCTTTTTCTTTTCTTACACACTCTTGTATTTTTCTGAGAGCTTTTCTTGACTTTTCCTCTTTCTTTTTCGAAGCTCTTTTCTCAGAGTGTCGAGCAGGAATTTTTCTCGTTGAAAGCTTGCTTGTCTTTTCACACTGTTGTGTTTGTATATATATAGTCTTTAGAAAACTAGTCGTTGTCTTTTTGAAATGATTGTCCTTTTGGGATATGAAAAGTCAGATCATTTCAAAAACAACTTAGTGTGAAAAAGATAAGTGTACTATATTGCTTTTTCAAAAAGTCTTCTTTTCATACGAAGCATTTTTGGAGTACACTATTCGTTCGTGTATTTTAAATGAGTTATTCTTTGTATTAGGTCTTTTCTCATAATAAATGTTCTGTAGTATTTTTGAACGTTGAAGTGTAGTTTATCATGTAGTTTTGTCTTTACTCAATTTAATGGTTTGTAGTACATTGAACGTTGGAATATATTCTATCATGTAATTTTGTCTTTACTCAATTTAATGAATATTAGTATATTAATATTTTTCTTACAAGTCGTCACTTATAATAAATGTATGTAAGTGTGATAAATGTTTGTTGAGTACTTTATTTATAAATGGTCATTTCTTAAAAGCTTTTTGGAATAGCATTTAATGTTTACAGAAGGAATGATGACTTTAAGTAAGTCGACATTCTTGAGTGTGGGTTTTATTTATAAATAAATAGTCATTTCTCAAATGCTTTTTGAGGTGGCATTTAATGCTTAAAGAAATAAATGGTCATTTCTTATTTTAATAAAAAAATATTTATTTTCTCAAATCGTCAATTCTAAAATGAATGGTTGTGAAGTACACTAAATGCTCGAGTAATACTTATATTACAAATAGTCATTTCTCAAATAAATGCTTGTGTATTATCTTTTCATAATTTGTCTTTTCTTACATAAATGTTTATGTATTATGAACCAAAATTTCTTACGTAAAAATTTGTGTATTATGAACTAATGCATTTTGTCTTTTCTTACATAAATGCTTATGTATTATGAACCAATACATCTTTTCACATTTTGTCTTTTCTTACATAAATGCTTATGTATTATGAACCAATACATCTTTTCACATTTTGTCTTTTCTTCATAAATGCTTATGTATTATGAACCAATACATCTTTTCACAATTTGTCTTTTCTTACATAAATGCTTATGTATTATGAACCAAAATTTCTTACGTAAATGTTTGTGTATTATGAATTAATTCATTTTGTCTTTTTCTTTCATATTTGAAATCATTAGCTTTTATATCTTTTCAAGTTGTCTTTTTCATAAATGCATGTTAGAAGGTACAATTAATGCTTTTGAAATCATGAGCTATTATATCTTGTCAAAATGACTTTTTCATAAATGCTTGTAAGAAAGTACAATTAATGCTTTTGAAATCATGAGTTATTATATCTTGTCAAAATATCTTTTTCATAAATGCTTGTAGGAAGTACAATGATTTGTTTCAAACAGGTATTTTTATAATGCTACAATATACATAATGTATCCTTTTATGAAAGCTTAACTTTTTGTAAATAAATGGCTTGTATGATTTCAAAGCATATAGTCTAATATGAAATATGCATGCTTCTGAAGGTTCAGTTACATATGACTCTAAAGAAGAAAAAAATCTTCATCTTGAGGTAGCCGATCTTCTTGGATAATTTTTATGAATGTATGGCCCATCAAGTTTTTTCTTCAAAGTAGTATGATTGCATCAAATAGTTGCACTTGATCAAGTTGTCTTCACTCTTCTTAAGTGAAATAACCTTGCATCAAATACTCGTTAAATACATAGCACATCATATCCAGTCATAATATAACATATTCAGTTTCACATATGAAAGCATATCATATTTATCATATCTCATAGAAGCATATCATGTATCATATATATGCATCATGAAAGCATATCATATTTATCATGTATCATCAAAACATAGTTTCTCAACATCAGAAACTTCAAAGTTTAATTTGAACTTTGAAATTGAATTTTGAATTTGGGTTGGAATTTTGGCGTTTGAATATGAAATGATATTGAAATTCCAAAGTCAAATTGGACTTTGAAATTGAGATAGATTTGGAATTTAAAATAGAATTTTGAAGAAGGGATATTCATAATCACTTGGGTTTTTGAAAGGGAATTTTGAAAATATGATGCAATTCTACCCTAAATGATGAATGAATTTGAATAAGTTTAAAATTGGGTTTGAAAATTATATTTCATTCTCCAAATGAATTTAGATAAGATTAATGATATAATACACTCCTGACTATGGTCATTGAATGTATTATATAATAGTCATATCTAAATTCAAATGAAGAATGAAATACCTTTTTGGTGCTTTTATAGAATTTAAAATGAAATTAATTCTCAATATACCCTGACTATGGCCATTGGTATATATATTGAATTAATTTTAGATTAAATTCTCATAAAAGAGGAAAATATTTAAAGAAAATATGATGATTTTTGAAAAAGGATCCAGTGTGGATCCAGTGTTATTTTGTGAAAGATAAAAATACTAAGTTTTGTCCACATCCTGACTATGTGCACGTGTCACTCGTGTTGCCATTTGTGAGAATTTGAGAAATAAAGGCAAAAATGCATGAAAAACAAGCAATTCATGATATTTACAATGCTCATTCTACCTAAAGCAGGAAATGTAAATTTTCATTCAAATCTAGCTATTACAATATGTAAAATCAAATTTACAACCCCAAGTAATGATATCTTCCACATATTTCCTGCAAAACAACCAGATTAGTAATAAAAAGAGAAGGAAAATCACATATATCATATGGAAATCAAATAGTGAAAAGATATGTATGATGAAAATGATGGAAAATGGCACATATATGTAAATACATACATACATATATATATACATATGGGGGTATATATATAGGTAGATGTATATATATCAATAACTTGGGAAAATATAGGGGTATACATAGATATATATGTATATATATGCACATATATATATATATATACACACATGTGGGTACAGACATATATATATATATATATATATATATATATATATATATATATATATATATATATTTATACATGAATACAAAACATCAAATGAGAAACTACATATGAAAAAGATATTCAGAATTTTGCGTTGGAGTAAATGAGAAAATGTCTTTTTACACAGTTTGTTTACTGTGTAGTGAATGGCATACCATGCACACACACAGTGATTCAGCAAATGTGAAAAATTAGCACATGTGCAAGCATTAGAGAAGAGGCCTGGGCCTTGATGATGGATGCATGAATCATAGCAGTGCATGGGCACTGCTATGGATATGTAAATGGTTACAGCAGTGCTAGGCACTGTTGTAAATATGTGACAGGTTACCATAAGTGGAGGGGTTGATGAAACTGCAGGGACATAGCCACAGGGTGGCTGTAGACAAGATGGTGTTGATGACAGATTCTCTGCAAAACAGTGGCAACAAGGCATGTATTATGGTGTTAACCACTATGGACACTGGGAAGCCCTAGCTGGTGGGAGGTGAGCTATGGGATATGTAACAATGGGTGGTTATTGACATACTAAGATAGTAAGGTAGGTGAACAACAGTAGTGGTATACTGCTATGAATACAGGAGGTGTAGAGGATCAGCACTTCTATCGGTGCATAAGCATTATTATGCTCATTTACAGGGGCATTTAGTGGATAAGACTACATGCAAAGAATGCCACTCCTTAGATAAGTATACAGATACATGTCTTGAGTGAAGGCATGCTGAACCATAGAACACCAATGAAGCAACAGGTAAAAAAAAAAATTAGATCATAACAATATCAACGAAAAATTGAAACCAGGCATATCCAATCTCAACTTCTAACTCACGAAATGCTATGAAACTAGTTAAAAGAAGAACCTGTAATGATGCTTCTACTTCCATTCGTTGTGGAATTAATCACTTTTCTTGTTGGTAACTATTTAGTCATTGACCAGACTGGTTGCAATAACAATGAAATTTGAAAGAGAAAAATAAAAATGCTCCAGCCACTACTCATCAGAATTTAATATACAACAACCATTGATCCGCCTCTTAGCAGACATCTTTCTATCCTGTTTTAAGATAACTCATTCAGCACTTTCATCCCCATCTGTATTGTCACCAAGATGTTGTTGTAGCGATGGACAAAAAAAACAAAAAAAATAAAATACGAGAGACAAGAATGACATCTCATTTTGAAATGTAAATACACTAATTGATCCCAATCATCAATCATCTATGAATTTACCGAAAATGATCTCAGTAGGCTATCTCAGGAACTTCTAACCTGCTGTTGCTTCTTTGCTTTTTTTTTTTTTTTAAACAGGTACTGACCATACGAACAGGAGAGAATTACTATACAGTAGGATAAGTAAAAAAAAAAAACAGTGATGAGGGGTATAAGGTTACAGATAACAGGAGATGATGGATGTGAATGAACACTTTGGTTTTTGAGATCTCTCACCAACCAATTGATTCAAACCTTTCAATTGGTATTTCAAGCAGGATTCGATCTAAAATTCTTTACATGAAACACAATGTAAATTATATTCATGGAATAAAGCTTCACAACAATGAGATCCAACTTTATGACATCGCCTCCCGTGATGTCAGATATGCAGTATAAAACAAAGAATGATATTCAAAGAGGCGAAAATAAATGAAAGAAAACCACTCCTAATTAAACCTGAATTGACATTAAAACTGGTTCCAAACATGTCCTAATTTTGATAAGTTCAGTGGAAGTATCCTGACAGAGTAGACGATGGTTTCAGGTGAGGTTTTGAAACTTATTTTAACTGCTAGGCACTACCTAATTTTGAATTCCAGTAAACAAGTTACCACGAGCAGTTTCAGCAGAGGATCAATCCTCAGTCCTGATTCTGAACATACTCTTCAAAGAAAAGGAAAACAATAAACATGTGCTGAACCAAACTAGTATGGCTAAAGACGAGCCTGCACATTTCAAACCAAATGATGAATTCAAGAATGAAAAATCCTCGAAGTAATGGGACATCACCAGATCATTTCTCCAGATGAGCGATTGATCTTAGGAACATGGCATTCAAGTAGGATATCTTTGTATTAAGATGGCAATCAGATTAATGTAATTCAAGACTCCAATCAAAGCTTCAAAAGGGCCACATCCAAGAATCCAACAATTATCAAATTTATAGTAATCATAATTAAAGCTTGAAACAAAGGAAATTAGATCTGGAATGGCCTGAAATTAAGCAAACATATGCAAGTTGAACATAATGAAGGCGAATTAAAACCTCAGATTAACTATGGATGGATAAAACCAATGTTATAGTCACAAAATTGAAGGAATGATCAGATAAACCAAATGCAAAGAGTATAATAATTTAAGAAAAATAGAAGTAAGAAAAGGACACCAGATGGAGAGAAATGTGGATGAGGTGGTACTGAATCGAGGGACTCAGTGCTTCTGAATGTAGATGGTGGGCAAGAGAAATAATCTAAAAGGGGATCACGAAATGCCTGTCAATCGGTAGCAATCGCAGTGAACTCAAGTATGCTAATGCAATGGAAATCTGATTTTAATGCAGACCTGAAGTTAAGAAACTTGCAGATCTGCGATCGGATGGTAATGCTGATAACAGGTAATGTAAACATCCACACTCACGATGCCAACAACATAAAACGACTAATAAAAAGCAAAAGCAAGTCAAATGTCAAGGGCATAGATTATAATACCACAGAAAATCCAAAACTCGCGAGGAAAATAGAGGCAAAAACTGAGAATCAACATCACTGAATCTGATACCCCGAGCCAAAATAAATCACTGAACAAACGAAAGAAATAAAATAAAAACCAAAAAAAAAAAGTGTTGGAATTATAAAATTCCATTCTACTATTGCAAGGGATGGGGCGATCCTGCTATATGTAGATCGACCGCAACATTTTGCTTACAAAAAATAGTATAGGAGGATGAAGCTCAGAAAAGTAAAAAAAAAAATAAAATAAAATAAAGGAAGAAGAAAATCTATGGAGAACCAAAGAGATCGGTTACTTACTTGCAGCTCTGCAGGGGATTCAAATATCTTTCAGATGACTGCAGAGGAGATGCTTTTTGTAAGGAGACCCTTCTTTTGCTCTTGCAGGGGAAGCCCCAGGGGAGGAAGGGCGATCTTCCTTCAGCGATGCCAAGAAGAGGAAGAAATTGATGTGAGGCAAAGAAAATGGATGGATACCGAAGGAAAAAGGATGGATGAAGGGAAGAGTGAATCCTCAGAAGAAAGGTCAATCCTCAGAAAGAAAAAAACCAATGCTCCCCAGAGGCTTGGGTGCCTCTTTCTTTAAAGAAGGGAAGGAAGGCTCTCGAAGCGGGTTCGTTCAGGAACAATGGAGGAGAACGAAGGAGGTTTGTTGAAGATTAAAGGTGGAGAGAGGCGCAGGAGAGAATCCGTTAGCATTTTTCCCTATTTCAAAAAGGTGGTCCTCTTTTAGAAAGAATTTTGAAAAGTGGTTTAAGATGGGGTTTTTGGTAAAATGGCTTCGAAAGCTTGAAAATCATTCGTTTTCCTTGTAGCTTTTCTCAATTTTTTGGTTTTTTATGTTATTTTTCTATTTTTTTGTATTTTTGGAATAAAATCCTAAATTTTGTGAGAAAACAAAGATTGAAAATAATTTTTTTTTGTGTTTTTGCAAAAATATTTACAAAAGGGGATTTTTCTGAGAATTTAAAAGCTATTTTGAGAAAATTTCTTCAAAAAATGCATTAGGATCCGGGTTTTTGAGGAAATACAAATTTAAAACACTGGATTTGGATACATAATTGAATTTGAATACATCAATATGGAATTTAATTAAAAAAAATCTGAAGAATGACTGAATTTTGGCTTTGAAAATCATTTTGATTTTCTCAGAAGATGGAGTCAGGGGCAAAAGGGTCATTTTGCAAATCTTTGAAAAATTTGGGGTGTTCACAGATGTCCCTCTTTGCTACTAAGTCGATTGAAAGCCGAGCTTAGTGGCAAAGATAACATTCCAAATTTTGAAAATTCCCCAGTCAGCAGATCTGAACTGGGTATGGAAGAATTATTTTGGAAACATGGCCTCTCAGGCTTAAAAAAAAACCTTATCCTGCATGGTTTTGGGGGGACGGAATCCTCGAAGATGATGTGATCAAATGATAGAAATGAGGAAATCGTGATGGGACTTTGAGTGAATATCCCGAAATGGTGGAATAAAAATTTTGATCAAGCCTCATGGGTGAGACAAGATACGCTTTTGGAATGATTCAAGTTTAGCCCTTATCCTGGATGGGACGAGGATATATCAAAAATAAACCAAATGAGGAAAGGAATACCTGAGAACCTTGATGGGACATTTTTGGAGAATGCCTCGTGAAATGAAGCTTAAGTAGGATCCTATCCTGGATGGATGCACAAAGCATGTGTTCCTCGATGGGACAGGAGCCATGATGGGACTGGAAGAAACATCTCGTCCAAACAAGGAATCTCGTTGGAATGAGACACATGTTTAACCCAAACCTGCAAGGAAGATACCTCATGAAGCGAGGTTCCGGGTTAACTCTTAACCTGGATAGGAAATTGACCATACAGATTTCTCAAATAGAGAAACCATAATGAGACCTTCGAAACTTGGACAAACAAATCCGAAAGGGGTTTGCGAAAGGAAGAAGATAGGGTTCCCTAAAGCTTGGAAAAAGGAATGATTTTGGGCGTCTCATTTGTTGAGACTGAAATAGCTTTTTGAAATCAAATGACCTCTCGCAGAAAATTCAGGTTTTGACTCTTAACCTGAGTGAAAAAAAATCTACCATACAGATTTCTCAAAATGGAGAAAACCATGATGGGACAGAATAAGATACTTCTTCTGAAGGAGGCCACCCTTCTGGAAAATATAAACAACGCTAGGTTGCATCAAAATGGATATTGAATGTTTATTTCATTCTTGGAATAACTAGAAAATTTTGCCAATAAGATAGAATTATAGCTGATTCAAATGCTTGGAAATGTGCACGTATGTGCGAAGATATTCCCTCTTTTACCTAGAGTATTTCCTCCAATAAGGTTAACTTCTTAGTTTTAAGAGTCAAATTAAAAAATTTAGCGCTGATGATTTTCTTCAAGGAAGCTATCCATTTCCCTGATATGAAAATAGAAGAAATATTCTTAATTTCATAAAAAACAAGTAGTGAAAAGATATTGATAAAGGAATTTTGCATGAGAAAAGGTGACTTCTGGCAACTTTGGCAGTTTGATATCTGGGTATTTTCCCATGATGATCCTTTTGCAATCTTTTTGAGTCATTGCACTTTCTCGGGCTTTTACATCATCCTTCATTTGGATGGGTCCTGACTTTTTCTCTCTTTTTTTCAAGGAAGGGTACGTCACAAATTCCTTCATCTTGGATATGTTCTGATCCTTCTTTTATCTCAAGGATTTTGTTGATGATATTGGCTCAAAAAAGTCTTTAGATGATAGCAGAAATCAAATATCTTTTAGGGTTTGTCGGTAGGTTCACCACACTCGCCTTCATCTCGACGGTGATCTGAACTTTCCCTGGAAGGATCCTTCACAAACTCCTTCATCTCGGAGATGATCCAAATCTTCTTTGGCCCTGAGGGTCTGCTCGCATATTCGTCTTCATCTTGACGACAGTTGAGAGATCCCTTTTGCGGATATTTGATTACAACTTTAAATGAATGAGAAGATATGGGTTGAGTGGATTCTTTTCATAGCTCAAGATATTTCCACTGCTTGATTGCCAGAAAGTCATTTTTAAACATTCACTATAGCCATGATCAATATCAATTCGCTTCTGGCTTTTCAACATCATTGAAGATTTCTTTCACTGATCATATCGAGGACATTTCTTACATCCTTTTGGTTGATCAACAGGAAAATATTTGAATTTTACCTCTTTTTGCAAAAAGTTTCACCTTGTTGGAAAGAATACTAGAGGTAATCTGAAGAAATCCCTTTGTGTAGTAAGAATATTGGAATCAACAACTGTTTTTAGCAAATTGGCATAATGTTCCAGATTTCTTTTGCAAAATAATCACTCAATATAGATTTTGATGAGACCTTTAGCTGTAATTTGAAAGAAACGGTGTAAGAATCAGACCTTAAAAACTTGACTGATAAAATACATTAGGTTTTGGAAATCCTGACCAATTATGAGAAACTGGATTTTGATAATCCCGACCAGTTATAAGAATTGGATTTAAAAATCTCAACCAGTTATAAAAACTGGATTTGAAAATCCCGACCAGTTATAAAAACTGGATTTGAAAATCCCGACCAGTTATAAAAAACTAGATTTGAAAATCCCGAACAGTTATAGAAACTGGATTTGAAAATCCCGACCAGTTATAAAAACTAGATTTGAAAATCCCGACCAGTTATAAAAACTGGATTTGAAAATCCTGACCAGTTATAAAACCTCGATTTGAAAATCCTGACCAGTTATAGAAACTGGATTTGAAAATCCTGAACAGTTATAAAAACTGGATTTGAAAATCCTGACCAGTTATAAAAACTGGATTTGAAAATTCCGACCAGTTATAGAAACTGGATTTGAAAATCCCGACCAGTTATAAAAACTGGATTTGAAAATCCCGACCAGTTATAGAAACTGGATTTGAAAATCCTGACCAGTTATAAAAACTGGATTTGAAAATCCCGACCAGTTATAAAAACTGGATTTGAAAATCCCGACCAGTTATAGAAACTGGATTTGAAAATCCCGACCAGTTATAAAAACTGGATTTGAAAATCCCGACCAGTTATAAAAACTGGATTTGAAAATCCCGACCATTTATAGAAACTAGATTTAAAAATCCCGACCAGTTATAAAAACTGGATTTGAAAATCCCGACTAGTTATAAAAACTGGATTTGAAAATGAAGGATTTAATCTGATGTTTTGAAAGTGATTGAATTTGGGAGATTATAATCCGAGGGTTGAGAAAATGATGAGATTTTGAAGATATTACAACCAGAGGTTGGGAAACTGATAGAATTTGTGAGATTGAAGACCTTGGAAATGATAGAATTTAGGAGTCGCACCCTAAGGGTTTGATCTTTTGGAATATACGACCAGCGGGAGCTGGATCTTTCGAAAATACATGACCAACGAGTGTTGATCTTTTGAAAATACATGACCAACTGGTGTTGGATCTTTTAGAAATACATGACCAACGAGATGCTGGATCCTTTGGAAATACATGACCAACGAGTGTTGGATCCTTTTGGAAATACATGACCAGCGAGATACTGGATCCTTTAGAAATACATGACCAACGAGTGTTGGATCTTTTTGGAAATACATGACCAGCGAGATGCTGGATCCTTTGGAAATACATGACCAACGAGTGTTGGATTCTTCTGAAATACATGACCAACGAGTGTTGGATCTTTTGGAAATACATGACCGGCAAAAGCTGGATCTTTTGAAAATACATGAAGCTTTGAGAGATTTAAGTCAGAACTTGAATTTAGAAGGAGAAAGGTCTTGGGTTAGAAGGCTGATTTTAGAAGGTTACTGGTGTGAGAACCGGATTTTTCAAATGAGCTCAATTTTGAGAAATAACCAGTGCGAGAACTAGGTTTTGAAGATGAGATAGATTTTTAAAATGAGTTTTTAGAAGATAATTCAGGATTTATCCCCTTATCCTGAACGGGGGAAAATAATAAAAAGAATACCTCATTGAAAGGAGGCATCAGGTTTATCCCTTAACCTGAAAGGGTATTTTTAAAGATAAAGGTAGATGGAATTTTAATAAGATTGACGAAAATTTATTTAAAACTTGACATAAATGAGCAATAGCTTGATAAAAATTTGATCAAAACCAAAAAGTGAATCAAATGAAATGAAAATAAAGATCACAAGATCAATTGAGAATTAACAAAATTTGAGGAAAAGAGCTTTCGTCTAATCTTGCCTGCATATGACAAAGAAGATGATTATAGATCAATAAAATGCCCCAGCATCATGGAGAAGAATGTAAGAATTGATAGAAGATCATTGTTTTATTGAAATGTTTCTTTGAATAGTACAAAGGCTTTAGAATAAAAAGTCTAAGCATAATATTTCTTCAGATGGAGAGCGTTGATAGGGTCTGGCATTTTCACTCCATCTGTGTTGATTAGACGATATGAATTGCGAGGAAGTGCTTCCTTGACCACATAAGGACCTTCCCAATTGGATGACCACTTCCCACGTGGCTGATGTTTGAGATGAGTTGTCGATCTGAGCATCAAATCGTTAACTCGAAATCTTATCTCAATGACGGACTTGGCATAGTGTCGAGCTATTCTCTGCCGATAAGCTTGAGCATGCTCTGCTGCCTTCAACCTCTTCTCATCTAGTAAATCCAGCTGCACCAATCTCTGCTGCTGATACTGATCGAGTGACAATTCTATAAGGGAAGCAAATTTGAGAGCGGGCTTTTGGATGTGGAGAGGTAACACCACTTCAGTTCCGTAGACAAGTTCTAAAGGAGTGGCATTAGTCGGAGTCTGAATGGTGGTTCGGTAAGCCCAAAGTGCTTCATGAATTTTCTCATGCCAGGCTCGACCTATTTTCACAGTCCTTTCCAAAATCCGGATCAAGATTTTATTGGTGGCCTCTGCTTGGCCATTCCCTTGAGGATAATAGGGAGCTGAGAAATGATGGCAAATTCTGAATTTAGAACAGAAGGTTTTCATCCTCTTATTTTTAAAATGAGTTCTATTGTCTGAGACAATATCATGTGGTATGCCAAAGCGGCAAAGAATGTTCTTGTGAATGAAAGAAACCACATGGCGGCCTTCTACAATGCGTAGAGTAACAACTTCAACCCATTTCGTGAAATACTATATCGCAGCTAGAAAGTATTTGTGACCGTTAGAAGCAGAAGGGGTAATTGGACCTACGACGTCGAAAGCCCACATGGAAAATGGCCAAGGAGAAACAACTGATTGTAGATATGTGGCCGGAGCATGAATGTAAGGCACGTGCAATTGGCACTTGACGCACTTCTTCACAAATCTATGATAGTCCTGCTGCATGGTATTCCAATAGTATCCTGCTCGAACGATCTGCTTGACGAGAGTCTGATAGCCAACATGGCCACCACAAATCCCTTCATGTGCCTCTTGGATAATTTCCATAGCTTCTTCTTTGTCTAAGCATCTTGCATACTCAGAACTGAAACCACGGCGGTAGAGAACATTGGCAAGAATGAAATAATGGGTAGACATACGCTGAATCGCACGTTGCTCCCTTTTTGACATTTCTGGTGGAAATTCACCATTCTCAATGAAATTTTTGATATTTTGATACCAAAGTTTCTCTTTCTGATTGACCTGGTTTACTTGCATATTTGAATCGACAGCAGGTTGCTCAAGTCTGCCAACTTCAAAAGAACAACATGATTCACTGCCCTTGAAGGATAAAATGGAGCCTAAGCTAGCCAAACCGTCAGCTATCTGATTATGCTCTCTTCTGATATGGCTGAGCTGAAATTCTTCGAAACTGTTCACAACAGTTAGGACGATCTTCTGATACAGAATCAATTTTGGGTCTTTTACTTGCCATTCAGTGTTAACTTGGTTGACAACAAGTAAAGAGTCGCCAAAGGCATGCACTCTCTTGACATTGAAATTTTGCAGAATTTTGAGGCCTTGTATTAGAGCTTCATACTTGACCATATTATGAGTGCATTGGAAACCAAGCTCAAGGGAATAAGGGATCATTTTTTTTTCTGGAGTGATTAACAAGACTCCAATTCCTATGCCAGACATATTTTTAGAGCCATCGAAGAACAAGTTCCAAACTGGGGGTTGTTGGATATTGCATATGTGCTCATCAGGAAAATCATCCTTTGCTTTAATCTCTTCTGTCAAGGGGAAATCTGCCAACTGATCTGTGATCGCTTGACCTTTAATCGACTTTTGAGAAACATACTCTAAGTCATATTGCATTAGGAGGACTTGCCACTTTGCAATCCGTCTAGTGAGAAATGGTTGTTCCAAGATGTATCTGAGAGGATTAAGCTTCGATAGGAACTTGATTTCAGAAGCCAACAAGTAATGTTTGAACTTCTGGCACATCCAAACCAGAGCTAGACAAGTTTTCTCCATTTGAGAATACTTCTTTTCATAATCAATGAATGTTTTGGTCACGTAGTAGATGGCGTGCTCAATCAGGCTACCCTCTTCATACTGCGCGAGGAATCCACCACAGGCATTCTGATTGACAAAAATGTACAGTAAGAGAGGCTTTTCCAGCTTAGGCGGCTTCAAAACTGGTGGATTAAGGAGATATTGTTTGATGCGCTGAAACGAGAGTTGGCATTTTAGTCCCCAATGAAATTTAACTCCTTTTCTTAGCAAATGATTGAAAGATTCACATCTCATGGCCAAATTAGAGATGAACCTGTGAATAGACTGAATACGCCCTTGAAGACTTCGTAGTTCTCTCAGATTAGTTGGAGGCGGCATATCGATAATGGCTTTTGCTTTGGCCGAATCCACCTCGATTCCTTTCTTGCTGATAATGAAGCCGAGTAATTTGCCAGACTCAACTCCAAAAACACATTTTTGAGGGTTAAGTCTCAATTCATAGAGAATAAGTCTTTCAAAAACTTGACTAAGAGCATCAAGGTGATCCTCTTCTTCTTTAGACTTGACCAGAATGTCATCCACATATGCATTCATATTCTTATGCATTTGATCGTGGAAAATAACGACCATCGCCCTTTGATAGGTTGCCTCAACATTTTTTAGTCCAAATGGCATCACAGTATAGCAGAAGGTACCCCATGGTATAGTAAATGAAGTCTTCGACTGATCACGAACAACCAACTTGATCTGATTATAGCCTGAATATCCGTTCATGAAAGAAAACATCGCATGACCTGTTGTGCTATCGATCAACAAGTCAATATTGGGGAGCGGATAATCATCTTTCAGGGTAGCCTTGTTGAGATCCCTGAAATCAATGCAGATTCGAACTTTGCCTTTCTTTTTAGGGACTGCCACGATATTTACCAACAAATCTAGGTAATCAATGGCTCGGATGAAGCCTGCTTTTAATAAATCTTCAAGTCCTTCCTTGACTTGTTGCTCAATTCGAGGATCTAACTTCCTCAATTTCTGCATGATTGGTCTGACTTCTGGTTTCAACTTGAGTCGATGCTCAACCAGCTTGGGGTCTAATCCTGGCATATCTTTATAAGTCCAGGCAAATACCTCCTGATGCTTTTTAAGGAAATGGATGAGTCTAGCCTTTTTAACTTCGCTTAAACCTGACCCAATTTTGAGAATTTTCGGATCATCTTTCGACCCAATGTTGATATCCTCAGTTGGATCTTGAACCAGAGATGAGGGTTCATCTTGCTTCTGAATGTGAGCAAATTCTGGCAATTCCTGAATGGTGGAATCAAATTTGGCTGGCTCTTCGGTCTGCTCTGCTGCCTAACTGACCTCTGCTCTGTCTTTTATCTCAGGAAACCTTGCCAATTTTAGATACTTGGGATTGATAACGAATTTCGTCATTGATTTAGGAGTTAATGGTCCTAAAAATGTAAGAAAGGTTTTTTAAGGCAAAGTACGAGCCAAAACAAATTTTTGTATAAAGTAAAGAACAATGACATAAACAAAGTGTAAGAAGGAATGATAGATGCCCGAATATGAAGAAAAAGATTGATCTTTCATTGATTGAAGCATAGTATTTACAAGACACTGACAAAAGAAGGGACTGTGTCATCCCTACAAGATTAACAAAAGATAGAAAAAGCAGGAAAAACTAAAGCATCATCTTTTTATTGGCTTCCTTTGACAAAAATGGTTTTCTTGCTGGAATCCTGGCCAGTGAACCCCAACCCTGAGCTGTCTGCATGCTGAACTGGAATGATAGGCTCTACCATGCCGTCCTCATTTTTCCCCATGCTTTGGAGCGGTTGGTATCCATGTTTTATCAGCAGGTCGAATCCCTTTTTGGCTTTAGAAAACTGAGAAAATAAGGGATGATCTTTGAAGGAGGTGTAATTGATTCGTCCTCCTAACTTGAAAAAACAAGGTCCCTGCCATTGAACTATGGCTGCGACATTCTCTTCTTCCATGACATCTTTCAATTTTAGCATCTCTAGGCTTTCACTGAGATCGATTTCATCTGCTTCTCGGATGCTAGGAATATCAGCTGTAAATGTTGGACGAGGAATCATGGGCTGCAGCAGCCTTTCTTCAGGATCTTCGCCCAGGATGGTAGTAATCATTCCGCCCTTGGACCACTTGACGCACTAGTGGAGGGTTGATGGAACTGTATTGGCGTTATGGATCCATGTTCGTCCCAACAACAAATTGTAAGTTGGCGGCACGTTGACGACATGGAATAGCACCGTATGTACTGAGTAGTTGATGAAGATTTCCAAAAAGATCTTGCCTTTGGCAGTCTGCCCGTGATTATCAAAGTCGTAGATGGTAATGGGATCAGGCACATACTCCTCTTCCTTTAATCCCAGGGCCTTTGCTGTCATTTCTGGCAAATGTTGAGGTTGCTGCCTCCATCAACGAGCACATGCAAGACAGTCATGCCCCTGGTCCTGACCACAATATACAATGCGTTGTTGTGAAAAGAATGAGGCTTTGGCAGGTCCTCATCTGAAAAAGTGATAGGCGCATTAGTCATCGCCTGATTCACTATTTGTGCCATATCTTCGGGCGTGGTGCCCGGCTTCACTTTGATTTTCCTTAGTAGATCATCTAGCTTTTCCCGATGCTGGGGAGAATCGTGAGTTAACTAAAAAATGGAGATGTTAGAGAGCGCGGTAATTGGCTTTTGAAGGCTTTTGGCCCGCTCTTGTGCTGCCTCAGAGGTTTCTGCTTCCTCTGTGGAGGCTTCCTTCTTCAAAAATCTCTTTGGAAAAACTTGGGGTTTTCCACTCTCAACTGACATGTTTCTTATGTTAAAAAATGAGAGGATATTCCCTCTCTGAAACTCAGGCTGATCCTGATGTAGAACCATCACCTGATGTTGCAGACTCATTTCTTTGCTGGAACATGGGCGTATGTGACTCCGTGGAAGGAAAGAATGTTTGGAAATGGTTAATGCTGAATGTTTCGGAAATGGGGCGGACAAAATGTCCATTTTGCCTTCTTCTTCATCCTCGATGAGGATGCTTTTATCAATGCAGTCCTGGATCAGATGCTTCAGGACGAAACAATATTCAGTGTCATGGCCTGTCGCTCTATGGAACTTGCAAAATTGTTCCTTGAATCTTCCCATGATCACTGGTGGATCTGCAACTTTGGGAAGTTTCACCATTCCGTGGGATAGCAAATATTCTAGAATCTTTTCCAAAGGCTGGTCAAGGGGAGTGAATTTCTGATCCCTGCTCCAGTTTATATGCTTAGGTTTTTCCTGAAGGTCTCCTTTTTGTTGAGGACCGATCGGGAGAGGCTTGTCACTGTTCTTGAAGAACTTCCCTTTCCTTTCTCTGTTTTGTTCGGACTTCGTGCCACTACCGCTGCCCTGATTATCTTCGGGAACATCAGCTGAGTAAGTAAAGTGTGCCTTCTTCTTTGGCTCCGAGATATTCTTGGCCAAAGAAACACCTTCGTACATCCCGTTTTCTACCCCCATCTCGAGCCATTCTGCTTGTTCTGTCAGTTCAATAAATGATTTGGAGGGATATGGGAAAAGGAGGCTTTTTAGGGGCTGGGAGAAGTTGTTGAGAATGACTTGGAGGGCATGCTCTTCAGAAATGGGGTTTCTCATTTTGTTGCAAAGGCTCCTCCATTTATGGATGAAATCTCTGGCCTTTTCATTTGGCTTCTGCTTTAGGTTGCACAAGTGGTTGAGAGTGGGTAGGGCTTCCGTATTGAACAGGAAGCACTCAACAAACATGTTGACAACTTTATCAAAATCCCTCAATTCGATGGGATTGACATGCTCAGCGTACCATTTGGCAGCTATCCCCTCCAGACTGCGGGGAAAACAGAGAAATAGGGCACGATTGTCTTCACTAAATCGGGCACATTCGGCGAAAAACATTGCCAGATGGGCCTTGGGATCTCCGGATCCATCAAATTTAATGAATTTTCTGGGGAGGTTCTTCAGATTGATGTCCCTTTCTAAACCGAGGTAGAAATCCTGCCTGGTGTATGACCTTTTTCCTTTATCCCGAATTTGCAGGTCTTTGACTATTTTGGTCAGTGCCTGGATTGAATCATCTGCGAGGGCCCCATACTTGGGCTTGTTTTCTGACACTGGCTCTTCTACTGGCCTCTTGAATGATCACAGATGTTTCAGGATGTAGATCAGCTGCTCTTCTTCTTCGGAGACTTCTTCTGCTGACCCGGAATCCTCAGAGGTGCTGTCACGCTGTACTTTTTGCTTGCTGATTTTGATCGGCTTCTTTATGGGCTTCTTCTTAGCTTTGCTCTTAGAAGCTGCCTTCTTGGGAACAGCCTTAGCCTGCTCGGCCATCATCTTGGTCATCATCTTTTGAAAAACCTGGTACATGGCCGGATCAACATCGCTCTCATCCCCCGAGTCATGCTTTTTGGATAATCGAGGAGAATTCATCTCTTCTGGCTCGCTGTCACTGTGCCGTTGAGCAGCCTGCTTACCAGCCCTTGTCTGAACTATCTTTAGATGCCAAAGTTTTCCTGCAGAATATGGGAATGGTTAGGGTATGGAGAAGCCTTTGAAAACCAAAATTTTTGAGGGAAAAGGAATGAAGGATTTTGGCAGACAATTTTCAAGAGATTATCCCGTTACCCGGGATCGGGTCATCACAAGATTTGTGATAATTGTGTTACCATTTGATGATAACAGAGAAATGTGCCTTGTTACCTAGGCGAGGTCGTCAACCATGAGAAAATATATTGAAGAAAATGTGGGAGGAATGTCCCATTTACCTGGGACGAGGTCGTCACTAAAATTGTGACCATTTGCGCTATAAACAAAATACAAGAAATAAAATTTTGGCCAAAAAGTATTTTTTATTGATATTTTTAACATTTAAAGACAAAGAGAGGGTGGGCAAACAGTTTGCCACCATTCTTGATATTCAGATGATACGTTTGTCCCAGAAAATATAGACAGAGAAACAAAGGAGTCCCAAGTATATTTAGTAACATGGTATACCCCAGACCACTGATCCAACTGCAGGTTGAATTCTGGCATGTTGCCTGTCGAGAAGAGGGTGTTGGCACGAACCTGTTGCTGCGAAAACTGCCTCAGATATCGTTTCGGCTGATAATCAACACAAAAAAAAGGGCCAAGCAATCTGTAGCGCTTGTCGCGAGCATAGGTATATCGAGGAACGGTCTCTCTTCTGTCAAAGAAGTCCCAAGTAATCTCCTCTTGATGCAGCTTCTCGATCAAAGCTCGACACTGAATGACTGACTTCGGTTGCTTATTGTTGAATCTGAAAGAACTGGCCTTCGAGGGAACGTGTCGCAGGAACCACGACTGCAGGGCGTAAGTGCATCCTTCTACCAGAATGGTCTCCCCAAGAGCAAATCGAGCCAAGCCTCTGTAAAGGAAAGCTAAGGCTGCCATAGAAACTGATAGCTGACGGGTCTTCTTACTTCCCCATCTTCGAAAGAGATGGGCAACTCTGATATCCATGAAATTCTGTCCATCTTGGAAAAAAGCTAATCCTACTGTGCATAGGATCATGGCATGCTGAATTCTGTCTTTTGCTGCTCGAGACAAAGTGTCAACCTCTTCGTAGGCTCCGTACTTGTGATATAGTCTGAACAGGTCGATGAATTGATTCCCACCAATCTTAATGAGAGGCCAGGATCTGCTTCCGGTTGCTCTGGCCAAAGCTTCTCGAACATCTACCCCTTTAATGTTGATCAAAAACTGCTGCTCGACAGGATCATCTGGTTTGGGCAATCCCATAATATCATTGAACTCATTCATTAGTAGAGTCATCTCTCCCCATGGAAACCAGAATGTGCAGGTACATGGATTCCATCGTTCTGCCATGGCTTGAATCAAAGCTCCATTGATGGTTCGCTTGCCTACCGTCGATGCCATCTCCAACCCACAGTCATCCAAGTGGTCTGGAAACATACGTGAGAAGGTGGCGAACCAAGAATAATACCACCGAGGGAAGAAAGGGCGAGACTGGATGACCCGTTGATCCAGGGATCCATCCTGAATCTGATAGAAGACATGATCTCGGAGAAAGACAACATTGAGAGAATCGGACGCCATCAAAATGATACTGGGGCAAAGAAGAAATAAGGAGAATTAGATAGAGTGCAAGACTTATGGATAGACTCTTTGAAGAATCAAACCTAGAAATTTTGAAAAGCTTTGAGGAAATTTTAAAGGAATTTTCCAGGGTTTTGAAAAATTTGATCTAAACGTAGAAAAGAAAATGTAGGTAGAGGAAAATATACACTTGGGGTTTTTGAAAGTAAGGATAAGTTTTGAATAATACACCCAGGGTTTTGAAAAAAGGTTTTGATAATATATATGAGAGAATAAGAGAACATCACAAAAGCTACACAAACAAGGATGCGCATACAGCACTCCCTAAAATCTGACTCTAAAATGCAATATTTGAAATGGCTTGTAGGACCTTAATCCTAACTCTAGAGTTCAGATCATCTGATTCTAATCAAGATACGCCGATATACTCAAGCCGAGGCTCGAAGTACGTGGCATAGAAATATTTCTTCGGTTCTAAGGTAATGGCTTCCCAACATCCTTGAGCACCTACCGATATACCTCGGACTATGGCCCTTAGGTACGTGGTAGGGAGGTGCGAACCCAAATAAGTGGTCCAGTTGTGAGGCTCTCTCCCGAACTATGGTTTAGTGAGACAGCCCAGCAACGTGAAGACCGGGACAATATAGGTAAGGAGGTTTTCAAAATATGCTCAACATGCAAGAAATCAGATGGCTCTAATGCAAGTCCTAAAGAGATAGATTAAAATGAAGAGAAGCATACACTTGCATACATTGTTTGCATTCAATCCCTAAAATTGAGGAGAGTTGTATTTCAAACCTAAGTCTAATGTGAACATTGAATAATCTCCTCAATATGGTCCTACCAAACCATACTTAAATCCTATATGCAATGATGTCAGCTTAGGATAGAGTCTAGGCTCCTAAGGGTTGCATGAAAATGTAGCTGACATTTTGGAGAATAAAGACTTAGATAAATGTCAAAGCAAAAGAAAAGGCATCAAATTCGACCGGACGAAGACGAGTCCCATGACGGTCGCCAAAACTGTGATCATCGCAAAAATTTTCCTCTCGTAATATTCTCTCTCTTCCTTCTCTTTTCCTTTCCATTCTTTATTGCCTCCTTTTTTAAGGGAAAAAATAAAAGACAGAAAGAAAGAGAGAAGAGAAAAGAAAAGAAAAGAAAAGAAAAGAAAAGAAGAGAAGAGATAATCTTTTGTGGGGTCTCACTTGACCTTAATTTTGAAAATATTTTTGAAAAAAATAACTCGCCTCCGTTTTTGAAATATTTGCGGGAAAACTGGGAGATGGGATCCGCTCGTCGGTACGAGGTTCGACCGTTTCTGGCGCCTTTACCAGGGGTAATCGAACCAAGGGTCGAATTTATGCCTTTTTTCTTTGCTAAAACATTATCTAAGAATTTATCCTAAGCCTAAATGCATAAAAAATCATGCTTGTGCAAATGCAAAGATGTGTGCTCTATTTGAAAATGATATGAAATTTTCCAAGTGTTTCTGAGATGAATCTGATAAGGGAGTGAAGAAATGGTTTCTAATTTAGAACTTAAGATTTAAAGTTCTAAGTTTTTTGAATAATCAAGAGCTTGGAAAAATAAATTTGGATTTAGAAAGAGATGATTTTGAAGTTTGAGATAAAAGAAGAAGAAAAGAAAAATTCGAAGTCATAAATGGACTTTGAATTAGGACTTTGAATTAAGATAGAGATGTAATTTGAATTTCAATTATAAAGCTTGAAATTGAGATAAGATTTGAGAAATCGGAATAGAATTGAGAAATAGAATTGATTTTTTTTGGATTCAAGGTAAACTTGGAATGGAATTCAGATTCGGAGATAGAATTTTGATTTTTTGAAATTTGGAGTTCAGAATGGAATTTTGAATCAAAGGTTTGGACTCTAAATAGAGTTGAAATTCAAGATGAACTGAATCCTGGATTTGGGATCCTAAGGGAAATTTGGATCTGAGATCTAGGATGGAATTGGATTCTGAATTTTAAATGGAATTGGATCTAAGATCTGAGATCCAAAGTGGAATTGGGTTCTGGATCCTAGAATGGATTTGGATTTGAAGTCTGAGATCCAAAGTAGAATTAGGTTTTTGATCCTAAAATGGATTTGGATCTGAAGTCTAAGATCCAAAGTATAATTGGATTCTGGATCCTAGAATGGATTTGGATCTGAAGTCTGAGATCCAAAGTAGAATTGGGTTTTGGATCTTAGGATGGATTTGGATCTGAAGTCTAAGATCCAAAGTATATTTAGATTCTGGATCCTAAAATGGATTTTGGATCTGAATCTAAGATCCGAGGTGAATTGGGTTCTGCGTCCTAAAAAAAAATGGATTTTGGATCTGAATCTGAGATCCAAGGTGGAATTAGGATCTAGGTCCTAAAATGGAATTTGGATCTCAAGCCTCAGATCCAAAGTGAAGTTGGATTCATACTTGGAAGTCTGGATCCAAGTTGAGATTAGGATTTAACTTTGGATTCAGATTATGAAAAGTCTAAATAAGACCTTTAAAGATGGATCTGGGTTTTAGAACCCCAGATTGAATTTTAAAACTTTAGGAAGATTCAGATTTTGAGATTCAAAATCAATCTCAAACTGTGATTGAAGATAAGAAGATAAACTTGATTTTGATTTTGAGAATGAATCAGAAACTTTAAAGTTTAATTTGAACTTTGAAATTGAATTTTGAATTTGGGTTGAAATTTTGGAGTTTGAATATGAAATGATTTTGAAATTCCAAAGTGAAATTGGACTTTGAGATTGAGATAGATTTGGAATTTGAAATAGAATTTTGAAGAAGGGATATTCATAATCACTTGGGTTTTTGGAAGGGAATTTTGAAAATATGATGCAATTCTACCCAAAATGATGAATGAATTTGAATAAGTTTGAAATTGGGTTTGAAAATCATATTTCATTCTCCAAATGAATTTAGATAAGATTAATGATATAATACACTCCTGACTATGGTCATTGAATGTATTATATAATAGTCATATCTAAATTCAAATGAAGAATGAAATACCTTTTTTGGTGCTTTTATAGAATTTAAAATGAAATTAATTCTCAATATACCCTGACTATGGCCATTGGTATATATATTGAATTAATTTTAGATTAAATTCTCATAAAAGAGGAAAATATTTAAAGAAAATATGATGATTTTTGAAAAAGGATCCAGTGTGGATCCAGTGTTATTTTGTGAAAGATAAAAATACTAAGTTTTGTCCACATCTTGACTATGGCCATTGATGTGGATCATCAACTTAGGATCAATTACTTCTTACAAAATGGTGCACGTGTCATTCGTGTTGCCATTTGTGAGAATTTGAGAGATAAAGGCAAAATTGCATGAAAAACAAGCAATTCATGATATTTACAATGCTCATTCTACCTAAAGCAGGAAATGTAAATTTTCATTCAAATCTAGCTATTACAATATGTAAAATCAAATTTACAACCCCAAGTAATGATATCTTTCACATATTTTCTGCAAAACAACCAGGTTAGTAATGAAAAGAGAAGAAAAATCACATATATCATATGGAAATCAAATAGTGAAAAGATATGTATGATGAAAATGATGGAAAATGGCACATATATGTAAATACATACGTACATATATGTATACATTTGGGGGTATATATATATATAGGTAGATGTATATATATCAATAACTTGGGAAAATATACGGGTATACATAGATATATATGTATATATATGCACATATATATATATATATATATATATATACATGTGGGTACGGACATATATATATATATATATATATATATATATATATATATATATATATATATATATATATATATATATATATATATATATATATATATATATATATATATATATATATATATATATATATATATATATATATATATATATATATATATATATATATTTATACATGAATACAAAACATCAAATGAGAAACTACATATGAAAAAGACATTCAGAATTTTGCCTTGGAGTAAATGAGAAAATGTCTTTTTACACAGTTTGTTTATTGTGTAGTGAATGGCATACCATGCACACACACAGTGATTCAGCAAATGTGAAAAAATAGCAGATGTGCAAGCATTAGAGAAGAGGCCTGGGCCTTGATGATGGATGCATGAATCATAGCAGTGCATGGGCACTGCTATGGATATGCAAATGGTTACAGCAGTGCTAGGCACTGCTGTAAATATGTGACAGGTTACCACAAGTGGAGGGGTTGATGAAACTGCAGGGACATAGCCACAGGGTGGCTGTAGACAAGATGGTGTTGACAGATTCTCTACAAAACAGTGGCAGCAAGGCAGGTATTTTGGTGTTAACCACTATGGACACTGGGAAGCCCTAGCTGGTGGGAGGTGAGCTATGGGATATGTAACAATGGGTGGTTATTGACATACTAAGATAGTAAGGTAGGTGAACAGCAGTAGTGGTATACTGCTATGAATATAGGAGGTGTAGAGGATCAGCACTTCTATCGCTGCATAAGCATTATTATGCTCATTGACAGGGGCATTTAGTGGATAAAACTACATGCAAAGAATGCCACTCCTTAGATAAGTATACAGATACATGTCTTGAGTGAAGGCATGCTGAACCATAGAGCACCAATGAAGCAACAGGTAAAAAAAAAATTAGATCATAACAACATCAACGAAAAATTGAAACCAGGCATATCCAATCTCAACTTCTAACTAACGAAATGCTGTGAAACTAGTTAAAAGAAGAACCTGTAATGATGCTTCTACTTCCATTCGTTGTGGAATTAATCACTTTTCTTGTTGGTAACTATTTAGTCATTGACCAGACTGGTTGCAATAACAATGAAATTTGAAAGAGAAAAATAAAAATGCTCCAGCCACTACTCATCAGAATTTAATATACAACAGCCATTGATCCGCCTCTTAGCAGACATCTTTCTATCCTGTTTTAAGATAACTCATTCAGCACTTTCATCCTCATCTGTATTGTCACCAAGATGCTGTTGTAGCGATGGACAAAAAAAACAAAAAAAAAAATACGAGAGACAAGAATGACATCTCATTTTGAAATGTAAATACACTAATTGATCCCAATCATCAATCATCTATGAATTTACCAAAAATGATCTCAGTAGGCTATCTCAGGAACTTCTGACCTGCTGTTGCTTCTTTGCTTTTTTTTTTTTTTTAAACAGGTACTGACCATACGAACAGGAGGGAATTACTATACAGTAGGATAAGTAAAAAAAATAAAAAACAGTGATGAGGGGTATAAGGTTACAGATAACAGGAGATGATGGATGTGAATGAACACTTTGGTTTTTGAGATCTCTCACCAACCAATTGATTCAAACCTTTCAATTGGTATTTCAAGCAGGATTCGATCTAAAATTCTTTACATGAAACACAATGTAAATTATATTCATGGAATAAAGCTTCACAACAATGAGATCCAACTTTATGGACATCGTCTCCCGTGATGTCAGATATGCAGTATAAAACAAAGAATGATATTCAAAGAGGCAAAAATAAACGAAAGAAAGCCACTCCTAATTAAACCTGAATTGACATTAAAACTGGTTCCAAACATGTCCTAATTTTGATAAGTTCAGTGGAAGTATCCTGACAGAGTAGACGATGGTTTCAGGTGAGGTTTTGAAACTTATTTTAACTGCTAGGCAATACCTAATTTTGAATTCCAGTAAACAAGTTACCACGAGCAGTTTCAGCAGAGGATCAATCCTCAGTCCTGATTCTGAACATACTCTTCAAAGAAAAGGAAAACAATAAACATGTGCTGAACCAAACTAGTATGGCTGAAGACGAGCCTGCACATTTCAAACCAAATGATGAATTCAAGAATGAAAAATCCTGGAAGTAATGGGACATCACCAGATCATTTCTCCAGATGAGCGATTGATCTTAGGAACATGGCATTCAAGTAGGATATCTTTGTATTAAGATGGCAATCAAATTAATGTAATTCAAGACTCCAATCAAAGCTTCAGAAGGGCCACATCCAAGAATCCAACAATTATCAAATTTATAGTCATCATAATTAAAGCTTGAAACAAAGGAAATTAGATCTGGAATGGCCTGAAATCAAGCAAAACATATGCAAGTTGAACATGATGAAGGCGAATTAAAACCTCAGATTAACTATGGATGGATAAAACCAATGTTATAGTCACAAAATTGAAGGAATGATCAGATAAACCAAACGCGAAGAGTATAATAATTTAAGAAAAATAGAAGTAAGAAAAGGACACCAAATGGAGAGAAATGTGGATGAGGTGGTACTGAATTGAGGGACTCAGTGCTTCTGAATGTAGATGGTGGGCAAGAGAAATAATCTAAAAGGGGATCACGAAATGTCTGTCGATCGGTAGCAATCGCAGTGAACTCAAGTATGCTAATGCAATGGAAATCTGATTTTAATGCAGACCTGAAGTTAAGAAACTTGCAGATCTGCGATTGGATGGTAATGCTGATAACAGGTAATGTAAATGTCCACAATCACGATGCCAACAACATAAAACGACTAATAAAAGCAAAAGCAAGTCAAATGTCAAGGGCATAGATTATAATACCACAGAAAATCCAAAACTCGTGAGGAAAATAGAGGCAAAAACTGAGAATCAACATCATTGAATCTGATACCCCGAGCCAAAATAAATCACTGAACAAACGAAAGAAATAAAATAAAAACCAAAAAAAAAAACTGTTGGAATTATAAAATTCCATTCTACTATTGCAAGGGATGGGGCGATCCTGCTATATGCAGATCGACCTCAACATTTTGCTTAAAAAAATAGTACAGGAGGATGAAGCTCAGAAAAGTAAAAAATAAATAAATAAAGGAAGGAAGAAGAAAATCTATGGAGAACCAAAGAGATCGGTTACTTACTTGTATCTCTGCAGGGGATTCGAATATCTTTCAGATGACTGCAGAGGAGATGCTTTTTGTAAGGAGACCCTTCTTCTGCTCTTGCAGGGGAAGCCCCAGGGGAGGAAGGGCGATCTTCCTTCAGCGATGCCAAGAAGAGGAAGAAATTGATGTGAGGCAAAGAAAATGGATGGATACCGAAGGAAAAAGGATGGATGAAGGGAAGAGTGAATCCTCAGAAGAAAGGTTGATCCTCAGAAAAAAAAACTGATGTTCCCCAAAGGCTTGGGTGCCTCTTTCTTTAAAGAAGGGAAGGAAGGCTCTCGAAGCAGGTTCGTTCATGATCAATGGAGGACAACGAAGGAGGTTTGTTGAAGATCGAAGGTGGAGAGAGGAGGAGAGAGGCACGGGAGAGAATCCGTTAGCATTTTTCCCTATTTCAAAAAGGTGGTCCTCTTTTAGAAAGAATTTTGAAAAGTGGTTTAAGATGAGGCTTTTGGTAAAACGGCTTCAAAAGCTTGAAAATCATTCGTTTTCCTTGTAGCTTTTCTCAATTTTTTGGTTTTTTATGTTATTTTTCTATTTTTTTGTATTTTTGGAATAAAATCCTAAATTTTGTGAGAAAACAAAGATTGAAAATAATTTTTTTTTGTGTTTTTGCAAAAATATTTACAAAAGGGGATTTTTCTGAGAATTTAAAAGCTATTTTGAGAAAATTTCTTCAGAAAATGCATTAGGATCCGGGTTTTGAGGAAATACGAATTTAAAACACTGGATTTGGATCCGAAATTGAATTTGAATACATCAATATGGAATTTAATTCAAAAAAATCTGAAGAATGACTGAATTTTGGCTTTGAAAATCATTTTGATTTTCTCAGAAGATGGAGTCAGGGGCAAAAGGGTCATTTTGCAAATCTTTGAAAAATTTGGGGTGTTCACAGATTTGCATGCCAAGGTGCTAAGCTCTAACGGTTTCCTTTCTCATTCCACACCATATCCAAGCAAGGTGAGTCTTCACCTTAGATAAACTTGAAGAAGGAGATGGAAGATTTTGAGGTGCTGCAACTATTCCATGCCAAGGTGAAGCCCACGGCTAGAGTGAGGGAGCTTGAGAGAAGAGAGGAAGTTTTGGGAGAGAGAGAAAAGAGAGAGAGAAGGAGAAAAATCTCCAAAAACAAGGGGGACCCATTTTTTTTGTAAGGGTTTTATAGGTGTTTGAATAAGGTTGGACGACTGGGATTCAATCCCTCCCAGATGGAGGGTTGGGGAGATCCACGCCCCCCCCAACAACCAATGCATGTTGGTCTTTCAAAAAGATTTTATAAAACTTTCAAAAATGCCATTTATTAAAAGCCTTAAAACTTCAACAAATAACAAGGGGGCGCCCTTGGCTGCCACCCAACGTGCCCAATGGGTCTTAAGAATTTGAATCCTTTAGAAAACTTTACAAACTTGCCATGGGGCGCCAGCCCCATGGCTTCCTTTTGAAAATGGCGCCCTTCATGATGGAGCCTAGGCTTCATCATGAGGGTGTTGGAATGATGGATGGCCAATGAAGGCCCAAACTTTAAATCCATGCAAGATTTTTTTTCAAAGTTGCCATCCAGCTAGTCAAGCATTGACCAGCTGGCCAACCATGGCCATGGACGTCCACTATAGGGGTCGCCCATGGGTCTTAGATCCACTAGGTGCTCCGGATCCAAAAACCAAACCCGCATATCATGCATGTCATAAGAAGATGCTTATTTAATGCATTAAAATAATAATTTAATTCTAACCAATTATTTCATTCTCATTATAACCCTAATTAACATAGAATGGTTGATGCCTCTTGAGGAATTCACCTCTCGTTCGTTAAAATTATGTGTTCTAAGTTTCGGGTCCGAAATTAAATCAAGACTCGTAATTCACATGCACTGACGAGGTTTTTTCGTCGTTCGGGTCTCAAGTTCGGGGTGTATCACTACAACCCTATTCCAAACTTACCCTAAAAGTTTTGTAGGTTGATTCATTCTGGATTTCCTGAAATCGCTCTTTTTACATAAAATTACGCGATTTACCCGATTCTTAAAATAAGCAAATCTTCAGAAAATTGCCAAAACATAAAAAATTATTGATTTCAACATATTTATGCAATATACATCAAAATTAAAATCGTGGATCTTACAGATATCGGGTCGGTTCCTGCCTTGATTCACGAATGGCCGTTACCAAGTTGTTGAGCGTCTTTAGCAGAAAATCCTGTATATAGGACTACTCGCTCGACATGATTCTCCTCGTCGTAGGAGTCATTTATCTATTTACACATATGTAACCAAATCAGAAAAAGTATAAAATTTATACTTATATTGTGATACAACGAACATGACGGATCTTAAACCAGGTTTCTCAAACACATGCTCTGATACCATTTCTGTAACACCCCAGATTTTCAAAACAAAGCTAAGTTAAAATTTTCATGAATTTCTTTTTTTCTTTGCAGCGGAACTTAGAAAATCTTTTAGCAGTGAAATTAGACGATAATGAGTCATCAGTTTTAGAAAACTCTGAGCATATTACAGGTATGTGGCAAAGCAACTCATTGACCACCAAAGTGTTCTATTTTATCGAAAACCACATGTTTATTACATCACTGCTTGGAAAAGTAGTATAGGTTCAATAAAAGGAAGCAGTACAACTCTGTCTAGAGAAACCCTGAAACTCGATGCTGCCTTGCTACGCATATCGCAACGCAGGTTCAACACCTGAAATCATCATAAAACGGAGTCAGAACCACTGATGGTCTAGTAAGCAAGCAATCATGCATCCATTCAACTAAAGTAACTGTTGAAAAACTATGTTTTGATGATACATGATAAATATTTGCAGAAAGCAGGAGCCTTGGCATCGTTCGACGCGACGGCGTAAGTAAATGCATAATCGGAAGTGCTTTAATCGGAAGTACATAAAGCAGGGAGCCTTGGCATCATACGACGCGACAGCAAGGGTAAATTACATAGTCTGTGCGATATAAGACGCGTCGGCAGAATCAGCAGATATACACCTAGATCTGTATCCAACGATAGTTACGAGGCGAGCGAGTGAGCACCAAAGTGTCCTAGAGGGCTCAACCAAGAACTAGGGTGAGATACTATTTTGAAGAACGCATATACTGCGTATTCGAACATATATATTCGACGATAGTTACGAGGCGAGCGCGTGAACACCGAAGTGTCCTAGAGGGCTCAACCAAGAACTAAAGCAAGATACTACTTCAGAAAGTATATGCTATATACAAACAATCAAATACTTGAGAGAGATGGTTTAATAAAGCGAACTTACTTCAAATCGTGGAAGAAACGACTCCGATTGCTTCAAACGCTTCGAACGAGGCTCGACTTCGAAAAAGGATCAACTTCGAACTTCGGATGAAAAAGGACTTGGACTTTGACTTTGAACCAAACCAGGTTCAAGTCAAGTCAACTGGGTTCAGACTTAGGTCAAGTAGGTTCAGACCTAGGTCAGGTGGGTTAGGACCAGGTCAGGCAGGCTCAGACCAGGTCAAGCAGGCTCAGGCTAAGTCAGGCAGGCTCAGACCAGGTCAAGCAGGCTCAGGCTAAGTCAGGCAGGCTCAGACCAGGTCAAGCAGGCTCAGGCTAAGTCAGGTGGGCTCAGGTGGGCTAGGCTAGATAGGGGAGGTTTGGGAAAAGGAGGAGAGAGAGAGGGGTTGGCGATTTTTAAATAGAGGGGGGCTCCCTCTATTTATAGGTTCTGAAACTTGGGCCCCAAGTTTCAGAATCCCCTCTTTACCCCTTGGCTTTTCAGAAATCCCTTCCATGGAAGGTGCTGGAAGGCTCTGAAAGATGCTGGAAGGTGCTGGAATATTCTAGAATATTTTCTGAGAAATATTTCTGTGGGTCCCACCCATATTTCTGTGGGTCCCGCAAGAATTTCGGGTTTTCGGCGATTTTTTTCTGAAAAAATTCTGAGTACGCCATTATCTTCGTATTGATGCCACTAAGAAAGTTGGCTCGCAGGAATCCTTTGATTTTGTTCAGATAGGAAGTTATGGCTTCCAGAGTGTTTGAGCATATATTCGCGATTCGACGAATATCCTAAGTATAACTGGCTCGCAGGAATTGATTCGTTTCGCATTCTGAGAAAAAATGCTATTTTTACCGGTAAATGCCTCATGAATTTTATTCAGATATTTTCTGAAAAATTGCGGGTCTTACATCATTACCCCCTTAAAGGAATTTCGTCCGCGAAATTCAGCTAAGAGTACAAGGTGAAGAGTTCAGGATATTTATCTCGCATATCCGATTCGGGCTCCCAAGTGCAATCATCGACTCCGTGATATTGCCATCTCACTTTGACAAGTGGAATGACCTTCGTCCTTAGCACTTGCTCCCGTCGGTCCATGATCTCTACTGGCCTTTCTTCCACCGTCATATCCTCCTGGATGTCAATATCTTTATGTTGGATGACGTGGGAAGGGTCGTGAACGTATTTTCTAAGCATTGACACGTGAAATACATTGTGTATCTGTGTATACTGCGGTGGCAATGCTACTCTGTAGGCGGTCTCTCTTATCCGGCTCAAAACCTCGAAGGGACCAACGAATCTGGGGCTGAGCTTCCCCTTCTTTCCGAAACGAAACACACTCTTGGTTGGGGAGACCTTGATAAAAACCTTATCTCCAACCGCAAAAGTGAGTTCCCTACGCCGCTGATCAGCGTAGCTCTTCTGTTGACTCTGAGCAGTCAGTAGCTTCTTCCTGATCATGTGGACATGCTCAGTATAATGCTGCAACACTATGGGCAAGTCCAAGGTTCGCTCACCCACTTCACCCCAATGGATTGGTGATCGACAGGGTCGCCCGTACAAGGCTTCATACGGTGTCATCCCAATGCTAGCGTGGTGGCTATTATTATAAGCAAATTCAGCCAACGCTAGGTGGGAATCCCAATCACCTTTCCATTCTAGCATACAGGCTCTTAGCATATCTTCAAGAGTCTGTATGGTTCGTTCTGATTGCCCATCTGTTTGGGGATGGAATGCTGTACTGAACTTGAGTTTCGTCCCCAGGGCTCTTTGAAGCTGCTCCCAAAAGTGAGAGGTAAACTTCGGATCACGATCGGATATGATCGAAATCGGCACTCCATGGAGTCTAACGATTTCCCGAATGTAGATCTCCGCCAATCGTTCAGTTAAGTATCGAGTGTTGATTGGCAGGAAGTGAGCAGACTTGGTGAGTCTGTCTACGATCACCCATATTGAATCGTGTTGTCTCTTGGATCGAGGCAATCCAACGATGAAATCCATCGTAATGCCTTCCCATTTCCATTCTGGAATCTCGATCCGCTGCATCTTTCCACCAGGTCGTTGATGCTCAATTTTTACTTGCTGGCAGATTAAACACCTTGAGACAAATGTAGCCACATCACGTTTCATACCCCTCCACCAGTACTTTCTCTGTAAGTCCCGAAACATTTTTGTACCTCTAGGGTGAATGGTGTACTTGCTGTTATGAGCCTCCTGGAGTACTTCCTGTCTTAGCTCAGGGTTATTTGGAACCCAAATTCTTTCTTCCATCCATATTCCTCCATCCTCTTTTAAATGGAAGAAAGTGTCATCTTTTGCAGCACAAGCTTTTAATTCCAAGTACTAGGGGTCCTTGAACTGTTCGGCTATGATGCGATCGAGGATCTCGATATAGATTGTCAGGCATGACAATCGAATCTTTCCTGGGTCAGCCAGGAATGGCTTCCAACTGACAAAATCCTCCATCAGCTTCCATTGTCCGGTGAGGCTGGCCAGAGTGCCAACAGTCTTGCGACTAAGGGCATCTGCTATAACATTCGCTTTTTCAGGGTGATAGGAAAGTGTGAATTCATAATCTTTGAGGAATTCCAGCCATCGCCGTTGACGCATATTGAGTTTCTTTTGAGAAAAGAGGTATTTTAGGCTTTTATGGTCCGACATGACCTCAAATTTCTCTCCATAAAGGTAGTGTCGTCATATTTTAAGTGCGAACACTACCGCGGCAAGCTCAAGATCGTGGGTTGGATAGTTTTTCTCATGAATTCTTAACTGACGGGATGCATAGGCGATTACTTTGCCATGCTGCATCAATACACAACCCAGACCTGTTCCCGAGGCATCGGTATAAGCAACGAAGACTCCCTGACCAGAAGGTAAGGTAAGGACAGGGGCAGTGGTAAGCCTCTGTTTGAGAACCTCAAAGCACTCCTTACACTGGTCAGTCCATTCAAACTTGACTCCCTTTTTCAGTAATTTCGTCATTGGTACGGCGATTCGGGAGAAGTCCTGTATGAACTTCCGATAATATCCAGCAAGTCCAAGGAAGTTGCGGACCTCAGTGATATTTTCTGGCTGCTTCCAGTCTATCACAGCTTCGACCTTCGCAAGATCTACTGCAATTCCATCTTTGGAGATCACATGGCCAAGGAATATTACTTTGTCTAGCCAGAATTCACATTTTGAAAACTTGGCATATAACTGATTATCTTGAAGGGTTTTCAAGACGATTCTCAAGTGCTCCTTGTGTTGTTCCTCATTCTCTGAATACACGAGAATGTCATCAATGAAGACGATGACAAAAGTGTCTAAGTATGGCTTGAACACTCGGTTCATCAGGTCCATAAAGACAGCAGGCGCATTAGTAAGTCCGAAGGGCATTACTACGAACTCATAATGGCCATATCTCGTTCTGAAGGCAGTCTTAGGTATATCCTCCTCCTTAACTCTGAGCTGATGGTATCCAGACCTGAGGTCGATCTCGGAGAACACTCTCGTTGTTCTGAGCTGATCGAATAAGTCCTCAATCCGAGGCAACGGGTACTTATTTTTAACGGTTGCCTGGTTAAGCATCCGATAATCGATGCATAACCGAAGGGATCCATCCTTCTTCTTTACAAATAGTACCGGGGCTCCCCATGGTGACATACTTGGTCGGATGAACCCTTGTTCCATCAGTTCTTCCAACTGACACTTCAACTCACTGAGTTCAGCTGGTGCCATACGATAAGGGGCTTTGGATATTGGCGTTGTTCCAGGTAAGGATTGAATTCCAAATTCAACCTCACGAAGTGGCGGAAGTCCTGGCAATTCCTCAGGAAACAGATCGGGAAACTCCCGCACTACTTTCAAACTCTCAAGGGGTTGGTCGTTGGATTTTTCCACCGAGAGACTCAACAGGAAGGCCACACAACCCTTCCTAAGGTATTTTTGTACCTTAAGTGCTGATATGAGCCTTTTTTGTGGAACTGGTTTGGATAACCGGTATTCCATCTTAGGCAATCCGGGTCGAGATAGAATTACTCTGCCCTCGCGGCACAGAATCTTGGCATTATTCTGAGCCAACCAATTCATTCCCAGAATGACATCGTACTGTATCATATCGATCAGGATGGCGTTAGTAGGCAAGTGTTGCCCTGCTATCTCAATATCCAAATTTTTCACACACCGGATACATTTGGTGCGTGAACCCAACGGGTTATATACGTCGATCATTTTATCAATCGGTTGCACCGAGGCGTGGAGTTGTTCGGTGAAATCGTCAGAGATAAACGTATGAGTAGCACCACAATCAAACAAGACGTAAGCTGCATGTCCATTAACAGGTACGGTGCCTTCAATGAGGTCACCGGCTTCGACTTGTTCAGTCGTTACAGCGTATACATGACCTGCAGCAGGCCTTTGTTCTACTCTAGGTGGGGGTCGTTGGACTAGTGTTCGTTGTGGTACTTGTTGAGAGGGTCCGGCAGATCCGGCATTCCTCCTCTGCTCATCAATAAGCTTCTTCCTGCATTGTCTTGCAATGTGGCCCACTTTGCCACAGTAGAAGCATCCACCTGTGTCACGTGGACATGGTTCTCTTGCGTGATTAACATGGCATTTTGGGCAGTTTGGGTTGGACTGCAGGTTGTTTGGAGCCATGTTCTGTCTTGGCCTTACAACTTGTTGAGTATTGTTCCCACCTTGGAACCTTTTCTTCTGAAAGGGTTGTCGTGAACCCTGGCCACTTGGAAACATTCTTTTCTTGTTCCCACCATCAACTATGGGCCTTTTTGCTATGATCACTTTTGATCGCTCCCAATCCACTTGTATTTTCGAAGCTGCTGCCACAGCAGTTTGAAAAGTTTGGGGCATGCTGGTGATAACCCGTGACCTTAGCCCTTCTCGCAGTCCATTGATGTACTTGTCGGCCCTTTCTTGGTCGGTCTCAAATAACCGGGAGCAGTACCGTTCAAGATTTTGAAATTTGGTGGTATAGTCAATCAGATTCATGCCACCCTGCTCCAATTCCAGAAACTCCATCTTCTTCTTGTTTCTGGATTGTAATGGAAAGTAATTATCCATGAAAGCTCACCGGAAGTCAGTCCAAGGAATGACTTCAACTTCCGAGAACTGGATAATCTTAGTGGTATCCCACCACTTTCGTGCGTTGTCTTTCAGCCTGTACGTGCCAAAGTTGATCTTCTTTTCTTCTGGTACTCCCAGCACCAGGAAGGCACGTTCGGTCTCTTCGACCCAACTTTCTGCCAGTTCAGGATCGGCTCTACCGGCGAAGACTGGTGGATCGAGCTTGAGGAATTTTTCATAGGTTATTCCACCAAGGTTTTCGCTTCGAGGTGCGACTGGTTCTGGCCTTGTTTCTCGAATGGCAGTAACCAAATTGTTGAGTGTTTCCAGCAGAAATCCTTGAGTATGGGACTCCTCGCTTGGTATGGTTCTCCTCGTCGTAGGAGCCATTTATCTACCACATACAAGCAACGTGTTTTAGTTTCACAATGTATATATCGAGCAAAGTTTTATTTACTTAATATACATCACATTTACACAAGCATCGCCTTAAACAAAACGTCATGCCGCACTGGCAGACTTATAGGCGTTGAGAAACTAGGTACATGAGTCTATTGACTCCAAAACACTACTAGTCTCTTCTAGGAACTGGATTTCTTTCTTGACCCAAAGAACCCGAAGTATTGTTTACTTCCACATTGCCTTGGTGCAGGCACAACTAGCTTTGGCTTGGGCGGCACTTCCGCACTCTCAAGCGACTCTTGTGGATAGATCAGTGATGCCGGTCCACTTGTCCATTCAGTGGCATCATGGCTCGGGGAATCCGAGACCATAACGGGACGATATAGGTTGTATCCCTCTTCCTGGCCATTCAGACTCGGCGTTGGTGAAGCCGCTCTGTTCCCCCATATAATAGTACTTTGATTCGAGGAATCTGAAATCATAATGGGATTATAGAAGGAGTTGTTGCATCCCTCCTCCCAACTGTGCAAGCTAGGCGTACATGATGCCTGTTGATAGCCTTGCGATTGACCAAATCCCTCAAGGAAGTTCAAGTCAAATCCTACCAGAGACGGTAGTTCATCAGAAGTTGTTGGAGTACGGCTACTCCTTCTACTGGAGTAATGTGGCCCACTAACACGCGAGGTCTCATCCCTAAGACCAAGCGATCCCCGCCGACCCATATCGGCGGTATGTTTCATTTGGCATTCGTTGGCGGAATGCCCTCCTTCGCCACAATATTGATAGTCTTGGACTTCATATGGGCATACCCACTCATCGTGCATGATCCCGCAACGATAGCAGTATCCTCGGGAGTCGTGAGTTGCCATCTATACAAAGATGCACCCAGATCAGAACAAGAAGTACAAAATATACTTACAGTGCGATATGGTGGACAAGACGGATATCGAACCAGGTTTCTCAAACTCTTGCTCTGATACCAATTCTGTAACGCCTCGGATTTCCAAAACAAAGCTAAGATAAAATTTTCATGAATTTCTTTTTTTTTTTTTTCTTTGCAGCGGAACTTAGAAAGCTTTTAGCAGCGGAATAAGACGATAATGAGTCATCGGTTTTAGAAAACTCCGAGCACGTTGCAGGTATGTGGCCAAGCAACTCATTGACCACCAAAGTGTTCCATTTTATCGAAAGCACATGTTTATTACAACACTACTGCTTAGAAAAGCAGTGAAGGTTCAATAAAAATGAAGCAGTACAACTCTGTCTAGAGAAACCCTGGAACTCGATGCCGCCTTGCTCCGCATATCGCCACGCAGGTTCAACACCTGAAATCCCCATAAAACGGGGTCAGAACCACTGATGGTCTGGTAAGTAGGCAAACACCTATCTATTCAACTCAAGTAAATGCATAGACCACTCAGGGTCGCAGTTCGTAATACGACGCTCAAGCCTCCATGACTTAGCGTATATCGCAAAAGCCTCATCAGAGCTATGAGTTGAACATCCACGCAAGTCGTCATGACTTCGCATAAGCCTCTTTAGGGCTGTGAGTTAGAATAACCTCTTAAGTCTCTACGACTTAGCCTTGACTTCCTCAGAGTCACGAATGGATGTCTAGCTCAAGCCTTTATGCTTGGCACATCCGTATCCTACGAATCTAAGGACAGCTCTTCGAGCTTCACTTAGTCGTACGGATATCAATGGGGTTCTTTCCCAATCGGTCCAGTAGTATACCGACCATGACACCTTCACAAAGGTTATGCAGGACTGACTCAACAACGTCACCCACTCATACATTCAAAGTAGCGCTGTACCTAAGCTAATGCTTTGTTTCGATAATTGCACCTCCCCCTGGGCTTAGAGGACTCATATCTGGGCGACAACGCGACGATCTGGGGGTTGATTATTCTATGTATTTTAGATACCCCAGAGGCCTGTTGACCCCATCCCCCTAGTAGGACGGTACAACATACCGGAAGAGATCCTTACTAGGTATCCGAATGCATTCTGCTACTGCAGTAGTTGGGTTCAATCCTTAGATATTTAAGGATAACCACGACCTCCATACCTCTAAGTGACGAAGGCCATCAATGAACTCTATCAGGTTCGGGTGAAATATATGTCACTCAAGGCTGCGCCATCACCGTCTTCCTCGGTGAGAAATTCTGAAAGGGGCCTGCCGGTCTTACAATTACTTGACGAACATTGCATGCCTATAGGGCAGCCTTTGAGAAGTATGTACCCGACCCCAATCAACCACACGGTTTTCACCGTGGAACAAAGGTTTTATTCATATGCATGCTTAACTCTGCTCTCGGCACTTCGGCCTTGACGAGCACTTTACCTCTTTCGGTGGAAACAACACACTCCGGCTCAGCGGCCCTTACGAGTCTGGTTGTCTGATAATTCTCAATGAGCATGCACATGACTCGATTTCTACGGATCGGCTACTCGGCGTATTTTTACGCAACGAGCTCAGGACCTCGTCAAGGCGCTACCACTACTTTGGCGCAATGGCTCTTACAAGTATGATGCCCTTGCAGGTGTTAGGGAGACGAGTCATTCTGACATCGTTCCATCAAGGGACATCATTGTGCCACTTAACTGGTTCTGGCAGCTCTTCTGCCAACCATTCTGTCGACACCTTCTCTGCTCTACCGGCAGTGGTGCGACGAACCTCTCTACATCGTAGAAAGCGTTCCATAAACTGGGTAGCACTTCTGCTACGTTCTTTCTGAGCCATTCTTAGCTCCTTCAGGAATTTCAGCAGCACTTCCTCTCTTTTACGGAGAAAGCGTGCGTTTCTTTTATCTATTTCAGTGGCATCTCCCCTCTTTGGTGGGAAATCGCTACGCTTAACTCGGGAAATGGATGCGCACCGTTGTGCGTACTTTGCATCCATCAAGGTTGCAGGAACCTTGGGCCATAGCTAGGCCATACGTAATTGATTTAGTCTTTACGTAAAGAGCATTTTGCCAAAAGGCAAAGCCTTTCCAATAGGGGCTTCATTCGTCAAGCAGAATCTTGCACGAGGAGCGGTAAGGGAATCGCATGGGCGATTTTGGAGTTGATCTCCATTTGAACGCTCACTTACGCGCCATATATGTAATATAAGTAGAAGCCTGTGCTTTATACAGCGGCGGCGTAAAGGAAATGCATATACTATTGTTCAGGGTGTGTAACTGAACGAAATATTCTATATATATAACAAAGCAGAAGCCTTGGCATCGTTCGACGCGACGGCGTAAGTAAATACATTGCAGAAAGCAGGAGCCTTGGCATCGTTCGACGCGACGGCGTAAGTAAATGCATAATCGGAAGTGCTTTAATCGGAAGTACAGAAAGCAGGGAGCCTTGGCATCATACGACGCGACGGCAAGGGTAAATTACATAGCCTGTGCGATATAAGACGCATCGGCAGAATCAGCAGATATACACCTAGATCTGTATCCAACGATAGTTACGAGGCGAGCGAGTGAGCACCGAAGTGTCCTAGAGGGCTCAACCAAGAACTAGGGTGAGATACTATTTTGAAGAACGCATATACTGCGTATTCGAACATATATATCCGACGATAGTTACGAGGCGAGCCCGTGAACACCGAAGTGTCCTAGAGGGCTCAACCAAGAACTAAAGCAAGATACTACTTCAGAAAGTATATGCTATATACAAACAATCAAATACTTAAGAGAGATGGTTTAATGAAGCAAACTTACTTCAAATTGTGGAAGAAACGACTCTGATTGCTTCAAACGCTTCAAACGAGGCTCGACTTCGAAAAAGGATCAACTTCGAACTTCGGACGAAAAAGGACTTAGACTTTGACTTTGAACCAAACCAGGTTCAGGTCAAGTCAACTGGGTTCAGACTTAGGTCAAGTAGGTTCAGACCTAGGTCAGGTGGGTTAGGACCAGGTCAGGCAGGCTCAGACCAGGTCAAGCAGGCTCAGGCTAAGTCAGGCAGGCTCAGACCAGGTCAAGCAGGCTCAGGCTAAGTCAGGCACGCTCAGACCAGGTCAAGCAGGCTCAGGCTAAGTGAGGCAGGCTCAGACCAGGTCAGGTGGGCTAGGCTAGGTAGGGGAGGTTTGGGAAAAGGAGGAGAGAGAGAGGGGTTGGCGATTTTTAAAGAGAGGGGGGCTCCTCTATTTATAGGTTCTGAAACTTGGGCCCCAAGTTTCAGAATCCCCTATTTACCCCTTGGCTTTTCAGAAATCCCTTCCATGGAAGGTGCTGGAAGGAGCTGGAAGGCTCTGGAAGATGCTGGAAGGTGCTGGAATATTCTAGAATATTCTAGAATATTTTCTGAGAAATATTTCTGTGGGTCCCACCCATATTTCTGTGGGTCCCGCAAGAATTTCGGGTTTTCGGCGATTTTTTTCCAAAAAAATTCTGAGTACGCCATTATCTTCGTATTGATGCCACTAAGAAAGTTGGCTTGCAGGAATCCTTTGATTTTGTTTAGATAGGAAGTTATGGCTTCCAGAGTGTTTGAGCATATATTCGCGATTCGACGAATATCCTAAGTATAACTGGCTCGCAGGAATTGATTCGTTTCGCATTCTGAGAAAAAATGCTATTTTTACCGGTAAATGCCTCATGAATTTTATTCAGATATTTTCTGAAAAATTGTGGGTCTTACAACATTGGTGCGAAAAAATTTCCTCTTTTCTACCTGAAGTATTACCTCCAATCGGGCTAACTCCATAGAATCAATAATCGAATTCAAATTGCTTGCAATTGGCTTTCTTCCAAGGAAGCTATCAATTTTCTTGACATGAACAAGAAAGAAATGATTAACATTATGAAAGCAATTGATAAAAGAATATTGATAATAGAATTTCACAAAATTAAAGAAGATTCTTGGCAGATTTGACAGTTTGATATCCTGGGACTTTTCCCATGATGATCTTTTTGCACTCTTTTTAAGACAGAATTTGAGCTCTCTTGGGCTTTGGCGAGAATTTCATCTCATCGGCCTTCAACTTGGAGATGCTCTGAATTTCCCTAGAAGGATATGTCACAAAACCTTCAACTTGGAGATGATACGAGTCTTCATTGGTTCCAAGGATTATATTGATGAAATTGTCTCTTGAAATCCCTTTTGATGATAGCTTTGGTTAGATATCTTCTAGGGATTGGCGGGAGGTTCATCGCATCAGCCTTCAACTTGACGATGATTTGAACTTTCCCTGGCAGGACTCGTATCAAATTCCTTCAACTTGGAGATGTTTTGAATCTTCTTTGACCTCGGGGGTCTAACTCGCCCATCCGTTTTCAACTTGAGGGTAGTTGAGAGATGCCTTTTGCAGATACATAATCGTTGTTTTGAATTATTGAGGAGATATTGAAATTGAGTGGATTTTTCTTTATCGCCCAAGATATTTCCACTGCCTTATTTCCATTAGAATGGTATTTAAAAATGTGTCATAACTGCGATCAATATCAATCACTTATGGTTTGCGACAACATTGAAGTTTTCCTTGCTGGCCATATCGAGGATTTATTCTTCATCCTTTTGGTTGGCCATTAGGAAGAATTTGTATTTCTGAATCCTTCTTCGTGAAAGCTTTTCCCTTCTAGAAGGAATGCTGAAGGTATTATAAGGTAAAGATTTGTGCAATAAAAATTTTGAGATCAACAAGTATTTGATGACAAATTGACAAAATGTTCTTGAAATCCTTGGTGAAAGCGAGCATTTGAAGTCCGACTTAATACATCCACGACAAAAATTCTCCTCTCCTTTTCCCAAAGGAGAGACTCAGGTTTAGCCCTTACCTGAATGGGAAATAGAAAATACTCCTCTCTTCCCTGAAGAGGAGGTGTGTGCAAAATGAACTTTTGAAGAGAAATTAAACTTTCGTCAAAGCTCCCTAACATTAGGCTTCTCTTATGGAAAGGTGGCCAATTGGGTGAGGTCAATAAATTAATCATGAAGGAATGAGTCCATCACACTCTCCCTTGGAAGGGTCCTCCATGACGAAACGGTCTAGTAAAGAAATTGGGGGGTCACAAGGAAAGGGAGCCTCCATCGAAGCTCTGCCTGTAAAAAGGGTTCCTTGTGTGAAATTTGAAGTTTATTTTGCAAACAGTTCACAAAGACATGAGTCCCTTCAACTCTCCCTGAAAAGAGGTTAGGTGAACAAAGAATATAGCATGCAAAAAGAACGAACTTCCTCAAACTCTCCTTGTAAAAAGGGTCTCTCGCAAGAGAAAATGATTGAAATTGGATATTGAGCCAATTGGCAAGATGAATCTGACATAGAGGTCGAACCATGCATGACCATGATCGACAAGTGCGACCCGTGGGTCAAAAATGATTGACTTTGATAGAATTGATAACCTGAGGGTTGAAATTGGATGATTCGAAGATCGAAATTGAGAATTGGGTGACCAGAAGGTCAAAATTGGAAATTGAGTGACCCAAAGGTGGAAATTATCTGACCCAAGGGTCGAAATTAAAGAATTGGATGACTCGAAGGTCGAAATTGAGAAATTGAATGACCCTAAGGTCTAGAAATTGAATGACCCAAAGGTCGAAATTGGTACAGAGCTTGAATTTTGATGAAAGGTCAACACAAAGACTGAACTTGAGAGATCGACTAATGCAACTGATGGGCAAGACACTAACACAAGTGCTAGATTTTGAAAGAATACCAGTACGAGCACCAGATTTTGAAAATGTATCAATATAAACATTTAATTTTGAAAATATACTCGTACAAGCATTGGATTTTTTAAAATATACTAGTACGAGCACTAGATTTTTGGAAATATACTAGTACGAGCATTGGTTTTTGAAAAGAGACCAGTACAATCACTGGATTTTGAAAAGGAACCAATACGAGCACTGAATTTTGAAAATGACCCGTATGAGCACTGAGTTTTGAAAAAGAATCAGCATGAGCGCTGGAAAGATAGAAAGACATCAGTGCTCATATTGGATTTTGATATTCAACCAGTACTAACATTGTTTTCCAATTGAGATTTGAATTTTGGAAGGAGATCGACACTCCCAAAAATGTTCAGGAATTAGAATGTGAAAATTTTAATCGAGAAATTGTTATGAATGATTGTAGGGTTTTCAGGATTATCCCTGATCCTGAGTGGGTAAACTGATGCAAATCGATGTAAATCAATGAAAATGAAGATAAATGAATATGAACAAGTGCAAATTGATGCAAGTGAGTGCATATGTGTGCAAAATGAGAGATTTGTTTATCCTGCCTACATACAGGACGTTTTTAGATAGAGACAAAATTTTGAAAAATTCCCCAGTATAACCGAGAAAGAAGATTTTGATCATCATTGAAAGAAACATATTGTGAATTACAAAAGGAAGAATATATGTTTTAGGTATAAAACTTTTTCAAATGTCGAGCATTGATGGGATCTGATAATTCCACACCATCTGTGTTGATGAGCCAATATGAATTGGTAGGCAATGCCTCTTTGACAACGTAGGGACCCTCCCAATTTGGCGACCATTTGCCTTGCGAGCGGTGCTTGAGATAAGTCGTTGATCTGAGCACTAGATTATTGACTCATAATATTTTTTCAATGACGGATTTTACATATTGTCTGGCTATCCTCTGACGATATGATTGAGCGTGTTTCGCTACTTTGAGCCTTCTCTCGTTGAGTAAATCAAGTTATACCAGTCACTGCTGCTGGTATTGATCAAGGAGTAGCTTCAAAAGTGATGCAAACTTCAGAGCGGGCTTTTGAACATGTAGAGGTAATACTACTTTGGTTCCATAGACAAGCACCGATAGAGTAGCATTGGTTGGAGTGTGAATGGTGGTTGTATATGCCCATAATGCATCATGGATCTTTTCATGCCAGTCACGGCCTGTTTTCATAGTTCTCTCCAAGATGTGGATCAAGATCTTGTTGGTGGCTTCCGCCTAACTATTCCCATGAGGATAATAGGGAGCAGAGAAATGATGATGGACTCTGAACTTCGAACAGAATGTCTTCATTATCTCATTCTTGAAATGACTGTCATTGTCCGACACTATATCGTGCGTTATGCCAAAACGACACAGGATATTCTTGTGGATGAATGAGACCACGTGTCAACCTTCTACCGTGCGTAAGGTGACAGCTTCCACCCATTTGGTGAAATATTTTGTTGCGACGAGAAAATATTTATGGTTATTTGAGGTAGAAGGAGTAATAGGACCCACAACATCAAAGACCCACATGAAATATGGCCATGGCGATACGACGGATTGCAGATATGTTGTTGGCGCATGAATGGAAGGTGCATGTATTTGACATTGAACACATTTCTTCATAAAGCGATGCAGTCTTATTGCATGGTCTTTCAATAATACCTTGCTCGGATGATTTGCTTCACAAGAGTTTGGTAGCCAACATGACCACCGCAAATTCCTTTGTGTGCTTCTCGCATGACTTCTTTGGCTTCATCTTCATCCAAGCATCTGGAATACTCGAAACTGAATCCGCGATGATAGAGGACATTAGCAAGGATGAAGTATCGAGTAGACATGCGTTGAAGTGCTCTTTGTTTCCTCTTTGAGAGTTCTGAAGGAAATTTGCCAGTTTCTATGAAATTCTTAATGTCATAATACCAAGGATTCTTTTTTTGTTCAGCCTGGTTTATTTGCTCGGTCGGGAGGAAGGTAGGTTGATTAAGTCTGCCAATTTCAAAAGAGCGATGGGATTCTCCATTCTTTAAAGACATAATAGAGCCCAGATTGGCTAGGTTGTCAGCTATTTGATTATGGAAAATGATGGTCATTGCCTGCTCACATAAAATGATGTCAAACGATTGCTGACACTCCGGTCCCCATTCGAACTTCACTCCTTTTCTAAGTAGATGATTGAAAGGTTCACACCTCATGAATCATCGGATCGACTGCATGCGTCCCTGAAGGTTACACAATTCTCTGAGATTCGTCAAGGGCGGCATGTCAATGATGGTCTTTGCCTTGGCGGGATCCACTTTTATCCCTTTTTTGCTGACCAGAAAGCCTAACAACTTACCCGATTCTACTCCGAAAACACAATTTTGAGGGTTGAGTCTTAGCTTGTAAATAATATGTCGTTTAAAGACTTGATCGAGAGCTTCGATATGGTCTTCTTCTTCTTTGGACTTCACGAGGATATCATCGACATATGCATCCTTAATTTTGTGCATCTGATCATGGAAAATGATGGTCATTGCCTGCTGATACGTTGTTGCGGAGTTCTTAAGCTCAAATGGCATGACTGTGTAACAAAACGTACCCCAAGAAGTAGTGAAAGATGCCTTTGATTGGTCACGAGCGGCCAACTTGATCTGATTGTATCCGGAATATCCATCCATAAAAGAGAACGTGGCATGCCCTGTCATGCTATTGATCAAAAGATTGATATTGGGAAGAGGATAATCATCCTTTGGAGTTGCTTTATTAAGGTCTCTGAAATCAATGCAAATTCAAACTTTGCTATTTTTCTTGGGAACAACAACAATATTTGCTAACCAATCCGGATATTCAATAGTTTGAATGAACCCTGCTTTGAGTAGGTCTTCAAGGCCTTCCTTAACTTGTTGCTCCACTCGGGGATCCATCTTTCTCAACTTCTACTTAACTGGCTTGACATCCGGTTTCAGGATGAGGCAATGCTCGACTAATTTAGGATCCAAGCCTAGCATATCCTCATAAGTCCATGCAAACACTTCTTCATGCTGCTTGAGAAAATTGGTGAGCCTTTCCTTCTCTTCTGGGCTCAGACTGGTGCCGATCTTGAGAATTTTTGGATTGTCCTCTAAACCAATATTTACGTCCTCAGTTAGATCTTGAACTAGGGATGATGGCTCATCTTGCTTCTGAATTGATGCAAACTCGGGTAATTCTTGAAGAGTTGAATCAAACTCTGTGGGTTCTTCTGACTGTTTCGTAGCCTTACTGTCTTCTGGCCTTGCTTTTACCCAATGGATCATTGTCGCCAACTTCGAAAAAGTGTTTGGGTTGATGACGAGCTTCTTGATTGATGGGAAAGACATTCTGAAAGTTTGAGAAGAAATTTTATTTAGCGAAATCGTCCCTCACAAGACAAATCATATCGAGATGATTTTGGAAAAAGTAAAAAAAAAAGTGAAATGACAACAAATTATGAAAACCGATCATGGGAAATGAAAAGACAGATGGCATCCAGATAGATAAAGAAAATTTGCAACTTTATTGAAGAATCAAATTGATTGATGACAATGATGAAAATGAAATAGGATATCATCCCTATGCGAAGAAAACAAAAGAATAGAAAGGAAAAGACAGTTGACGCTTTTAATGCGCTCCCTTGTTAAAGACAATGCTTTTCTAAGATCTCTTGCTGATGAAACCCAATCCTGCTCTGCGAGGATGATGATCAAGGGTTACTGACTCTAATCGACCATCTTTGTTTTTGCCTAAGCCTCTGAAGGGCTGATAATCATGCTTCAGTAAAAGATCAAATCCCCTTTTGGCTTTTATGAATTGCGGGAATAGAGGATGCTCCTTGAAAGTACAATAGTCAAGTCGACCTCCAATCTTGAAGAACTGTGGTCCCTGCCATCAGACCATGGCTACAGTGTGCTTCGGCGGCTCTGTCGTCTGAAGCATCTCCAGACTTTTTTCGAGGTTTATTTCATTACTTTCCCTGATGCTAGGGATGTCTGCAATAAAAGTGGGTCTGGGGATCATAGGCTGTGGAAGCCTCTCTTCCAAATCTTCTCCCAGGACAATAGTGATCATGCCACCCTTGGACCATTTTATGCATTGATGCAAAGTGGATGGCACTGCATTTACATTATGAATCCACGTTCATCCCAACAACAACTTATATGTCGGTGGCACATTGACCACATGAAAAAGGACTGAATGGACAGAGTAATTGATAAAGATCTCTAGGAAGATCTTCCCTTTAGCATTCTGCCCGTGGTTGTCGAACCCATAAATAGTGATTGGGTCTGGAATGTACTCTTCTTCCTTTATGCCCAGAGTCTTGGCAGTCATCTCGGGGAAGATGTTAAGGCTACACCTTCATCGATCGGCACATGGGGTATAATCATCCCCCTGGTTTGAACCACAACGTATAGAGCGTTGTTGTGAAATACATAAGGCTTGGGTAGGTCCTAATCTGAAAATGTAATTGGAGCATTGGTCATGGCCTGGTTGACGATATTGGCTATTTCTTCAGGGGTTGTGCTAGGCTTCACTTTAATCTTTCACAACAAATCATCCAACACTTGCTGATGTTTGGATGAGGCCGATGCTAAGTCCAGTATTGAGATGTTGGATAAGGAGGTTATTGGATTCTGCATTGATGATTCACCCTTTTTCGGGACAGACTTGATGAAGTGCCTCGGGAATCCTAGAATTCTTTTGGCAACCTTGGGAGATGCCTTAGCGGACTTGGCGGATACATTCAGCTTGCTGAAGGCTGAGATAAGGTCCATCTTCTGGGTGTTGGACTGAACCTGGTGCAATATGAGGACTTGGTGTTGAACTTGGATATCATTGCTAGAGCATGGTTTGATGTGATCTTGCGGCTAAAAGAGTTGTTCAGAGATGACTGCCGCAGAATGTTAAGGAAATGGTTGATTCAGAATAGTCATTTTTTCTATCTTTGGTGCCCTCCACCAAAAGATTCTTGTCAATATAATCTTGAATGATGTTTTTTAGAACAAAACAGTTCTCAGTGTTATGCCCTACTGTCCGGTGGAACTTGCAAAATTGATCTTTCAATTTCTTCACGGGTACAAGAGGATCGGCCATTCTGGGCAACTTGACCATATTCTTGGACAACATATACTCGAGCACAGTCTCGAGTGATTGGTCCAGAGGAGTGAATTTTCGCTCATAACTCCATCCTTCATGCTTTGCTTTTTCACGCGGTTTCGACCCCTGCTCCTGCTAAGGCGGTCTGTTGTATTGGGGAATCAACTTTCCTTTCTCATCACTTTTGTTGGGATTTGAACCCCCTGCACCATAACAATAATCCCTTTTTTGTTTCTTGTGATAATTCTTGTTGTTGTTGTTGACAAAATGGGTGAAATGAGCTTTCTTTTTCTACTCATTCTGATTGTTGCTCTTGACGAGGGTGATGCCCTCGTAAACTTCGTTCTCCATGCCCAATTCAAGCCATTCATCTCTCTCTGTTAGCTCAATGAAAGGTATGGACAGAGATGTGGATATCAAACTCCTCAGAGGCTGTGAGAAGTTGTTTAAAATGATCTGAAGTGCATGCTTCTCTGAAATTGGACTCCTCGTCTTGTTGCAAGTCCCTCTCCATCTGCGGATAAAGTCCCTGGCCTTTTCATTGTCTCTCTACTTCACATTACAAAGATGGTTCAACATTGGCAAGGCTTCAGTGTTGAACAAGAACCGCTCTATGAATAAGTTTACCACCTTGTCGAATTCTTTCAACTCAATGGGATTTATGTGCTCTGAGTACCATTTTGCGGTTGTACCCTCTAAACTGCGAGGGAAACAAAGGAAGAGCGCTCGATTATCCTTCTTGAATTTTGCACACTCGGCATAGAACATAGCCAAATGTGCCTTTGGGTCGCCCGAACCATCGAACTTGATGAACTTTCTTGGGAGATTTTCAAGATTGTCGTCCCCCTCTATACCGTCATAGAAATCTTTGCTTGTGAAGATCTTCTTGCTCTTGTCGCAGGCTTGAAAATCCTTGACCATTTTGGCCATTTCTCTTAACTGTATTTGGATTGGATCATCCACTGCTTGATCCTTCAATTTGTGGTTCATCCCTTGCCCATGAGCAGACTTTTGGAATGCTTGCAAGATTTCACATTCCTCATCGGTGTCTTCCACTGATTCAACTTTATCGGAAGTATCTTTATGTTGAACACGCTTCTTGGATATTTTTACTGGCCTCTTGACTGTCCGGCCCTTGTCTGTTTGATCATAATCTTCTCAAAACTAGTCTCAGCCTGTTCACTCATCATCTTTTTCATCATCTTCTGAAACATGGCGTATATCTGGGGATCGATGTCATCATTTGCTTGCTGACCTTGGATCCTGACTGACCAGGGGGAGTCCATCTCTTCTTCTGTGGTTGTTGAATATACGATATGCTGAACTGGTGTAGTTTTCTTGCCTGATCTCGTCTGAACCATTAAATACCACAAACACTCTCTGCAGGGCAAAACTGAGGGTTAGATTCTGAGAATGATTTTGAATGGGAGGAAAATATTTGTTGGGAATTTGGTAGACAATTGGAAGGATATCCTATTACTAAGGATTGAGTCATCGCTGAGATCACGATAATTGCGTTGCCATTCTTTGTAAAGAGAACAAACAACTAAAAATATGCCTTGTTACCTAGGTGAGGTCGTCATACCATGATAGAATAAAAATTGAGGGAATTTATTGAAGAAAATATGATTTTGTTAATAGTAAACTTGACAAACAGAAGGCAGACAGACAATTTGCCACCACTCCTGATAATCAGCAGACACTCGAGGACCCGAGAAAAGAGTAAGAGTGATAAAAGAATCTCAGCCATATCTGGTAGAATGATATACTCTGAACCACTATGTTGATGTGAGATCGAACTCTGGCATGATCCCTGATAGCAGCCGAGCTTCTACACACTTATGTCTTTGCAAAAACTGCCTGACGCATCACTTTGGCTGGTAGTAGACACAAAAGAATGGGCCAAGTAGCTTGAATCGCTTGCCATATGCATAAGTATATCTAGGAGGAGATATCTGACGATCAAAATAATCCCACACGACTTCTTCCTCTTGGAGGTTGTCGATCAAGAATTGGTATCGTGCAACTGGAAGAAGCTCTTTGTCATTGTACTTGAATAAACTGGCTCTGATCGGCACATGCTAGAAGAACCAAGACTGTAACACATAGGTCCACCCTTCGACTAGGATTGATTCTCTGAGCATGAAATGAGTCAACGCTCACTACAAGAAAGCGAGTACGACCATGGCTATAGAGACATGGTTGGTCTATCGACTTCCCCACCTTCGCAGGAGCTAAACTATCTGGATATCTACATAGGTATGTCCGTCTGGAAAGAAGGTCAGTTCTATGGTGCATAAGACCATTGCGTGTTGGATTTTTATCGAGCTGTTCTGGATAATGAGCTGACTTCTGCAAATGTTTTGTATTGACGGTAGAGATCGAGTAAGTCAACTTATTTGTTTGCATCTGCTTCGATCAGGTGGGGTGTGCTGTGAGATGGTGAAAACTGATGTGGAGTGAAACTGGAACTAATTAAGAGTGCAACGTGTGTTCAAGAATCTCAGCAAACTTTAAGAGGCATTCATTAACATCCAAATCTTTCAAGTTACGTTTATCAGCAAAGCACATATGCAGAAATGAGTATCTAATATGAGAAGATGGAATAAATTCCTCCCATATTTTGCAGATCACTTTATCAAGACTTTCACGATAGTATTTCTCATGAAATGAATTCCAGCTCATTTCATATAGTAGCCTCTTGGGTGACCTACCATCCCTCTGAAAACCAAGGCATCCCATCGCTAAAGAGAAAAAAGAAGAAGAAGAAGAGAGAAGCTTACCATTTAGAATATCTATGATGAAGCCATGATCAGAATATCACTTATTTTGTGATGATTGTAACAGAGGGGAGACACTGACATCTCTAGCATCACCATGATTTTTCATCGATTAATCTATTCCCTTTGGACAACTATAATGGCTTAGAACCCTTCGTATTCTTTCTGAAATTCCAGAGAAGGGAACTTTGTACATTCTTCTGATAGGGAAAGAAGTCCTTCAGCCCTGTCCATCTGGGATGGAACATCACTTCTCTTTTGAAAAGAGCAAGCTCGATATTCATTGCTTCTTTAGTAATATCTGGTTTTGCATTCCAGGGCCCCAAGGGCTCCTTTTAAGGCAGTTCACATGGTAAAGGCCCTGATTCGTGCTTTAGTGAATCGGGAGAGATGGGCAGCAGACCTCAATCGATTGTGAACCATATTTACACAATTACAAAGAATACATATATGGATTAAACTCAACACAAGGCAAGAGATTAGAGTGAGTTACACGGGGCTGACATGATTAACATGTCAAAATTAACGCAATATGATGTTGAACATTGAAAATATGTTGTAGAATGACAGACCAACATGAATAAACCATTGCAGGGAATAATGAAAACTATCAGCTATAAAGACCTAAGAAAGTATATGGAATATGGACACGATTTCCTATTTCACTCGATTGCGGGAATCAAAATGTAATTGCATTGTGAGAGATGTCCCAAAATTTCAGATTCAAAGATAAAGATAAAGATGATATCACAGCTATGAACAAGACAAATGCAAGAAAAAAAAAAACTCATGGGATATACATTCTATATGCTGTATAAAATGATTGGGCAGAGATACATAGTATGAAGCAATGAATATAACAGGGACCTATACCCATTCCGATGAGACCTTATACAAGTTGCACAATCAATATGACAAACCCCATGGACATAGGGGAGTTAAAGCAGACGCTGAAACTTGAGTAATTACTACAATATGGTAGAAAAAGGAGAGTTAAAACAAAGCCTGTAAAAGAAACACAAGAAATGGATGCAAAAATTAAATATATCAATAAAACGGCAAAAGGATTAAGATAGAAATAATGAAATGATCATATAAGGGTAAAAAAAAGAGAGAAAGAGAGAAAAAGTAAGAACATCTCCAAAATGAAGGAGAATGTAGCCAAAACACTAGAGAGTCAAAAGAGTGCAGAAAGATTATCATATGAGAAGCTCTCAGGATATCAAATTGCCAAATCTATCAAGAATCCTCTTTAAATTTGTGAAATTCTATTATCAATACTCTTTCGTCAACGGCTTTCATAATATCAAATTTTCTTTCCTGCTCATATCAAGGAAATTGATAGCTTCCTTGAAGAAGGTCAATTGCAAGTAATTTGGGTTTCCAATCTCGATTCTACAATGTGAACCTTGTTTGGAGGTAATGCTTTGTGTAGAAAAAAAAGAATATCTTTGCAACCATGTGCAACATTTTCAAAAATTTTGGATCAACAACAAAATTCTCAACATTTTGACAATATTTTCTAGCTATCCTGACGTGAAGTGAGAGCTTGATGTTCGTTTTCGATGCATCCAGACACCAATTTTAAATTCCTCTTAAGGACTTGATTCTTTCCCTTCTTTGAGAGCATGAACTCTCAGATTGCACACTTCCCTGTGTCCCCACTGTCCCACCATAGACAGTCCCATTTCGGTTCGAGGTCGAACCACCAATCATTTCCCGCAAAAGGCAATTTCAAAAGCTATTTGGTCTCAGCAATGAGACGCCCAAAATCAATCCCTTTTCAAGCTTTAGGGAGCCCATTTTCCTTCCTTTTGCAAAACCTCTGTCGGATTTACTGTGCAAAATTCGAAGGTTCCATCATGGTCTCCTCCTTCGAGGATTCCATTCCATTTTCTGCCCAATCAGGATAAGGGTATAAACCTGAGCCTCAATCAAAGAGGTATTTCATTTTCTGCCCAATCAGGATAAGGGTATAAACCTGAGCCTCAATCAAAGAGGTATTTCATTTTCCGCCCGATCAGGATAAGGGTATAAACCTGAGCCTCATCCAAAGAGGTATTTCATTTTCCGCCCGATCAGGTTAAGGGTACAAACCTGAGTTTCATTTCGATGAGATATTCCATTCCCCAATCAGGTTAAGGGTCAAACCTAAGCTTCGTTCCATATGAGGTATTCCTGTCCCATCCAGGTTAAGGGCAAAAACTTGAACTTCGCTCTTATAGAGCAAATCTTTCCTCTTCATTCTCCATTTCATATCTACCATGATCACCAGGCTAATTTCCTCACACCCGATCAGATCCTTCTTACTGGGACATTTTTTTATATATATAGCCCAAATTTGGTGTGTTTTTCTTTGCCACTAAGCTCGACCACAAACCGGCTTAGTAGCAAAGAGGGGCATCTGTAAACACCCCAAATTTTCACTCACCTCCCCAACATTTCCACTAAGCATCAGCATCCAGCCTCTGAAATCGCCGGAGGAAAAAATGGTCATTTTCTGAGCCCAGACCTTGCAAAAGTCTAAATTTCATCTGCAACTCTCAAAAATTCTCTATTTTTAGCTCAGATGTTCAAAATTTTATTCCGGACAGAAGACATGAATCTCCAAGTCTTGGTTCAAGATTATATTGCATAAGACATGGCATTGCATATCATTGCATGAGCATTTCATATCACTGCACTGCACAACATGTCATTTCGAGGTCCAAAACTCTCGATTTCAAAATTTTCAATCCAGATTTGAATTTCAACTACTTTCAAAATTGATTTCAAAACCCTAGGTCTTCAAAATTATCAATTCTTCCCATTTTACCCCCAGGACTTTGAATTTCAAAATATTTCCTCAGGAAACAATCTGGATAATTTTCAATAAAATTCAACTCAGATTTTGCCTTTTGTCAGCTATTTCAACTATCTTCCTTTTACAAATTGCCCTACAGGGGCTAACTCTTTTCAAAATTTCTGTTTTACCAATTAGCCCAGATTTTATAAAAATTCCAAAAAGAGGTTTTACTGTCTTGTTCTTATTTCAATAAAGAAGCGATGTGGGACCCACACTGAGGTGGTGTCACATAGGCTTTTCTTTTGAAAAATTTGAATTTTGAAAAACCCAAAAATATAGGAGCCTTGTCCCCTGGATTGGCGCCACTTGTCTTTTCCCTCTCCTCTCATCTATCTACCAAGTGTTAGTGTGGGGCTACCTTAAGAAGCCGCCACATGTCATTGGACCCCCTCTTCATTCCATGCCATATGTCAGCATCCACCATCTTCACCCTGCGCCATGTGTCATTCCATAGATCACCCTAAGATGCCAAGTGTCATGTGTTGTCCTGTCCAGAAAAAGCAAAACTTGTCTCCTCTGAGGTGGCGCCATTTGAAGAGTGTCTCCTGCAGGGGACACGTGTCAACCTCTCCCTCTTTCAGAAAAGTAGACTGACACATGTCTCTTCCTACTTTTCTCAAAAAAGTAGGAGACACGTGTCACTCCTAGCTTCCTCCAGAAAAAGTAGAGTTGTCTCCTTCTGAGGTGGCGCCATCTGAAGTATTCTCTCCTGCAGCAGGTGACACGTGTCATTCTTTGCTCTTCTTAGAAAAAGCAAATGACACATGTCATTCTCTACTCTTCTCAGAAAAAGTAGAGGACACATGTCATTTTCTGCCTCCTTCAGAAAAAGCAACAATTCAAATATTCAAACTCCAGGCTGAGGTGGCGCAAATCCTGAAGTCTCCTCCCTAAATTCATTTGTTGAGATGGTGCCATGTGTCCCTTGCCCTCCTTTTCCTCCCTCCTGCCACAGAAGCCACTCTGAGGAACCGCCACATGTCCATCGTCCATTCCTTCAGGGCCAACCTCCATTTGAAATTCAAATCTCTCTCTGAGGTGGCGCCATTTGAGAAGGCTTCTCCAGACAGACACTTGTCTGCCACATGTCCAAACCTCCCTGCATAATAAAAAGTAGGAAAACCGCCCCTCTGAGGTGGCGCATTCTGCTTATTCCAGTCCTGTTCTCCTGCCACATGGCATTGTAGGAGCCACTCTGAGGAACTGCCACATGTCAGCCTCTCCTTTTCTCAACAAAAGTAGAATTTGAATTCCTCTGAGGTGGCACAGTCTGCTTCTTTCATTCCTGTACTTTTGACACGTGTCAAGAGCTTCCAGAGGTGGCGTCACATGGCATGCTCATACTGCTTCTAGATTCAAATCTCAAACACCTTTTGAGGTGGCGCCATTTCAGAGCTCCCACTTGGCTTCAATTTTTATTTTTTATTCTATTCAAAATAAAAATAGCCCCATGAGGTGGCGCCACCTGAGGGCTCCCTACAAAAGGCAAATTTTGAATTTCAAACCCCAGAGAGCCCCCCCTGAGGTGGCACCATTTGGGAGCCTCCTGCAGCGAAAATCAAACAAGCTTTTTGAAAAATTCCAAATTCCTCTGCTAAGGTGTCTCACCCACAAAATTCTCATTTTATTTTCTCAAAAAAATCAAAATAGCACCCCTGAGATGGCGCCACATGGAGGGCTCAGATTGAGCCTGTTTGAAATTCAAAATTTTCAGAAAAAATCTATAAAAACAAGGCTCCATGCCCAGCCTAGAGGAGCTTCTTTTGGACCTTGAAATTCGACCTAGACTTTCTTCAGAACACGATTTTGAACCTTGGAATCCACGCCCCCCTTGGGCTCAGTGAAGAAGGTGCAGTGGGTCGATCTTGGTGAATCATCCGAAGCCCGAAGCGAAGGAGGAACAAAGCCCTTGGTAGCCATCCCTTTCAAGAGTTTCAAAGCTGCGTAACGAATCAAGGTGCACCTCTTTTCCTCTTAATTTCATAATATCATGATTTGATTCACGGGTCGTTTGAAGAAAGAGCTCATCCGAGGAATGGATTGAGTTATTCTCATAAAACGACATATATAAAAATACATAATTATGCTTCCTTGATGATTTTGAGCATTCATGCATTTAGCTAGATTTAATTTGCATTTTATTTTGTTAATTTAGCATGTTTCATGAGTTAATTAGGATTAATTTAGCATTTATTTCAATTCTGCTCAGTTTCAGTAGTTCTCTGTTTTTGTCAGTCAATCCACACGTCATGTCATGCTTGTAATTTTTGTTAAAAAATTTAAAAAAAATCAGGACATGCTCCCTTAGGTGTCCCTAAAAATGTGCCAAAAATTCGGAAGCATTTGAAGTCGTTTACTGTGGTAAATGTTCAAAAAGATGAGTCGGGTTTTATTACCCAGAATGCATTTTAAAATGTCTTTTCCCACTTGTAAAATCGATATCTCCCTCATGGGAGATCCTATTTTTGATCCGAAAGACATTTTGAACTCGAAAGAATGTCTAGTTGTTAACATGATTTTCTCCGATTTTTATGATTTTCTTTAGTATCTGACAAAAATCCGAGAGTTCGGGACACGTGTCAGAGCCTGATTTGGGCCTCTGAGATTTTGGATCGACTTAGGGTTATGGGTTCTCTTTGGGTGTTGCTCCAAATCCAAATATGTAAAAAGTGAAAGTTATGTCCAAAATGTCCTATGTTTTCATCTGAAAGTTTAGGATTTTTAGAATAGTTGTGATACCTACTTCGGATTTTTCTTGTCAGTTATCTGTTTTGTCACATTTGTCTGTTCTGTTAATTTAGGCATAAAAAGTTATATTTTTATCTGTGTTTATTTTGATCAGATGCGGAAGTCATAAACATGAAAGTTGTTCATGTAGGTGTAGTGAGTAGCTATGTTAAATATTAGAAATTTTCAAGGCTGTTTTTTATTTTGTTTAGTATTTTATATCCGATCAGGTCAATTTTACCTTCATCAAAACCAAATCCCTGTTACCGAACTCACCATGGCTCAAATCCTGAGGCTGTAAAAACCAAAAATGTTCCATTTCGGGTCTTTTATCGGTATGCAAAATATCAGAAGTTTTCATGGTATAAATCTTGCATTATCATGTTAAGCATTGCATTTGGTTCGGATCCATAGGTAAAATCCACCCTTTTTAGGATTTTCTTCAAATTTTAGCATTTAAATCATATCATTTCGTGAATTTTAGCATTCTAGGTTGTTCATCAGAGTAGGAATATTCTTCATACCGAATTTGGTGTAATTTGGAATTCATTTGAGGTTTGGTTTGGCCATAATATCAAAACAGGGCCCCGCGGGACCCGGATCCAAGCGAAAAACAAGCAAAATTCGTTATTTTGGATAAATTGCAAAATGTCAAATTCTGATTTTACAGTCCTAATGTGTTTAGCAGCATGTCATCATGCCTCATACTGCATTTCATCATCATTTGATTCAATTTGAATTTCGAAATCTCAATTTTACCAAATTTTCCTTCAAAAAACCCTGATTTTAAAGGTATAACTTTATGATTAGGGGTATTTTTGTCATTTTGACCACCATTTCGAATTTCAAACTATTTTCCACCGAATTTCTTGCATTTACATCATTTCAAATATCAAGGAAGCATGAGAATAGGATTTATATCCAATTAAATCCAATAATTTCATAATATTATTGGAAAATCTTGGAAAAACCCACATATTTGAGCTAACCCCATTTCAAGTTTGGCAGGGACATTCAAAAGAAGGAGCTGAAGTCTGCAAAAAAATTTTATTTCATTTGTTTAGTGATGTAATAATGTAAATTTTGGAATAAGAGATTTAATTTCCTGCTTAGACTAGGATGCATATCATATAGTTTAAATTCATGCAATATCCTGTGTCTATGATTCATGCATTTTATTTCGAAAGCACTATGGATGTACACGAATGGCACGTGCACCAACTCTTAGGGAGTTGATGAACTTGGTGGAATCCATATTTACGGCCCTAGTCGGAATATGGATGAGACCCAGATCCATCATCTTTCTACTAGTCACATTGAGCCTACACTCTTAGGCTATCTTAAAATGCACATCATATTTCAAATATTTTCAAAGCATTGTGCATTAAATCAACTAAACTCTAAATATATTCATGGCCACAGTCAGAATATGTGAAGGATTTATTTTGACTTAATACACATTTTTCCAACAAATTTTCTTAGAAAATCTTTCAAAGTGCATTCATTCACTCATATCATTTGCATCATGAAATCATTGGTTTTCTCATGATTTTCTTAAGAAAGTTGCATTCTCAAGAAATCGATTTCTCAAGAAACCCTGAGTATTTTCCAAAATCGGTTTTCCCAAGTCAAGTGTTCACAGTTTTCCATGAAAACTAGTCTCTCAAGAAACTTCTAAATGAGATTTCCAAAATCAAAGTTTTCCCTCGATTTTCCTTGGAAAATGTTATTTTCTCACGATTTTCAAAAGAAGTCTCTCACCTTTCTCAAAGATCAAAATCGATTTCCAAGTGTTTCAAGGCTAAGATTCCCAGGATTTCAATTTCCCAAGTTTCAGTTTTCCTTCTCCAATGAGTTTTCCAATGAATTTTCCATCATTTTCCTAAGAAAATTCTCAAAGTCCGAGTTTTCCTGAGAAATGTTTTCCTTTTCAAATGTTCACCTTTTCTCAAGAATCACCTCTATTTTCCCAGGATTTTCAACTATTCATGATTTTCTCACATCTTTATGAACTTTCTCAAGATTTCAAATCTTTTCATCAGAGTTTTCTGAGAAATTGATTTCCATCTTTTTCCTGAGAAATGTTTTTCAACTCCAAAGGTTTTTCTGAGCATACATCATGTTTTCCAACTTACATTTTCCAAAGTCTCATAGCACATGCCTGAATTCTCTGTGCATATAGAATAGAACATGATTTTGATGATTTAACTAAGTCAAGCACAATTTTGGTCCTTGGTTCGATTACCCCTGTTAAAGGCGGCAGCAACGGTCGAACCTCGTACCGACAGGTCGAGCACCATCCCATGGATTTTCCCGCAATTTTCAAAACGGAGGCGAGTATTTCAAAAACATTTTCCAAAATCCGGTCAAGTTTGAAGCGCGAAAGCATTTCCCTCTCTCTTTCGCAAGGAAGGGAAGACGGGAAAAAATTTTGCGACGATAACAGGTTTGGCGACTGAGATGGGACCTGTCCTTGTTTGGTCAAAATTGTGCTTGACTTAGTTCAATTATCGAAACTATGTTCACAAAATGTCAGCTCTTTACTTTTTATATCATGTGAACCTAGGAGCCTAGATTCTGACCTAGTTGACATTGACTGCATATAGACTAGGCATGGTTTCGTAGGACCAGATTGAGGAGATATTTTCATGTTCACATAGACTTAGGTCTAAAACATAACTCTCCTCAATTTAGGATCTGAATGCAAACAATGTATGCTTCTTCAAATTTTTCAAAATCTATCTCTCTAGGATTTAGAGCCCTCTATTTCTTGCATGTGATCATTTTTCAAAATCTCCCTTACCTATCATTACCCGGTCTTCACGTTGCTGGGCTCTCTTCCAGAACCATAGTTCGAGACAGAGCCTCACAACTGGGCCAATTATTTGGGTTAACACCCCCCTACCACGTACCGCGGGCCACAGCCCGAAGTATATCGGTAGGCGCTCAAGGATGTTGAAAAACCTTATCCTAGAACCGAAGTTGGAATTATATGCCACGTACCTCGAATTTCGATTAAGGTATATCGACATAACTGGATTGGACAAAGATGATCTGAACCTAGAGTTAGGATTAGGGTCCTACAGCTGTTTTCAAAATAATGCATCTAGAGTCAGCCTTTTAGGGAGTGCTGAATGTGCATAAATGTTTGTGCAGGGTGTGATTGCTTGTATGCTACCTTTATTTCCTTCGTATTTTCCCAAAATATTTTCAAATATCCATATTTTTTTACCTTTTCCCTTTATTTTCTCAAACCCTGGATGATTTTCTCAAATATCCAATTTCTTTCAAAACTCCAGGTGATTTTTCACTCTTCCGTTCTACTGGATCTTGAATTTCCAACTGCATTTTTATCCTGCCTGCAATTTTCCAAAATCATATATTTTCTCTCATTAGATTTTCAATCCTTTTGTCTATTTGCAAAATTCTTCACCTTATTTCCCTCTTGCATACCTTGACTATTGCGGTGAAAATTGTTTACTCACTTGCCTTCTCCTTATTCTAAATCCGTTTGTGGATTGTTTTTCCAAATGATATCTCTTTCTTTCAAAAATGGTGTTTTCCTCGTGGTTGACGACCTCGCCTAAGTAACAAGGCACATTTTCCGTTGTTATTTCTCTTACAAAGAATGACAACACAATTGTCGTGACTCCAGCGGCGACTCCATCCCTAGTAATGGGATATTCTTTCAATTGTCCACCATATAATTTTCTTCTCAATCCAAAAATTTCCTCAGAGTCTAATCAAGACTTTATCCTGCAGAGAGCCTTCGCAGCATTTAATGATTCAAACAAGGTCAGGGAAGAAGACCGCACCAATTCAGCGTATCAGCTATTCATCAACATCAGAAGGAGAGATGAATTTGCCAAGGTCAGACAAAGACCAAGAGCAGCCAGGAGATGACGCTATCGACCCTCAGATGTACGCAATGTTTCAGAAAATGATGAAGAGGATGATGAGTGAGCAGGCTGGCACCAGCTCAGACAAAAATCCAGTCACTCAGAGTATTAGAGATCGTGTGGCCAAGAGGTCAACCAAGTCCTCTGAAGAGAATGTTCAAGATACTTCAGACGAAGATGATACCGATGAAGAATATGAGGTGCCTCCGGCATTTCAGAAACGTGGCCAAAGGAGGAGTCACAAATCAAAAAGCCAGGTCGCAGAAGAGCCCCTGCAGACACAATTCAGGGAAATGGCCAGAGTGGTAAAAGATCTGCAAGCCCGCGACAAGGGCAAGAAAGTCTTCACCAGCGAGGACTTCTATGATGGCCTCGAAGGGGATGATGATCTCGAAAACCTGCCTCGTAAATTCATCAAGTTCGATGGTTCTGGCGACCCGAAAGCACATCTCGCCATGTTCTTCGCTGAATGTTCTAGGTTTAAGAGAGACAATAGAGCACTATTCTTATGCTTTCCCCGCAGCCTGGAAGGAGTCGCGGCCAAATTGTACGCGGAACATATCAATCCTATAGAACTGAAAGAGTTCGACAAAGTCGTGAATTTGTTCGTTGAACGATTCTTGTTCAATACTGAAGCGCTCCCAACATTGATCCATCTCTGCAATCCAAGGCAGAATGAAAATGAAAAGGCAAGGGACTTCATTCGCAGATGGAGAAAGACCTGTAACAAAATGAGGGATCCTATATCAGAAAGGCATGCTCTATCATTGATCCTCAATAATTTTTCGCAACCTCTAAGAGGATTAATTTCTACCTCACCATCCAAATCTTTCGTTGAACTCATTGAACGAGCTGAATGGCTTGAAATGGGAGTGGAGAATGGAGTCTATGAAGGCTTCACATTTTCCAAGAATAACCCTCAAGGTGAACAAAAGAAGAACTCTCACTTCACTTTTTCAGCAAAATCTTTCAATAACAGCAAGAATGATCATGACAACAGTTTGGAGAGAATCAAAAGGCAAAAAGGGAAGGACATCAACAACGATAAACCTCTCCAATCCAGCCCTCAACATCAAAAGAAAGATCAGGAAAAATCAAAGCGCAAAGACTGGAGAACTGATCGAGAATTCACCCCTCTTGATCAGACACTCGAGAGTATCCTCGAGTATATGCTTGAGAAAGACCTTGTCCGGTTGCCTAAAGCCAATGATCCTCCAGCAATTATGGGCAGATTCAAAGAACAGTTTTGCAAGTTTCATCGAGCAGTAGGGCACGATACAGAAAACTGCTTCGTCCTTAAAAACATTGTTCAAGACTGCATTGACAAGAAGCTCCTCGTTGAAGATGAAAAGGATGACTAGTCATCCTGACTAAGATTTTTTCTACAATCATTCAAGAAGATGACAATGCCAATAATTTCCCATTTCTCATCTTGCTTTTTTAAAAGAATAATGTAATCCCATTCTCTTTCCTTGATTTTAAAGCATCGATAAAGTCATCAAATTTTTTTCAATAGCTTGGCGCCATCTTATTTACTTCCTCTTCCTTTTCATAATGTCTCTCTTGTGAGGAATGATCTTGAGGACATCAATCAGTCAAGAAGCTTGTCGCCTTATTCATCAATTATCCTTCTTTTATTCAAATTTTTCTCCCTAGTTACACTGGGGCATTTTTTTGGAAAATTTATCTTTACCTCAAAACATCCTGTATGCAGGCAGGATAAACCATTCTCTCATTTTGCATATATATGCACTCATTTGCATCAATTTGCATTCATTTGCACTTCATTTGCATTTCATGTGCATGTGCATTGCATTTGCATTAACTATGCACCCAATTCCATTTCCCCTTCAGGTTAAGGGATAAACCTGAGATTTCCCCTTCAGGTTAAGGGATAAACCTGAATCATTTTCCATAATTCTTCAATTTCGACCCTCGGGTCATTCAATTCTTAAATTTCGACCTTCGGGTCACCCAATTTCCAATTTTCAAATTACCAAAATTCTCAATTTCGACCGCCAGGTCATCCAATTTCCATTCCCCGTTCAGGATAAGGGGATAATCCTGAAACCATTCATAGAAGCGATCCAACTCTCTATAATGGTCATCGTTCTTCATTGAACTGATAGTATTCCAAGTGAACTGATAGTCGTTCTTCATCGAACTGATAGTGTTTCAAGTGAACTGATAGTCGTTCTTCATCAAACTGATAGTGTTCCAAGCGAACTGATAGTCGTTCTTCATTGAACTGATAGTGTTCCCAAGTGAACTGATAGTCGTTCTTCATTGAACTGATAGTGTTCCCAAGTGAACTGACAGTCGTTCTTCATTGAACTGATAGTGTTCTCAAGTAAACTGATAGTCGTTCTTCAGCGAACTGATAGTCGTTCTTCATTGAACTGATAGTGTTCCAAAGAACTGATAGTCGTTCTTCATTGAACTGATAATGTTCCAAGTGAACTGATAGTGTTCCAAAGAACTGATAGTCGTTCTTAATTGAACTGATATTATTCCCACCGATGGTCGTTCTTAATTGAACTGATATTGTTCCCAGCGAACCGATGGGCATTCTTAATTAAACTGATATTGTTCCCAAGTGAACTGATAGTCGTTCTTAATTGAACTGATATTGTTCCTAGTGAACTGATAGTCGTTCTTCATTGAACTAATATAGTTCTCAGCGAACCGATGATCGTTCTTAATTGAACTGATATTATTCCCAGCGATGATCGTTCTTAATTGAACTGATATTGTTTCCAGCGAACCGATGGGCGTTCTTAATTAAACTGATATTGTTTTCAATGAACCGATGGTTGTTCTGACACTGTTCCCAGTGAACTGATAGTCGCCTCCTTTGGGGAAAGGAGAGGATAATTTTCATCACGGATGTATTGAGCCGGACTTTAAATACTCACTTTCACCAAGGATTTCGAGAAATTTTGTCAATCTGTCAATTTATTTATTGATTTCAGAATCTTTATTGCACAAATCTCTACCTCGATTTACCTTTAGCATCACTTTCAAAAGAGTGAAGCTTTTGCGAAAAGAGATCCAAAATTCAAATTCTTTCTATTGGCCAACCAAAAGTATGAAGGATAAATCCTCGATATGGCCATTAAAGAAGATTCAGTGTTATTGCAAAGCCATAAATGATCGATATTGATCGCAGTCAATGGCACATCTTTAAAGACTATTCTTGTAAAATGAAGCAGTGGAAATATCCTGAGTGCTAGAAAAGAGAGCATTTATCCAAGCCTTGTCCCCTCAGAATCACCTGAGCTGTAATTAAATATCTGCAAAAGGGATCTTTCACTTGTCGTCAAGATGAAGGCGAATTAAGCAAGTAGACCCCCGGGGCCAAAGAAGATTTGAAACATCTCCAAGATGATGGACTTTGTGACGAATCCTTCCAGGGAAAGTGCAAAGCACTGTCAAGATGAAGGCAGATGCGATGAACCTCTCGACAATCCCTAAAAGATATTTAATTTCAGCTATCATCCAAAGATCTCCAAACCCATTGTCCAAGAAGGATCGAAACATCTCCAAGATGAAGGAGCTTGTGACGTACCATTCACGAAAAAAAAAAAAGAGAAAGAGAGGAAAAAGAAAGAGAGAAAAAGTAAGAACATCTCCAAAATGAAGGAGAATATAGCCAAAACACTAGAGAGTCAAAAGAGTGCAGAAAGATTATCATAAGAGAAGCTCTCAGTATATGAAATTGCCAAATCTATCAAGAATCCTCTTTAAATTTGTGAAATTCTATTATCAATACTCTTTCGTCAAGGGCTTTCATAATATCAAATTCTCTTTCCTGCTCATATCAAGGAAATTGATAGCTTCCTTGAAGAAGGTCAATTGCAAGTAATTTGGGTTTCCAATCTCGATTCTACAATGTGAACCTTGTTTGGAGGTAAAGCTTTGGGTAGAAAAAAAAGAATATCTTTGCAACCATGTGCACCATTTTCAAAAATTTTGGATCAACAACAAAATTCTCAACATTTTGACAATATTTTCTAGCTATCCTGACGTGAAGTGAGAGCTTGATGTTCGTTTTTGATGCATCCAGACACCAATTTTAAATTCCTCTTAAGGACTTGATTCCTTCCCTTCTTTGAGAGCATGAACTCTCAGATTGCACACTTCCCTGTGTCCCCACTGTCCCACCATAGACAGTCCCATTTCGGTTCGAGGTCGAACCACCAATCATTTCCCGCAAAAGGCAATTTCAAAAGCTATTTGGTCTCAGCAATGAGACGCCCAAAATCAATCCCTTTTCAAGCTTTAGGGAGCCCATTTTCCTTCCTTTTGCAAAACCTCTGTCGGATTTACTGTGCAAAATCCGAAGGTTCCATCATAGTCTCCTCCTTCGAGGATTCCATTCCATTTTCTGCCCAATCGGGATAAGGGTATAAACCTGAGCCTCAATCAAAGAGGTATTTCATTTTCTGCCCAATCAGGATAAGGGTATAAACCTGAGCCTCATCCAAAGAGGTATTTCATTTTCCGCCCGATCAGCTTAAGGGTACAAACCTGAGTTTCATTTCGATGAGATATTCCATTCCCCAATCAGGTTAAGGGTCAAACCTGAGCTTCATTCCATACGAGGTATTCCTGTCCCATCCAGGTTAAGGGCAAAAACCTGAACTTCGCTCTTATAGAGCAAATCTTTCCTCTTCATTCTCCATTTTATATTTATCATGATCACCTGGCTAATTTCCTCACACCCGGTCAGATCCTTCTTACTGGGGCATTTTTTTATATATATAGCCCAAATTTGGTGTGTTTTTCTTTGCCACTAAGCTCGACCACAAACCGGCTTAGTAGCAAAGAGGGGCATCTGTAAACACCCCAAATTTTCACTCACCTCCCCAACATTTCCACTAAGCATCAGCATCCAGCCTCTGAAATCGCCGAAGGGAAAAATGGTCATTTTCTGAGCCCAGACCTTGCAAAAGTCTAAATTTCATCTGCAACTCTCAAAAATTCTCTATTTTTAGCTCAGATGTTCAAAATTTTATTCCGGACAGAAGACAAGAATCTCCAAGTCTTGGTTCAAGATTATATTGCATAAGACATGGCATTGCATATCATTGCATGAGCATTTCATATCACTGCACTGCACAACATGTCATTTTGAGGTCCAGAACTCTCGATTTCAAAATTTTCAATCCAAATTTGAATTTCAACTACTTTCAAAATTGATTTTAAAACCCTGGGTCTTCAAAATTATCAATTCTTCCCATTTTACCCCCAGGACTCTGAATTTCAAAATATTTCCTCAGGAAACAATCTGGATAATTTTCAATAAAATTCAACTCAGATTTTGCCTTTTGTCAGCTATTTCAACTATCTTCCTTTTACAAATCGCCCTACAGGGGCTAACTCTTTTCAAAATTTCTGTTTTACCAATTAGCCCAGATTTTATAAAAATTCCAAAAAGAGGTTTTATTGTCTTGTTCATATTTCAATAAAGAAGCGATGTGGGACCCACACTGAGGTGGTGTCACATAGGCTTTTCTTTTGAAAAATTTGAATTTTGAAAAACCCAAAAATATAGGAGCCTTGTCCCCTGGATTGGCGCCACTTGTCTTTTCTCTCTCCTCTCATCTATCTACCAAGTGTTAGTGTGGGGCTACCTTAAGAAGCCGCCACATGTCATTGGACCCCCTCTTCATTCCATGCCATGTGTCAGCATCCACCATCTTCACCCTGCGCCATGTGTCATTCCATAGATCACCCTAAGATGCCAAGTGTCATGTGTTGTCCTGACCAGAAAAAGCAAAACTTGTCTCCTCTGAGGTGGCACCATTTGAAGAGTGTCTCTTGCAGGGGACACGTGTCAACCTCTCCCTCTTTTAGAAAAGTAGACTGACACATGTCTCTTCCTACTTTTGTCAAAAAAGTAGGAGACACGTGTCACTCCTAGCTTCCTCCAGAAAAAGTAGAGTTGTCTCCTTCTGAGGTGGCGCCATCTGAGGTATTCTCTCCTGCAGCAGGTGACACGTGTCATTCTCTGCTCTTCTTAGAAAAAGCAAATGACACATGTCATTCTCTGCTCTTCTCAGAAAAAGTAGAGGACACATGTCATTTTCTGCCTCCTTCAGAAAAAGCAACAATTCAAATATTCAAACTCCAGGCTGAGGTGGCGCAAATCCTGAAGTCTCCTCCCTAAATTCATTTGTTGAGATGGTGCCACGTGTCCCTTGCCCTCATTTTCCTCCCTTCTGCCACATGGCATTGTAGGAGCCACTCTGAGGAACCGTCACATTTCCATCCTCCATTCCTCTAGGGCCAACCTCCATTTGAAATTCAAATCTCTCTCTGAGGTGGCGCCATTTGAGAAGGCTTCTCCAGACAGCTGACACTTGTCTGCCACATGTCCAAACCTCCTTGCATCAGAAAAAGTAGGAAAACCCCCCCTCTGAGGTGGCGCATTCTCCTTACTCCAGTCCTGTTCTCCTGCCACATGGCATTGTAGGAGCCACTCTGAGGAACTGCCACATGTCAGCCTCTCCTTTTCAGCAGAAAAGTAGAATTTGAATTCCTCTGAGGTGGCACAGTCTGCTTCTTCCATTCCTGTACTTCTGACATGTGTCAAGAGCTTCCAGAGGTGGCGCCACATGGCATGCTCCTACTGCTTCTAGATTCAAATCTCAAACACCTTTTGAGGTGGCACCATTTCAGAGCTCCCACTTGGCTTCAATTTTCATTTTTTATTTTATTCAAAATAAAAATAGCCCCATGAGGTGGTGCCACCTGAGGGCTCCCTACAAAAGGCAAATTTTGAATTTCAAACCCCAGAGCGCACCCCCTGAGGTGGCGCCATTTGGGAGCCTCTTGCAGAGAAAATCAAGCAAGCTTTTTGAAAAATTCCAAATTCCTCTGCTAAGGTGTCTCACCCACAAAATTCTCATTTTATTTTCTCAAAAAAATCAAAATAGCACCCGTGAGATGGCGCCACATGGAGGGCTCAGAATGAGCCTGCTTGAAATTCAAAATTTTCAGAAAAATTCTATAAAAACAAGGCTCCACGCCCAGCCTTGAGGAGCTTCTTTTGGACCTTGAAATTCGACCTAGACTTTCTTCAGAACACGATTTTGAACCTTGGAATCCACACCCCCCTTGGGCTCAGTGAAGAAGGTGTAGTGGGTCGATCTTGGTGAATCATCCGAAGCCCGGAATTAAAGGACGAAAAAATCCCTTGGTAGCCGTCCCTTTCAAGAGTTTCAAAGCTGTGTAACGAAGCAAGGTGCACCTCTTTTTCTCTTAATTTTATAATATCATGATTTGATTCACGGGTCGTTTGAAGAAAGATCTCATCCGAGGAAAGGATTGAGTTATTCTCATAAAACGACATATATAAAAATACATAATTATGCTTTCTTGATGATTTTTAGCATTCATGCATTTAGCTAGATTTAATTTGCATTTTATTTCGTTAATTTAGCATGTTTCATGAGTTAATTAGGATTAATTTAGCATTTATTTCAATTCTGCTCAGTTTCAGTAGTTCTCTGTTTTTGTCAGTCAGTCCACACGTCATTTCATGCTTGTAATTTTTGTTAAAAAATCCAAAAAAATCAGGAAATGCGCCCTTAGGTGTCCCTAGAAACGTGCCAAAAATTCAAAAGCATTTGAATTTGTTTACTGTGGTAAACCTTCAAAACAGTGAGTCGGGTTGTATTACCCGGAATGCATTTTAAAATGTCTTTTCCGATTTGTAAAATCGAGATCTCCCTCATGGGAGATCGTATTTTCGATCCGAAAGATGTTCTGAACTTGAACAAATGTCTAGTTTCTAAGATGATTTTCTCATATTTTTATGATGTTCTTTATTATCTGACAAAAATCCGAGAGTTCGGGACACGTGTCAGAGCCTGATTTGGGCCTCTGAGATTTTGGATCGACTTAGGGTTATGGGTTCTCTTTGTGTGTTGCTCCAAATCTGAATCTGTAAAAAGTTAAAGTTATGTCTGAGATGTTCCTTGTTTGCATCTGAAAGCTTAGGATTTTTAGAATAGTTGTGATACCTACTTCGGATTTTTCTTGTCAGTCTCCTGTTTTGTCACATTTGTCTATTCTGTTAATTTAGGCATACAAAGTTATATTTTTATCTGTGTTTATGTTGATCAAATGAGGAAGTAATAAACATGAAAGTTGTTCATGTAGGTGTTGTGAGTAGCTCTGTTAAATATCAGAAATTTCCATGGCTGTTTTTTATTTTTGTTAGTATTTTATATCCGATCAGGTCGATTTTACCTTCATCAGAATCAAATCCCTGTTACCGAACTCAGCATGGCTCAAATCCCGAGGCTGTAAAAACCAAAAATGTTCCATTTTGGGTTCTTTATTAGTCTGCAAAATATCAGAAGTTGTAATGGTGTAAATCTTGAATTATCATGTTAAGCATTGCATTTGGTTCGGATCCATAGGTAAAATCCACCCTTTTTAGGATTTTCTTCAAATTTTAGCATTTAAATCATATCATTTCATGAATTTTAGCATTCTAGGATGTTCATCAGAGTAGTAATATGCTTCATACCGAATTTGGTGTAATTTGGAATCCATTTGTGGTTCGGTTTGGCCATAATATCAAAACAGGGCCCCGTAGGACCCGGATCCAAGCGAAAAACAAGCGAAATTCGTTATTTTGGATAAATTGCAAAATGTCAAATTCTGATTTTACAGTCCTAATGTGTTTAGCAGCATGTCATCATGCCTCATACTGCATTTCATCATCATTTGATTCAATTTGAATTTCGAAATCTCAATTTTACCAAATTTTCCTTCAAAAAACCCTGATTTTAAAGGTATAACTTTATGATTAGGGGTATTTTGGTCATTTTGACCACCATTTCGAATTTCAAACTATTTTCCACCGAATTTCTTGCATTTACATCATTTCAAATATCAAGGAAGCATGAGAATAGGGTTTATATCCAATTAAATCCAATAATTTCATAATATTATTGGAAAATCTTGGAAAAACACACATATTTGAGCTAACCCCATTTCAAGTTTGGCAAGGACATTCAAAAGAAGGAGCTGAAGTCTGCAAATTTCTTTTATTTCATTTGTTTAGTGATGTAATAATGTAAATTTTGGAATAAGAGATTTAATTTCCTGCTTAGACTAGGATGCATATCATATAGTTTAAATTCATGCAATATCTTGTTTCTATGATTCATGCATTTTATGTCGAAAGCACTATGGATGTACACGAATGACACGTGCACCAACTCTTAGGGAGTTGATGAACTCGGTGGAATCCATATTTACGGCCCTAGTCGGAATATGGACGAGACCCAGATCCATCATCTTTCTACTAGTCACATTGAGCCTACAATATTTTCAAAGCATTGTGCATTAAATCAACTAAACTCTGAACATATTCATGACCACAGTCAGAATATGTGAAGGATTTATTTTGACTTAATACACATTTTTCCAACAAATTTTCTAAGAAAATCTTTCAAAGTGCATTTATTCACTCATATCATTTGCATCATGAAATCATTGGTTTTCTCATGATTTTCTTAAGAAAGTTGCATTCTCAAGAAATCGATTTCTCAAGAAACCCTGAGTATTTTCCAAAATCGGTTTTCCCAAGTCAAGTGTTCACAGTTTTCCATGGAAACTAGTCTCTCAAGAAACTTCTAAATGGGATTTCCAAAATCAAAGTTTTCCCTCGATTTTCCTTGGAAAATGTTATTTTCTCAAGATTTTCAAAAGAAGTTTCTCACCTTTCTCAAAGATCAAAATCGATTTCCAAGTGTTTCAAGGCTAAGATTCCCAGGATTTCAATTTCCCAAGTTTCAGTTTTCCTTCTCCAATGAGTTTTCCTATGAATTTTCCATCATTTTCCTAAGAAAATTCTCAAAGTCTGAGTTTTCCTGAGAAATGTTTCCCTTTTCAAATGTTCACCTTTTCTCAAGAATCACCTCTATTTTCCCAGGATTTTCAACTATTCATGATTTTCTCAAATCTTTATGAACTTTCTCAAGATTTCAAATCTTTTCATCAGAGTTTCCTGAGAAATTGATTTCCATCTTTTTCCTGAGAAATGTTTTTCAACTCCAAAGATTTTTCTGAGCATACATCATGTTTTCCAACTTACATTTTCCAAAGTCTCATAGCACATGCCTGAATTCTCTGCGCATATAGGATAGAACACGATTTTGATGATTTAACTAAGTCAAGCACAATTTTGGTCCTTGGTTCGATTACCCCTGTTAAAGGCGGCAGCAACGGTCGAACCTCGTACCGACAGATTGAGCCTCATTCCATGGATTTTCCCGCAATTTTCAAAACGGAGGCGAGTATTTCAAAAACATTTTCCAAAATCCGGTCAAGTTTGAAGCGCAAAAGCATTTCCCTTTCTCTTCCGCAAGGTAGGGAAGATGGAAAAAATTTCGCGACGATAACAGGCGACACTTATATAATGAAGCGAAATCTTAAAAAAAAAAAAACCATAAACAAAATGTTAAGATGGCACAAAGATGATGCTCTACATAGTAATATAAAAACGGTAATGATGATGATCCGAGAAAGAGATCTACCAGAAATAGGTTGAAAATTCAGATAAACTAGCAAAATTACTGACCCTAATCAACATAAACTGAGGAACGAACTGTAATAAAAAATAAATGTAAGGATTCCCAGATTAATTATGAAAATGAAAGAAAAAGTGTCGGGGTGATTAACCCCTTTTTCTGTTGCATAAGGAGGTGTTTGAAATTGACACAAGCAATTTCAACACCATCCATGATGCGTTGAGGAAACCAAAATAGAAGATTATTACAGATTTCAGAGAAGAGAAAAAGAAGAAGAAAAATCAGCAACAGGGAATTTAAAGATTGAAAAAAAGGGGAGAAAGAACACTTACTGGATTACTTTTGCTGAAGGTATTGGTTTTCTTCACCCAATTTGGACCGTCAGTAGCGCAGCAAATTGTCCACCAGAGTTTTGAAGCTTCTTTGATATCTTACGATGTAACTCTGCAGGGGTCAGCTGGAATTCTTCTAGGGAACTCCTTTTACCAGGAATGAAGAAGAAGACTGTTGGTGTTTATCAGGATTTCTTCGTAAGAGGGAGGAAAAGGGAAGATTGGTGACAGATGAAAAAGAGACAGGAAAATGGATTTTTTTTTATGCCCGACTCTTTCCCATGTGCCTCTTTTTATAGAGGGGGAAGAAAAATCGAGAAGGGGAAACAATTAGAGATTGATGGTGGAGAGAAGGGTGGTGTCGTTGAGGATGAGTGGAGGAAGGAGAGAGTAGGCGATGGAAGAAAAATCGAGAAGGAGAAACGATTAGAGATTGATGGTGGAGAGAAGGGTGGTGTCGTTGAGGATGAGTGGAGGAAGGAGAGAGTAGGCGATGGAAGGGTCGAGAAAAAGAGGTTGAAGCCGTTGGTGATGGAGGGTTGAGGCGAATAGCCATGGCGATTAAGGGTTGAAGATGGGGAAGCTTTCAGAGGGAGGGTTAACGAAAGGGGTGAAAGAGAGAGAAGGCGAGAAATGAGGGTTTGAAGGTTCTTTTCCGAAATTTTCCAAAAAGAGGTTCTTTTTAAAAAAGTTTTCCTAAAAATGGGTTTTTAAAACCATTTTTTTGTAATTTTCTTTTTTATTTGGAATTTTTTTTTCTTTTCTCTGTATTTTCTGATTTTTTTGTTTTTTTTGGGAATAAAATTTTAAAACCTAAGCAGTACGAGAGATAGAACTATATATATAGATATTTTTTTTGTATTTTTGATAAATATTTACAAAAAAGAGGGGTTTTTCTAAAAATCTTGGGTTTTGATTTCTTCAGAAAATGAGTTTGGATTCAAAATTTTTGAAGATTTTCAAGTTTTTATCCTCAAACTGAGGAATATCAAATAATGAATCCAAATGGATGCTGGATGAACTGTCTGAGTCATTCAAAAGCTATTTTTGGTAATTTTGTAATTTCAATTTAAAAATTTGGACAATATTGTTCAGATTCGGATCTTTTACCCGGATCTGGATCCAAAACTGAGTCAAATGTATAAAAATGAACTAAATTTTAATAAAATCTGAGAAATGACTAGAATTTAAATCTAAAACTGACTTGATTGCTCAGAAAATGGAATCAGGGGCAAAACAGGAATATTTACAACATTTTGAAAATTTTGGGGTGTTCACAGATGCCCCTCTTTGCTACTAAGCCGGTTGAAAGCCGATCTTAGTGGCAAAGATAACACTCCAAATTTTGAAAAACGTCCCAGTCAGCAGATCTAAGTTGGGTATGGATGAATTTATTTTGAAAACCTGGCTTTTCAGGCTTAAAACCCTATCCTGAACGGTTCTGGGGGACGAAATCCTCGAAAATGATATGACTGAATAATAAAAATGAGGAAATCGTGATGGAACTTTGGGTGAAGATTCCGAAATGGTGAAAGATAAGAATTTTGATCAAGTCTCGTGGGTGAGACAAGATCAGCCTTTTGAACAGACTCAGGTTTAGCCCTTAATCTGAATGGGACGAAGATATATCAAGATAAATTGGGTGGGGAAAGGAATATAAGCGGATCTCGATGGGACATTTTTGAGACAAACGCTCTGTGAGATGAAACTCCAGTATGATCCTTTCGTGGATGGATGTACAAAGCATGGATTCCTTTGTGGAGAAAAACCATGATGTGACTAGGAGGGTTACCTCGTCGAAACGAGGTTCAGGTTTAACCCAAACCTCAAAGGAAGATACCTCCTGGAACGAGGTTCGGGCTTGACCCTTATCCTAAAAGGGATGACCATACCTCGAGGAGCGAGGTTCAGGCTTAACCCTTATCTTGAAAGGGATGACCATACAGAATCCTCGAACGAGGAAGCCGTGATGGGACAACAAAATGCATCGCCAAAGCGAGATTCAGGTTTAACCCTTGACTTGAGTGAGGGGACCGCGCGAATTCCTCAAATGAAGAAACCGCGGTGGAACTAGAAAAGATATCCAGTCGAAACGAGACTCAGGTTTAACCCTAACATGAATGGAAAGATACCTCGCGGAACGAGGTTCAGGCTTAACCCTTAACCTGAAAGGGGCGACCGTACAAAATTCTCGAATGAAGAAACCATGATGGGACCTTTGGAATTTGGACAAACAAATCCGAAAGGGGGTTTTGCGAGAAGAGAAAGACAAGGGATTCTCTAAAGCTTGGAAAGGGGATGATCTGGGGCGTCTCATTGCTAAGACTAAATCAGCTTTCTAAAAACAGACAACCTCTCGCAGAAGGTTTGGGTGATACCTCAAGGAGCGAGGTAATAGGTTTAATCCTTAGCCTGAATGGATACAGAATCCTCGAAGAGCGAGAAAACTGTGATGGAACCTTTAGACTTTGCACTACAAGTCCAAGAGAGGTTTGCAAAAGGATGAAAATGGGGGTCCCTAAAGCTTGAAAAGGGGTTGATCTTGGGTGCCTCATTGTTGAGACTGAAAATAGCTTTTGACAATAACAGGCCTTTTGCAAAATGTTCAGGTTTAACCCTTATCCTGAGCGGAAACTGTCTATGGCGGGACAGTGGGGAACGCAAAAAAGCGTGCAAATCTGAGAGCGCTTATATTAGACGGAAGGAAATGACTTTTCAGTCCTAAGAAGGGATGACGTCAGGATACGTCAAAACGAACATCAAGTTCTTGCTTCATGTTGGGATAATGAGAAAATATTGCCAATAAGATGCCAAAATTGTAGTTGATTCAGAATGATTGAATTGTGCTTATGTATGAAAATATCACCTCTTTCTACATAGAATATTAACTCCAAAGGGGCTTACTCTATAGAATCAAGAATCAAACTCAAATTTGTTTGTTGTTGAGTTTCTTCAAGGAAGATATCAATTTCCTCGATATGAAAAGAGAGGAAATATTCATAGCTTCATAAAAGCAATTGAGTGAAAATATATTGATAAAAGAATTTCACATAGATAAAGATGATTCCTGGCAGTTTCGGGCAGTTTGATATCCTGAGCATTTTCCCATGATGATCTTTTTGCACTCTTTTGAGTCACAGAGCTTTCTTTGGTTTTTACATCATCCTTCATTTTGGAGATGTTCTGACTTTTCTCTCTTTTTGCGGGGAAGGGTACGTCACAAACTCCTTCATCTTGGAGATGCTCTGATCCTTCTTTTTCTTTCTCAGGAATTAGGCTGATGATATAGGTTCATTGGTTGAAATCTCTAGATGATAGCAGAAATAAAATATCTTTTAGGGTTTGTCGGGAGGCTCATCGCAGTCTTCTTCATCTTGACGGTGCTCTGAACATTTTCTGGAAGGATCCATCACAAACTCCTTCATCTCAGAGATGATTCAAATCTTCTTTGGCCCCGGGGGTCTAGCTCGCATATTTGTCTTCATCTTGATGACAATTGAGAGATCCCTTTTGCGGATATTTGATTCAGCTCAAATGACTGAGGAGATATGGACTAGGTAGGTTCTTCTTTTACTGTTCAGGATATTTCCACTATCTTACTGCCAAAAGAATGATTTTTAAGAATGTGCCATAGCTATGATCAATATTAGTTCACTTATGGCTTTTCAACATCATTGAATTTTTCCTTTGCCAGTCATATCGAAGATTTTTCTTCATCCTCTTGGTTGACCAACAGAAAAGACTTGAATTCAATTCTTATTTCGCAAAAGTCTTTCTCTTTTGGAAGTAATACTAAGGGTAGTTTGAGGTAATTCTGTATATGATGAAAACTTTGAGATCAACAATGGTTTTGATAGCAAATTGACAAAATATTCTTGAAATCCTTGATGAGAGTAATTGCTCGATATCGAATCGACACGTCTGTGACAAAATTCTCCTCTTTTTTTCCACAAAAAGAGAGACTCAGGCTTAGCCCTTACCTGAATGGGAAGTTGGAAATACTCCTCTCTTCCCCAAACAGGAGGTGTTTGCAAAACGGAACTTTCGAAGAGAAATTAAGTTTTCGTCAAAACTCCCTATCTCTAGGCTTCTCTTATGGAAAGACGGCCAGAAAACAAAGTTGAGAAAGTATCACAGAGGAACGAGTCCATCACACTCTCCCTAGAAGAGGGTCCTTTGTGAATGGGTTTGGCCAAAGATGAGAAAAATGGGGGCCACAAAAAGAAACGAGCCTCCGTTGAAGCTTTCCCTGAAAAAAGGGCTCTTTTGTGTAAAGTCAGTTGTTTGTTTTGCAAACTGTTCGCGAAGAAAATGAGTCTCTTCAAACTCTCCTTAGAAAAGGGTTCTTGCGAACGAAAGATGGTCGCATGCGAAAGGAACGAGCTCCCTCGAACTTTCCCTGAAGAGGGTCCTTTACAAGAGAAAAAGATTGAAAAATGATAACCCGAAGGTCGAATTTGAGAATTTAGCGCTTGAATTGTTGATGAATGGTTAGTACAAAGACTGAACCTGGAGGGCTAACTTGATCAGTGAGTCAAATACTAGCATGAGCGCTAGATGTACCAGTACGAGCACTGGATTTGAAAATGTACCAGTAAGAGCGCTGGGTTTTTGACAATGACCCAGTACGAGCGCTGGGTTTCGAAAATGCACACCAGTACGAGCACTGGGTTTTTCGAAATTGCACACCGGTACGAGCACAAGGCTTCAAAAAATGCACACCAGTACGAGCACTGGGTTTCGAAAAATGCACACCAGTACAAGCACTGGGTTTTTGAACATGCACACCAGTACGAGCACTGGATTTTCGAGATACACACCAGTACGGGCACTGGATCTTTCAACGGAGAGTTGAAAGAGAGACCGACGTTCTAAGATACTTGAGAATTGAGTGAGAATTATTGTCGGTGTTTTCAGGATTATCCCTTATCCTGAAGGGGAAGTTTAGGTTTGTCCCTTAACCTGAAAGGGAAAAGGCAAAGAGAACTTTTGGTCCAATACGGGCATTGGATCAACAGGGGAAATTTGAGTCAGAACTCGAGAGAATAAGAATATACAAAAGCGCAAATCCGAGTCGGAACTCGGTTTTTCATAATAAAAGAATGAGTGAGAATCGAGTTTGAGAACTTGAATTCTCGACGCAAGGATTGGTTTCAATACGAGCATTGGATCTAAAAGGAGGTCCAAGTCCGAACTCGAAGCTTCAGAAATAAGAATATACAAAAGGGGAAAATCTGAGTCGGAACCCAATTTTTCAAAATAAAAGAATGAATGAGAATCGAGTTTGAGAACTCGAATTCTCGACGTAGAAATTGGTCTAATGCGAACATCGGGACCAAAAGGAAGCCCATGTCGGAACTCGAAGCTTCAGAAATAAGAAAATACAAACGGGAAAATCCGAGTCGGAACCCGATTTTTCAAAATAAAAGAATGAATGAGAATCGAGTTTGAGAACTCGAATTCTCGACGTAGCAATTGGTTCCAACACGAGCATTGGATCCAAAAGGAAGCCCAAGTCGGAACTCAAAACTTCAGAAATAAGAATATACAAAAGGAAAAATCTGAGTCGGAACCCGGTTTTTCAAAATAAAAGAATGAATGAGAATCGAGTTTGAGAACTCGAATTCTCGACATAGCAATTGGTTCCAACATGAGCATTGAATTTAAAAGGAAGCCCAAGTCGGAACTCGAAACTTCAGAAATAAGAATACATAAAAGGGAAAATCTGAGTCGGAACTCGGAGCTTTAAACGACCTATAAAATGGAAAACCCGAGTCGGAACTCGAATTTTGAAAAAAAATAAAAACAAAAAACAAAAACCTGAGTCGAAACTCAGATGGGAAGGAAATAATTCCTACCCAAGAGTCAGATTTTAGAAGGATCGACAAAATGTATGAATAGATTCCGACTATGAAGAAGATGAGAGGTTCATTCGAGATTCTTGACCCAAGATGGCCTAAGATTCGAATCTATTTATGACGGTTTCAAGATTTTCTCTTATCCTGAAGGAGTATTGGATAAACTTTGATGTGAATTGAGGAATTTATGGGAAATAATTCAGGTTTATCCCTTAACTTGAAAGGGAAAAGGCAAGGAGAACTTTTGGTCCCATACGAGCATTAGATCAACAGGGGAAATTTGAGTCGGAACTCGAGAGAATAAGAATATACAAAAGCGAAAATCCGACTCAGAACTCGGTTTTTCAAAAAAAAAGAATGAGTGAGAATTTAGTTTGAGAACTCGAATTCTCGACGCAACGATTGGTTCCAATACGAGCATTGGATCCAAAAGGAAGTCCAAGTCGGAACTTGAAGCTTCAGAAATAAGAATATACAAAAGGGGAAAATCTGAGTCGGAACCCGATTTTTCAAAATAAAAGAATGAATGAGAATCGAGTTTGAGAACTCGAATTCTCGACGTAGCAATTGGTCCAATGCGAACATCGGGACCAAAAGGAAGCCCAAGTCAGAACTCAAAGCTTCAGAAATAAGAATATACAAAAGGGAAAATCCAAGTCGGAACTCGGTTTTTCAAAATAAAAGAATGATTGAGAATCGAGTTTGAGAACTCGAATTCTCGACGTAGCAATTGGTTCCAACACGAGCATTGAGTCCAAAAGGAAGCCCAAGTCGGAACTTGAAACTTCAGAAATAAGAATATACAAAAGAAAAAATCCGAGTCGGAACCAGGTTTTTCAAAATAAAGGAATAAATGAGAATCGAGTTTGAGAACTCAAATTCTTGACATAGCAATTGGTTCCAATATGAGCATTGGATTTAAAAGGAAGCCCAAGTCAGAACTCGAAACTTCAGAAATAAGAATATATAAAAGGGAAAATCTGAGTCCGAACTCGGAGCTTTAAACGCCATATAAAATGGAAAACCCGAGTCGGAACTCAGATTTAAAAAAAAAAAAAAAAAAACATGAGTCGGAACTTAGATGGGAAGGAAATAGTTCCTACCCAAGAGTCAGATTTTAGAAGGATCGACAAAATGTATAAATAGATTCCGACTGTGAAGAAGATGAGAGGTTCATTCGAGATTCTTGACCCAAGATGGCCTAAGATTCGAATCTATTTATGACGACTTCAGGATTTTCTCTTATTCTGAAGGAGTATAGGATAAACTTTGATGTGAATTGAGGAATTTATGGGAAATAATACTCGTTAATCCCTTAACCTGAAAGGGAAAAGGCAAGGAGAACTTTTGGTCCAATACGAGCATTGGATCAACAGAGGAAATTTGAGTCGGAACTCGAGAACTCGGTTTTTCAAAATAAAAGAATGATTGAGAATCGAGTTTGAGAACTCGAATTCTCGACGCAACGATTGGTTCAAATACGAGCATTGAATCCAAAAGGAAGTCCAAGTCAGAACTCGAAGCTTCAGAAATAAGAATATACAAAAGGGGAAAATCCGAGTCGAAACCCGATTTTTCAAAATAAAAGAATGAATGAGAATCGAGTTTGAGAACTCGAATTCTCGACGTAGCAATTGGTCCAATGCAAACATCAGGAGCAAAAGGAAGCCCAAGTCGGAACTCAAAGCTTCAGAAGTAAGAAAATACAAAAGGGAAAATCCGAGTCGGAACCCGGTTTTTCAAAATAAAAGAATGAATGAGAATCGAGTTTGAGAACTCGAATTCTCGACGTAGCAATTGGTTGCAACAAGAGCATTGGATCCAAAAGGAAGCCCAAGTCGGAACTCAAAACTTCAGAAATAAGAATATACAAAAGGAAAAATCTGAGTCGGAACCCGGTTTTTCAAAATAAAAGAATGAATGAGAATCGAGTTTGAGAACTCGAATTCTCGACATAGCAATTGGTTCCAACATGAGCATTGAATTTAAAAGGAAGCCCAAGTCGGAACTCGAAACTTCAGAAATAAGAATACATAAAAGGGAAAATCTGAGTCGGAACTCGGAGCTTTAAACGACCTATAAAATGGAAAACCCGAGTCGGAACTCGAATTTTAAAAAAAAATAAAAACAAAAAACAAAAACCTGAGTCGAAACTCAGATGGGAAGGAAATAATTCCTACCCAAGAGTCAGATTTTAGAAGGATCGACAAAATGTATGAATAGATTCCGACTATGAAGAAGATGAGAGGTTCATTCGAGATTTTTGACCCAAGATGGCCTAAGATTCGAATCTATTTATGACGATTTCAGGATTTTCTCTTATCCTGAAGGAGTATTGGATAAACTTTGATGTGAATTGAGGACTTTATGGGAAATAATTCAGGTTTATCCCTTAACCTGAAAGGGAAAAGGCAAGGAGAACTTTTGGTCCAATACGAGCATTGGATCAACAGGGGAAATTTGAGTCGGAACTCGAGAGAATAAGAATATACAAAAGCGAAAATCCGACTCAGAACTCGGTTTTTCAAAAAAAAAAGAATGAGTGAGAATCGAGTTTGAGAACTCGAATTCTCGACGCAACGATTGGTTCCAATACGAGCATTGGATCCAAAAGGAAGTCCAAGTCGGAACTCGAAGCTTCAGAAATAAGAATATACAAAAGGGGAAAATCCGAGTCGGAACCCGATTTTTCAAAATAAAAGAATGAATGAGAATCGAGTTTGAGAACTCGAATTCTCGACGTAGCAATTGGTCCAATGCGAACATCGGGACCAAAAGGAAGCCCTAGTCAGAACTCAAAGCTTCAGAAATAAGAATATACAAAAGGGAAAATCCGAGTCGGAACTCGGTTTTTCAAAATAAAAGAATGATTGAGAATCGAGTTTGAGAACTCGAATTCTCGACGTAGCAATTGGTTCCAACACGAGCATTGAATCCAAAAGGAAGCCCAAGTCGGAACTTGAAACTTCAAAAATAAGAATATACAAAAGAAAAAATCCGAGTCGGAACCAGGTTTTTCAAAATAAAGGAATGAATGAGAATCGAGTTTGAGAACTCAAATTCTTGACATAGCAATTGGTTCCAATATGAGCATTGGATTTAAAAGGAAGCCCAAGTCAGAACTCGAAACTTCAGAAATAAGAATATATAAAAGGGAAAATCTGAGTCCGAACTCGGAGCTTTAAACGCCATATAAAATGGAAAACCCGAGTCGGAACTCAGATTTAAAAAAAAAAAAAAAAAAAAACATGTGTCGGAACTTAGATGGGAAGGAAATAGTTCCTACCCAAAAGTCGGATTTTAGAAGGATCGACAAAATGTATGAATAGATTCCGACTGTGAAGAAGATGAGTGGTTCATTCGAGATTCTTGACCCAAGATGGCCTAAGATTCGAATCTATTTATGACGACTTCAGGATTTTCTCTTATTCTGAAGGAGTATAGGATAAACTTTGATGTGAATTGCGGAATTTATGGGAAATAATACTGGTTTATCCCTTAACCTGAAAGGGAAAAGGCAAGGAGAACTTTTGGTCCAATACGAGCATTGGATCAACAGAGGAAATTTGAGTCAGAACTCGAGAACTCGGTTTTTCAAAATAAAAGAATGATTGAGAATCGAGTTTGAGAACTCGAATTCTCGACGCAACGATTGGTTCAAATACGAGCATTGAATCCAAAAGGAAGTCCAAGTCAGAACTCGAAGCTTCAGAAATAAGAATATACAAAAGGGGAAAATCCGAGTCGGAACCCAATTTTTCAAAATAAAAGAATGAATGAGAATCGAGTTTGAGAACTCGAATTCTCGACGTAGAAATTGGTCCAATGCGAACATCGGGACCAAAAGGAAGCCCATGTCGGAACTCGAAGCTTCAGAAATAAGAAAATACAAAAGGGAAAATCCGAGTCGGAACCCGGTTTTTCAAAATAAAAGAATGAATGAGAATCGAGTTTGAGAACTCGAATTCTTGACGTAGCAATTGGTTCCAACACGAGCATTGGATCCAAAAGGAAGCCCAAGTCGGAACTCAAAACTTCAGAAATAAGAATATACAAAAGGAAAAATCTGAGTCGGAACCCGGTTTTTCAAAATAAAAGAATGAATGAGAATCGAGTTTGAGAACTCGAATTCTCGACATAGCAATTGGTTCCAACATGAGCATTGAATTTAAAAGGAAGCCCAAGTCGGAACTCGAAACTTCAGAAATAAGAATACATAAAAGGGAAAATCTGAGTCGAAACTCGGAGCTTTAAACGACATATAAAATGGAAAACCCGAGTCGGAACTCGAATTTTAAAAAAAAAGTAAAAACAAAAAATAAAAACCTGAGTCGAAACTCAGATGGGAAGGAAATAATTCCTGCCCAAGAGTCAGATTTTAGAAGGATCGACAAAATGTATGAATAGATTCCGACTATGAAGAAGATGAGAGGTTCATTCGAGATTCTTGACCCAAGATGGCCTAAGATTCGAATCTATTTATGATGGTTTCAGGATTTTCTCTTATCCTGAAGGAGTATTGGATAAACTTTGATGTGAATTGAGGAATTTATGGGAAATAATTCAGGTTTATCCCTTAACCTGAAAGGGAAAAGGCAAGGAGAACTTTTGGTCCAATACGAGCATTGGATCAACAGGGGAAATTTGAGTCGGAACTCGAGAGAATAAGAATATACAAAAGCGAAAATCCGACTCAGAACTCGTTTTTTCAAAAAAAAAGAATGAGTGAGAATCGAGTTTGAGAACTCGAATTCTCGACGCAACGATTGGTTCCAATACGAGCATTGGATCCAAAAGGAAGTCCAAGTCGGAACTTGAAGCTTCAGAAATAAGAATATACAAAAGGGGAAAATCCGAGTCGGAACCCGATTTTTCAAAATAAAAGAATGAATGAGAATCGAGTTTGAGAACTCGAATTCTCGACGTAGCAATTGGTCCAATGCGAACATCGGGACCAAAAGGAAGCCCAAGTCAGAACTCAAAGCTTCAGAAATAAGAATATACAAAAGGGAAAATCCAAGTCGGAACTCGGTTTTTCAAAATAAAAGAATGATTGAGAATCGAGTTTGAGAACTCGAATTCTCGACGTAGCAATTGGTTCCAACACGAGCATTGAATCCAAAAGGAAGCCCAAGTCGAAACTTGAAACTTCAGAAATAAGAATATAATAAAGAAAAAATCCGAGTCGGAACCAGGTTTTTCAAAATAAAGGAATGAATGAGAATCGAGTTTGAGAACTCAAATTCTTGACATAGCAATTGGTTCCAATATGAGCATTGGATTTAAAAGGAAGCCCAAGTCAGAACTCGAAACTTCAGAAATAAGAATATATAAAAGGGAAAATCTGAGTCCGAACTCGGAGCTTTAAACGCCATATAAAATGGAAAACCCGAGTCGGAACTCAGATTTAAAAAAAAAAACATGAGTCGGAACTTAGATGGGAAGGAAATAGTTCCTACCCAAGAGTCAGATTTTAGAAGGATCGACAAAATGTATGAATAGATTCCGACTGTGAAGAAGATGAGAGGTTCATTCGAGATTCTTGACCCAAGATGGCCTAAGATTCGAATCTATTTATGACGACTTCAGGATTTTCTCTTATTCTGAAGCAGTATAGGATAAACTTTGATGTGAATTGAGGAATTTATGGGAAATAATACTAGTTTATCCCTTAACCTGAAAGGGAAAAGGCAAGGAGAACTTTTGGTCCAATACGAGCATTGGATCAACAGAGGAAATTTGAGTCGGAACTCGAGAACTCGGTTTTTCAAAATAAAAGAATGATTGAGAATCAAGTTTGAGAACTCGAATTCTCGACGCAACGATTGGTTCAAATACGAGCATTGAATCCAAAAGGAAGTCCAAGTCAGAACTCGAAGCTTCAGAAATAAGAATATACAAAAGGGGAAAATCCGAGTCGAAACCCGATTTTTCAAAATAAAAGAATGAATGAGAATCGAGTTTGAGAACTCGAATTCTCGACGTAGCAATTGGTCCAATGCAAACATCTGGACCAAAAGGAAGCCCAAGTCGGAACTCAAAGCTTCAGAAGTAAGAAAATACAAAAGGGAAAATCCGAGTCGGAACCCGGTTTTTCAAAATAAAAGAATGAATGAGAATCGAGTTTGAAAACTCAAATTCTCGACGTAGCAATTGGTTCCAACACGAGCATTGGATCCAAAAGGAAGCCCAAGTCGGAACTCGAAACTTCAGAAATAACAATATACAAAAGGAAAAATCTGAGTCGGAACCCGGTTTTTCAAAATAAAAGAATGAATGAGAATCGAGTTTGAGAACTCGAATTCTCGACGTAGCAATTGGTTCCAACACGAGCATTGGATCCAAAAGGAAGCCCAAGTCGGAACTCAAAACTTCAGAAATAAGAATATACAAAAGGAAAAATCTGAGTCGGAACCCGGTTTTTCAAAATAAAAGAATGAATGAGAATCGAGTTTGAGAACTCGAATTCTCGACATAGCAATTGGTTCCAACATGAGCATTGAATTTAAAAGGAAGCCAAAGTCGGAACTCGAAACTTCAGAAATAAGAATACATAAAAGGGAAAATCTGAGTCGGAACTCGGAGCTTTAAACGACATATAAAATGGAAAACCCGAGTCGGAACTCGAATTTTAAAAAAAAAGTAAAAACAAAAAACAAAAACCTGAGTCGAAACTCAGATGGGAAGGAAATAATTCCTGCCCAAGAGTCAGATTTTAGAAGGATCGACAAAATGTATGAATAGATTCCGACTATGAAGAAGATGAGAGGTTCATTCGAGATTCTTGACCCAAGATGGCCTAAGATTCGAATCTATTTATGACGGTTTCAGGATTTTCTCTTATCCTGAAGGAGTATTGGATAAACTTTGATGTGAATTGAGGAATTTATGGGAAATAATTCAGGTTTATCCCTTAACCTGAAAGGGAAAAGGCAAGGAGAACTTTTGGTCCAATACGAGCATTGGATCAACAGGGGAAATTTGAGTCGGAACTCGAGAGAATAAGAATATACAAAAGCGAAAATCCGACTCAGAACTCGTTTTTTCAAAAAAAAAGAATGAGTGAGAATCGAGTTTGAGAACTCGAATTCTCGACGCAACGATTGGTTCCAATACGAGCATTGGATCCAAAAGGAAGTCCAAGTCGGAACTTGAAGCTTCAGAAATAAGAATATACAAAAGGGGAAAATCCGAGTCGGAACCCGATTTTTCAAAATAAAAGAATGAATGAGAATCGAGTTTGAGAACTCGAATTCTCGACGTAGCAATTGGTCCAATGCGAACATCGGGACCAAAAGGAAGCCCAAGTCAGAACTCAAAGCTTCAGAAATAAGAATATACAAAAGGGAAAATCCAAGTCGGAACTCGGTTTTTCAAAATAAAAGAATGATTGAGAATCGAGTTTGAGAAGTCGAATTCTCGACGTAGCAATTGGTTCCAACACGAGCATTGAATCCAAAAGGAAGCCCAAGTCGAAACTTGAAACTTCAGAAATAAGAATATAATAAAGAAAAAATCCGAGTCGGAACCAGGTTTTTCAAAATAAAGAAATGAATGAGAATCGAGTTTGAGAACTCAAATTCTTGACATAGCAATTGGTTCCAATATGAGCATTGGATTTAAAAGGAAGCCCAAGTCAGAACTCGAAACTTCAGAAATAAGAATATATAAAAGGGAAAATCTGAGTCCGAACTCGGAGCTTTAAACGCCATATAAAATGGAAAACCCGAGTCGGAACTCAGATTTAAAAAAAAAAACATGAGTCGGAACTTAGATGGGAAGGAAATAGTTCCTACCCAAGAGTCAGATTTTAGAAGGATCGACAAAATGTATGAATAGATTCCGACTGTGAAGAAGATGAGAGGTTCATTCGAGATTCTTGACCCAAGATGGCCTAAGATTCGAATCTATTTATGACGACTTCAGGATTTTCTCTTATTCTGAAGCAGTATAGGATAAACTTTGATGTGAATTGAGGAATTTATGGGAAATAATACTGGTTTATCCCTTAACCTGAAAGGGAAAAGGCAAGGAGAACTTTTGGTCCAATACGAGCATTGGATCAACAGAGGAAATTTGAGTCGGAACTCGAGAACTCGGTTTTTCAAAATAAAAGAATGATTGAGAATCAAGTTTGAGAACTCAAATTCTCGACGCAACGATTGGTTCAAATACGAGCATTGAATCCAAAAGGAAGTCCAAGTCAGAACTCGAAGCTTCAGAAATAAGAATATACAAAAGGGGAAAATCCGAGTCGAAACCCGATTTTTCAAAATAAAAGAATGAATGAGAATCGAGTTTGAGAACTCGAATTCTCGACGTAGCAATTGGTCCAATGCAAACATCTGGACCAAAAGGAAGCCCAAGTCGGAACTCAAAGCTTCAGAAGTAAGAAAATACAAAAGGGAAAATCCGAGTCGGAACCCGGTTTTTCAAAATAAAAGAATGAATGAGAATCGAGTTTGAAAACTCAAATTCTCGACGTAGCAATTGGTTCCAACACGAGCATTGGATCCAAAAGGAAGCCCAAGTCGGAACTCGAAACTTCAGAAATAACAATATACAAAAGGAAAAATCTGAGTCGGAACCCGGTTTTTCAAAATAAAAGAATGAATGAGAATCGAGTTTGAGAACTCGAATTCTCGACGTAGCAATTGGTTCCAACACGAGCATTGGATCCAAAAGGAAGCCCAAGTCGGAACTCAAAACTTCAGAAATAAGAATATACAAAAGGAAAAATCTGAGTCGGAACCCGATTTTTCAAAATAAAAGAATGAATGAGAATCGAGTTTGAGAACTCGAATTCTCGACATAGCAATTGGTTCCAACATGAGCATTGAATTTAAAAGGAAGCCCAAGTCGGAACTCGAAACTTCAGAAATAAGAATACATAAAAGGGAAAATCTGAGTCGGAACTCGGAGCTTTAAACGACATATAAAATGGAAAACCCGAGTCGGAACTCGAATTTTAAAAAAAAAGTAAAAACAAAAAACAAAAACCTGAGTCGAAACTCAGATGGGAAGGAAATAATTCCTGCCCAAGAGTCAGATTTTAGAAGGATCGACAAAATGTATGAATAGATTCCGACTATGAAGAAGATGAGAGGTTCATTCGAGATTCTTGACCCAAGATGGCCTAAGATTCGAATCTATTTATGACGGTTTCAGGATTTTCTCTTATCCTGAAGGAGTATTGGATAAACTTTGATGTGAATTGAGGAATTTATGGGAAATAATTCAGGTTTATCCCTTAACCTGAAAGGGAAAAGGCAAGGAGAACTTTTGGTCCAATACGAGCATTGGATCAACAGGGGAAATTTGAGTCGGAACTCGAGAGAATAAGAATATACAAAAGCGAAAATCCGACTCAGAACTCGTTTTTTCAAAAAAAAAGAATGAGTGAGAATCGAGTTTGAGAACTCGAATTCTCGACGCAACGATTGGTTCCAATACGAGCATTGGATCCAAAAGGAAGTCCAAGTCGGAACTTGAAGCTTCAGAAATAAGAATATACAAAAGGGGAAAATCCGAGTCGGAACCCGATTTTTCAAAATAAAAGAATGAATGAGAATCGAGTTTGAGAACTCGAATTCTCGACGTAGCAATTGGTCCAATGCGAACATCGGGACCAAAAGGAAGCCCAAGTCAGAACTCAAAGCTTCAGAAATAAGAATATACAAAAGGGAAAATCCAAGTCGGAACTCGGTTTTTCAAAATAAAAGAATGATTGAGAATCGAGTTTGAGAACTCGAATTCTCGACGTAGCAATTGGTTCCAACACGAGCATTGAATCCAAAAGGAAGCCCAAGTCGAAACTTGAAACTTCAGAAATAAGAATATAATAAAGAAAAAATCCGAGTCGGAACCAGGTTTTTCAAAATAAAGGAATGAATGAGAATCGAGTTTGAGAACTCAAATTCTTGACATAGCAATTGGTTCCAATATGAGCATTGGATTTAAAAGGAAGCCCAAGTCAGAACTCGAAACTTCAGAAATAAGAATATATAAAAGGGAAAATCTGAGTCCGAACTCGGAGCTTTAAACGCCATATAAAATGGAAAACCCGAGTCGGAACTCAGATTTAAAAAAAAAAACATGAGTCGGAACTTAGATGGGAAGGAAATAGTTCCTACCCAAGAGTCAGATTTTAGAAGGATCGACAAAATGTATGAATAGATTCCGACTGTGAAGAAGATGAGAGGTTCATTCGAGATTCTTGACCCAAGATGGCCTAAGATTCGAATCTATTTATGACGACTTCAGGATTTTCTCTTATTCTGAAGCAGTATAGGATAAACTTTGATGTGAATTGAGGAATTTATGGGAAATAATACTGGTTTATCCCTTAACCTGAAAGGGAAAAGGCAAGGAGAACTTTTGGTCCAATACGAGCATTGGATCAACAGAGGAAATTTGAGTCGGAACTCGAGAACTCGGTTTTTCAAAATAAAAGAATGATTGAGAATCAAGTTTGAGAACTCAAATTCTCGACGCAACGATTGGTTCAAATACGAGCATTGAATCCAAAAGGAAGTCCAAGTCAGAACTCGAAGCTTCAGAAATAAGAATATACAAAAGGGGAAAATCCGAGTCGAAACCCGATTTTTCAAAATAAAAGAATGAATGAGAATCGAGTTTGAGAACTCGAATTCTCGACGTAGCAATTGGTCCAATGCAAACATCTGGACCAAAAGGAAGCCCAAGTCGGAACTCAAAGCTTCAGAAGTAAGAAAATACAAAAGGGAAAATCCGAGTCGGAACCCGGTTTTTCAAAATAAAAGAATGAATGAGAATCGAGTTTGAAAACTCAAATTCTCGACGTAGCAATTGGTTCCAACACGAGCATTGGATCCAAAAGGAAGCCCAAGTCGGAACTCGAAACTTCAGAAATAACAATATACAAAAGGAAAAATCTGAGTCGGAACCCGGTTTTTCAAAATAAAAGAATGAATGAGAATCGAGTTTGAGAACTCGAATTCTCGACGTAGCAATTGGTTCCAACACGAGCATTGGATCCAAAAGGAAGCCCAAGTCGGAACTCAAAACTTCAGAAATAAGAATATACAAAAGGAAAAATCTGAGTCGGAACCCGATTTTTCAAAATAAAAGAATGAATGAGAATCGAGTTTGAGAACTCGAATTCTCGACATAGCAATTGGTTCCAACATGAGCATTGAATTTAAAAGGAAGCCCAAGTCGGAACTCGAAACTTCAGAAATAAGAATACATAAAAGGGAAAATCTGAGTCGGAACTCGGAGCTTTAAACGACATATAAAATGGAAAACCCGAGTCGGAACTCGAATTTTAAAAAAAAAGTAAAAACAAAAAACAAAAACCTGAGTCGAAACTCAGATGGGAAGGAAATAATTCCTGCCCAAGAGTCAGATTTTAGAAGGATCGACAAAATGTATGAATAGATTCCGACTATGAAGAAGATGAGAGGTTCATTCGAGATTCTTGACCCAAGATGGCCTAAGATTCGAATCTATTTATGACGGTTTCAGGATTTTCTCTTATCCTGAAGGAGTATTGGATAAACTTTGATGTGAATTGAGGAATTTATGGGAAATAATTCAGGTTTATCCCTTAACCTGAAAGGGAAAAGGCAAGGAGAACTTTTGGTCCAATACGAGCATTGGATCAACAGGGGAAATTTGAGTCGGAACTCGAGAGAATAAGAATATACAAAAGCGAAAATCCGACTCAGAACTCGTTTTTTCAAAAAAAAAGAATGAGTGAGAATCGAGTTTGAGAACTCGAATTCTCGACGCAACGATTGGTTCCAATACGACCATTGGATCCAAAAGGAAGTCCAAGTCGGAACTTGAAGCTTCAGAAATAAGAATATACAAAAGGGGAAAATCCGAGTCGGAACCCGATTTTTCAAAATAAAAGAATGAATGAGAATCGAGTTTGAGAACTCGAATTCTCGACGTAGCAATTGGTCCAATGCGAACATCGGGACCAAAAGGAAGCCCAAGTCAGAACTCAAAGCTTCAGAAATAAGAATATACAAAAGGGAAAATCCAAGTCGGAACTCGGTTTTTCAAAATAAAAGAATGATTGAGAATCGAGTTTGAGAACTCGAATTCTCGACGTAGCAATTGGTTCCAACACGAGCATTGAATCCAAAAGGAAGCCCAAGTCGAAACTTGAAACTTCAGAAATAAGAATATAATAAAGAAAAAATCCGAGTCGGAACCAGGTTTTTCAAAATAAAGGAATGAATGAGAATCGAGTTTGAGAACTCAAATTCTTGACATAGCAATTGGTTCCAATATGAGCATTGGATTTAAAAGGAAGCCCAAGTCAGAACTCGAAACTTCAGAAATAAGAATATATAAAAGGGAAAATCTGAGTCCGAACTCGGAGCTTTAAACGCCATATAAAATGGAAAACCCGAGTCGGAACTCAGATTTAAAAAAAAAAACATGAGTCGGAACTTAGATGGGAAGGAAATAGTTCCTACCCAAGAGTCTGATTTTAGAAGGATCGACAAAATGTATGAATAGATTCCGACTGTGAAGAAGATGAGAGGTTCATTCGAGATTCTTGACCCAAGATGGCCTAAGATTCGAATCTATTTATGACGACTTCAGGATTTTCTCTTATTCTGAAGCAGTATAGGATAAACTTTGATGTGAATTGAGGAATTTATGGGAAATAATACTGGTTTATCCCTTAACCTGAAAGGGAAAAGGCAAGGAGAACTTTTGGTCCAATACGAGCATTGGATCAACAGAGGAAATTTGAGTCGGAACTCGAGAACTCGGTTTTTCAAAATAAAAGAATGATTGAGAATCAAGTTTGAGAACTCAAATTCTCGACGCAACGATTGGTTCAAATACGAGCATTGAATCCAAAAGGAAGTCCAATTCAGAACTCGAAGCTTCAGAAATAAGAATATACAAAAGGGGAAAATCCGAGTCGAAACCCGATTTTTCAAAATAAAAGAATGAATGAGAATCGAGTTTGAGAACTCGAATTCTCGACGTAGCAATTGGTCCAATGCAAACATCAGGACCAAAAGGAAGCCCAAGTCGGAACTCAAAGCTTCAGAAGTAAGAAAATACAAAAGGGAAAATCCGAGTCGGAACCCGGTTTTTCAAAATAAAAGAATGAATGAGAATCGAGTTTGAAAACTCAAATTCTCGACGTAGCAATTGGTTCCAACACGAGCATTGGATCCAAAAGGAAGCCCAAGTCGGAACTCGAAACTTCAGAAATAACAATATACAAAAGGAAAAATCTGAGTCGGAACCCGGTTTTTCAAAATAAAAGAATGAATGAGAATCGAGTTTGAGAACTCGAATTCTCGACGTAGCAATTGGTTCCAACACGAGCATTGGATCCAAAAGGAAGCCCAAGTCGGAACTCAAAACTTCAGAAATAAGAATATACAAAAGGAAAAATCTGAGTCGGAACCCGGTTTTTCAAAATAAAAGAATGAATGAGAATCGAGTTTGAGAACTCGAATTCTCGACATAGCAATTGGTTCCAACATGAGCATTGAATTTAAAAGGAAGCCCAAGTCGGAACTCGAAACTTCAGAAATAAGAATACATAAAAGGGAAAATCTGAGTCGGAACTCGGAGCTTTAAACGACATATAAAATGGAAAACCCGAGTCTGAACTCGAATTTTGAAAAAAAATAAAAACAAAAAACAAAAACCTGAGTCGAAACTCAGATGGGAAGGAAATAATTCCTACCCAAGAGTCAGATTTTAGAAGGACCGACAAAATGTATGAATAGATTCCGACTATGAAGAAGATGAGAGGTTCATTCGAGATTCTTGACCCAAGATGGCCTAAGATTCGAATCTATTTATGACGGTTTCAGGATTTTCTCTTATCCTGAAGGAGTATTGGATAAACTTTGATGTGAATTGAGGAATTTATGGGAAATAATTCAGGTTTATCTCTTAACCTGAAAGGGAAAAGGCAAGGAGAACTTTTGGTCCAATACGCATTGGATCAACAGGGGAAATTTGAGTCGGAACTCGAGAGAATAAGAATATACAAAAGCGAAAATCCGACTCAGAACTCGGTTTTTCAAAAAAAAAGAATGAGTGAGAATCGAGTTTGAGAACTCGAATTCTCGACGCAACGATTGGTTCCAATACGAGCATTGGATCCAAAAGGAAGTCCAAGTCGGAACTTGAAGCTTCAGAAATAAGAATATACAAAAGGGGAAAATCCGAGTCGGAACCCGATTTTTCAAAATAAAAGAATGAATGAGAATCGAGTTTGAGAACTCGAATTCTCAACGTAGCAATTGGTCCAATGCGAACATCGGGACCAAAAGGAAGCCCAAGTCAAAACTCAAAGCTTCAGAAATAAGAATATACAAAAGGGAAAATCCAAGTCGGAACTCGGTTTTTCAAAATAAAAGAATGATTGAGAATCGAGTTTGAGAACTCGAATTCTCGACGTAGCAATTGGTTCCAACACGAGCATTGAATCCAAAAGGAAGCCCAAGTCGGAACTTGAAACTTCAGAAATAAGAATATACAAAAGAAAAAATCCGAGTCGGAACCAGGTTTTTCAAAATAAAGGAATGAATGAGAATCGAGTTTGAGAACTCAAATTCTTGACATAGCAATTGGTTCCAATATGAGCATTGGATTTAAAAGGCAGCCCAAGTCAGAACTCGAAACTTCAGAAATAAGAATATATAAAAGGGAAAATCTGAGTCCGAACTCGGAGCTTTAAACGCCATATAAAATGGAAAACCCGAGTCGGAACTCAGATTTTAAAAAAAAAAAAAAAAAAAACATGATTCGGAACTTAGATGGGAAGGAAATAGTTCCTACCCAAGAGTCAGATTTTAGAAGGATCAACAAAATGTATGAATAGATTCCGACTGTGAAGAAGATGAGAGGTTCATTCGAGATTCTTGACCCAAGATGGCCTAAGATTCGAATCTATTTATGACGACTTCAGGATTTTCTCTTATTCTGAAGGAGTATAGGATAAACTTTTATGTGAATTGAGGAATTTATGGGAAATAATACTGGTTTATCCCTTAACCTGAAAGGGAAAAGGCAAGGAGAACTTTTGGTCCAATACGAGCATTGGATCAACAGAGGAAATTTGAGTCGGAACTCGAGAACTCGGTTTTTCAAAATAAAAGAATGATTGAGAATCAAGTTTGAGAACTCGAATTCTCGACGCAACGATTGGTTCAAATACGAGCATTGAATCCAAAAGGAAGTCCAAGTCAGTACTCGAAGCTTCAGAAATAAGAATATACAAAAGGGGAAAATCCGAGTCGGAACCCGATTTTTCAAAATAAAAGAATGAATGAGAATCGAGTTTGAGAACTCGAATTCTCGACGTAGCAATTGGTCCAATGCGAACATCAGGACCAAAAGGAAGCCCAAGTCGGAACTCAAAGCTTCAGAAGTAAGAATATACAAAAAGGAAAATACGAGTCAGAACCCGGTTTTTCAAAATAAAAGAATGAATGAGAATCGAGTTTGAGAACTCGAATTCTCAACGTAGCAATTGGTTCCAACACGAGCATTGGATCCAAAAGGAAGCCCAAGTCGGAACTCGAAACTTTAAAAATAAGAATATACAAAAGGAAAAATCTGAGTCGGAACCCGGTTTTTCAAAATAAAAGAATGAATGAGAATCGAGTTTGAGAACTCGAATTCTCGACATAGCAATTGGTTCCAACATGAGCATTGGATTTAAAAGGAAGCCCAAGTCGGAACTCGAAACTTCAGAAATAAGAATATATAAAAGGGAAAATCTGAGTCGGAACTCGGAGCTTTAAACGCCATATAAAATGGAAAACCTGAGTCGGAACTCGGAGCTTTAAACGCCATATAAAATGGAAAACCTGAGTCAGAACTCGGATTTTGAAAAAAAATAAAAACAAAAAACAAAAACCTGAGTCAGAACTCAGATGGAAAGGAAATAATTCCTACCCAAGAGTCGGATTTTAGAAGGATCGACAAAATGTATGAATAGATTCCGACTATGAAGAAGATGAGAGGTTCATTCGAGATTCTTGACCCAAGATGGCCTAAGATTCGAATCTATTTATGACGGCTTCAGGATTTTCTCTTATCCTGAAGGAGTATAGGATAAACTTTGATGTGAATTGAGGAATTTATGGGAAATAATTCAGGTTTATCCCTTAAACTGAAAGGGAAGAAAAATAATAAGATTTATAAAAATGGAGAAGAATTTAAAGAAATTTATTGAAAATTTATTTTGGAAAAGAATTCTCACGGGTAACATCGCTGCTCCTATGAGGGGTATCAGGATTATCCCTTATCCTAAATGGGAACTCCTCGGACAACGAGGGTCAGGTTTATCCCTTAACTTGAGAGGGTAAAAGAATAAAAAATACCTCATGGAAAAGAGGCATCAGGTTTATCCCTTAACCTGAAAGGGTTAAAAGCGACGATTGATATAATTTATTAAAATTGGTACAACTTGATTAAACTTGACAAAATTGACAATAAATTGATGAAAATTTGATTAAATTGAAAAATAAAATGAATGCAATTTAATAAAGATAACAAGATTAATCGAAAAGTTGATAATATTTTTAGAAAAAGATTTGTCTGATCCTGCCTGCGTATGATGAAGGAAGATAAGTATAGATCAAAATAAAATGCCCCAGTATCATGGAGAAGAATGTGAGAATTTAATGGAAGATTATTGCTTTATTGAAAAAGGTTCTTGAAGAGTACAAAAGGCTAGGATGAACAATTCAAGTGTAAAATCTCTTCAAATGTAGAGCATTGATAGGATCTGGCAGTTCTACCCCATCGGCGTTGATCAAACGATAGGAATTGTGAGGCAGTGCTTCCTTAACAACATAAGGGCCTTCCCAATTGGGTGACCACTTGCCCTTCGGATGATGCTTAAGATGAGTTGTCGATCTGCGCACAAGATCATTGATTCAGAATCTTCTCTCAATAACTGATTTGGCTTAGTGTCGAGCTATCCTCTGACGATAGGCCTGAGCATGCTCTGCTGCCTTGAGCCTTCTCTCGTCTAGCAGATCAAGTTGTACCAACCTCTGTTGCTGATACTGATTAAGCGGAAGTTCGATGAGTGATGCGAACTTGAGTGCGGGCTTCTTAACGTGAAGAGGTAATACTACTTCCGTTCCATAAACAAGCTCTGAAGGCGTAGCGTTGGTTGGGGTCTTTCGGTACGCCCAGAGTGCATCATGCATCTTCTCGTACCAATCATGGCCCGTTTCCACAGTTCTTTCTAGAATGCGGATCAAAATCTTATTGGTGGCCTCTGCCTGGCCATTCCCTTGGGGATAATACGAAGCTGAGAAGTGATGATGAATCCTGAACTTCGAGTAGAAGGTCTTCATCCTCTCATTCTTGAAGTGACTGCCATTGTCTGACACAATATCATGTGGGACGCCGAAGTGACAAAGAAGATTCTTATGAATGAAAGAAACCACATGTCGGCCTTCTATCATTCGCAGAGTCATGACTTCAACCCATTTGGTGAAGTATTTTGTAGCTGCGAGAAAATATCTATGGCCATTGGAAGCCGAAGGAGTGATCGGACCCACCACGTCGAAGGCCCACATCGAAAAAGGCCAAGGAGAAACCACAGACTGTAAATATGCGGCTGGCGCATGAATGGAAGGTGTGTGCATCTGACATTTTACGCACTTTCTCACAAAACGATGGCAATCATGCTGCATGGTTTTCCAATAATACCCTGCTCGGATAATCTGCTTGACGAGTGTTTGGTAGCCGACGTGACCACCACAAATTCCCTCGTGTGCCTCTTGAACAACTTCCATGGCTTCATTCTTATCTAAGCATCTGACATACTCAGAACTGAACCCACGACGGTAAAGAGTATTGGCGAGGATGAAATAATGGGCTGACATGCGTTGGATCGCATGTTGCTCCTTTCTTGGCATTTTGATGAAAATTCACCAGTTTCAATAAAGTTTTTGATATCTTGATACCAAGGCTTCTCTTTCTGAGTGGCTTGGTTTACTTGCTCAGCCAGAATGTAGGCACGTTGATCAAGTCTGTCGATTTCGAAGGAACGACAGGATTCACTGTCTTTGAACGACAAGATAGAGCCTAAACAGGCTAGGCCATCGGCTATATGATTGTATTCCCTCTTGACATGGTTGAGCTGAAATTCTTCAAAGTTTCCTATGAGGGCTAAAGCAATCTTCTGATAGGCAATCAACTTTGAATCCTTGACTTGCCATTCAGCATTAAATTGGCTAACAACAAGCAAAGAGTCGCCAAAGGCATGTATTCTCCTGACATTGAAGTCTTGCAAAATCTTGATGCCTTGTATCAAAACTTTGTACTCGGCCATGTTGTAAGTACATTGAAAGTTGAGCTTGAGGGAATAAGGGTTCATCTCCTTTTCGGGAGTGATCAATAAGATCCCAATTTCTATACAGACATGTTCCTGGCTCCATCGAAGAAAAATGTCCAAACTGGGGATTCTTGAATACTGCAGATGCGATCATCGAGAAAATCATCTTCTGCCTTGATCTCTTCTGTCAACGGGAAATCTGCCAACTGATTGGCGATGGACTGACCCTTGACTTACTTCTGAGATACATACTCCAAATCATACTGCATTAGGAGGACTTGCCATTTTGCAATCCGCCCTGTAAGAAAAAGTTGCTCAAGGATGTACTTAAGAGGATTGAGCCTTGACAGAATTTTGATTTCTGAGGCCATCAGATAATTTCTCAGCTTCTGAGACATCCACACTAAGGCTAGACATGTCTTCTCCATCTGAGAATATCTTTTCTCATAATCGATGAAAGTCTTGCTGATGTAGTAGATGGCATGCTCTATCTGGCTGCCTTCCTCGTACTACGCAAGAAATCCGCCACAAGCATTCTGATTGACAGAAATGTATAAGAAAAGTGGCTTTCCAAGTTCTGGTGGCTTCAGAACAGGTGGATTGAGGAGATACTGCTTGATGCGCTCGAACAAAATCTGACATTCCGATCCCCATTCAAATTTCACTTCTTTTCTCAATAAGTGATTGAAGGGCTCATATCTCATGGCCAAATTAGAGATAAAGCTGCGAATTGACTGAATGCACCCTTGAAGGCTTCATAGTTCTTTAAGATTGGTCGGAGGCGGCATATCAATTATTGCCTTTGCCTTGGCAGGATCCACCTCTATGCCTTTCTTGTTGATCATGTAGCCAAGTAGTTTGCCTGACTCTACTCCAAAGACACACTTTTGCGGGTTGAGTCTCAACTTGTAGAGAATAAGTCTTTCAAAGACTTGGCTGAGAGCATCAAGATGATCCTCTCCTTCTTTGGATTTGACCAAAATGTCATCCACATAAGCATCCATGTTCTTGTGCATCTGGTCATGAAAGATAACGGCCATTGCCCTCTGATAGGTTGCCCCAGCATTCTTGAGCCCGAACGGCATGACTGTGTAACAAAATGTGCCCCAAGGCATGGTGAAAGAAGTTTTGGATTGGTCACGAGCGGCCAATTTAATCTGATTGTAGCCTGAGTATCCATCCATAAAGGAAAACATAGCATGGCCTGTCATGCTATCGATCAAAAGATTGATGTTGGGAAGTGGATAATCATCTTTTGGGGTGGCCTTGTTTAGATCCCTGAAATCGATACAAATTCAGACTTTGCCATTCTTTTTGGGAACTGCCACGATGTTCGCCAACCAATCTGGGTACTCAATAGTCCGAATGAATCCTGCTCTTAACAACTCCTCAAGTCCTTCTTTAACTTGTTGTGCCACTCGAAGATCCATTTTCCTTAATTTCTGCTTGACTGGCTTGCAGTCCGGCTTCAGCACGAGACGATGCTCGACTAACTTGGGATCTAAGCCTGGCATATCCTCATAAGTCCAAGCAAAGACTTCCTGATGCTGTTTGAGGAAATGGATGAGCCTTTCCTTCTCATCTGAACTTAGGCTGTAACCAATTTTGAGGACTTTAGGATCATCTTCTGAGCCAATGTTGACATCTTCTGTTGGATCCTGAACCAATGGCGATGGTTTATCCTGCTTCTGAATACTGGCGAACTCTGGCAACTCTTGAATCGCTGAGTCAAAATCTGCTAATTCTTCGATCTGCCCTGTCACCTTGCTGATTTCTGCCCCTGCCTTTGCCCTGCAGATTCTGGCCGGTTTGGGTTTATTTTGAGAAAAGTTGGTATTGATAACGAGTTTTTTGAGCGATTTAGTAGCCATGATTCCGGCAATCCTGAAAGCGCAAAGAAGGGTTTTTTGAGAAAAAGGTAATATGTTCAAAAATAGCCTTTTGTACAGAAACAGAGAATGACAATCATAGACAAAGATATAAGCAAAGAATTTGCGTATGCCAAGATGAGAAGAGGAAACCAAAATTTCATTGATTGAACAAAATTTGATATTTACAGACGCTTGTTTGATGAAGAAAGAAAAACTGGGGTGGACTTACCCCTACAAGATGTTATAAAGAAAGAAAACAAAAAACACTGGCATTGTCTTCTTTATTTTGCTCCCTTGACAAAGGTGGTCTTCCTACCAGACGATTGACCTGTGAAACCTAGACCTGTGCTGGTGACATGCCGAGCGGGGATGATCGACTCCAGAATGCCATCCCCATTCTTGCCAAGGCCCCTGAAGGGCTGGTAGCCATGTTTCATCAGAAGATCAAACCCTTTCTTAGTTTTCGAGAATTGAGGAAACAAAGGATGATCCTTGAATGAAGTGCAATCGAGGCGCCCACCTAACTTGAAGAAGCGAGGTCCTTGCCACTGGATAACTGCTGCAACGTTTTCTGTCGGCTGGACTTCTTTCAACTTTAGCATGTTCAGGCTTTCACTCAAATTGATTTCATCGACTTCCCGGATGCTCGGGATGTCGGCAGTGAAAGTAGGATGGGGGATCATCGGTTGTGCGAGTCACTCTTTCGGATCCTCTTCTTGGACTGTGGTAATCATGCCTCCCTTCGACCATTTGATGCACTGGTGATGAGTTGAAGGAACAACATTGGCGTTGTGAATCCAAGTGCACCCGAGCAAAAGGTTGTATGTGGGCGGGACATTGACCACATGGAAAAGCATGGTATGCACAGAGTAATTGATAAAAATTTCAAGGAAGACTTTTCTCCTAGCTGTCTGCCCGTAGTTATCGAAACCGTAGAACGTTATGGGATCTGGGGTATATTATTCTTCCTTCAGGCCCAAGGCCTTGGCCGTCATCTCCGGACAGATATTGAGGCTGCTGCCTCCATCAACTAACACATGAGGGACTGTCATGCCCTTGGTCCGCACCACTATGTAGAGAGCGTTGTTGTGGAAAGAATGAGGCTTTGGCAGATCCTCATCAGAAAATGTTATTGGTGCATTCGTCATAGCTTGATTGACGATTTTAGCAATATCTTGCGGTGTTGTGCTAGGCATGACCTTGATCTTTCTTAGTAAATCTTTTAGCACTTGCTGGTGTTCAGGCGAAGCGTGGGTCAGATCTAGGATAGAGATGTTTGATAGAGCAGTAATTGACTTCTGTAGTGACCCTAAGGTTTCTCCTTTCTTTGAAGCTGCCTTGATAAAGCGTTTCGGGATCTTGGGAACTAGCTTGGCAATCTTTGCCGCCAACTTTGTTGGCTCTTTAGTTGGTTTCTTGTTATTAGGAAATGCAGTAATATCCACCCTCTTGGCGGAAGACTGCACTTGACGAAGGACTAGGACTTGATGTTGATCCTGAATGTCGTGACTAGAACATGGCTGGATACTGCCTTACAGAGAAAATGTTTGTTCTGTGATGACTGAAGTTGAATGCTTAGGAAATGGTTTGGACAAGATTTTCGGTTGTTCTTCATCCTCATCCTCAATTAACAAATTCTTGTCAATATAGTCCTAGATGATGTTTTTAAGGACAAAACAATGCTCAGTGTCATGTGCTACAATCCAGTGAAATTTGCAGAACTTGTCAGTCCACTTTCCCATAGCAACTGGAGGATATGCCACCTTGGGGAGTTTGATTATTCCTTTCGACATCATATATTCTAGGATGTCTTTGCGGGACTGCTCTAGATCTGTAAACTCCCGATCATAGCTCCATCCCTCATGTTTCCGCTTTTCTTGTTGTTTCGCTTCCGGATGCGGCGCCGACTGGACGGGCTGTGGCTTAACAAATTTCCCTTTCTGGGCTGCAGAGTTTGTTCTTTCGGCCCTAGAATGTCCGACATTCTTGTTGCGATTTTTCTTGCTCTTCTTGCTGCCAGTATTACTGCTGTGGTTGGATAAATCCGTAGAATAAGCAACGTCTGCTTTCTTCTTCTGCTCAGGATTCCCTCGGACGAAAGGGTAACCCTCATATAGGTCGTTGTCCAGTCCTGTCTCGAGCCACTCGGCTCTCTCAACCAGTTTGATGAAGGACTTCGCTGGAGATGTGGAAATGAGGTTCCTCAGAGGCTGGGCAAAGTTATTTAAAATGATTTGCAGGGTTCCTCTAGGATGGGAACCTTCATTTTGTTACAGGTGCTTCTCCACCTGTGGATGAATTCGCCAGCTCTCTTATTCTCATTCTGCTTTAGATTGTACAGATGGTTGAGAGTTGGTGAGGCTTCAACATTGAACATGAAGGGCTCAATGAACAAGTTTACGACTTTATCAAACTCTTGTAGTTCGATAGGATTGATGTGGTCTGCGTACCACCTGGCCGCGGTTCCCTCTAGGCTGCGAAGAAAGTACATGAATAATGCCCTATTGTCCTTTCTGAAACGGTCGCACTCAACATAGAACGTGGCCAAATGTGCCTTGGGATTGCCTGTTCCGTCAAACTTAAGGAACTTTCGAGGGAGATTCTCCATACTGTCATCCCCGTCTAGGCCATTATAGAAATCTTTGCCAGAATATGTCTTATTGCCTTTGCTTTTGGCTTAGATGTCCTTAATCGCTCGAGTCATTTCTCTTATTTGCTCGTGCATCGGATCCTCAACCGGAATGAGTTTGTTTACAGATTCGGGCCCTACAGTGAACTTCACGAACTGCTGCGGAGGATTCTGATGGTAGACAAACTACTCTTCCTCTTCTGATTCTTCCTCGACTAACTCTGATTCCTCAGAAGTGGTGTCAGGCTGGACCTTTTTTCTGACAATCCTGACTGGCTTTTTCACAGCTTTCTTTTTTGGTTTGCTTTTCGAAACGACCTTCTTCTGACTGACCTCAACTTGTTCTGACATCATCCTGGCCATCATCTTTTGGAACAGACTGTACATGGCAGGATCGATATCTTTGCTTTTGCCCTGACCCTGCCCTCTGACTGACTTGGGAGAGTTTGCTGCTTCGATTTCGCTGTCGCTGTGCTGAGGAGCCGTCTCTTTTCCAGCTCTTGTCTGAACCATTTTGTCAATGCCAATGATTTCTATGGAATAAAGGAATGGTTAGAGCTCGGAAGGACTTTTGAAAATACGACCTTTTGAGAAAGAGATAAGAATGAAGGAATTGATAGACAATTAAACAAATTATTCCATCACCAGGGATCGCGTCATCGCAAAGCTTGTGATAATTGCGTCACCATTTTGCGGTAACAGAAAATGCGCCTTGTTACCTAGGTGAGGTCGTTCATCATGATAAGAGATAATTGAAGAAAAATATAAGAAAAAGTCTCATTACTAGGATGAGGTTGTCACAAGAATCGCGACTAAAAAACAAAATAAAAGAATAAATTTTTGGCCAAAAAGAGAGTGGAACTTTATTGATGACAATTTCAGATACAAAGAGAAGGTGGGCAGACAGTTTGCCACCATTCTCGATATTCAGAAGATACATTGGGTCCAGGAAATACAGATAAAGGAATGAAGGAGTCCCAAGTGTATTTGGTTACATGGTATGCCCCAGACCACTGATCCGAATGCAGATCAAACTCTGTCATGTGGCCCGCCAGGAAGCGAGTGTTGACACAAACCTGCCGCTGTGAGAACTGTGTGAGACATCTCTCTGGATGATAGTCGACACAAAAGAAAGGACCAAGCAATCTGTAACGCTTGCTACGAGCATAAGTGTAGCAAGGAACTGACTCTTGCCTGTCGAAGTAATCCCAAACAATCTCTTCCTGATGCAGGCTCTCGATCGAAGTTCGATACTGGGCTGCAAACTTTGGCTTCTTGCTACTGAACCTGAAGAAACTGGCTTTTGATGGCATGTGTCGCAGGAACCACGACTGCAGAGCGTAAGTGCATCCTTCCACCAGAACGGTCTCTCCAAGGGCAAAACGAGCTAAGCCTCGGTAGAGAAAGGCTAGAGCTGCCATGGACACTAAAAGTTGACAGGTCTGCTTGCTTCCCCATCTTCGAAAGAGTTGGGCGACTCTGACATCGATGAAATTCTGACCGTCCTGAAAGAATGCCAATCCTACTGTGCATAGGATCATGGCGTGCTGGATTCTTTCTTTCGCTGCTCGGGACAAGGTATCAACTTCCTCGTAGGCTCCATACTTGTGATAGAGTCCGAACAGATCGATGAACTCACTTTCGTTGATCTCCGTGAGAGGCCAAGATCTGCTCCCTGTTGCCTTGGCTAATGCTTCTCGAACATCTATCCCCTTGACATTGATCAGGAACTGTTGCTCGACCGGATCATTTGGTTGACCAGCTGGCTCTGGCAATTCCATGATGTCACTGAACTCATCCATTAGCAGATTCATCTCTCCCCATGGAAACTAAAATGTGCAGGTACGTGGATTCCACCGTTCTGCCATAGCTTGAATCAGGCTGTCGTTGATGGTTCGCTTGCCCACTGCCGATACCATCTCCAATCCACAATCATCTAAGTGGTCTGGAAACATACGCGAGAAGGTGGTGAACCAAGAATAATACCACCGAGGGAAGAAGGAATGAGAATTGATGACCTGATGATCTGGGGTTCCATCCCTCATTTAATAGAATACATGATCTCTGGGAAAGACATCATCAAGGGAATTGGACGCCATTGGATTGATACTGAGGCAAAGAAGACAAGATTTAGATAGGATGCAGGACTTACGGATAGACTCTTGAAGAAAGAAGTGGAAAGACACAAATCCTGGAAATTTTAAAAGATTTACGGGAATTTAGAAAAAGGATTTTCTAGGGTTTTTCAAAGAAAATAGAAGAGGAAAGAATGTAGGTAAAGGAAAAATAAACACCTGGGGTTTGTGAAAATAAGGAGAAATTTTGAATAATACACCCAGGGTTTTGAAAAGATTTGATATATATAGGAGAATACAAGGAAACATTGCATAAACACAGTTGCATAAACAAGGATGCGCACACAACACTTCCTAAAGGCTGACTCTAAATGCAATTTTTGAAATGGCTTGTAGGACCTTAATCTTAACTCTATGGTTCAGATCATCTGATTCCAATCAAGGTATGCCGATATACTCAAGCCGAAGCTTGAAGTACGTAGCATAGAAATATTTCTCCGGTTATAATGTAAGGTTTCCCAACATCCTTGAGCGCCTACCGATACACCTCGGACTATGGCCCTTAGGTACGTGGTAGGGGGACGCGAACCCAAATAAGTGGTCCAGTTGTGAGGCTCTCTCCCGAACTATGGTTCAGTGAGACAGCCCAGCAACGTGAAGACCGGGACAATATAGGTAGAGATGTTTTCAAAAAACATGTTTAACATGTGGATAAAACCAGAAAGCTCTAATGCAACTCCTAAAAGAGATAAAATTTAAATGAAAAGAGGCATACACTTGCATACATTGTTTACATTCAATCCCTAGCATTGAGGAGAGTTGTATTTCAGACCTAAGCCTAATGTGAACATGGAATAATCTCCTCAATATGGTCCTACCAAACCATACTTAGATCCTATATGCAACGATGTCAGCTAGGACAGAGTCTTAGGCTCCTAAGGTTTGCATGGAAATGAAGCTGACATTTATAGAATAAAGACTTAGATAATATCAAAACAAAGCAAAAAGGGCATAATTCGACCAGACGGAGACGAGTCCCATCACGGTCGCCAACTTCTGTGATTATGCAAAATTTGTCCTCTCGTTCCTCTTTTCCCTTCTCTTCGCCTTTCTAACCTCTATTCCCCTTTTGAGGGGGAATAAAAAGATAGAAAAGAAGAGAGAAAAATGAGAAAAGAGAGAGAGAGAAACTCTTTTGCAAGGTCTCGTCTGACTAAAATTTTGAAAAATATTTTAAAATCACTCGCCTCCGTTTTGAAAATTTACGGGAAAATGGAGAGACGGGATTCGCTCGTTGGTACAAGGTTCGACCGTTCGTGGCGCCTTTACCAGGGGTAATCGAACCAAGGATCGAATTTATGCCTTTTGCTTTGCTAAAATATCATCTAAGAATTTATCCTAAGTCTAGATGCACAAAGAATCATGCTTGTGTGAATGCAAAGATGTATGCTCTTTAAAAAAAAATGATTTGCAAATTTCCAACTTTTCTGAGATTGACTTGATGATGGAGTGAAGAAGTGATTCAAAGGATTGAATTTGAAGTAGATCTGGAAGAAGAGACTAGAATTTCCAAGTCTTGGAATGATCAGGATTTTGGAGAGATAAGTTTGTGGATGATGAGAAAAGGGTATTTAGAATTGGCATCTTGAGGTAAGAAATGATTTTCAAAGTCATAATGGACTCTAAACTAGGATTGATTTTCAAGAATCGATTTTTGAATTCAATATCAAAATAGGAATTTGAATTTAGACTTGGGAAATAAATTTGAAATTGGCTTTGAGAATAGAAGATAAAATTAGATTTGAAATGACATTTTGATCTAATATTTGAGATGGAACTGGATCCGAGATTTGAGATCCGAGATTTGAGATCCGAGATAGGGTCAGATCTGGGTTCTGGAATTCTAAGTGGGATTACATCCGAAGTTTGAGATCCAAGATTAGATTGGATTGGATCCGGACTCTGGAACCTAAATTGGATTTGGGTCTGAAGTCTTGAGATCCAAGGTTGGATTGGATACGGAATCTAGAACCTAAATTGGATTTGGATCTGAAGTCTGAGATCCAAGGTTGGATTGGATCCAGAATCTGGAACCTAAATTAGATTTGGATCTGAAGTCTGAGATCCAAGATTGGATTGGATCCGGAATCTGGAACCTAAATTGGATTTGGATCTGAAGTCTAAGATCCAAGATTGGTATTGGATCCGGAATCTGGAACCTAAATTGGATTTGGATATGAAGTCTGAGATCCAAAGTGAAATTGGGTTCTAGATCTAGAATTGGATTTTTGAAGTTTAAATTTAGAAGATGAATCAGGTGTTTCAAATTGAGCTTTTAAATTGGACTTGAATTTGAAAATGGAAATTTAAATATAACATTGAATTTTAAAATTTCAAAGTCAAATTGGACTTTGTAATTGAAATCTTAAATCTTTGAAATAAGAAGAGAGATCACTTGGAGTTTTGAAAAAAGAATTTTGGAAATATGATGCAATTTTATCCTAAATGATGAATGAATTTAAGGAATTTGAAATTGGATTTGAAAATCATATTTTATTCTTTAAATGAATGTGAATAGGATTAAAGATATAATATATCCCTGACTATGGTCATTGAATATATTATATAATAATCATATTTGAACTCAGGTGAAGAATAAGATATATTTTGGTGCTTTTACAGAGTTTAAGATGAAATTAACTCTCAATATATCCTGACTATGGCCATTGATATATATTTTGAGCTATTTTTAAATTAAACTCTAATAAAAGAGAAAAAATATTTGGAAGTATGATGATTTTTGAGAGGGATCCGGTGTGGATCCAGTGTTATTCCATAAAAGATGAAAATCCTAAGTTTTGTTCACATCCTGACTATGGCCATTGATGCAAATCATCAACTTAGGATTAGTCACCTCCTATTAGAATGGTGCACGTGCCATTCGTGTTTCCATTTGTGAGTTTTCAAAAACAAAGGAAAATAATGAAACAAATGTTATTTATATGCTCATCCATTCTAATCTAAGACTTGTAATAAAGAATTTTCATTAAATATCTAATTTATTACAACACTTGGAATCAAAATTTTCTAATTCAAGTTTTTCTCGTGTTCCTGCAAGAAAGAATTAGCACAAAAGAAGAATTAAAAAAAATACGGATGTAAATGACTATTCTAGATCTCACACAAGACGCTTTATCCATTGTGAATGTGAAAGGCATATGGCACACGATGCAATATAGTGGAGGTTGTTATGCTTGCAGTAAATGGGGGATGCTAAATGATGGAAAGCAGGGACTGTGTTGGGCAAATGACGTTGCCAGCAGAATAAGTGTGTGAACGTGCTAGGCAGCAATCACAACAGGTGATATGCTGGGAGCAATAATAATGCAAGTACAGAGATTGTGACAGTACAATACAGCTGGGTACGAATACATTCCTGTTATCCTTTCTCGGTAAGAAACAAACCCTTCAATAAAGAGGAAGGCTGGGAAAAAACAGTGCCATTGGTTATGAATAGAGTCACTGCACATGTAGATCACACTGTATTTATGGATACCCTATACAATATTCCTCTATTGGGAATTGAAGAGTTTGATTGCCAAGGCAAAATCCCAGCAAGTATCAATAAGAACCCTACAACAATAACTGCATCTAAACCCAAATATTTGCATTCAGAACCTGAAAAAAATGTCTAATGTTAAATAATGCTCATTGTTCCTGCTACATTTATGATGTCGTCAAGATCACCAAATTGGGATGTTTAGGAAGCCATATAAGCTCCAGACGACAGGGCATGCCCAATGATACCATCTCCATCACATGGGGACAACCGAGCGTGGAACCCCAAAGCCAAAAAAGACATTCTCAAAGAGAAAAGAAAGAAAAAAAAATGTGCAGAAGATGCCATGGATGAAATCAGGAATTTTTGCAATTGCCATCATGTCTTAGCAGGTGAAACACAGGAACATGAAGTATGAGAAGATTATATACATAGAAAAAAAAATTCATTCTGTCCTATCCTTGAATATACCATGACCCCATAGGCCATAGTTAAAACGTATGACGTTTCAGCCATAACTTGTGCAAAAGCATATGGTATTGTTGGATATATTCCAGTAGCCCTTTTTCTGTAGAATCCAATCCTTTCAATGGGTACTATTAGTTGAGCAAATAATGCATCGACTTATACCAATGAACAGAATAGTAGTAGACATAGAACTCATGACATTTGGCAGCCCCTACTGCCCATGGCTTTTCATGGTGAGGTTCCAGAATATAGCTCCAGACTTCAAAGCTATGAAGGTTGTGAAGGTGTGGTGATAGGTGACATAAAGGGATGGTATAGCAGGGTTTTAACAGGGTGCATGCCTACCTCTACTAATGGCACTGTAGTGGTGAGGGAGTGAAGGTACTATAGCAGTTGGTGTATGAAAGGTGTTGTGAATAGTATATGTTATAGGAGGATTGGAGATGGGAAAGTGGTGATGAAATGCATATTGTGAACAAATATTTGGGTAGTGATGACACGTTGAAGGTGAAACAGTGGGTGAACGGTGATGGTGTAAACTATCAATTAAGTATGTATGCTAAAAAAAAAATTAAATTATAAAGGTGGCTAGCGACGTATACAGTATCTACAACAGGTGGGGTGTGCTGTGAGATGGTGACAGCTGATGTGGAGTGAAACTGGAACTAATTAAGAGTGCAACGTGTGTTCAAGAATCTCAGCAAACTTTAACAGGCATTCATTAACATCCAAACCTTTCAAGTTACGTTTATCAGCAAAGCACATATGCAGGAATGAGTATCTAATATGAGAAGATGGAATAAATTCTTCCCATATTTTGCAGATCACTTTATCAAAACATTCACGATAGTATTTCTCATGAAATAAATTCCAGCTCCTTTCATATAGCAGCCTCTTGGGTGACCTACCATCCCTCTGAAAACCAAGGCATCCCATCGCTAAAGAGAAAAAAAAGAAGAAGAGAGAAGCTTACCATTTAGAGTATCTATGATGCAGCCATGATCAGAATATCACTTATTTTGTGATGATTGTAACAGAGGGGAGACATTGACATCTCCAGCATCACCATGATTTTTCATTGATTAATCTATTCCCTTTGGACAGCTGTAATGGCTTAGAACCCTTCGTATTCTTTCTGAAATTCCATAGAAGGGAACTTTGTACATTCTTCTGATAGAGAAAGAAGTCCTTCAGCCATTTCTCTTGAGTTGGCGGATGTAACCCCCTGTTCATCTGGGATGGAACATCACTTCTCTTTTGAAAAGAGCAAGCTCGATATTCATTGCTTCTTTAGTAATATCTGGTTTTGCATTCCAGGGCCCCAAGGGCTCCTTTTAAGGCAGTTCACATGGTAAAGGCCCTGATTTGTGCTTTAGTGAATCGGGAGAGATGGGTAGCAGACCTCAATCAATTGTGAACCATATTTACACAATTACAGAGAATACATATATGGATTAAACTCAACACAAGGCAAGAGATTAGAGTGAGTTACGCGGGGCTGACATGATTAACATGTCAAAATTAACGCAATATGATGTTGAACATTGAAAATATGTTGTAGAATGACAGACCAACATGAATAAACCATTGCAGGAAATAATGAAATCTATCAGCTATAAAGACCTAAGAAAGTATATGGAATATGGACACGATTTCCTATTTCACTCGATTGCGGAAATCAAAATGTAATTGCATTGTGAGAGATGTCCCAAAATTTCAGATTCAAAGATAAAGATAAAGATGAGATCACAACTATGAACAGGACAAATGCAAAGAAAAAAAAAACTCATGGGATATACATTCTATATGCTGTATAAAATGATTGGGCAGAGATACATAGTATAAAGCAATGAATATAACAGGGACCTATATCCATTCCGATGAGACCTTATACAGGTTGCACAAACAATATGACAAACCCCATGGACATAAGGGAGTTAAAGAAGACGCTGAAACCTGAGTAATTACTACAGTATGGTAGAAAAAGGAGAGTTAAAACAAAGCCTGTAAAAGAAACACAAGAAATGGATGCGAAAATTAAATATATCAATAAAACGGCAAAAGGATTAAGATAGAAACAATAAAATGATTATATAAGGCTAAGGTGTACGAGTAAAAAAAAAAGTAAGATCAAATGTAGATCGAAGTGGAACCATTTGCCCAGCAAACCCAGGTTAGATGCTGGATCCTAAAGCACCTCTGATCAGAGTTCCAGATCACTAGATGCTGCAATAGGCTGCTGGTATGGGGCGACACTTATATAATGGAGCGAAATCTTAAAAAAAAAAACATAAACAAAATGTTAAGATGGCACAAAGATGATGCTCTACACAGTAATATAAAAACGGTAATGATGATGATCCGAGAAAGAGATCTACCAGAAATAGGTTGAGAATTCAGATAAACTAGCAAAATTACTGACCCTAATCAACAAACTGAGGAACGAACTGTAAGAAAAAATAAATGTAAGGATTCCTAGATTAATTATGAAAATGAAAGAAAAAGTGTCAGGGTGATTAACCCCTTTTTCTGTTGCATAAGGAGGTGTTTGAAATTGACACAAGCAATTTCAACACCATCCATGATGCATTGAGGAAACCAAAATAGAAGATTATTACAGATTTCAGAGAAGAGAAAAAGAAGAAGAAAAATCAGCAACGAGGAATTTAAAGATTGAAAAAAAGGGGAGAAAGAACACTTACTGGATTACTTTTGCTGTAGGTATTGGTTTTCTTCACCCAATCTGGACCGTCAGTAGCGCACCAAATTGTCCACTAGAGTTTTGAAGCTTCGTTGATATTTTACGATGTAACTCTGCAGAGGTCAGCTGGAATTCTTCTGGGGAACTCATTTTACCAGGAATGAAGAAGAAGACTGTTGGTGTTTATCAGGATTTCTTCGTAAGTGGGAGGAAAAGGGAAGATTGGTGACGGATGAAAAAGAGACAGGAAAATGGATTTTTTTCGATGCCCGACTCTTTCCTCTGTGCCTCTTTTTATAGAGGGGGAAGAAAAATCGAGAAGGGGAAACGGTTAGAGATTGATGGTGGAGAGAAGGGTGGTGCCATTGAGGATGAGTGGAGGAAGGAGAGAGTAGGCGATGGAAGGGTCGAGAAAAAGGGGTTGAAGTCGTTGGTGATGGAGGGTTGAGGCGAATAGCCATGGAGATTAAGGGTTGAAGACGGGGAAGCTTTCAGAGGGAGGGTTTACGAAAGGGGTGAAAGAGAGAGAAGGCGAGAAATGAAGGTTTTGAAGGTTATTTTCCAAAATTTTCCAAAAAGAGGTTCTTTTTTAAAAAGTTTTCCTAAAAACGGGTTTTTAAAACCATTTTTTTGTAATTTTCTTTATTATTTGATTTTTTTTTTCTTTTCTCGGTATTTTCTGATTTTTTTGTTATTTTTGGGAATAAAATTCTAAAACCTAAGCAGTACAAGAGATAAAACTATATATATAGAGATATTTTTTTTTGTATTTTTGATAAATATTTACAAAAAGAGGGTTTTTTCTAAAAATATTGGGTTTTGATTTCTTCAGAAATTGAGTTTGGATTCAAAAGTTTAGAAGATTTTCGAGTTTTTAACCTCAAACTGAGGAATATCAAATAACGAATCCAAATGGATGCCGGATGGACTGTCCGAGACATTCAAAAGCTATTTTTGGTAATTTTGTAATTTTAATTTAAAAATTTAGACAATAATGTTCAGATTTAGATCTTTTACCCGGATCTGGATCCAAAACTGAGTCTTATGTATAAAAATGAACTAAATTTCAATAAAATCTGAGAAATGACTGGAATTTAAATCTAAAACTGACTTGATTGCTCAGAAAATGGGGTCAGGTGCAAAAAAGAAATATTTATAACATTTTGAAAATTTTGGGGTGTTCACAGATGGTCCAAAAACATACGAGAAAAAGTTTTGAGAAAGGATTAATACCATCGAGGAATAAAGGATCCGGTGCTAAGAGCTCGATGCTCGGGAAAACCTTGCCGCACCTCGTAGGAGATATGACCCTCAAGAAAGACAGAGTCAAGCTGACTGGATGCCATCAGACTGAAAAATAGAGGAAAAATCAGGATGAGACTTAGAAAAATTCATGATTTTTGGAAAAATTGCAGGCATGATAAAAATCAAGCTAAAAATCTAAGATCCAGAGGAATGGGAGGATAGAAAATTGCCTGGAGTTTTGAGGGAAAATAAATAGTTTGAAATCGTTCAGGGTTTGAGAAAATAGAGGAAAATATTTTATAAAAATGGAAATTGAGGTATTTTGGAAAATCTTCCAATATTTTTGGAAAAATTGGGGAAAATATGAGAAAGAATAAAGGAAAAATAACTAAGGTACATCATATTCTGCACAAACAATTATACACATACAACACTCTTGCACAAACAATTATGCACATACAACACTCTCTAAGAAGCGGACTCTAAATGCATCAATTTAAAAATAGTTGTAGGACCCTAATCCTGACTCTAGGCTTAGACCATCTGTGTCTAATCATGCTATGCCAATATACTTGAGTCAAAACCCGAAGTACGTGGCATAAAAAATTCATCTCTGGTTCTAGGCTTGTGTTTTCTCAACATCCTTGAGCACTTGTCAATATACTTTGGACTATAGCCCTTGGTACATAGCAGGGGGGTGTTAACCCAAATAAGTGACCCAGTTGTGAGGCTTTGTCTCGAACTATGGTTCTAGAAGAAAGCCCAGCAACGTGAAGACCGGGTAAAGGTAGGTGGGGCTGTTTTTGAAAAATGCTCACATGCAAGAAAATCAGAAGGCTCTAAAACCTATAGTAGAATTTTGAAAACTTTGAAAAAGCAATCAATATTTACATGCAAATCCTAGATTGAGGAGGGTTGTATGAGACCTAAGTCTAAGTGAGCATGGATAATTCCTCCTCAATTTGGTCCTACCAAACCATGTTTAGTTTATATGCAATCCATGTTAGCTGGGCTCGAGTCTAGGCTCCTAGGTTCACATGATATTAGAAAATAAAAGCTAACATTTTATAGAATATGATTTCGAGAATTGAGCTAAGATAGGGCACACGATTGATCAGACGAAGACAGGTCCCATCACAGTCGCCAAACATGTTATCATCGCAAAAAATTTCCCTCCCTCTACGAGAGAGAGAAACGATTCTGTGAATCAAACTTGACCAAGTTTTTTTGAAAATGTTTTGAAAATAACTCACCTCCGTTTTAAAATTGTGTGAAAATTCTGTAGAATGGGACTCGCCTGTCGATACGAGGTTCAATCGTTCCTGGTGCCATAACCTGAGGTAATTGAACCAAGGATCAAAAGTGTGCTTAGCTAGGTTCAACTGTTTAAATCATGCTCTATTTCCTAAATGCATAGAGAATCAGGCATGTACTATGAAATTTTCAAAAATGCGCGTTGAAAACATGATGTTTGCTTCTGATATTTGGAAAATGATTGAAAAAGATATTCTTTGAAAATCATGGATCATATTGAAGATTACCTTTTAAATGGAAAATTGATTTCTAAAGAAAAATTGGAAATTCTGAGGAAAATCAATTTAAGAGATAATCCAAACATTCTTGAGAAAATCGATTTTTTTTATGAAATAGATCAATAAAAGGGGAATATGACCATACAAAATGATGTAATCTAACTAAGATGAATGAATGTGATTTAAGAAGATATTTTCTAAGGAATTTGTAAAAAATCCTCTGAAAAATGCCATGATTTTTTAAAATAGCCTAAGAGTGTAGCCTAAATGTGGCTTATACGAAGATGACAAATCTGGGTCTCGTTTGTATTCTGACTATGGTCATAAATATGAATTCTACCAAGTTTGTCAACTCCCTAAAAGCTCGTGCATGTGCCATTTGTGTCAACCATAGTAGATTTCGAAAATTGCATGAATCATCATTCATCATATATTGAAAATTACGAAAGCATACTATATGCAATGCAATCCTATTCTATGCAGAAAATATAAATTATTATTTTAATATTATATTTAATTTTATATCAATGAATACAAATAAAATAAATAAAATTTTCCTTCTGAATGTCCCTGCAAAACTGGAAAACGGGTTAGCACAGATATGTAGGTTTTTTCAGATTTATCCGATAATATCAAGAAATTATCGTATTTATCTGGATATAAACCCGATTCATACCTCCCTGATGTAAATACGAAAAAGAAATGATGCCAATGCATAAAATTATGAAAATAAAAGATTTGTAAATTCAAAATTATGATGAAAATGACCAAAATACCCTTGATAACAAGACTATGGCCTTGAAATCGGGATTTTTAGAAAAGAGTTATAAAAATGAGAAATTTTGAAATAAATGGGAATAAAGCTAAATGTGAGATGCCATGATATGATTATATATATGCTAAAGCCCTAGAAATATGAAATTTCCTAAAACATTGCCTAAATATCGAATTTTGCTTGCATTTCTGTGGGCATTTGATTCTCACACTTCCATCGAATGAAGCCCCAAATAGGCTCCAAACCCCATATAATTCGGCACACACATCCCTAATAACCTCAAGAGTAAGATGAAGATGGAAAATTAGGGTTTTTATGTTGGTTTGATATGACAACTACGTAGAATATGCTAAAATAGGCAATTTCGCTCGCGATTATGAAGCTACTTGCCATATTAAGCCTTAATTAGGCATCAAATCTTTGTAAAAAAACTCTGAATTTTTGCATGAAGGATATGGACAGGAAAATCAACAAAATTGCTTTTTATGTCTCCATGATTTGACTTATGGCTGGAGAGCTATAACTCCAGCAACATAGGTCAGATTCTAGCGAACTCGAAATTAATGAAGATGACATACTTTTAATCTAAAAATAAATAAATATTGATCTACATCTAAAAACTACAAGAATTTAGGAAATGATGGCAGACACACGGAGGAGCATTTTTCATTTTAATAGATTAGAGATGCGAGTTACAGTTGCTGAGAAATAAATCTGATGACATGGACTCGAATCAGATGATCATGTTGTAATAGGAAAACAACATATCTAATCTAAAATTCTAGGAAAAATAGTAAACCAAATCCAAAAATCAAGAAATTTTAGATGCTAGCAGACGATATCCAGTGGATAAAATCCTCTTTTGATAGACAACACGTTTGACCTACAGGCCGGGAGCTATGATCGACCGAAGTTGATCCACAACGTCGGTGACCTGTAGCAGACTCTGTAGAGTAGTCTGCAATCTCAAAATTTTGGAAAATAGCAGGGTACACTCTAAAATTACCATAAAACCAGATAAAATAATAGATCTTCCCCTGGAAATATTGCATTTTACAGTTTGTTAATCTGATCTCCAATGGGAGAGATCTCAAATTAACAATCCGATGATGAAAATCAGACAGCGTTTTCACAGTGTTCGACCCTGTCTCGGTCTTACATTTTTTACACAGAGCTACAGACATCAAATTGACCCAGATTTTTTTTTTGTGAGAGAGCAGCAACACATAGACATATTCAGAGCAAAAATATCAAGATTTAACGATAGGGATCCATACATGAAATATTACTAGTTATACACGCCTAAACTAAAAACATGATAAACTATCAATGTTGTTTTAATGAAATTAAACTAAATGATATAAAATGATGAAAACAAAATTAAATGCAATGTTTAAAAGATGAAATCTACCTAAAATGATAAGGAAACAATCAAGGAGATAGAATTTTAACTTGATATATGTTATTGAAAAGGAGAGATCCGATCCACTTATCGGATGGATCACTTCTCTTACGCAGTCGTAACATGAAAAACCATGGTTTTATGTTATTTAAACTTATGAATGAGACCTTTCAATCAACATGAAACCAGTTTTGTGCTGATTTCATGCTGCATTTATATAATCCTCATAACTTCATACGACTGAGAATGAGTTTTCAATGAAAACAAAAATGAAGGTGAAGATTTTTACTTTGGGGAGAGGCTGCGCTTGCACCGACTGAAGTGGTGGTTGGAAGAGAGCCTAGAACCTTGTTGCACCAGGTATAATGGCTGCTACCAAAGGATGACTGAAGGAAGGAAGGGGCTGCTACCAAGGGATGACTGAAGGAAAAAGAGTATCCAATATGTGAAGAAGAGAGAGGGGAGTGAGTGAAAGAGAAGGAGAGAGTGGAGTCCAACCGTGGATCTCCAAAACGTGAGAGTTGGGATTTTAGAAGGAGCAAGTGGCAATAAAGAGAAAGGGAGGTCCAAGTAAGGAAAGGAAGAAAGGGAGAAGAAAGGAAGAAAAGAAAGGAAAGAAGGGGAAGGATAGGGAAGTAGAAAGGTTTTCTAAAAAAAAGAAAGATTTTTTATTTTTTTGAAAATTTTTAAGTGTGGCGCCACTTTGGAGTGGGCCCACATGTTATTATTTTTTTTTTAAAGGAAAAAAAATAAATGACAAATCAAATGTGGCGCCACATTGGCATGGGCCAACACATTTTCTTCTTTTTTTTTCTTTTTTAAGAAATGGAAATAAATAATAAAAATAATAATAAAAATAATAAATAAAAAAAACATCAAATGTGGCGCAACATTGGGGTGGGCCCACATTTGGTTTTAGAAAAGGTTTTAACTTGAAAATAAAAGAAAATTTTCAAATGTGGCGCCACTTATAATGGGCCCACATTCGAATTTTTGAAAAAACTTTTCATTTAAAACTCAAAATTAAAATTTTAAAAAGAAAAAGAAAAATCCTAAGCTCTATTTTGGAATTTTTTTCTAAAATCCTAATCTAAACAATAAATTTACTAACTAAACCTAACCTAATTTTGAAAATTTTCTTTCAAACGTGGAGCCACTTAGAGTGGGCCACACTTACTTTTAAAGGAACAATTTAAAAATTATTTACAAAACCAAAGAAACTAAAATGATTTTATAAAAATTTTGAAAGAAAGATTTTTGAACTAAAATAGAAAGCTTTTGCATTTTTTAAATGAACTTTAAAATTCAGGGTTTCGTCCCCCTTGGCAAAGTGGGTCCAGCTTAAAAAATTTAAAAATTGAATTTGAAAGGAATCCAAATTGTTTTTTTAGGAAAATATTTCAAAATGTAGGGTAGTGGGGATTAACAATTATAAAAAGTCAATTTTGAAACCCAGGGTTTGAAATCGATTTTGAAAGGCTTTAAATTTGAATCTGGATTAAAAATTTCAAAACTAGAGTTCTAGACCTCGAGATGACATGCAATACAATAGAGTGATGTGAAATGTTATGCGATGACATACAATGCATTGAAGTGATATGAAATGTTTTCAAGGAAATATGGCTCTGGATGAAGGATTTGGAATTCCAGACCCCTAACACAAACAAGATTTTGAAAATTCCTAGTTGTGGATGACTGTTTGAGCCAAAATAAAGAAATATTGAGAATTTAAAATAAAAATTGGACCTCTGAGTGATCCAGGCTCAGGTGTCGACCATTTTGATCTATGAAAGCCCCAGAGAACAGGTCTCTATGATTGAGTGTAGGTGTTTGTGGATGCGAGTGAAAATTTAGGATGTTTACACGGTCCCAAAAACAAGCTCTACAAGAGTAGCATTGGTTGGAATCTGAATGGTAGTGCGGTATGCCCAAAGTGCATCATGGATTTTCTCATGCCAATCATGGTCCGTTTCCACGGTTCTTTCCAAAATGCAGATCATGATTTTGTTGGTGGCTTCTACCTGACCATTTCCTTGAGTATAATAGGGAGCTGAAAAATGATGATGAATCCTGAACTTTGAACAAAAGATCTTCATCCTTTTATTCTTGAAATGACTGCCGTTGTCAAAAACAATATAGTGTGGTATGCCAAAGCGGCAAAGGATATTCTTGTGGATGAATGAGGCCACATGTCGACCTTCTATTGTCCATAGAGTAACAACTTTAACCCATTTAGTGAAATATTCTATAGCTGCGAGGAAATATTTGTGGCCATTGGAAGCAGAAAGAGTGATCGGGCCCACGACATCGAAAGCCCATATAGAGAATGGTCACAGAAAAACAATGTATTGCAAATATGCGGCCAACGCATGAATGGAAGGTGTATCTGACATTTGACACATTTTTTTATAAATCGGTAGCAATCTTGTTGCATGCTTTTCTAATAATACCCTACTTGGATGATCTGCTTGACAAGAGTTTGGTAACCAACGTGGCCACCACAAATACGTTCATGTTCCTCTTGAACAATTTTCTTGGCTTCATCTTTGTCTAAGAAGTTGGCATACTCAGTACTGAAACCACGACAGTAAAGGACATCAGTGAGGATGAAATATCGAGCAGACATGCATTGGATGACTTGTCTTTCCCTTTTTTGCATGTCTGGTAGAAATTCACCAGTTTTAAGAAAAAAATTGATGTCTTGATACCAAGGCTTCTCCCTTTGTTTGGTCTGGTTCATTTACAGGGCTGGAATGAAGGCAGGTTGATCAAGTCTGCTGATTTTGAAAGAACTGCAAGATTCACTATTTTTGAAGGACATGATGAAGCCCAAGCTAGCCAAACTGTCAGCTATTTGGTTGTACTCTCTTTTGATATGATTGAGTTGAAACTCCTCAAAGTTGTCTATGAGAGCCATAACGATCTTCTGATAAGGGATTAATTTCTAATCCTTCACCTGCCATTCAACCTTGACCTGACTGACGACAAGCAATGAGTCGCTGAAGGCATTCACTCTTTTGATATTGAGATTTTGCAGAATTCTTAGGTCTTGTTTTAGGGCTTCGTACTCGACCATATTATGAGTACATTGAAAACTAAGTTTGAGAGAATAAGGGATCCTTTCTTTCTCGGGTGTGATTAGTAAGATTTCGATCCCTATGCCTGCCATATTCTTGGAACCATCGAAAAGTAAATTTCAAACTAGAGATTGCTTGATATTGTAGATGTGTTCATCGGGAAAATTATCCTCTGCTTTGACATCTTTTGCTAGAGGAAAGTCTGCCAATTGATCTGCGATGGCCTGACCTTTGATTGAATTTTGAGAAACATACTCTAAGTTATATTGCATCAGAAGAACTTGCAATTTGGCAATCCGTCCGCTGAGAAACGGTTGTTCAAGGATATACTTGAGAGGATTGAGATTAGATAAAAATTTGACTTAGATGCCAGCAAATAATGTCTCAATTTCTGGCATATCCATACCAGAGCTAGACAGGTTTTCTCCATCCAAGAATGTTTTTTTTCATAATCGACAAAGGTTTTGCAAACATAGTAGATGACATGATCTATCAGACTGTCTTCTTCGTATTGCGCCAAAAATCCACCGCAGGTATTTTGATTGACAGAGATATACAACAGGAGTGGTTTTCCCAATTCTGGTGGCTTCAAAATAGGCGGATTAAAAAGATATTGTTTGATGCGCTCGAATGACTGCTGACACTCTGGTCCCCATTCGAATTTTACTCCTTTTCTTAGGAGATGATTAAAGGGTTTGCATCTCATGGCCAAATTGGAGATGATCCGATGAATGGACTTAAAGCGTCCTTGGAGGCTGCGCAATTCCTTGAGATTGGTGGGAGGCGGCATATCAATGATGGCTTTTGCTTTAGCAGGATCCACCTCTATTCCTTTCTTGATGATTATGAAGTCAAGTAGCTTACCTGACTCTACCCCAAAAATACATTTCTGAGGGTTGAGTCTTAACTTGTAAAGAATCAGTCTGTCAAAGACTTGGCCAAGAGCATCAAGATGATCCTCTTCTTCTTTGGATTTGACCAGAATGTCATCCACATAAGCATCAATGATCTTGTGCATTTGGTCATGAAAGATGACAACCATCGCTCTCTGATAAGTTGCTCCGACATTCTTGAGCTCGAATGGCATGACTGTATAGTAAAAAGTGCCCCAAGGTGTAGTGAAGGAAGTTTTCGCTTGATCACAAGCGGCTAGCTTGATCTGATTGTAACTAGAATATTCATCCATAAAAGAAAATATGGCATGACCTGTCGTGCTATCGATCAAAAGATCAATGTTAGGAAGTGGATAATTGTCTTTTGGAGTAGCCTTATTAAGGTCTCTGAAGTCGATGCATATCCAAACTTTACCATTTTTCTTAGAAACTGCAACAATATTTTCCAGCTAGTCAGCATAGTCAATGGGTCAGATGAATCCTGCTTTCAACAAATCCTCAAGTCCTTTAACTTGCGGCATTATCTAGGGATCCATTTTCCTTAATTTTTGCTTGACTGGTTTGAAATCTGGTTTCAAGACAAGACGATGTTCGACCAATTTGGGGTCCAAGCCTGGCATATCTTCATAAGTCCAGGCGAACACTTCTTGATGTTGCTTGAGAAAATGGGTGAGCCTTTCCTTCTTATCTGCATCCAGACTGGTGCCGATCTTGAGGATTTTTTAATCATCTTCTGAACCGATATTGATATCCTCTGTTGGGTCTTGAACCAAATATGAGGGTTTATCTTGTTTTTGAATATGAGCGAATTCTGGCAATTCTTGGATGGTTGGGTCAAATTCTAGGGACTCTGCTGACTGCTATGCCGCTTTGCTGACTTCTGTTCTTGCTTTTACTCGATGGAGCACTATTGGCGAATTCAGATTGGCAATGAGCTTCCTTATGGTTCTAGGAGGCATTTTGTGAGACCTTGAAAGGAAAAAGATTTTTAGAAAAGGGTCATCCATCATAAAAGACATATTGTAAGAAAAACAAAGCATAATAATAAATCATAAAGAAGATTGTACTGAGATGAGGAGAAAATTGATGATTTCATTGATGACTGAAATATTTACAAGAGTATGACCAACTAAAAAAAAGAAACTAGGATTGTAATGTCTTTACAAGGAAAGAAGACAAAAGGAGAAAGCAAGAAAACATTGGCATTATTGCTCTTAATTTGCCTTCTTGATGAAAACCGTTCCTTTCTATGATTCTTCGCCTATGAATCCTAGTCCTGTTCTCTCTGAATGGTGGACAGTGATGACAGGTTCTAGCCTGCCGTCTTCATTCTTGCCCAAACCTTTGAAAGGATGGTAGCCATGTTTCATCAGGAGATCAAATCCTTTCTTTGCTTTGGAAAATCGAGAAAACAAAGAATGATCTTTGAAGGAGGTACAATTCAAACGCCCTCCAAGCTTGAAGAAATATAGTCCTTGCCATTGGACCATTGCTGCCATATTCTCCGTAAGTAGGGCTTCCTCTAGCTTCAGCAATTCTAAGCTTTTACTGAGAATAACTTCATTGCTTTCCTTGATGCTAGGGTTGTTTGTAGTAAAGGTAGGACGGGGAATCGTGGGTTGCGACAGTCTTTCTTCTGGATCTTCCCCCAAAACTGTGGTGATCATGCCACATTTTGACCATTTAATGCATTGGTGCAGTGTTGATGGAACTACATTCGCATTGTGAATCCATGTTTGTCCCAATAAGAGATTGTATGTGGGTGGCACATTGACGACATGAAATAGCACATTGTGCACTGAGTAGTTGATAAAAATTTCAAAGAAAATCTTCCCATTTGTTGTCTGCCCATGGTTATCAAAACTGTAAATTGTGATAGGGTTTGGCAGGTATTCTTCTTCCTTTAAGCCCAGAGCTTTGGCGGTCATTTCTGGACAAATGTTGAGGCTGCTGCCTCCATCGACAAGCACGTGGGGGACAATCATTCCCCTGGTTCTCACTATGATATACAAGGCATTATTGTGAAGGTAGTGAGGTTTTGACAGATCTTTATCAGAAAATGTTATGGGCGCATTGGTCATGGCCTGCTTGACGATCTGAGCTATGTCTGTTGGAGTTGTGCCCGACTTTACCTTGATCTTCCTCAGTTGATCATCTAGGACCTGTTGGTATTCGGACGAGGCATGCACCAACTCGAGGATGGAAATGTTTGAGAGGGCAGTAATCGACCTCTAAATCAGATTGGTGCTTTCCTCAGGCGCCTTGCCCTTTTTCTGAGCAGTCTTGATAAACTGTTTAAGCAATCTGGGATTTTTTTTGGCAACTTCGGAGGATGCCTTTGCAAGTTCACTGGATGAGTTTAGCTTGCTGAGGACTGAAAGGATGTCCACCATCTTGGCACTATACTGGGTTTGATGCAGCACTAGGACCTGGTGCTGAGTATGGATGTCCTCACTAGAGCATGGCTGAATGTGATCCTGGGGGGAAAATAGCTGCTCTGAAACGACTACCACTGAGTTGTTGGAGAAGGGTTTGTACAGAATGTCAGGTTGGTTTTCTTTCTCGTCCTCTTCAAGAAAATTTTTGTTGATACAATCTTAGATAATGTTCTTGAGAATAAAGCAGTTTTCTGTATCGTGTCCCACCGCTCACTGGAATTTGCAAAAACAGTCTTTTAACTTAGCTAGATGAGCCTATTGTCCCTCTTGAATCGGTTGCATTCTACGAAGAACATAGCTAGATGAGCCTTGGGGTTGCCGGTTCCATCAAATTTGATAAACTTTCAGAGAAGATCTTTCAGATTGTTATCCCCTTCCAGGACATCATAAAAATCCTCGCTTGTGTAGACCTTCTTGCCTTTGTCTCGAGCCTGCAGATCTCTAACCATGCAGGTCATTTCCTTGAGCTGCATTTGAATCAGATCTTCCACTGGGATTTGAAATTTGGGTTTGCTCATCGATTCAGGCTATTCATCCACTTTCTTGTACCAATATATAGGATTTGGAAAAATGCAGGTTGTTCTTCCTTCGAATCTGCCGAATCTATGTCTTTGGGAGTGTTGTCGTGCTAAACTTTCTTCTTGCCAATCTTGACATGCTTTCTCCTAACTCTGTTCTTGGAAGACACTTTCCTTGGACATGTCCCTCTTGTTCTAATATCATTTTTGCCATCATTTTTTGAAGCAGACTTTACATGGATGAATCAATATCATCTTCCACTTCTTGGCCATGTCCTCTGGATGATCTGGGGGAGTTCATCTCTTCTGCACTACTATCACTGTGCTGCAATGGAACGGGTTTCTTCCCAGTCCTTGTCTGAACCATGTCACAACGCCAATGTTTTCTGTAGAATAAAGGGATGGTTAGTCCATGGAAGAAAATTAAGGATAAAGAATTATAGATTCAGTTGATAATTCAGAAAGATTATCCCATTACCAGGGATTTGGTCATCACAAGAATTATGACCATTGTGTTATTATTTTCATAATAACTAAAATGTGCCTTATTACCCAGGCGAGGTCATCAACTATGACAAAGACATTGAAGAAGAATGGAGAAGTACAAAGATTGATTTGACATTTGGAAAGACTACCTCATTACCATGGATGAGGTCGTCACAAGAACTGTGACTATTGTGTTGTCACTAAGGAGTAAACAATAGACGGGCTTATTATCCAAACGAAGTTGTTATTTTTTTTTTGAAAAAGGCATTGAGATAGTATCAAAAGTTGAGAAAAGTAATTTCATTGATGATAAATCAAAGACAAAGACAGGGTGGACAAATAGTTTTTCACCACTCTTGATAATCAGAGGATACATTGGGGCTCAAAAATATGGAAAGAGTAACAAAAGAATCCCAAGTGTATTTGGCCGCATGGTATGCTGTGGACCATTGATCTGACCGTAAATGAAATTCTAGCATAATCTCTATCGAAAAATGAGTGTTGACATGAGTGTGCCACTGCAAGAACTGTCTAATGCACTTTTCAGGCTGGTAATCAACGCAGAAGAATGAACCAAGTAATCAGAAGCACTGGCTACATGCATAAGTATAACGAGAAAGTGCTTCCTGCAAGTTGAAGAAGTCCCAAATGATCTCATCTTGATGTAAACTTTCGATCAAAGCTCGATACTGGGAGCTAGATTGCAGCGCTTTACCGTTAAATCTGAATGAACTAGCTTTTGATAGCACATGTCGCATGAACCACAACTGCAAGGCATAAATGTATCCTTCTACCAAGATTGTTTCACCAAGGGAGAAACGAGTCAAACCACGATAGAGGAAAGCTAGGAAAACCATGGAAATGGAGAGACCTGACTCCCCCATCTTTCCAAGAGTTGGAAAACTCGAATATCAAGAAAATTTTGGCCATCTTAAAAGAAAGCTAACCCTACTGTGCATAGGACCATGGTGCACTGAATCCTTTCCTTGACTGCTCCCGATAGGGTGTCAATTTCTTTGTATGTCCCATACCGACGATAAAGCTCGAATAAATCAACAAACTGACTCCCATCTGCCTCGATGAGTGGCCAAGATCTACGTCTGATCGCTTTGGCTAGAGCATTGCGAACATTCAACCCTTTGATATTAATCAAAAATTGTTGCTCCACAGGATCTTCAGGCTGACCAGCTGGTTCCGGTAATCCCATAACATCGTTGAATTCGTCCATGAGCAAAGTCATTTCTTCCCATGGGAACCAGAATGTGCAGGCATGAGAATTCCATCGTTCGGCTAAGACTTGAGTAAGATTTTCATTGATGGTCTACTTGCCAACTGTCGATGCCAGCTCCAATCCACAGTCATCCAAGTGGTTTGAAAACATACGCAAGAAGTTGGCGAACCAACAATAATACCAATGAGGGAAGAATGGACAAGTGTGAATAACTTGACAATCTAGAAATCCCTGCCTTATCTCATGTGAGATATGGTCTTTGGGAAAGATGGTATCGAGTGAACTGGATGCCATTTGAATAATACTGAAGAATAAAATAATAAGGATCAGAATGATAAAATGCAGGACTTAGAAGAAAATAGAAGGTAGGATTGAGAAAAAAATTTGAGATCCAGAAAGGAAGGGAAAGGTATACACCTGGAGTTTTGGAAAACAAAGGGGATTTTAGAAAAGATTTTCCAAGGTTAGTTTGAGAAAACTGATCTGAAGAAGTGAAGACAAAGAAAATATACACCTGGTTTTTTAATATAGAGAGGAAATTTTGAAAGAAATACCTAGGGTTTGAGAAGAATTTATTCTGGAAAAGGTAAGAAAATATAAGAAATACGCAAACATCACAGAACCAAAGTTGTACAAACAATGATGTGCAAACAACACTCCCTAGAAGTTGACTCTAAATGCACAAGTTTTGAAATGGTTGTAGGACCCTGATCCTCACTCTAAGGTTTAGATCATCTGAATCCAATCAAGATATGTCGATATACTCAAGCCGAAGCTTGAAGTATGTGGCATAAAAATTATCTCTGATTCTAAGGTAATGGTTTTCCAACATCCTTGAGCACCTGCCAATATACTTTGGACTAGGGCCCTTAGTATGTGTCAGGGGAGTTATTAGCACAAAAAAGTGACCCAGTTGTGAGGCTTTTTCCTGAACTATGGTTCATGGAGAAAGCCTAGCAACGTGAAAACCGAGACAATATAGGTAGGGGATGTTTTTTAGAAATATGATCAACATGCAAGAAATCAGATGTCTATAATACAAAGTCCTAAAGTGATAGAATTTTGAAAATCATAAAGAAGCACTGACTTGCATACAATGTTTGCATTCAATCCCTAGATTGAGGAGGATTGTATTAGACCTAAGTCTAAGTGAGCATGAATAAATCTCCTCAATTTGGTCCTACCAAACCATACTTAAGCCTAAATGCATTATGCCAGCTGGGTTAGAGTCTAGGCTCCTCAGTTTTGCATGAAAGTGAAGCTGACATTTATGGAATAATGACTTAGAAAAAATTTAAACAAGGCAAATGCATAAATTCGATCAGATAAAGACCAGTCCCATAACGGTCACCAAAACTGTGATCGTTGCAAAAATTTTTCTTTTCTTTTTAGAGAAAGAGAAAAACTCTCGCAAGGTCCACTTGACCTTTTCAAAAGATTTTGAAAATTTACTCGCCAACAATTTTAAAAAATGCAGGAAAATGGAGAGACGGGGTCCGCTCATCGATACGAGGTTCAACCGTTTATAGCACCTTTACTAGGGGTATATGAACCAAGGATCGAATTTATGCCTTTGTTTTGCCTAAATTTGCCTAACAAATTATTTTAAGTCCTAAATGTACATTGAATCAGGCTTATTCTATGAATTTAAACTTGAAAAATATGTATACTTTTAGAGATATTTTAGAAATTTAGTTTTTTCAACTGATTTTGAAATGGATTTAAAAAATATTCTTTTAGGAAATGGAAGAATTTGAACTTGAATTCGAAAATTGAAATTGAGTTTGAATTGAGAAACTTGAAACTGGATTTGATTTGAATTGAAAACTTGAAGTTGAACTGAATTTGAGTTTGAAAATTGAATTTGATTTTGAAATGGAATTCGAGATTGAATTTTGAATTGAAAATGACAAAATGAAATTGAAGATTTTGAAATTGAATTCAAAGTCAAGTTTCAAAATTTTGAAATTTGAATTGATTGAAACTGAACAATCAAAATTGGAGTAGAATTGAGTTCAGAAATCAACCTTGGAATTTTGAAATTGCATTTGGAAATTTTAGGGTTGAAATTGAAAAATCAGAATTAGAGTTGAAGTTGGGATTTGAAATTGAACTTTGATTTGAAATTGAACTTTGATTTGAAATTGAAGGATTTGAAATCTGAAATCGAAAATATAATTGAATTTTGAAAGTTAAGTTGAAAACTAAAATCAAAATTGGAATTTAGAATTAGGAATTCAAATGAAATTCAAAATTTGACTTGGAATTAAAATTAAGAATTAAAATAAAATTCAAAATTAAGAATTAGAATCTGAAAATAGAAAATTTAAAATTGATATTTGAATTTGAAATAAAATTCAAAATTTGGATTTTGGAAGAAATAAGAAAATTAAAATTGATATTTGAAATTGAAATAAAATTCAAAGTTGAAATTTGAAAAATAGAAAGTCAGAAATAAAAATAAAAAATTGGAAGTTAAAAATAAATATTTGAAATAGGATTTGAAATTGAATGAAATCCAAAATAAAAATTGAAAAATAACTTTGAATTTATAACTGGAAATAAAAAATGACTTTGAATTTTTAAATGAAAATTGTTTTTGAAAATCATTTCTAAAATCACTTGGAAATTTGAAAATGACTTGAAATAATTTGAAAAAATGATGCAATTCTATCTTAAATGATGAATATGCTATTTCTTTGAAAAATCATTTGAATTTTAAAGAGAATTTCATGCTTTCTAGAATTAAAACAATATTAATTTCTATATATTCATGACTAGGGCCACAAATATATTTTAAATGAATCTTTATTTAAAATTCTAATGAAGAAAAGGATTTTGTGCCTTTATAGAATTAAAATAAAATTATTTTTTAACATATTCATGACTAGGGCCATCAATATATTTTGAATTAATCTTTATTTTAATTCAAATAAATGAATAAAAGAGAATTATTTATGAAAGAAATGATGATTTTTGAAAATAACCTAAAAGTGTAGGTTGATTTTTTTTATTTAATAAAGAATAATAACTCTAAGTATTATTTGTATTCTGACTAGAGCCATAAATACAAACTTTACTTAGTTTTATTTATCTTTTATTAAATGGTGCACGTTCCATTCATGTTTTCCATAGTATATATAGAAATAAAGGAAAAATAAAATGCAAGCAATTATTATGGAATTGATTTATATGCTGATTCATTTTAAGCTAAGCATAAAATAAAAAATCTCATTAATGACATTATTACAACCCTTGAATGAATTACAATAATTGAAAATAAAAGAAAGAGAAAATCCTGCAAAATAAGCAAACATGTTAGAAATAAATGTAGGCATTTATGGATTTTCTTTAATTATTGAAAATTTGAAGAAAATAAAAAACATTTACCTTTTTATGCCCCAAAAAATAAGGAAAAATCCAAAACATGTTAAAAATTTATAAAATTTGATGCGAAGATTGCTAGTAACCTTAGAAGTATTCTAGAATAAAAAAAATACAGAAAAAAATTGGAGAAAAACCTAAATTTGGGGTTTTTATTCAATCAAAACAAGATTTTTCAAAATCAGGATATGCAAACCGACCCTATCAGAGTATTTTGAATGAATGAAAGCCTAAAATAATTCAAATTGAGCTAAAAATAAATACATGGATTTCTAATTTATCAAGAAAACATTTCCTTTTTAAAGATCTTCAAAATCAATTTTTAAACTTGAGATATGACTGAAACATTGAAGAATAAATTTTGAAATCAGGAAATTGGATTTTGATAGAAAAGTTTCTATAATTTTAGAGTATCAGAAGCCAAACTGATTTAATTTCTCTTGAATTTATGGAATAAGTTACTCAGTTCAACCATGAAATATCTCTAATTTACAGAATTGGAAAATCAATCTTGGTTGGGAAATGATGACTTCGGGAAGTTACAATTTCATCTCAAGAATTTAACATGTTACAGAAATTGAAATTCTATAACGAATGCCGGTTTTTGACAAATTTGGAATATCAAAACAATATAAAAGTTTATAGAATTTTGCATGGATAAATTAGACACAAGATGGATAAAAACTCTTTTTATAGATTTCAAAAATGAGTTTTCATAATTGAGGACACATCCAAACAAGTTGAGATAAAATTTAAGAAATGCTTAATGAGGCAAAATGATAGGGTTCTGATTTTTATCAGAATCAGATACTAAAAGTCCATGAAAGTTTTTGAAAATTTACAAAGATAAACTAGACATTCAAATAAAATTTTTTCAATTTAAAGATCTAGAAAATAGTCTTCCATTAGAGATATCTAATCCAAACAAATCGGGTCAAAACCTATGAAAGGCCTTAAAAGAAAATCAATAGGATTCTGGTTTTTGATTTGAATGACCAGTGAAAAGGAAATGAAAATTGTCATGCACAAACTAGACATTCTAAGGAAAAAATTTCTTTTTACAGATTTGAAAAATGATTGCCCATTGAAGAGATATGAATGCAACAAATCGATCCTAAGCCTGAGTAATGCCTGAGATTGCAAACAAACAAGGTTTCGACTTAAAATGAAAACAAAATATAAATACTCCATATAAATTAATGAAAAATTACTGCAATGAACTAGTCATTCAGATGAAGAAAAGCTTTTTTACAGATCTCAAAAATTATCTCTTATTACGGAGATATGACTCTGGCAAAATGGGCTAAAACCAGACCTTAAAAGTGATATAATATAATAGAGTTGCGGTTTTGAACACAAATCAGGAATGAAAACACCATAAAAATTGATGAACATTGACATGAATAAACTAGACTCAATTTTAAAGACTTTCCTTTTTACAGATTTGAAAGATCATCTCTAGTTAGGGAGGAATCACTCCAACAAGTTGATTCAATTTCAAGAAAATTTTAGATGACCCAAAATGATAGGGTCCAAATCCCATTTTTTTAAGGGAACAAACCAATTCAGAATGATTTGATTTTTGGTGAAGATCTTGAAGACATATAAAGAAAATGCGGTAAAAAAATTAGATTAAAAGGAGACCTAATTATATGTGAATTAATGAAATAAAAAATAGACTTTGAATTAAAAATATCATCTCAATATAATTGAATGAAATAAAATCTCATAAGTGAATTGATCCAATGATCAAACATGAGATCTATCATTCTAGATCATAGATGATGATGATGAAAATGTTGAAAAATAGAAATAAAAGTATCTAAAATGAAATTAAACGCATTGGGGCATAAATTGAAATTGATTTAGCCCATTGAATGCGAGATTTGATCTATGGAAGATCAAATCTCAATTCTAAATGGTTAGAATGAAAATGCACAAAGTAAATAGCAAATTGAATAGATCAAAACATAAAAATAAAAATTAACATGGAATTAAGATAGATCTATATTGCTATTACATAATATTGAAAAGAAATTGTAAGAAAGAAGAGAAGAAAGGGGGGGAAATTTTGAGAAAAATTGAAAAAAAGAAATAAAAGAGAAAGAAGAATTAGAAAAGAGGAGAGAGAGGGCCTACCTTGGGTTGGAGGAACTCCTTTCTTCTTTTTCACTTCAGACACCAAGATAGGAGCCAAAGAGGAAAAATGCTTTGAGAGAGAGAGGCCTTTTCTTCTTGAAAAACTTGCCCCCATGGGGGCTTTTTATGAGGCATATTAAGGATATAGCTTTTCAAGCCCTTAGGGTTGATGTGGCAAGGCTCACATGGGGGAGGGGTTGGTGCCAACCCCATATGGGATTCTTGGTTTGTTAAATGGGCAAAAGTGCCCTTTTGTGAAATATTTTGACACATGGCACTGTTGTCATCGCAAAATTTTTTCCCTCCCTTGCGAGAGAGAAACGAATTTCGCGAGTCAAACTCGACCAAAGTTTTGAAAATGGTTTTTGAAAATTAACTCGCCTCCGTTTTGAAAATTTGCGAGAAAATTCCATGGAATGGAATCCGCCTGTCGGTACGAGGTTCAACCGTTTCTGGCTCCTTTACCAGGGGTAATTGAACCAAGGACCAATTATGTGCTTTAACTCGACTCAAATAGCTAAATTATGCTCTATTTTTCCTAGAATGCACAAAGAATCAGACATGTGCTATGGAATTTTGAAAATAATGCAAGTTTTGAAAAACATGATGTTTGCTTTGGAAAATGACTGGAAAAATGCTTGAAAATGGAATTCCTGGGAAAATTATTGTATTTCATTGGAAATCAGAAATTTGCATTGGAAAGTGATTTCTTAGGAAAACTTGAACTTTGGAAAATCGATTTTGAGTTTTGGATTACTTATCTGAGGAAATGGATTTGAGAAATGCTGGAAAAATCAAGAAATTCATTGGAAAAGGATTTCTGAAACGGAAAATGAATTCTCAGGAAAACGGGAATTCTGAGAAGATGGATTTCTGAAAACTTGGGATTTTGAAATTTTAGAACTTTAAAGCATAGGAAAATCTTGATTTGAACTTGGAAAATGCTTTGAAATGTCATTTGAAAACTTAGGATTTTGAGAAAATCAGATCCTGAGAAAGACTTGGAAATTCTTGAGAAAACTAAATTTTTTGAAATTGAAATTGGAAAATGAATTTGAAAACAATGCAATTTGAATAATATGAATGAATGAATATGAATTTGAAAAGGGAACTTCATTGAGGAATTGGGAAATCCTTTTAAAACTTTGAGAAATGCAGTGTATTTTTGAAGTTAGCCTAAGTGTGTAGGCTGAATGTGGCTAATATGAAGATCATAAATCTTGGTTTTCTTCGTATTCTGACTATGGTCATAAATACGAATCCCACCTAGTTTATAAACTCCATAAGAGCTTGTGCACGTGCCATTCGTGTAAACCATAGTGGATTTGAAATAATGTGCATGAATGATACATCACATATGGAAATTTGCAGAAATTAAACTATATGCAATGCAGTCCTATTCTAAGCAGAAAATGTAAATTCTTATTCCAAATTATTACATTTGATATTACATTGAATTAAAATAAAATAAGATAAAGCTAAGTCTTCATCTTGAATATTTCTGCAAAACTAGAAAACAATGTTAGCATAAAAATGTAGGTTTTTCTGAATTTATCCGAAAATATTGAAAATTATTAGATATTATTTAGATATAAACCAAAATTCATACCCCCTTTGATATAAATATGATAAATAATGAATAAATTTTGAAAATAAACTTGAAAATCCGAAATTGGTGTCAAAATAACCAAAATACCCCAAATGACCTTGAAATCAGGGTTTTATGAAAGAGATTTTATAAAGTTTGGAATTTTGAAAATCAAATGAAATAAATCAAATACAATATGATGATATTCATGAAAATTTATAGAATTAGAAATTGAAATTTCGAAATTATGGTCAAAATGACCAAAATACCCCCGATAACAAGACTATGGCCTTGAAACCAGGGTTTTCTGAAATAAATTTTGTAAAATTGAAAAATATGAAATGTAAATGACATTGAAATTAATCCTAATATGGTTATACATGCTCATGTACATGATAAAAACCCTAAAATGGCGAAAATATCATAAAATATCGAATTTAACCTGATTTTCGCTTTTGAATTTAAAGACAAACTAACACATGGAGCAAATGAACTTGGAAGTAAACCAAATTTGGCATGGACACCTAAAATATCCCTAAAAACAGAATGGAGCTCGAAAATCTAGTTTTTTGTATTTTTAAATATGGAAATTCAAGTAAAAACCCTAAATTTTGTGATTTTTGCCTAAAATGTTGATTCTAAAAGGGATTTAGGATATCAAACTTTCATAAAAATTTTCCAAATTTTATGGGGTGACAGAATACAGTAAGGAAAGAATTTTTGCATTTTACACTTTCTGCTTTTGACCTATGGTCGGAGTTGTGCCACTCCAGCAAGTCAGATCGGAATCCGGCGACTCCAGTAAATGAAGAAAACAGACAGGTTTCGGTATAAAATGTGGGAAAAATAGTAAAAAGATGGGAAAAAGTCTGAAATTATGGGAAAATGTCCCTGACGAACATATGAAAATTTTGTTTTTTTACAGAACTGGGATTCTGGTTACAGTTTGGAAAAGGCCACACTGTTATCAGAGACCTAAATCTCTGGATTTTCTGGACATTGGAATCTGTTAGACAGAAATTAAAAATCCGTAAAAAATATTGAAACAGATCAAAAAATTCCCAAATTTTTGGGAAATGACAGGAAATTATGTTAGTAACAACTTTCATGTTGAATGTTTTTGCAGAAAGGTTACAGATTGGATAAACTTGGTGCATTAGGGTCTGTCTATACCCAGATGAAGGAAAATCGAGATTTTCCCAAGGAGCTGGGAAATCCGATTTTTGACAGAGATCAAAACTGCTAGGAAAATCCTCAAAATTTCCAGATCATAAGTAGATTCAATTATGAATCCACTATGATTTTTTTGATGGAAAATAAGATCGTCCATGGAGGCGATCTTGGGTCGACAACCCTGCTAAATGAGAATCTGGAATCTCCAGAGGGTTTAAAACCCGATCTAGAGTTTGGATTTATTAGATAGAGTTATTAAACTCAAATTGATCCGAATTTTTTGCAGAGAAATGAATGATGATTCCATACATCTATCATAAAAAATTTAAAATGTTTAGATGAACAATTAAACATGAAACGAAGGTTGGACTGACGCTTAAAATCAAAACCTATAAACTAATAAGCAAATATTAAAAAAACTAATCAAAATACCTATAAAGCATTAAAATAATCTAAATATGAGGCCTATAATACGAAATTTACATGAATTTAATGATAAAACAAAAATAATCAGGGGGTACAATCTAAACTTAATTTTGGCTATGGTGATAGGGGATCCGATCCATCCATCGGAGGGATCCCATACTCCATGTAGCCTTAAGCAAGAAAGTAAGGAAAAAAAAAAGTAAAAAGATGAAGCTCTTACCTTGGGTTTGCTGGGATTGGCTGAAGGAAAGTGGATGTGGTGGAGATGATCCAAGGTTGAGGAAGTTGAGGCGTCAAAGGCACCAAGGTGAGGATGGCTGGAAGTCAAGAAGGAGGTGCCGGCTGGAACGTGTGATGAAGGTAGTGGCTGCACTTGAAGTTGGTTGTGGCTGGTAGCAAGGGTGTGAAGGAGGCTTGCTGGAGATGGCTATGTTGCTGTGGAGGTGAAAGGAGTTGCGCCGGTTGCTGTAGCAAAAGGGAAGCGCATCTGCTATTGAGGGTGATGAAGGCTGGCTGGACCGATGGTGAGGATGGTGGCTGGACCGGTGGTGGTGCTTGGCTGAAACCCTTCTTATGGTGGCTGCTAGGTTGAAGTAGCAGTGGCTGCTGTAGAGAGGCTGGAAGAGGTGAACCGCTGGAAGAGGTGAAGATTGTGGCTGGCTGCAAGCATGTAAGGGTGGCAATGGCTGTCTAGGCTGGTGTTCCCCTTTGGTGGTGCCAATGGTTGAAGGAGGAGCAGGGATGAAGCTGCTACTACAATGGAGAAGAAGGCTGGTTTGTGTGGTTGAAGGAGCTTTGGTGGAGCTGCTGCAATGAGGCCAAGAGAGAGAGAGAGAGAGAGAGAGAGAGAGAGAGAGATTGAATGGGCGTGAGATGAGATGGGGGCAGCCGTGTGTTTTTTCCTTTTTTTTTTTGTTTTTGGTTTCTAACTTAGGTTTTTATTGCCTTCTAACCTAGGTCTTAATGACCTAATGAAAAAGGGGATCCCACCTTTACGTGAATGGGTTGGAGGTTGGGGAAAAAGAAAGAAAGAAGGAAGGGAAGAAGGAAAAGGGAAAGAAGAGGAAGAAGAAAAGGAAGAAAAAGAAACAAAAGAGAAAAAGAAAGGAAAGAAAGAAAAGGAGGGAAAAAGCAAAAGGGAAAGAAAAATGAGGGAAAAAAATGGAAAGTGGGGCTGGAGGGTTGGGCGACCACCTTGTGGGTCCCACCTCTCTAAAACACAAAATAAATAAAAAAAACAAAAATGAACAAATAAAAAGAAAATTGAAAGGAATAATTTTTTTTTTAATAAAACGGAAATGTAAATGAGTCGGCCATCTTAGAGCGGGTCCAAATTCTACTTTTGAAATTCATTTTGACAATTGGAGGGGTAAAATAGTCTTTTCAAAAAAAAATCAAACGAATCGAGTTATTTTTGCCAGTTTTAGAAATGAGCTCGGATTTTGAAGTTCAATACCTCGTTGCGAAGCAAATCCAGTGTAGAATTTGAAAATTTAATTTTAAAAGAAATCCAGATTGTTTTTCTCGAGAAAATATTTTCAAAACGAAACGAGCTATTTTTGGCAGTTTTTTAAACGAGCTCGGATTTTGAAGTTCAATAGCTCATTGCGAAGCAAATCCAGTGTAAAATTTGAAAATTTAATTTTGAAAGAAATCCAGATTGTTTTTCTCGAGAAAATATTTTCAAAACAAAACGAACTATTTTTGGCAGTTTTTTAAACGAGCTCTGATTTTAAAGTTCAATAGCTCATTGCGATGCAAATCCAGTGTAAAATTTGAAAATTTATTTTGAAAGAAATCCAGATTGTTTTTCTTGAGAAAATATTTTCAAAACAAAATGAGTTATTTTTGGTAGTTTTTGAAACAAGCTCAGATTTTGAAGTTCAATACCCCGTTGCGAATCAAATCCTGTGTAGAATTTGAAAATTCGAGTTTGAAATAAATCCAAATTGTTTTTCTCGGGAAAATATTTTCAAATTTTGACTCCTGGGGGTAAAAATGTTAATTTTGGAAACCCAGGATTTGAAATTGATTTCTGAAAACTTTAAAAACTCAATCTGGATTGAAATTTATAAAACTGGAGTTCTGGACTTCAAAAATGAAATGAAATATGATGAAATGTTATGAAATGCTGAGAAATGATATGAAATGATGAGAAATGACATGCAAAATGCAAACCCTGAATGATGAATTTTTGATGTTAGACCCTGATTGGTAGTTGTACCAATTCAAAAAGCATTAAAATTGATAAAATTTGCAAAATAGCTCAAGAAATGGTTTTCGGGACTCTACTGGGTTAGAGTGACACTGAAAATTGGGGTTCGAGCTGGATTGAACTGAAATGAGCTGGATTGAGCTGGGATTTAGAGTTTCAGAACTCAAATGAACTGACCAGGCATTGACTCAACTGACCTTTCCGACTGAATTTTCAAGAAAAGCTGCCATTTTTAGAGAAATGGTACAAAATGGTCATTGGGGTGAAGTGAATTACGAACTTGAGCTGGCTTTGAGCTTAAAAAAAGGTCAATAATACTGACATGAACTAAAATTGAAGCTCAAACACTAGCTCAATTGGCTGAACTCAGCTCAATTTCAGCTAAAAGAGCTGAAGTGAACTAAAATGGGCTCTTGGACACTTGGAAATGGTTTTGAACTGAAATTGGAGTGCTTGAACTTTTGGTGAGCTCAAGTTAGACTCTGGGGAGTATGACTGACTATGAATGACTGACTCAGAGACAATTGGTTTGGATTTGAGCAAGAAATGAGCTCATTTCTGAAGAAATGACACATTTTGGCAGGAATGATCAGAAATGAAAACGACTTTCTCAGTGTGAGCTCAAATGAATTTGAAATGACTGATATTCTAAATGTTCTGAACTAACCAATGAGCTTAGTTGACTCCGACTGACTCGGGTTCGGGATGACCTAGGGGTAAAATGGTAATTTTCCTAATAAAAATGGGTAAAATGGTAATTTTCTGAAACTGACTCAGGGTTTGACTCCTACACTGACCTAACAGGGTTGGCACTGCACGAGGAGGGTTGTTTGAGAATGGATGTGGAAAATTTGGGGTGTTTACAGATGCCCCTCTTTGCTACTAAGCCGGCTTGAAGACGAATTTAGTGGCAAAGAAAAACACACCAAATTTTGGCTATAAAAATGCCCCAGTTAGAAGGATCTGACTGGGTATGAAGAAATTAGCCCTGATGAAAATGGTAGATATGAAATGGAGAATAAAGAAAAAAAAATTACTTCAAAAGAAGTACGATTCAGGTTTTGTCCTTAACCTGGATGGGACAGAAAATACCTCATGTAGAAACGAAGCTCAGGTTTAACCCTTAACCTGATCGGGAAATGAAATACCTCATCAAAATGAGGCTCAGGTTTGTACCCTTATCCTGATTGGGCGGAAAATGAAATACCTCATCAAAGAAGGCTCAGGTTTGTACCCTTATCCTGATTGGGCGGAAAATGAATGGAATCCTTGAAGGAAGAAACCATAATGGAACCTTCGGATTTCCGCACAATGAATTCGATAGGGGTTTTGCAAAAGGATGAAATTGGGGTCTCTAAAGCTTGAAAAGGGGTTGGATTTTGGGTGCCTCATTGCTGAGACTAAATAACTTTTGAAATTGGTGACCTTTTGCGAGAAAATGATTGGTGGCTTAACCTCGAGCCAAAATTGGAGTGTCTATGGTGGGACAGTGGGGACACAGGGAAGTGTGCGAATCTGAGAGCCCAGGTACTCAGATTATACCAACAGAAGGGAAGGAATCTTGAAAACTCCCGTTATCAAGTCCTTAAAAGGGATAACAACTGATGTCAGGATGCGCCAAAGATGAACCTCAAGCTCTCGCTTCACGTCAGGATAGCTATAAAATATTATCAAAATGTTGAAAATTATTGTTGATTCAAAATAATTTAAAATGATGCACATTGTTTTGAAAATATTCCCTCTTTTCTACCTGAAGTATTACCTTCGACTGGGCTTAAGTTCGTAGAATCAAGATTCGAATTCAAATTTCTTGCAATTGACTTTCTTTCAAGGAGGCTATCAATTTCCTTGATATGAATAGAAAAGAGAGTATTCTTGATATTGTGAAAGCAATTGGTGAAGGAATATTGACAATAGAATTTCACAAATTTTAAAAAAGATTCTTGACAGATTCGGCAGTCTGATATATTGGGATTCTTTTCTCATGATGATCTTTCTGCCCACTTTTTTTTTCTTTTTTTGGCAGAATTAGAGCTCTCTTTGGCTTTTGTGGATTTTATTACATCATCCTTCATTTTGGAGATGCCATGACTTTTCTCTCTTTTTTTTAGGAAGGGTACGTCACAAACTCCTTCATCATAGAGATGCTCCGATCCTTCTTTTCTCTCAGGGATTATATTGACGGTTATTGGCTCTTTGGTTGAAAATCTCTTGATGATAGCGGAAATTAAATATCTTTTAGGGTTTGTCGGGAGGCTCATCGCAGTCGCCTTCATCTTCACGGTGCTCTGAACTTTCCCTAGAAGGATCCGTCACAAACTCCGTCATCTTGGAGATGATTCAAATCTTCTTTGGCCCTGGGGTCTACTCGCCTAATTCGCCTTCATCTTGACGACAATTGAGAGATCCCTTTTGCAGATATTTAATTACAGCTTAGGTGATTGAGGAGATATAGGGATTTAATGGATTTTTCTGTATCACCCAGGATATTTCGACTGCTTTATTTTCCAAGAATGATCTTTAAAAATGTGCCATTGACTGCAATCAATACCGATCACTTATGGCTTTGCAACAACATTGAATTTCCTTTTGCTGGCCATATCGAGGATTTATTCTTTATCCTTTTGGTTGGCCAATAGAAAGAATTTGAATTTTGAATCCTTTTTCACAAAAGCTTTGACCTTTCGGAAATAATACTGAAGGTATTCTGAGGTAATGTTTTTGTGCAATAAAAATTTTGAAATCAACAAATATTTAATGACAAATTGGCAAGATTTTCTTGAAATCCTTTGTGGAAGCGAGTATTTGAAGCACAACGCAACGCATCCATGACAAAAAATTTCTTCTCCTTTCCCCAAAGGAAAAGATTCAGAAATTGGAAATAGAAATTACTCCTCTCTTCCCTGAAGAGGAGGTGTTTGCAAAACAAACTTTCGAAGAGAAATCAAGCTTTCGTCAAAACTTCCTAATATTAGGCTTCTCTTATGGAAAGGGGGCCAGTAATGGTGAGGTCGGTGAATTGGTCATGAAGAAGCGAGTCCATCACACTCTCCCTGAAAAGAGGGTCTTTCACGATGAAATGGCCTAGTACAAAATTGTAATCACAAGGAAAGCGAACTTCCATCGAAGCTTTCCCTGAACTAAGGGTTCCTTGTATAAAATTGGAATTTTGTTTTGCAAACGGTTCACATAGACACAAGTCCCTTCAAACTCTCCCTGAAAAGGGGCTAGGTGAACAAAGGATAGCATGCGAAAAGAACGAGCTCCCTTGAACTCTCCCTATAAAAAGGGTCTCTCGCAAGAGGAAATGACTGAAATTGGTATTGGGTGACCAAAAGGGTCGAAATTGAAAATTGAAATTTTGAAATTTGATATTTGAAATTGGAAATTTGGAATTTGGAAATTGATATTTGGAAATTGGAAATTGATTGATCCGAAGGTCGAAATTGGAATCTATTGACCCAAAGGTCGAATTTGAAAATTTGACAATTGGTTGACCTGGAGGTCGAAATTGGAAATTTGGAAATTGATTGACCCGAAGGTCAAAATTAGAAATTTGGAAATTGGTTGACCCGAAGGTCTGAAATTGGAAATTTGGAAATTTGGAAATTGATTGACCCGAAGGTCGAAATTAGAAATTTGGAAATTGGTTGACCCAGAGGTCTCAAATTGGTAATTGGGTGGCCCAAGGGCCGAAATTGGAATTGGAAATTGGAATTTTGAATTTAGAAATTGGAAATTGGAAATTGGAAATTGGAAATTGGAAATTTTGAAATTGATTGACCCAAAGGCCGAAATTGGAAATTAGTTTATTGGGAACAACATGGGTTCAATAGGAATTCAACCTAAGAATGACACTGGTTCTATTGAGAACGACATGGGTTCACTGGGAACGACATGAGTTCAATATGGATTCAGCCTAAGAACGTGGATCAGAAGGACTTCAACCTACAGATCAAATATCTGAAAAATACCAATCCAAAAGGAGTTTGACCTAAGGACTGTAAAGAATATTGGATCAAGAGGACTTCAACCTACAGATCAAATTTTTGGCAGTGGGATTAGTTCCGAAGGGGTTCAACCTAAGAATCAGGGATCAATAAGAATTCAACCTACAGATCGATTTTTTTGAGGATGAGACTGGTTTGAAAGGGGTTCAACCTACAAATCACATTGGTTCCACAGAGGTTCGACCTACGAACTATCAATTCCATGGGAATTTAACCTAGGGATCACAGTCTAAGAAGTAAGGATTCAACTTGTGAGCTTTGAATGGACCAGGTGCTAAACTGGGTTTTAAGGGAATATTCGAATCAAAATTCAAATCTTCAAGGAAAAACTAAATGAATTGGGTTTTGAAAGAAAATTCAAGTCGGAACTCTAATTTTCTAGACCAATTCTAGACATTTGAATTGGATTTGAAAGAAAATTCGAGTCAGAACTCTAATTTTCTAGACCAATTCAGAAGGAAAAGAAAACTCGGGTCGAAACTCGAATCTTCGAAGGAAAACTAGATCCATTGTGGAAGGAAAAGAAATTCGAGTCGGAACTCGAATTCTGAAGGAAAAGTAGATCAATTAGAAGGAAAGAAAATTTGAGTCAGAACGCGAATCCCGAAGGAAAACTAGATTAATTAGAAGGAAAGAAAATTCAAGTCGGAACTCGAATCTCGAAGGAAAACTAGACCGGTTAGAAGGAAAGGAAATTCGAGTCGGAACTCGAATCCCGAAGGAAAACTAGACTAATTAGAAGGAAAGAAAATTCGAGTCGGAACTCGAATCCCGAAGGAAAACTAGACCGGTTAGAAGGAAAGGAAATTCGAGTCGGAACTCGAATCCCAAAGGAAAACTAGACTAATTAAAAGGAAAGGAAATTCGATTCGGAACTCGAATTCCGAAGGAAAACTAGACTACCATGGATTAGGTTTGAAAACATTAACCAGTAAACCAGATTTAGAAAGTTTGACCAATAAAAATTGGATTTCGAAAGTTCGATCAATAACAATTGGATTTTGAAAGATGTACCAGTGTGAATACCGAATTTTGGAAATGAACCAGTATAAGTACTGGATTTTGAAAATGGATCAGTACGAATACTGTTTTTGGAAGAACTACCAGCACGAACACTGGATTTTGAAGATTTACCAGCACAAACACTGGATTTAGAAAATTTTACCAGCACGAACACTGGTTTTTGAAAATCTTACTAGCACGAACACTGGATTTTGAAAATTTACCAGCACGAACACTAGATTTAGAAAATTTTACCAGCACGAACACTAGTTTTTGAAAATCTTACCAGCACGAACACTGGATTTTTTAAAATTTACCCAACTGATTCTGATGAGAGATTTTCAATCTTCATCCTCACGATGACTTAGACAACTGTCGGGGTCTCAGGATTTATCCCTTATCCTGAATGGGTAGTTCAGGTTTATCTCTTAACCTGAAGGAGAAATTCAGGTTTATCCCTTAACCTGAAGGGGAAGTGAATTTGATGCAAATGAATGTAAATGGATGCAAATGAATGCATGTAAATGCAAATGAATGCAAATGAATGCAAAATGATGTAAATGAGTGCACATGCATGCAAAATGAGAGATTTGTTTGATCCTGCCTACATACAGGACGTTTTGAAGACAATTTTCAAAATAATGCCCAGTGTAATAGGGGAAGAAGAATTTGACCATTATTGAAGAAAATATATTAAGGAATTACAAAGGATGGAATAGATGATTTAAGTATAGAATTTTTTCAAATGTTGAGCATTGATAGGGTCTGATAATTCCACACCATCGGCATTGATGAGCAAATATGAATTGTAGGGTAATGCTTCCTCGACAACATAAAGCCCTTCTCAATTCGGCGACCATTTGCCACCCGGGCAGTGCTTGAGATAGTCCGTTGATCTGAGCACTAGATCATTGACTCAGAATTTTCTTTTAATGACAAATTTTGCATATTGTCTGGCTACCCTCTGCCGATATGATTGAGCGTGCTCTGCTGCTCTGAGCCTCCTTTCATCAAGCAAATGAAGTTATACTAGCTGTTGTTGCTGATACTGATCAAGAGATCATTCTAGAAGTGATGCAAATTTCAAAGTAGGTTTCTGAACATGTAGAGGCACTACTTCAATTCCGTAGACAAGTTCTGACGGAGTAGCATTAGTTGGAGTTCTAATGGTGGTTCTATACGCCCATAATGCATCGTGGATCTTCTCATGCCGGTCACGACCTGTTTTCAAAGTTCGCTCCAGGATTCTAATCAGAATTTTATTGGTGACCTCTGCCTGACCATTCCTTTGAGGATAATAGGGAGCAGAAAAATGATGCTGAATTCTGAACTTTGAGCCAAATATCCTCATTCTCTCATTCTTGAAATGACTGCCATTTTTTGACACGATATCGTGCGGTATGCCAAAACGACAAAGGGTATTCTTGTGGATGAATGAGACCATGTGTCGACCTTCTACTGTACGCAAAGTGATAGCTTCGACCCATTTAGTGAAATATTCTATTGCGACAAGAAAATATTTGTAGCTGTTTGAAGCAGGAGGAGTGATGGGGCCTACAACATCAAAATCCCACATAGAAAATGGCCATGGCGAGACGACAGATTGCAAGTATGTCGCTGGCGCATGAATGGAAGGTGCATGCATTTGACATTGAACGTACTTCTTCACAAAACGATAGCAATCTTGTTGCATAGTTCTCCAGTAATATCCTGCTCGAATGATTTGTTTGACAAGAGTCTGATAGCCAACATGACCACCACAAATGCCTTCATGTGCTTCTTGCACAACTTCTTTGGCTTCTTCTTCATCCAAACATCTGGAATATTCAGAACTGAATCCACGACAATAAAGGACGTCAGCAAGAATAAAATATCGGGCAGACATGCGCTGAATCGCTTGCTGCTCTTTCTAGTGATACTCTGAGAGAAGGAGACAAATATTTTCTCCTTGATGGGAGCCTTTCTGAGACTGTCTTCAGTTTGCTCAGACATCATCTTAATCATCATTTTCTTGAACATCTTATATGTAGCAGGATCAATGTCATCTCTACCATTTAGATTCTGTCTTTTGGCGGATCTTGGAGGATCCATTTCTTCTTGCCTGCTTCTAAAATCACTGATGCACTGACACAGTGGTGTCTTCTTGCTTGATCTGATCTGAACCACTTGGGAATACTGATATTCTCTGCAGAATGAGATGGATGATTATATTTTGATGATGAAGATTCATGATAGAAATGAATATAGGAAAATATTTGATGAAAATTTGATAGATAATTGAAAGAACATCTCATTACTAGAGATTGGGTCGCCGCTGGAGTCACGACACTTATGTTGTCATTCTTTGCGAGGAGAATGAACAACTGCAAATATGCCTTGTCACCTAGGCGAGGTCGTCAAACCATGATAGAATGAAAATTGAAGGATTTTTTTTATTGAAGGAAAAATATGATTGTATCAATGGTAAACTTGGGAAAGAGGGGGCAGACAGACAATTTGCCACCACTCTTTATAATCAGCAGAGACACGAGGATCAGGAAAGAGTGAAAGGGTAACAAAAGAGTCCCAGCCATATCTGGCAGAATGGTATATTCTGGACCACTGTGATGATGTAAGGTCGAACTCTGGCACGACTCCTGATAGCAGTCGCATCTCTATGTGCTTTTGTCTCTGAGAAAACTGTCGAACACACCGCTCTGGATGATAATAAGCGCAGAAGAATGGACCAAGCAACTTGAATCTCTTGCCATATGCATAGGTGTATCTAGGAGGCGATAATTCTCGATCAAAATAGTCCCATACCACTTCTTCTTCCTGCAGATAATCGATCAGGAATCAGTACCGCGCAACTGGAAGGAGTTCATTGTCATTATATCTGAACGAACTAGCCCTGGTTGGTACATGCTGAAGGAACCAAGACTGAAGTGCATAAGTACATCCCTCGACTAAAATAGACTCGCCAAGTGTGAAGCAGGTCAATCCTCTGTATAGAAAAAGCAAGCGCGACCATGGCTATTGAAAGACGATTGGTCTGTCGACTTCCCCATCTTCTCAGAAGCTGAACTATTATGACATCCACATAATTTTGTCCATCTAGAAAGAAAGTGAGTTCCACAGTGTACAAAACCATCGCATGCTGAATTCTCTCTCGAGCTGTTCTGGATAGCGTGCTAACTTCTGCGAATTCTCCATACTGTCGGTAGATCTCGATCAGGCTCACGTACTCATTCCTGTTTTCTTCAATCAGTGGCCAAGACTTGCGCCCTGTCATGCGAGCTATGACATCTTTGGGGTCCAGACCCTTGACATTGATCAGAAACTGCTGCTCTAACGGATCTCCAAGCTGACCGGCTGGATTAGGCAGTCCCATAATCTCTGAAAACTCATACATCAGTAGTGTCATCTCACCCCACAGAAACCAGAATGTGAAAGTGCGCGGATTCCACCGCTCTTCTAGTGCATGGATCAGATTGCCATTAACTGTCAACTTCCCCACTGCAGATTCTAGTTCCAACCCACAATCGCTCAAGTGGTCCGGAAACATACGAGAGAAGTTTTTTAACCAGACATAGTACCACCGGGGGAAGAAGGGTCCGGTGCTGAGAGCTCGATGCTCAAGAAGACTTTGTCGCACCTCGTAGGAGATGTGACCCTCAGGAAAAATGGAGTCGAGCTGACTGGATGCCATTGGACTGAAAGATAGGAAAATTGGAATTTAGACATTGGAAAAATACAAGAATTTTAAAAATTGCAGGCAGGATAAAAAGCTAGAAATTTGAAGTCCAGAGGAACGAAAGAATGGAAAATCTCCTGGAGTTTTGAAGAAAAGGTGGATAATTTGAAAAAATCGTCCAGGGTTTTTGAGAAAAAGGAGATATTTCATAAAAAATGAAAAATGAGGTATTTTGGAAAATTGTTCGGTATTTTGGAAAAATTGGGAAAAATATGAGAAAATAAGGCGAAAATGAATATCATACATTCAATTACAAACAATTATGCACATACAACAATCCCTAAGAAGCCAACTCTAAATGCATTGATTTTGAAAGAGCTTTAGGACCCTAATCCTGACTCTAGGCTCAGATCAAATGTGTCCCATCCAGTTATGCCGATATACTCGAGTCGAGGCTCGATGTACGTGGCATAAAAATTTATCTCTGGTTCTAAGCTTGTGTTATCAACATCCTTGAGCACCTGCCGATATACGTTGGACTATGGCCCTTGGTACGTGGCAGGGGGGCGTTAACCCAAATAAATGGCCCAGTTGTGAGGCTCTATCCCGAACTATGGTTCTAGAAAAGAGCCCAGTAACGTGAAGACCGGGTAGACATAGGTGGGGTGATTTTTGAAAATATGAGCACATGCAGGCAAACAGAGGGCTCTAAGTCCTAAAGAGATAGAATTTTGAAATTTTTTGAAGAAGCAAACATTGTTTTCATACAATTCCTAGATTGAGGAGTGTTGTATTTCTGACCTAAGTCTATGTGAACATGCATAATTCTCCTCAATTGGTCCTACCAAACCATACCTAGTCTATATGCAATCCATGTCAGCTGGGTTCAAGCCTAGGCTCCTAGGTTCACATGATATCAGAAAATAAAGTTGACATTCCATAGAACATAATTTTGATAATTGAACTAAGTTAAAGCACACAATTGATCAGGCGAATACATGTCCCATCACGGTCGCCAAACCTGTTGTCATCGCAAAATTTTTTCCCTCCCTTGCGAGAGAGAAACAAATTTCGCGAGTCAAACTCTACCAAAGTTTTGAAAATGGTTTTTGAAAATTAACTCGCCTCCGTTTTGAAAATTTGTGAGAAAATTCCGTGGAATGGGATCCGCCTGTCGGTACGAGGTTCAACCGTTCCTGGCGCCTTTACCGGGGTAATTGAACCAAGGACTAATTATATGCTTTAACTCGACTCAAATAGCTAAATTATGCTCTATTTTTCCTAGAATGCACAAAGAATCAGACATGTGCTATGGAATTTTGAAAATAATGCAAGTTTTGAAAAACATGATGTTTGCTTTGGAAAATTGAAATGCAATTGGAAAATGACTGGAAAATGCTTGAAAATGGAATTCCTGGGAAAATTATTGAATTTCATTGGAAATTAGAAATTAGAAATTTGCATTGGAAAGTGATTTCTTAGGAAAACTTGAACTTTGGAAAATCGATTTTGAGTTTTGGATTACTTTTCTGAGGAAATGAATTTGAGAAATGCTAGGAAAATCAGGAAATTCATTGGAAAAGGATTTCTGAAAAGGAAAATGAATTCTCAGGAAAACGGGAATTCTGAGAAGATGAATTTCTGAAAACTTGGGATTTTGAAATTTTAGAATTTTAAAGCATAGGAAAATCTTGATTTGAACTTGGGAAATGCTTTGAAATGTCATTTGAAAACTTAGGATTTTGAGAAAATCAGATCCTGAGAAAGACTTGGAAATTCTTGAGAAAACTAAATTTTTTGAAATTGAAATTGGAAAATGAATTTGAAAACAATGCAATTTGAATAATATGAATGAATGAATATGAATTTGAAAAGTGAACTTCATTGAGGAATTGGGAAATCCTTTTAAAACTTTGAGAAATGCAGTGCATTTTTGAAGTTAGCCTAAGTGTGTAGGCTGAATGTGGCTAATATGAAGATCATAAATGTTGGTTTTCTTCGTATTCTGACTATGGTCATAAAATACGAATCCCACTGAGTTTATAAACTCTATAAGAGCTTATGCACGTGCCATTCGTGTAAACCATAGTTTATTTGAAATAATGTGCATGAATGATACATCACATATTGAAATTTGCAGAAATTAAACTATATGCAATGCAGTCCTATTCTAAGCAGAAAATGTAAATTCTTATTCCAAATTATTACATTTGATATTACATTGAATTGAAATAAAATAAGATAAAACTAAGTCTTCTTCTTGAATATTCCTGCAAAACTAGAAAACAATGTTAGCACAAAAATGTAGGTTTTTCTGAATTTATCCGAAAATATTGGAAATTATCGAATATTATTCAGATATAAACCAAAATTCATACCCCCTTTGATATAAACATGATAAATAATGAATAAATTTTGAAAATAAACTTGAAAATCCGAAATTGGTGTCAAAATAACCAAAATACCCCTGATGACCTTGAAATCAGGGTTTTATGAAAGAGATTTTATAAATTTTGGAACTTTGAAAATCAAATGAAATAAATCAAATACAATATGATGAAATATGATGATATTCATGAAAATTTATGGAATTAGAAATTGAAATTTCGAAATTATGGTCAAAATGACCAAAATACCCCCGATAACAAGACTATGGCCTTGAAACCAGGGTTTTCTAAAATAAATTTTGTAAAATTGAAAAATATGAAATGTAAATGACATTGAAATTAATCCTAATATGGTTATACATGCTCATGTACATGATAAAAACCCTAAAATGGCGAAAATATCATAAAATATCGAATTTAACTTGATTTTCGCTTTTGAATTTAAAGACAAACTAACACATGGAGCAAATGAACTTGAAATTAAATCAAATTTGGCATGGACACGTAAAATATCCCTAAAAACAGAATGGAGCTCGAAAATCTAATTTTTTGTATTTTTAAATATGGAAATTCAAGTAAAAACCCTAAATTTTGTGATTTTTGCTTAAAATGTTTATTCTAAAGGGGATTTAGGATATCAAACTTCCATAAAAATTTTCCAAATTTTATGGGGTGACAGAGTACAGTAAGGAAAGGAGTTTTTCATTTTACACTTTATGGATTTGACCTATGGTCGGAGTTGTGCCACTCCAGCAAGTTGGATCAGAATTCAGCGACTCCAGTAAATGAACAAAACAGACAGGTTTCGGTATAAAATGTGGGAAAAACAGTAAACAGATGGGAAAAAGTCTGAAAGTATGGGAAAATGTCCCTGACAAAGATATAAAAATTTTGTCTTTTTAAAGAACTGGGATTCTGGTTACAGTTTGGAAAAGGCCACACTGTTATCAGAGACCTAAATCTCTGGAATTTCTGGACATTGGAATCTGTTAGACAGAAATTAAAAATCCGTAAACAATACTGAAACAGATCAAAAAATTCCCAAATTTTTGGGAAATGACAGGAAATTATGTTAGTAACAAGTTTTATGTTGAATGTTTTTGCAGAAAGGTTACAGATTGGATAGGCTCGGTGCATTAGGGTCTGTCTATAGCCTGATGAAGGAAAATCGAGATTTTCCCAAAGAAGCTGGGAAATCCGATTTTTGACAAAGATCAAAACTGCCAGGAATATCCTCAAAATTTCCAGATCATAAATAGATTCAATTACAAATCCACTGTGATTTTTTTGATGGAAAATAGGATCATCCATGGAGGCGATCTTGGGTCGACAACCCTGCTAAATGAGAATCTGGAATCTCCAGAGTGTTTAAAACCCGATCTAGAGTTTGGATTTATTAGATAGAGTTATTAAACTCAAATTGATCCGAATTTTTGCAGAGAAATGAATGATTATCCCATACATCTATCATAAAAATTTTGAAATTTATAGATGAACAATTAAACATGAAACGAAGGCTGGACTGACGCTTAAAATCAAAACCTATAAACTAATAAGCAAATATTAAAAAAACTAATCAAAATACCTATAAAGCATTAAAATAATCTAAATATGAGGCCTATAATACAAAATTTACATGAATTTAATGATAAAACAAAAATAATCAGGGGGTACAATCTAAACTTAATTTTGGCTATGGTGATAGTGGATCCGATCCATCCATCGGAGGGATCCCATACTCCATGTAGCCTTAAGCAAAAAAGTAAGGGGAAAAAAAAAAGTAAAAAGATGAAGCTCTTACCTTGGGTTTGCTGGGATTGGCTGAAGGAAAGCGGATGTGGTGGAGATGATCCAAGGTTGAGGAAGTTGAGGCGTCAAAGGCACCAAGGTGAGGATGGCTGGAAGTCAAGAAGGAGGTGCCGGCTGGAACGTGTGATGAAGGTAGTGGCTGCACTTGAAATTGGTTGTGGCTGGTAGCAAGGGTGTGAAGGAGGCTTGCTGGAGATGGCTATGCTGCTGTGGAGGTGAAAGGAGTTGCACCGGTTGCTGTAGCAAAAGGAAAGCACAACTGCTATTGAGGGTGATGAAGGCTGTCCGGACCGATGGTGAGGATGGTGGCTGGACCGGTGGTGGTGCTTGGCTGGAACCCTTCTTATGGTGGCTGCTAGGTTGAAGTAGCAGTGGCTGCTGTAGAGAGGCTGGAAGAGGTGAACCGGCTGGAAGAGGTGAAGATGGTGGCTGGCTGCAAGCATGTAAGGGTGGCAATGGCTGTCTAGGCTGGTGTTCCCCTTTGGTGGTGCCAATGGTTGAAGGAGGAGCAGGGATGAAGCTGCTACTACAATGGAGAAAAAGGCTGGTTTGTGTGGTTGAAGGAGCTTTGGTGGAGCTGCTGCAATGAGGCCAAAGAGAGAGAGAGAGAGAGATTGAATGGGCGTGAGATGAGATGGGGGCAGCCGTGTATTTTTTTGTAACGCCCCAACTTTTTATAGTGAAAATTTTGGAGTAATTTTTTTTTTTTGAATTAGCGAAAGTGCGTAATACACAAGTCGGGTGCATTACAGGGTAAAACAGAGAAGTACTAACCATACCATTCATTAATTGAAACATTAATGTAATTAATTACATCCCATAACAGAAATGTAAATCTACTAATCAGAGTTCAAACAGAAAACACTGAAAAACTGAGATCTCTTGACTACTTCCAAATGCGACGCCACGATGCTCCATTTATGCGTTGCCTGAAAAACATTTAAAGCAGAAGGGTCAGACTCCCCTGTCTGTGTAAGAAGCAATGTATTTATATGTGGTGCTTAGTGTCCTGTGTACAAATATGTGCAACAACTGCAGATATAACTAGCATGGAAGTTTATATCATTCTAAGAAGATAATCATGATTTATAATTCATGATATAGTGCAAAAGATGACTGAACTAAAGGTATATTTATCTACATTAGTACAAGTTGTAGATTTCACAAGTTTCACTAAAGCCAAATCAACAGTATATAATTCTTCAGAGATAAGTTTTGAGTCAACTTAAATTATCTAATGCTTAACTTACTCTTACCCTGTGGGTACGCACAGGCATAGACCTCGTAGCGGACCAAGACCATATGGTGAGACGCCTAGCTCTCACAAAAACACGAGCGTCCATGAAGTTCGTACCACCTACCCTCTCCAAGGTAGATCAATGGGTCCAGTAACATATACCGTCTTTCAGGTATACCCAGAGCCCAGAGAATCTGGTAACATATACCGCTTTTCAGGTATACCCAGAATCTTGAAAGTTTTATGTTTATGTTATCATTTAACATCTTCTTTATAATCACGTGCGAATCATCACACCACGAGGGATCCAGAAACATACATCATCTTTCAGATGTACCCAGAACCCTAGGAAACCAGTAACATATACCGTTTTTAGGTATGCCCAGTATCCCGGGAAACCAGTAACATATACCATTTTTAGGTATACCCAGTATCCCATAATTATTATATATGTGCATAATTTTCATTCTTGTTTTGTTTGGATCTAGTAACATACATCGTCTTTCAGATGTACCCAGAACCTTGGGAAAACCAGTAACATATACCATCTTTCAGGTATACCTAGAATCTCATATTTAATGTGTATTTATTCTTATATGCAAGTCTTTGCACCACAGGGGACTTTCAAAACCCCAATTCATACTCAGGTTGGTCTTAGTATATGCACATTACCCATCGAATGCCTCAAAGGCACCAACCACAATTTCTCATAATTCTGGTTCAACTTTGTGTCGAGTACTTAAACATTCGGCATTTTCAGTTTTGTTTATGAGCTCGAGTGTACGTTTCGTACCCCCATTGGTTACGCCGCAACATGGCATTATCCAACTTTATCATTTCTTAAGTGCTTGTTTGACACTCCCAACATTTAGCGAAACCACATGTTCATTCTTGAACTCTTATATTATCCTGAACAAGAAATGATCTTCGTTGTGCAAGTATCTGTACCATGTGTATTCCATGTATTGGACATAATCCTAAAGTCCATATGTGAATCACATATTTAGTTTACCATCAAAACTATTTTCTTCATAGATATTTCAATTGCATTTCACCTAAAAAGTCTTTAGGAGAACTTTTCTAAAAGAACCCTTCATGAAAATCATTTTAGAAAACTCTTTACTTAATTTTTCATGTTTATTAGCCGACCAATAGGCTCACCGGTCGACCAACCTTTTTGGCTTCAAATCTTCTAAGAAAAATGTTATTTTTTTTGTAAAATTAGTCGACCGAAGAATTTATCAGTCGACCGGACAAAATGTCTGTTTTCTGGAAAAGTTTAGCAGTAGTCGACTGCAGGGTTTATCAGTAGACTGATCATAAAATTAGTCGACCGAAAGTTTTATCAGTCGACCGGACAGAATGCCCGTTTTCTAGAAAAATTTAGCAGCAGTCGACTGAAGGGTTTATCAGTCGACTGAACAGAATATCAATTTTCTGAAAATTTTAGCATTAGTCGACTGAAGGTTTTATCAGTCGACTGATCAGAATATCTGTTTTCTGGAAAAAATTTAGCATCAGTCGACTGAACAGAATATCTGTTTTCTGAAAATTTTTGCAGCAGTCGACTGAAGGTTTTTATCAGTCGACTAACTATTGTCTCAGTCGACTAATTTTGCCGTTTTCCTGTAACTTTTTAGTAGGGCGTATCTTTTTATTTTTCAAACATTTTGATCATTCTAAATGGACTGTTTTGCCACCCCTTTCATCCTCAATGTATGGAATCTTTCAACTATAAATATGAGTGCATTCCACACTCAAAAACATCGAATCCAATCGAATTACCCAATAGGAATGATATATCTTTATTTTACCATGGTGTGAAATAGCAATCACGTATACATAACTTCAGACTTCATTAAAACCATTCAATCTACAAAGTAGGAAAGGTGTATTGAACAAGAAAATACAACCAAACAATAATTTCATGAATAATAATCCAAGATACGTAAGGTTCCACGCCATTTGCCTACTTTATTTTTTGTTTCGATCTTGAATCTGTCATGGCTAACACCCACACCAAAAATATATGCATCTTCCTACATATATTCGAACTGTAGGTTTTGATATGAGTACTACCTATTACCAGGCACACACATAGGAACAAAATGCCCTTACAAAGAACACCACAGTGCCCCAACGTTGGCCAAGGGTGAGAACCATTGGCTGAACCACTACATATTGACCTATTGGCGAGTAGGTGTTTCAACTCATGCCACCTGGGTCTCAAGGCTCTAAACATACCTACATATAGGTGGTGCTTGTCACGTAAACTCTATGATATTGCAACATAGATGTGCAACAAGGCATCAACCACTTACATACAAATAGCAATGCTCCTTACCTCTTTGGAGTCTCACGACGGCAAGGCTGCAATCCCTTCTCTTCGTTAGAGCGGCACCCCACGTCGATAATGGATGTTCACGCGTTCAGCAAGGGAGGTCCACACAGTCCAACAATGGAGGTCGACCACCACCGAGAGACAGAGAGAGAGGGAGAGAGCGAGAGAGAGAGAGAGAGAGATACGTCTAATGTAACTCCTTACCAAAAATCTCTCATTTAACTCCTCTATCTAGGGAGAAGTTACCAAATTTTCAAAGCATTAAATCTTCACCCAAATCTCATGTTTTTGGTGGGTGATGTCTATTTCCAACAATGCCCCCCCTCTCTTTGGCATGATTTCCTCTAACTTCCCTCACTATTTGCTTTATTGGTACCCCTCTTCCATGTCACATGGGATTCTCCTTAATCCTTGGTAGAGTTAGATGAAAAAGCCAAAAATTTAGGCTTAACTTAATCCCACGTTTTTACCCTTTTCACCAAGGTAGAAATCATCACTTTCTTGTGAAAAAAAAATAATTTATGCACAGGGGGTTTTGAACTTGGGTTGTGGTATCACACACCGTGTGTCCTACCACAACACCACACCATCACTTGGTGTTTACTTTTGCAAAAATATTCTTTTTATGTCATATTTGGACGTTTTTCCTTGTTGATGGATTTCTTCCATTTTCAAGTGGGTTTTTCACCTGTTGGTTTTAAACTTGCACCCGCTTACTTTAAATGTGCTTCGGATCTCACGCTATTATCCCGAAACCATCGGGTTTCCTTACTTGGCCTCGTGAACCGGGTCAGATCATCGGATCTCGTCAAAGTCTGGATCCAAGTACCCTTTCCAGTATTCGTTATTGGGTTCGCTCGACTGGCCCGCAAGCCTCAAAATCACATTGAATATCTCATAAACCATATTATCTCATGTAAACACATTTTTATTTCATTCAAAATTCTCTAAAATTCATGGGTTTTACATTTTTCTTTTTTTTTTTGTTTTTGGTTTCTAACTTAAGTTTTTATTGCCTTCTAACCTAGGTCTTAATGACCTAATGAAAAAGGAGATCCCCCCTTTACGTGAATGGGTTGGAGGTTGGGGAAAAAGAAAGAAAGAAGGAAGGGAAGAAGGAAAAGGGAAAGAAGAGGAAGAAGAAAAGGAAGAAAAAGAAAGAAAAAGGAAAAAGAAAGGAAAGAAAGAAAAGGAGGGAAAAAGGAAAAGGGAAAGAAAAATGAGGGGAAAAAATGGAAAGTGGGGTTGGAGGCTTGGGCGACCACCTTGTGGGTCCCACCTCTCTAAAATGCAAAATAAATAAAAAAAAACAAAAATGAACAAATAAAAAGAAAATTGAAAGGAATAAAAGAATTTTTTTTTTAATAAAACGGAAATGTAAATGAGTGGGCCATCTCAGATCGGGTCCAAATTCTACTTTTGAAATTCATTTTGACGATTAGAGGGGTAAAATAGTCTTTTTAAAAACATTTCAGACGAATCGAGTTATTTTTGGCAGTTTTTGAAATAAGCTCGGATTTTGAAGTTCAATACCTCGTTGCGAAGCAAATCCAGTGTAGAATTCGAAAATTTAATTTTGAAAGAAATCCAGATTGTTTTTCTCGAGAAAATATTTTCAAAACGAAACAAGCTATTTTTGGCAGTTTTTTAAACGAGCTCGGATTTTAAAGTTCAATAGCTCATTGCGAAGAAAATCCAGTGTAAAATTTGAAAATTTAATTTTGAAAGAAATCCAGATTGTTTTTCTTGAGAAAATATTTTCAAAACAAAACGAGCTATTTTTGGCAGTTTTTGAAACGAGCTCGGATTTTGAAGTTCAATAGCTCATTGCGAAGCAAATCCAGTGTAAAATTTGAAAATTTAATTTTGAAAGAAATCCAGATTGTTTTTCTCAAGAAAATATTTTCAAAACAAAATGCGCTATTTTTGGCAGTTTTTGAAACGAGCTCAGATTTTGAAGTTCAATACCCCGTTGCGAATCAAATCCAGTGTAGAATTTGAAAATTTGAGTTTGAAATAAATCCAAATTGTTTTTCTCGGGAAAATATTTTCAAATTTAGACTCTTGGGGGTAAAAATGTTAATTTTGGAAACCCAGGATTTGAAATTAATTTCTGAAAACTTTAAAAACTCAATCTGGATTGAAATTTATAAAACTGGAGTTCTGGACTTCGAAAATGAAATGAAATGTGATGAAATGTTATGAAATGTTATGAAATGTTATGAAATGCTGAGAAATAATGAGAAATGACATGCGAAATACAAACCCTGAATGATGAATTTTGGATGTTAGACCCTGATTGGTAGTTGTACCAATTCAAAAAACATTAAAATTGATAAAATTTGCAAAATAGCTCAAGAAATGGTTTTCGGGACTCTACTAGGTTAGAGTGACACTGAAAATTGGGGTTCGAGCTGGATTGAACTGAAATGAGCTGGATTGAGATGAGTTTTAGAGTTTCAGAACTCAAATGAACTGACCAGGCACTGACTCAACTGACCTTTCCGACTGAATTTTCAGGAAAAGCTGCAATTTTTAGAGAAATGGTACGGAATGGTCACTGGGGTGAAGTGAATTACGAACTTGAGCTGGCTTTAAGCTAAAAAAAAGGTCAATAATACTGACATGAACTAAAATTGAAGCTCGAACACTAGCTCAATTGGATGAACTCAGCTCAATTTCAGCTGAAAGAGCTGAAATGGACTAAAATGGGCTCTTGGACACTTGGAAATGGTTTTGAACTGAAACTGGAGTGCTTGAACTTATGGTGAGCTCAAGTTAGACTCTGAGGAGTATGACTGACTATGAATGACTAACTCAGAGACAATTTGCATAGATTTGAGCAAAAAATGAGCTCATTTTTGAAGAAATGATCACATTTTGGCAGGAATGATCAGAAATGAAAATGACTTTCTCACTGTGAGCTCAAATGAATTTGAAATGACTGATATTCTAAATGTTCTGAACTAACCAATGAGCTTAGTTGACTCCGACTGATTGGGGTTCGGGATGACCTAGGGGTAAAATGGTAATTTTCCTAATGAAAATGGGTAAAATGGTAATTTTCTGAAACTAACTCAGGGTTTGACTCCTACACTGACCTAACAGGGTTGGCACTGCACGAGGAGGGTTGTTTGAGAATGGATGTGGAAAATTTGGGGTGTTTACAGACACCCTCTTGCAAAAGGGTTGTGAACACCCCAATTTTTTTTAAAAAAAATAAAAAATTCCTTTTTTGCCCCTGGCCCCTAACTTCTGAATAATTGGGTCAACTTCTGATCAAATTCCACTCATTTCTCAGATTCACTGATTGAAGATTCGAAATCCAAATTCAATTTCCATATCTGACCCAATCTCGGATCCAAATCTGATATCTGAATCCAATTTTGAGCCCAGATTTGCTATTTTTCAAAAAATCAGAAAAATCTATTCTCTGTATTTTCTCAAATATTTTAACTGGATCCAATCTCAATTCAAAATCCAAACTCAGTATTTTCTCAAAATCTCGGATCCAGACCCATTTTTGAAACCCAATTTCTGAAATTTTAACCATGCCTTTTCACACACACTTCTTTTTTGTAAAAATCTCAAAATTGTAAAACAAAATATTTTAAATCCCTTGTAAAAATTAAGCTTCACTTTCAAAAAATGCAAAAGAAAATTTTTATAAATAGTTTTATCTCCTTTTCTGAAAAACTTTGTAAGTAGAACCACCATTTTTGAAAAAAAATCTTTCAAAAACTGCCTTTTTTTTTAATTTCTTGAAAATAAGGGGAGCACTTTTATAAAAAACCCCAACGGCCTTCTGTTACAAGAAGAGCCGCAGGGGGTCAACTTCTTCCATTTGTCTTCACCTCCTCAACTGCGCATATTCTTCCTCACGATCTCTCTTCTCTTCTTCTGCTTCCCCTTTCTTCTTTTTCTTCTCCCTATTTCTCTTTCTTCCTCTGGTTTTCCCCAATTGACTGAAGGAGATCGATCAATCCCACAGCTAAGGATACGGTAAGTACCCTTCTTTTTTTCTCTTTTCCTTTGTTTGTATGGTTTTTCCCATTTTTTTCATTAAAGCACCCATGTAGGGTCGATTTGCTTGTAGCAAGATCGATCCACACATGTGCAACATCAATGGAATGCCTATATTTTGATATTTTTTTTCTTTCTTTATCTGTGTTTTGCTTATGCTTCAGTCTTCCTTTGCAATTCATCTTCATATTTCCTTTGTTTACGTATTCTCCATATCATCATGGCTGCATCTCATCTGGATGTTAATGCACTTGCGTTTTGTTTTGCCCTGTATGCCTTATGCCATATCTCATCGATCCCCTTTGTTTTCAAATCTAAATTTAATTTACATTGGATTTCCTTGTTTGCGTTTGATTCCCTCTTTTACCTTAATTGTTTCTTTATACCCGATCTCTAGTTTTGATAGCATTTGACTGCATTCCGTTCACTCTGTTCAATGTATTTTTCATTTTAATTGCATTTTATTTCTTGACATTTGATGGTTCACAACGTCTAATGCTGCATTCCAGTTTAATTTACTGTTTCCAGTTGATTTGGATTTCTTGTTCTTTCGCTTGTTACTCTGCGTCATCATTTTACGATTCCTGGTCGTCGTTATCCCCTCTTCAATTGGATTATACTGTAAAATTTGCATCCCATGTTCAGTATAGCGTAAGCATTACATGTCTGTGTTTGATCTTTTCTTTCTAAATTTGACCTTTACCTTAATTTTTTTCCTTTGCATTTGCTTTGATTGTTTAGACGGCTTGTTGCATTTCGATGTCTTGTTTACATTGGATTTCTTGTTTTGAATCGCGCTTGATTGTCCTTCTAATTACATTTTGTTCATCTTGTTCACTGTACCGTGTTCATTTTTTGTTGCATTTGATTACTCGTTGCCTCTGAGATTCTTCCAGTTCGATCTCATGTTTCTATTTGATTTCCAATGCGTGTTTGATTTCACGCCTCATCTTGTTCATTGTCGTATATCCATTCAGCCAACTTTGGTTTCTCTTTGTTCAAAGCTCCTGAATGATAATATTTGAACCCATTTCATCGGATGTTATTCTATGCTTAACAACATTTGAACATCCAGTGGTGCTCACTCAATCCACTCATGCTGATTTGGTTCTGCACAGTATTTTGTGGCTTGATTGAATCATTTATGGTTTAAGTTGAAGGTGTATAAATATTCCATAATCCCTATGGCCACCCTTACACTACTGTATTTTGCTCTTCACTCATTACACTACATCTTCCTCCTCAGCATCTATTCTGTTTTCGTGCAAAGGGGGTTCACCAAGGATTTTGTTTTGCCAATCAGAAGATGGTTAGTTTTGGTTCACTATGGAGCTGATTGAATCTTCATCCCCCCCTTTCAGACTTGCTTGGAAATCTTATAGGCTTGGACAATGCACTTGTCCCAGTTGATCAGCCATCCGCTAGACACTTTGGATGAGCCTAAGGCCGAGGCATTAATAATTTAGATAATTGGTGAGTATGTAGAAAGAACTGATAATCCTGATGAGTTCCTTGAAAGCTTCTTAGAGAGTTTCCTGGAGGAGCCAACACTTGTTCAATTGCAGTTGTTGACTGCGATTGTTAAGTTGTTCCTTAAGAAACCAACTTAAGGGCATCAACAGATGATTCAGGTTGTGCTGAATAATACTCAAGAGACGGACAATCCAGATCTTCGTGATCGGGCATACATATATTGGCGCCTTCTTTCAACTGATCTAGAGGCAGCAAAAGATGTTGTGTTAGCTGAGAAGTCAGTGATCAGTGATGACTCTAATCAACTTGATTCTTCTCTTCTTGATGAAGTTCTCACAAATGTCGCTACACTTGCATTTGTTTATCATAAACCTCCAGATGCATTTGTAAGCCATGCCAGGTTAGCAATTCGGAGATCAGAGGAGGATGAGTATCTTGATGGGATTGATTCAAGATACTCAGAATCTTCTGCTATTACAAACAATACTGTTGGTCTATCTAATTCAAGCAATGTTTCATACTCTTCATCGAAGCACTTCAGCACCTCACATCCCTGCACTGTAATTCCTCTGCATCTTCGTTCATACTCCATCTGCATTTAATCCATCACACAACATTACTGTTATAAAATTGTCACACTTACATGTTCATCACACCTTCCCCTATTGTATATCAATCCCTTGTGCACCTCCTTCATAGTGTCACTAGCTACATAATCCCATGTTGTTTCACTCTTCTCTTGCTTGTTGCCATGTGCATCATATGCATACCACCATGTTCAATATAATCACCTTCTACTCATACTCATCTACCACACACCTTTCCCTTACACAGTACTTACACTCAGTTGCACCTGTTGTTCACTATTACATTCCCATTCAACACATTTCCCTTACACAACACTTACACTCAGCTGCACCTGTTGTTCACTGGTACACTCCCATTCAACACCTCTTCAACCCCTCAGCACTACACCGATATGCTGCACAACACCTCCTGCACACCCACAACATTATACCTATATGCTCCACTACACTCTTCACAGCACCCACAACCCATTCCTGTGCACTTCATTGCCCTTCCCACATCCACTTTTACTGACATCACTGTGCACTCACCTGTGTATAGCTCTTGCCTACAACCTCCTACCTGCTATACACCTTCACCTGCACTTATCACTTGCATCCCTGTACATCTTACACTGTATTCACCACTTACATTTTCACTTCACTTTTTGCACTGGCACTTGCTATCTTCATCTCCACTGCTGCATATTCACCTTGCCATGTTAGTTGATTTCCTGCAACACATCATCGGATTTTCATAATATATCATTTGTTGCCATACAATAAATCACTTGATTTTGCAATAGGTCATTTGATTTCATTACAGGGTTGTTTATGGCATGTCATCTAAACCTCCACAGTCATATTTTCACAGTCCATCCCTTCATCTCTTAGGTCATAATGCCTTTCCATTTAGCATACACATCATAGGTTGATGTCATTAAATATGAGCATCATGTTTAGGCAATGCATAAACATTCTTTCATTAAGCATATACATATACTTAGGCAAATACCTATAGATTTTCATTTAGACTAAGGCATTGCATATGCCTTCTCATATATGAATTTTCCTTAGCCTAAGGTATTGTCTATATATACATATATTTTCTTATCAGTATAGGGCATGCCATATGCATTTCTCATTTAGCATAAGTATAACATTTTGCATATACATTCTTCATTAAAATAGGTGTAATCATATACATTCTTACTTTTAATGTAGTATTTTCTTCTATATTTTGCATTTTGCTTTGTGCTAACTCAGTTTTTGCAGGAAAGATGTGGAGATTTTTTATTTATCTTCTTAGACTAGGGATTTTATTATTTCAATTTCAATTTAAAGACTGTAATAATTAGATAATAATGAGAATTTCTACTTTCAGTTTAGAATAGAATGTATGAGCATATAACTCTCATAATTGCTTGTATTATAATATATTTGTGACCATAGTCATGAATGTATTATAATTTTAATCTTATTTCAATTCTATTAAAGAATAAAATATGCTTTTAACTTCCAATCTTTAAATTCTTTCAAAGCATTCATCATTCAGGATAGAATTGCATTTTTTTTCAAATCATTTCAAATTATCTTCAAAATCCAAGTGATTTTTGAAATAAACTTTCAAAAACACAATTTTCATTTCTAAATTCAAAATCATTTTCTACTCTTATTTACAAATTCAAAAATCATCTTTTATTCTCAATTCTATCTTATTTCAAATTTAAATATTCAATTCTTATTTCTGAATTTCATATTTTAACTTCAAATCTCATTCAAATTATTTATTTTCGAATTTTATTTCAAATCTTGAGTTTTATTTCAACTTTAAATCAAAGTTTTGAAATTCATTTTGAGATTCCAACTCAAATTTTGAGATTGACTCTGAGTTTTTAAATTGATTTTTCAAATTCAATCTTGATTTCAAAGCAAATTTTAAAACCAATTCAAGATTTCCAAATTCAATTCAGTCTTCAAATTCAATTCTGACTTCAAATTCCAAGTCTTAATTCAAATTCTATTACCAAAGTTTATTTCTCTGAAATTTCAACTTCTAAATTCATTCTTTGAATTGCAAATCCAATTTGAATTTCAGATTCTAAATTCAATCTCAATTTCCAAATTGATTTCCAAGTTCAAGGTTAAAATTCAATCTCAAAACCAATTCAAAGTTCCAATTTGAATTTCTATTCAATTTCCATTTCAAATTCTATTTCTAATTCGAATTTACAATTCCATTTCAAAGTTCAAATCTCAATTTCAGTATCAATTCCAAATTCAACTCTTATTTTCAAGTTCCATTTTCAAGATTTCCCTTCAAATTCCAAATTTCATTTTTTTCAAATCTTCCTTCTTCCATTCAATTTCTAATCTATTTCAATCTTTGATCATTTCAACCTCAGAATTTCAAATCTCCTTTTTCAAATCTCAAATTCATTAAAAATTCCAAGTTTAGATTCGAATCTCAATTTTCCAAATCAAGTTCAACTTTTGAACCATTTCTTCAACGATGTTTTCAAAATATTTCAAAATCACTTTGAAAAATCTAAAATTTCTAAGACATTTCTCAAGAGCATACATCTTTGCATTTTCATTTCACAAGCATGAATTTTTGTGCATCTAGGATTTTTCTATAATCATTTAGATAAATTTAAACAAAGCAAAAGGCATTAAATCGATCCTTGGTTCAATTACCTCTGCTAAAGGCGTCAGGAACGGTTGAACCTTGTACCGACGAGGAAATCCCGTCTCTCCATCTTTTCCGCAAAAATTTCAAAAACGAAGGCGAGTTAATTTTCAAATATCTTTTTCAAATAAAGGTCAAGTGAGACCTTGCAAAGAGTTTCTCTCTTCTCCTCTTTTTCCCCTAAAAAGGAGGGAGAAAGAAAAAGAACTTTTTTTGCAATGATCACAAGGGTGCCCATGTGTGTCATTTTTTAGTTTTGTAGATGGGCAAAGTAGACATTTATTTGAAAATTTGACACATGCATAACTTGGCAAGTGATGGCCATGTGTGATTTTAAAAGTAAAGGAGTTTTTAAAGGCATATTAAAAAAACGATTTTGATTTTGAATCTTGAAAATGCCAAGTGGCGCCCCCTTCTTTGAAAATGCTTTTTGCTTTTTGCTTTTTGATTTTTTAAAATCAATATGAAAAGTTAAAATAAAATATGGAAAAGAAAAGAGAAAATTGGGAATGATTGGTTTCAAAAATCCATTTTTTGATTTACAAAATCCAATTTGGGTAAAAACTGGATCCAAATTGAATTTTGAGATTTTTTGCAAAAATACTGATTTTGGATTTTGAAATTTTAAAGATTATTTTTGAAATTGGGGATGGATTTTGATTTTGAAATCCCGAAATTGTTTTTGAATAAAATTGGATTTTGAAGCTGGATCTAGATCCATTTTGACATTTTGAAATCCAGATTGAATTATGAACTAGACCGAGGGTACTTTTCAAAAGATTTTTGTAAAATAATGGATTTAGCATTTTGAAAATCCAAAGATTGATTATAAAATTAGAATAAAAGTTGAATTTTAAAAAGGATCTGGATCCAAAGTTTTGGAAAAGATGGGATCTAGATCTCGATTTGAAAGAAATTGGTTCGAAATGGGAATCAAACTGTGGATTTTTGAAGAATTAAAAATAGAAAAACACCAAATTTATAATAAAAATTGGGATTTTGGATTTGGAACTTGGATCTAGCTCAGAGAATGGAATTGGATCTTGGATCTGAATCATAATCCAAGTAGAATTGAATCTCGGAAGTTAGATGAATTTGAGTTTAGAAATTGATTCAATTAAAATTTTGAATGGATCAGAAGGTGGATCCAGACTAAAATGGATCTGAAATGGTTAATTGGATCCTGGATATCTGAGGAGATATTCTAGGTTGAATGAATAAATTGGATGCTAGATATGGATTATAGAATGAATCAAATGAAAATTCCAAGTCCAGGATGAAAATTGGACATCAGATCCAGTATTGGATCCACAATCTGAATTGAAACGGATTGGATCTTAAATATTGATGAAATATCAGATAAAAGAATTGATCCATGTCTGAATTGGGAATAGTCTCAGTTTAGAAAAATGTCAGAAATAGTGTTCTGAAGAAATTTATATATTTTTTCTATTTTTGCCCTACAGAGGTAGAAATACGGTACAAAAATGGTCTAAACAAATTTAAACTGGATATGATTGGAATGAACTAAATCAAGAACTAGTTATACTCAGATGAACTAAATTTGGAGTCAAAACACTAGCTCAACCAGCTGCAGTTAGCTCGATTTGGACTGAATTTAGCTAAAATGATCTCAAATAACTTGAAATGCAGGTCCAAGTGACTTTGAATTAGAATTGTATTGTTCAAACTCCTGGTGAACTTAGATTAAACTCACGAGGATGGGATCTAATGGATTTGACTGAATCGGGAATAGTTTGGTTAAAATTTGTGCTAAAATATGCTTATTTTGCCTGAAATGAGCTAAATTAGATGAAATGGTAAAAAATGATCAGGATTCAATCATTGTAAGCTCAGAGGAGCTAGAAATGACAAACATTCTAACTGTTCTGAACTCAAAATGAGCATGGCTAGGTTTGACTAACAAAAAGAATAATGGCGACTTGGGAGCAGAATCGTAATTTTATTGTAAAAATGGGGTATACTGGTATCTAGACTGGGATAAACTTAGGGGTAAGACTCGATACTTCCGCGCAAGGGTTTGGCATCTGCGAAGGAACTGTCCAGAGTGGATTTGAAAATTTTGGGGTGTTTATATATATGCATGACTGAGTCACTATGTTTTTTTTGACAGCCTTAGAACACATATATAAATGATTGAATCACTATGAATTTTTTTTTACAACATTAGAACACATATATGCATCATTGAATCAGTATAAAAAATTTTTGACAACCTTTAGAACACATATATGCATGATTGAACCACTATGAAATTTTCTAGACAACCTTATAACACATATGTGCATGATTGAATCACTATAATTTTTTTTGACAACCTTAGAAAACATGTATGCATGATTGAAACACAAGGAAATTTCTTTGACAGCATTAGAACACATATATGCATGATTGAATCATTATAAATTTTTTTTGACAACCTTAGAACATATATATGCATGATTGAATCAATATGATTTTTTTGGACAGCATTAGAACATATATACACATGATTGAATCACTATGATTTTTTTTTGACAACCTTAGAACAAATATAAGCTTGATTGAATCACTATAAAATTTTGTTGACAGCCTTAGAACAAATATATGCAAGATTGAATCACTATGATTTTTTTTGACAACCTTTAGAACACATGTATACATGATTGAATCACTATGAAATTTTCTTGACAATCTTAGAACACATATGTGCATGATTGAATCACTATAAATTTTTTTGACAACCATAAAATAGATGTATGCACGATTGAATCACTATGAAATTTTTTTAACAGCATTAGAACACATATATGCATGATTGAATGACTATAAATTTTTTTTGGCAACCTTAAAACACATATACACATGATTGAATCACTATAATTTTTTTTTTATAACACTAGAACACATATATGCATGAATGAATCAATATGGTTTTTTTTTTCGAACCTTAGAACACATATATGCATGATTGAATCACTATAAAATTTTTTGATAACCTAAGAACAAATATATGCAAGATTGAATCACTATGAATTTCTTTTGACAACCTTTAGAACACATATATGCATGATTGAATCACTATGATTTTTTTTTTACAGTATTAGCACACATACATGCATGATTGAATCACTATAAAAAAAAATTGACGACCGTAGAACACATATATGCATGATTGAATCACTATAATTTTTTTTGACAACCTTAGAACAGATATATGCAAGATTTAATCACCATGATTTTATTTTGACAACCTTTAGAACATATATATGCATGATTGAATCACTATAAATTTTTTTTGATAACCATAGAAAAGATGTATGCATGATTGAATCACTATAAAATTTTTGTGACAACCTTAAAACACACGTATGCATGATTGAATCACAAGAAATTTTTTTGACAGCATTAGAACACATATATGCATGATTGAATCACTATAAAAAAAATTGACAACCTTAGAACATGTATATGCATGATTGAATCACAAGAAATTTTTTTTACAGTATTAGAACACATATATGCATGATTGAATCACTATAAAAAAAAAATGACAACCTTAGAACATGTATATGCATGATTGAATCACTATGATATTTTTGGACAGCATTAGAACACATATATGCATGATTGAATCACTGTGAAAATTTTTTGACAACCTTAGAACAGATATATGCTTGATTGAATCACTATAAATTTTTTTGACAGCCTTAGAACAAATATATGCAAGATTGAATCACTATGAATTTTTTTTTACAACCTTTAGAACACATGTATACATGATTGAATCACTACGAAATTTTCTTCACAATCTTAGAACACATATGTGCATGATTGAATCACTATAAAATTTTTTTGACAAACATAAAACACATGTATGCATGATTGAATCACTATGAAATTTTTTTGACAGCATTAGAACACATATATGCATGATTGATTCACTATGATTTTTTTTTGGCAACCTTAAAACACATATACACATGATTGAATCACTATAATTTTTTTTTGATAATCTTAGAACACATATATGCATGATTGAATTAGTATGATTTTTTTTTTTAGAACCTTAGAACACATATATGCATGATTGAATCACTATGAAATTTTTTGATAACCTAAGAACAAATATATGCATGATTGAATCACTATGATTTTTTTTTTACAACCTTTAGAACACATATATGCATGATTGAATCACTATGAAATTTTCTTGACAATCTTAGAACACATATAAGCATGATTGAATCACTATAATTTTTTTTTGACAACCATAAAACAGATGTATGCATGATTGAATCACTATGATTTAATTTTGACAACATTTAGAACATATATATGCATGATTGAATCACTATAAAATATTTTTGACAACCTTAAAACACACGTATGCATGATTGAATCACTATAAAGTTTTTTTGACAACCTTAGAACACATGTATGCATGATTGAATCATAAGGAAATTTTTTTGACAGCATTAGAACACATATATGCATGATTGAATCACTATAAAAAAAATTGACAACCTTAGAACATGTATATGCATGATTGAATCACTATGAAATTTTTGGACAGAATTAGAACACATATATCCTTGATTGAATCACTATGAAATTTTTTTGACAACCTTAGAACAAATATATGCATAATTGAATCACTATAAAATTTTGTTGACAGCCTTAGAACAAATATATGCAAGATTGAATCACTATGAATTTTTTTTGACAACCATTACAACACATGTATACATGATTGAATCACTATGAAATTTTCTTCACAATCTTAGAACACATATGTGCAAGATTGAATCACTATAAATTTTTTTTGACAACCATAAAACAAATGTATGCATGATTAAATCGCTATGAAATTTTTTTGATAGCATTAGAACACATATATGCATGATTGAATCACTATGAATTTTTTTTGGCAACCTTAAAACAGATATACACATGATTGAATCACTATAAATTTTTTTTTGATAACCTTAGAACACATATATGCATGATTGAATCAGTATGATTTTTTTTTAGAACCTTAGAACACATATATGCATGATTGAATCACTATGCAAATTTTTGACAACCTAAGAACAAATATATGCATGATTGAATCACTATGAATTTTTTCACAACCTTTAGAACACATATATGCATGATTGAATAACTATGAATTTTTTTTCACAGCATTAGGATGCATAAATGCATGATTGAATCACTATAAAAAAAATTTGACGACCTTAGAACACATATATGCATGATTGAATCACTATAAATTTTGTTGACAACCTTAGAACAGATATATGCAACATTTAATCACTATGATTTTATTTAGACAACCTTTAGAACATATATATGCTTGACTGAAACACTATAAATTTTTTTTTGACTACCTTAGAACATATGTATGCATGATTGAATCACTATAAAAAATTTTTGAAAGCATTAGAACACATATATGCATGATTGAATCACTATGAAATTTTTTTGACAGCATTAGAACACATATATGCATGATTGAATCACTATGAAATTTTTTTGACAACCTTAGAACACATATGTGCATGATTGAATCACTATAAATTTTTTTTGACAACTTTAGAACACATACATGGATGATTGAATGACTATAATTTTTTTTTGACAACCTTAGAACACATTTATGCATGATTGAAGCACTATAAATTTTTTTTGATAACCTTAGAACACATATATGCAAGATTGAACACTATAAAAAAATTTTGCCAACCTTAGATCACATATATGTTTGATTGAATCACTATGAATTTTTTTTAACAACCTTAGAACACATATATGTATGATTGAATTACTATGAAATTTTTTTGACAACCTTAGAACACAAATATGCAAGATTGAATCACTATGATTTTTTTGACAACCTTAGAACATATATATGCATGATTGAATTACTGTCAAAACTTTTTGATAACCTTAGAACACATATATGCATAATTGAATCACTATGAAATTTATTTGACGGCTTTAGAAGACATATATGCGTGATTGAATTACTATGAATTTTTTTTTTGACAACCTTAGAACACATATATGCATGATTGAATCACTGCAAAAAAATTTTGATGGCCTTAGAACACATATATGCATGATTGAATCACTATGAAATTTTTTTGACAGCCTTCAAACACATACATGCATGATTGAATCACTATGATTTTTTTTTTACAACCTTAGAACACATACATGCATGATTGATCCTTGAATCACTATGAATTTTTTTTGACCGCCTTAGAATACACATATGCACGGCTAAATCACTATGAGCTTTTTTTGACAACCTTAGAACACAAATATTCAACAACACAAATACACATATACAGGATGATTCTTTCGACAATGCAAAAGACGAATAAGGCAATCTAAAGGAGCAAGGCGATTCTTTCAACAACGCGAAAGATGAATAAGGCGATCTAAAGGAGCAAGGCGATTCTTTCAATAATGCAAAAGATGAATAAGGCAATCCAGAGGAGCAGGGCGATTCTTTTGACAATGCGAAAGACGAATAAGGTAATCCAGAGGAGCAGAGCGATTCTTTCGACAACGCGAAAGAAGAATAAGGTGATCCAAAGGAGCAAGGCGATTCTTTTGACAACGTGATAGACGAATAAGGCAATCCAAAGGAGTAGGGCGATTCTTTCAACAACGCGAAAGACGAATAAGGCGATCCAAAGAGGCAGGGTGATTCTTTCGACAACGCAAAAGACAAATAAGGCAATCCAGAGGAGCAGAGCGATTCTTTCGACAATGCGAAAGATGAATAAGGCAATCCAGAGGAGCAGGGCGATTCTTTTGACAACGCGAAAGACGAATAAGGCAATCTAGAGGAGCAGGGTGATTCTTTCGACAACATGAAAGACGAATAAGGCTATCCAAAGGAGTAGGGTGATTCTTTTGACAACGCGAAAGATGAATAAGGCAATACAGAGGAGCATGACGATTCTTTTGACAACGTGAAAGATGAATAAGGCGATCCAAAGGAGCAGGACAATTCTTTCAACAGTGCGAAAGATGAATAAGGCGATCTAGAGGAGCAGAGCGATTCTTTTGATAGTGCGAAAGATGAATAAGGTAATCCAGAGGAGCAGGGCGATTCTTTCGACAACGCGAAAGATGAATAAGGCAATCCAGAGGAGTAAGGCGATTCTTTTGACAACGTGAAAGACAAATAAGGCAATCCAAAAGAGCAAGGCGATTTTTTCGACAACGTGAAAGATGAATAAGGTAATCTAGAGGAGCAAGGCGATTCTTTCGACAATGCGAAAGATGAATAAGGCAATCCAGAGGAGCAGAGCGATTCTTTCGACAATATGAAAGATGAAAATGGCGATCCAAAGGAGCATGGCGATTCTTTCGACAACGCGAAAGATGAATAATGCAATCCAAAGGAGCAGGGTGTTTCTTTCAACAATGCGAAAGACGAATAAGGCAACTCTATGAAAGAGGAAAAAACAACTCTTTCGACTATGAGAAAGAATGAAAAGGCAACACTAGGATGTCTGAAAATGGATATCAAGTTTTTATTTCATATCAGAAAAATCGGGAAATATTACCAAAATGATAAAAATTGTAGTTGATTCAAAGTAATTCAAAGTAAGCACATTTGTTTGAAAGATATTCCCTCTTCTACCTAGAGTATTACCACCAACTGGGTTAATTTCGTAGAATCCAAAATCAAGGTCAAATTATTGTTGTTGTGCTTCTTCAAGGAAGCTATCCATTTCCTTGATATGAGAATAAAGGAAATTTGTTCTCAACATCATAAAAGCAATTGGTTGGAAGGGATATTGATAAAAGAATTTCACATGAATAAAGACGATTCTTGACAGTTTGGGCAGCTTGATATCTGGGTTTCACCCATGATGATCTTTTTGTTCTCTTTTTTAGACATAAAATTTGAGCTTTCTTGGGGTTTGGCCAGAATTTCATTGCATCAACTTTCAACTTGAAGATGCTCTGATTTTCTCAATAAGGACATGTCACAAACTCCTTCAACTTGGAGATGATGTGAATCTTCATTGGTCCCGAGAATAAGATTGATAATATTGTCTCTTTGATTGAAAATATCTTTTGATGATAGCATTGACCAACTATCATTTAGGGATTGGCGGGAGGTTCATTACATCAGTCTTCAACTTGATGATGGTTTGAACTTTCCTTGGAAGGACACGTCACATGCTCCTTCAACTTGGAGATGATCTGAGTCTTATTTGGCCGCGGGGGTCTGACTCATCCATCAGCCTTCAACTTCATGATGATTGAGAGATTCCTTTTGCAGATAAATAGTTGCAGCTTGATAATTGAAGAGATATTGAAATTGAGTGGATTCATTTTTCTCTATCTCCCAGGATATTTCCATTGCCTTATTACCACAAGAATGATCTTTAAAAATGTGCCATAGTTGTGATCAATATCAATTACTTATGGCTTTTTGATATCATTGAATTCTCCTTGTTAACCATATCGAGGATTTTTCTTTATCTTTTTGGTTGTCCAACAAGAAATATCAATTTTGAGTCTTTCTTTACAAAAGCTTCATCCTTTTGGAAAGAATACTAAAGGTAACTTGAGGTGATTCTTTTGTGTAGTAAAATATTAGAATCAACAAATGTTTTTAAGCAAATTGGCAAAATGTCTGAGAATCCTTTATGAAATGATTACTCAATATCAATTTTGATGGGATCTTGGACCAAAATTTAAAAAGAATGATGTGAAAGTGAGATTTTGAAATCTCAACCATTGAAAACATTGGATTTTGAAATTCCGACCAGATATAAAAACTAAATTTTGAAATCTCGACCAGTGAAAACACTAAATTTTGGTAATCCCGACCAGTTGTAGAAACTGGATTTTTGAAATCCCGACCAGTTGTATAAACTGGATTTTGAAATCCTGACCAGTGAAAACACTAGATTTTGAAGGTAAGCCCAACTCAAAAGTTGGTTTTGAAAGAACATCCGAATCAGAGCTTGAATTTTGCTAGGAAAGCTGGAAAATTTGAGTCAAAACTCGAGTCTTCAAAGGAAAACTAGAAAGTTTGATTTTTAAGGAGAGAAAACTTGGGTCAAAACCCAAATCTTCAAAGAAAAACTAGACCAACTCGGATTTTGAAGAAAAGAAAATTCGAGTCGAAACTCAAATCTTAAAAGAAAAACTAGGAAGTTCGAGTCAGGGCTCGAATATCAAAGGGAAACTGGAAAGTTCTGATTTTGAAGAGAAGAAAATTTGAGTCAAAACTCAAATCTTCAAAGGAAAGCTGGAAAGTTTGAGTCAGGGCTCGAATCTCAAAGGAGAATTGGTAGTTCGAGTCAGACCATGAATCTTAAAGGAAAATCTTGAATTCTAAAAGTGACTAGTACGAGAACTAGATTCTGAAGTTGGCTCAATCTAGGATCAAAATTTTTAAAAACGACCAGTTTGAGGACTGGGTTCCAAAAAATGGTTTGATCTAAGATCAAAATATTTTAAAATGACCAGTACGCGGACTGGGTTCCTGTGAACACCTCAAATTTTTCAAAAAATTCACAATCCCCTTTTTGCCCCTAGCATTCACCTTATGAGATATTCAGAAGAGCAATTGTGTCAGTTTCCATTCATTTTCCGTATTCACTGGTTGAAGATCTAAAATACAATTTCATTTCCTATATCCGACCTAATTTCGGATCTTGATCAAATATCCATATCCAGTTCTGAGCTTGATTCTTCATTTTTCAAATTCAAAATCTAAAAACACAAAAATAATTTTCTAAACAGCTCAGACATTTCATCCAGTATCCACTTGGATCCACTCATTTCATTTCCTAAAATTTTGAGATCCAAACTCAAATATTCACTCAAAATCTCAGATCCAGATCCATTTTGAAACTCATCTCTTAAAATTAAAATTCTTTTATTTCAAAAAAAAAACTTTTTGTAAAATCCTGAAGATTTCAAAATTATTGTTTTCGTAAGCCTTATCTAGATCTCACCTGTAAAACCCCTCTTAAATTCCTCGTATTTTAAGTTTTTTTCTCGAAAATATAAAAAAGATTTCAGAAAAAGTAGCTTTTACACTTTTAAAAAATCTTGTAAAAAGAGCCCTCTTTCTGAAAATTCTTGAAAATTGGAGGATCACTCTTATAAAACTCCCCAACGGCTTCTTGTTATAAAAGAAGCCGCACGGGAAGTCGATCATCATCGCTCTTCACCCCTCCACTTGCCTCTGATCTGTTCTCACCCCTCCACTGTGCATTCCCTTCTCTTCCCCTTTCCTTTCCCTACTTCCCTTTTTCTTCTTTCACCTTTGTTTCTTTTCTTCCCTTGTAAGGAGATTCGGGGATGCAAGAGAGAGCCAAGGAGACATCCCGCGGTAGCAGCTACGGTAAGAATTCCTTATCCCCGTTCTTCCTTCCTTTTTGTTTTTTACAAATTCCCTGGTTTATTATTCACCATTTAATGGCAAGCATATATCGACCTACATATAGCGGTGTTGGTATACATATTTGCAATATCATCAGAGTGTTTACACTCCAACATTTTTCTTTCCTCCTTATTTTATTTTTCTTCTGGTTTATACTTGAATTAAGATTTATATTCCCACCATTAGCAGTATCGCCATAGTTACAAGCCTGCGTATCACAGTTCCAATCCATAACTGGTTTTATTTTTTATTTCCTTTTATTATTTTAATTTCCTGTTTGCATCGGATTTCTGTCTCCATTTTGATAATCGGTTTGCGTTTGGATCATCTTTTAAGTTCCCATTTTTATTTTGATTGTCGGTCGACCTTGATTTCCTGTTCTATTTTGATAATCTGTTATATTGCATAAGTGCATTTGATCATCATACTGCTCACCTTGATTTAGCATTTCCTTTCTGTATGTCATGATTTTTGTGCATCACATTTTATCACGCACATCATTCTATCATCAATTCGTGATTCATCACAATAATCTATGTTCATCTGTGTTCTGTATTATGTCAGCACCATCTTGTTTATCTGTGGCATCTCATTCCAATCCTTTAACAGTATTTCTGTTTTATCTATATCATCGAATTCTTTTTCACCTTCAGCACCCAGTTCTTTTACCATTCGTTATCACGTTGCTATTCTCGAGGCAGTTTTCCTAGTTTTTTTTTCATCAGCATTTCCATATATAGCATTCATTAGATCAAGTGCATTCTCTGCTTCAGCTTGGTTTGCACAACAGATCAAATCATTTATCTACATCAGCATGTGTCAATTCATTTCTCTGCACTCCAAATCACACATGCATGTCATGCCACATGTTTTTTACGTGTTGGTAAAACCACCTGTGAAAGCATCTCAAAAATGCTATGGAAGTTATCTGGGGAATCACCCCATGAAGTTACCTTAACATCTTATATGACTTGTGCTGAAATCACTCTTATTTCCTGTACGACACATTGATTATTTGATTAAAATCGGTGATTTAAATATAGAATATCTGCTTGGCCTCTATGAAATTAAGTTCCTGATTTGCCATATGGTTCGTTGGGGAGGGAATCAGATGTCCTATTGACTCAAAGTCAGGTTTCCGATTTGCTATAAAATATGTGGTTTGTTGATTTAAGATAGGGTGCTCTGCCAATTTAAAACCAGATTCTGCCACTCCACTTCACCTGCACTTAATCTAACTATGCACTATTAGCCTATGCACAACTATCCCAATGTGACGTCTACTTATTAGGCTAAGGCTCCTTCAGTGTTTTTCAGAGTTTTGCAGTGATTTGGTTGCGATATTTCTACCACAGAAATTGCATTAAATTTATCAAAGAGTGATCAAGAAAACACTTCAAGAGTAGTCGTAGGAATGTGTTGTCCAACCATCACCGTTGGGTTCCATTTCATTAAATATGCTATTAATGGTAAAATTATATATTGTGAAAAGGATTAGTGCTCCAACGAGGAGGCTAGTGGGGCCACCTCTATGTTTTTCATGAGTGAATTGCTGCAGAAGGCTCCTTGCATAAGAAGTTAGCAGAAATTTGGGGAATGTTTGGTTATTTTCCTATCTAATAGGACATGCCTTCTTCACTGCTGCACCCACACTTCCTTATCACTCCATTACACATCCCCTGCAACCTGAGTCTCATATTTGTGAAAGGTTACCTGCCTTCTTTGCCACACTGTGCACCTCACACTAGCACCTCATCTTTCAAAATGCATCACCAGCACTTCACTTCTTCTTCATCTTCACTGCTGCGCCTACCTTCCTCACTGCATCTTCCACTTACACTCACCTCTACACTTCTACAGTCCAGCCACTCCCATTTCCTGCACATTCACTACACTGCTATTGCATCTTCTTCACAACAACACCTTCACAATTACACCTGCGCCTTTCATTCAACTATGTTCAGCAACCTTTAACACTATATCCCCTGTGCACAACACATGCATAGCACCTCCACCTGTTGTACTGCATTTGCCATTCCACCTACCTATCAGCACCTCCTACACACTCGGTGAACCACCTGTTACACCTTTTATATCACCTATTTCCCTTGCACCCTAGCATATCACCACTTCACCTACACATATATTTCACCTACCATCACTTGAACATTGTCTCTGCACCACTTGGAGCATCTTCCCTTGCTGCACCTGCACCTATACACTTGCCACATCATCTACCTGTCAACACACCACCTTCTGCCTTCATAGCATCTTACTCACAGCTTACAGTGTATTGCTATGCATATGCATAACATGTCACTCATTGTTTTCTCAGTGAATTGTTGTGCAAATGCACACAATATCACATATTTTCTTAATGTACTGCTATGCAAATTCACAACATATCATTCTTTCTAGTGAACTTGCATATCACCCATTTTCTTTAGTATATTGTTGTGCAAGTGCACAACATACCACTCAAGTTTTCTCAGTGAATTGTTGTAACGCCCCGTGGTTTTAAAACCTTTAAAAATGCATAATTTTTTTTTAAAACAGCGGAAATGATTTTTGGCTTTTGGTTTCCTAAACCTCAGGCACGCCACATTTCATATTTGACAACAAAAACAACAATAATTTATATCAACATTATATACATAGTCTTTTCACAAGGTTAAAAAATTAAAACATTTAGGATTAAATTTAAAATAAATCCTAAATTGATCTCAGGATCTTGGGAATCTGGATTATTCGATGCCGCACTTGTCCAACATCTACTGTAATATCACCTACTCCATAACTGAACATGAAATCCCCATAAAACGGGGTCAGACTTATGATAGCCAGGTAAGTTATTAATCAAAATCATACAATTCAAATATTAAGCATGATTTCAATAATTTATAAATCAAAATACATACATTCAAGAACAATTATGCAATTAAAAATATGGCGATTAAAAATAAATTAAAACATGATTATGTGTTATATCAACAAGGCATATTTTTATATCAAATTTTGTGAAGGAAAAGGTCATTGTTTCGATATTAACATCCTCCTGGTACGGTGGAGGGCACTCCGAGAGCAAACAAGGAGAGTTGGATGCATCCACTGGCATGCGGCAGCCTTGAGACCCGTTGTCTCGGCCTCCTCAACCCAAGTGACATGAGGCCCAGGGAATCTATTGCTCCCAAAAATCATCATTTTCACAATGTCACTTCTGGTTGTACCACTACCCCTTCCAGGGTAGGCTAAACCTAGATGAGCATGAAGGATTCTTTTATAGGACTTTTAATACTTTTAAAACTAGGCCCAATGGCCAAATAATTCTTTTCAAATAAACACTTGAGTCATATGTACCCAGCCCATCCAGAATTTTTGCTCTATAAAAACAAGTACTCGCCTATGAAGGCGAAAATTAAGTTTGTGTAGACATGACTCATGCAGCAATAAAATCTTCCAAAAATCAACATGCTATACAAAATTCTTTTATCAAAATCAAAGTTTTGACCATAGTACCCATCAAAATTTTATTCAAATCATAAGATTGAAAATCTTGTCATTCAAAACAAATATTTATTCATGCGAATATTGAAATATGCCTTTGATCATGAATCAGATTTAAATAATCATGCATGCATCAAAAATATGTCTAATATAAAAATTATAAGATTTTAATAGAATAACTTACTTTGATTTCTGATAGGACTAAGGAGAATAGGATAAAGCGCTCGTGCTTTGATTCAATCTGATAAAATTAATTATATGAGTTAATATTTTTATATCAAATTTTAGGCAGTATTTGCCCTATAAATATCTTTTTAAGGGGATTATTAAAAATCTAAAAATTTATTTATAATTGACTATAAAACTTTTATAAAGTTTTTTACAGAGTTTCCTCTGTAATAACTCAAATGTTTGAAAAAAGGTTTGAACTTGAATTCGAGTTGTAAAAATTTGAACATGACTTTGTGTCACAAATATTTTTATAAAGGTTTTTCAAAAAATTTGATTCAAATGTTTAAAAGGATTTTTGAAAATTTTAACAGAATTTCCTTTATAAAAATCAATTTTTTCTGAAATAGTTTTAAATATTTTGATATAACTTCTACTAAATAAACTCGAAATTTCTAAAATATTTGAAAAACTTTTGCCAAAATTCTAATTAAAATAATTAATATTTTTTTTAAAATTATTTAAAAATTATTTAAAAATTTGGTTAGAATTACTGCTATACTAATTCTACTTTTTTTTTCAAAAATCTTTAAATTATTTTGGCAGATGTCTTGCTATAAAAACTCAAATTTTCAGAAGTCTTTTAGAAAATTTTGCCAGAACTACTGTTAAAGTAGTTAAAAACATTTAGAAAAATTTGAACAGAGCTTCCCCTGCGTAGAGGCAGGCTTGGATAAAATTTTGGCAAAATTGTCAAAATTTAAATCCAAAAGAAATAGAGTTGGGGTTCAGAAAGAGAATAGGGAAGCTCAGAAAGTATGAATTTGAATTTAGAAGAGGGTTTCTGAATACTAACCTTGTTTAGTTGATTTGAGCAGCGCTTTCGCTATCCAAATTTGATTTTTCTGCTAAATTTAGCAGAACTTCTATAGGCAGTGCTCCTGGGGCTGGATTTAGCTCGTCAGAACTTCAACGAAGGAGTAGATCTTGTCTAGAGAGAGAGGGAAGAGGCTAGAAGAGGATCCTTAGAAAAAATCTGAGATTCTATGGAGGTTTAGGCTTAAAAGCTAGAGAGAGAAACTCGAAGTTAGAGAGATAAAGTACGAGAGAGAGAGCTTAGAGAGAGAAGGGACTTCAGAAGTTGGGTAGAGAGAGGGGGTGAGGGGGTATTTACAGGAGAGAGAGGAGGTGTTGCCCCCCCTGTGGGACCCACTTTGGTGACATTTGTCACCAAAGTAAATAAAATATAATTTTTAAAATGACACTTGTCATTCTTTTGACAAGTGTCAAATGGAGAGAGAGGATTAGTGTCACCTCCTTACTGAGGAGTGACACTTGTCCTCCCATGGTTTTGGGAAACCATGGCCTGTCCATGGTTTTGGGCCAATGGTTTTTCTAAAACCATGGTCTTAGATTAAAATATTATAAATTAATATATTTTATTCAATTTGCTACTTTTTAATACCCAAATTAACCTTGGATCAATCCCATCTTTCAGAATTGCCATAAGGGGATTTAGAATTACTTAATTGTCCTTCTGCAGTTTAATAAATTACTAGGTCTGCCACTGAAGATGGCAAATTACCGTTTTTGTCCCTGACAATTTTATTAATTCCCTAAAAATGTTCCTAAAAGAAAAATTACCATTTTGACTTTATATAGTTGGGTATTTTACTGAAAAATGCCATTGAATTGGCAAATTACTAAGCTACCCTTGACAATTTGACTAATGACTAGAATGTCCCTGAATTCCAGTTTTCGAACAAGCCTCAACAAAATTTTATCAGGATTTCAAATATAGATTCAAATCTTTACTTTGAACAATACTAACCATAAAAATCAGGGTTTTAACACTATAATTTATATTCAGAATAAATCAAAATTAAAACTTGAATTTTCTTCAGAATTTATAAATCATTAAAAATTTTGGGTATTACAATTGTTGTGCAAATGCACAGCATATCACTCATTGCATATATCTTCATTAACTTAAGGCATTGCACATGCCTTTCTCATATAAATCTTCATTGGCCTTAGGCAAATACATATAGATTTTCATTTAGCCTAAGGCATTGCATATGCCTTCTCATATATAGGTTTTCATTAGCCTAAGATATTACATATATATTCATGTATGGATTTTCTCATTAGCATAGGGCATATGCATGCACATTTCATCACTGACATAAGCATAGCATTTTGCATATGCATTCTTTATTAGAATAGGCATAATTATGTGCATTTTTGTTTTCAATATAACATTTTTCATTTCCTGATATATTTTGCATTATTGCCTTGTGCTAACTCATTTCTTTGCAGGAATTCATGAAAGACTTAGATTGCTTTTCCAGTTTAGGAAATTTGAATTTCAATATCCAAGATTGTAATAATTCTACATTAATGAGAATTTCTCCTTTTAAGCTTAGAATAGAATGTATGAGCATGTAATTCTCATGATTGCTTGTAACATCTCATTTTATTTTTACCTTTATTTCAAAAATTCATGAATGGTAAAACACGAATGACACGTGCACCTTTCTAATAAAAGGTAAATAATTCTAAGTAAATGATTCACATTTATGGCCATAGTCAAAATGTGAACAATACTTAGGATTTTTATCTTTTATGGAATAACATTTGATTTCCATCATATTCTTCTGAAATATTCTTTTCTTCTTCTATCAGAATTTAAAATATAAATTATATTGAGATATATTTATGGCCATAGTCATAGATATATCAAAAGTTAATTTTGTTTTAAATCCTATAAAGGCACAAAATTGATTTTATTTTTTATTAAAATTTAAATATAGATTAAATTATAATATGTTTGTGACCATAGTCATTAATGTATTATGATTTAATCTTATTTCAATTCAATTTAAGAATAAAATTTGCTTTTAAATTCTAATCTTTAAATAAATTTCAAAGCATTCATCGTTCAGTATAGAGTTGCATTCTTTTTCAAATTATTCCAAATTACCTTCAAAATTCCAAGTGATTTTTGAAATGAACTTTCATAATACAGTTTTTATTTTCTAAATTCAAAATCATTTTCAACTCGTATTTACAAATTCAAAATCATCTTTTATTCTCAAATCTATCTTATTTCAATTTCCAACTTTCAATTCTTATTCTTGAATTTCACCTTTCTGAATTTTATATTTAAATTTCATTCAAATTCATTATTTTTTGAATTCTATTTCAAATTCTGAGTTTTAATTCAGCTTCAATTCAAAGTTTTGAAATTCATTTTGAGATTCCAAATCAAATATTTGAGATTTACTTTGAAATTCAATCCAATTTTCAAATTCCCTTCTGATATCAAATTTCAAATTCAATTCTCAATTTCAAAATCGAATTTCAAAGTTTATTTTCAAGATTTCAAATTTCCAATTTCTAAATTCATTCTTAAGTTCCAATTTCAATTTCAATTTCATATTCTAAATTCAATTTCAACTTCTAAATTCATTTCCAATTTCAATGTTAAACTTCTATTCCAAAACCAATTCAAAATTCTAATCCCATTTCAAAGTTTAAATCTCAATTTTAGTATCAATTCCAAATTCAACTCTCATTTTCAATTTTCATTAAACTTCAAGTTCCAAATTTCATTTTTCCAAATCTTCCTTCTTCAATTCAAATTTTAATTTATTTCAATCTTTGATTTTAATTATGATTTCAACTTTAGAATTTCAAAGTTTCCTTTTTCAAATCTTGAATTCACTTCAAATTCCAAGTTTAGATTCAAAAGTCAGCTTTCCAAATCAAAGTTCAGTTTCTGAACCATTTCTTCAAAGTTTTTTTTACTTATTTCAAAGTCACTTGGAAAAATCCAAAATTTCTGAAACATTTCTCAAAAGCATACATCTTTGCATTTTCATAAGCACAAGCATGATTCGATGTGCATTTAGGATTTTAGAATAATCATTTAGACAAATTTAGGCAATGAAAAAGGCATTGATTCGATTCTTGGTTCAATTACCCTTGGTAAAGGTGCCAGGAACGGTTGAACCTCGTACCGACAAGCGAATCCTGTCTCCATTTTTCTCGCAAATTTTAAAAAATGGAGGTGAGTTAATTTTTCAAAATATCTTTTTCAAATAAAGGTCAAGTGAGACCTTGCAAAAGAGTTTCTTTCTTTTTCCCCTCAAAAGGGAAAAGGAAAAGAAAAAGAAATGGAAGATTTTTTTTTTTTGCAACGATCACAGTTTCGAAAATGGTTCAATCTAAGATCAAAAAAATTGAAAATGACCAGTTCGAGGACAGGGTTCCAGAAATGGTTCGATCTAAGATAAAAAAAAATTGAAAAATGACCATTTCGAGGACTGGGTTCCGAAAATGGTTCGATCTAAGATCAAAAATTTCGAAAATGACCAGTTCGAGGACTGGGTTCCGAGAATGGTTCGATCTGAGATCGAAAGTTTTGAAAATGACCAGTTTGAGGACTGGGTTCCAAAAATGGTTTGATCTAAGATCGAAAGTTTTGAAAATGACCAGTTCGAGCACTGGGTTTTGAAAAGGATTCAACTTGCAAGCTGAAGTTGGAAAATAAAGATTCTTAATGAAAATTCTGACTTCAATAGACCATCATACTTAATTGTATATGGTCCGCTTTCTGGATTATCCCCTTATCCTGAATGGGGAGGAAAAGATACCTCGTTAGAAGGAGGTTCAGGTTTGTCCCTTAACCTGAAAGGGAAAAGATATGAAAATTTTTATTTGATCCTGCCCGCATACAGGGTTTTTGCGAAGAAGAATAATGAATTTTAATAAAATAAAATAAAAAATGCCCCAGTATAATGGGGAAGGAAGAATAATACAAGATTATATTTATTTAAGGAGTCTTTTTGAAGAAATATAACAATAATAGAAGTGATTCAAAATTGGTAATGAGCTTCTTTGTGAATTTGGGAAAATATAAAAAGAATTTTGCAAAAGAAGAAAGGAAAGCAAAAGTTTTCAAGGAAAGATTATTCATTACAAGAGATATATTGCATGAGAATTTATGGAATAACAAATATAAGAAAAATTGATGATTTCATTGATGTCTTGGAGAAAGGATGACAAATTTAAGGAAAAACAACTACGGACTACATTGTTCTTACGAAACAACAAAAAGCAAATGACAGAAACGAGAGAGCATTGGCATTGTCAGCCTTCTGAGTGATCCAAGAAAGCTCAGTCAGGACGGCTGGCTGATCCTCTTCTTCAACAAGGAGACTCTTGTCGATGTGGTTTTGGACAATATTTTTGAAAATGAAGCAGTGGTCGGTGTCATGTCCTACTACCCGATAGAATTTGCTGAACTGAATCATGAATCTTCCCATGATGGTTGGAGGGTCCGTGGCTTTTGGGAGTTTCACTAATCCCTTGGTCAACATGAATTCAAGGGCTTCTTTGAGCGATTGTTTAAGACAAGTGAACTCGCGATCATTACCCCAACCTTCACGCTTGATCTTTTCTTTCTGTTGAGTGGGCTTATCATTCTGCTTGAAGAAATTCTCCTGCTGACCCACACATTTGTTCTTGCCACCCTTGTTGTTATTGATGTTATTGTTACCAGAATGAGCAGCGAAGATGAAACTTGTCTTCTTCTTTGAATCTTGACTATTCTTGATGAAGGTGATGCCTTCATAGACTCTATTGTTTATTCACATCTCGAGCCATTCAGCTCGTTCAATAAGTTTGAAGAATGACTTGGAAAGTGAAGTGGAAATAAGACCTCTAAGAGGTTGAGAGAAGTTTTTCAGGATAATATGGAGCGCATGCTCCTCTGAGATGGGGGTTCTCATTTTGTTGCAGGTGTCTCTCAACCTGCGGCTGAAATCTCAGGCTTTTTCTTTGTCATCCTGCTTTAGATTGTACAGGTGATTGAGGGTTGACAGTGCCTCAGTATTGAGCAGGAACATTTCAATGAATAAATTGACAACTTTGTCAAACTCTTGTAGTTCAATCGGGTTGATGTGCTCAGCATACCATCTCGCCATAGTACCTTCTAGACTGCGCAGAAAATATATGAACAAGGCTTTGTTGTCCCTCTTAAACCCGTTGTATTCTAGAACATGGCCAAATGAGCCTTGGGATTGTCGGTTCCATCAAATTTAATGAATTTACGAGGAAGGTTCTCCAGGTTGTCATCCCCTTCTAGGCTGTCATAGAAATCTTCGCTGGTGTAGACTGTCTTGCCTTTGTCCCGAGCTTGCAAATTTTTTACCACGCGAGCCATCTCTTTCAATTGTAGCTAGAGCGGGTCTTCCACCGGGATTTGAAACTTAGTTTTGTTCACTGACTCAGGCTCCTCGATGATTTTCTTGGGTTGAAACAAGGGGTCTTGAAAAAATGCAGGCTGCTCTTCCTCTAAGTCTTCTTCTGCTGAGTTTGTGCTTTCAGAAGTGTTGTCAGGGTGGAATTTCTTTCTGCCGATCTTGACATGTCTTCTCGCAGACTTTTTCCTGATTTTGTTTTTAGAAGATGTCTTCTTTGAACTGGCCTCAGCTTGCTCTGACACCATTTTTGCCATTGTTTTCTGGAACAGATTGTATATAACTGAATCAACATCATCTTTCCCTTCTGGGCCATGTCGTCTAGATGATCTGGGGGAATTCATTTCTTCAACGCTGCTATTATAGTTGGTGCGCTGATATGGTGTTGTTTTCTTGCCTGATCTGGTCTCAACCATCTAAGAATGTCGATTCTCTCTGCTGGACAAAGGGTATTTTAAAAAGAAGGAAAACTTTGAAGAAAAAGTTGACAAACGAAAGAATCAAATTGATAATTTTGAAAATGATATCCCATTATCAGGGACTAGGTCATCGCAGAAATTGTGACAATTGCATTGCTACTCTGTGAGAAAGAATAAACAACTAGAATACGAAGGAAAATGCTATTTTGAAAGAAGGATACCTCTTTGACGAAAAGCGATTTTATTGTGAAAAGGTAAACACGAATTCTTTTAAAATAGAATTAGAAGATACACTGGAAGATATGAAGAAAAAAGAGTTTGAAAAATAGATGGCAAAGATTTAAAATTTAAAAAATTGCAGCCAGGATCAGAAAAATTGAAGAAAGAAAAGAAAATACACCTAGAGTTTTGAAAATCTAAGGAGAGTTTTTTTAAAAAGGATTTCCAGGGTTTAAAAAAAAATAGTTATGAAGAAATAAGGAAAAAGAGAAAATATACGCCTGGACTTTTAAGAAAAATAGAAGAAGACTTTAAAACAAATATCTAGGGCTTTTTAGAATATAATTATGAAGAAATATGGAAAGAGAAATATATACTTAGATTTTGAGAAATATAGAGAAATCTTAAAAAGAATATCTAAGGTTTTAAAAATTATTTTGAAAAAAAAATAAAGGAAAAGAAATATACACCTAGATTTTAAGAAATATAGGGAAATCTTAAAGAAATATCCAAGGTTTAAGAAAATTATTCTGAAGAAGAAAAGGAGAAATATACACCTGGATCTTGAGAAATATAGAAAAATCTTGAACAATATCCAGTGTTTAAGAAAATTTATTATGAAGAAAAGAAAGAGAAATATACACCTAGATTTTGAGAGATATAGGTAAAGTTTAAAAATATCCAAGGCTTTAAAAATTATTCTGGAGAAATAGAGAAAATTTCGAAATAAATATCCAGGTTTTTAAAAAGGTGAAGTAAATGAGGATTTACAAGATAATATCCACAAAAGAAGCAAAACTATACAAGCAATGATGCACAAAACAACACTCCCTAAGAGCTTACTCTAAATACAATATTTGAAAAAGGCTTGTAGGACCTTAATCTTAACTCTAAAGTTTAAATCATCTGATTTCAATCAAGGTATGCCGATATACTCAAGCCGAAGCTTGAAGTACATGGCATAGAAATTTCTCTGGTTCTAAGGTAATGGTTTCCCAACATCCTTGAGCGCCTACCGATATACTTCGAACTATGACCCTTAGTACGTGGCAGGAGGGTGTTAACCCAAATAAGTGATCCAGTTGTGGGGCTCTTTCTCGAACTATAGTTCAGTGAGATAGCTCATCAATGTGAAGACCGGGACAATATAGGTGGGGATGTTTTGAAAATATGATCAACATGCAAGAAATCAGATGGCTCTAATGCAAAGTCCTAAAGAAATAGAATTTTGAAAATCATAAAGAAGCACAGACTTGTAGACATTGTTTTTATTTAATCCCTAGATTGAGGAGTATTGTATTTTGACCTAAGTCAAAGTGAGCATGCAATAATCTCCTCAATATGGTCCTACCAAACCATACTTAAATCCTATATGCATTAATGTCAATTGGGTGTGATTCTTGATCTCTAAGGCTGCATGAAAATGAGGCTGACATTTAAAGAATAATAACTCAGTCCAATTTAAACAAGGCAAAGGCATTAATTCGATCAGATGAAGACAGGTCCCATCATGGTCGCCACTTCTGTGATCATTGCAAAAAAAAATTCCCTTTTCCTCTTTCCCTTTTCCTTACTGCCTTTTTCCCTTTTTGAAGAGGAAAAAAGAAAGAAAGAAAGAAAGAAGAGAGAAAGAAAGAAGGAAGGAAAACTCTTTTGTAAGGTCTCACTTGACTTTTATTTGAAAAAGATTTAAAAACTTAACTCGCCTTTGTTTTTGAAATTTTGCAGGAAAATGGAGAGACGAGAATCGCTCATCGGTACAAGGTTCAACCGTTCCTGGCACCTTTACTAGGGGTAATTGAACCAAGGATCAAATAAATGCCTTTGCTTTGCCTAAATTTGTCTAAATGATTATTCTGAAACCCTAAATGCACATAGAGTCATGCTTGTGCTTATGAAAATGTAAAGATGTATGCTTTTGGGAAATGTTTCAGAAATTTTAGATTTTTCCAAGTAGCTTTGAAATAAGTTTAAAAAATATTCTTGAAGAAGTGGTTCAAAAATTGTATTTGTTTTGAAAAACTGAAATTTGAATCTAAACTTGAAATTTGAAATGAATTTGAGATTTTGAGAAGAAAACTTGAAATTCTGAAGTTGAAATCATAACTAAGATAAAAGATTGAAATAGATTAAAATTTGAATTGAAGAAGGAAAATTTAAAATAAAAAATGACAATTAGAAAAGAGTGAGATTTGAAAAATAAAGGTTGGATTTGGAGTTTTGAAATTGATAAGTCAGAATTTTGAGAGTGAAATAGAATCTTGAAATTGAAAATTTTGAACCTGAGATTTGGAATTAAATTCTAATTGAAATCAGGCTTTGAATTTGGAGTTCAAAAATCGATTTTGAAATTTAAAATTTAAAGTTAGAATGGAGATTAGATTCAAATTGGGATTTGAAATTGAATTTAGAAATTGAAACTTGAAATTAAAGTTAAAACTTGAAATTGAAGTTGAAACTGGAACATAAGAATGAATTTAGAAATTGAAAATTTGGAATAAACTTTGGTTTTTGAATTTGAGAATACAAATTGAAATTTGAAATTTGAAATTTGAAATTTGAAATTAGAAGGGAATTTAAAATTGGATTGAATTTCAAAGTAAATCTCAAAAATCGATTTGGAATCTCAAAATGAATTTCAAAACTTTGAATTGAAGTTGAATTAAAACTCAGGATTTGAAATAGAATTCGAAAATGGAAATAATGAATTTGAATGAAATTTAAAATATGAAATTCAAAAAGGTGAAATTCAAAAATAAGAATTGAAAGTTGGAATTTTGAAATAAGATTTAAGACTAAATGGAATTGAAAATAAAAGATGTATTTGAATTTGTAAATGAAAGTTGAAAATGATTTTGAATTTAGAAAATGAAAACTGAGTTTTTGAAAGTTTATTTAAAAAACACTTGGATTTTTTAAAGTAATTTGAAATAATTTGAAAAAAAGAATGCAATTCTATCCTAAATGATGAATGCTTTGAAATTTAAAAACATATTTTATTCTTTAATAGAATTAAAATAAGATTAAATCATAATACATTCATGACTATGGTCACAAACATATTATAATCTAATCTATACTTAAATTCTAATAAAGAATAGAACAAATTTTTTTGCCTTTATAGGATTTAAAATAAAATTAACTTTAATATATCCATGACTATGGCCACAAATATATTTCAAGTTAATTTATGTCTTAAATTCTAATAGAGGAAGAAAAAGAATATTTAGAAAAATATGATGAAAAATCAAATGTTATTCCATAAAAGATAAAAATCCTAAGTATTGTTCACATTTTGACCATGGCCATAAATGTGAATCATTTACTTAGGGTTATTTACCTCTTATTAGAAAGGTGCACTTGCCATTCGTGTTCCACCATTGTGAATTTTTGAAATAAAAATAAAGATAAAATGAGATGTCACAAGCAATTATGAGAACTATATGCTCATACATTCTATTCTAAGATGAAAAGTAGAAACTTTCATTAATATCACATTATTACAGTCTTAGATCGAAATTGACATTATAAAATTTCTAACTTAGGAAGGAAATCAACATTTTCCACACCTCTCCCCTCCAAAATTGATTTGGTGAGGGAAAGGAACATCCTGTGAGACCCTTCAATAATGATGAGACTGGTCATGTGAGATGTCTGCTACAGCTGTTCAGCTCAGCAGAGAGAGCAGGGGAAGGTAGAGAATTTTCTATAGATAAATGCACAAGTGACAGTGGTTTCAGCCTAGGTGATTCCATGTAGCACCTTAAGATGATTTTACAGGTGGTTCGTAAGTAATACCACACAACAAAGTACTTTCACCAGCTTTTCGGACTAACAGTAGTTGGCTTGCAATGATTTTTTTGACAGGGCCAGAATTAGGCTCAGTTGGAGGATGTGGATAGCAGATATCTATTTGATGGTTTTGCTAATGCAGAGTCATGAACCCTGTATAGAAATAGAGAATAGTGGTGTGCAACTGCTATATGCCAATATAGCAATGCTAGTAAAGTGCAAAATACAGTAGTGGAAGTGAAGATGTAAATGTAGTAGTGTAAGTGAAGACACAACATGTGATAATTTGGATGTACAAGATGTTTGGGAGTCTCATACATTGCCTCATCATTGAAAGATATGAAAAGAAGAGCCACAGGGGCTCTTGATTCTTGTAGTGTCAGTCTTTGGCACAGGGCGTGGTTGGTTAAACTGCTAGTTGGTCACAATACCTCTTTATCAGATCAATCACAAATGTGTCATAACTGAGTTAAATACGAGTTACCGACCTCTGCGTTGATGATATTTGCATATATATACAAAACCAGATCAATCTGGCTAGATGGAGGTATGTAAACACCCCAAATTTTCTTCACCCATTCTCAAACATACCCCTCGTGTAGTGCCAACCCTCGTAGGTCAGTGTAGGAGTCCAACCCCAACTTTGTGTCAGAAAATTACCATTTTACCCATTTTCATTAGGAAAATTACCATTTTACCCCTAGGTCATCCCAGACCCCAGTCATTCAAAGTCAACCAAGCTCATTGGTCAATTCAAAATAGTTAAGAATGACAGTCATTTCTAGCTCACCTGAGCTCATAATGAACATACCATTTTCATTTCTGACAATTCCTGCCAAAATGGGATCATTTCTTCATAAATGAGCTCATTTCATCATAAATGAGCTTATTTCTTCATAAATGAGCTCATTTCTCACTCAAATCCAAGCCAATTGTCTCTGAGTCAGTCATTCTCAGTCAATCCTATTCCTCTGAGTCTAGCTTGAACTCATTAGGAGTTCAAGTGCTCCAGTTTCAGTTCAAAACCATTTCCAAGTTTCCAGGAGCCCATTTTAGCCCATTTCAGCTCTTTCAACTGGAATTAAGCTGAGTCCAACCAGTTGAGCTAGTGTTTGAGCTTCAATTTTAGTTCATATCAGTATTATTGATCTTTGTTCCAGCTCAAACCCAACTCTGGTTTGTAATTCACTTTACTCCAGTGATCATTTCTCACCATTTCTCTAAAAATAACAGCCTTTCTTGATAATTCAGTCGAGGAGTCCAGTTGAGTCAGTATCTTGTCAGTTCATTTGAGTTATGAAACCCTAAAACCTAGCTCAATCTAGTTCATTTCAGTTTAAATCAGTTCAAACCCCAATTTTTCAGTGTCACACTGGTCCGGTAGAGCCCCAAAACCATTTCTTGAACCATTTTGCAAATTTTATCAACTTTAACACTTTCTGAACTTGTACAACTGTCAATCGAGGTCTAATATCCAAATTTCTTCATTCAGAGTTTGCATTTTGCATAGCATTTCATGTCATTTTTCATCATTTCATCATATTTTATTTCATTTTTGAAATTCAGAACTCCAGTTTTATAAATTCCAATCCAGATTGAGTTTTCAAAGCTTTCAGAAATCAATTTCAAACCCTGGGTTTCCAAAATTGACATTTTTACCCCAGAATTCTAAATTTGGAAATATTTTCTTGAGAAAAACACTCTGGATTTCTTTCAAACTCAAATTTTCAAATTCTACACTAGATTTGCTTCGCAACGGGGTATGAAACTTCAAATTCTAAGCTCGTTTAAAAAACTACAAAAAATAGCTCATTTTTTCTAAATTTTTTCTAAAAAAAGACTATTCTACCCCTAAGATCCTCAAAATGAATTTCAAATTTGGAAAGTGAGCCCACTCTGAGATGTGTCCTTCATTCACATCTACCCTTTTGTTTTAAAACAAAAAAAATTCTTTTTCCTTGTAATTCTTTTTATTTTATTTTTTTATTTTTACTCTATCTTTTTATTTCATTTTTTTCTATCCTGTGGGACCCACCAAGGTGGTCGACCTCCCCATTTCTTCTTCCTTCCTCTTCTTTTCCTTCTTCTTCTTTCTTTTCTTTCCTTTCTTTTTTCTTCTTTTCCTTCTTTCTTCCTTTTCTTCCTTTCTTTCTTTCCTTTCTTCCTTCTCTTTTCTTCTTTTATTTCTTCCTTCCTTCCTTTCTCTCCTTGGTCCAGCCCAATCATGTATCACCCTTCTCTTCTCCTCTTTTCTTTCTTTCTTCCCTCTTTGTCTTCTTTCTTTCCTTTTCCCTTTTCTTCTTTCTTTCCTTCTCCCTTCCTCTTTCTTTCCTTCTTTCTTTCCCTTCCCTATTATCCAGCCCCCTTAAGACCCCTCTTCCTTTTCTAAATCCCAAGGCATCTCACGTACCTCTTCCCTTTCTCATTAACCTCATCTTTCATTAAAACTTAGGGTTTTCATTTTCATTAGACCCTAAGTCATTACACAAGAGGAGACCCTACGGTGGATGTTTGGAGCTTTCAACTCTCCTCTCTCTCCTCTAATCTTCTTTGTTGCAGCTCCTTCCCAAGAAAAAAAGTGTCCAGCAAGGTGGCAGCCATCTCCTTCAAGCACTCCAGCAGCATCGTCTTCCATCTCCTTCAACGAAGTAGCAGCCATCCCCTCTTCCGGCAGCAACCCTCCTCAAGCCATAGCTCCAGCCGGCTCCACCACTGATGATGCATAATTATTATATTTTATTAACATGTTTTCACTATATAAATGCATCATCTATAGGTTAAGGGCATACACTTAGGTGCATAATGATGTTAGGAAGCTCTGGTTCGAATTTCATCAAAATCAGAGTTAATTTGAAGGAATTAATGCATTTACAGTGTAACGAGTCAAATCTCAGAGCCGATTTAGAAGATTTGGATCCAGATGCCTATTTGGATCTTGGATTCGGGTCAAAACACATGGACTCAACCCAGCTCCAGCCCATTTGAGTTTTTCATAAATACTTTTCTAAAAACCCTCTGCAGAAAGAGGCGCCTAGAAATTATTTTGTTTTTAACACTGTTTTTGTAAAAATGCCCAAAGAGGAAAAATCGTGTATAGGGGTGAGGGGCACCCATTTCAGCCTTGTCTTCGCTTTGATTTTCGTGCCCTAGGGGCACGATTCTTGCTCACCTCCACCTTCTTCCCCAACCGCCCATTCCATACATCTTCTTCCTCATCCATGGAGTCCACCTTCAATGGAGATGGCGCCCTTCTTCTCCCATGCTTTTCTTTTCATATCCTGTCTTTCTTCTCCCCCTGCTGGAACTAACCTTTGAATTTGTTTATTTGCAGCTGCAGCTGGAGTGTATCCATCATGGTGGAGGTCCCGCTCCTCCATGGTCGGCCGACCCTGAACCCCGAAGCACCACCACTTGCGGATCCCTGCAAAGAAGACAACAAAGAAATGTTAGACAGCATCACTGAGGTTCCTCGTGGCGTGAAGTCAAGCAAAGTCCGCTCTCTTCTTCCCCTCAGTCGTCGGATCGCCCTGGAGGTTGGTCTTCTTATCTCGTTCTTCTAGTTAAAACCCAAGTGTTGTTCGTGTGAATGTGTATGCTGTTGAGATTTATTTTTTGTGAGTGCTGTGTGCGTTTTGAGTGTATTTCCAGCCTTAGTGCAAACGTGTGGTGCTTGAGACCAGCACCTTAGGGTCTAGGTATTATTCCTTTGTTTTATGTGTTTTTAATTGTGAGAAAAGTGAAATCGATTCTTTGAGTTTTTTGTTTTTCTAAGTATTGTCTAGTCTTTATATGTTCAGTGTGGTTATTAGATTAGGTATATAATGCAGATTCTGGTTGTGTTCATTGTTGTTCTTTTGAATTTTTAAATCATGGAGCCATTTTGAATATCGAGTGTAGTAAGATTGTCTAGTTCGTTTGAGTCAGCTGTAGTGTTTTCTGTAGGATGTTAGGTTATTAATTTAGTTTCAATTAGTTGATTTGTTATGTAGTTTTAAGGTCGTTTTCCATAATATAGCAGCTTTAGTTTTAGCTTAAATTGTATTGTGTTTTAGCGTGTGATTGGTTTTTGTGAATAACGAGTTATGTAGTTTAGCTTAAGTGATTATGTTAAAATGTTGTATTGTGTTTTTTGTATAGGATTCAATTGATAGATTATGTGTTTAGTCAAGTTATTGTATAGATTTAAATAGTTTTATTATGGTCGTAAGTTTAGTTATAGATTAATTTCTGTTTGGTGTTTTAGCAATAGTCGATTGTAGTAGATTCCTGTTTAGCGATTTTCTGTTTTAGTTTAATTCCCAGCATGTTAGTTGTTTAATTTGTGAGTGTTTTGTTTAATTAGTTAGTCATAATCATATGTTAGCTTAGGTTAATTTCAATTTGTAATTGGCATTGTGTTATTAGTTTAAATTAGATATTTCATTTTTCATGTAAGTGTAGTCATCTTCTCCAAAGGTAGGACGACCATTAGAGGTCCAGCAAGGTTGTAGAGTTTATTTGGTAAATTATTAAGTTTAGGAAAATTATAATTCTAGTGTCTAGGTTCAATGTATTTCGTTTTAGGTAATTTAGCATTAATTGAGTAATTTCGAATTGTGTGTAGTAATTAAAATAGATAGGTTTGCATTTTTTTTTTTACTTCTTGTTCATACCCTCTTCGTTGCTTGTGCATAGGATAATTTAGCTAGTTTAACCTTAGAGTAGATTCATTAATTAGTTAGGATTGTATTTGATAGTTGAGGGGCAACATGGTCTTTGTGGTTGAATACACGATTTTGGTAGGATTGACCTTCATTCAAATCCGTGAATTGCATTTAAGGAAAATTCTATGTTCCAGCCAAGTCATAAATGACTTCTCTTTTCCAATGTGGAAACCCTTTGGAATTCCAAGGACTTTTTAAAGAGGTTTACACGATTTTTGGAAACCCTTTTGGAATTCCAAAGGTCCTTCTAAAAGTGTCTACATGATTTTTGGGGTAAGATTTGAAATGCTAGATTTTCCTTTAAAGCCACCCAAAAACGTGTGGAGGTTTTGGGAAAGATTTTCAAAAAGGAAGTTAATGCTTTTAATGAAAAGAAGGAAAAATGGATGGTCCATTAGTTGGACGGTTTTTGAAAGATCAATTTTCCATATGTGCACTTAAGGCAATTAAGAATGGAAATGATCCTTGCCAATTTTGTGGAGTCTCATCTTTATAGCCCTATTGACTCCTTTACTAGTTAGGAATTAGCATTGATTAGATGGTAATTAATTTAGTATTATTTGCCTTAGTGTAGGTTTTATAAAATCGTGTATACTTATTTAGGTAGTTGCTAATCTTAGTTTACATTTAATTTCGGAGTTAATTTAGAGTTACATTAGTGTTTTAGGAAATAACAATTAATTATTAGTGTAATTAGTAACCTAGGGTGGCGTGTAATTCAAGACCTATCTAAAACCGTCACCTATCTATAGGCTAACCCTAGTTAACTACTTACTAACCATAGGTAGTTAGTCACCCTAACTAACCATAGTTAGAATAACCCTAGGTATTTAGTTAACCTAACTAACCCTAGTCGACCTTAACTAACCCTAGGTATTAACCCTACCTTAGTAGAACTAGTTAGATTAAACCCTAGTTAGCCTAACCCTAGTTAGTTACCCCAATCGTACCCTAGTCTTAGTTAGACTAACCCTATGTAGTTAATTAATCCTAACCGAACTCTAGCCTTAGTTAAGATACTAACCTTAGGTAGTTGATGATTCTAGTTAATCCTAACCAACCTTAGTTAGTAGTGATTACTCTTAGTTAAACCTATCTATCCTAACCGTACCCCTAACCCTAGTCGACCTTAGTTAATCCTAACCAACCTTAGTTAGTGAGTAGTTAGTTACCATAACCATATCCTAATCTTAGTTAATAACTAACCTTAGTTAGTGTATGACCCTAGTCAACTTTAATTAGAAACTAACCTAGTCGACTAACTATAGTTAATCCTAGTCAAAACCTAGCTAACCTCTAATTCTAGTTAAGTAAGTACTAACCGTAGGTAGGTAGTCTAACCCTAGTTAACATAGAACCTTAATTAATAGTAGTTAGTTCTAGTTAGCATAACCTTAGTTAGAACCGAATCCTAGCCTTAGTTAAACTCTACTAACTCCCACCGTACCCTAGAACTCTAGTTATTAAGTAATCATAGTTAGTCAACTAACCTAGATAGTTAATTAATGCCTAACCCTAGGTAGTTAATTATCTTAGTTAATCCTACTAACCCTAACCGACCCTTGTCAACCCCTAGCGAGTCATAGTTAGTGATTAACATTAGTTAACCCTAGGTAACTAACCTAGTTAGTTAATTGATCCGAACCTTAGTTAACCGTAGTTAGCATGACCCTAGGTTAGTAGTTGTTTCTACTAGATTTTAACATTAGTTAGATAGTTAATTAATTTAGTTAGTTAGTGAGTTTAGGCTGAATTAGATTTAACAAGTAGTGTAGATTAGAAATAATAGTAGTTGTTTAGGTTATTTCTTCGATTTTATAACCTAATTTAATTGTTATTGTTTTCTGTAGTTTAGCAGTAGATTAGGTGTAGTTAGGACTGTATTTGTCAGTGATTATAAATTAAAATGTCATTAGTGTATTCAAACCCATGAATAGTGCACTGAACCAAAACCCTAATTTTTACCCGATCGTGCACTCATCATCTCATGTGGATTTTTATTGAGTTTTATAAAAATTATTTTTTTATTCTTCACATTGGTGTGTTAACTGTCTGCAGACCAAATTTCAGCTCGATCCGAGATGATTTGGTCTGGTTTTTAAGCATTTTATGAAAACAGTTTTTTCGGATTTTCAAATTTCGGGTCCTGCGATTTCCCAGATTATCCTTATTTTGAAACGCTTAGATCTAGAGATCCAGAATGTATTTTTCAAATCTGTAAAATGTTTCAGTTTCTTGGATCTGTCTTTTACAGAACAGAAGTAATTTTAAAAAAATTGGATTTTGTTTGACCCCTCAAACAGTCGATTTGCGAAAAGCTGTCAGAGTCCATTTTTGCCTTCTTTAGGGACAAAATAGTCTTTTAGTTAATTGTTTGATTTCGTGTAATTTTAGTGTTTTCTAGTCTTGTAGTGACTGAATTAAAGTTAGTTAGATTAATTAGAGTTGATTTATTTAGTTAGTTTAATTAGACAGTTTAATTTTAGTGATCTATGTTTATTTAATTATAGTTTAATTGTAGAATTTGTTTAACATTAGTTGTAGATGTAATTTAGATTAATTATTGATTTAGTTACTGACTTTGTGTTTTTATTGTGTAGGTTGATAAGTTAGAACAAGTTCACAGGTGTAATTCAATTGTAAAGTGCAACTGCACTTGTGGTGAAAAGACAGTTTTGCCCGTAGAGACCTGCAAAAGACTTAGCCTCTTATTTTAGTTTATTTTCATAGTTTAGATTGTAATTTGATTTAAATTGTAATATTGACATAGAATGTAAACCTTGTTATATTAATAAAGTGTTATTTTAGAATTAGTTCAGAAGTATCCCGTTCCCTGTGGATTCGACTCGTACTCGCCACTTTGTAGAAAGTTGGTTTTTATATCTTTGGTTGACGATTTTCCTTTATTTTCATTGAAAAATATCTTTTAAAAGTACCATCTCCAAAAGTACAACCAACCACCTTCTCCCTCACGCCCAGCAAGTCGCCAACACGCCCAGCAAGCCTGCAACACCAACATCAAGACCTTCTTCACATCAAGGTCGTAACCCACCTTACACCGATCCAAGGCAACACCATTTTTCCTAACAAATGCAGCCACCTCTTTGCCGATCCCAGGTAGGACTCCTTAAGCCTGCTAAACCCTTTGTTTTATCTCATAAAAAAAAGAATATATATATATATATATATAAATAAATGAATAAAAAAAGAAAAATATACACCATAGGTGTATAGGCAAAATAAGTGTTGAGATCCATCCATTCAATGGATCGGATCTCTCACTTTGAGAGCCACATCGAGAGAGAACCATGCCTCTCAATTTACTTATTCATTTTTTATGTTTTTTCTGCATATTTCATGTTCTCAAATTCATCATAGTTAGATTTACAATTTTGTTTTAGGTTTATTTCGGGTATTTAGATTAGATTATTAAGCTCTTATTCATGATTTTTTAAATTTGATTCATGTATTCAATATAAGCGTTATTTCATGCCAGATGTTTCTTCAATAAATCTCAAAAAAATTAAGGCTAAAAGGATGCATGTATTCTAGATATTCTGCTAAAAACTCAGGTTAAATCAGTTTTGGAATCTTATTAAAAAAACTGAATTCCAGATTGGGATTTCACCCTTATGGAAATTCCTGGTTTGACTTTAGCAAACAAGAACATCCAGGATCTCCCAGATGGACAATCTGAACCCTCCTCAAAAAAATACAGAAAATCTCAGTTGGAACCTATTGTTTCTCAGTAATTTTTCAGATTTTCCAATAAGATTTAGGTTCTTCTAAAAATCGAGTTTTCATGAAACCTGTGAAAATCCCACTTTTTCCTTGTAAGGGTCTAGATCGACCCTAACCTGCTGTGACGCTTCAACCTGTAGGTTGGATGTCAAAACTTCCAACAGAAAAGTTGTTCCTAACCATTTCCTCTGACATTTCTCAAAATTTGAGAATTTTAGAAGCAACTAGGTATTTTTCCCAGAATTAACTTCCCTGTCTATCAAATTCTAATGTCTGAGAATTACAAAGATCTAGATCTCTGATAATCCTCAGCTCTCTCACAAACCATAACCTGAATCCTAAAACTGTAAAAAAAGAAAATTTTCCTCCATTTGTCAGGGACATTTTCCCAGAAGTTTAACCTTTTTCTCAATCGTATTTCATTTTTCCCATAATTTTTCTCGAAACCTATCTGTCTGCCCGAAATCCTAGAGTCGCCGGATTCCGATCCGACTTGTCAGAGTTGTCAAGCTCCGACCATAGGTCAAAAGCAGAATCTGTAAAAGGCAAAAATTTTTGCCTAACTGTCCTCTGTCACCCCATAAAATTTGGGAATTTTTTATGAAAGTTTAGTATCCTAAATCCAATTTAGAATTAGCATTTTTGGCAAAATCTTGATTTTTAGGATTTTTAGTTATTTTCCATATTAACAAATATCAAAAAAATAGATTTTAGAGCTTAATTCTATTTTTAGAGTTAGTCTAGGTGTCCATGCCAAATTTGGCTCAATTTCAAGTTCATTTGCCTTGTGTGTTAGTTTATTTTTAAATTCAAAGGCAAAAATCAAGCAAAAAGCAAGTTAAATTCGATAATTTATGATATTTTTGCCATTTTAGGATTTTTATCATGTGAATAAGCATATAGAATCATATTAGGGTTAATTTATATATAATTTGCATTTCAATTTCCTATTTTTATAAAATTTATTTCAGAAAACCCTGGTTTCAAGGCCAGTCTTATTATCAGGGGTATTTTAATCATTTTGACCTAAATTTCGAAATTGCAAACTTCAATTTTCCAATTTTCCAATTTTTCATGCATATTATCATATTGTGTTTGATTTTATTTCATTTGATTTTCAAATTTCCAAATTTTACAAAAAGTCTTTCAAAAAACTCTGATTTCAAGGTCATTAAGGGCATTTTGGTCATTTTGACCCAATTTTGAATTTCCAAGTTGATTTTTGAAATTTATTCCTTATTTCTCATGTTTATATCAAAGGGGGTATGAAATTGGGTTTATATCTGAATAATATCTGAAAATTTCCAATATCTTCAGATAGATTCAGAAAAACCTACATTTCTGTGCTAACATATTTTCTAGTTTTGCAAGAATATCCAGGAAGAGGACTTTTATCTTCTTTTATTTCAATTCAATGTAATATCAGATGTAATAATTTAGAATAAGAGTTATTTTTTAGCTTAGAATAGGACTGTATTGCATATAGTTTAATTTCTGAAAAATTTAATATCTGATGTATGATGCATATGCACATTTTCCAAAATCATTATGGTTGACACGAATGGCACATGCACAAGCTCTTAGGGATGTCACGAATTTGGTGGAATTTGTATTTATGTCCATAGTCAGAATACAAAGAAAACCAAGATTTGTGATCTTCGTATTAGCCACATTTAGCCTACACTCTTAGGCTAACTTAAAAAATGCATTGCATTTCTCTAAATTTCGAAAAGATTTTCCGAATTCCTCAATGAAATATCTTTCAAATTCATGTTCATTCATTCAATTTGCATTATTTTCAAACTCATTTACCAATTCCATTTCAGAAAAATCAATTTTCCCAAAAAATTTCCAAGTATTTCTCAAGATTTGATTTTCTCAGAATTCTGAGTTTTCAAATGACATTTCAAAGTATTTCTCAAGTTCAAATCATGATTTTCCCAATATTTTAATATTCTCAATTTCAAGTTTCAAAATCCCAAAATTGTTTTTCTCAAAAACTTTGAATTATTTCTGAAATTGATTTTCCTAGAACTCTCAAATCCTCTTCAGAAATCATTTTTCTTAGAAAAAGCTATTCCAATCTCAAAAATCGATTTTCTCAGAGTTCCCATTTTCCTAAGAATTCATTTTCCATTTCAAAAATAATTTTCTAATGAACTTTCTGATTTTCTCAAGATTCTCAAATCCATTTCTTAGGAAAAGCAATCCAAATCTCAAAATTGATTTTTCCAAAATTCAAGTTTTCATGAGAATCTATTTTCCAATGTAAATTTCTGCTTTCCAATAAAATTCAATGATTTTTCCAGGAATTTCATTTTCAAACACTTTTCCAGTCATTTTCCTCAATTTTCCAAAGCGAACATCATATTTCTCAAACTTGCATCTTTTCAAAATTCCATAGCACATGCTTGATTCTTTGTGCATTTTAGGAAAATAGAGCATAATTTAGATAATTTAACTTAGTCAAAGCACACATTTGATCCTTGGTTCAATTACCCCTAGTAAAGGCGCCAAAAACGGTTAAACCTCGTACCGACAGGCGGATTTCATTCCACAGAATTTTCCCGCAAATTTTCAAAATGGAGGCGAGTAATTTTCAAAACTTTGGTCGAGTTTGACTCGCAGAATCGTTTCTCTCACTCTCGCAGAGGGAGGTGCAAAAATTTTGCGATGATAACAAGGTATCAACCTCTCACGATCCTACAACAAATAACTCCTGAGGATGGACAGATCTGCTTCTAGTTAACAATTATTCATAGCATAGTTCGTAATCATTTAAATGGGATTTGAGAATGGAAGGGAGTCGAGATAGCTTAGAGAATGATCAAACCTGCTATGCAAATGGTCAAATAGAGGCCTGGAGCTATCACAACTACTTCTGGGACCAAACTGAACATGTTCTTCGGATCTGAATTTTGAAAGGACCCAATAGAACCACAAATTGGATTTGAAATTTCAAAGGTACAGGTAGAAAGATCTGGGCTAACTGTATGAAAATAACATGATTGGACCTAAAAATATTAGGGGAGTTTGCCCATACAGAAAATACACCATCATGTTTTTCAGGTAAATCTCACTGAACAAGGACCTTTTAATTATTTAAACGATAAATTAATATGACTCTATTAGTAGATCAGAAGTTGAAACTTCTGCTACCGTTTCTTTACTTGCATCAGCAGCCTTAGTAGGCGTACGAGAGTCAATACCCTAGGAAGTGGATGTTTTAGATTCCAAAGAGGAACCAATGAACACGCAGGTGATCTAACCGTAGAAGTATGAATGTGAACCTTAAAGAAAAGGGGAATGAAGTGCGGCATAGAATACATATGCGGGTTAAAAGCAAGGGATGAAGCACAAGTGAAATAAAACACGATGCTAAACAAAAATATCAGCAAACGATGATGAAGATGATGAAATGGAGATGACATGCAGAAATTGATGAATTGAACGGATAAGGTACCCACAAAACGCTAAACTGAATGCGATGAAATGTATGACTACTGAATGATGAAATCAAATGGAGGAAAGGGATTCTAAATCATCAACAGGTGATGATTTAAAAAATTTCCCAATAGTTCCAGAGATCTGTTCACGATGAAACAAAAGAACATTTAAACCAGAAGTATGATGAACCGTATGCCAAATAAGGTGTAGAATATGTATTATTGACATGAATTAAGTCATATGCAACAACAATTCATTGCAAAATTACAAAAGCAGGATGGAAAGAGAACATTGAATGCATATGCTCTGATGATCTGAATGCCATGATGCAAAATGGTGTTACATAAAAATGATGCGGAAGATATATGAATGAACCATGGGAATAATGAATTGTGAAGGAAAAGAATGTTGAATTAAATATGAAGACAAAAATAAACAAAAGGAAATCAAGACCATTGTCACAACATGCAGATCGATGGTGCTATAAGCAGATCGATACTGCATCATGTGCTTTTGATATATAATGAGGGATGAAGAACAAATGCTATGCAAAAAGAAGACAAAAGAAAGAAGAAATGCTCAAATGCAAATTCACGGAAAAAGCAAGGAGGGAGAGAGAGGGGATACTTACTGTGGATTAATCGAGAGGGGGGAGTATTTCCTCTGGATGCTTCTGTGACAGGATTAGGCTTCTTATCCAGATAAGAAGAGAAAACAAAGAAATGAAAGGAAGAAAGGGAAGGGTAATAGGAAAAGGGAAAGGAGAAAAGGGTATGTGATTGGTGAAGATGATCGAGAGCGGCTTTGTGGGGTGAAGAATGGATGCCTTTGGATTGACCCCTGCAGCTTCTTTTATAACAAGAAGCCGTTGGGGATTTTTCAAATGTGGTCCCTCTACTTTCAAAAAAATTCAGAAAGGCAGTTTTTGAAAGAGGTTTTTCAAAATGACGGTTCTACTTAAAAAGTTTTTTCAGAAAAGGAGATGAAGCTATTTATAAAAAATTTCTTTTGCATTTTTTAAAGAGAAACCTAATTTTAGAAGGGATTTTAAGAGGGACTTAAAGAAGATGGGGTCCAGACAAGATTTTTAGAAGTTTTTATAAAATATTTGCTTTTAAAATTTGAGGTTTTTTTAAAAAGAGAGTTTGTGAAATTTATTTAAAAATTGAGTTTTCAGAATGGATCTGGATCCGAGATTTTGAGAAAACATTTGGATCTTGAATTGAGGAAAAGAGAACAGTGGATCCAAATGGATACTGGATGAAATGTCTGAGCCATTTTGAAAATTAATTTTTGTATTTTTAGATTTTGAATTTGAAAAATGGAGAATCAAACTCAGAACTGGATATTTGATCTGGATCCAGGATTGAATCAAGCACTGAAGATGAGATTGGATTGTGGATCTCCAAATGAATCCGAAAAATGATTAGAATTTGATCAGAAGTTGACCCAATTATTCAGAAGATGGGGTCAAGGGCAAAAAATGAATTTTTGGAATTTTTGAAAAATTTGGGGTGTTCGCAAGACCTCTTACATTTTTAATTCAACATCTCATAATCCTTTTCATTATTCCTAAGCAATCTATTTAGATCGTCATCTTCATTCTTGATCTAGTGTCAGCATTTTTATCGCATCATATTTTTCACTATGGCACCGCTGCATCCCAAGCATATCAGCATCTGGTTCAGTATCATCAGATTCATCAGAACGTTTCACACCCACTTGCATTCTTTGTATTTTGCCTTATCTGCATCACAACACTACTGGCATTTCCATTTCTACATCCCATTTCGTTCACTGCTACTCGTCGTTTAGTACTTAGTCCTTTACCTTTTGCTGCTGCATATTTTGCACCTGTATTTTTTTGTTTCTTATATATTATTGATCATAAGTCTGTATGTTGGTGTTTGGTATTATGTTTGCTGCATTTTACAATTTCGATCTCTATCGCAGCATCACTTTTGATCTATCTTTTCAGATAGTTAAGGTTTATAATGAATCAAACCTTCCACCAGCCGATTTTGATATATGGTTAGTGAATGGAACGACGCTCACCTGCTGAAATGACCTGAAAACATGGCTGCTGATGTAACTGGGTTACAGAATATTGGCAAATACCTTTGAGCAATGTCATTATCTGCTGCAGGGGTGTGGTTTCTTTTGCATTGGCCTTCTACTAGTTGATGTTGCTTCACTATGGGCCTATCCACTGGGTTGTTTTCACTATACACATGTTCACTAAGATGCGTCACTATGAACACTTTACTATATCGCATCATACCCTTTTTATACTTATTTCACTTTATACACGGTAGCATTTCATCCATTGTATCACTTCCATTCAATACATCTTATCGTTGCATTATGCCTTGCATTAATTCAACATCATCTATCTCTACTTCTACATCCCCGATTTTCAACCTCTGCATGTTGTTCTGCCTCATGTTGCATTTGTTACCTCCCTGCATTTTCCTTGTATCACATTATTTAAAGCATTTGTGTCATATTGTTATGTTGTTGTACTATGGTTGTATTGATCCACCCCTTCTCACCCAACCTCAGTGGTAAATTGACCGTAACCCTGTAACTTCTCACAACATACCATTTGCCTTTTTTTTTTACAGCATGTCCTGTGACTTCTTACAGCATATCATTTGACTGTTCACAAGCATGTTGAAGATGTACATGATATGTTTATTCAGATGGTTCAAAAGACCACATCAAGCATATCCCTGATAGCCATTTTTTTTCTTAAACAGTCAAGATATGCTTGTTGTTCATGTTCATGAATGGATTATACAAAATACTTGTGTATTTCTGGAGCATCCTGCTGAGGAATTTCCAAATAAAGAGCATGGCTCATTAAGTGCCATTGATCCCGATCTTATAATGGCACTATTCAAGTCCATCAACACCACTATTAGTAATTCATAAGGAAAATTAGTATTCCCTTACCAAGGAGTAGGAAAAGAAGCTTTATAATGGCATCAACATGTTAGGTTAGTTTAAACTCGTTGTGTATTGCTATAGGCATAGTACCTACATAGCACATTAGATTAACACCTGCCTAGTGTAGTGAATTAAATTGGTTACCTACCTCTTACACACTTAGGTACATTGTTCACCTGCATCAGTTCATATTAGTTAGGCTAATTCACACTCCTCTTCAAAACACTATTTTACCTGCACCTTAGTTAGGCATTCACCTATGCATATCACCCAATGCATATGCATCCAGTCATAGCAGTGACTTTTTGACAGCAACTAGTTACAGTAAATCAGTTATTGCAATTGATTTGCTGCAACTCTCAAGGTTGTTGCCCATGAAGTATACTAATCTACTGTGGATTGATTCAGAAATTGGAAGGGCTATGTGTTGCATCTCATTAGCCACCTACACATAACATTGATTCACTTGCACATCACATTATCATCAAAATGCACATCATACTAGATTTCCATAGGGTATTGTTGTGAAAATGCACAACATACCACTTGAGTTGCCATAATATATTGATGTGCATTTCCACAACACATCATACCAGATTTCCATAGGATATTGCTGTGAAAATGCACAACATACCACTTGAGTTTCCATAATGTATTGTTATGCATTTTCATAGTACATCATACCAGATTTTCGTAGGGTATTGCTATGAAAATGCATAGCATACCATTTGTATATTAGTTACTTGCACTACCAAAATTTGATGCACATCATTCTTTTATTGCATTCACCATATATTATCATTGTATTCATTACATCCAATGAACATGCTGTGGCTTCTTTCTTTTCACAGCAATTCAATGAACTGTTGTGACCTCATGCATTAATAACCTGCTATCATAGGCATTCACAGCAGCCAAGGGGCTGTTGTGATTTCTTGTGCATTCATAGCACAGCAGCCAAGGGGCTGCTGTGATCTCCTGTGCATTCATAGCACAACACCCCCCCCCCCCCCCCCACACACACACACCCTTGGCTGCTATGATCTTCTTGTATATTCATAAGCACAACATCCCTTTGGTGGTTGTGATCTCATCAGTATTCACAGCAGCTCATGAGCTGTTGTGTTTCCATCTCATATACATTTTCATTTGTATACTTTCATTAGCCTAATGTATCTCACATGCATTCTCATATATATAACTTCATTATCATATGCATTGCACTTAGGCATTGTATATGCATTTCTTCCTAAATATATGCATTGTATGTAGGCATTGCATATGCATTTTTCTATTAGCTTATGCATTTCTTCATAAACATATGCATTGCACTTAGGCATTGCATATGCATTTTTCCATTAATATATGCATTGCACTTAGGCATTGCATATGCATTTCTTCATTAACCTAAGCATTACACTTAGGCAATTCCATAGGCATTTTTTCATTAGCATATGTATTGCACTTAGGCAAATGCATATGCATTTCATTCATGCATTAGGCATTACATCTTCACTAACATGTGCATTTTCATTATAGCTTAGGCATAATCATATGCATATTAACTTTAACAAGATATTTTCAATTCCTTTCCTATATTTTGCATTTCTTTGCTTGTGTTATCTTATGTTTGCAGGTAAGCTTGGAAGATCATGATTTTCTCTCCAAGATTAGGAATTTTAGCATTTTAATTTCAATTTAAGACTGTAATAATTTGATATTAATGAGAACTATTTTTCTGTTTAGAATAGAATGTATGAGCATATAGTTGTATTTTAAATTCTCATAATTGCTTATGGTATTTCATTTTATTTTATTTCTTCAAAAAGCACTATGGGATAACACGAATGGCACACACACCATTCTAATAAAAGGTAATTAATCCTAAGTAAATGATTCACATTTATGGCCATAGTCAGAACATGAACAATACTTAAGGATTTTTATTTTTTATGAAATAAAATTTGACCTACACTTCAGGTCCTTTCTGAAAACCATCATATTTTTCAAAAATATCTTTTCTTCTTTTATCGAAATTCAAAGTAAAGATTAAATCAAGATATATTTATGGCAATAGTCATGGATATATTGAAATTTAATGTCGCTTTAAATTCTATAAAAGCAAAAAAAAATTAATTTTATTCTTTCTTGGAACTTAAATGAAGATTAAGTTAGAATATATTTGTGACCATAGTCATGAATATATTACAATTTAATCTTATTTCAATTCTATTAAAGAATCAAATTTGCTTTTAAAATTCCAATTTTAAACAAATTCTTTCAAGGCATTCATCATTTTTACATCATCAATTGCTATCTTTTCAAATTATTTTAAGTCATTTTCAAAATTCCAAGTGATTTTGAAATAAATTTCCAGAAACACAACTTTCATTTTCAAAATTCAAAACCATTTTTAAATTCTATTTACAAATGCAGATTTACCTTTTATTTCTCAATTTCATTCAATTTTAAATCTTATTTCAAAATTCTAATTTTTAATTCCTATTTCTAAACTTCACAATTTCTTGAATTTCATATTTTAACTTTAAATTTCATGTCAATTTTAAATATTCAATTCTTTACTTCTTTTTCCAAAAATTTAAATTTTGAATTTTGCCTTCTATCTCAAATTCAATTTTAAATTCTGAAGTTTATTTCAATTCCCAACTCAATTCTAAATCAATTATTTGAAATTTATTTAAAAATCTCATCTTGAATTCAATTTCAGAAATCGATTTCCAATTCAATTTCAATCTCAAATCCTGAATTCCAACTTCAAAATCCAATTTCAAAGTTTACTTTTAGATTCTAAATTCCCATTTTAATTTCGATTTCAAATTCTTATTTTAATTCTGAGTCTAATTTCAAATTTTATTTTCAAATTCCAAATTCCAAATTCCAAATTCCAAATTCCAAATTCCAAATTCCAAATTCCAAATTCCAAATTCCAAATTCCAAATTCAAAGTTCAAATTCAATATCAATTCTAATTTCAAATTCAATTATGATTTCAAAACTTCGAATTGATCTCTAATCTTGGTTTTCAATTCAAAATCAACTTAAATTCGACTTTTAGTCAATTTCATATTTTAAAGTTCTTAAATTTAGAATCCAATTTCCAAATCCTCAACTGCAGAGATGATTTCAGTTTCAACTTTCAAAATTTTAAACTTTTAATTTCCTTTTCAAATCTTAAAATTCACTTCAAATCCAAGCTTTGGATTTAAGATTTCAATCTTTTCAAATCAAGTTCAAGTTTTCTAAAGGATATTTCTCAAACCTATTTCAAAGTTACTTGGAAAATCCAAATTTCTGAAATATCTTCAAAAAGCATACATTACAGCACAAGCATGACTCTTTGTGCATTTAGGATTTTAGAATAATCTCTTAGTCAAATTTAGGCAAAGCGAAAGGCATTGATTCGATCTTTGGTTCAATTACCCCTGGTAAAGGTGCCAGGAACAGTTGAAACTCGTACCAACGGGCGAATCTCGTCTCTCCATTTTTCCCACAAAATTTCAAAACGGAGGTGGGTAAATTTCAAAATAACTTTTTCAAAAGGTTAAGTGAGACCTTGCAAAGAGTTTCTCATTCTCTCTTCTTTCTTTCTCCTCTCAAAAGGAGGAAAAGGAAAAGAAAGGAAAAGGAGGAAAAATTTTGCAATGATCACACCAGTATCCCGGGAAATCGGTAGCATATATCGTCTTTCAAGTATACCTAGAATCTCACATTTAGGTTATGTGTGCATATTTTTCATTCTTTTTTGTTTTTGTGTGCAAGTCATTGCACCACAAGGGATTTTCAAAATCCCAACCCACACTCGGGGTGATCTCAATATATGGACATTACCCATCGAATGCCCCATAGGCATCAACCATAATTTCTAAGAATTTTGGCTCAACTCTGAGTTGAGTACTTATACTTATAGCATTTTAAAGTTTCATTTCTGAGCTCGGGTGTACGTTTCCTATCCCACTGACCATGCACTCATATGGCATGTCTCAAGTACAACTTTTCATAAGTGCTTGTATGGCACTACAATGGTTTCATAGAACTGCAGGCTCGTACATGAGCTGATGACCTATGCATGTATACCCGTAACAACAACACACATAAAACAACAAGTATATCCACATGGTGCTAGTAGAATATTGCAGTTTACATATCATGTTGCACTTAAACATTTATTTTGGTGCCCAATTCATTCCCACGCACAAAGATATTCACCTGTGTATCATATCATGAATGCATCTATCATGTTGTGCTCGCTCATTAGTATTGGTTATTTGTTTGCCATGAATACTTACATTCAACATCATGTATATACAATAATCCCATGATGCACATCATTATAACATAGTACAATGTATTACATACCCAAGTTGCTATGCAGTCTATAGCATTAATGTGCACACATTATTTCATGCAATTACAATTAACTTGCATTTAAGATTTCATGCATATACCATCAGGTTATGCATACCATTAACATGTCCATAACAATCATGTTGCATGTAACATTATCAAACATAAGTCATTAAACATGGCATCATGTGCATCTACGCAAAATAGTTTATGCCATAATACTAAAGTTGCCGCATTTAAAGAAGGTCCTGAACAAGATTCATGACATGCAGACGATTTTAATTGCATGACAAAACCGACCTATTTTGTTCAATATGACCCAAGAAGGTACACAGTCTGGGTTCCCTATTTAACTTACCAAGGTCACTGTTATAACTATATACAAGCGTGCATAATATAATTACATAAGTGCAAATTTCCTTTGAAAGTCATACATGGTATCAGAGCAGAACAAGAAGACATGGTTCATGGCCTTTCAGCGACCCTGCAAGAGCTCTGTAAGTATATAGTATTTGAATTAAATTTCTTTTATTGATTGAAGAATCAAATAAATTATCACATGAAGATCGAGAACCTAGATATATTGCTAGGAACAATATTAAATTTATATTGTAGTCAAGATAGATCGAAAAAGTCATGATATTATGTTTACTCGACTAGATCTCTTGGGGAGTTAGGTGTGACGATCTTCTGGATTCACTAAACAACTTAACTAAGGTCGTGACACAATAAACATCCACTATACAAGTCTTAGGGAATGAACTGCAACAATTGTTGCAGGGGAATGTCCACTCCAAAAGGTGGGGCGATCAAAGGAGGACGTATAAAAAGGCCTTCAGTAGGGAAAGTTTTATACTAGTTGGACAAAAACAAAAGTGTCAGGGAGGCTACCAGAACTGCCAATGACAAAGGAAACTGCAACACCCAAACGACCAACGAATGTGTCGACGATGCAATAAGAATCATTCTCTTGGAGTTTGCCCTCTCTATACGGGTAAGTGTTTGAAATGTGGACAACCAGGAGATGTAGCAAAGTTTTGTCTGAAGCACTATCAGAAGGAACAAGCATGCCTTCGGGACACGAGTGTCTATTTTTACTGTAACAGGACGGGCCATGAGACCATATCTTCTTTGGATGTCCTGAGGAACTCTGACTTTAATAAGTTCATTAAAATTGTTATTTATGACTTGTAAGATTCCAAGGCAAGATTTTAAATTTGCCCAATGTTATTTAGTCTATGCTATCACCTGTAACCCGCCCAAATTAATTGACTAAGAGATTAATAAAACATTTTCGTTGTGGTTTTAGAAAATGCTTTTAAAAATATATATATATTATTCTAAATTTTTCAAGTTAAATATTTGGGGCATTACAGTTATGGTAATTCAAATTAATTATGCCAATTTAGAAAAATGTCAGAAATAGTGTTTTGAAGAAATTTGTATTTTTTTTTGCCCTGCAGGAGTAGAAACACGGTACAAAATTGGTCTTAACTAATTTGAACTGGATATGATTGAAATGAACTGATTCAGAAGCCAGTTATACTCAGATGAACTAAATTCAGAGTCAAAACACTAGCTCAACCAGTTGGAGTCAGCTCGATTTGGACTGAATTGAGCTCAAATGAGCTAAAATGAGCTCAAATGAGCTGAAGTGCAGGTTTGTGTGACTTTGAACTAGAACTGAGCTATTCAAACTCTTAGTGAACTTAGATTAGACTCACAGGGATGAGATCTAATGGATTTGACTGACTCAGGGACAGTTTGGTTAAAATTCAAGCTAAAATGGGATTATTTCACCTAAAATGAGTTAAATTAGCTTAAATGGTCAGAAATGATCAGGATTCGCTCATTGTAAGCTCAGGGGAGCTGAAAACGACAAACATTCTAACTATTCTGGACTTAAAATAAGCTTGGCCAGGTCTGACTGACAAAAAGGCTAAGGGCGAATCGAGGGCAAAATGATAATTTTATTGTAAAAATGGGGTATACTGGTCTCTAGACTGGAATAAACCTAGGGGTGAGACTCGATACTGCTTTGTAGGGGTTTGGCATCTGTGAAGAAAATGTCTAAAGTGAAATTGAAAAATGTGGGGGGTTTACAGATGCCCCTCTTTGCTGCTAAGCCAGTTGAAAGCCAAGCTTAGTGGCAAAGAAAAACACATCAAATTTCAAAAAATGAAAATGCCCCAGTTAGGAAGATCTGACTGGGTAAGAAAGAATTGATTTTGAATGGCCCTTATAAAATGAGGTTCAGGCTTAATACCTTATCTTGAATGGCTGTTGGGAATGATGAAATCTTTAAGGATGAAGTGATTTTGATAAAAAGAATGAGGAAATCGTGATGGAACTTTTGGATGAAGGCCCAAGATTGTGAAAATGAGAGATTTGATCATGAGAGTGAGATCTCATGGCTGAGACAAGATAATCTTTTTTAAAATATTCAGGTTTAGCCCTTGACCTGGATGGGATGAAAGATACTTCATGGAACAAGGTTCAGGTTTGACCCTTACTTAAATGGAGACGAAAAATACCTCATCGAAATGAGGCTCATGTTTAACCCTTACCTGAATGGTGAGAAAAAAAATACCTCATAAACTAAGGCTCAGGTTTGACCCTTAACCTGAACGGATATGAAAATTACCTCACGAGGTGAGGCTCAGGTATAATCCTTAACCTGAACGGATATGAAAAATACCTCACGAGGTGAGGCTATCCTTAACCTGAACAGATATAAAAAATACCTCACGAGGTGAGGCTCATGTATAATCCTTAACCTAAATGGATATGAAAAATATGTAATCCTTGAATGAAGAAACCATGATGGAACTTCTGAATTTCGCACAAAGAATCCGAAAGGGGTTGCAAAAGGCAAGAAAAATGAGGGTTCCTAAAGCTTTGAAAAGGAGTTGATTGGGGCGTCTCATGACTGAGACTGAATAGCTTTTGAAAACAACCTTTTGCAAGAAAAACAGACTCAACCTTTGACGTGAAAATGAACTGTCTATGGCGGGACAGTGGGGATAACAGGGAAATGTGCAGATCTAAGAGCCCAGGCGCTCAAACCAAACAGAAGGGAAGGGCCTTGAAAACTCCTGTTATCAAGTCCTAACGAGGGATAAAACAATGCCAGGATATATCAAAATGGACATCAAGTTCTTGCTTCATGTTCGGATAACCAAAAAATATTTGCCAATGAGATAAAAATTATAGTCGATTCAAAATGATTTTAATGTGCACATCTGTGCAAAAATATTCCCCTTTTCTACATAGAGTATTAACTCTAATTGGGCTAACTCTGTAGAATCGAGAATCAAATTCAAATTTGTTGTTGTTGAGTTTCTTCAAAGAGGCAATCCATTTCTTTGATATGAAAAGATAGGAAATATCCTTAGTTTCATAAAAGCAAGTGGATGAAATGATATTGATAAAAGGATTTAACATAGATAAAGATGATTCATGGCAATTTTGGCAGCTTGATATCTGGGTTTTACCCATGATGATCTTTTTGCACTCTTTTTGAGACATTGAGCTTTCTTAGGGTTTGGCAAGAGGTTCATCACATCATCGTTCATCTCAGAGATGTTCTGATTTTCTATGGAAGGGTACATCACACACTCTTTCAACTTGGAGGTGATCTGATCTTCTTTGGAAGGGTACATCACATGCTCCTTCCACTGGTAGGTGGTTCGAGCCTTCTTTGCCCTGGGAACTAGATTGATGATATTTCCTCTTCGATTGAAAATATTTTGACGATAAGCAAATATCTTTTAGGGTTTGTTGAGAGATTCATCATATCAACCTTCAATTTGGTGATGATTTGAACTTTCCCTGGAAGAACATGTCACATGCTCCTTCAACTCGGAGATGTTTCGAGTCTTCTTTGGCCCCAAGGGTCTAACTCGCCTATCAACCTTCAACTTGGTGATGATTGAGAGATCTCTTTTGCAGATGATTGATTATTCTTGCAGAATTTAAAGAAATTGAGTGGAATCTTTTTTTATCGCTCAGGATATTTTCATTGCCTTATTACCAGAAGAATTATCTTAAAAAATGTGCCATAGCTATGATCAATATCAATTCATTTATGGCTTTTCAACATCATTGAATTTTCCTTGCTAGTCATATCGAGGATTTTTCTTCATCCTTTTGGTTGATCAACAGAAAAAGCTTGAACTTTGGTTCTTTCTTTGCAAGAACTTCACCCTTTTAGAGAGAATATTGAAGGTAGTTTGAGGTAAAAAATTTGTGCAATAAAAATTTGAGATCAACAACTGTTTTGATGACAAATTGGCAAAATATTCTTAAAATCCTTGGTGAAAGGAATTGTTTGACATCGAATTGACACATCCATGACTAAATTCTCTTCTCTTTTTCTCCAAAAGAGAGGCTTCAGGCTTGACCCTTCACCTGAATGGGTATGAAAAATACTCCTCTCTTCTCTAAAGAGGAGGTGTTTGCAAAATGAAACTTTCAAAGAGAAATTAAGTTTTAGTTAAAACTCCCTAATCTTAAGCTTCTCTTATGGAAAAGTGGCTGGTGGGTAAAGTCGATGAATATCACAGAGGAGCGAGTCCATCACATTCTCCCTAGAAAAAGGGTCCTCTATGACGGGGAGGCCAAAATGAGAAAGTGGGGACCACAAAAGAAAATGAGCTTTCATCGAAACTCTCCCTGGAAAAAGGGTTTCTTGTATAAAAATTGATTGTTGTTTTGCAAACAGTCTACGAAGAAACAAGTCCCTTCAAACTCACCCTGAAAAAAGGGTTCATGCAAACAAAAATGGGTTGCTTGAAAAAATGAATGAGCTCCCTTGAACTCTCCCAGAAAACAAGGTCCTTTGCAGACGAAATGATTGATTGAGATATTAGACCAACTTAAAGAATGGGTTCAACTCGAAGGTTGAAAGACCATCATTGTTAGAGTTGCAACCCGAAGGTTGAAAAAATGATTGATATTGATAAAATTGTAACCCGAAGGTTGGAAAATGATAAAATTGTAATCCGAAGGTTAAAAAATGATTGAAATGGATAGAATTGCAACCCCAAGGTTGGAAGATGAATGAAATTGATAGAATTGCATTTAGAAGGTTGAAAAAATGATTGAAATTGATAGAATTGCAACCCAAAGGTTGAAAAAATGATTGGAATTGATAGAATTGGTTGACTCGAAGGTCTGATTGTAAAAACATGGCATTAAGCACAAAATTGAATTTGGAAGTTCGACCAACTCGGAACCTGAATTTTGAAGAAAGTCTAAGTCAGAACTTGGGTCTTGCAAGAAAAACTAGAAAGTTTGAGACAGAATCCAAGTCTTCAAGGGAGACCAAGACCAACTCGGAAGTCAGATTTTTGAAAGAAGGTCCGAGTTGGAACTCAGATCTTTAAAGAAAAATTTAGATTTTTAAAAGAAAGTCCGAGTTGGAACTTAGGTTTTTGAAGGAAAGCTAGATCAATCTTGAAAGTAGGATTTAAGGAAAGTTCAAATTGGAACTCAAATTTTTGAAGAATAGTCTCAATCAGAGCTCAGTTTTGAGAGAATAGTCTGAGTCAAAACTCAGTTTTGAAAGAAAGTCCAGTTAGAACTCGGTTTTGAGAGAATAGTCTAAGTTGAAACTTATTTTTGAAAGAATAGTTCGAGTCAGAACTCGGTTTTGAAAGAAAATCTGAGTCGAAACTCAATTTTGAGAGAATAGTCTGAGTCAGAACTCGATTTTTGAGAGAATAGTCTGAGTCATAACTTGTTTTTGAAAGAAAGTTCGAGTCAGAACTCGATTTTGAGAGAATAGTCCAAGTCGAAACTCGCTTTTGAAAGAAAGTCTAAGTCAGAACTTGGTTTTGAGAGAATAGTCCAAGTCAAAACTCATTTTTGAAAGAAAGTCTAAGTCAAAACTCGGTTTTGAAAGAAATTTCGAGTCAAAACTCAGTTTTGAGAGAGTTAGACCAACTCAAAAGTTGGATTTGCGAAAGAAAGTCTGAATATTGTTTTTTTAAAAATCGCCCGTGCGGGGACTAGATTTTTAGAAGGGTTTGATTGAAGACCAGGGTTGGGACTGGGTTTAGAAAATGATTCAATCCATGATCAAAATTTTTTAAGATGGCGAGTTTGAGGATTGGGTTTTAACTCGTAAGCTGATTTTGGCAAAATATTAGTGCTCTCAGAATTTTTGACGATTGTGATGATAATTTTGTGAAAATGCTCGGTCCAAGATGATTTGCTATTTTGAATGAACCATTATAGAGAGTTGCATTGCTTCTATGAATGGTCTCAGGATTATCCCTTATCCTCAATGGAAAGTTGAAGAAAATTGAAAAATTGATGAAGATTGATAAAGTTTAATGAAAATTGATAAAGATAGAGCTTGTTTGATCTTGCCTGCATATAGGACATTTGAAGTGAAGACCAATTTTCGTAATAAAAGATGCCTCAGTGTAATAAGGGAAGAAAGTATTGGATGAAAGAATAATTGCTTATTGTTATTGAAGGAAGCTCCTTGAAGAATACAAAAAGATAGAATAGGCAATTTAAGTGTAAAATTTCTCCAGGTGCAGAGCATTGATAGGATCTGAAAACTCCACCCCATCTGCATTGATCAGGCGATATGAATTGCGTGGTAGCGCTTCTTTGACCACATAGGGATCTTCCCAGTTTGGTGACCATTTGCCATGCATGCGGTGCTTGAGACGAGTTGTCGATCTGAAAACCAGATCATGAACTCGAAATCTTCTCTCAATAACAGACTTGGCATAATGTTAGGCTATCCTCTGACGATAAGCTTGAATGTGCTCAACTACCTTGAGCCTTCTTTCGTCTAGTAGATCAAGATGTATTAACCTTTGTTGTTGATACTGATCAAGTGGTAGCTCGATAAGTGAGGCAAATTTGAATGCAGTCTTTTGAACATGGAGAGATAATACCACATCGGTCTGTTATCGTCACAAAAATTTTTTCTCCCTCTATGAGAGAGAGAAACGATTCTGTGAGTCAAACTTGGCCAAGTTTTTTTGAAAATGTTTTGAAAATAACTCGCCTCTATTTTAAAATTATGGGAAAATTCGGTAGAATGGGACTCGTCTGTCAGTACGAAGTTCAACTGTTCTTGATGCCATAACCAAGGGTAATTGAACCAAGGATCAAAAGTATGCTTAGCTAGGTTCAACTGTCTAAATCATGCTCTATTTCTTAAATGCACAGAGAATCAGGCATGTGCTATGAAATTTTCGAAAGCGCGTTGAAAACATGATGTTTGCTTCTGATATTTGCAAAATGATTGAAAAAGATATTCTTTGAAAATCATGGATCACATTGAAGATTACCTTTTGAATGGAAAATTGATTTCTAAAGAAAAATTGGAATTTCTGAGGAAAATCAATTTCTGAGATAATCCAAACATTCTTGAGAAAATTGATTTTTTTATGAAATAGATCAATAAAAGGGGCGTATGACAATATGAAATGATGTAATCTAACTTAGATGAATGAATGTGATTCAAGAAGATATTTTCTAAGGAATTTGCGAAAAATTCTTTGAAAAATGCAGTGATTTTCGAAAATAGCCTAAGAGTGTAGGCTGAATGTGGCTTATACGAAGATGACAAATCTGGGTCTCGTTCGTATTCTAACTATGGCCATAAATACAAATTCTACCAAGTTTGTCAACTCCCTAATAGCTCATGCGCGTGCCATTCATGTCAACCATAGTAGATTTTAAAAATTGCATGAATCATCATTCATCAGATATTAAAAATTACGAAATCAAACTATATGCAATGCAATCCTATTCTATGCAGGAAATGTAAAATCTTATTTCAATATTACATTTAATTTTATATCAATAAATACAAAGAAAATAAATAAAATCACCCTTCTGAATGTCCCTGCAAAACTGGAAAATATGTTAGCACAGATAGGTAGGGTTTTTTTGATTTATCCGATAATATCGAGAAATTATCGTATTTATCTGGATATAAACCCAATTCATACCTCCCTGATGTAAATACGAGAAAAAAATGATGCCAATGCATGAAAATATGAAAATAAAAGATTTGGAAATTCGAAATTATGATAAAAATGACCAAAATGCCCCTGATAACAAGACTATGGCCTTAAAATCAGGATTTTTAAAAAAGAGTTTTATAAAAATAAGAAATTTTGAAATAAATGGGAATAAAGCTAAACGTGAGATGCCATGATATGATTATATATATGCTAAAGCCCTAGAAATATGAAGTTTCCTAAAACATTGCCAAAATATCGATTTTTGCTTGCATTTCGCTCTAGTCGGGACTCCGCGGGCATTTGATTCTCACACTTCCATCAAACGAAGCCCCAAATAGGCTCCAAACCCCATATAATTCGAGACACACATCCCTAATAACCCCAAGAGTAAGATGAAGATGGAAAATTAGGGTTTTTACGTTGGTTTGGTTGGACAACTTCGTAGAATATGCCAAAATAGGCAATTTCGCTCATGATTACGAAGCTACTTGCCATATTAAGCCTTAATTGGGCATCAAATCTTTGTAATAAACTCTTAAATTTTGCATGAAAGATATGGATAGGAAAAGAAACAAAATTGCCTTTTATGGCCCCATGATTTGAATGGCAAGAGAGCTATAACTCCGGCAACATAGGTCGGATTCCGGCGAACTCGAAATTAATGAAGATGATAGACTTTTAATCTAAAAATCACAAAAAAAATATTGAACTACATCTAAAAACTACAGAAATTTAGGGAATGATGGAAGACACACAGAGGAGCATTTTTTATTTTAACTGATTAGAGATGCAAGTTACAGTTGCTGAGAAATAAATTTGACAACATGGACTCGAATAAGATGATCATGTTGTAATAGGAAAACGACAGATCCGATCTACAATTCTAGGAAAAATAGTAAACCAAATCCAAAAATCAAGAAATTTTAGATACTAGCAGAAGATATCCAAGGGATAAAATCCTTTATTGACAGACCACACGTCCGACCTACAGGCCGGGAGCTATGATCGACCAAAGTCGATCCACAATGTCGATGACCTGTAGCAGACTTTACAGAGTAGTCTGCAATCTCAAATTTTTGGAAAATAGCAGGGTACGCCCTAAAATTACCATAAAATTAGATAAAATAATAGATCTTCCCATGGAAATATTACATTTTGCGGATTGTTAATCGGATCTCCCATGGGGGAGATCTTGAATTAACAATCCGATGATGAAAATCAGACAACGTTTTCACAGTGTTCGACCCTGTCTCGGTTTTACATTTTTACACAGGGCTAGAGACATCAAACTGACCCATAGACATATTTAGACCAAAAATATCAAGATTTAATGATAGGGATTCATACATGAAATATTACTAGTTCTACACGCCTAAACTAAAAACATGATAAACTATCAATGTTGTTTTAATAAAATTAAACTAAATGATATAAAATGATGAAAACAAAATTAAATGTAATGTTTAAAAGATAAAATCTACCTAAAATGATAAGAAAACAATCAAGGAGATAGAATTTTAACTTGATATATGCTATTGAAAAGGAGAGATCCGATCCACTTATCGGATGGATCACCTCTCTTACGCAGCCATAACATGAAAACCATGGTTTTATGTTATTTAAACTTATGAATGAGACCTTTCAATCAACATGAAACCGGTTTTGGGCTGATTTCATGCTGCATTTATATAAGCCTCATAACCTCATACGATTGAGAATGAGTTTTAAATGAAAACAAAAACGAAGGTGAAGGTTTTTACCTTGGGGAGAGGCTGCGCTTGCACTGACTAAAGGGGGTGCGGCAATGCAGAGGCTGAAGTGGTGGTTAGAAGAGGGCCTGGCACCTTGATGCACCAGCTGTAATGGCTGATACCAAAGGACGATTGAAGGAAGGAGGAGGCTGCTACCAAGGGACAGTTGAAGGAAGGAGGAGGAAAAAGAGTATCCAATATGTGAAGAAGAGAGAGGGGAGTGCGTGAAAGAGAAGGAGAGAGAGGTGTCCAACCGTGGGTCTCCAAAACGTGAAAGTTGGGCTTTTAGAAGGAGCAAGTGGCGATAAAGAGAAAGGGAGGTCCAAGTAAGGAAAGGGAGAAGGAAGGAAGAAAAGAAAGGAAAGAAGGGGAAGGATAGGGAAATAGAAAGGTTTTCTAAAAAAAAAAAAGATTTTTTTTTGAAAATTTTTAAGTATGGCACCACTTTGGAGTGAGCCCACATGTTATTTTTTTTTAAAGGAAATAAAATAAATGACAAATCAAATGTGGCGCCGCATTGGCATGGGCCCACATGTTTTCTTCTTTTTTAAGAAATGGAAATAAATAATAAAGAAAATAAAGAAAATAATAAATAAAAAAAAACGTCAAATATGGCGCCACATTGGGGTGGGCCCACATTTGGTTTTAGAAAAGGTTTTAACTTGAAAATAAAAGAAAATTTTCAAATGTGGTGCCACTTAAGATGGACCCACATTCAAATTTTTGAAAAAGCTTTTCATTTAAAACTCAAAATTAAAATTTTAAAAAGAAAAAGAAAAATCTTAAGCTCTATTTTGAATTTTTTTTCTAAAATCCTAATCTAAACAATGAATTTACTAACTAAACGTGACCTAGTTTTGAATTTTTTCTTTTAAATGTAGCACCACTTAGAGTGGGCCACACTTATTTTTAGAGGAACAATTTAAAAATTATTTGCAAAACCAAAGAAACTAAAATGATTTTATAAAAATTTTGAAAGACAAATTTTTGAATTAAAATAGAAAGCTTTTGTTTTGTTGAAATGAACTTCAAAATTTAGGGTTTCGTCTACCTTGGCAAAGTGGGTCCTGCTTAAAAAAATTAAAAAGCAAATTTGAAAGGAATCCAGATCATTTTCGCAAAAAAATATTTCAAAATGTAGGGTCTTAGGGATTAATAATGGTAAAATGTCAATTTTGAAACCCAGGGTTTGAAATCGATTTTGAAAGGCTGTAAATTCGAATCTGGATTAAAAATTTCAAAATGAGATTTCTGGACCTCGAGATGACATGCAATGCAATAGAGTGATGTGAAATGTTATGCGATGACATGCAATGCATTGAAGTGATATAAAATGTTTTCAGAGAAATGTGGCTCTGAACGAAGGATTTGGAATTCCAGACCCCTGACACAAACAAGATTTTGAAGAGTGATGTGAAATGTTATGCGATGACATGCAATGCATTGAAGTGATATAAAATGTTTTCAGAGAAATGTGGCTCTGAACGAAGGATTTGGAATTCCAGACCCCTGACACAAACAAGATTTTGAAAATTCCTAGTTGTGGATGACTGTTTGAGCCAAAATAGAGAAATATTGAGAATTTGAAATAAAAATTGGACCTCTGAGTGATCCAGGCACCGGTGTCGACCAATTTGATCTCTGAAAGCTCTAGAGAACAAGTCTCAATGATTGAGTGGAGGTGTTTGTGGATACGAGTGAAAATTTGGGGTGTTTACAGATGCTCTTTGCTACTAAGTTGGTTTAAAGCCAAACTTAGTGACAAAGAAAAACACATCAAATTTGGGCTATACACATAAAAATGCTCTAGTTAGAAGATTCTTACTGGGTATGAAGGAAGTAGCCCTGATGAAGATAGATATGGAACAGAGAATGAAGAAGAAAGATTCACTCAATAGAAGTGAAGTTCAGGTTTTGCCCTTAACCTGGATGGGACGAAAAATACCTCATATAGAAACGAGGCTCAGGTTTGACCCTTAACTTGATCAGGAAGAAATGATGGAATCTTCGAATGAAGAAACCATGATGAAACATTCGCATTTTGCACAATGAATTGGATAGGGTTTTTTGCAAAAGGATGAAATAAAAATTCCTTAAAGCTTGAAAAGGGATTGATCTTAGGCGCTCCATTGCTGAGACTAAATAGCTTTTGAAATGGGTGACCTTTTGCATAAAAAATATTGGTGGCTCGATCTGGAACCGAAATTGAACTGTCTATGACGAGACAGTGGGGAACACAGGGAAGTGTGCAAATCTGAGAGCCCAGGCACTCAAATTGTATAAAAAGAAGGGAAGGAATCTTGAAAACTCGTGTTATCAAGTCCTAATAAGGGATGACAATGACGCCAGGATGTGTCAAAAATGGACATCAAGCTCCCACTTCATGCCAGGATAGTTGAAATATGTTGTCAAAATGTTGAAAATTTGTTGTTGATCCAAGATAATTGAAAATATGCACATTGGTGCGAAAAAATTTCCTCTTTTCTACCTGAAGTATTACCTCCAATCGAGCTAACTCTATAGAATCAATAATCGAATTCAAATTGCTTGCAATTGGCTTTCTTTCAAGGAAGCTATCAATTTTCTTGACATGAACAAGAAATAAAGGATTAACATTGTGAAAGCAATTGGTAAAAGAATATTGATAATAGAATTTCACAAAATTAAAGAAGATTCTTGGCAGATTTGACAGTTTGATATTCTCGGACTTTTCCCATGATGATCTTTTTGCACTCTTTTTAAGACAGAATTTGAGCTCTCTTGGGGTTTGGCGAGAATTTCATCGCATCGGCCTTCAACTTGGAGATGCTCTGAATTTCCCTAGAAGGATATGTCACAAAACCTTCAACTTGGAGATGATCTGAGTCTTCATTGGTCCCAAGGATTATATTGATGAAATTGTCTCTTGAAATCCCTTTTGATGATAGCTTTGGTTAGATATCTTCTAGCGATTGGCGGGAGGTTCATCGCATCAGCCTTCAACTTGACGATGATTTGAACTTTCCCTGGCAGGACTCGTCTCAAACTCCTTCAACTTAGAGATGTTTTGAATCTTCTTTGACCTCGGGGGTCTAACTCGCCCATCTGTTTTCAACTTGACAGTAGTTGAGAGATGCCTTTTGCAGATACATAATCATTATTTTGAATTATTGAGGAGATATTGAAATTGAGTGGATTTTTCTTTATCGCCCAAGATATTTCCACTGCCTTATTTCCATTAGAATGGTATTTAAAATTGTGTCATAACTGCGATCAATATTAATCACTTATGGCTTTGCGACAACATTGAATTTTTCCTTGCTGGCCATATCTAGGATTTATTCTTCATCCTTTTGGTTGGCCATTAGGAAGAATTTGGATTTCGGAATCCTTCTTCGTGAAAGCTTTGCCCTTCTAGAAGGAATGCTGAAGGTATTATAAGGTAAAGATTTGTGCAATAAAATTTTTGAGATCAACAAGTATTTGATGACAAATTGACAAAATGTTTTTGAAATCCTTGGTGAAAGCGAGCATTTGAAGTCCGACTTAATGCATCCACGACAAAAATTCTCCTCTCCTTTTCCCAAAGGAGAGACTCAGGCTTAGCCCTTACCTGAATGGGAAATGGAAAATACTCCTCTCTTCCCTGAAGAGGAGGTGTGTGCAAAACAAACTTTCGAAGAGAAATTAAGCTTTCGTCAAAGCTCCCTAACATTAGGCTTCTCTTATGGAAAGGTGGGCAATTGGGTGAGGTCAATAAATTGGTCATGAAGGAACGAGTCCATCACACTCTCCCTTGGAAGGACCCTCCATGACGAAATGGCCTAGTAAAGAAATTGGGGGGCCACAAGGAAAGGGAGCCGCCATCGCAGCTCTCCCTATAAAAAGGGTTCCTTGTGTGAAATTTGAAGATTATTTTGCAAACGGTTCACAAAGACATGAGTCCCTTCAACTCTCCTTGAAAAGGGGTTAGGTGAACAAAGAAGATAGCATGCAAAAAGAACGAACTTCCTCAAACTCTCCTTGTAAAAAGGGTCTCTCGCAAGAGAAAATGATTGAAATTGGATATTGAGCCAATTGGCAAGATGAATCTGACATAGAGGTCGAACCATGCATGACCATGATCGGCAAGTGTGACCCATGGGTCAAAAATGATTGACTTTGATAGAATTGATAACCTGAGGGTTGAAATTGGATGATCCAAAGATCGAAATTGAGAATTGGGTGATCAGAAGGTCAAAATTGGAAATTGAGTGACCCAAAGGTGGAAATTATCTGACCCAAGGGTCGAAATTAAAGAATTGGATGACTCGAAGGTCGAAATTGAGAAATTGAATGACCCTAAGGTCTAGAAATTGAATGACCCAAAGGTCGAAATTGGTACAGAGCTTGAATTTTGATGAAAGGTCAACACGAAGACTGGACCTGAGAGATCGACTAATGCAACTGATGGGCAAGACAATAACACAAGTGCTAGATTTTGAAAGAATACCAGTACGAGCACCAGATTTTGAAAATGTATCAATATAAACATTTGATTTTGAAAATGTACTCGTACGAGCATTGGATTTTTTAAAATGTACTAGTACGAGCACTAGATTTTTGGAAATATACCAGTACGAGCATTGGTTTTTTAAAAGAGACCAGTACGATCACTGGATTTTGAAAAGGAACCAATACGAGCACTAAATTTTGAAAATAACCCATATGAGCACTGAGTTTTGAAAAAGAATCAGCATGAGCACTGGAAAGATAGAAAGACATCAGTGCTCATATTGGATTTTGATATTCAACCAGTACTAACACTGTTTTCCAATTGAGATTTGAATTTTGGAAGGAGATCGACACTCCCAAAAATGTTCAGGAATTAGAATGTGAAAATTTTAATCGAGAAATTGTTATGAATGATTGCCGGGTTTTCAAGATTATCCCTGATCCTGAGTGGGTAAACTGATGCAAATCGATGTAAATCAATGAAAATGAAGATAAATGAATATGAACAAGTGCAAATTGATGCAAGTGAGTGCATATGTGTGCAAAATGAGAGATTTGTTTATTCTGCCTGCATATAGGACGTTTTTAGATAAAGACAAAATTTTGAAAAATGCCCCAGTATAACCGAGAAAGAAGATTTTGATCATCATTAAAAGAAACATATTGAGAATTACAAAAGGAAGAATAGATGTTTTAGGTATAAAACTTTTTCAAATGTCGAGCATTGATGGGATCTGATAATTCCACACCATCTGTGTTGATGAGCCGATATGAATTGGTAGGCAATGCCTCTTTGACAACGTAGGGACCCTCCCAATTTGGCAACCATTTGCCTTGCGAGCGGTGCTTGAGATAAGTCGTTGATCTGAGCACTAGATTGTTGACTCATAATCTTTTTTCAATGACGGATTTTGCATATTGTCTGGCTATCCTCTGATGATATGATTAAGTGTGTTTCGCTACTTTGAGCCTTCTCTCGTTGAGTAAATCAAGTTATACCAGTCACTGCTGCTGGTATTGATCAAGGGGTAGCTTCAAAAGTGATGCAAACTTCAGAGCGGGCATTTGAACATGTAGAGGTAATACTACTTTGGTTCCATAGACAAGCACCGATAGAGTAGCATTGGTTGGATTGTGAATGGTGGTTGTATATGCCCATAATGCATCATGGATCTTTTCATGCCAGTCACAGCCTGTTTTCATAGTTCTCTTCAAGATGTGGATCAAGATCTTGTTGGTGGCTTCCGCCTAACCATTCCCATGAGGATAATAGGGAGCAGAGAAATGATGATGGACCCTGAACTTCGAACAAAATATCTTCATTATCTCATTCTTGAAATGTCTGTCATTGTCCGACACTATATCGTGCGGTATGCCAAAACGACACAGGATATTCTTGTGGATGAATAAGACCACGTGTCGACCTTCTATCGTGTATAGGGTGACAACTTCCACCCATTTGGTGAAATATTTTGTTGCGACGAGAAAATATTTGTGGTTATTTGAGGCAAGAGGAGTAATAGGACCCACAACATCAAAGACCCACATGAAAAATGGCCATGGCGATACGACGGATTGCAGATATGTTGCTGGCGCATGAATGGAAGGTACATGTATTTGACATTGAACACATTTCTTCATAAAGCGATGCAGTCTTATTGCATGGTCTTTCAATAATACCCTGCTCGGATGATTTGCTTGACAAGAGTTTGGTAGCCGACATGACCACCGTAAATGCCTTCGTGTGCTTCTCGCATGACTTCTTTGGCTTCATCTTCATCCAAGCATCTGGAATACTCGAAACTGAATCCGTGATGATAGAGGACATTAGCAAGGATGAAGTATCGAGTAGACATGCGCTGAATTGCTCGTTGTTTCCTCTTTGAGAGTTCTGAAGGAAATTTGCCAGTTTCTATGAAATTCTTGATGTCATAATACCAAGGATTCTTTTTTTGTTCAGCCTGGTTTATTTGCTCGGTCGGGAGGAAGGCAAGTTTATTAAGTCTGCCAATTTCAAAAGAGAGACAGGATTCTCCATTCTTTAAAGACATAATAGAGCCCATATTGGCTAGGCTGTCAGCTATTTGATTATGGAAAATGATGGTCATTGCCTGCTCATATAAAATGATGTCAAACGATTGCTGACACTCCGGTCTCCATTTGAACTTCATTCCTTTTCTGAGTAGATGATTGAAAGGTTCACACCTCATGAATCATCGGATCGACTGCATGCATCCCTGAAGGTTACACAATTCTTTGAGATTCGTCAAGGGCGGCATGTCAATGATGGCCTTTGCCTTGGCGGGATCCACTTCTATCCCTTTTTTACTAACCAGAAAGCCTAACAACTTACCCGATTCTACTCCGAAAACACAATTTTGAGGGTTGAGTCTTAGCTTGTAAAGAATATGCCGTTTAAAGACTTGATCGAGAGCTTCGATATGGTCTTCTTCTTCTTTGGACTTCATGAGGATATCATCGACATATGCATCCATAATTTTGTGCATCTGATCATGGAAAATGATGGTCATTGCCTGCTGATATGTTGTTGTGGCGTTCTTAAGCTCAAATGGCATGACTGTGTAACAAAATGTACCCCAAGGAGTAGTGAAAGATGCCTTGGATTGGTCACGAGCGACCAACTTGATCTGATTGTATCCAGAATATCCATCCATAAAAGAGAACGTGGCATGCCCTGTCGTACTATTGATCAAAAGATCGATATTGGGAAGAGGATAATCATCCTTTGGAGTTGCTTTATTAAGGTCTCTGAAATCAATGCAAATTCAAACTTTGCCATTTTTCTTGGGAACAACAACAATATTTGTTTACCAATCCAGATAGTCAATAGTTTGAATGAACCCTGCTTTGAGTAGGTCTTCAAGGCCTTCCTTAACTTGTTGCTCCACTCGGGGATCCATCTTTCTCAACTTCTACTTAACTTGCTTGACATCCGGTTTCAGGATGAGGCAATGCTCGACTAATTTAGGATCCAAGCCTAGCATATCCTTATAAGTCCATGCAAACACTTCTTCATGCTGCTTGAGAAAATTGGTGAGCCTTTCCTTCTCTTTTGGGCTCAGACTGGTGCCGATCTTGAGAATTTTTGGATTGTCCTCTAAACCAATATTTACGTCCTCAGTTAGATCTTGAACTAGGGATGATGGCTCATCTTGCTTCTAAATTGATGCAAACTCAAGTAATTCTTGAAGAGTTGAATCGAACTCTATGGGTTCTTGTGACTGTTTCGTAGCCTTACTGTCTTCTGGCCTTGCTTTTACCCGATGGATTGTCGCCGACTTCGAAAAAGTGTTTGGGTTGATGACGAGCTTCTTGATTGATGGGGAAGACATTCTGAAAGTTTGAGAAGAAATTTTATTTAGCGAAAACGCCCCTCACAAGACAAATCATATCGAGATGATTTTGGAAAAAGTAAAAAAAAAAGTGAAATGACAACAAATTATGAAAACCGATCATGGGAAATGAAAAGATAGATGGCATCCAGATAGATAAAGAAAATTTGCAACTTTATTGAAGAATCGAATTGATTGATGACAATGATGAAAATGAAATAGGATATCATCCCTATGCGAAGAAAACAAAAGAATAGAAAGGAAAAGACAACAGACACTTTTAATGGACTCCCTTGATGAAGACAATGCTTTTCTGAGATCTCTTGCCGGTGAAACCCAATCCTGCTCTGCGAGGATGATGATCAAGGGTTACTGGCTCTAATTGACCATCTTTGTTTTTGCCTAAGCCTCTGAAGGGCTGATAATCATGCTTCAGTAAAAGATCAAATCCCCTTTTGGCTTTTATGAATTGCGGGAATAGAGGATGCTCCTTGAAAGTACAATAGTCAAGTCGACCTCCAATCTTGAAGAACTGTGGTCCCTGCCATCAGACCATGGCTACAGTGTGCTTCGGCGGCTCTGTCGTCTGAAGCATCTCCAGACTTTTTTCGAGGTTGATTTCATCACTTTCCCTGATGCTAGGGATGTCTGCAATGAAATTGGGTCTGGGGATCATGGGCTGTGGAAGCCTCTCTTCCAAATCTTCTCCCAGGACAGTAATGATCATGCCACCCTTGGACCTTTTTATGCATTGATGCAGAGTGGATAGCATTGCATTTACATTATGAATCCACGTTCGTCCCAACAACAGATTATATGTCGGTGGCACATTGACCACATGAAAACGCACTGAATGGACAAAGTAATTGATAAAGATCTCTAGGAAGATCTTCCCTTTAGCAGTCTGCCCGTGGTTGTCGAACCCATAAATAGTGATTGGGTCTCGAATGTACTCTTCTTCCTTTATGTCCAGAGTCTTGGCAGTCATCTCGGGGAAGATGTTAAGGCTACTACCTTCATCGATCGGCACATGGGGTATAATCATCCCCTTGGTTCGAACCACAATGTATAGAGCGTCGTTGTGAAATGCATAAGGCTTGGGTAGGTCCAAATCTGAAAATATAATTGGAGCATTGGTCATGGCCTGGTTGACGATATGGGCTATTTCTTCAGGGGTTGTGCTAGGCTTCACTTTAATCTTTCGCAACAAATCATCCAACACTTGCTGATGTTTGGATGAGGCCTATGCTAAGTCCAGTATTGAGATGTTGGATAAGGAGGTTATTGGCTTCTGCATTGATGATTCACCCTTTTTCAGGACGGACTTGATGAAGTTCCTGGGGAATCCTGGAATTCTTTTGGCAACCTTGGGAGATGCCTTAGCGGATACATTCAGCTTGCTGAAGGCTGAGATAAGGTCCATCTTCTGGGTGTTGGACTGAACCTGGTGCAATATGAGGACTTGGTGTTGAACTTGGATATCATTGCTAGAGCATGGTTTGATGTGATCTTGCGGCTAAAAGGGTTGTTCAGAGATGACTACCGCAGAATGTTAAGGAAATGGTTCATTCAGAATAGTCATTTTTTCTATCTTCGGTGCCCTCCACCAAAAGATTCTTGTCAATATAATCTTGAATGATGTTTTTGAGAACAAAACAGTTCTCAGTGTTATGCCCTACTGTCCGGTAGAACTTGCAAAATTGATCTTTCAATTTCTCCACGGGTACAAGAGGATCGGTCATTCTGGGCAACTTGACCATATTCTTGGACAACATATACTCGAACACAGTCTCGAGTGATTGGTCCAAAGGAGTGAATTTTCGCTCATAACTCCATCCTTCATGCTTTGCTTTTTCACGCGGTTTCGACCCCTGCTCCTGCTGAGGTGGTCTGTTGTACTGGGGAATCAACTTTCCTTTCTCATCACTTTTGTTGGGATTTGAACCCCCTGCACCATAACAATAATCCCTTTTCTGTTTCTTGTGATAATTCTGGCTGTTGTTGTTGATAGAATGGGTGAAATGAGCTTTCTTTTTCTACTCATTCTGATTGTTGCTCTTGGCGAGGGTGATGTCCTCGTAAACTCCGTTCTCCATGCCCAATTCAAGCCATTCATCTCTCTCTGTTAGCTCAATGAAAGTTATGGACGGAGATGTGGATATCAAACTCCTCAGAGGCTGTGAGAAGTTGTTTAAAATAATCTGAAGTGCATGCTTCTCTGAAATTGGACTCCTCATCTTGTTGCAGGTCCCCCTCCATCTGCGAATGAAATCCCTGGCCTTTTCATTGTCTCTCTGCTTCAGATTACAAAGATGATTCAACATTGGCTAGGCTTCATTGTTGAACAAGAATCACTCTATGAATAAGTTTACCACCTTGTCGAATTCTTTCAACTCAATGGGATTTATGTGCTCTGAGTACCATTTTGCGGTTGTACCCTCTAAACTGCGAGGGAAACAAAGGAAGAGCGCTCGATTATCCTTCTTGAATTTTAAACACTCGGCATAGAACATAGACAGATGTGCCTTTGGGTCGCCCTGTAAACACCCCAAATTTTCACTCACCTTCTTGACATCGCCCTCAATCGGCACATTTCAGTTCTTCAGAAGCAATGAAGGGCAAAATGGTCATTTTCCGAGATTGAACCTTACAAAAAGTTCAAAATTTCACTCTTGAGCCTCAAAATTTCTATATTTAGGTTCAGAGACATCTTCAAATTGCAAAATTTCAAAATCCTTTTCTGGGCAAAAAGATAGAATTTCCAAGTCCTGGCTCAGAGTAGCATTTCTTGAAACGGGTCTCTGCATAGCATTGCATGAACACTTTGCATCATTTCACTGCACAGCATGTCATTTTGAGATCCAGAACTCCTGATTTTTAAAAAAGGTCAATCCAGATTTGATTTTAAAATTTTCAAAATTGACTTTGAAACCCTGGGTTTTAAAATTATCAATTCTTCCCATTTTACCCCCAGGATCCCGGATTATGAAAAGTCTTCTCAAGAAAACAATCTGGATGGTTTCGATATTTCAAAATTTCGCCAGTTGAAAAGAGGGGGACACAATTTCAAAAGACCTTATTTCAAACTTTTACAAAAGAGCTCCGAATTAATCCACTTCTTTCAAAATTTCGCCTTGAAGAACCATTTCTCCTAAGTTTTGAAATCGAACCAAATTTTGCTTAGTGTTTTCCAAAACCAACCTACTATTATGAAAATTTCAAAAAAAATCCATTTTGGCTCCTATTTCAAATCAAGGACGTGGGACCCGCCTCGAGGTGGTGTCACACCCAAATTCTCAAAAATTTCTCCTATTTTCAAAACAGTGCCCATCCAAAAGTAGCATCGATTCATAAAATTCTTTTATCTTAAATTTTAATAAAATATTTAGTGAGCCCACGTAGGTGGCACCTCATTAAGACTCTTTGCCAAAAGAAAGAATTTTTTTTTTTTTTGAAATGGCACACCAAAACCAAATCCGTCTTCTACTCACATTTTTTTTTTTTTTTACTTTCCAGCCCCAAATGGAGCCACCGTGAAAACCCAAGACCCCATTTTTACCTAAGTTTCAAATATCAGCTGGAGAATAGGAGTCGCCCCCTCTCAAAACGGCGCATTTCAAAAATTTTCAAAAACTCGTTTTAAAAGACTATCAAGGCCGGCTAAAGGGGAGGAAAAGGGGGGTTGTTGAAGGATCGGCTATTAAAGAAAGGGGGGCAGTCCAGCAAAGGGATGGGATTTTCCCTTAACCAGAGATATTTCTCGCTCAACGAGGAGCCGACTCTCATCTCCTTCACCCCATCACCAACAGAAAGCCGACTGCACCTCTTACTTTGCTCCTTTTGTTTGCTGGAAACCCCCCCTGCATCACGTTGCCTCTTTCCTTCCAGAAAAAGAGAAGACCATCCATCTTCAGTCGAGCCAGCAGGAGATTCAGCTCACCCTGCAAGCAACACTTCTTCAACCTCCTCTGTGTCAAGGTAAAGGCTTCTCTCTAATTTTTTTTTTTTTTAACCTGCAGGAAGCCGATATCCGCTCCAGGTCGGATGTGTGGTAAAACCATCTCAAATGGCTGATGTGATTTACCTTGTGGTTCAGTCGATATGTCAAGGAATGAGAATGCCTCTCAATGGTGTTCTCAATTCTGTCTCAAGAACATGGTTTCATCGAATCATCGTGTTCCTTCAAAATTCCTACATGATTCATTACGGCATTATGAACATTTCAAAATAACTCTTCATTTCTACCCAGAATTTTCATATGCATAGTTAACTCCCCTGTTACAGACCCAAGATTTGCCCTTACCTAAAAAGATTTCCTTTCTTCTTTCTCAGTAAATTACATTTTTTTTTAGTCTTCTACAGGCGCAACAACTGAGATTTCAAGTGTTAATGGAACCAACCTTCTCATCATCGTATGATTTTCTTACTAAAATGAGCTTTTTTTTTCTGTTTGGTATGGCATTGTTTTTCACAGATTTATGAGATTTTCATTAAAATGTCTGCGTCTGGTGGAGTAAAGTGATAGCCAATAAGGCTGATCATACAGTGAATTGTGTTCTTAACCAGAGCACTATATATTTTTTTTACCTGTGGTAAATCCCATTTTCTTTCTGGTGGACTACCCTGTCAATGTATCCAATATCATCCTTTATCATTTATGTTCTTGCTGTGCTCATAGGAATATATGCAGAGGAATTATTTCCAGTTTTTCTTTTAGTAGTAACCAGTGCAGTACAGGTACATTGTTACCAGCTAGATGAAGAACCAAAAAAAATTCTGTTTTGTGTCATCGGTGATTTCCCCAACCATTTTCTTCCTTTCATGTCAGATCAATTGCACCATTATATGTAACTATTTCTGTTAAAGGGGAATTGTCATCTGCTGTATGGGATCATGTTTGCTACAATATTTGTTGCTGGAATCTGATTCACTGAAGATGGCTATTCAGATAAAGTAGCTTCTTTGCTTACTCGGATGGGTGGGATTTCCAATTTGATAAAGCATTTTAACCCATCCATATGAGCCTTTAGACCATACGTTAATATCCAGAGTTTAAGCATTAATAACTATCCATTCAAAATTGTTTTTTATTTTTCTTTCTGTTACTGCTTTCGTTTGCATAGCATTAGCTGTCAAATTCAAGAGTCTATACATTTGCCCCTAACATTGGCACATCTCCTTATGAGCCCGCCATGTCTTACTTCTGCAGTTCTGTTATGTAAAGTTACAGGTTACAGTTTTTATCATGGCTTTCATTAGCCTGGTTGAGATTGCTTTTTTTTTTTTCTGATGAAGATATGGGACTGACGATATCAGTCATGGCTTGGAATGAAATTTCTGTACACCTAGCAGATGATATCAACTTTATTTCCCTTTTTCTTTTACAATAGATGTCTTGTATTCGCTCCTTGAACCAGGGTCACCTATTTTTGCTTTCCCAGATCACTTGTATGAGTCCAGCCCGGCTTCTAAAGAAATTTTTTTTTCTCTTTAAGCTATCTCTGGTGTAGTATTGAACTTTTCTATATGGAAAAGATTGGGGCTGCTATCCTTTACGCTAGTAAATGGGGGTGTTGATGGTTTTATTAACTGTCATCTCTCCTGCCATTGTTCTGAACATCATGGGCTGTGCCTTTTGCTTACTACTACGTTCACTGTATAAGTGAAGTTCGTTATGTCATCGTTTATAAGTGAAACGGCTGTTGCTTTTGATCCAGCAGTATCATTTGAACTGGTTGCACTCAAGTAGCATATATAGTAAATCATTAGACTTTGTCCTTAGCACATTATGCAAGGTATCTATATGTTATATGTACAGGTGTGATCATGTCTCTTTTTTTTTTTTTCAATTATAAGGATACATATGTATATTTTCTGCGCATTGTTTCTCATATGAGTATCATCTTGGGCCTCTATGTAAATATAATTCCCATATTTACTTCAATGAAGATGTGTTTACATATAGACTTCATTCAATGTAAGTTTAGGCCCACATACGTATAAATTCTCTTTAGTTTCAGCATGACTTCTAGATACTCCCCTTTTCATCCCTGATCATAAACTTTCCTTTAGCTTTCTACTTTAATGTATGATCACCTAGGTCTTGTCATTTACATCGGATTTTCAATTTTCTTTCCGAGTGTTGTATTTCTTGTCCCAATGCTCATTTGCAGGAGAATCTGGAGGATGCTAATTCTTTACATTATGTATATATATATTTTTTTCTTTCTTTCCTTTATTTTGACTTATGTCAGAGATGTAACAATTGACTTTGGAATAATATTTACTTTTACTGCTTAGATTAGGCTGCATCTCATATAATTTAATTTCAGTAATATCCTGATTCTATGATGCATATATCTCAATTTTCAAAAGCACTATGGATGTCCACGAATGGCACGTGCACCAACTCTTAGGGAGTTGATAGACTCGGTGGAATCCATATTTACGGCCCTAGTCGGAGTATGGATGAGACCCAGATCCATCATCTTTCTACTAGTCACATTGAGCCTACACTCTTAGGCTATCTTAAAATGCACATCATATTTCTAATATTTTCAAAGCATTGTGCATTAAATCAATTAAATTCTGAACATATTCATGGCCACAGTCAGGATATGTGAAGGATTTGTTTTGACTTAATACACATTTTTCCAACAAATTTCTTAGAAAATCTTTCAAAGTGCATTCATTCACTCATATCATTTGCATCATGAAATCATTGGTTTTCCCATGATTTTCTTAAGAAAACTTCATTCTCAAGAAATCAATTTCTCAAGAAACTCTGAGAATTTTCAAAATCGATTTTCTCAAGACAAGTTTTTCCACAGTTTTCCATGGGAAAAGGTCATTTTCCCAAGATTTTCAAGAAAAGTCTCTCACCTTTCTCAAAATCAAAACCGATTTCCAAGTATTTCAAGATTAAGATTCTCAGATTTTCAACTTCCCAATTTTCAACTTTCCTTTTCCACAAGGGCTTTCCAATGAATTTCCATCATTTTCCCAAGAAAACTCTCAAAGTCCAAGTTTTCCGAAGAAGTGTCTCCCTTTTCAAAGGTTCACCCTTTTCTCAAGAATCACCTCCATTTTCCCAGGATTTTCATCCATCCATGATTTTCCAACACCTTTATGAACTTTCCCTTGATTTCAAAACACTTTTCTTCTGAGTTTCCTGAGAAATTGACTTTCATCTTTTTCCTGAGAGATTTTTTTTTTAACTTCAAATATTTTCCAAGCATACATCATGTTTTCCCAAGTTGCATTTTCGAAAATCTCATAGCACATGCCTGAATTCTCTGTGCATTTAGGATATAACATGATTTTAATGATTTAACTAAGTCAAGCACGATTTTGGTCCTTGGTTCGATTACCCCTGTTAAAGGCGGCAGGAACGGTCGAACCTCGTACCGACAGGTCGAGCCCCATCCCATGGATTTTCCCGCAATTTTCAAAACGGAGGCGAGTATTTCAAAACAATTTCCAAAATCCAGTCAAGTTTGAATCGCGAAAGCATTTTCCTCTCTCTTCCGCAAGGAAGGGAATACGGGAAAAAATTTTGCAACGATAACAGGTTTGGCGACCGTGATGGGACCTGTCCTTGTCTGACCTAAATTATGCTTGACTTAGTTTAATCATCAAAATTATGTTCACAAAATGTCAGCTCTTTACTTTTGCTATCATGCGAACCTAGGAGCCTAGATTCTGACCTAGCTGACATTGACTGCATATAGACTAGGCATGGTTCTGTAGGACCAGATTGAGGAGAAATTTTCATGCTCACATAGACTTAGGTCTAAATACAACTCTCCTCAATTTAGGATCTGAATGCAAACAATGTATGCTTCTTCAAAGATTTTCAAAAGTCTATCTCTCTAGGTTTTAGAGCCCTCTATTTCTTGCATGTGATCATTTTTCAAAATCTCTATTACCTGTCATTACCCGGTCTTCACATTGCTGGGCTCTCTTCCAGAACCCTAGTTCGGGACAGAGCCTCACAACTGGGCCAATTATTTGGGTTAACACCCCCCTACCACGTACCGTGGGCCACAGTCCGAAGTATATCGGTAGGTGCTCAAGGATGTTGGAAAACCTTACCTTAGAACCGGAGTTGAAATTATATGCCACGTACCTCGAATTTTGGTTCGGGTATATAGGCATAACTGGATTGGACAAAGATGATCTGAGCCTAGAGTTAGGATTAGGGTCCTACAGCTGTTTTCAAAATAATGCATCTAGAGTCAGCCTTTTAGGGAGTGTTGTATGTGCATGAATGTTTGCGCAGGATGTGATTGTTTGTATATTACCTCTATTTCCTTACATTTTCCCAAAATATTTTCAAATATCCATAATTCTCATCTTTTCCTTTATTTTCTCAAACCCTGGATAATTTTCTCAAATATCCCATTTCTTTCAAAACTCCAGGTGATTTTTCCTTCTTCCGTTCTACTGGATCTCGAATTTCCAGCTGCATTTTTATCCTGCCTGTAATTTTTCAAAATGATATGTTTCTCTCCTTGAATTTTCAATTCTTTTGTCTATTTGCAAAATTCTTCATCGTATTTTTCTCGTGCATACCTTGATTACTGCAGTGAAAATTATTTACCCACTTGCCTTCTCCTTATTCTAAATCTGTTTGTGGATTGTTTTTCAAGAGATATCTCTTTCCTTCAAAATGGTGTTTTTCCTCGTGGTTGACGACCTCGCCTAGGTAACAAGGCACATTTTCCATTGTTATTTCTCTTACAAAGAATGACAACATAATTGTCGTGATTTCAGCGGTGACTCCATCCCTAGTAATGGGATATTCTTCCAATTGTCTACCACATCATCAATAATCATTTTTTTTCCCAATCCAAAATTTCCTCAGAGTCTAATCAAGACTTCATCCTGCAGAGAGCATCCTCAACATTTGATGGTTCGAACAAGATCAGGAAAAAGAACAATGGCATCTCAGTACTCGTCGGCCTCGGAAGAAGAGATGGGCTACCCGCGATCCGAGAGGAGTCAAGAGCAACAACAAGAAAAGGATGGCATAGACCCACAGATGTATGCCATGTTCCAGAAAATGATGACCAAAATGATGAGTGAACAGGCTGGGACCAGTGCAGAGGAGAACCCATTCAGAGAGAAGTTCCATGGACACAAGGATAAGAAAACTTCCAAGAAGCAAGTTCAGCCAGAGGAAATTTCAGATAAATCAGAATCAGAGGAAGACACCGATGAAGAATATGAGGTGCCTCCGGCATTTCAGAAACAGGGCCGAAAACAAAGGAGGAGTCGCAAATCAAAGAATCAAGTTGCAGAAAAGCCCCTGCAGTCATAGTTCAAAGAAATGGCCAAAGTTGTTAAAGACCTGCAAGCTCGCGACAAGGGCAAGAAAGTCTTCACTAGCGAGGATTTTTATGATGGATTAGAAGGAGACAAAGAACTGGAAAATCTGCCCCGCAAGTTCATCAAGTTCGATGGTTCTGGTGATCCCAAAGCCCATCTCGCCATGTTCTTCGCCGAATGCTCCAAATTCAAGAGAGACAATAGGGCCCTATTTCTCTGTTTTCCTCGTAGCTTAGAAGGCACTGCCGCCAAGTGGTACTCCGAGCATATCAATCTAATCGAGCTGCAAGAATTCGATAAGGTGGTCAACCTATTCATTTAGCGATTTCTGTTCAATACTGAAGCGCTCCCAACATTGAGCCATCTCTGCAATCTAAGGCATAATGAAAATGAAAAGGCAAGGGACTTCATTCGCAGATGGAGAGAGACCTGCAACAAAATAAGGGATCCTATATCAGAGAGGCATGCTTTATCGCTGATCGTGAACAACTTCTCACAACCTTTGAGAAGTCTTATCTCCACCTCGCCTTCCAAGTCTTTCATAGAGCTTACTGAACGAGCCGAGTGGCTCGAGATGGGGTTGGAGAACGGTGTCTATGATGGTATCACCCTCATCAAGAACAATCTAGATCCAAAGAAAAAGGCAAATTTCACCTCCTCCGCCAACATCAGCCGCAATGATAACAAAAGTAGTAAGGGCAACCATGCGGATCGAGAGGAAAGACAAAATAACAAGCTATCTCAGCTCAACTTTCCGCAAAAGGAAAAGATAAAGCGTGAAGGTTGGAGTAATGATCGTGTGTTCACTCCTCTCAAACAAACACTCAAAGAAGCCCTTGAATTCATGCTGACTAAGGGATTAGTGAAGCTCCCAAAGGCCACAACTCCTCCCACTATCATGGGAAGATTCAAGAATCAATTTTGCAAATTCCATCGAGCAGTGGGGCATGACATCGATCATTGTTTTGTCTTCAAAAATATTGTCCAAGATTGCATTGACAAGAGCCTCCTTGCTGAAGAAGAAGAAGAAGACGAGCTGGCCATCTTGACCAAGTCTTTCCCAGATCATTCAGAAAATTGATGATGTCAAAGTTCCCTGCTTTCTCCCTTTCGTTTTGCCAGTCACCCCGTAGGGGCAAGTCCACCCAGTTTTTGCAACCTTTTGGTCGAATGCTTATAAATAGGCAGTCTTTTTGTTATCAGTTCTGCTTATCAATAAAATGTCAATTTTCTTCGTCGAATACTTCTTTCTTTTGCCCCATTAGGGCACCTGTTTTCATTTTGAAGAATTTTCTTTGCCCATTCTTTTCAAGACGAGGGGCAATTTATGAGAGAAATGAAATTACCTATGAGGGTTTTTCAAAAGTCGTGAAATTTTTGAAAATTTTCTACAAACATCTTCGTTATGATCACCCCAAAAGTTTAATATTTCGGTTCAATCTTTTTCAAAATTCAACCATCGCAGTGATCTTCTTTTCTTAAATTGGTTTTGAACCATTATCTTTTGAAATCAACCCTTGTGTTGATTTTCTTTTCCAGAATTATTGTTAAACCAATTCGTTTTCAAAATCAACCCTCATGATGATCTCTCTTCAAAATCAACCCTCGTGTTGATTCCCCTTTCAAAGATCAGTTCTCACGCTGATCATTCTTCAAAATCAACCTTGTAGTTGATTTCTTCCCAAAATGATTTCTCACTTTCAAAATAACATTCTCCTTTTACTTTAAAGATCTCATGTGCAAGCACTTTCTTCATGTCAAAGGGATAATATAATTTTGTTTCCTTTCCTCGATTTTTTAAAACATCAATAAAATTCGCCAATAATTTGGCACCATTTTATTTTCGTCTCTTTTCACAAATGTGTCTCTTGTAAGGAACGATCTCGAGGACATCTCTCAATCAAGAAGCATGTCACCTTATTCCTCGATTATCCTTCTTTATATTCAAAATTTTCCTCCCTAGTCACACTAGGGCATTTTTTTTTGAAAAATCTATCTTTACCTCAAAACATCCTATATGCAGGCAGGATAAACCAATCTCTCATTTTGCATGTATATGCACCCACTTGCATTAGTCTTGCATTCATTTACATTTCATGTGCATTTGCATTAAATCTGCATCCATTTTTTTTATTCCCCTTCAGGTTAAGGGATAAACCTGAATCATTTTTCATGATTTTCCAATTTTTATTCATATCCCCGTTCAGGATAAGGGGTTTAATCCTGAAAATCAGACCACATACATCTAAATATGATGGTCTTTTTCATTGCAAGTCAAATAATCCAGTCCTCGAACTGGCCATTCTCAAAACTTTCAATCCCAGCTCTCGCACTATCGATTTTCAAAAATTCAATCTTCTGATTAAAGATTTTCCTTTGAGATTCGAGCTCTGACTCGAACTTTCCTGCTTTCCTTCGAAGATTTGAGTTTTAACTCAAGTTTTCTTTCCTTCAAAATCTGAATTTTCCAGTTTTCCTTTGAGATTCGAGCCCCGACTCGAACTTTCCAACTTTCCTCTGAATATTTGAGTTTCGACTCAAAAATCTGAATTGGCCTAGTTTTTCCTTTGAAGATTTGGGTTTTGACCAGAACTTTATCTCCTTAGAAACCAAACTTCCTAGCTTTCCTTCGAAGGCTCGAGTTTCGACTCGAATCTTCCAGCTTTCCTTGTAAAGCCTGAGTCCTGATTCAGATGGTCTTTCAAAAACCAACTTTTGATTTAGGCTTATCTTTAAAATCCAGCATTATGCCAAGACTTACCTTCAAAATTCCAAACTTCGTATTGGATTTACCTTCGAAATTGAGTACCATCGTCAGGGATGTGTCGGCTCGGATGTCAAGCGATCTCTTTTACTAAGGGTTTCAAGAACACTTTGTCAATTTGTCAATCAATTACCTGTTGATTTCAGAATTTTATTTCACAAAATTTTACCTCAGTACTACTTCTAAAAGGGAAAAGCTTTTATGAAGAAGGATTCAAAATCCAAATTCTTTCTATTGGCCAACCAAAAGGATAAAGGATAAATCCTCGATATGGCCAGAAAAGAAGATTCAATGTTATTACAAAGCCATAGATGATTGATATTGATCGCAGTCAATGGCACATCTCTAAAGATTATTCTTGTAAAGATGAGGCAGTGGAAATATCCTGAGTGCTAGAAAAAGAGAAAATTCACCCAAGCCCTGTGTCCTCAAAATCACCTAAGCTACAATTAAATATCCGCAAAAGGGATCTCTCACTTGTCGTCAAGATGAAGGCGAATTAAGCGAGTATACCCCTGGGGCCAAAGAAGATTTGAAACATCTCCAAGATGACGGACTTTGTGACGGATCCTTCCAGGGAAAGTCCAAAGCACTGTCGAGATGAAGGCAGATGCAATGAACCTACCGACAATCCCTAAAAGATATTTAATTTCAGCTATCCTTCAAAAATCTCCAGCCAATAAGCCAATACCGTCAAAGAAGGATCGAAACATCTCCAAGTTGACGAAGTTTGTGACGTACCCTTCCCAAAAGAGAGCAAGAGAGAAAAAAGAAAGAGAGAAAAAGTCAGAACATCTCCAAAATGAAGGAGAATGTAGCCAAAGCCCAAAAGCGTGCAGAAAGATTATCATGAGAGAAGCTCCCAAGATATCAAACTGTCACATTTATCAAGAATCTTCTTTAAATTTGTGAAATTCTATTATCAATATCCTTTCATAGATTGCTTTCATGATATCAAATTCTCTTTCATGTTTATATCAAGGAAATTGATAACTTCTTTGAAGAAGGTCAATCGGAAGCAATTTGGATTCCAAATCTTGATTCTATGAAGTCAATTTTGTTTGGAGGTAATACTTCAGGTAGAAAAGAAGGAATATTTTCACAATCATTTTCAATTACTTTGAATCAACAAAATTTTCAACATTTTGACAATATTTTCTAGCTATCCTGACGTTAAGTGAGAGCTTGATGTCCATATTGATGTATCTTGACCTCTTTGAGAGATTTTCCTTTATCATCTTTCACGTTGTTGAAAGATTAGCCTTACCTCCGAAAGGATAGCCTTTATCATCTTTCACGTTGTTGAAAGATTAGCCTTCTCTCCGAATGGATTGACTTTGTTATCTTTCGCGTTGTCGAAAGAATCGCCTTGTTCCTTTGGATTGCCTTTGTTATCTTTCGCGTTGTCGAAAGAATCACCTTACTCCTTGGGATTACCTTTGTTATCTTTCGCGTTGTCGAAAGAATTGCCTTATTCCTTTGGATTGCCTTTATCATCTTTCGCGATGTCGAAAGAATCGCCTTGTTCCTTTGGATCACCTTATCATCTTTCGCGTTGTCGAAAGAATCACCTTGTTCCTTTGGATTGCCTTTGTTATCTTTCGCGTTGTCGAAAGAATTGCCTTATTCCTTTGGATTGCCTTTTGTCATCTTTCGCGTTGTCGAAAGAATTGCCTAGTTTCTTTGGATTACCTTTATCATCTTTCGCGTTGTCGAAAGAGTCGCCTTATTCCTTTGAATTGCCTTTATCATCTTTCGCATTGTCGAAAGACTCACCTTATTCCTTTGGATTACCTTTATCATCTTTCGCGTTGTCGAAAGAATTGCCTTATTCCTTTGGATTGCCTTTGTCATCTTTCGCGTTGTCGAAAGAATCGCCTTATTCCTTTGGATTGCCTTTGTCATCTTTCGCGTTGTCGAAAGAATTGCCTTGTTCCTTTGGATTACCTTTATCATCTTTCGCGTTGTCGAAAGAATCGCCTTGTTCCTTTGGATCGCCTTATCATCTTTCGCGTTGTCGAAAGAATCACCTTGTTCCTTTGGATCGCCTTATCATCTTTCGCGTTGTCGAAAGAATTGCCTTGTTCCTTTGAATTGCCTTTATCATCTTTCGCATTGTCGAAAGACTCGCCTTATTCCTTTGGATTACCTTTATCATCTTTCACGTTGTCGAAAGAATTGCCTTATTCCTTTGGATTGCCTTTGTCATCTTTCGCGTTGTCGAAAGAATCGCCTTATTCCTTTGGATTGCCTTTGTCATCTTTCGCGTTGTCAAAAGAATTGCCTTGTTCCTTTGGATTACCTTTATCATCTTTCGCGTTGTCGAAAGAATCGCCTTGTTCCTTTGGATCGCCTTATCATCTTTCGCGTTGTCGAAAGAATCACCTTGTTCCTTTGGATCGCCTTATCATCTTTCGCGTTGTCGAAAGAATCGCCCTATTCATTTGGATTGCCTTTGTCATCTTTCGCGTTGTCAAAAGAATCACCTTGCTCCTTTGGAGTGCCTTTGTTATCTTTCGCGTTGTCGAAAGAATTGCCTTATTCCTTTGGATTGCCTTTATCATCTTTCGCGGTGTCGAAAGAATCGCCTTGTTCCTTTGGATCGCCTTATCATCTTTCGCGTTGTCGAAAGACTCGCCTTGTTCCTTTGGATTACCTTTATAATCTTTCGCATTGACGAAAGAATCGCCTTGTTCCTTTGGATTGCCTTTTGTCATCTTTCGCGTTGTCGAAAGAATCGCCTTGTTCCTTTGGATTGCCTTTGTCATCTCTCGCGTTGTCGAAAGAATTGCCTTTTCCTTCGGTTTACCTTTTGTCGTCTTTCGCGTTGTCGGGAGAATCGCCTTGTTCCTTTAGGATCGCCTGCGTTCATCTTTCGCATTGCCGAAAGAGTTGCCTTATTCTTCGTTGGAAAAATTGCATTATTCATCTTTCGCATTGTCAAAAGAGTTGCCTTACTCTTCTCTGAAAGAGTTTGCATTGTCTGTCTTTCGCGTTGCCGAAAGAGTTACCTTATCAAAAGATTGCCATATCCATCTTTCGCGTTGTCAAAAGAGTCGTCTTACTCCTTACCTTATTCATATTTCACACTGATGAAAAATTCATCGGAACGTCTTAATCATCTTCCAAGATTGCCTCTTACAATTCCATCACCTCATTCCATCTTCAAGAAAAGTTGTCTTATTCACCTTCCAAATATTCCATCTTCCGCCCGATCAGGATAAGGGTACAAACCTGAGCCTCAATCAAAGAGGTATTTTATTTTCCACCCAATCAGGATAAGGGTACAAACCTGAGCCTCACTCAAAGAGGTATTTCATTTTCCGCCCGATCAAGATAAGGGTATAAACCTGAGCCTCCTTCAATGAGGTATTCCATTTTCCGCCCGATCAGGTTAAGGGTCAAAGCCTGAGCTTCGTTCCATACGGAGCATTTTCTGTCCCATCCAGGTTAAGGGCAAAAACCTGAACTTTGCTCTCTCAGAGCAAATCTATTTTCTCTTTATTCTCCATTTCATATCTATCATATTTCTCGGGCTAATTTCTTCATACCCAGTCAGATCATTCTAACTGGGGCATTTTTTTTATATAGCCCAAATTTGGTGTGTTTTCTTTGCCACTAAGCTCGACCATAAGCCGACTTAGTAGCAAAGAGGGGCATCTGTAAACACCCCAAATTTTCACTCACCTTCTTGACATCGGCCTCAATCAGCACATTTCAGTTCTCCAGAAGCAATGAAGGGCAAAATGGTCATTTTCCGAGATTGAACCGTACAAAAAGTTCAAAATTTCACTCTTGAGCCTCAAAATTTCTATATTTAGGTTCAGAGACATCTTCAAATTGCAAAATTTCAAAATCCTTTTCTGGGCAAAAAGATAGAATTTCCAAGTCCTGGCTCAGAGTAGCATTTCTTGAAACGGGTCTCTGCATAGCATTGCATGAACACTTTGCATCATTTCACTGCACAACATGTCATTTTGAGATCCAGAACTCCTGATTTTTAAAAAAGGTCAATCCAGATTTGATTTTAAAATTTTCAAAATTGACTTTGAAACCCTGGGTTTTAAAATTATCAATTCTTCCCATTTTACCCCCAGGACCCCAGATTATGAAAAGTCTTCTCAAGAAAACAATCTGGATGGTTTCGATATTTCAAAATTTCACCAGTTGAAAAGAGGGGGACACAATTTCAAAAGACCTTATTTCAAACTTTTACAAAAGAGCTCCGAATTTCTCCACTTCTTTCAAAATTTTGCCTTGAAGAACCATTTCTCCTAAGTTTTGAAATCAAACCAAATTTTGCTTAGTGTTTTCCAAAACCAACCTACTATTATGAAAATTTCAAAAAAAATCCATTTTGGCTCCTATTTCAAATAAAGGACGTGGGACCCGCCTCGAGGTGGTGTCACACCCGAATTCTCAAAAATTTCTCCTATTTTCAAAACAGTGCCCACCCAGAAGTGGCATCGATTCATAAAATTCTTTTATCTTAAATTTTAATAAAATATTTAGTGGGCCCACGTAGGTGGCACCCCACTAAGACTCTTTGCCAAAAGAAAGAATTTTTTTTTTTTTTTTTGAAATGGCACACCAAAACCAAATCCGTCTTCTACTCACATTTTTTTTTTTTTACTTTCCAGCCCCAAATGGAGCCACCGTGAAAACCCAAGACCCCATTTTTACCTAAGTATCAAATATCAGCTGGAGAATAGGAGTCGCCCCCTCTCAAAACGGCGCATTTCAAAAATTTTCAAAAACTCGTTTTAAAAGACTATCAAGGCCGGCTAAAGGGGAGGAAAAGGGGGGTTATTGAAGGATCGGCTATTAAAGAAAGGGGGGCAGTCCAGCAAAGGGATGGGATTTTCCCTTAACCAGAGATATTTCTCGCTCAATGAGGAGCCGACTCTCATCTCCTTCACCCCATCACCAACAGAAAGCCGACTGCACCTCTTACTTTGCTCCTTTTGTTTGCTGGAAACCCCCCCGGCATCACGTTGCCTCTTTCCTTCCAGAAAAAGAGAAGACCATCCATCTTCAGTCGAGCCAGCAGGAGATTCAGCTCACCCTGCAAGCAACACTTCTTCAACCTCCTCTGTGTCAAGGTAAAGGCTTCTCTCTCATTTTTTTTTTTTTTGAACCTGCAGGAAGCCGATATCCGCTCCAGGTCGGATGTGTGGTAAAACCATCTCAAATGGCTGATGTGATTTACCTTGTGGTTCAGTCGATATGTCAAGGAATGAGAATGCCTCTCAATGGTATTCTCAATTCCGTCTCAAGAACATGGTTTCATCGAATCATCGTGTTCCTTCAAAATTCCTACATGATTCATTACGGCATTATGAACATTTCAAAATAACTCTTCATTTCTACCCAGAATTTTCATATGCATAGTTAACTCCCCTGTTACAGACCCAAGATTTGCCCTTACCTAAAAAGATTTCCTTTCTTCTTTCTCAGTAAATTACATTTTTTTTTAGTCTTCTACAGGCGCAACAACTGAGATTTCAAGTGTTAATGGAACCAACCTTCTCATCATCGTATGATTTTCTTACTAAAATGAGTTTTTTTTTTTTCCGTTCGGTATGGCATTGTTTTTCACAGATTTATGAGATTTTCATTAAAATGTCTGCGTCTGGTGGAGTAAAGTGATAGCCAATAAGGCTGATCATACAGTGAATTGTGTTCTTAACCAGAGCACTATATATTTTTTTTACCTGTGGTAAATCCCATTTTCTTTCTGGTGGACTACCCTGTCAATGTATCCAATATCATCCTTTATCATTTATGTTCTTGCTGTGCTCATAGGAATATATGCAGAGGAATTATTTCCAGTTTTTCTTTTAGTAGTAACCAGTGCAGTACAGGTACATTGTTACCAGCTAGATGAAGAACCAAAAAAAAATTTGTTTTGTGTCATCGGTGATTTCCCCAACCATTTTCTTCCTTTCATGTCAGATCAATTGCAGCATTATATGTAACTATTTCTGTTAAAGGGGAATTGTCATCTGCTGTATGGGATCATGTTTGCTACGATATTTGTTGCTGGAATCTGATTCACTGAAGATGGCTATTCAGATAAAGTAGCTTCTTTGCTTACTCGGATGGGTGGGATTTCCAATTTGATAAAGCATTTTAACCCATCCATATGAGCCTTTAGACCATACATTAATATCCAGAGTTTAAGCATTAATAACTATCCATTCAAAATTGTTTTTTATTTTTCTTTCTGTTACTGCTTTCGTTTGCATAGCATTAGCTGTCAAATTCAAGAGTCTATACATTTGCCCCTAACATTGGCACGTCTCCTTATGATCCCGCCATGTCTTACTTCTGCAGTTCTGTTATGTAAAGTTACAGGTTACAGTTTTTATCATGGCTTTCATTAGCCTGGTTGAGATTGCTTTTTTTTTTTCTGATGAAGATATGGGACTGACGATATCAGTCATGGCTTGGAATGAAATTTCTGTACACCTAGCAGATGATATCAACTTTATTTCCCTTTTTCTTTTACAATAGATGTCTTGTATTCGCTCCTTGAACCAGGGTCACCTATTTTTGCTTTCCCAGTTCACTTGTATGAGTCCAGCCCGGCTTCTAAAGATTTTTTTTTTCTCTTTAAGCTATCTCTGGTGTAGTATTGAACTTCTTTATATGGATAAGATTGGGGCTGCTATCCTTTACGCTAGTAAATGGGGGTGTTGATGGTTTTATTAACTGTCATCTCTCCTGCCATTGTTCTGAACATCATGGGCTGTGCCTTTTGCTTACTAGTACGTTCACTGTATAAGTGACGTTCGTTGTGTCATCGTTTATAAGTGAAACGGCTGTTGCTTTTGATCCAGCATATATAGTAAATCATTAGACTTTGTCCTTAGCACATTATGCAAGGTATCTATATGTTATATGCACAGGTGTGATCATGTCTCTTTTTTTTTTTTCAATTATAAGGATACATATGTATATTTTCTGCGCATTGTTTCTCATATGAGTATCATCTTGGGCCTCTATGTAAATATAATTCCCATATTTACTTCAATGAAGATGTGTTTACATATAGACTTCATTCAATGTAAGTTTAGGCCCACATACGTATAAATTCTCTTTAGTTTCAGCATGACTTCTAGATACTCCCCTTTTCATCCCTGATCATAAACTTTCCTTTAGCTTTCTACTTTAATGTATGATCACCTAGGTCTTGTCATTTACATCGGATTTTCAATTTTCTTTCCGTGTGTTGTATTTCTTGTCCCAATGCTCATTTGCAGGAGAATCTGGAGGATGCTAATTCTTTACATTATGTATATATATATTTTTTTCTTTCTTTCCTTTATTTTGACTTATGTTAGAGATGTAACAATTGACTTTGGAATAATATTTACTTTTACTGCTTAGATTAGGTTGCATCTCATATAATTTAATTTCAGTAATATCCTGATTCTATGATGCATATATCTCAATTTTCAAAAGCACTATGGATGTCCACGAATGGCACGTGCACAAACTCTTAGGGAGTTGATAGACTCGGTGGAATCCATATTTACGGCCCTAGTCGGAGTATGGATGAGACCCAGATCCATCATCTTTCTACTAGTCACATTGAGCCTACACTCTTAGGCTATCTTAAAATGCACATCATATTTCTAATATTTTCAAAGCATTGTGCATTAAATCAATTAAATTCTGAACATATTTATGGCCACAGTCAGGATATGTGAAGGATTTGTTTTGACTTAATACACATTTTTCCAACAAATTTCTTAGAAAATCTTTCAAAGTGCATTCATTCACTCATATCATTTGCATCATGAAATCATTGGTTTTCCCATGATTTTCTTAAGAAAACTTCATTCTCAAGAAATCAATTTCTCAAGAAACTCTGAGAATTTTCAAAATCGGTTTTCTCAAGACAAGTTTTTCCACAGTTTTCCATGGGAAAAGGTCATTTTCTCAAGATTTTCAAGAAAAGTCTCTCACCTTTCTCAAAATCAAAACCAATTTCCAAGTATTTCAAGATTAAGATTCTCAAGTTTTCAACTTCCCAATTTTCAACTTTCCTTTTCCACAAGGGCTTTCCAATGAATTTCTATCATTTTCCCAAGAAAACTCTCAAAGTCCAAGTTTTCCTAAGAAGTGTCTCCCTTTTCAAAGGTTCACCCTTTTCTCAAGAATCACCTCCATTTTCCCAAGATTTTCATCCATCCATGATTTTCCCACACCTTTATGAACTTTCCCTTGATTTCAAAACACTTTTCTTCTGAGTTTCCTGAGAAATTGACTTTCATCTTTTTCCTGAGAGATTTTTTTTTTAACTTCAAATATTTTCCAAGCATACATCATGTTTTCCCAAGTTGCATTTTCCAAAATCTCATAGCACATGCCTGAATTCTCTGTGCATTTAGGATATAACATGATTTTAATGATTTAACTAAGTCAAGCACGATTTTGGTCCTTGGTTCGATTACCCCTATTAAAGGCGGCAGGAACGGTCGAACCTCGTACCGACAGGTCGAGCCCCATCCCATGGATTTTCCAGCAATTTTCAAAACGGAGGCGAGTATTTCAAAACAATTTCCAAAATCCGGTCAAGTTTGAATCGCGAAAGCATTTTCCTCTCCTCTCCGCAAGGAAGGGAAGACGGGAAAAAATTTTGCGACGATAACACGCCCGAACCATCGAACTTGGTGAACTTTCTTGGGAGATTTTCAAGATTGTCGTCTCCCTCTAGACCGTCATAAAAATCTTTGCTTGTGAAGACCTTCTTGCTCTTGTCGCAGGCTTGCAAATCCTTGACCATTTTGGCCATTTCTCTTAACTGTATTTGGACTGGATCATCCACTGCTTGATCCTTTAATTTGTGGTTCATCCCTTGCCCATGAGCAGACTTTTGGAATGCTTGCAAGATTTCACATTCCTCATCAGTGTCTTCCACTGATTCAACTTTATCGAAAGTATCTTCATGTTGAACACGCTTCTTGGATATTTTTACCGACTTCTTGATTGTCCGGCCCTTGTCCTTCTGTTTGATCAGAATCTTCTCAAAACTAGTCCCAGCCTGTTCACTCATCATCTTTTTCATCATCTTCTGAAACATGGCGTATATCTGGGGTCGATGTCATCATTTGCTTGCTGACCTTGGATCCTGACTTACCAGGGGGAGTCCATCTCTTCTTCTGTGAATGTTGAATATACGATATGCTGAACTGGTGTAGTTTTCTTGCCTGATCTCGTCTGAACCATTAAATACCACGAACACTCTCTGCAGGGCAAAACTGAGGGTTAGGTTCTGAGAATGATTTTGAATGGGAGGAAAATATTTGCTGGGAATTTGGTAGACAATTGGAAGGATATCCTATTACTAAGGATTGAGTCATCGCTGGGATCACTATAATTGCGTTGCCATTCTTTGTAAAGAGAACAAACAACTAAAAATATGCTTTGTTACCTAGGTGAGGTCGTCATACCATGATAGAATAAAAATTGAGGGAATTTATTGAAGAAAATTGATGTCTTCTTTTAAATCGTTGTAATTTTGAAAAGATTTTTATATGTAAAACATGTGAAAACCAGACATCAAATAATAAAAACCGGTTCTCACTAGTGGATGAGACCGGGTCGAACTCAGGGAACGAGAATATTTCGTATTTAAGTACACAAATCTAAACTAATCTTTATTGCCGAATTATTTGAAATGTAAAATGTTCAAGAAAAGTAAAAACCACTAACTATTACAACAAATGAATACCCTTCGCAGAGGGCGTAAAGTGCGATATTTACAAACCCAATTAAAATTCCTAATTCTAAACTAAAAAGTAAAAAGAAGCTTTATTCTTCGTACTTCGTGTCGCGTAATCGCTTCCGCTCCAGTCCTGTGCAATCCTGCACAAATCACAAGCACACGAGCAGTACAAGAGATAGAAAAAAAACTATACTAAACACAGTTTATGCTAATTCAATGCTAAAACAAAACAGGAATTGGGATAAGTAAAATGTAGATGGACGATACTAAAATGCATGAAATTGAAACTCCAAATTACGAATAGAATGTTAAGGGAGTTACAAAATGATGAAGGTAAAATACTAGACTTGTTATATGCTGTTTGGGATTGTTTCAGATCAAATGACTTTGAGTGGAGCGAAAGGCATATGCATGCCTATATGACATTGCAGCATAAACATGAATTTGCTGATTCAATGTTACCACAGCTACATAGCAGATGAAGATGAAGCAATATCAACTTTGAAGATTGGATTTGAACATATAGCAGAACATCAAAGATGATGCCATTCACCGAGGCATATGCAAATAATATTCATGTTCCAGTTGCTGTGCTAAGCAGATGAACGTGATGCACATATAATGGACAAAAATCAGCTGCTCTACAAACAAGTCACTGAGAATCTGTAAAAACAGAGAATTTACTAATGGATTTATTAACAGTAATTGTTGTAAAAGCATATACTCTACTGAACAAAAATCAGATCCAATGTCATGCTTCCTTGCATAGGTAATATGCTCAAGTACACAGTGTTGGTGCAGAGAATCACTAAATGATAAAGTGTAATTGATGCAGATGCTACTCAATCTGATCCAACACAGTAGATGCTTCACCGTTGAAGTATCTATTAATGTTTATAGATGCTGTAATGAATGGATCTGAGAAGGTAAGCAATGCAATTGACATAACACAACAAACACCTTATGCATCCACTGATCACATGAACTTCAGCCGATCACACTTTGCTAGGCATTGAATGGGCCAAACCACCTCAGATCGGACTCTGCTGTTTAGATAAACAGCCGATTGATTTTTTCTTCTTGCTGGACCGATATACACTAGATCGGCTCACAGTAGAGCACAAAATTCCTGTGAATATAATTCACAATGCTTGGATTTAACATTCCTGCTGCTTCAGACTCAATTCAACGAAAACAAATTACATCAGATGATCTCAATCACAATTTTATTAACTAATGATCTACATTCAGACTAGAAATTGAATCACATGGACAATCAAAGCAAAAATTGCTTACAATGAACTCAAAACGAAATTACAGGATTAAGAAAACAAAGATAAGAAACCGAAAGATGCAGAACTCAATAGCTGAGTTACATTTTTTTCTTTTTTAAAACAGATTCACTAATCTACAACACGATTAGACATAGAGAAGCAAAAGATTAGAAAAAGGGATTTAAGAAAAGAAGATTAGGAAGAGAGAAGAAGATGCAGAGGAAGAAGAAGAAGACGAATTGGAAGAAGAAGAAGAAGAAGAAGAAGAAGAAGATGCAGAGGATGAAGAAAACTCACCGTGAACCAGAAGGATTAGAAGAAGAAGTGGCGACCTCCACCACCACGCTGTCGCCGGAATGAAGAGCTTCCACCACTGCCGCCGGCTGGAGTGTAGACAGAGAAAGAGGGAGAAGGGGAAGGTAGGGAAAAGGAGAGGCCGGTGTTAGTGGAGGAAGGTGAGAAAAAGAGGGAAAGAGAGGGAAAGAGGGGAAAACAAGAGGGCTCAGCCGTGAATGGGGGAGGCGCCCTTTCTTTTTCTGTTTTGGGGTTTTTAAAAACAGCAAAATCGGTTTGCTGTTTGTTTTAACAAAATCCAAACCGGTTTCACCGGATCGTTTTCTTTATTTTGAAATGCAAACCGGTTAAACCGGTTTGTGATTATTATATTTTTTTTTTCTTTTTTTTTTTTAAAAAATCTAAAAAAAACAAACTATTTAAAAGAGTATTAAAAAAAACAAACTATTTACTAAAAACCTCAAACTAACTAACTACTCAAAAAAATTTATTTACACTAACCTCATTTCACAATATATCTAACTCTAATTTTTATTTTATTTTTATTTTTTTATTTTTATTATTATTTTTATTGAAAACTAAAACTAAAACTACTATGACTATAACAAAAACTAAAATATGCATAAAAATGTAAAATAAAACTATTTTTCATGCATTTTCTATTTTTAAATCATTTTAGCACATTTACTCGAAAACTATCATAAAATTATGTTTTTGAAACATTATTTTATAAAATCATGCATATTTTAATGTTAATAAACCCTGAATTATATGCATGATCAAATACCCCCATGCTTATGTTTTGCTAGTCCTCGAGCAAACTAGAAAAATGCAAGAAATCAAACTATCACCTAACTCACTTTCGTAGGAATCACGGTTGCATTTAGCTCATGCAACAAGCCCTTTCAACCCCTGGGTTACCCCAGTGGACGAGTAAGGTCTCGTGAGGGTTTGCAGTGATGCTACCCACAAACATCTCTGTCATGTATGCAAAATATTACACATCCTCATAATCAGTAGGTAATCAAAGACTTTATTTTCACAAATATTTCCTGTTATTTCAAAATCACAATATAATTAGAGTTTTTTATATACCACCACAGAAAAGAATTTCTTTCACTTTTCTAAATATCACAATTATTTATGTTTTATTCTTAGAAAATCCAATAAAAACATATTATTATTTACTTATCCTCACTCATATGTTTTCTACACAGGTTTTCTCAATCACACTTTTAAGCACTGAACTTTTCTCTCTTTTTCAGCTCTTTTCTCAATTTTTTCATTTTTTCACGCTTTTTCTTTTTGCGTACTTATTTTTCTCTTATAGCTTGCGTGTGGTCTGCTTTTATGCCTTGTGCAATGTCAATATCTTCTATACTTTTTCAATGCATACCAAAAGATATCAACTAAGACATAAAAGTGACTTCCTTCATTCACCCTTATAACATGAGAGTCAAACATTTCAACTTGTATCTGTTCTCAGTTACTTAGGATCAGAAGTTTTCCACTCTCCTTTTCGAAAATGGAATTAAAAGTTTTAACTTACATCTAAGTTCCATCTACTAAGGATTGTGAAATTATCCAAACAACCTAACGCATGCTTTTTCTCACTTTTTGAGCTCATTTTTACGCTTTTGTTCATTTGCTTAGTTTTTCAAAAATAGAACTGTGCATATTCATATTTATGATTCAAAATAAATTCTAACATGTATCTATCATCATTTCTTTGAAATCCGCATAAACAACCATAATTTTTAGATCTATGTCAGAAAATTTTTTCGTGGGGCTTAAAAATCCTCTAAAAACATCAGATTTGAAATAACATTCATATAAGTTCAAACTCTTTCTTTAAAAATCTACTTTTCATGAGAGATATGTAAACATGTGCAAGAACGTAAACAGAAATATCAAGGTGTGCAAACTACACCCTCCCCCATGCTTGAATGACACTGTCCTAGTGGCACTCCCCCATGCTTATATGAAACTAAGTGAATGCACATGAGAGGAAATAAATGAGGGAAAAGAGTAGAATGACTTGACATGAATTAAAAATATACGTTCTATGAATGTAATGAATGCAATGTATACATGACAAAACATGAAACTCATAGAAAAACGAAAAATAAAACCAAATAAAATCTACAAATCCTAGGAACAAATGTAATATTGTACAGAATATGGGTTGCCTCCCATAAAGCGCTAAGTTTCACGTCCCCAGCCAGACGGATCCCTAGAAAAATCCTTCATCGTCCATGAGATCAATGGACATGAAGTCAGACTCAACCAGGCTCTATGAAGAAAAGAGTGTCATCTGTGACACTACGCACTGTGTTTCCATCCCTTCTACCTCCAAATGTAGTATCATGACTCTCTTGACATGAAGAACGGAGATTAGTCTCATTTGAGAGACTGGTCAGGAAATGAGAGTCTAGGACCGACCGAGTATCAATGAATGCTACTTCAGACAAGTGGTGAATATGATCTTGCTTGACTTGGTCAAGCACTTTCTGCATCTGCACCTCTTGCTTACTAAAAACAATCGGTGATCCTACAGGCTGAGAAAATGGGGCTTTATATGATGATAATGCATGATGTGGGTAAGGCCCCTTCTTTTGAGGTATCATGGAGATCGACTCGTCAGTAGAAATGATATGAGGCTCATGAGTCGATTCCTGAGTGGGTTGACACGCCTTCCCATACTGAAGGGATGTAACAGATTTGACTTGCTCATGATGTGAAGTTGTGGGTTGCAAGTCAAATGACATGGAATCCTCTCCCTTTGATGTGACAACAGACTGACTATGAAGGTTCCCCTGGTTTTGCCTACTCAATGTCTGAGCTAACTGTCACATTTGAGTCTCTAGCTTGGCTATTGACTGCGTATGGGAACAAAGAGTGGCCTTGATATCAGAAAAGGCTTCTAACATCTTCTCTTGAAATGATGAACTTGGAATAGGCTCCTGAGGAGAGGGTAGACAATACTGGGGATGAACCTATGGAAATATAGGATGTGAGTAACCTTGTGAAGGGTTACTGGGTCTATACTGTGTCTGGGAGGGCTGATGGGATAGGGGAATGGATTGGTTTCGCCAACCTGGGGTATATGATGGTGTAAATGAATCAGGCATGGGTCTAACGAAACCTTGGGCAGCATTCACCTGCTCCTGAACGAATTCAGGATATAATGGTGCTGCCGGACAATCCGCAACACAGTGTGCAGGGCTAGCACATAGCTTGCACACTCTTTCTACTGGACTTCTCGAAGAATTGGCTAGGAATTGATCTAACTTCCTAGTCAACTGGTCAACCTTGGTACGCAATTCTAATTCGGACCCTACTTCAGAAATCCCTATTTTCCTAGGACCACTAGACAGAGATGTAGTCCTATCGAGCCGTGAAGACAAAGCATGATGCATCGTGTTTTCACTCAAGGTCTCGAATAGAGACCACACCTCGCCCTCACTCTTGAGCATAAAAGTGCCCCCACAAGACGAATCAACCATTTGACGATGCTTCTCAGTAAGCCCGTCATAAAAATACTGCACCAACTGCCAACGAGGCACCTGGTGATGGGGACACTTGCGGAGAAGATCTTTCAATCTCTCCCAAGACTCGTGAAATTGTTCTCCCTCAATTTGAGAAAAACTGGTTATAGCTTTACGAAACTGGTTCGTCTTACCAATTGGGAAATATTTTTTTAAAAATTCTTTTTGCATTCCTTCCCAAGTAGTAATACGAACCGTCTCAAGAGATTTTAGCCAGTGCTTGGCTTTATCTTTGAGAGAGAACGGAAACAAAGTCAACCGCATAGCATCATCTCCAAAGTTATTGATTCGCACAGTCGAGCAAATCTCAAGGAATTCGTCGAGATGACGATATGGGTCCTCATTGCTAAGGCCATAAAACGAAGGTAACATTTGAATCACACTGGCCTTAATCTCAAAATTGCTCGCTCCTACATCAGGTCTCGTGATGCAGGAGGCGGGAGTATACGTATTTGGCATGAAGTACTCCCTCAAAGGACGGATCAATTGATGATCATCAGCCATTGCGTACACCTTGGAGTAGATCGGTGTAGCACACGTCCTAACTTTGGGTTTTCTACCTAACTAACGCACTAAGCGGCCAAACCACGCAAACCACAAAGTGAGTGAACTAAAAACAACAAAAACTAAACAAACACCACGCAGTTACACATAACAGAGATTATGCAAAGAAATATGAAATCTATGTGTACGGTACCAATCGTACACAGTCACCTCTAAGGGGATCCTAATAGGTGGGCTGTGCAGAAAAGTAAGCTCGTCTCTAAAATATGCACATACGTGGTTCTAAACCTAAATGCACACAAACACTAGGCAATAAAGTGAATACTAATATTACGCCGTTCCCCGGCAACGGCGCCAAAAATTTGATGTCTTCTTTTAAATCGTTGTAATTTTGAAAAGATTTTTATATGTAAAACATGTGAAAACCAAACATCAAATAATAAAAACCGGTTCTCACTAGTGGATGAGACCGGGTCGAACTCAGGGAACGAGAATATTTCGTATTTAAGTACACAAATCTAAACTAATCTTTATTGCCGAATTATTTGAAATGTAAAATGTTCAAGAAAAGTAAAAACCACTAACTATTACAACAAATGAATACCCTTCGCAGAGGGCGTAAAGTGCGATATTTACAAACCCAATTAAAATTCCTAATTCTAAACTAAAAAGTAAAAAGAAGCTTTATTCTTCGTACTTCGTGTCACGTAATCGCTTCCGCTCCAGTCCTGTGCAATCCTGCACAAATCACAAGCACACGAGCAGTACAAGAGATAAAAAAAAAACTATACTAAACACAGTTTATGCTAATTCAATGCTAAAACAAAACAGGAATTGGGATAAGTAAAATGTAGATGGACGATACTAAAATGCAGAAAATAGAAACTCCAAATTACGAATAGAATGTTAAGGGAGTTACAAAATGATGAAGGTAAATTACTAGACTTGTTATATGCTATTTGGGATTGTTTCAGATCAAATGACTTTGAGTGGAGCGAAAGGCATATGCATGCCTATATGACATTGCAGCATAAACATGAATTTGTTGATTCAATGTTACAACAGCTACATAGCAGATGAAGATGAAGCAATATCAACTTTGAAGATTGGATTTGAACATATAACAGAACATCAAAGATGATGCCATTCACCGAGGCATATGCAAATAATATTCATGTTCCAGTTGCTGTGCTAAGCAGATGAACGTGATGCACATATGATGGACAAAAATCAGCTGCTCTACAAACAAGTCACTGAGAATCTGTAAAAACAGAGAATTTACTAATGGATTTATTAACAGTAACTGTTGTAAAAGCATATACTCTACTGAACAAAAATCAGATCCAATGTCATGCTTCCTTGCATAGGTAATATGCTCAGGTACACAGTGTTGGTGCAGAGAATCACTAAATTCCTAAAGTGTAATTGATGCAGATGCTACTCAATCTGATCCAACACAGTAGCTGCTTCACCGTTGAAGTATCTGTTAATGTTTATAGATGCTGTAATGAATGGATCTGAGAAGGTAAGCAATGCAATTGACATAACACAACAAACACCTTATGCATCCACTGATCACATGAACTTCAACCGATCACACTTTGCTAGGCATTGAATGGGCCAAACCACCTCAGATCGGACTCTGCTGTTTAGATAAACAGCCAATTGATTTTTTCTTCTTGCTGGACCGATATACACTAGATCGGCTCACAGTAGAGCACAAAATTCCTGTGAATATAATTCACAATGCTTGGATTTAACATTCCTGCTGCTTCAGACTCAATTCAACGAAAACAAATTACATCAGATGATCTCAATCACAATTTTATTAACTAATGATCTACATTCAGACTAGAAATTGAATCACATGGACAATCAAAGCAAAAATTGCTTACAATGAACTCAAAACGAAATTACAGGATTAAGAAAACAAAGATAAGAAACCGAAGATGCAGAACTCAATAGCTGAGTTATATTTTTTTCTTTCTTAAAACAGATTCACTAATCTACAACACGATTAGACATAGAGATGCAAAAGATTAGAAAAAGGAATTTAGGAAAAGAAGATTAGGAAGAGAGAAGAAGATGCAGAGGAAGAAGAAGAAGAAGAATAAGAAGACGAATTGGAAGAAGAAGAAGAAGAAGATGCAGAGGATGAAGAAAACTCACCGTGAACCAGAAGGATTAGAAGAAGAAGTGGCGACCTCCACCACCACGCTGTCGCCGGAATGAAGAGCTTCCACCACTGCCGCCGGCTGGAGTGTAGACAGAGAAAGAGGGAGAAGGGGAAGGTAGGGAAAAGGAGAGGCCGGTGTTAGTGGAGGAAGGTGAGAAAAGAGGGAAAGAGAGGGAAAGAGGGGAAAACAAGAGGGCTCAGCCGTGAATGGGGGAGGCGCCCTTTCTTTTTCTATTTTGGGGTTTTTAAAAACAAGCAAACCGGTTTTGAACCGGTTTGCTGTTTGTTTTAAAAAAATCCAAACCGGTTTCACCGGATTGTTTCCTTTATTTTGAAATGCAAACCGGTTAAACCGGTTTGTGATTATTATATATATATATATATATATATATATATATATATTTTTTAAATCTAAAAAAAACAAACTATTGAAAAGAGTATTAAAAAAAACAAACTATTTACTAAAAACCTCAAACTAACTAACTACTCAAAAAAAATTATTTACACTAACCTCATTTCACAATATATCTAACTCTAATTTTTATTTTATTTTTATTTTTTTATTTTTATTATTATTTTTATTGAAAACTAAAACTAAAACTACTATGATTATAACAAAAACTAAAATATGCATAAAAATGTAAAATAAAACTATTTTTCATGCTTTTTCTATTTTTAAATCATTTTAGCACATTTACTCGTAAACTATCATAAAATTGGGTTTTTGAAACATTATTTTATAAAATCATGCATATTTTAATGTTAATAAACCCTGAATTATATGCATGATCAAAAATATGATTTTATTAATAGTAAACTTGACAAACAGAAGGCAGACAGACAATTTGCCACCACTCCTGATAATCAGCAGACACTCGAGGACCCGAGAAAAGAGTAAGAGTGATAAAAGAATCCCAGCCATATCTGGTAGAATGATATACTCTGAACCACTGCGCTGATGTGAGATCGAACTCTGGCATGATTCCTGATAGCAGCCGAGCTTCTACGCACTTATGTCTTTGCGAAAACTGCCTGACGCATCGCTTTGGCTGGTAGTAGACATAGAAGAATGGGCCAAGTAGCTTGAATCGCTGGCCATATGCATAAGTATATCTAGGAGGAGATATCTGACGATCAAAATAATTCCACACAACTTCTTCCTCTTGGAGGTTGTCGATCAAGAATTGATATCGTGCAACTGGAAGAAGCTCTTTGTCATTGTACTTGAATAAACTCGCTCTGATCGGCACATGCTGGAAGAACCAAGACTGTAACACATAGGTCCACCCTTCGACTAGGATCGATTCTCTGAGCATGAAATGAGTCAACGCTCGGTACAAGAAAGCGAGTACGGCCATGGCTATAGAGACATGGCTGGTCTGTCGACTTCCCCACCTTCGCAAGAGCTGAACTATCCGGATATCTACATAGTTCTGTCCATCTAGAAAGAAGGCCAGTCCTATGGTGCATAAGACCATTGCGTGTTGGATTTTTATCGAGTTGTTCTGGATAATGAACTGACTTCTATAAATGTTTTGTATTGACGGTAGAGCTCGAGTAAGTCAACTTATTTGTTTCCATCTGCTTCGATCAGGTGGGGTGTGCTGTGAGATGGTGACAGCTGATGTGGAGTGAAACTGGAACTAATTAAGAGTGCAACGTGTGTTCAAGAATCTCAGCAAACTTTAAGAGGCATTCATTAACATCTAAACCTTTCAAGTTATGTTTATCAGCAAAGCACATATGCAGAAATGAGTATCTAATATGAGAAGATGGAATAAATTCCTCCCATATTTTGTAGATCACTTTATCAAGACATTCACTATAGTATTTCTCATGAAATGAATTCCAGCTCATTTCATATAGCAGCCTCTTGGGTGACCTACCATCCCTCTTAAAACCAAGGCATCCCATCGCTAAAGAGAAAAAAGAAGAAGAAGAAGAGAGAAGCTTACCATTTAGAATATCTATGATGCAACCATGATCAGAATATCACTTATTTTGTGATGATTGTAACAGAGGGGAGACACTGACATCTCCAGCATCACCATGATTTTTCATCGATTAATCTATTCTCTTTGGACAACTGTAATGGCTTAGAACCCTTCGTATTCTTTCTGAAATTCTAGAGAAGGGAACTTTGTACATTCTTCTGATAGAGAAAGAAGTTCCTCAGCCATTTCTCTTGATTTGGCGGATGTAATCCCCTGTCCATCTGGGATGGAACATCACTTCTCTTTTGAAAAGAGCAAGCTCGATATTCATTGATTCTTTAGTAATATCTGGTTTTGCATTCTAGGGCCCCAAGGGCTACTTTTAAGGCAGTTCACATGGTAAAGGCCTTGACTCGTGCTTTAGTGAATCGGGAGAGATGGGCAGCAGACCTCAATCGATTGTGAACCATATTTACACAATTACATAGAATACATATATGGATTAAACTCAACATAAGGCAAGAGATTAGCGTGAGTTACGCGGGGCTGACATGATTAACATGTCAAAATTAACGCAATATGATGTTGAACATTGAAAATATGCTGTAGAATGACAGACCAACATGAATAAACCATTGCAGGAAATAATGAAATCTATCAGCTATAAAGACCTAAGAAAGTATATGGAATATGGACACGATTTCCAATTTCACTCGATTGCGGGAATCAAAATGTAATTGCATTGTGAGAGATGTCCCAAAATTTCAGATTCAAAGATAAAGATAAAGATGATATCACAGCTATGAACATGACAAATGCAAGAAAAAAAAAACTCATGGGATATACATTCTATATGCTGTATAAAATGATTGGGCAGAGATACATAGTATGAAGCAATGAATATAACAGGGACCTATACCCATTCCGATGAGACCTTATACAGGTTGCACAAACAATATGACAAACCCCATGGACATAGGGGAGTTAAAGCAGATGCTGAAACCTGAGTAATTACTACAGTATGGTAGAACAAGGAGAGTTAAAACAAAGCCTGTAAAAGAAACGCAAGAAATGGATGCGAAAAATAAATATATCAATAAAACGGCAAAAGGATTAAGATAGGAACAATGAAATGATCATATAAGGCTAAGGTGTACGAGTAAAAAAAAAAAAGTAAGATCAAATGTAGATCAGAGTGGAGCCATTTGCCCAGCAAACCCAGGTTAGATGCTGGATCCCAAAGCACCTCTGAAAAGAGTTCTAGATCACTAGATGCTGCAATAGGCTGCTGGTATGGGGCGACACTTATATAATGGAGCAAAATCTTAAAAAAAAAAAAATAAACAAAATGCTAAGATGGCACAGAGATGATGCTCTACACAGTAATATAAAAACGGTAATGATGATGATCCGAGAAAGAGATCTACCAGAAATAGGTTGAGAATTCAGATAAACTAGCAAAATTATTGACCCTAATCAACATAAACTGAGGAACAAACTGTAAGAAAAAATAAATGTAAGGATTCCCAGATTAATTATGAAAATGAAAGAAAAAAGTGTCGGGGTGATTAACCCCTTTTTCTATTGCATAAGGAGGTGTTTGAAATTGACACAAGCAATTTCAACACCATCCATGATGCGTTGAGGAAACCAAAATAGAAGATTATTACAGATTTCAGAGAAGAGAAAAAGAAGAAGAAAAATCAGCAACGGTGTGAACACCCCAAATTTTTCAAAAGTTCGTAAATATTCCCCTTTTGCCCTTTATCTTCATTTTCTAGGTAATTGAGTCACTGTTAAATCTAAATTCTATTTAATTTCTCAAGTTTTCTGAAATTAAATTTATTTTCTATATCTGACTCAATTTTGAATCCAGATCCAGATAAAAGATCCAAATCTGAGCTTCGTTGTCCAATGTTTAAAATCAAATTCTCGAAATTTCCAAAATAACTTTTTAAAAAGCTCAGACGGTTCGTCCGGTATCCGTTTGGATCCCTCGAATTGTATTTCTCAATTCGAGGATTAAAACTCAAATATTTTCTCAAAACCTGGGTCCAAACCCATTTTCTGAAGAAATCAAACCCAAGTTTCTTAGAAAAACCCTCTTTTATAGATATCTCTAGAAAACACAAAAAATTAGTTTTAAATCCTTGTTTTCTCGTAAGTTTTAGGATTTTATTCCAAAATATCAAAAGAAAAAAAATGTATAAAATGAAGAAAAGAGCAAAAAAATAAAAATATAAAAAAATGGAAGCAAAAATCAGTTTTTGAAAAACTTCTTCTTGAAAGATAAGCTTTTTTTTTTTTACTAAAAACAGTTTTTGTTGCAAAAGCTTTTGGAAAACCACCGTCCTTTTGAAAATCTTTAAAACAGGAGGGTTTTACGAAAAAGAATTTTTTTTTTCTTTAGGGTTACGAACCCCCCCCCCTTCTTGGCCTTACAGAACCATCCCCTTCTCTTTGGCCTGAAACCCCCTTTCGCAGAACCGCCTTCCCCATCACCAACCTTCGATCGCCGCGACCATTGGCCTCAACCCACCATCACCAACGACTTCATCCCTTTCTCTCAGCCCTCTATCGCTGGTCGGACGCCCCCATCGCTGGTCGTCGATCCTCAACGAATTCTCCTCTGCTTGAAGCTTCCTTAGACTCTATATAAGCCGGGCAGCAACAAAAGGATGGGGACGGAACGCGAATCAACCTTCCATGGATCCCTCTTCCTTCTTCCTTTCTGCTGTCTCCTTCCACTTCGGCATAGTCGACTGAAAGGAACGGAGGTTGCAGCGACAACTCGAAGCCCAGTCAATCCTGAATCTTCGATCGTGGTAAACCCCTCCTCTTTTTCGTTCTATGTTTTCTCCTTGAAATCTTTTTGTTTTATCATCAACGCATTACAGAAGGGGTTGGTTTGTCTATAGCAACATCAACCCCTTCCTCTGTGCAAAATTAATGGAATACTCATATTCCCACACCTTTTTATTTTTGTTTGTTGTTTTCTTCTCTTTGTATCTCCAATGATATCCTATCTAAAAGAGGAAAGCATGACATTCGCCCATGGCACAACTACGTTTTCAGTATCATTTCCTTTGGTATGCTGGATGTGGCATGAATCGTCTCTCCTCACATTTCAACCTGTATTTTTCACACACAGCATATGTCGCAAGGTTTTTCCATATTGGCTGCTTGTTACACTAGTTTTAAATTCCTGTTTGAAACAAGTTCTCTGTTAAATAGATATATGTGTTTGTTTGTATCTTAAATCCAAATCAGTACAGAGGTTTAGAATCAGGATCGATCTAATTTCTTTGTAATATTTCGGTGATTCTCTTGAATATATCTCTCTTTTCGTGATTCTTGCTAATGCCTCACCTTGGAAGATTGTGATCCGATCCTCTGTCACATGAAGGACTAACTGGTTGATGTTTTGAGAGCCACCGAGAGGATGTGTTCTCATTACATTTTTTTACAACCTCCAATAGCTATAGATCTGATGACTTCCTGTAAGGTAAGAAAGTTCCAGCTTCGCTCAAAATTTGGTGGTTGTTCGCTATAGGAGCAGACTCCAGCGTGAAGGTATCTCAGGAAACTGCTGAAGTCGACTGGTCACTTCTCTGTATGTACATAAAAAAAAAGGGGGAGGTGAATACATTGGATGCTCTGTAGCATGTATCTTGAGAGATCAACACAAGTCTGTTGTTCTCTTGCTGGAAAATCCCCTCTCACCCCAGTTTGCGCAAATGATGTCCAGCAACCCATGTTATCGTTTAAAGAATGAGCATTTCAGCAAGGGTCGTTTTATTTCAATAAATGCCCTCTCTTGAATGGCTTGTCATTGTCTTACCAAGATCCTTGCGTCTTGAGCATCATCGGGATTTCTTTGTGGATGTTCCATTTTATTCTTGGATTTTGATGGCTCTTGCAGTTTAGCTCTCGTATCCTCCTTACTTCATCTATGTTCATTCTTTATTGCAGAATCTGAGCATAAACATTGCCCAGCAAGGATCATCGGATTCATTGAAGGTATTTCATGGTTCATTGTTCATCGATGATGCAGATTCATCTCATTTTATTTTCCTGGATGTTTTATATGCTAGTATGTGTATCTTGCATGCATGATTTTTTTTTAGTTTTATCACTTACTGAATCCCTTATCTGCCGTTGCATATTATTACCTCCTTTATTGCCAATGAATGTTTGTTTTTGAGTTGATCCTGTCTACCCGCTCACAGTAATATTTCATCCAAAACATGTCATGGAATTTTCCTGTACAATAACAATGAAAATTTACCTCTATATACCTTGTCCATGTGTCATTTATGTGTTATTTTGATACCTATAATCAGTCATTTACAATCTACTCCATCGGTTATGTGTCATAAAAGGGAAAACTACAAGATTGAGGGGTGAGGGTGTCGTAAGAGGGAAGTACCGATGCAATGGGGTATGGCATCTATGGAATCAACGGTAAGGAGAATTCTTTTGGGAGGGTTGCCGTTTTTGTCTGAAGGATGTCTATCTTTGCATAGAAAGGGCAATATATCATCATTGCCCTGTTTGACCTGAACATTTATGGAACTTCAGAAAAGGCACTAGTGTCTCACCACATGGGCAGCTAATTTATATGGCCTCTCCGAAAGGGATGGAACTTCGTTGGCTCAAGATCGGTTGGCCAAATGTCTGATAAAAAAAAAAAAGAGACATAATCAGAAGGCTTCATCAATGCTCGTGCCTACAGTACGTTTTCATAAGAACCAACATGTTTTCTTTACTTAAGTCACTGCTTCCACCGGCATCATTGATGTTTTGTTCCAATGAATAACCTCATGTATATGATTGTTAATTTTATAATCAGATTCCACTGTGGAATTTTCTGATTTTATTGTAAAACCTTTTCATTTTCATGTATCTATACATTTCAACAAGTGCCTTTATTTTCTTTTCACATTCATGCTGTCATTTGTCACTCACAGTCTTAGCCAATTTTTTTTTCCCACAGGCTCACCACAGAGTTTGTTGGGACTTTTATCTTAGCGCTTATAGCAATAAGAGGCACTGCTATAGCCCTCGGCTGCCTATAGCAGTGCCCAGCCTTGTTGCGGCTGTCATTTCAGGGTACCCATCACGGTGCTCAGCATTGTTATGATTCTCCCATGTCAACAACCATGCTAAATATTGATTCGGCACCTTTAGCAGTGTCCAATCCTGCTAGGGCTCCCCTGTATATACAAATAGTGCCAAACATTAACCCAATGGCCACCACTTACTACCCTCAGTGTTAGATGTACCCTTCTGTGCGTCACATTGGCTGTAGCCCCCACTATTTACAACACCTAGGTGTCTCTCCTTTAGCACTTCCTACAGAAGCATCTCACTACACTTGTCCATTAATGTGCATCCCTCCACCCACAGCATTACTGCACAACCTTTCACATGCCACACTTGTACACTCTTACTTCACTTGCATATTGCACATTGATATTTTTACCATCACTATTACAGCACAGTATTGCTTTATTGCATACTGTCACTCGCATCACCCCTGCAGCAATGCTTCAGCCGTTTTTCTGCGCAACTACATCAGCCTCTGCACTGCTATGATGTCCCCCTTTGGTACCTACAGCAGTGCTGGACACTGCTGTAGCCTTTAACACATACCTACAACAGTGACAATGCACTGTTGTGGTTTCCCTTTCAAACTCCTTAGTAATGCCTAACATTACTATAAATCCCAGTGATGCCAAAGCACTATTGTGTTGACAGTAGCACCAAAGATGTTGTTATGCTCCTCCCAGCCAACACATGGCTTCCGGTATACCCAGGCTTTAACCCCCAACATGCCACACTCTGTAGGCATTAGCAGCTACACTTCAGCACCTTGTTTACCCTAAGCATTCCTCTACCTCCAGCCCAGCATCTCTTCATCTTCGGCATTCATTGCAGCTGTTACTACACTGATGTTATCAGCACTATAGTTCATTGTTTACCTCTTGCAGCTCTGCTACCTTTACTCACTTATTATCTTCATATCATCAGGTTTCTCACTGTCAATACCCCTCTAGGTTCCCTGCAACATCCATATTCATTGTTGCACCATTGTCATTCATATCCTTATGCATCCTACAATGCCTTTCATAGCTTTGGGTGCATGTGTACTTGGCCTTCTCATTTGTATTAATCCCATTCATACACTATAGATTCATACTTTCATCTTAAAAGCATTGTCATAAACCTGTCATTTCGTATATGACCTTGGGTGTCATATACGTATATATATATATATATATGTATATATATATATATATATATATATATATATATATATATATATATATATATATATACTCTCAACAACCCATGTATGGCACTTAGATATTGTGTAAATATTTTTTAAACAAATATATGCATTTCATCATTTATATCCTAAATGCAATATGATATCTTTGGCTATATGTATCTTTTTATGCAAACTCCGTTTTGCAGGAATATACAAGAAGCTTGATTTTTTTTTTCTTGGACTAGAAATTTCTGATATTTGCAATTCAAAGTTGTAATAAATTAGGTATAAATGAGAAATTTACATTTTCTGCATAAATTAGAATGCATGAACATGTATATTTTCTAGAATTGCTTGTTTTTCATATCATGTTCCTCTTTATTTCAAAAAAAAAAATTCACGAATGGGAGCACGAATGGCACGTGCACCATTCTAATAGGAGGTGATTGATCCTAAGTTGATGATTTGCATCAATGGCCATAGTCAGGATGTTAACAAAACTTAAGATTTTCATCTTTTATGGAAAACCACTAACCCACACAGGATCTTTTTCAAAAATCATCATATTTTCAAATATTTCTTTCTTTTATTAGAGTTTAACCTAAAATTGGCTCAAAATATATACCAATGGCCATAGTCAGGGTATATTGAGAGTTAATTTCATTTTAAACTCTTTAAAAGCACAAAAATATGTTTTATTCTTTATCTGAATTTAAATATAGATTATTATATAATACATTCAATGACCATAGTCAAGGATGTATTATATTTTCAATCTTATTTCAATTCATGTAAAGAATGAAATACGATTTTCAAAATCCAATTTCAAAATTCTTTAAATTCATTTATCATTTAGGATAGAATTACATCACATTTTCAAAATTCTTCTTCATAAATCCAAGTGATTCCCTTCAGATATCTTCTTCACTTCTCAAATCAATTTTCAAATTCAAATATCATTTTCAGATTCTAACTTTAAATTTGAAGTCCAATTTGACTTTGAAATTCATTTGTATATCCAAAAATCAAATTCTAAATGAAATTTCAAAGTTCAAATTAACTTTGAAACTTCTGATTTATCTTCAAACTCAAAACCAAGTCTATCTTCAAATTCAAAATCAAAGTTTGAGATTGATCCTGAATCTCAAAAGCTCGGCCTTTTCTAAATTTTAAAATTCAATCTGGGTTTTCAAAATCCAGATCCATATTCAAAAGTCCCATTTGGACTTTCAAAACATAAAATCCAAAATTAGATCAACATTGGATCCAGTTTTTTAAATGCAATTCTACCTTTGGATCTTAGACTTTAGATCCAATTCCACTTTAGGATCCAGAGTCCAACTCTATCTAGGATCTCAGATTTCAGATCCCAAACCCATTTAAAGATCCAAGGCCCATCTTAGGATCCAGAACTCAATTCCCTCTTGGATCTCAGACTTCAGATCCAAATCCATTTTAGGATTCACAAATCAAACTCTACATTGGACCTCAGACTTTAGATCCAAAATCCATCTTTGGGTCCAGAGTCCAACTCTATTTTTGGATCTCGGGTTTCAAATCCTAAATCCATTTTTAGATCCAGAACTCATTTTTTGGATTCAGAATCCAATTCCATCTCGGATCCCAGATCTTGGATCCAATTTTATTCAGGATCCAGAATCCAATTCCATTCCCAATTCTAGATTTCAAATCCAATTCCATTTTCATATCTCATTTGAACTTCCTAAATCCATTTATATTTTTAAATACCATTTGATTTTCTCAGATCTATCTTGATTTCAAATTCTAAATCTCGAAGTCAATATCACTTCAAAATTTCAAAGTCCATTTCTGACTTTGAAACTTCATTTCCTTTCATTTCAAAGCTTCAAATCATTCTTTCTCAAAATCAAGATTTATTCTTCCAACCCTGATTTATTTCAAAGACTTAGAACTTCTCTGATCTATCTCAAGTTCTAAGTTAAGATTTTACCATTCAGAAACCTATTTCTTCCCTCCATTATCAAGTCTATCTTAGAAAGCTTAGAGATTTTCAAAACATCTTTCAAAAAGAGCATACATCCTTGCATTGCACAAGCATGATTCTTTGTGCATTTATATTTAAAATAAATTCTTAGATGATATTTAGGCAAAGCAAAAGGCATAAATTCAATCCTTGGTTCGATTACCCCTGGTAAAGGCGCCAGGAACGGTCGAACCTTGTACCGACGAGCGAATCCCGTCTCTCCATTTTTCCCGCAATATATTTCAAAACGAAGGCGAGTTATTTTCTAAATATTTTCAAATCAAGGTCAAGTGAATCCCCGCAAAAGCGTTCTTTTTCTTCTCTTTCTTTTTCTTTTTCTTTTCTCTTCTTTTCTGTCTTTTATTTTCTCCCTTCAAAAGGAGGAAATAGAGGTTAGAAAAGGAAAAGAGAAGGAAGAGAGAGAATATTATGAGAGGAAAATTTTTGCGATGATCACAGATTTGGCGACCGAGATGGGACTCGTTTTCATCCGGTTGGATCTATGCCTTTTACTTTGCTTTAATCTTATCTAAGTCTTTATTCTATAAGTGTCAGCTTCATTTCCATGCAAACCTTAGGAGCCTAGACTCTGTCCTAAGCTGACATCATTGCATATAGGATCTAGGTATGGTTTGGTAGGACCATATTGAGGAGATTATTCCATGTTCACATTAGATTTAGGCTGAAATACAACTCTCCTCAATTTTAGGGATTGAATGCAAACAATATATGCAAATGTATGCTTCTTTTCATTTAAATCTATCCCTTTAGGACTTGCATTAGAGCCTTCTGGTTTTATCTGCATGTTGATCATGTTTTTGAAAACATCCCTACCTACAATTGTCCCAGTCTTCACGTTGCTAGGTTGTCTCACTGAACCATAGTTCAGGAGAGATCCTAACAACTGAACCACTTATTTGGGTTCGCGCCCCCTACCACATACCTAAGGGCCATAGTCTGAGGTATATCGGTAGGTGCTCAAGGTTGTTGGGAAGCCATTACCTTAGAACCGGAGAGATATCTTATATGCCATGTATTTCGAGCTTCGGCTTGAGTATATCGGCATACCTTGATTGGAATCAGATGATCTGAACTATAGAGTTAGGATTAAGGTTCTACAAGCCATTTCAAATATTGCATTTAGAGTCAGCCTTTAGAGAGTGTTGTGTGCGCATCTTTGTTTGTGCAACTATGATTGTGTAATATTTCCTTGTATTCTCCTGTATATATCAAACCTTCTTCAAAACCCTGGGTGTATTACTCAAAATTTCCCTTTATTTTCAAAAACCCCAGGTATATACTTTTCCTTTACCTACATTCGTTTCTCTTTTGTGTCAAAATTTTCTTAAAAACCCTGGAAAGTCTTTTTTCTAAATCCTTCAAAAATTTTTAGGATTTTTGTCTATCCTCTTCTTTCATCAAAAAGTCTGTCCGTAAGTCCTGCATTATATCTGATTCCCTTCCTCCTTTTTTGCCTTAGTATCATTTCGATGGCATCTGAATCTCTCGATGCTATCTTTCCCAGGGATCATGTCTTCTATCAAATAAGGGATGGAAACTTGGATCATCGGGTCATCCAATCTCATTCCTTCTTCCCTCGGTGGTACTATTCTTGGTTCTCCACCTTCTCGCGTATGTTCTCAGACCACTTGGCTGATTGTGGATTGGAGATGGCATCGGCAGTTGGCAAGCGAACCATCAACGACAGTTTGATTCAAGCTATGGCAGAACGATGGAATCCACATACCTGCATATTTTGGTTTTCGTGGGGAGAGATGACTCTGCTAATGGACGAGTTCAGTGATATCATGGGATTGTCAGAGCCAGCTGGTCAGCCAGATGATCCGGTTGAGCAGCAGTTCCTGATCAACGTCAAGGGGATAGATGTTCGAGAAGCATTAGCCAGAGCTACAAGGAGCAGATCTTGGCCTCTCACTGAAATCAACGGGAGTCAGTTCATCGATCTGTTCAGACTCTATCGCAAGTATGGAGCCTACGAGGAAGTTGACACTTTGTCTCGGGCAGCGAAAGAAAGGATCCAGCACGCCATGGTCCTATGCACAGTGGGATTAGCATTTTTTCAAGACGGTCATAATTTCATTGATGTCAGAGTCACCCAACTCTTTCGAAGATGGGGAAGCAAGCAGACCCATCAGCTTTCAGTATCCATGGCAGCTCTAGCCTTTCTCTACAGAGCCTTAGCTCGTTTCACCCTCGGAGAGACCATTTTGGTGGAAGGATGCATGTATGCCTTGCAGTCGTGGTTCCTGCGACATGTTCCATCAAAGGCCAGTTCTATCAGATTCAACAGCAAAAAGCTGAAGTCTGTGGTTCAGTACTGTAAACACCCCAAATTTTCATCATCCATTCTCAAATAACCCTCCTTGTGCAGTGCCAACCCTATTAGGTCAGTGTAGGAGTCAAACCCCGAGTCAGTTTCAGAAAATCACCATTTTACCCCTAGGTCATCCCGGACCCTATTCAGTCGGAGTCAACAAAGCTCACTGGTCAGTTCAGAACATGTAGAATATCAGTCATTCCAAAGCTCATATGAGCTCACAGTGAGAAGACCATTTTCATTTCTGACAATTCCTGCCAAAATGGGATCATTTCTTCATAAATGAGCTCATTTCTTACTCAAATCCAAGCCAATTGTCTTTGAGTCAGTCATTCATAGTCAATCATATTCCTCGAAGTCTAACTTGAGCTCATCAGGAGTTCAAGCGCTCCAGCTTTAGTTCAAAACCATTTTCAAGTGTCCAGGAGCCCATTTCAGCTCTCTCAGCTGAAACTGAGCTGAGTTCAGTCAGTCGAGCCAGTGTTTGAGCTTTGATTTTAGTTCATGTCAGTATTACTCACCTCTGTTCTAGCTCAAAGCCAGCTCAGATCCCTAATTCACTTCACTCCAGTGATCATTCCGTACCATTTCTCTAAAAATGACAATTTTTCTTAAAAATTCAGTCAGAAAGGTCAGTTGAGTCAGTGTCTGGTGAGTTCATTTGAGTTCTGAAACTCTAAAACCCAGCTCAATCTAGCTCATCTCAGTTCAATCCAGCTTGAATCCCAATTTTTAGTGTCACTCTGACCCAGTAGAGTTCCGAAAACTATTTCTTGAGCTATTTTGCAAATTTTATCAATTTTAATGCTTTTTAAACTGGTACAAGTGTCAATCGGAGTCTGACATCCAAAATTCTCCATTCAGGGTTGTGATCATCGCAAAATTTTTCCTCTTTCGTTGTTTCTCTCTCTTCCTTCTCTTTTCCTTTTCCAACCTCTATATTCCTCCTTTTTGAAGGGAGAAGAATAAAAGAGAGAAAAAGAAAGAGAGAAGAGAAAAGAAAGAAAGAAAGAGAGAGGAGGAACTATTTTGCGGGTTTCACTTGACCTTGATTTGAAAATCTTTAGAAAATAACTTGCCTCCGTTTTTGAAAAATTTGCGGGAAAAATGGAGAGACGGGATTCGCTCGTCGGTACGAGGTTCGACCGTTTCTGGCGCCTTTACCAGGGGTAATCGAACCAAGGATCGAATCTATGCCTTTTGCTTTGCCTAAATATAATCTAAGAATTTATTCTAACTCTAAATGCACAAAGAATCATGCTTGTGCAATGCAAAGATGTATGCTTTTTTTGAAAGACATTTTGAAAATTTCCAAGTTATTCTGAGATGAACTTGGTAAAAGAATGAAGAAATGGTTGAATCTAACTTAGAACTTGAAATAGATCAGAGGAGTTCTAAGTTTTTGAAGTAAATCAGGATTTGGAAGAATAAATGAGAAAGGATGACTTGAAGTTTTGAAATGAAAGGAAATGAAATTTCAAAGTCAGAAATAGACCTTGAATTTGAACTTGAATTTAGGAAAGGAAATGAATACTTGAGATGGAATCGAATTTGGATTTCTGAAGTTTGGAATGGATCTGAGATAATCAAATGGTATTAAAAATAGAAATGGATTTAGGGAATTCAAATGAAATCTGGAAATAGAATTGAAATCTAAAATTGAAATTGGATTCCGGATCCTAAACAGAATGGGATCCGAGATTTAGAATCCAAGATGGACTTGGGTTCTGGATCCTAAAATGGAGTGAATCTGAAGTCTGAGATCCGAATGTAGAATTAGGTTTCGGATCCTAAAATGGATTTGGATCTAAAGTCTGAGATCCAAAGTGTGATTGAATTCTGGATTCTAAGATGGATTTGGATATGAAGTCTGAGATCCAAATGTAGAGTTGGATTCTGGATACTAGAATGGTTTTGGATCTGAAGTCTAAGATCCAAAATGAGTTGGACTCTGGATCCTAAGATGGATTTGGATCTGAAGTCTGAGATCCAAGGTGAATTGAATTGATACTTGGAAATCTGGATCCAAGTTGAGACTAGGATTTAACTTTGGATTTGGGTTATGAAAAGTCCAAATAGGACCTTTAAAGATGGATCTGGGTTTTTTAGAAAACCCAAAAATTAAGCTTTGAGATTCAAATCCAAATCTTGATTGAAGATAGAGGAGGTGAACTTGATTTTGAAATCAGAAGATAACTTTGAACTTTGAAATTGAATTTTGAATTGAGCTGGAAATTTGAAGTTTGAATATAAGATGATTTTGAATTTCCAAAGTCAAATTGGACTTTGAAATTGAAGCTTGAATCTGGAGTCAAGAATTTTAAAGTTAAATTGAACTTTGAATTTGATTGGAGTTTTGAATATAGAATGAATTTGGAATTTCAAAGTCAAATTGAACTTTGAAATTTGAATATAAAATGAATTTGAAATCTCAAAGTTAGATTGAACTTTGAGATTTAAAAATGAAATAGAATTTTGAAAATTGAAAGAATGAATTGGATTTGATAAGGATTGAAGATAGATTTGAAGAAAGATATTTACATTACTTGGAGTTTTGAAAAAAAAGAATTTTGAAAATATGATGCAGTTCTATCCTAAATGATGAATGAATTTAAAGAATTTGAAATTGAATTTTTGAAAAGCTATTCCATTCTCTAAATGAATTAAAACAAGATTGAAGATATAATACATTCTTGACTATGGTCATTGAATGTATTATATAATAATCTATATTTAAATTCAGGTGAAGAATGAAACACGTTTGGTGCTTTTATAGAATTTAAAATGAAATTAACTCTCTATATACCCTGACTATGGCCATTGGTATATATTTTGAATTAATTTTAAGTTAAATTCTGATAAAAGGAAAAAATATTTTAAGGAAATATGATGAATTTTGAAAATGGATCCAGTGTTATTTCGTAAAAGTTAAAAATCCTAAGTTTTGTCCATACCCTGACTATGGCCATTGATATGGATCATCAACTTAGAATCAATTACCTCTTACAAAAATGGTGCACGTGCCATTCGTGTTTCACCAATGTGAGAATTTGAGAAATAAAGGAAAAATGCATGAAAAACAAGTAATTAATGATATTTACAATGCTCATCCATTCTACCTAAAACAGGAAGTGTAAATTTTCATTTAAGATCTAACTATTACAATTCATAAAGTCAAATTTATAACTTCAAATAATGGCCTTTTCCACAAGTTTCTTGCAAAAGACTTGATTAGTAGAAGAAAATAGAAGGAAATTGTATATATCATATAGATGTTGAAAGGGTTCATACATGATGAAAAGATGATGTATATGTACATCTATATACATGTGTGTATATGGGCATATATATCAATAACTTGGGAAAACATCTGGGCATATATATATATATATATATATATATATATATATATATATATATATATATATATTGCATATACGTCTATACATATATATGTATACACATGTGGATATGGATGATGGTGAAAATGCAAAAGTATATGGAGATGGCAAATGAGCATGTAAACACAACAGGGGATTGCCCCTGTGCCTGTGTTAAGTGTTGGGGTTTTTGAAAGACCAACCACAGCAATGCCTTGGCGCTGTTGCATAACAGTGTAGGGCACGACTATGGATATATGACTTTGACAGCAGTGTATTGACACTGCTGTAAATCTTTATGAAAGGTTACTGCTGTATGTGAAGATATCTGCAGGGTACAAGAAGTATAGCAATGCGATACTGTAAGTAAGGTTTGAGATATGTGGGTGCTGTGCATAATGAAAAGGATGCTGTGAAAGAGGTTTCTAGTAAATGCTGGTGGTGTGCAGGTGTTAGGAATTTACAGCAAACAAGATGGATTGCTGAGGGTTTGGAGTGTTTGCTATTCAGCAAACTCTTCGTTATTATCATCAACATATACCTATATACTGGACTGAAAACAAACAGAGGTAACAACCATCCAGGAGCATCTACAGATGAGCATGCTGTTTACTCAGACAAGGGTGGCCACCTCTGATTCTCGTGGCACCTTTTCATAAGGTTCCAAAGGGTAGGAACAAGCTCAGAATTGTATGTAAGTCCATCCATAATATGTTCCAATGGTAATACTGAAAAAGTAACATGCAGTAATGCACAGACTACACCAACAACTGCTATCTCAGAGTCACTTAGTGCACTTTCGTGCGAATAATCATGTTTCATTCCCTTCAATACATTATTTACCAACTGCTTTAGGAAGGAGGAATCTATGGCATTGGAAATCTGCTGTTCCAAATCTCTTCCCAAAAAGATCCCTTTTGGTTCCTCATTTATGCCAATATCACCCTCATAATCAACCTCAGAATTTATCGTATTTTCAATGATGGTCTGCATTGAATTTGGCAAAGATCCCAGCCAAAAATGTCAAAACAACAGCAAAAATCCATGGTTGTCTCAAAGGTTCATTCTGGAGAAGATTTTATTCCTGTAACAGTAACATCGATTTTAACACCAGTAAGCAGTTCTTGGTGCTAATGTGCATTCCCCGCTAACGAATCAGACAGGATCCTCAATAAAATGGTGATAAAACACTTCAAAACCATCAGCCGGTCTATAATTTTGTAAGACAACAGACATATGAACGTGAAACTCTAAAAAAAATGACATTCAAATTTTCAGCTGTAATGATGAAACAACCACTAAAGAGAAATTGCAGATAGGGATTTCGACACTATAAAGCTGCCCAAAAATCAGTTCATGACAGGTTTAATTTTACTGTATCCTTCAGCTGTTCTGTAGAAGTACATGAATCTTTTATATCTCCACGATTTTGTATCAACAATGACTCTAATTCACTCAATAACCCAGTGAGGTTTGGCAGATTAGGGGGTTTACAGTAGATCTCACCGTGAATCAGGGTTGGTTCACGATGAGATAAAAAAAAAATCATAAGTAAATCAATCGTATATGTTATCTAATACTGAAACGATTGAATATATGGATGTAAACAAAATGCAGACATATTCCAAACATGAATGCGATTGATAAACAGATGACACTGGATCAATGTTAGCGATATACGTGGGGATATATGATAATGTAAGGGTGAACAAATGAATTAACAGAAGAAACAAAATGCTATAAATGGACATAATGATACTGAATCAAAGAAATCACTAAATATAATCAATCGATTAATCAAGGGAAATGAGATAACAAAACAGATGATCAATGATGTTAAATGAGAATATCAAGTGAGTGATTCTAATAACATGATATGAGTGGTGAGTATCGTGAACAGGAGATTGGAAGTATAGCAGATAATTATGGTCAGCAGATAAAACAGAAGCCAGCGAGAGAAAAAAAATGAACAGATTAAGCACGAGAAAAACAGGTATCAAGCTAATAAAAGTAAGGACGGGAAACGATCGAAACAGAATCAAAATAAAGGGAAAAAAAAAGGAAAAGCTAACATCTAATTAGATCAAAGACATATATATAGGAAAAATTGTTGGGATCAGAGATCCCATTGCTGTTTGCACGGCTATGGGTCGAGATTGCATAAGCAATCTAACACCATCAATGATGCATAGATGGAGAAAGAAAAAAAATCCAGGTAAAGAGTGCTTACCGGATTTATTGATCGAAGCTGGAGCTCTTGAAGGAAGGGGAACAGTCGAAATGGAGCCTTGGAAGGAAGAAACCCTTGAATGCTGGATAGATTTGAGCCTTTGATTTTGGGGGAATTCCGGAGATAAAGGGAGCTTCTTCTTTGCTTCCTTCTACAACTCTTTTCCAACAAAGAGAGAAGGAAAGCGGAGAGGCTGAAGGCAGATGGCGTCGATTGATGCTTCCTTTTTTTTTCTTTTTCCTCCCCTTAAGTGTAAGGGATGGTTCTCTTTTTAAAGCAAGAGGAGAAGCTCCAGAAGCCTCTTCCGTTAGAGATGAAGGGCAGGTGAAGATGGTTGCCATGGATCAATGGTCACAGATGGGGTTCCGTTGGCGATGAAGGGTTTAGGGAGGAGGAGATGGAGATGGCGGTTTGGAGGAAGGTTCTGGAGGGTTCGGGGGTAGCTGCTTGCGGCTGAGAAGGAGGATGCTCGAGAGAGACTTTTTTTTTTTTCGAACCCTAAAAAAAAAAAAAATTGTAAAAAGGGGCTTTTGCAAAAAGACGGTTCCCTGCGAAAAAGTTTTCAAAATGATGGTCTTTTCAAAAGTTTTTTTGCAACAGAATGGTTTTATTTAAAAGACCGTTTTCAAAAAGTGTTTTTTTTTTTTTTTTTTTTTTTAAATCCCGATTTTGTTTCTTTTTTATATTTTCATTTTTTTTGTTCTTTTCTTTTAAAACATATATTTGTAAAAACAAAACTCTAAAACTAAGAAAATTAATACTAATTTTACAAAATTTCAAAATATTCATAAGAGAAAGGTTTTTCTGAAAGATCAGGGTTATTTTGGGGAAAAATTCTTCAAAAGAATGGGTTTGGACCTAAGTACTGAGAAAATGTTCAATTTTGACACTCGAATCGAGAAATACAATGTGATGGACCCAAACGGATGTCGGATGGGCTGTCCGAGCTATTTAAAGGCTATTTTTGGTATTTTCTTATAATTTTTAATTTAAAATTTAAACAAAGAGATTCAGATTTGGATCTGGACAATGGATCCAGATCCAAAATCAATTTAAACATATGAAATGAATTTAATTTCAATAATACTTGAGAAATGAACTGAAGTTTAGATTTGAAATGACCCATTTGCTAAAAAACTGAATTTAGGGGCAATAAGAGAATATTTAAAAGATTTTGAAAAATTTGGGGTGTTCACAGATGCCCCTCTTTGCTACTAAGCCGGTTGAAAGCCGAGCTTAGTGGCAAGGAAAACACTCCAAATTTTGAAAAATGCCCCCGTCAGCAGATCTGAACTGGGTGTGGAAGAATTTGATTTAAAAGACATGGTTTTTCAGATTTAAATCTTTATCCTTGAATAGCTTTTGGAAGACGAAATCCTCGAAAATGATATGACTGAATAATAGAGAGGAGGAAATCGTGATGGGACTTTGGGTGAAGATCCCGAAAAGACAAAAGGTAAGAATTTAAATCAAGTCTCATGGGCGAGACAAGATCAATCTTTTGAAATGACTCAGGTTTGGCCCTTAACCTGGATGGGGCGAAGATATATAAAAAAATAACCTGAATGGGGAAAGGAATATATGAGGACTTTGATGGGACATTTATGAGAGAAGGCCTTGTGAGATGAAGCTCAAGTAGGATTTTATTCCGGATGGATATACAAAGCATGGATTCCTCGATGGGAAGAACCATGATGGGACTTGGAAGGAAACACCTCGTCAAAATGAGAAACCTCGTTAGAACGAGACTCAGGTTTAACCCAAACCTGAAAAAGGAAGATACCTCGATGCACGAGGTTCAGGCTTAACCCTTAACCTGAAGGGGACGACCATATGGAATCCTTGAGTGAAGAGACCATGATAGGGCCTTCGGAGTTCGGACGAACAAATCCGAAAAGGGGTTTGCGAAAGGAGGAAGGAAATGGGGTTCCCTAAAGTTTTGAAAAAGGGGTGAACTTGGACGTCTCATTGCTGAGACTAAATCAGCTTTTGAATTTAATGACCTCTCGCAGGAAGTACAGGTTTTGACCCTTAACCTGAGTGGGAACGACCACACGGATTTCTCGAAACCGTGATGGGACAGGAGAGATACTTCAATTGAATGGGGTAACTCTTCTGGAAGATATAAACAACGCTAAGTTGCATCAAAATGGATATTGAATATTTATTTCAATCTTAGAATATCTAGAAAATTTTGCCAATAAGATAAATTTATAGTTGACTTCAACGCTTGAAAATGTGCGCATGTGTGCAAAGGTATTCCCTCTTTTAACTAGAGTATTTCTTCAAACGAGGTTAACTCCTCGGTCTTAAGAGTCAAATTCAAAATTTTAGCGCTGATGATTTTCTTCAAGGAAGCTGTCCATTTCCTTGATATGAGAAGAGAAGAAATATTCTCAATTTTATAAAAGCAAGTAGTGAAAAGACATTGATAAAAGAATTTTGCATGAGGAAAGATGACTTCTGGCAATTTAGGCAGCTTGATATCTGAGTGTTTTCTTATGATGATATTCTTGTACTCTTTTTGAGTCATTGGGCTTTTACATCATCCTTCATTTTGGATGTACCTGACTTTTCTCTCTTTTTCAGGGATAGGTACGTCACAAACTCCTTCATCTCGGAGATGCTTCGATCCTTCTTTTTCTCAGGGATTATATATGACATTGGCTCAAAGGTCTTTTTAGATGATAGCTGAAATCAAATATCATTTAGGGTTTGTCGGTAGGTTCGTCACACTCGCCTTCATCTCAACGGTGATCTGAACTTTCCCTGGAAGGATCCTTCACAAACTCCTTCATCTTGGTAGATGATCCAAATCTTCTTTGGCCCCGGGGGTCTACTCGCTTAATTCGCCTTCATCTTGACGACAATTGAGAGATCCCTTTTGCAGATATTTGATTGCAACTTTAAACTGGATAAGGTGATATGGATTAAGTGGATTCTTTTATGGCTCAGGATATTTCCACTGTCTGATTGCCAGAAAGTCATTTTAAAACATGCATCATAACTATGATCAATATCAATTCGCTTCCGGCTTTTCAATGTCATCGAATATTTATTTCACTAATCATACCGAGGATATTTCTTTCATCCTTTTGGTTGATCAACAGGAAAAAGATTTGAATTTTACCTCTTTTTCACAAAGAGTTTCACCTTTTATGAAGAAAATACTAGAGGTAATCCGAGGTAATTCTTTTGTGCAGTAAGATTTATTTGGAATCAACAAATATTTTTAGCAGATTGGCAAAGTTTTCATGACTTCTATGTGAAATATTTACTCAATATAGATTTTGATGCGACCTTTAGTTGCAATTTACGATTTTGGACATTCTGATCAGTAAAATTGGAACCTTTCATTTAACGACCAGAGAAGGAGCTGGAACCTTTCATTTAACGACCAGCGAAGTAGCTGGGACATTTCATTTAACGACCAGCGAAGTAGCTTTGGACATTTTATTTAATGACCAGAAAAATCTGGGACCTTTCATTTAACGACCAACGAAGGAGTTAGAACATTTCATTTAGCGACCAACAAAGTAGCTGGAACATTTCATTTAGCGACCAGCGAAGTAGCTGGGACATTTCATTTAATCATTTAACGACCAGCGAAGTAGCTGGGACATTTCATTTAATGACCAGAAAAATCTGGGACCTTTTATTTAACGACAAACGAAGGAGTTGGAACATTTCATTTAGCGACCAACGAAGTAGCTGGAACATTTCATTTAATGACCAGAAAAATCTGGGACCTTTCATTTAACGACCAACGAAGTAGTTGGAACATTTCATTTAGCGACCAGCGAAGTAGCTGGAACATTTCATTTAGCGACCAGCGAAGTAGCTGGGACATTTCATTTAGCGACCAGCAAAGTAGCTGGGACATTTCATTTAGCGACCAGCGAAGTAGCTGGGACATTTCATTTAACGACCAGCGAAGTAGCTGGGACATTTCATTTAGCGACCAACGAAGTAGCTGGGACATTTCATTTAATCATTTAATGACCAGCGAAGTAGCTGGGACATTTCATTTAATGACCAGAAAAATCTGGGACCTTTCATTTAACGACCAACGAAGGAGTTGGAACATTTCATTTAGCGACCAGCGAAGTAGCTGGAACATTTCATTTAGCGACCAGCGAAGTAGCTGGGACATTTCATTTAGCGACCAGCGAAGTAGCTGGGACATTTCATTTAATCATTTAACGACCAGCGAAGTAGCTGGGACATTTCATTTAATGACCAACGACGTAGCTGGGACATTTCATTTAATCATTTAACGACCTTTGATTTAATGATTTGATCTAAGATTGAGACTTTCTGAGGAACAAACAGCACGAGGACTGAACTTGATCTTTAGATTTGAAAATTTAGCAAAATAACCCGTGCGAGCACTACGTTTTTCAACTGAGAGTCGGGAAAGAGATCGGCCTATTTAAGATATTTAGAGATTGAAGCAAGAAGAATGGCCGGGGTTTCAGGATTATCCCATATCCTGAAGGAAAATAGATAGACATTTTTGACGAGAATTTTAGAAAAAGAATGATTCAGGTTTATCCCTTAACCTGAAGGGGAAAATAGAAGATTTTGTGAAGAAATAACTTGAATTTAGAAAGGATATGGCAAGATTTAGAATTTATGATCTATGATTTGGATGGACCAGGTATGTGATGGGGAACAAAGAATAAACTTTGAGAAGACAAAAGGATATAGAACTTTGAAAAAAAATGTAGAACACTTAAGGAAAATTTGATTTTTATTTTTGTGAAAAAGAATTCTCACAGGCAGCATGGTTGCCCCTATGAGTTATCTTCAGGATTATCCCTTATCCTGAATGGGAAAAAGAATAGAATTGAGAGAGATTTATTGAAGGAAATTGATATAAATCTAGAAAAATTAACAAAATTGACAAAACATGTATTTACAAAAGAATCCTCATAGGTAGCGTTGTGGCTCCTACGAGGGGTCTCAGGATTTTCCCTTATCCTGGATGGGAAAAAGAATAGGATTTAAGAAAAATTGAATAAAGGAAAATTGATATAAATCTAGAAAATTTAACAAAGATTGACAAGACTTGTATTTACAAAAAGAATCCTCATAGGTAGCATTATTGCTCCTACGAGGGGTCTCAGGATTTTCCCTTATCCTGAATGGGAGAAAGAATAGAATTTAAGAAAATTTAATGAAGGGAAATTGATATAAATCTAGAAACTCAATACAGATTGATAAAACTTGTATTTACAAAAGAATCCTCATAGGTAGCGTTATTGCTCCTACAAGGGGTCTCAGGATTTTCCCTTATCCTGAATGGGAGCACCTCGGACAACGAGGGTCAGGTTTATCCCTTAACCTGAAAGGGAGTAAAGAATATTTAGAAAATACCTCATGGGAAAGAGGCATCAGGTTTATCCCTTAACCTGAAAGGGTGAAGAAAAAGAATTGATAAATTTTAATGGCATTTGAGGAAATATTGATAAACTTGATAAAACTTGATAAAATTGATGTAAACTTGATAAAATAAAAATGAATGAAACAGATAAAGATACCAAAAATTAACTGAAGAATTTATAAGATTTGAGAAAAAGGAGTTTTTCTGATCCTGCCTGCACATGGGATCTTGAAAACGTTTATTTAAAAGAGAAGTGAGAAATCATTTTGAGGAAAGAAAAATCCACCACAAGAAGAATGATCAGCGCGAGATTTGATCCTTTAAATCAAACATGAGAGATCATCATGAGGGTCAATTTTTGAAGGCAATGATTTTGAAATCTAATTTTTGAAAAAGAAGATCAACAACAAATCTGATTTCTAAAAATGACAGTTCAAAATTGATAATAAGATCAACACAAGGGTTGATCGTTGAAGGTAATGCTTAAAAACCAATATTGGAAGATAAAACCAACACAGGGTCGATCTTTGAATATAATGATTTAAAACCCATTTTTGGAAGATAAGATCAATGCAATGATTGATCTTTGAATATGATGATTTATAATCCATTTTAAAAGATAAGAACAACGCCAGGGTTGATCTTTGAAAAGCTTTGAGATCATTTTTGGAGGATAAGACCAACGCAAGGGTTGATCTTTTGAATAAAAAGATTTGAAATCCATGAGATAAGATCAATACAAGGATTGATCTTTGAATATAAAGGTTTTTGAAATCCACTTTGAAAGATAGGGGTTGATCTATAAAGATTTGAAATCCGTTTTGAAAGATAAGACCAACACAAAGGTTGATCTTTGAATATAAAGATTTAGAATCCATTTTGAAAGATAAGATCAACACAAGGATTGTTTTTTGAATATAAAAGTTTAAAATTTATTTTGGAAGTTAAGACCAACACCAGGGTTGATCTTTCAATATAATGGTTTGAAAAACTTATTTTTGAAGACATGATCAACACGAGGGTTGATTTTTTTGTCAAAGGTTAGACCAAAGAATATTTGAACTCCTTGGTCATAATAAAGATTTTTAAAATTTTATGATTTTTGAAAAAGTCCTCATAGGTAATATCATTTCTCTCATGAATGATTTCAGGATTGCCCCGCATTCTGAAAAAGAACGGGAATTAAAATGCCCCAGTATGGCAAAGAGAAAAGAAGCATTGGATATAAAAGATATAAAGGAAATTGACATTTCATTTGATAAGCAAAGGTTTGATAACAACTGAATATTTACAAGAACTTTTAAAAGGAAAAGATTCATAAAAGACTGAGTTGAAGATCCCCTTTCTGTTGTATGCCAATTGGAAGCGGCTTGTCATTGTTCTTATACGCTCTCTCCTTCTGCCCCTTGCCTTGATCTACTCTCGGACCGCTGCCACTGTTGTTCTTGTTTCCTTTGCTGCTACTACCAAGATTATTGCAGGAGGCATCAACTGAATGAGCAAACTGCGCCTTCTTCTTTTGGTCTTGGACATTCTTGACCAGAGGCGTGCCCTCGTACAGTCCGCTTTCTATTCCTGCCTCGAGCCATTCACCTCGCTCAATTAACTTGATGAAGGATTTCGCCGGGGAAGTGGCGATGAGGCTCCTTATGGGCTGAGAGAAATTGTTGAGGATCACCTGCAATGCGTGTTCCTCAGGAATGGGTACCTTCATCTTATTACAGGTGCTTCTCCACCTGTGAATGAAATCACCTGCTCTTTCATTCTCTCCTTGCTTCAGGTTGTAAAGATGATTTAATGTAGGTGAGGCTTCAGTGTTGAATAAGAAGCGCTCGATGAACAGATTTACTACCTTATCGAACTCTCGTAGTTCGATAGAATTCACATGATCAGCATACCATCTGGCTGCTACACCCTCCAGACTGCGGAGAAAACAGATGAATAAAGCCCTATTATCTTTTCTGAAACGGCTGCACTCTGCATAAAATGTGGCCAGGTGGGCTTTAGGGTTTCCAGTCCCGTCAAATTTGAGAAACTTACGGGGAAGATTCTCCAAGTTATCGTCCCCATCTAGACCATCATAGAAATCTTCGCCGGTGTAGGTCTGCTTGCCCTTACCCTTGGCTTGAATATCCTTAATAGCTTGATTCATTTCCTTCATCTGCTTGCTCATCAGGTCCTCTGCTGGAGCCCCAGATTTGGGCTTGTTGACAGATTCAGGCTCTTCCGCAACTATCTTTACAGACTGTCTCGAAGGATTCTGCTTGTAGACAATCTGCTCTTCCTCTTCTGACTCTTCCTCGACTGACTCTGATTCCTCAGAAGTAGTGTCTGGCTGTAACTTCTTTCTAATGATTCTGACTTGCTTCTTTACAGGCTTCTTCCTCAGCTTGCTTTTAGGAACTGCCTCTTTCAGCTTAGCCTCGGCTTGCTCTGACATCATCCTTGCCATCATCCTTTGGAACATGTCATACATAGCGGGGTCGATGTCATCCTTCTTGCTCTGACTCTGTCCCCTGACTGATTTAGGAGAGCTTATCTCTTCCGCCTCACTGTCGCTGAGTTGATGAACTGTTTCTTTTCCCCCTCTTGTAGTGACCATTTTTGAAATATCAGAACTCTCTGTGGAGGAAAAATGGAGGTTTTTAGACCAAAGAAACTTTTTGGAGATATTTTGACAAAGAGGAAGGATTTAGGTTAAAAATTTAATTGTATCCCATTACTAGGGATTGAGTCGCCACCAAATTTGTGACAATTGCGTTGTTTACTCTACGATGGAGAGTAACCAACTGAAAATATGAAAAGAAAATATTATTTTTGAAAAGGATATCTCTTGATGGAAAGAGATTTTTATAAGAATATAAAAACAGAAGAAAAATAAAAGGAAAAATAGAATTTTGAGAATAAATGGTAAGGATTTAAACTTTTGGAGAACTTGCAGGCAGGATCAGAAGATTTTGGAAGAATTTGTAGAAGAAGAAGAAGAAAAGGATAAAGAAAAATACACCTGGGTTTTAAAAATAAAGAGGACATTTTGAAACATATACCCAGGGTTTTGGAAAATATAAGGAAGATATAAAATATCACACAATCACAGATATGCAAGCAAGGATATACCAACAACACTCCCTAAAGCTGACTCTATATGCAATATTTGAAATGGCTGATAGGACCTTAATCCTAACTCTAAGATTTATATCATCTGATTCCAATCAAGGTACGCCGATATACTCAAGCCGAAGCTCGAAGTACGTGGCATATAAAGTATTTACTCTGGTTCTAAGGTAAAGGCTTCCCAACATCCTTGAGCACCTACCGATATACCTCGGACTATGGCCCTTAAGTACGTGGTAGGGGGGCGCGAACCCAAATAAGTGGTCCAGTTGTGAGGCTCTCTCCCGAACTATGGTTCAGTGAGACAGCCCAGCAACGTGAAGACCGGGACAATATAGGTAGGGATGTTTTCAAAATATGATCAACATGCAATAAAATCAGAAGGCTCTAATGCAAGTCCTAAAGAGATAGATTTAAAAAGAGAAGCATACACTTGCATACATTGTTTGCATTCAATCCCTAAAATTGAGGAGAGTTGTATTTAAGACCTAAGTCTAATGTGAACATGGATAATCTCCTCAATATGGTCCTACCAAACCATACTTAGATCCTATATGTAATGATGTCAGCTTAGGACAAAATCTAGGCTTCCTAAGGTTTGCATGAAAATGTAGCTGACATATGTTAGAATAAAGACTTAGATTATATAAAAGCAAAGCAAAGGCATAGATCCAACCGGACGAAGACGTGTCCCATCTCGGTCGCCAAAACTGTGATCATCGCAAAATTTTTCCTCTTTCGTTGTTTCTCTCTCTTCCTTCTCTTTTCCTTTTCCAACCTCTATTTTCCTCCTTTTTGAAGGGAGAAGAATAAAAGAGAGAAAAAGAAAGAGAGAAGAGAAAAGAAAGAAAGAAAGAGAGAGGAGGAACTATTTTGCGGGTTTCACTTGACCTTGATTTGAAAATCTTTAGAAAATAACTCGCCTCCGTTTTTGAAAAATTTGCGGGAAAAATGGAGAGACGGGATTCGCTCGTCGGTACGAGGTTCGACCGTTCCTGGCGCCTTTACCAGGGGTAATCGAACCAAGGATCGAATCTATGCCTTTTGCTTTGCCTAAATATAATCTAAGAATTTATTCTAACTCTAAATGCACAAAGAATCATGCTTGTGCAATGCAAAGATGTATGCTTTTTTTGAAAGACATTTTGAAAATTTCCAAGTTATTCTGAGATGAACTTGGTAAAAGAATGAAGAAATGGTTGAATCTAACTTAGAACTTGAAATAGATCAGAGGAGTTCTAAGTTTTTGAAGTAAATCAGGATTTGGAAGAATAAATGAGAAAGGATGACTTGAAGTTTTGAAATGAAAGGAAATGAAATTTCAAAGTCAGAAATAGACCTTGAATTTGAACTTGAATTTAGGAAAGGAAATGAATACTTGAGATGGAATCGAATTTGGATTTCTGAAGTTTGGAATGGATCTGAGATAATCAAATGGTATTAAAAATAGAAATGGATTTAGGGAATTCAAATGAAATCTGGAAATAGAATTGAAATCTAAAATTGAAATTGGATTCCGGATCCTAAACAGAATGGGATCCGAGATTTAGAATCCAAGATGGACTTGGGTTCTGGATCCTAAAATGGAGTGAATCTGAAGTCTGAGATCCGAATGTAGAATTAGGTTTCGGATCCTAAAATGGATTTGGATCTAAAGTCTGAGATCCAAAGTGTGATTGAATTCTGGATTCTAAGATGGATTTGGATATGAAGTCTGAGATCCAAATGTAGAGTTGGATTCTGGATACTAGAATGGTTTTGGATCTGAAGTCTAAGATCCAAAATGAGTTGGACTCTGGATCCTAAGATGGATTTGGATCTGAAGTCTGAGATCCAAGGTGAATTGAATTGATACTTGGAAATCTGGATCCAAGTTGAGACTAGGATTTAACTTTGGATTTGGGTTATGAAAAGTCCAAATAGGACCTTTAAAGATGGATCTGGGTTTTTTAGAAAACCCAAAAATTAAGCTTTGAGATTCAAATCCAAATCTTGATTGAAGATAGAGGAGGTGAACTTGATTTTGAAATCAGAAGATAACTTTGAACTTTGAAATTGAATTTTGAATTGAGCTGGAAATTTGAAGTTTGAATATAAGATGATTTTGAATTTCCAAAGTCAAATTGGACTTTGAAATTGAAGCTTGAATCTGGAGTCAAGAATTTTAAAGTTAAATTGAACTTTGAATTTGATTGGAGTTTTGAATATAGAATGAATTTGGAATTTCAAAGTCAAATTGAACTTTGAAATTTGAATATAAAATGAATTTGAAATCTCAAAGTTAGATTGAACTTTGAGATTTAAAAATGAAATAGAATTTTGAAAATTGAAAGAATGAATTGGATTTGATAAGGATTGAAGATAGATTTGAAGAAAGATATTTACATTACTTGGAGTTTTGAAAAAAAAGAATTTTGAAAATATGATGCAGTTCTATCCTAAATGATGAATGAATTTAAAGAATTTGAAATTGAATTTTTGAAAAGCTATTCCATTCTCTAAATGAATTAAAACAAGATTGAAGATATAATACATTCTTGACTATGGTCATTGAATGTATTATATAATAATCTATATTTAAATTCAGGTGAAGAATGAAACACGTTTGGTGCTTTTATAGAATTTAAAATGAAATTAACTCTCTATATACCCTGACTATGGCCATTGGTATATATTTTGAATTAATTTTAAGTTAAATTCTGATAAAAGGAAAAAATATTTTAAGGAAATATGATGAATTTTGAAAATGGATCCAGTGTTATTTCGTAAAAGTTAAAAATCCTAAGTTTTGTCCATACCCTGACTATGGCCATTGATATGGATCATCAACTTAGAATCAATTACCTCTTACAAAAATGGTGCACGTGCCATTCGTGTTTCACCAATGTGAGAATTTGAGAAATAAAGGAAAAATGCATGAAAAACAAGTAATTAATGATATTTACAATGCTCATCCATTCTACCTAAAACAGGAAGTGTAAATTTTCATTTAAGATCTAACTATTACAATTCATAAAGTCAAATTTATAACTTCAAATAATGGCCTTTTCCACAAGTTTCCTGCAAAAGACTTGATTAGTAGAAGAAAATAGAAGGAAATTGTATATATCATATAGATGTTGAAAGGGTTCATACATGATGAAAAGATGATGTATATGTACATCTATATACATGTGTGTATATGGGCATATATATCAATAACTTGGGAAAACATCTGGGCATATATATATATATATATATATATATATATATATATATATATATATATATATATATATATATATTGCATATACGTCTATACATATATATGTATACACATGTGGATATGGATGATGGTGAAAATGCAAAAGTATATGGAGATGGCAAATGAGCATGTAAACACAACAGGGGATTGCCCCTGTGCCTGTGTTAAGTGTTGGGGTTTTTGAAAGACCAACCACAGCAATGCCTTGGCGCTGTTGCATAACAGTGCAGGGCACGGCTATGGATATATGACTTTGACAGCAGTGTATTGACACTGCTGTAAATCTTTATGAAAGGTTACTGTTGTATGTGAAGATATCTGCAGGGTACAAGAAGTATAGCAATGCGATACTGTAAGTAAGGTTTGAGATATGTGGGTGCTGTGCATAATGAAAAGCATGCTGTGAAAGAGGTTTCTAGTAAATGCTGGTGGTGTGCAGGTGTTAGGAATTTACAACAAACAAGATGGATTGCTGAGGGTTTGGAGTGTTTGCTATTCAGCAAACTCTTCGTTATTATCATCAACATATACCTATATACTGGACTGAAAACAAACAGAGGTAACAACCATCCAGGAGCATCTACAGATGAGCATGCTGTTTACTCAGACAAGGGTGGCCACCTCTGATTCTCGTGGCACCTTTTCATAAGGTTCCAAAGGGTAGGAACAAGCTCAGAATTGTATGTAAGTCCAGCCATAATATGTTCCAATGGTAAGACTGAAAAAGTAACATGCAGTAATGCACAGACTACACCAACAACTGCTATCTCAGAGTCACTTAGTGCACTTTCGTGCGAATAATCATGTTTCATTCCCTTCAATACATTATTTACCAACTGCTTTAGGAAGGAGGAATCTTTGGCATTGGAAATCTGCTGTTCCAAATCTCTTCCCAAAAAGATCCCTTTTGGTTCCTCATTTATGCCAATATCACCCTCATAATCAACCTCAGAATTTATCGTATTTTCAATGATGGTCTGCATTGAATTTGGCAAAGATCCCAGCCAAAAATGTCAAAACAACAGCAAAAATCCATGGTTGTCTCAAAGGTTCATTCTGGAGAAGATTTTATTCCTGTAACAGTAACATCGATTTTAACACCAGTAAGCAGTTCTTGGTGCTAATGTGCATTCCCCGCTAACGAATCAGACAGGATCCTCAACAAAATGGTGATAAAACACTTCAAAACCATCAGCCGGTCTATAATTTTGTAAGACAACAGACATATGAACGTGAAACTCTAAAAAAAATGACATTCAAATTTTCAGCTGTAATGATGAAACAACCACTAAAGAGAAATTGCAGATAGGGATTTCGACACTATAAAGCTGCCCAAAAATCAGTTCATGACAGGTTTAATTTTACTGTATCCTTCAGCTGTTCTGTAGAAGTACATGAATCTTTTATATCTCCACGATTTTGTATCAACAATGACTCTAATTCACTCAATAACCCAGTGAGGTTTGGCAGATTAGGGGGTTTACAGTAGATCTCACCGTGAATCAGGGTTGGTTCACGATGAGATAAAAAAAAAAATTCATAAGTAAATCAATCGTATATGTTATCTAATACTGAAACGATTGAATATATGGATGTAAACAAAATGCTGACATATTCCAAACATGAATGCAATTGATAAACAGATGACACTGGATCAATGTTAGCGATATACGTGGGGATATATGATAATGTAAGGGTGAACAAATGAATTAACAGAAGAAACAAAATGCTATAAATGGACATAATGATACTGAATCAAAGAAATCACTAAATATAATCAATCGATTAATCAAGGGAAATGAGATAACAAAACAGAATATCAATGATGTTAAATGAGAATATCAAGTGAGTGATTCTAATAACATGATATGAGTGGTGAGTATCGTGAACAGGAGATTGGAAGTATAGCAGATAATTATGGTCAGATGATAAAATAGAAGCCAGCGAGAGAAAAAAAATGAACAGATTAAGCACGAGAAAAACAGGTATCAAGCTAATAAAAGTAAGGACGGGAAACGATCGAAACAGAATCAAAATAAAGGGAAAAAAAAAAGGAAAAGCTAACATCTAATTAGATCAAAGACATATATATAGGAAAAATTGTTGGGATCAGAGATCCCATTGCTGTTTGCACGGCTATGGGTCGAGATTGCACAAGCAATCTAACACCATCAATGATGCATAGATGGAGAAAGAAAAAAAATCCAGGTAAAGAGTGCTTACCGGATTTATTGATCGAAGCTGGAGCTCTTGAAGGAAGGGGAACAGTCGAAATGGAGCCTTGGAAGGAAGAAACCCTTGAATGCTGGATAGATTCGAGCCTTTGATTTTGGGGGAATTCCGGAGATAAAGGGAGCTTCTTCTTTGCTTCCTTCTACAACTCTTTTCCAACAAAGAGAGAAGGAAAGCGGAGAGGCTGAAGGCAGATGGCGTCGATTGATGCTTCCTTTTTTTTTCTTTTTCCTCCCCTTAAGTGTAAGGGATGGTTCCCTTTTTAAAGCAAGAGGAGAAGCTCCAGAAGCCTCTTCCGTTAGAGATGAAGGGCAAATGAAGATGGTTGCCATGGATCAATGGTCACAGATGGGGTTCCGTTGGCGATGAAGGGTTTAGGGAGGAGGAGATTGAGATGGCGGTTTGGAGGAAGGTTCTGGAGGGTTCGGGGGTAGCTGCTTGCGGCTGAGAAGGAGGATGCTCGAGAGAGACTTTTTTTTTTCGAACCCTAAAAAAAAAAAAATTTGTAAAAAGGGGCTTTTGCAAAAAGACGGTTCCCTGCGAAAAAGTTTTCAAAATGATGGTCTTTTCAAAAGTTTTTTTGCAACAGAATGGTTTTATTTAAAAGACCGTTTTCAAAAAGAGTTATTTTTTTTTTTTTTTTTTAAATCCCGATTTTGTTTCTTTTTTATATTTTCAATTTTTTTGTTCTTTTCTTTTAAAACATATATTTGTAAAAACAAAACTCTAAAACTAAGAAAATTAATACTAATTTTACAAAATTTTAAAATATTCATAAGAGAAAGGTTTTTCTGAAAGATCAGGGTTATTTTGGGGAAAAATTCTTCAAAAGAATGGGTTTGGACCTAAGTACTGAGAAAATGTTCAATTTTGACACTCGAATCGAGAAATACAATGTGATGGACCCAAACGGATGTCGGATGGGCTGTCCGAGCTATTTAAAGGCTATTTTTGGTATTTTCTTATAATTTTTAATTTAAAATTTAAACAAGGAGATTCAGATTTGGATCTGGACAATGGATCCAGATCCAAAATCAATTTAAACATATGAAATGAATTTAATTTCAATAATACTTGAGAAATGAACTGAAATTTAGATTTGAAATGACCCATTTGCTAAAAAACTGAATTTAGGGGCAATAAGAGAATATTTAAAAGATTTTGAAAAATTTGGGGTGTTCACAGATGCCCCTCTTTGCTACTAAGCCGGTTGAAAGCCGAGCTTAGTGGCAAGGAAAACACTCCAAATTTTGAAAAATGCCCCCGTCAGCAGATCTGAACTGGGTGTGGAAGAATTTGATTTAAAAGACATGGTTTTTCAGATTTAAATCTTTATCCTTGAATGGCTTTTGGAAGACGAAATCCTCGAAAATGATATGACTGAATAATAGAGAGGAGGAAATCGTGATGGGACTTTGGGTGAAGATCCCGAAAAGACAAAAGGTAAGAATTTAAATCAAGTCTCATGGGCGAGACAAGATCAATCTTTTGAAATGACTCAGGTTTGGCCCTTAACCTGGATGGGGCGAAGATATATAAAAAAATAACCTGAATGGGGAAAGGAATATATGAGGACTTTGATGGGACATTTATGAGAGAAGGCCTTGTGAGATGAAGCTCAAGTAGGATTTTATTCCGGATGGATATACAAAGCATGGATTCCTCGATGGGAAGAACCATGATGGGACTTGGAAGGAAACACCTCGTCAAAACGAGAAACCTCGTTAGAACGAGACTCAGGTTTAACCCAAACCTGAAAAAGGAAGATACCTCGATGCACGAGGTTCAGGCTTAACCCTTAACCTGAAGGGGACGACCATATGGAATCCTTGAGTGAAGAGACCATGATAGGGCCTTCGGAGTTCGGACGAACAAATCCGAAAAGGGGTTTGCGAAAGGAGGAAGGAAATGGGGTTCCCTAAAGTTTTGAAAAAGGGGTGAACTTGGACGTCTCATTGCTGAGACTAAATCAGCTTTTGAATTTAATGACCTCTCGCAGGAAGTACAGGTTTTGACCCTTAACCTGAGTGGGAACGACCACACGGATTTCTCGAAACCGTGATGGGACAGGAGAGATACTTCAATTGAATGGGGTAACTCTTCTGGAAGATATAAACAACGCTAAGTTGCATCAAAATGGATATTGAATATTTATTTCAATCTTAGAATATCTAGAAAATTTTGCCAATAAGATAAATTTATAGTTGACTTCAACGCTTGAAAATGTGCGCATGTGTGCAAAGGTATTCCCTCTTTTAACTAGAGTATTTCTTCAAACGAGGTTAACTCCTCGGTCTTAAGAGTCAAATTCAAAATTTTAGCGCTGATGATTTTCTTCAAGGAAGCTGTCCATTTCCTTGATATGAGAAGAGAAGAAATATTCTCAATTTTATAAAAGCAAGTAGTGAAAAGACATTGATAAAAGAATTTTGCATGAGGAAAGATGACTTCTGGCAATTTAGGCAGCTTGATATCTGAGTGTTTTCTTATGATGATATTCTTGTACTCTTTTTGAGTCATTGGGCTTTTACATCATCCTTCATTTTGGATGTACCTAACTTTTCTCTCTTTTTCAGGGAAGGGTACGTCACAAACTCCTTCATCTCGGAGATGCTTCGATCCTTCTTTTTCTCAGGGATTATATATGACATTGGCTCAAAGGTCTTTTTAGATGATAGCTGAAATCAAATATCATTTAGGGTTTGTCGGTAGGTTCGTCACACTCGCCTTCATCTCAACGGTGATCTGAACTTTCCCTGGAAGGATCCTTCACAAACTCCTTCATCTTGGTAGATGATCCAAATCTTCTTTGGCCCCGGGGGTCTACTCGCTTAATTTGCCTTCATCTTGACGACAATTGAGAGATCCCTTTTGCAGATATTTGATTGCAACTTTAAACTGGATAAGGTGATATGGATTAAGTGGATTCTTTTATGGCTCAGGATATTTCCACTGTCTGATTGCCAGAAAGTCATTTTAAAACATGTGTCATAACTATGATCAATATCAATTCGCTTCCGGCTTTTCAATGTCATCGAATATTTATTTCACTATTCATACCGAGGATATTTCTTTCATCCTTTTGGTTGATCAACAGGAAAAAGATTTGAATTTTACCTCTTTTTCACAAAGAGTTTCACCTTTTATGAAGAAAATACTAGAGGTAATCCGAGGTAATTCTTTTGTGCAGTAAGATTTATTTGGAATCAACAAATATTTTTAGCAGATTGGCAAAGTTTTCGTGACTTCTATGTGAAATATTTACTCAATATAGATTTTGATGCGACCTTTAGTTGCAATTTACGATTTTGGATATTCTAATCAGTAAAATTGGAACCTTTCATTTAACGACCAGAGAAGGAGCTGGAACCTTTCATTTAACGACCAGCGAAGTAGCTGGGACATTTCATTTAACGACCAGCGAAGTAGCTTTGGACATTTTATTTAATGACCAGAAAAATCTGGGACCTTTCATTTAACGACCAACGAAGGAGTTAGAACATTTCATTTAGCGACCAGCGAAGTAGCTGGGACATTTCATTTAGCGACCAGCGAAGTAGCTGGGACATTTCATTTAGCGACCAGCGAAGTAGCTGGGACATTTCATTTAGCGACCAGCGAAGTAGCTGGGACATTTCATTTAATCATTTAACGACCAGCGAAGTAGCTAGGACATTTCATTTAATGACCAGAAAAATCTGGGACCTTTCATTTAACGACCAACGAAGGAGTTGGAACATTTCATTTAGCGACCAGCGAAGTAGCTGGAACATTTCATTTAATGACCAGAAAAATCTGGGACCTTTCATTTAACGACCAACGAAGTAGTTGAAACATTTCATTTAGCGACCAGCGAAGTAGCTGGAACATTTCATTTAGCGACCAGCGAAGTAGCTGGGACATTTCATTTAGCGACCAGCGAAGTAGCTGGGATATTTCATTTAGCGACCAGCGAAGTAGCTGGGACATTTCATTTAACGACCAGTGAAGTAGCTGGGACATTTCATTTAGCGACCAACGAAGTAGCTGGGACATTTCATTTAATCATTTAACGACCAGCGAAGTAGCTGGGACATTTCATTTAATGACCAGAAAAATCTGGGACCTTTCATTTAACGACCAACGAAGGAGTTGGAACATTTCATTTAGCGACCAACGAAGTAGCTGGGACATTTCATTTAGCGACCAGCGAAGTAGCTGGGACATTTCATTTAATCATTTAACGACCAGCGAAGTAGCTGGGACATTTCATTTAATGACCAACGAAGTAGCCGGGACATTTCATTTAATCATTTAACGACCTTTGATTTAATGATTTGATCTAAGATTGAGACTTTCTGAGGAACAAACAGCACGAGGACTGAACTTGATCTTTAGATTTGAAAATTTAGCAAAATAACCCGTGCGAGCACTAGGTTTTTCAACTGAGAGTCGGGAAAGAGATCGGCCTATTTAAGATATTTAGAGATTGAAGCAAGAAGAATGGCCGGGGTTTCAGGATTATCCCATATCCTGAAGTAAAATAGATAGACATTTTTGACGAGAATTTTAGAAAAAGAATGATTCAGGTTTATCCCTTAACCTGAAGGGGAAAATAGAAGATTTTGTGAAGAAATAACTTGAATTTAGAAAGGATATGGCAAGATTTAGAATTTATGATCTATGATTTGGATGGACCAGGTATGTGATGGGGAATAAAGAATAAACTTTGAGAAGACAAAAGGATATAGAACTTTGAAAAAAAATGTAGAACACTTAAGGAAAATTTGATTTTTATTTTTGTGAAAAAGAATTCTCACAGGCAGCATGGTTGCCCCTATGAGTTATCTTCAGGATTATCCCTTATCCTGAATGGGAAAAAGAATAGAATTGAGAGAGATTTATTGAAGGAAATTGATATAAATCTAGAAAAATTAACAAAATTGACAAAACATGTATTTACAAAAGAATCCTCATAGGTAGCGTTGTGGCTCCTACGAGGGGTCTCAGGATTTTCCCTTATCCTGGATGGGAAAAAGAATAGGATTTAAGAAAAATTGAATAAAGGAAAATTGATATAAATCTAGAAAATTTAACAAAGATTGACAAGACTTGTATTTACAAAAAGAATCCTCATAGGTAGCATTATTGCTCCTATGAGGGGTCTCAGGATTTTCCCTTATCCTGAATGGGAGAAAGAATAGAATTTAAGAAAATTTAATGAAGGGAAATTGATATAAATCTAGAAACTCAATACAGATTGATAAAACTTATATTTACAAAAGAATCCTCATAGGTAGCGTTATTGCTCCTACAAGGGGTCTCAGGATTTTCCCTTATCCTGAATGGGAGCACCTCGGACAACGAGGGTCAGGTTTATCCCTTAACCTGAAAGGGAGTAAAGAATATTTAGAAAATACCTCATGGGAAAGAGGCATCAGGTTTATCCCTTAACCTGAAAGGGTGAAGAAAAAGAATTGATAAATTTTAATGGCATTTGAGGAAATATTGATAAACTTGATAAAACTTGATAAAATTGATGTAAACTTGATAAAATAAAAATGAATGAAACAGATAAAGATACCAAAAATTAACTGAAGAATTTATAAGATTTGAGAAAAAGGAGTTTTTCTGATCCTGCCTGCACATGGGATCTTGAAAACGTTTATTTAAAAGAGAAGTGAGAAATCATTTTGAGGAAAGAAAAATCCACCACAAGAAGAATGATCAGCGCGAGATTTGATCCTTTAAATCAAACATGAGAGATCATCATGAGGGTCAATTTTTGAAGGCAATGATTTTGAAATCTAATTTTTGAAAAAGAAGATCAACAACAAATCTGATTTCTAAAAATGACGGTTCAAAATTGATAATAAGATCAACACAAGGGTTGATCGTTGAAGGTAATGCTTAAAAACCAATCTTGGAAGATAAAACCAACACAGGGTCGATCTTTGAATATAATGATTTAAAACCCATTTTTGGAAGATAAGATCAATGCAATGATTGATCTTTGAATATGATGATTTATAATCCATTTTAAAAGATAAGAACAACGCCAGGGTTGATCTTTGAAAAGCTTTGAGATCATTTTTGGAGGATAAGACCAACGCAAGGGTTGATCTTTTGAATAAAAAGATTTGAAATCCATGAGATAAGATCAATACAAGGATTGATCTTTGAATATAAAGGTTTTTGAAATCCACTTTGAAAGATAGGGGTTGATCTATAAAGATTTGAAATCCGTTTTGAAAGATAAGACCAACACAAAGGTTGATCTTTGAATATAAAGATTTAGAATCCATTTTGAAAGATAAGATCAACACAAGGATAGTTTTTTTAATATAAAAGTTTAAAATTTATTTTGGAAGTTAAGACCAACACCAGGGTTGATCTTTCAATATAATGGTTTGAAAAACTTATTTTTGAAGACATGATCAACACGAGGGTTGATTTTTTTGTCAAAGGTTAGACCAAAGAATATTTGAACTCCTTGGTCATAATAAAGATTTTTAAAATTTTATGATTTTTGAAAAAGTCCTCATAGGTAATATCATTTCTCTCATGAATGATTTCAGGATTGCCCCGCATTCTGAAAAAGAACGGGAATTAAAATGCCCCAGTATGGCAAAGAGAAAAGAAGCATTGGATATAAAAGATATAAAGGAAATTGACATTTCATTTGATAAGCAAAGGTTTGATAACAACTGAATATTTACAAGAACTTTTAAAAGGAAAAGATTCATAAAAGACTGAGTTGACTAGCCCCTACAAGACAACCGACAAAAAGAAACGAAAGCAAACAAAAAACTTTGGCTTCATTAATTCTTCGAGTGGTCCGGGAATGGTTCTGTCAGGACTGCTGGCTGCTTTTCTTCCTCGTCCTCTATCAGCTCACTTCTGTCAATGCAGTCTTGTATCATATGCTTGAGGACGAAGCAATGTTCTGTGTCATGCCCCGTTGCTTGATGATATTTGCAAAATTGGTCCTTGAACTTTCCCAAGATTACGGGAGGATCCGCTATTTTAGGGAGTTTGATCATCCCGTGCTTTAACAGGTAATCCAGAATTACTTCCATAGTTTGATCTAAAGGAGTGAAGACTCGATCTTTCTCCCACTTGATGTATTTGGGCTTCTCTTGAAGATCCCCTTTCTGTTGTATGCCAATTGGAAGCGGCTTGTCATTGTTCTTATACGCTCTCTCCTTCTGCCCCTTGCCTTGATCTACTCTCGGACCGCTGCCACTGTTGTTCTTGTTTCCTTTGCTGCTACTACCAAGATTATTGCAGGAGGCATCAACTGAATGAGCAAACTGCGCCTTCTTCTTTTGGTCTTGGACATTCTTGACCAGAGGCGTGCCCTCGTACAGTCCGCTTTCTATTCCTGCCTCGAGCCATTCAGCTCGCTCAATTAACTTGATGAAGGATTTCGCCGGGGAAGTGGCGATGAGGCTCCTTATGGGCTGAGAGAAATTGTTGAGGATCACCTGCAATGCGTGTTCCTCAAGAATAAGTACCTTCATCTTATTACAGGTGCTTCTCCACCTGTGAATGAAATCACCTGCTCTTTCATTCTCTCCTTGCTTCAGGTTGTAAAGATGATTTAATGTAGGTGAGGCTTCAGTGTTGAATAAGAAGCGCTCGATGAACAGATTTACTACCTTATCGAACTCTCGTAGTTCGATAGAATTCACATGATCAGCATACCATCTGGCTGCTACACCCTCCAAACTGCGGAGAAAACAGATGAATAAAGCCCTATTATCTTTTCTGAAACGGCTGCACTCTGCATAAAATGTGGCCAGGTGGGCTTTAGGGTTGCCAGTCCCGTCAAATTTGAGAAACTTACGGGGAAGATTCTCCAAGTTATCGTCCCCATCTAGACCATCATAGAAATCTTCGCCGGTGTAGGTCTGCTTGCCCTTACCCTTGGCTTGAATATCCTTAATAGCTCGATTCATTTCCTTCATCTGCTTGCTCATCAGGTCCTCTGCTGGAGCCCCAGATTTGGGCTTGTTGACAGATTCAGGCTCTTCCGCAACTATCTTTACAGACTGTCTCGAAGGATTCTGCTTGTAGACAATCTGCTCTTCCTCTTCTGACTCTTCCTCGACTGACTCTGATTCCTCAGAAGTAGTGTTTGGCTGTAACTTCTTTCTAATGATTCTGACTTGCTTCTTTACAGGCTTCTTCCTCAGCTTGCTTTTAGGAACTGCCTCTTTCAGCTTAGCCTCGGCTTGCTCTGACATCATCCTTGCCATCATCCTTTGGAACATGTCATACATAGCGGGGTCGATGTCATCCTTCTTGCTCTGACTCTGTCCCCTGACTGATTTAGGAGAGCTTATCTCTTCCGCCTCACTGTCGCTGAGTTGATGAACTGTTTCTTTTCCCCCTCTTGTAGTGACCATTTTTGAAATATCAGAACTCTCTGTGGAGGAAAAATGGAGGTTTTTAGACCAAAGAAACTTTTTGGAGATAATTTGACAAAGAGGAAGGATTTAGGTTAAAAATTTAATTGTATCCCATTACTAGGGATTGAGTCGCCACCAAATTTGTGACAATTGCGTTGTTTACTCTACGATGGAGAGTAACCAACTGAAAATATGAAAAGAAAATATTATTTTTGAAAAGGATATCTCTTGATGGAAAGAGATTTTTATAAGAATATAAAAACAGAAGAAAAATAAAAGGAAAAATGGAATTTTGAGAATAAATGGTAAGGATTTAAACTTTTGGAGAACTTGCAGGCAGGATCAGAAGATTTTGGAAGAATTTGTAGAAGAAGAAGAAGAAAAGGATAAAGAAAAATACACCTGGGTTTTAAAAATAAAGAGGACATTTTGAAACATATACCCAGGGTTTTGGAAAATATAAGGAAGATATAAAATATCACACAATCACAGATATGCAAGCAAGGATATACCAACAACACTCCCTAAAGCTGACTCTATATGCAATATTTGAAATGGCTGATAGGACCTTAATCCTAACTCTAAGATTTATATCATCTGATTCCAATCAAGGTACGCCGATATACTCAAGCCGAAGCTCGAAGTACGTGGCATATAAAGTATTTACTCTGGTTCTAAGGTAAAGGCTTCCCAACATCCTTGAGCACCTACCGATATACCTCGGACTATGGCCCTTAAGTACGTGGTAGGGGGGCGCGAACCCAAATAAGTGGTCCAGTTGTGAGGCTCTCTCCCGAACTATGGTTCAGTGAGACAGCCCAGCAACGTGAAGACCGGGACAATATAGGTAGGGATGTTTTCAAAATATGATCAACATGCAATAAAATCAGAAGGCTCTAATGCAAGTCCTAAAGAGATAGATTTAAAAAGAGAAGCATACACTTGCATACATTGTTTGCATTCAATCCCTAAAATTGAGGAGAGTTGTATTTAAGACCTAAGTCTAATGTGAACATGGATAATCTCCTCAATATGGTCCTACCAAACCATACTTAGATCCTATATGTAATGATGTCAGCTTAGGAAAAAATCTAGGCTTCCTAAGGTTTGCATGAAAATGTAGCTGACATATGTTAGAATAAAGACTTAGATTATATAAAAGCAAAGCAAAGGCATAGATCCAACCGGACGAAGACGTGTCCCATCTCGGTCGCCAAAACTGTGATCATCGCAAAATTTTTCCTCTTTCGTTGTTTCTCTCTCTTCCTTCTCTTTTTCTTTTCCAACCTCTATTTTCCTCCTTTTTGAAGGGAGAAGAATAAAAGAGAGAAAAAGAAAGAGAGAAGAGAAAAGAAAGAAAGAAAGAGAGAGGAGGAACTATTTTGCGGGTTTCACTTGACCTTGATTTGAAAATCTTTAGAAAATAACTCGCCTCCGTTTTTGAAAAATTTGCGGGAAAAATAGAGAGACGGGATTCGCTCGTCGGTACGAGGTTCGACCGTTCCTGGCGCCTTTACCAGGGGTAATCGAACCAAGGATCGAATCTATGCCTTTTGCTTTGCCTAAATATAATCTAAGAATTTATTCTAACTCTAAATGCACAAAGAATCATGCTTGTGCAATGCAAAGATGTATGCTTTTTTTGAAAGACATTTTGAAAATTTCCAAGTTATTCTGAGATGAACTTGGTAAAAGAATGAAGAAATGGTTGATTCTAACTTAGAACTTGAAATAGATCAGAGGAGTTCTAAGTTTTTGAAGTAAATCAGGATTTGGAAGAATAAATGAGAAAGGATGACTTGAAGTTTTGAAATGAAAGGAAATGAAATTTCAAAGTCAGAAATAGACCTTGAATTTGAACTTGAATTTAGGAAAGGAAATGAATACTTGAGATGGAATCGAATTTGGATTTCTGAAGTTTGGAATGGATCTGAGATAATCAAATGGTATTTAAAATAGAAATGGATTTAGGGAATTCAAATGAAATCTGGAAATGGAATTGAAATCTAAAATTGAAATTGGATTTCGGATCCTAAACAGAATGGGATCCGAGATTTAGAATCCAAGATGGACTTGGGTTCTGGATCCTAAAATGGAGTGAATCTGAAGTCTGAGATCCGAATGTAGAATTAGGTTCCGGATCCTAAAATGGATTTGGATCTAAAGTTTGAGATCCAAAGTGTGATTGAATTATGGATCCTAAGATGGATTTGGATATGAAGTCTGAGATCCAAATGTAGAGTTGGATTCTGGATCCTAGAATGGTTTTGGATCTGAAGTCTAAGATCCAAAATGAGTTGGACTCTGGATCCTAAGATGGATTTGGATCTGAAGTCTGAGATCCAAGGTGAATTGAATTGATACTTGGAAATCTGGATCCAAGTTGAGACTAGGATTTAACTTTGGATTTGGGTTATGAAAAGTCCAAATAGGACCTTTAAAGATGGATCTGGGTTTTTTAGAAAACCCAAAAATTAAGCTTTGAGATTCAAATCCAAATCTTGATTGAAGATAGAGGAGGTGAACTTGATTTTGAAATCAGAAGATAACTTTGAACTTTGAAATTGAATTTTGAATTGAGCTGGAAATTTGAAGTTTGAATATAAGATGATTTTGAATTTTCAAAGTCAAATTGGACTTTGAAATTGAAGCTTGAATCTGGAGTCAAGAATTTTAAAGTTAAATTGAACTTTGAATTTGATTGGAGTTTTGAATATAGAATGAATTTGGAATTTCAAAGTCAAATTGAACTTTGAAATTTGAATATAAAATGAATTTGAAATCTCAAAGTTAGATTGAACTTTGAGATTTAAAAATGAAATAGAATTTTGAAAATTGAAAGAATGAATTGGATTTGATAAGGATTGAAGATAGATTTGAAGAAAGATATTTACATTACTTGGAGTTTTGAAAAAAAAGAATTTTGAAAATATGATGCAGTTCTATCCTAAATGATGAATGAATTTAAAGAATTTGAAACTGAATTTTTTAAAAGCTATTCCATTCTCTAAATGAATTAAAACAAGATTGAAGATATAATACATTCTTGACTATGGTCATTGAATGTATTATATAATAATCTATATTTAAATTCAGGTGAAGAATGAAACACGTTTGGTGCTTTTATAGAATTTAAAATGAAATTAACTCTCTATATACCCTGACTATGGCCATTGGTATATATTTCGAATTAATTTTAAGTTAAATTCTGATAAAAGGAAAAAATATTTTAAGGAAATATGATGAATTTTGAAAATGGATCCAGTGTGGATCCAGTGTTATTTCGTAAAAGTTAAAAATCCTAAGTTTTGTCCATACCCTGACTATGGCCATTGATATGGATCATCAACTTAGAATCAATTACCTCTTACAAAAATGGTGCACGTGCCATTCGTGTTTCACCAATGTGAGAATTTGAGAAATAAAGGAAAAATGCATGAAAAACAAGTAATTAATGATATTTACAATGCTCATCCATTCTACCTAAAACAGGAAGTGTAAATTTTCATTTAAGATCTAACTATTACAATTCATAAAGTCAAATTTATAACTTCAAATAATGGCCTTTTCCACAAGTTTCCTGCAAAAGACTTGATTAGTAGAAGAAAATAGAAGGAAATTGTATATATCATATAGATGTTGAAAGGGTTCATACATGATGAAAAGATGATGTATATGTACATCTATATACATGTGTGTATATGGGCATATATATCAATAACTTGGGAAAACATCTGGGCATATATATATATATATATATATATATATATATATATATATATATATATATATATATATATATATATATATATATATATATATATATATTGCATATACGTCTATACATATATATGTATACACATGTGGATATGGATGATGGTGAAAATGCAAAAGTATATGGAGATGGCAAATGAGCATGTAAACACAGCAGGGGATTGCCCCTGTGCCTGTGTTAAGTGTTGGGGTTTTTGAAAGACCAACCACAACAATGCCTTGGCGCTGTTGCATAACAGTGCAGGGCACGGCTATGGATATATGACTTTGACAGCAGTGTATTGACACTGTTGTAAATCTTTATGAAAGGTTACTGCTGTATGTGAAGATATCTGCAGGGTACAAGAAGTATAGCAATGCGATACTGTAAGTAAGGTTTGAGATATGTGGGTGCTGTGCATAATGAAAAGGATGCTGTGAAAGAGGTTTCTAGTAAATGCTGGTGGTGTGCAGGTGTTAGGAATTTACAGCAAACAAGATGGATTGCTGAGGGTTTGGAGTGTTTGCTATTCAGCAAACTCTTCGTTATTATCATCAACATATACCTATATACTGGACTGAAAACAAACAGAGGTAACAACCATCCAGGAGCATCTACAGATGAGCATGTTGTTAACTCAGACAAGGGTGGCCACTTCTGATTCTCGTGGCACCTTTTCATAAGGTTTCAAAGGGTAGGAACAAGCTCAGAATTGTATGTAAGTCCAGCCATAATATGTTCCAATGGTAATACTGAAAAAGTAACATGCAGTAATGCACAACTGCTATCTCAGAGTCACTTAGTGCACTTTCGTGCGAATAATCATGTTTCATTCCCTTCAATACATTATTTACCAACTGCTTTAGGAAGGAGGAATCTATGGCATTGGAAATCTGATGTTCCAAATCTCTTCCCAAAAAGATCCCTTTTGGTTCCTCATCTATGCCAATATCACCCTCATAATCAACCTCGGAATTTATCGTATTTTCAATGATGGCCTGCATTGAATTTGGCAAAGATCCCAGCCAAAAATGTCAAAACAACAGCAAAAATCCATGGCTGTCTCAAAGGTACATTCTGGAGAAGATTTTATTCCTGTAACAGTAACATCGATTTTAACACCAGTAAGCAGTTCTTGGTGCTAATGTGCATTCCCCGCTAACGAATCAGACAGGATCCTCAACAAAATGGTGATAAAACACTTCAAAACCATCAGTCGATCTGTAATTTTGTAAGACAACAGACATATGAACGTGAAACTCTAAAAAAAATGACATTCAAATTTTCAGCTGTAATGATGAAACAACCACTAAAGAGAAATTGCAGATAGGGATTTCGACACTATAAAGCTGCCCAAAAATCAGTTCATGACAGGTTTAATTTTACTGTATCCTTCAGCTGTTCTGTAGAAGTACATGAATCTTTTATATCTCCACGATTTTGTATCAACAATGACTCTAATTCACTCAATAACCCAGTGAGGTTTGGCAGATTAGGGGGTTTACAGTAGATCTCACCGTGAATCAGGGTTGGTTCACGATGAGATAAAAAAAAAAAATCATAAGTAAATCAATCGTATATGTTATCTAATACTGAAACGATTGAATATATGGATGTAAACAAAATGCTGACATATTCCAAACATGAATGCAATTGATAAACAGATGACACTGGATCAATGTTAGCGATATACGTGGGGATATATGATAATGTAAGGGTGAACAAATGAATTAACAGAAGAAACAAAATGCTGTAAATGGACATAATGATACTGAATCAAAGAAATCACTAAATATAATCAATCGATTAATCAAGGGAAATGAGATAACAAAACAGATGATCAATGATGTTAAATGAGAATATCAAGTGAGTGATTCTAATAACATGATATGAGTGGTGAGTATCGTGAACAGGAGATTGGAAGTATAGCAGATAATTATGGTCAGCAGATAAAACAGAAGCCAGCGAGAGAAAAAAATGAACAGATTAAGCACGAGAAAAACAGGTATCAAGCTAATAAAAGTAAGGACGGGAAACGATCGAAACAGAATCAAAATAAAGGGAAAAAAAGGAAAAGCTAACATCTAATTAGATCAAAGACATATATATAGGAAAAATTGTTGGGATCAGAGATCCCATTGCTGTTTGCACGGCTATGGGTCGAGATTGCACAAGCAATCTAACACCATCAATGATGCATAGATGGAGAAAGAAAAAAAATCCAGGTAAAGAGTTCTTACCGGATTTATTGATCGAAGCTGGAGCTCTTGAAGGAAGGGGAACAGTCGAAATGGAGCCTTGGAAGGAAGAAACCCTTGAATGTTGGATAGATTCGAGCCTTTGATTTTGGGGGAATTCCGGAGATAAAGGGAGCTTCTTCTTTGCTTCCTTCTACAACTCTTTTCCAACAAAGAGAGAAGGAAAGCGGAGAGGCTGAAGGCAGATGGCGTCGATTGATGCTTCCTTTTTTTTTCTTTTTCCTCCCCTTAAGTGTAAGGGATGGTTCTCTTTTTAAAGCAAGAGGAGAAGCTCCAGAAGCCTCTTCCGTTAGAGATGAAGGGCAGGTGAAGATGGTTGCCATGGATCAATGGTCACAGATGGGGTTCCGTTGGCGATGAAGGGTTTAGGGAGGAGGAGATGGAGATGGCGGTTTGGAGGAAGGTTCTGGAGGGTTCGGGGGTAGCTGCTTGCGGCTGAGAAGGAGGATGCTCGAGAGAGACTTTTTTTTTTCGAACCCTAAAAAAAAAAAATGGTAAAAAGGGGCTTTTGCAAAAAGACGGTTCCCTGCGAAAAAGTTTTCAAAATGATGGTCTTTTCAAAAGTTTTTTTGCAACAGAATGGTTTTATTTAAAAGACCGTTTTCAAAAAGAGTTTTTTTTTTTTTTTTTTTTAAATCCCGATTTTGTTTCTTTTTTATATTTTCATTTTTTTTGTTCTTTTCTTTTAAAACATATATTTGTAAAAACAAAACTCTAAAACTAAGAAAATTAATACTAATTTTACAAAATTACAAAATATTCATAAGAGAAAGGTTTTTCTGAAAGATCAGGGTTATTTTGGGGAAAAAATCTTCAAAAGAATGGGTTTGGACCTAAGTACTGAGAAAATGTTCAATTTTGACACTCGAATCGAGAAATACAATGTGATGGACCCAAACGGATGTCGGATGGGCTGTCCGAGCTATTTAAAGGCTATTTTTGGTATTTTTTATAATTTTTAATTTAAAATTTGAACAAGGAGATTCAGATTTGGATCTGGACAATGGATCCAGATCCAAAATCAATTTAAACATATGAAATGAATTTAATTTCAATAATACTTGAGAAATGAACTGAAATTTAGATTTGAAATGACCCATTTGCTAAAAAACTGAATTTAGGGGCAATAAGGGAATATTTAAAAGATTTTGAAAAATTTTGGGTGTTCACAAGGGTCTGCATTTCGCATGTCATTTCTCATCATTTCTCAGCATTTCATAACATTTCATCACATTTCATTTCATTTTCGAAATCCAGAACTCCAGTTTTATAAATTTCAATCCAGATTGAGTTTTAAAAGTTTTCAGAAATCAATTTCAAACCCCGGGTTTCCAAAATTGACATTTTTACCCCCGAGATTCTAAATTTGGAAATATTTTCTCAAGAAAAATAATCTGGATTTATTTCAAACTCAAAATTTTGAATTCTACACTAGATTTGCTTCGCAACGGGGTATTGAACTTCAAAATCCAAGCTCGTTTCAAAAACTTCCAAAAATAGCTCGTTTTGTCTGGAAATAAATTTGAAAGTATTTTCTCGAGAAAAACAATCTGGATTTCTTTCAAAATTAAAATTTTCAATTCTATACTGGATTTGCTTCGCAACGAGGAATTGGACTTCAAAATTCGAGCTCATTTCAAAAATTGCCAAAAATAGCTCATTTCGTATGGAAACTTTCTGAAAAGACTATTTTACCCCTCTAATCATCAAAATGAATTTCAAAAGTGGAATTTGGACCCGCTCTGAGATGTCCCACTCATTTACATTTCTGTTTTATTAAAAAAAAATCTTTTATTCCTATCAATTTTCTTTTTATTTGTTTATTTTTGTTTTTTTTAATTTATTTTGCATTTTAGAGAGGTGGGACCCACAAGGTGGTCGCCCAAGCCTCCAGCCCCACTTTCCATTTTTTTCCTCATTTTTCTTTCCCTTTTCCTTTTTCTCTCCTTTTCTTTCTTTCCTTTCTTTTTCCCTTTTCTTTCTTTTTATTCCTTTTCTTCTTCCTCTTCTTTCCTTCTTCTTTTCCCTCCACTTCTTCTTTCCCTACTTACTCCAGAACACACATGATTGCCTTCTTTTTTTTTTAATCCAAAAGAACCCACGGTGGCTGCATCCTCTTCCCATTTTTTACACGCATACCCTCTCTTCTCTCATTCACGCTCAACCAACATCACTGCAGCCTGGGTGAAGCTTCAACCCACCTCCAGCAGTGCAGCAGCAAGCCTCCTTCAGTCCCTTTGCTTCAACCTCCTTCAATGTTGGCAACATCATACGGCAGCAACCTCCAAAGTTTCAGCACACCTCCAGCAAGATCAGCAGGCCCCTTGGAAGCAATCAACCATCGTCATCACCTTCAGGCCTCCATTGCTGCAGTAGGAGCAAGATTAATTTCTTCATACCAACCCTCATTGCCACAGCTCCTTGCTGCAGCTACTACCTCCATATCAAAGCAGTCTTCAAGCTCCAGCTGGTGCAGCAAGTGAAGCTCCTCTCCTTCAGCCACAGCAAGTGCAACCCCTTCCTTGGTTACACCCAGTTGTAGCTTACCTCCAGCATTCCTTCAAACGCTTTCACTCCCATTGCCTCAGCACTCCATCGGCCCTTCCAAGTAACCCTCAAGGTAAGATCTCTCCATCTTAAAAAAAAAAAAAAATTGCTATATGGTTGTTTACTTTTCTTTACATTCCATGTTTTTGCTATATGGGAGAATAGGATCCGTCCAATCTATGGATCGGATCCCCTCTCACTAATAGCATACATTAAACAGTTTTTTTTACCACCCTATGATAAATTTTTATCCTTTTTGAATAAGTTTTACGTTATGAGCATGGTAGTTGGTTTCATTTTGCATACTTAGGCTAGTTTATTTAGATTTCTTTATCAATCTTATAAATTTCAGTCTTATGTCTAGTCTATTCATTACTTCATGCTTAAATTCTAGTCAATAAATTTAAAAAAAAACATATTGCATGGATTTTCTTGTTAGTGATCTTCTACCAAAAATCCAGATCCATTTGGATTTTATAACCTCATCCAATTAGTCGAATCCCAAATCGGGATTCTACTCCCCAGAAATTCCAATTTTCGTTTTTAGCAGACAAAACCCATGAAATCTCCCCCTGTGGAATATTCAAATTGTCCTTCAAAAATCATAGTAGATTCACATTGGAATCTAATAATTATATGGAAATTTTGAGGCTTTTCCAAACAGTTTTGTCCTCTGTAAAAAATAAGATTTCCCAAACCTATGGGAAAATCTTGATTTTCCTTTGTCAGGGTATAGACAGACCCTAATGCACCATGTCCATCCAATCTGTAACCTTTCTGCGAAACCTTTCAACATGAAAGTTGTTCCTAACATAATTTCATGTCATTTACCAAAATTTGGGAATTTGTGGATCTGTTTCAGTATTTTTTACGGGTTTTTAATTTCTGTCTGACAGATTTCAATATCCAGAAATCTCAGAGATTTAGGTCTCTGATAACAGCATGCCCTTTTCCAAACTGTAACCCGAATCCCAGTTCTGTAAAAAGACAAAATTTACATATGTTTGTCAAGGACATTTTCACACAATTTCATACTTTTTCCCATCTGTTTACTATTTTTCCAACATTTTCTACCGAAACCTGTCTGTTTCCTTCATTTACTGGAGTCGTCGGATTCCGATCCGACTTGCCGGTGTGGCACAGCTCCGACCATAGGTCAAAACCAGAAAGTGTAAAAGGAAAAAATCATTGCCTTACTGTCCTATGTCACCCCATAAAATTTGGGAAATTTTTATGGAAGTTTGATATCCTAAATCCCCTTTAGAATCAACATTTTAGGCAAAAATCACAAAATTTAAGGTTTTTACTTGAATTTCTATATTTAAAAATACAAACAAATTAGATTTTCGAGCTCATTTCTGTTTTTAGGGATATTTTAGGTGTTCATGCCAAATTTGGATTAATTCCAAGTTCATTTGCTCCATGTGTTAGTTTATCTTTAAGTTCAGAAGCGAAAATCAAGCAAAAATCAGGTTAAATTTGATATTTTATGATATTTTCGTCATTTTAAGGTTTTTACCATGTACATGAGCATATATAATTATATTAGGGTTAATTTCAATGTCATTTGCATTTCACATTTTTCATTTTTGCAAAATTTATTTCAGAAAACCCCGGTTTGAAGGCCATAGTCTTGTTATCGGTGGTATTTTGGTCATTTTGACCTAAATTTTAAAATTTCAATTTCTAATTCTCCAAATTTTCATGCATATAATCATATTTTATCATATTATGTTTGATTTATTTCATTTGATTTTCAAAATTCCAAAATTTACAAAAATTCTTTCAGAAAACCCTGATTTCAAGGTCATCAGGGGTATTTTGGTCCTTTTGATCCCAATTTCGAATTTTCAAGTTTATTTTCGAAATTTATTCATTATTTATCATTTTTATATCAAAGGAAGTATGAATTTGGGTTTATATCTGAATAATATCTGATAATTTCCCATATTTTTGGATAAATTCAGAAAAAAACCTACATTTTGTGCTAACCTTGTTTTCTAGTTTTGCAGGAACATCCAAGAAGAAGACATAGTTATTTTATTTATTTATTTTATTTAATTCAATGTAAAAAGCAATATAATAATTGGAATAAGAGTTACATTTCTGCTTAGAATAGGGTTGCATTGCATATAGTTTAATTTCTGCAAATTTCAATATTTGATGTATCATTCATGTATTTATTTCAAATTCACTATGGTTGACACGAATGGTACGTGCACAAGCTCTTATGGAGTTTATAAACTCGGTGGGATTCGTATTTATGGCCATAGTTAGAATACGAAGAAAACCAAGATTTATGATCTTCTTATATCAGCCACATTCAGTCTACACTCTTAGGCTAAATTCAAAATGCACTGCATTTCTCAAAGTTTTAAAAGGATTTCCAAATTCCTCAATGAAATTCCCTTTTCAAATTCATATTTATTCATTCATATCATTCAAATTGCGTTATTTTCAAATTCATTTTCCAATTTCAATTTCAGAAAAATCAATTTTCTCAAGGATTTACCAAGTCTTTCTCAGGATTGGATTTTCCCAGAATTCTAAATTTTCAAATGAGATTTCGAAGTATTTCCCAAGTTCAAATCAAGATTTTCCTATGTTTTAACATGCTCAAATTTCAAAATCCCAAGTTTTCAGAAATCCATTTTCTCAGAATTTCCGTTTTCTTGAGAATTCATTTTCCCTTTTAGAAATCCCTTTTCCAATGAACTTCCTGATTTTCTGAGAATTTTCAAATCCATTTCCTCAGAAAAGCAATCTAAATCTCAAAATCGATTTTCCAAAGTACAAGTTTTCCTGAGTATTCATTTTCCAATGCAAATTTCTGACTTCCAATGAACTTCAATTATTTTCCCAAGAATTTAATTTTCAAGTACTTTTCCAATCAATTTTCAAGCATATTTCAATTTTCCAAAGCAAACATCATATTTTATCAAACTTGCATTATTTTCAAAATTTCATAGCACAAGCCTGATTCTTTGTGCATTCTAGGAAAAATAGAGCATAATTTAGCTATTTGAGTCAAGTTAAAGGATATAATTGATCCTTGGTTCAATTACCCCTGGTAAAGGCACCAGGAACGGTTGAACCTCGTACCGACAGGCGGATCCCATTCCACGGAATTTTCCCGCAAATTTTCAAAACGGAGACGAGTAATTTTCAAAACCATTTTTAAAACTTTGGTCGAGTTTGACTCGCGAAATTCGTTTCTCTCTCGCAAGGGAGGGAAATTTTTTTTGCGATGATAACAGGTTTGGCGACCGTGATGGGACCTGTCTTCGTCTGATTAATTGTGTGCTTTAACTTAGCTCAATTATCAAAATTGTGTTCTATGGAATGTCAGCTTTTAATTTCTGATATCATGTGAACCTAGGAGCCTAGGCTTGAACCCAGCTGACATGGATTGCATGTAGACTAGGCATGGTTTCGTAGGACCATATTGAGGAGAATTATTCATGCTCACTTAGACTTAGGTCTGAAATACAACACTCCTCAATCTAGGAATTGTATGAAAACAATGTTTGCTTCTTCAAAAAATTTCAAAATTTTATCTCTAAAGGACTTAGAGCCCTCTGTTTGCCTACATGTGATCATATTTCAAAAACCACCCCACCTATGTCTACCCGGTCTTCACGTTGCTGGGCTCTCTTCCAGAACCATAGTTCGGGACAGAGCCTCACAACTGGCCCACTTATTTGGGTTAATGCCCTCTGCCATGTACCAAGGGTCATAGTCCAACGTATATTGGCAGACGTTCAAGGATGTTAGGAAAACACAAGCCTAGACCCGAAGATGAGTTTTATGCCACGTACATCGAGCCTCGACTCGAGTATATCGGCATAGCATGATTGGACACAATTGATCTTAGCCTAGAGTCAGGATTAGGGTCCTAAAGCTCTTTCAAAATCAATGCATTTAGAGTTGGCTTCTTAGGGATTGCTGTATGTGCATAATTTTTTGTAATTGAATGTATGATATTCATTTTTGCCTTATTTTCTCATATTTTTCCCAATTTTTCCAAAATACCGAACAATTTTCCAAAATACCTCATTTTTTCATCTTTTTTGAAATATCTCCTTTTTCTCAAAAACCCAAGATAGTTTTTTCAAATTATCCACCTTTTCTTCAAAACTCCAGGTTATTTTCCATTCTTTCGTTTCTCTGGACTTCGAATTTCCAGCTTTTTATTTTATCCTGCCTGCAATTTTCAAAATTTTTGTATTATTCCAAAAGTCTAATTTCTAATCTTCCTATCTTTCAGTCCAATGGCATCCAGTCAGCTTGATTCTGATTTTCTTGAGGGTCACATCTCCTACGAGGTGCGACAAAGTCTTCCCGAGCATCGAGCTCTCAGCACCGGACCCTTCTTCCCCCGGTGGTACTATGTCTGGTTCAAAAACTTCTCTCGTATGTTTTCGGACCACTTGAGCGATTGCGGGTTGGAACTGGCATCTGCAGTGGGGAAGTTGACATTCAATGGCAATCTGATCCATGCACGGGCAGAGCGGTGGAATCCGCGTACCTGCACGTTCTGGTTTCCGTGGGGTGAGATGACACTACTGATGGATGAATTTTCAGAGATCATGGGACTACCTGAGCCAGCCGGTCAGCCTGAAGATTCGTTAGAGCAGCAGTCTATGATCAATGTCAAGGGTCTGGACCTTAAAGATATTGTGGCTCTCATGACAAGGTGCAAGTCTTGGCCATTGATTGAAGAAAATGAGAATGAGTACGTGAGCCTGATCGAGATCTACCGACAGTATGGAGAATTCGCAGAAGTCAGCAAGCTATCTAGAACAACTCGAGAAAGAATCCAGCATGTGACGGTTCTGTGCACTGTGGGACTTGCTTTTTTTTCAGATGGACAGAATTATGTAGATGTCAGAATAGTGCAACTTCTGAGAAGATGGGAAAGTCAACAGACCAGCCGTCTCTCAATAGCCGTGGTCGCGCTTGCTTTTCTAAGGACTGACCCGTTTCACACTGGGAGAGTCCATTTTAGTCGAGGGATGTACCTATGCTCTTCAGTCTTGGTTCCTTCAGCATGTACCAACCAGAGCTAGTTCGTTCAGATATAACGGCAATGAGCTCCTTCCAGTTGCGCGGTATCGATTCCTGATTGATCATCTGCAGGAAAAAGAAGTGGTGTGGGACTATTTTGATCGAGAGTTTTCACCTTCTCAGATACACCTATACATATGGCAAGAGATTCAAGTTGCTTGGTCCATTCTTCTGCGCTTATTATCATCCAGAGCGGTGTGTTCGACAGTTTTCTCAGAGACAGAAGCACATAAGAGATGCAGCTGCTATTAGGAGTTGTGCCAGAGTTTGACCTTGCATCAATGCAATGGTCCGGAACATACCATTCTGCCAGATATGACTGGAATTCTTTTGTTACTCTTCCTCTTTTCCCCAGTCCTCGTGTCTCTGCTGATCGTTAAGAGTGGTGGCAAACTGTCTATATGCCCCCTCTTTCTCAAGTCCACTATTGATGCAATCATATTTTTCCTTCAATAAAAAAATTCTTCAATTTTCATTCTATCATGGTTTGAAGACCTCGCCTAGGTGACAAGGCATATTTACAGTTGTTCGTTCTCCTCGCAAAGAATGACAACACAATTGTCGTAATCCTAGTGACGACTCAATCCCTAGTAATGGGATATTCTTTCAATTATCTACCAAATTCTTATTAAATATTTTTCCTATATTCATTTCTATCATGAATCTTCATTATCAAAATTTAATCATCCATCTCATTCTGTAGACAGTATCAGTATTCCCAAGTGGTTCAGATCAGATCAAGCAAGAAGACACCACTGTATCAGTGCATCAGTGATTTTAGAAGCAGGCAAGAAGAAATGGATTCTCCAAGATCTGCCAGAAGATGGATTCCGAATGATAGGGATGACATTGATCCTACTGCATATCAGATGTCCAAGAAAATGATGATTAGGATGATGTCTGAGCAAGCTGAGGACAGTTTCAGAAAGGCTCCCATCAAGGAGAAGACATCTATCTCCTTCTCTCAGAATATCACTGGTAAGAGCAACGAGCGATTCAGCGCATGTCAGGCCGATATTTTATTCTTGTCGACGTCTTCTATCGTCGTGGATTCAATTCTGAATATTCCAAATACCTAGACGAAGATGAAGCCAAAGAAGTTGTGCAGGAGGTACACAAAGGCATTTGCAGTAGTCACATCAGCTACCAAACTCTTATCAAGCAAATCATCCGGGCAGAATATTATTGGAAGACTATGCAGCAAGATTGCTACCATTTTGTGAAGAAGTGTGCTCTATGCCAGATACATGCACCTTCTATTCATGCGCCAACAAAATATTTGCAAACCACCATCTGTCCATGGCTATTTTTCTATGTGGGGCCTTTGATGTTGTGGGCCCCATCACTCCTCCTGCTTCAAACAGCTACAAATATTTTCTTGCCGCAATAGAATATTTCACTAAATGAGTCGAAGCTATCACTTTGCGTACAGTAGAAAGTCGACACATGGTCTCATTCGTCCACAAGAATATCCTTTGTCGTTTCGGCATACCGCACGATATCGTGTTGGACAATGGCAGTCATTTCAAGAATGAGAGAATGAGGACATTCTGCTTAAAGTTCATAATCCATCATCATTTCTCCGCTCTTTATTATCCTCAAGGGAATGGTCAGGCAGAGGCCACCAATAAAATTCTGATTAGAATCCTGGAGCGAACTTTGAAAACATGCCGTGACTGGCATGAGAAGATCCATGATGCATTGTGAGCATACAGAACCACCATTCGAACTCCAACTAATGCTACTCCGTCAGAACTTGTCTACGGAATTGAAGTAGTACTGCCTCTACATGTTCAGAAACCTGCCTTGAAGTTCGCATCACTGCTGGAGTTATCGCTTGATCAGTATCAGCAGCAGCGACTGGTACAACTTGATTTGCTCAATGAAAGAAGGCTCCGAGCAGCAGAGCACGCTCAATCATACCGGTAGAGGGTAGCTTGACAATATGCAAAATTTGTCATTGAAAGGAAATTCTGAGTCAATGATCTAGGGCTCAGATCAACGACCTATCTCAAGAACCGCCCAGGTGGCAAATGGTCACCGAATTGAGAAGGGCCCTATGTTGTCGAGGAAGCATTACCCTGCAATTCATATATGCTCATCAATGCCGATGGTGTGGAATTATTAAACTCTATCAATGCTCAACATTTGAAAATTTTCTATACTTAAATCTTTTATTTCATCCTTTGTAATTCCTCAATATATTTTCTTCAATAATGGTCAAATTCTTCTTTCCCAGTTACACTGGGGCATTATTTTAAAAATTATCTTCAAAACATCTTGTATGAAGGCAGGATCAAACAAATCTCTCATTTTGCATGCATGTGCACTCATTTACCTCATTTTGCATATATTTGCATTCATTTGCATTTACATGCATTCATTTGCATCCATTTGCATCAAGTTTCCCCTTTAGGTTAAGGGATAAACCTGAATTTCCCTTTCAGGTTAAGGGATAAACCTGAACTACCCATTCAGGATAAGGGATAAATCTTGAGACCCCGACAGTTGTCTAAGTCATCGTGAGGATGAAGATTGAAAATCTCTCATCAGAATTAGTTGGGTAAAATTTTCTAAATCCAGTGTTCGTGCTGGTAAATTTTCAAAAAATCTAGTGTTCGTGCTGGTAAATTTTCAAAAAAATCTAGTGTTCGTGCTGGTAAGATTTTCAAAAACTAGTGTTCGTGCTGGTAAAATTTTCTAAATCCATTGTTCGTGCTGGTAAATTTTCAAAATCCAGTGTTCGTGCTGGTAAGATTTTCAAAAACCAGTGTTCGTGCTAGTAAAATTTTCTAAATCCAGTGTTCGTGCTGGTAAATCTTCAAAATCCAGTGTTCGTGCTGGTAATTCTCTCAAAAACAGTATTCGTACTGATCCATTTTCAAAATCCAATACTTATACTGGTTTATTTTCAAAATCCGGTATTCACACTGGTACATCTTTCAAAATCCAATTGTTATTGGTCGGACTTTCAAAATCCAATTTTTATTGGTCAAACTTTCTAAATCTGGTTTACTGGTTAATGTTTTCAAACCTAATCCATGCTAGTCTAATTTTTCTTCGGGATTCGAGTTCCAACTTTAATTTCCTTTCCTTCTAACCGGTCTAGTTTTTCTTCGGGATTCGAGTTCCGACTCGAATTTTCTTTCCTTCTAATTATTCCAGTTTTTCTTCGGGATTCGAGTTCCGACTCGAATTTTCTTTCCTTCTAACCGGTCTAGTTTTTCTTCGGGATTCGAGTTCCGACTCGAATTTTCTTTTCTTCTAATTAGTCTAGTTTTCCTTCGTGATTTAAGTTCCGACTCGAATCTTCTTTCCTTCTAACCGGTCTAGTTTTCCTTCGGGATTCGAGTTTCGACTCAAATTTTCTTTCCTTCTAACCGGTCTAGTTTTTCTTCGGGATTCGAGTTCCGACTCGAATTTTCTTTCCTTCTAATTAGTCTAGTTTTTCTTCGGGATTCGAGTTCCGACTCGAATTTTCTTTCCTTCTAACCGGTCTAGTTTTTCTTCGGGATTCGAGTTCCGACTCTAATTTTCTTTCCTTCTAATTAGTCTAGTTTTTCTTCGGGATTTGTGTTCCGACTCGAATTTTCTTTCCTTCTAACTGGTCTAGTTTTCCTTCAGGATTCGAGTTCCGACTCGAATTTTCTTTCCTTCCAATGGATCTAGTTTTCCTTCGAAGATTCGAGTTCCGACCTGAATTTTCTTTCTGAATTGGTCTAAAAAATTAGAGTTCCGACTCGAATTTTCTTCCAAATCCAATTCAAATGTCTAGAATTGGTCTAGAAAATTAGAGTTCCGACTTAAATTTTCTTTCAAAACCCAATTCATTTAGTTTTTTTCTTGAAGATTTGAATTCTGATTCGAATCTTCCCTCAAAACCCAGTTTAGCACCTGGTCCATTCAAAGCTCACAAGTTGAATCCTTCCTGCTTAAACTGTGATCCTTAGGTTAAATCCCTAAGGAATTGATAGTTCGTAGGTTGAACCCCTGCAGAACCAATGTGATTTGTAGGTTGAACCCCTTTCAAACCAGTCTCATCCTCAAAAATTCGATCTGTAGGTTGAATTCCTATTGATCCTCGATTCTTAGGTTTAACCCCTTCGGAACTAATCCCAATGCCAAAAAATTGATCTGTAGGTTGAAGTCCTCCCAATCCAATATTCTTTACAGTCCTTCGGTCGAACTCCTTTTGGATTGGTATTTTTCAGATATTTGATATGTAGGTTGAAGTCCTCCTGATCCACGTTCTTAGGCTGAATCCATATTGAACTCATGTCATTCCCAGTGAACCCATGTCGTTCTCAATAGAACCAATGTCGTTCTTAGGCTGAATTCCTATTGAACCCATATTGTTCCCAGTAAACCAATTCTCAATTTCAACTTTCAGGTCATCCAATTTCCAATTTTTCAATTTCCAATTTTTCAATTTCCAATCCCAACTTTGACCTTCGGGTCAATCAAATTCCAATTTCGGCCCTTGGGCCACCCAATTACCAATTTCAGACCTCCAGGTCAACCAATTTCCAAATTTCTAATTTTGACCTTCGGGTCAATCAATTTCCAAATTTCCAATTTCGGCCTCCAGGTCAACCAATTGTCAAATTTTCAAATTCGACCTTTGGGTCAATTGATTCCAATTTCGACCTTCGAGTCAATCAATTTCCAATTTCAAATTTCCAATTTCCAATTTTCAATTTCCAATTTCCAATTTCCAATTTCCAATTTCCAATTTCCAATTTCCAATTTCCAATTTCTAATTTCCAATTTCCAATTTCCAAATATCAATTTCCAAATTCCAAATTCCAAATTTTCAATTTCCAATTTCCAATTTCCAATTTCCAATTTCCAATTTCCAATTTCCAATTTCAAATATCAAATATCAAATATCAAATATCAAATATCAAATATCAAATATCAAATTTCAAAATTTCAATTTCCAATTTCGACCCTTTTGGTCACCCAATACCAATTTCAGTCATTTCCTCTTGTGAGAGACCCTTTTTATAGGAAGAGTTTGAAGGGACTCGTATCTTTGTGAACCGTTTACAAAAAAAAATTCCAATTTCATACAAGGAACCCTTAGTTCAGGGAGAGCTTCGACGGAAGTTCGCTTTCCTTGTGATCACAATTTCATACTAGGCCATTTCATCATGAAGGACCCTCTTTTCGGGGAGAGTGTGATGGACTCGTTCCTTCATGACCAATTCACCGACCTCATCATTACCAGCCCCCTTTCCATAAGAGAATCCTAATGTTAGGAAGTTTTGACGAAAGCTTAATTTCTCTTCGAAAGTTCATTTTGCAAACACCTCCTCTTCAAGGAAGAGAGGAGTAATTCCTATTTCCAATTTCTGAATCTTCTTCTTTGGGGAAAGGAGAAGAAAATTTTTGTCATGGATGCGTTGCGTTGTGCTTCAAATACTCGCTTCCACAAAGGATTTCAAGAAAATCTTACCAATTTGTCATTAAGTATTTGTTGATTTCAAAAATTTTATTGCACAAAAACATTACCTCAGAATACCTTCAGTATTATTTCTGACAGGTCAAAGCTTTTGTGAAAAAGGATTCAAAATTCAAATTCTTTCTATTGGCCAACCAAAAGGATGAAGAATAAATCCCCGATATGGCCAGCAAAGGAAATTCAATATTGTTGTAAAGCCATAAGTGATTGATATTGATCGCAGTCAATGACATATTTTTAAAGATCATTCTTGAAAAATAAAGCAGTCGAAATATCCTGGGCGATACAGAAAAATTCACTTAATCCCCATATCTCCTCAATCACCTAAGCTGCAATTAAATATCTGCAAAAGAGATCTCTCAATTGTCGTCAAGATGAAGGCGAATTAGGCGAGTAGACCCTCGGGGACAAAGAAGATTTGAATCATCTCCAAGATGACGGAGTTTGTGACGAATCCTTCCAGGGAAAGTTCAGAGCACCGTCAAGATAAAGGCGACTACGATGAGCCTCCCGAAAACCCCCAAAGGATATTTAATTTCCGCTATCATCAAGAGATTTCCAACCAATGAGCCAATAACCGTCGATATAATCCCTAAGAGAAAAAGAAGGATCAGAACATCTCCAAGATGAAGGAGTTTGTGATGTACCCTTCAAAAAAAAAAAGAGAGAGAAAAGTCAGAACATCTCCAAAATGAAGGATGATGTAATAAAATCCCCAAAAGCCCAAAAGAGCTTTAATTCTGCCAATAAAAAAAAAGTGGGCAGAAAGATCATCATGAGAAAAGAATTCCAGGATATCAGACTGCCGAATCTGTCAAGAATCTTCTTTAAAATTTGTGAAATTCTATTATCAATATTCCTTCACCAATTGCTTTCACAATATCAAGAATACCCTCTTTTCTATTCATGTCAAGGAAATTGATAGCCTCCTTGAAAGAAAGTCAATTGCAAGAAATTTGAATTCGAATCTTGATTCTACGAAGTTAAGCCCAGTCAGAGGTAATACTTCAGGTAGAAAAGAGAGAATATTTTCAAAACAATGTGCATCATTTTCAATTATTTTGAATCAACAATAATTTTCAACATTTTGACAATATTTTCTAGCTATCCTGGCGTAAAACGCGAGTTTGAGGTTCATCTTTGGCCATCCTGACATCAGTTGTTATCCCTTTTAAGCACTTGATAACGGGAGTTTTCAAGGTTCCTTCCCTTCTGTTGGTATCATCTGAGCGCCTGGGCTCTTAGATTCGCACACTTCCCTGTGTCCCCACTGTCCCACCATAGACAGTCCAATTTCGGCTTGAGGTTAAGTCACCAATCATTTTTCTCGCAAAAGGTCACCAATTTCAAAAGTTATTTAGTCTCAGCAATGAGGCACCCAAAATCAAACCCCTTTTCAAGCTTTAGGGACCTCAATTTCATCCTTTTGCAATACCCCTATTGGATTCATTGTGCGGAAATCTGAAGGTTCCATCATGGTTTCTTCCTTCGAAGATTCCATTCATTTTCCGCCCAATCAGGATAAGGGTACAAACCTGAGCCTCATTCTGATGAGGTATTTTATTTTCCCGGTCAGGTTAAGGGTTAAACTTGAGCCTCATTTAAATGAGGTATTTCATTTCCCGATCAGGTTAAGGGTTAAACCTGAGCCTCATTTTGATGAGGTATTTCATTTCCCGGTCAGGTTAAGGGTTAAACCTGAGCTTCGTTTCTACACGAGGTATTTCCTGTCCCATCCAGGTTAAGGGCAAAACCTGAATCTCACTTTTTTTTTGAAGTAAAATTTTCTTCTTCATTCTCCATCTCATATCTATCATTTTCATCAGGGCTAATCTCTTCGTATCCAGTCAGATCCTTCTAACTAGGGCATTTTTATAGCCCAAATTTGGTGTGTTTTTCTTTGCCACTAAGTTCGTCCTCAAGTCAGCTTAGTAGCAAAGAGGGGCATCTGTAAACACCCCAAATTTTCATCATCCATTCTCAAATAACCCTCCTCGTGCAGTGCCAACCCTATTAGGTCAGTGTAGGAGTCAAACCCCGAGTCAGTTTCAGAAAATCACCATTTTACCCCTAGGTCATCCCGAACCCTAGTCGGTCGGAGTCAACAAAGCTCACTGGTCAGTTCAGAACATGTAGAATATTAATCATTCCAAAGCTCATCTGAGCTCACAGTGAGAAGACCATTTTCATTTCTGACAATTCCTACCAAAATGGGATCATTTCTTCAGAAATGAGCTCATTTCTTGCTCAAGTCCAAGCCAATTGTCTCTGAGTCAGTCATTCATAGTCAATCATATTCCCCGGAGTCTAACTTGAGCTCATCAGGAGTTCAAGCGCTCCAGCTTTAGTTCAAAACCATTTTCAAGTGTCCAGGAGCCCATTTCAGCTCTCTCAGCTGAAACTGAGTTGAGTTCAGTCAGTCGAGCCAGTGTTTGAGCTTTGATTTTAGTTCATGTCAGTATTACTGACCTCTGTTCTAGCTCAAAGCCAGCTCAGATCCTTAATTCACTTCACTCTAGTGATCATTCCGTACCATTTCTCTAAAAATGACAACTTTTCTTGAAAATTCAGTCGGAAAGGTCAATTGAGTCAGTGTCTGGTGAGTTCATTTGAGTTCTGAAACTCTAAAACCCAGCTCAATCTAGCTCATCTCAGTTCAATTCAGCTCGAATCCCAATTTTCAGTGTCACTCTGACCCAGTAGAGTCCCGAAAACCATTTCTTGAGCTATTTTGCAAATTTTATCAATTTTAATGCTTTTTAAACTGGTACAAGTGTCAATCAGGGTCTGACATCCAAAATTCTTCATTCAGGGTCTGCATTTCGCATGTCGTTTCTCATCATTTCATATCATTTCTCAGTATTTCATAACATTTCATCACATTTCATTTCATTTTCGAAGTCCAGAACTCCAGTTTTATAAATTTCAATCCAGATTGAGTTTTAAAAGTTTTCAGAAATCAATTTCAAACCCCGAGTTTCCAAAATTCACATTTTTACCCCCGAGATTCTAAATTTGGAAACATTTTCTCAAGAAAAATAATCTGGATTTATTTCAAACTCAAATTTTTGAATTCTACACTGGATTTGCTTCGCAACGGGGTATTGAACTTCAAAATCCGAGCTTGTTTCAAAAACTACAAAAAATAGCTCGTTTTGTCTGGAAATAAATTTGGAAGTATTTTCTTAAGAAAAACAATATGGATTTCTTTCAAAATTAAAATTTTCAATTCTACACTGGATTTGCTTCGCAACGAGGTATTGAACTTCAAAATTCGAGCTCATTTCAAAAATTGCCAAAAATAGCTGATTTCGTCTGGAAACTTTCTGAAAAGACTATTTTACCCCTCTAATCGTCAAAATGAATTTCAAAAGTGGAATTTGGACCCCCTCTGAGATGGCCCACTCATTTACATTTCTGTTTTATTAAAAAAAAAATTCTTTTATTCCTTTCAATTTTCTTTTTATTTGTTCATTTTTGTTTTTTTTTTTATTTATTTTGCATTTTAGAGAGGTGGGACCCACAAGGTGGTCGCCCAAGCCTCCAGCCTCACTTTCCATTTTTTTCCTAATTTTTCTTTCCCTTTTCCTTTTTCCCTCCTCTTCTTTCCTTCTTCTTTTCCCTCCACTTCTTCTTTCCCTACTTACTCCAGCACACACATGATTGCCTTCTTTTTTTTTTAATCCACAAGAACCCACGGTGGCTGCATCCTCTTCCTATTTTTTACACACATACCCTCTCTTCTCTCATTCACGCTCAGCCAACATCACTGCACCCTGGGTGAAGCTTCAACCCACCTCCAGCAGTGCAGCAGCAAGCCTCCTTCAGTCCCTTTGCTTCAACCTCCTTCAACGTTGGCAACATCATACAACAGCAACCTCCAAAGTTTCAGCCCACCTCCAGCAAGATCAGCAGGCCCCTTGGAAGCAATCACCACCATCGTCATCACCTTCAGGCCTCCATTGCTGCAGTAGGAGCAAGATTAATTTCTTCATACCAACCCTCACTGCCACAACTCCTTGCTGCAGCTACTACCTCCATATCAAAGCAGTCTTCAAGCTCCAGCCGGTGCAGCAAGTGAAGTTCCTCTCCTTCAGCCACAGCAAGTGCAACCCCTTCCTTGGTTACACCCAGTTGTAGCTTACCTCCAGCATTCCTTCAAACGCTTTCACTCCGATTGCCTTAGCACTCCATCAGCCCTTCCAAGTAACCCTCAAGGTAAGATCTCTCCATCTTAAAAAAAAAAAAAACAAAATTTGTTATATGGTTGTTTACTTTTCTTTACATTCCATGTTTTTGCTATATGGGAGAATAGGATCCGTCCAATCTATGGATCGGATCCCCTCTCACTAATAGCATACATTAAACAGTTTTTTTTACCACCCTATGATAAATTTTTATCCTTTCTGAATAAGTTTTACGTTATGAGCATGGTAGTTGATTTCATTTTGCATACTTAGGCTAGTTTATTTAGATTTCTTTATCAATCTTATAAATTTCAGTCGTATGTCTAGTCTATTCATTACTTCATGCTTAAATTCTAGTCAATAAATTATAAAAAAAATATATTGCATGCATTTTTTTGTTAATGATCTTCTACCGAAAATCCAGATCCATTCGGATTTTATAACCTCATCCAATTAGTCGAATCCCAAATCGGAATTCTACTCCCCAGAAATTCCAATTTTCGTTTTTAGCATACAAAACACATGAAATCGCCCCATGTGGAATATTCAAATTGTCCTTAAAAAATCATAGTAGATTCACAATGGAATCTACTAATTATATATAAATTTTTAGGTTTTTCCAAGAAGTTTTGTCCTCTGTAAAAAATCAGATTTCCCAGACCTCTGGGAAAATCTCGATTTTCCTTTGTCAGGGTATAGACAGATTTTAATGCACCAAATCAATCCAATCTGTAACCTTTATGCAAAACGTTTTAACATGAAAGTTGTTTCTAACATAATTTCATGTCATTTACCAAAATTTGGGATTTTTTGGATCTGTTTCAGTATTTTTTACGGGTTTTTAATTTCTGTCTGACAGATTTCAATATCCAGAAATCTCAGAGATTTAGGTCTCTGATAACAGCATGCCTTTTTCCAAACTGTAACCCGAATCCCAGTTTTGTAAAAAGACAAAATTTTCATATGTTTGTCAGGGACAGTTTCCCATAATTTCAGACTTTTTCCCATCTTTTTACTATTTTTCCAACATTTTCTACCGAAACCTGTCTATTTCCTTCATTTACTGGAGTCGTCGGATTCCGATCCGACTTGCCGGAGTGGCACAGCTCCGACCATAGGTCAAAACCAGAAAGTGTAAAAAGAAAAATCCTTGCCTTACTGTCCTATGTCATCCCATAAAATTTGGGAAATTTTTATGGAAGTTTGATATCCTAAATCCCCTTTAGAATCAACATTTTAGGCAAAAATCACAAAATTTAGGGTTTTTACTTGAATTTCCATACTTAAAAATACAAAAAAAATAGATTTTCGAGCTCCATTCTTTATTTTATTCAATTCAATGTAAAAAGCAATGTAATATTTGGAATAAGAGTTACATTTCTGCTTAGAATAGGGTTGCATTGCATATAGTTTAATTTCTGCAAATTTCAATATTTGATGTATCATTCATGCATTTATTTCAAATTCACTATGGTTGACACGAATGGCACGTGCACAAGCTCTTATAGAGTTTATAAACTCGGTGGGATTTGTATTTATGGCCATAGTCAGAATATGAAGAAAACCAAGATTTATGATCTTCTTATATCAGCCACATTTAGCCTACACTCTTAGGCTAAATTCAAAATGCACTGCATTTCTTAAAGTTTTAAAAGGATTTCCTAATTCCTCAATGAAATTCCCTTTTCAAATTCATATTCGTTCATTCATATCATTCAAATTGCGTTATTTTCAAATTCATTTTCCAATTTCAATTTCAGAAAAATCAATTTTCTCAAGGATTTACCATGTCTTTCTCAGGATTGGATTTTCCCAGAATTCTAAATTTTCAAATGAGATTTCAAAGTATTTCCCAAGTTCAAATCAAGATTTTCCTATGTTTTAACATTCTCAAATTTCAAAATCCCAAGTTTTCAGAAATCCATTTTCTCAGAATTCCCGTTTTCCTGAGAATTCATTTTCCCTTTCAGAAATCCCTTTTCCAATGAACTTCTGATTTTCACAGAATTTTCAAATCCATTTCCTCGGAAAAGCAATCTAAATCTCAAAATCGATTTTCCAAAGTACAAGTTTTCCTGAGTATTCATTTTCCAATGGAAATTTCTGATTTCCAATGAACTTCAATGATTTTCCCAGGAATTTAATTTTTAAGTACTTTTCCAATCAATTTTCAAGCATATTTCAATTTTCCAAAGCAAACATCATATTTTCTCAAAATTGCATTATTTTCAAAATTTCATAGCACAAGCCCGATTCTTTGTGCATTCTATGAAAAATAGAGCATAATTTAGCTATTTGAGTCAAGTTAAAGCATATAATTGATCCTTGGTTCAATTACCCCTGGTAAAGGCGTCAGGAACGGTTGAACCTCGTACCGACAGGCGGATCCCATTCCACGGAATTTTTCCGCAAATTTTCAAAATGGAGGTGAGTAATTTTCAAAACTTTGGTCGAGTTTGACTTGCGAAATTCGTTTCTCTCTCGCAAGGGAGGGAAATTTTTTTTGCGATGATAACAAGTACCAAACTTTGATCGAGAGTCTGCATCAGGTGGAGCTCCTCTAGGATTACTTTGACAGACAAGAATCAGTTCTTCACTACACTTATGCTCGTAGCAAGCGTTACAAATTACTTGGCCCTTTCTTCTGTGTCGACTATCAGCCGGAGAGATGTCTCAGACAGTTCTCGCAGCGGCAGGTTCGTGTCAACACTCGCTTTCCGACGGGCCGCATGCCAGAGTTCGATCTGCTGTCGGATCAGTGGTCTGGGGCATACCATGTCACCAAATACACTTCGGACTCCTTCATTCCTTTGTCTATGTTTCCTAGTCCTAATGTATCGTCGGAATATCGAGAATGGTGGCAAACTGTTTGCCCACCTTCTCTTTGTATTTAAATCTTGTCATCAATAAAATTGCAACTTTTATTCTGATAAAAAGCCCTTTATGGACAAACTTTATTTTATTTTATATGGTCACGATCCCCGTGACGACCTCATCCCTAGTGATGAGACTTCTTCCTTATATTCTTCTTCGGTTATCTATCATCGTGATGGACGACCTCGCCTAGGTCATAAGGCGCATTTTTTGTTGCCGCAGAATGGTGACACAATTATCGCAAAATTTGTGATGACTCGATCCCTAGTGATGGGATAACTTGTCTAAATTGCCTGTCAATTTCTCTTTTCTTGTCCTTTTCTCAAAAAAAGGCCCCATTTTTTCAAAAATTCCTACAAGCTCTAAACATTCCTTTATCTCTACAGAAATCACTGACATTGGCAAGATGGTTCAAACCAGAGCCAGAAAAGAGACTGCCCCTCAGCTCAGCGACAGCGATGCCGAGGCAACAAACTCTCCTAAGTCAGTCAGGGGGCAGAATCAGAACCAAACCGATGATATAGATCCTGCCATGTACAACCTGTTCAAGAGAATGATGACCAGAATGATGTCAGAACAGGCTGAGGCTAGCCAGAAGGAGGTTGCTCCGAAAAGCAAACCAAAGAAGAAAGCTGTGAAAAAATCGGTCAGGATCATTAGAAAGAAAGTACAGTCTGACACCACTTCTGAAGAAACAAAATCAGTTGAAGAGGAATCAGAAGAGGAAGAACAGTTTGTTTATCATCAAAATCCTCCACCGCAGTTTGTAAAGACCGCTGCAGAGCCCGAATCAATAAACAAACTCGTTTCAGCTAATGATCTGATGCAAGAACAGATGAAAGAAATGAATCGGGCCATCAAAGATATTTAGGCCAAAAGCAAAGGCAAGCAGACCTACTCCGGTGAAGATTTTTACAATGGCCTGGATGGGGATGACAATCTGGAAAATCTCCCTTGCAAGTTCCTTAAGTTTGACGGAACAAGCAACACTAAGGCTCATTTGGCCACTTTCTATGCTGAGTGCGGCCGTTTCAGGAAAGACAATCGGGCATTATTCATTTGCTTTCCTCGCAGCCTAGAGGGTGTAGCAGCCAGGTGGTATGCATACCACATTAATCCTATTGAACTACGAGAGTTCGATAAAGTTGTTAATTTATTCATCGAGCGCTTCATGTTCAACGTCGAAGTGTCACCAACTCTCAATCATCTGTACAATTCAAAACAGCATGAGAATGAAAAAGCTAGCGAATTCATCCACAGGTGGAGAAGCACCTGTAACAGAATGAAGGTTCCCATCCCTGAGGAGCACGTCCTACAGATTATTTTGAACAACTTTGCTCAGCCTCTGAGGAACCTCATTTCTACGTCGCCTACCAAATCATTCATCAAACTAATTGAGAGAGCCGAATGGCTCAAGACCGGCTTGGACAATGGTATGTACGATGGATATCCTTTTGTCAGAGGGAATCCTGATCAAAAGAAGAAGGCGCACGTCGCCTATTCTACAGAGTTTTCAGATCATGGCGGCAGCTCTAGCAGCAAAAAGAGCAAGAAAAACCGCAACAAAAACTCAAGGCATTCCAGGGCCGAAAGGACAAACTCAGCAGCTCAAAAAGGAAATTTTGTTAAGCCACAACCCGTCCAGTCAGCACCTCAGCCAGAAGCAAAGCAACAAGATAAGCCAAAACATGAGGGATGGAGCTATGATCGGGAGTTCACAACCTTGGAACAACCCCGCGAAGACATCTTGGAATATATGATGTCTAAAGGAATGATCAAACTCCCCAAGGTGGCAGATCCTCCAGTCACTATGGGAAAATAGACTGACAAATTCTGCAAATTCCACCGGACTGTTGGACATGACACCGAGCATTGCTTTGTTCTTAAGAACATCATCCAAGACTGCATTGACAAGAATTTATTGATCGAGGATGAGGAAGAACAACCAGAAATCTTGTCCAAGCCATTTCCCAAGCATTCAGCTTCAGTCATCACGGAGCAGACATTCTCCCTTCGAGACAACATCCAACCGTGTTCTAGTCAGGACATTCAGGATCAGCATCAGGTCCTGGTCCTTCGTCAAGCACAGTCTTCCCCCAAGAGGGTGGACATTACTGCATTTTCCAGCAACAAGAAACCAGCAAAAGTAGCGGCAGACATTGCCAAGATAGTCCCCAGAATTCCGAAGCGCTTCATCAAGGCGGCTTTGAAAAAGGAAGAGGCTTCAGAGTCAGTTCAAAAGCCAATTACTGCTTTATCCAACATTTCTATCCTGGACTTGACCCACGCTTCGCCTGAGCATCAGCAAGTGCTAGAAGATCTTCTAAGAAAGATCAAGGTCAAGCCTAGCACAACTCCGCAGGATATGGCTCAGATCGTCAACCAGGCTATGACGAATGCACCAATCACTTTTTCTAATAAGGAGTTGCTGAAGCCTCATTCATTCCACAATAACTCTCTCTACATAGTGATGCAAACCAGGGGCATGACAGTCCCCCATGTGCTAGTTGACAGGGGCAGCAACCTAAATATCTGTCCAGAAATGATGGCTAAGGCATTGGGCCTAAAAGAAGAAGAATATACCCCAGATCCGATCATGATCTACGATTTCAACAACCACGGGCAGACAGCCAAGGGGAAGATATTTCTCAAAATTTTCATCAATTATTCAGTGCATACTGTCCTTTTCCATGTGGTCAATGTGTCGCCCACGTACAACCTTCTTTTGGGATGCACTTGGATCCACAATACCAATGTTGTTCCTTCAACCCTTCACCAGTGTATCAAATGGTCGAAGGGAGGCATGATCACCATGGTCCTAGGAGAGGACCCGGAAGAGCGACTCTCGCAGCCAATGATTCCCCGTCCTACTTTCACTGGCGACATCTCGAGCATCCGGGAAGTCGATGAAATCAGTTTGAGTGAAAGCTTGGACATGTTAAAATTGAAAGAAGTCCAACTAGCAGAAAGCATGACAGCAGTAACCTAGTGGCAGAGGCCTCACTTCTTCAAGCTAGGTGGGCGCCTCGACTGCACTTCCTTTCAGGATCACCCTCTTTTCCCTCAGTTCTCAAAAACTAAGAGAGAGTTTGATCTTCTGATGAAGCACGGTTATCAGCCCTTCAGGGGCCTGGGCAGAAATGAAGATGGCACTCTGGAGCCGATCATCCCCGCTCGGCATGTTGAGGGTACAGGCTTGGGTTTCACAGGTAAATCGTCCGGCAGGAAGACCACCTTCGTCAAAGGAGCCCAATGAAGAAGACAATGCCAGTGTTTTCTGCTTTTCTCTTTTCTTTTTCAATGTCATCTTATAAAGGGCAAAGATCCGCCCCAGTTTCTTTCTTTCCTCCAAACAATCATCTGTAAATATCAAAATTACTTAATCAATGAAAATTTTGTTTACCCTATTCGTCTTGGTGTACACAAATTCTATGTTTATATCCTTTGCTATGATTGTCATTCTTTATTACTGTACAAAAGGCTACTTTTAAAAACTTTTATCCTTTCTCAAAAACCCTCTTTGCGCTTTCAGGAGTGCCAGAATCATGGTTCCTAAATCGCTCAAAAAGCTCGTTATCAATACCAACTTTTCTCAAAATAAATCCAAACCGGCCAGAATCTGCAAGGCAAAGGTAGGGGCAGAAATCAACAAGGTAACAGCGCAGATCAAAGAGTTAGCAGAGTTTGATTCAGCGATTCAGGATTTGCCAACATTCAGAAGCAGGACGAACCATCGCCATTGGTTCAGGATCCGACAGAGGATATCGACATCGGTTCAAAAGATGACCCGAAAGTCCTCAAAATTGGTTTCAGCTTAAGTTCAGATGAGAAGGAAAGTGTGAACACCCCAAATTTTTCAAAATCTTTTAAATATTCCCTTTCTGCCCCTAAATTCATTTTTTGAGCAAATGGGTCATTTCAAATCTAAATTCCAGTTCATTTCTCTAGTTTTATTGAAATTAAATTCATTTCATATGTTTAAATTGATTTCGGATCTGGATCCATTATCCAGATCCAAATCTGAGTCTCCTTGTTCAAATTTTAAATTAAAATTATAGAAAATACCAAAAATAGCCTTTAAATAGCTCAGACAGTCCATTCAACATCAGTTTGGATCCATCACATTGTATTTCTCGATTCAAGTGTCAAAACTCAAACATTTTCTCAAAACCTGGGTCCAAACCCATTCTTCTAAAGAAATTTCCCCGAAATGGTCGGAAATTCTTAGAAAAATACTTTTGTAAATATTTCTCAGAAAAATACAAAAAAAATAGTGTTTAGAACTTAATTTTCTTTTAAAATCTTAGTTTTCTACTACAAAAATACAAAAAATGGAAAAAGCAATATAAAAATAAAAAAATTGAGGAAGGCAAATGGTTTTAAAACTTGAAAAATTGAATTTTTGCCAAAAACCTCCTTTTATAAAAAGTTCTTTTAAGGGGGGCTTCTTTTGGAAATTTGGAAAAGAGGCAACGACCTCTTTCCCGCGCATCCTCCCTCTCAGCTCGACCCTCCATCTTCAAACAACCTCCTCTCCCTCAACCTCTGATCTTCAACAGCCCCTCTCTCTCGAATGCTCCTCTCCTTTAAAAGGGGAGCACGCAGGAGAGAGGGGGGATCCATCTTCGACCCCTCCATCCTCTTCTTCTTGATCCGTCTCCCACCTCTCCACGGCATGCCTTCTGATCCATTTTTTTATTTCACCACTGCTACCCGTCTCCTACCTCTCCTGGCTTAGGCATCCATCATTCACTCCTCCTTTTCCAGCATCCATCCTCCTCTCGATCTCTTCCTTTTTCAGCAGGATTAAAGAATCTCCCAAGCAGAATCAAGAGAAAGCTCTTCTATTCTTCAGAACTTCAATAACATCCGGCTGAAGCCCCATTCGATCATCTTCCAAATCCAGAGTTATAGCCAAATCACAGAAGAAGCCTTTTTCCTCTGTCTTCAGAATCTCTGCGAATCGGTAGATAAATTCAACGACAAAGCAAGGGAGGATTCTCTCAATCCACGGTAAGCCGTCCTTTGAATCCTTGGATCATACCTCTGTACCATTTTCTTCTGTAATTTTACATTTGTCGTTTGCATTGTAATCCCCCGATTATATTTTCTTATCGCTCTTTAAATTTTCCTGCATTTCCATTTAAAGCATCCCTGTAACATCAGTTTGTTCATGACAGAACTGGTCTACAGATGTGCAATATCAAACGAAACAAGAAGTTCCAACATTCGATTCCCTGTTTTAATTGCATTTGATTTCCCTTTTGATTTCGTTTTGTATATTACGTTTGCTGTATTTCATGCATCTTAACTGCATTTCGTATCATCATATTCATTTTCTCATGATAGGCATTTCTTCATATTCATGATGCATTCTCATTACATTTTTTTTTTCTTTTTTTTTCCCCTTTTTTTCTTTCTTTTTTTTTTATTTCATTCCACCGATCTTTCCTTCTCACGTCAAATACTCTAAAGCAAGATCATATTGGAAATTCATCGTATGATTTGAATCTATCATAAAAGGGAATTCCATATCAATCCGGTTTCCCCTTTGATTCTCTCAATCCACGATCTGATCTGCTACATATCAGGCAAGAGACATTCTCTGTGCAGCTGAAAGGTGGAAGTCGATTTACATTATTGTGTATCATCGAATTGGATGCATGTGGCATCGTGCACCTTTTCCACTTTGTGAACCAATAGAGAGAGGGGGGAATCAACAGGGAGCTTTCGTTCCGTGAAAATTCTGAAAAGAATTATTGCATAATGCTTGGCTTGAGTGAGGTATATCGGGTTGTCAAAAAGCAACCCAAATCAGAACCTTTTGGCATGGGAATAATTTATTTTGTAAAAAGCAACGGTCCAGTTCCTTGGTTGAGCTCACGAAAATTGTCATGGAAAATTTCCATCCCTTTGATGTTGAAATCAACAGAAAAATTTTTGCACTTCTACCAGAACAATATAAGGAACTGATGGTATTTCACAATACAAGGGTCAGTTTGAGTGGAATTCACCAAGCTCTTAAAGACTAAAACCAGCCTCATGTCTGTTTTCCCCTGTTAAGTAATCTTAGGCTTTGCTTTTCTCCTAAAATGGATGAAAACTGTTGTGGAATGGGATTTGAGACTATCCAATATTTCCTTAACTTCTACAGAGCAACCCATTATGATTCTAAAAGTATTAATCTTGGAGGATCGTTGATAAGGGTTTTGCATACATCTCTTCCTGTTCTAGACTATGGGCTTGGTTTCTGCGTGACTATTTTTATTTTCTAATTTTGCATTTAATAATCTTCTTTCTGTATGAAGTTCATAATTCACCATCTAACTTCATTTAATCTGTGTTCACAAAGTAAACAAAAAAAAATCTGCAACCTACCCATTTTTTAGATAAATTCCTCTTGAGACAAATTATCCTTCAGAAATTAAATGGCCCCAATAGGAGTATTTTGTACAGAAATGGTCTTAGCGCAATTTTTTATTTGGGAATATAGTATGCTTCTTGCTTCTTATATCGGATCAGCTCTTGGTGCCTTGGCACCGGAGAACTTCTCAAACCTTCTTTATCCCCAGTTAGATGCTGGATATCTGTCCAAAGCTAGTGTTTTACTATTTTCCTACGCTGAAGCAACATGCTGTTGGTGGCCATTTAAGCTATTTTACTCCAACTATCTTCAATTCAGCTTAAGTCTAAGATGTTGGGCAGATTGCCTCCTCAAGGAGGGCTACAGCAGCAAGAATTTGAAATTGTATGGAATAATATGTTTGAGATTCCTAGCAGAGCAAAAACAGCTGGTTATCTTAATGGAGAGGTGTATGAAAATTTCTTGTTGGACTTGTTCAAAGTTTCTGAGAATCCACCAAAAAACAGTGGCGAATGGTTACAATCCGCAGTGGAAGACATTGCTCCTGTGTCAGGTAAGAGAGTCACCAGCAGAGGCCCAACTCCTGAGGTACTGTCTCCTTTGCTATAATGGTTGGTTTTTCTGATGGAATCTTATAAATCACGTTGATCTGGTATGTTGCTGTAACATTGTCAAACTTGTGCATTAGTCCTATAGAAAATGAAGGGGTTGTTGATTGATAGTTGAATGAATAGCCTGTGTTTCATTGGGAATTTAATGTATTTGCATTGCATTCTGTACTCAGATTTTGTGAGGTACACTGGTCGGCTGCAGTTGGGAGACTAAATCACCAAGCACTATACAACTGGTTCTAAAAGGAGAATAGTGGTATCGCCCTGTCATAAGCATTGGAGGAGTACAGTTTCTTGGAATATTCCAAGCTTTTGCAGTCTGATTTCTGATAGATGGATAATCTAGAAAACAATCAAATATGTGATGGACCTCATATGATGATATTATCCCTTTGCACAAAACACCATTGTTTATGTAACCCTCAATCTAGTAGAACTGTAATAGTCATCTATGATGTTAGTAGTGTTGCTACTGCATGCCTAGGTGCCATATGTCTTCATAGCCCCATTCTTTGTATCTTCACAGTTGTATGTAGTTATGGCATCTCCAACCTTTGTATCTGTCACAATCTGTCTCCTGTCTCTAGCTGAGGCAAAAGTATATCATTCGTGTTACTAATATTTCAGTCATCTTCTTCCCATCTGGTTCTTCTGTATGAACTAATGATGATGCATAGTCCAGTATATCTTCAGTTTTTTTTTCTTACCCATGTTACATATCCATTTCACCTTGTTACCTCATGTACAGTCTTAATTTATGGACTTACCTCTTTACTATATTATCCAATACTTCTCCACATTACTGCCATCCGATTCTACAACAGTACCTTGCAGCATCACTTCCCTATAGTTCGTCATATACCCTGCGCACCCCTACCACCTTACACTCCTTTTTCTACTTATCATTTTGCATTATTTTCATTTCCTGTGCTTGTACCAACAGCATCTACAACATGTCAACATCCTTCAGCCACCAATTACTTATCAAATCTTCCACTAGTCTTTCTCATTATCAGGTGCATATACCCATCCATTTGTTGTCATCCTTCCTCCTGCAACGGGCACTATTCATACTCTTGTGCCTTTTCCTCATCCAGCAATGCTGCTGAATCCCTTATGTATTACCTTCATCACTGGTGGCAGCACCTAAAACCCATCTTCATTAAGACTCATGACATCCCAACATCCACCTCCCTAACAGTATCCCTTCGTTAAACCCCCCTGCGTTACACCCTTACAAACACCCCCAAATCCAGTATCATCGATTCCCTGCAGCCATCTGAGTATTCCAGCTATGTCTCATCCTCTGTTAGCAACTTCACCCTGTCAACTTTTGATCACCATCATCTCCAAATTTGCATTTCTGTGGCTTCAGCATAGCATAATGCAACCTCATTGTCATGTATATCAGCCACCTTTTGTGGTTCTGGGTATCCTAAATCTCCATCTACATATCCCATAATACCTCAGCACTTACACAGTCACAGTACCTTCCCCAGACTAGCTTCATACATACATATCTTCCATTCCATAACATATAAGGTACAGGGCATACCATATATATATATATATATATATATATATAGGATGTGTGTGTGCATTTTAGTTGAAGCTTCATATCTAGTACCTCCGTTCTTCAGTAGAATGGACATCTTTCAAGAAACACATGGAAAATGCAAATCCTCTTCTTAGCTTAGAGATTCTTTGTTTAAATCAATGATGTAATAGTTAGATGACTATAAGAATTTTTATATCTTTCAGCTTTTAGATAGAATGAATGAGCACCATAAATATCATGAATTACTTATTCTCATATTTTCTCCTTTATTTCTCAAATTCTCACAATGGTGAAACACGAATGGCACGTACACCATTTTTGTAAGAGGTAATTAATCCTAAGTTGATGATCCACATCAATGGCCATAGTCAGGGTGTGGACAAAACTTTGGATTTTTATCTTTACGAAATAACACTGGATCCACACTGGATCCGTTTTCAAAATTCATCATATTTTCCTTAAATATCTTCTTCTTTTATCAGAATTTAACTTAAAATTAATTCAAAATATATACCAATGGCCATAGTCAGGGTATATTGAGAATTAATTTCATTTTAAATTCTATAAAAGCATCAAATGTGTTTCATTCTTCACCTGAATTTAAATATAGATTATTATATAATACATTCAATGACCATAGTCAAGGATGTATTATATCTTCAATCTTATTTTAATTCATTTAAAGAATGAAATAGCTTTTCCAAATCCAATTTCAAAAATTTAAATTCATTCATCATATAGGATAGAATTGCATCATATTTTGAAAATTTCCTTTTCAAAACTCCAAGTGATTCTTCTTCTTCATTTCTCAGATCAAATCTTATTCAAATCCAATTTTATCTCATTTCAAGATTCAAAAATTCAATTTCAAAGTCCAATTTGACTTTGAAATTCCAAAATCATTTTTATATTCAAACTTCAAATTTCCAACTCAATTCAAAATTCAATTTCAAAGTTCAATTTAACTTTGAAGTTTCTGATTCATCTTCAAATTCAAAAATCAAGCTTATCTTCAAATTCAAAAATCACAAGTTTGAGACTGATTTTGAATCTTGACTCTTCTTAAATTTTAAATTCAATCTGGGTTTTTCAAAACCCAGATCCATCTTCAAAAGTTCCATTTGGACTTTCAAGACCCAAATCCAAAGTTAGATCAACTTGGATCCAGTTTTCTAAATACAAATTCTACTTTTGGATCTTAGACTTCAGATCCAATTCCACTTTGGATCTCAGACTTCAGATCCAAATCTATTTTAGGATCCAGAACTCAACTTCCACATTGGATCTCAGGCCTTAGATTCAAATCCATTCTAGGATCCAGAACCCAATTCTACATTTGGATCTCAGACTTTAGATCCACTCCATTCTAGGATCCAGAATCCAATTCCACTTTTGGATCTCAGACTTCAGATCCAAATCCATCTTAGGATCTAGAACCCAATTTTACATCAAACGTCAGGTTTCAGATTTTGGATCCATTTCAAGATCCAATTCCATTCCCAATTCTAGAATTCAAAATCCAATTCCATTTTCAGATCTCATCTGAACTTCCTAAATCTATTTATACTTTTAAATACCATTTGACTTTCTCAGATCCGTTCTAAATTTCCAACTTCAAAATCTAAATTCAATTCCATCTCAAGTATTCATTTCCTTTCCTAAATTCAAGTTCAAAATTCAAAATCCATTTCCGACTTTGAAACTTCATTTCCTTTCATTTCAAAACTTCAAATCATTCTTTCTCAAAATCAAGATTTATTCTTCCAATCCTGATTTATTTCAAAGACTTAGAACTTCTCTGATCTATCTCAAGTTCTAAGTTAAATTCAATCACTTCTTCACTCCTTTACCAAGTTCATCTCAGAATACTTGGAAATTTCCAAATCAAATCTTCGAAAAGAGCATACATCCTTGCATTGCACAAGTATGATTCTTTGTGCATTTAGAGTTAATTCTTAGATTATATTTAGGCAAAGCAAAAGGCATAGATTCAAACCTTGGTTCGATTACCCCTAGTAAAAGCGCCAGGAACGGTCGAACCTCGTACCGACGAGCGAATCCCGTCTCTCCATTTTTTTCCCGCAATATTTCAAAACGGAGGTGAGTTATTTGCTAAATATTTTCAAATCAAGGTCAAGTGAGACCGCGCAAAATAGTTCCTCTTCTCTCTCTCTTTCTTTCTTTCTTTTCTCTTCTCTCTTTCTTTTCTGTCTTTTATTTCTCTCCCTTAAAAAAGGAGGAAAATAGAGGCTGGAAAAGGAAAAGAGAAGGAAGAGAAAGAAAACCACAAGAGAGGAAATTTTTTGCGATGATCACAGAAAGGCTCATCCACTTCTTCAAACAGCATCAGGAAGTCTTTGTTTGGACTTATAAGGATATGCCAGGCTTAGATCCCAAGTTGGTTGAGCATCACCTTGTGCTGAAGCCGAATTGCAAGCCAATCAAACAAAAACTTAGAAAAATGGATCCCCGAGTGGCACCGCAAGTCAAAGAAGGACTTGAAGAGTTGTTAAAAGCAGGATTCATTCGGACTATTGAATACCCAGATTGGTTGGCAAACATCGTGGCAGTTCCCAAAAAGAATGGCAAAGTCCAGATCTGTATTGATTTCAGGGATCTGAACAAGGCCACCCCGAAAGATGATTATCCACTCCCTAACATCGATCTAATGATCGATAGCACGGCAGGCCATGCCATGTTTTCCTTTATGGATGGATACTCAGGCTACAATCAGATCAAATTGGCCGCTCGTGACCAATCCAAAACTTCTTTTACCACGCCTTGGGGTACGTTTTGCTATACGGTCAAGTCGTTCGGGCTCAAGAATGCTGGGGCAACCTATCAGAGAGCGATGACAGTCATTTTTCATGACCAGATGCACAAGAACATGAATGCTTATGTGGATGACATCTTGGTCAAGTCAAAAGAAGGAGAGGATCATCTTGATGCTCTTGGCCAAGTCTTTGAAAGACTTATTCTCTACAAGTTGAGACTCAATCCAGAGAAATGCGTCTTCGGAGTAGAGTCAGGCAAACTACTTGGCTATATGATCAGCAAGAAAGGCATAGAGGTGAATCCTGCCAAGGCAAAGGCAATCATTGATATGTCGCCTCCCACCAATCTCAAAGAACTGCGAAGCCTTCAAGGTCAAATTCAGTCAATTTGGCGCTTCATCTCCAATTTGGCCATGAGATGGGAGCCCTTCAATCACTTGTTAAGAAAAAAAGTGAAATTTGAGTGGGGACCAGAATGTCAGCTCTCATTTGAGCGCATCAAGCAGTATCTCCTTAATCCATTTGTTCTGAAGCCCCCATAACTGGGAAAGCCGCTCCTTTTATATATTTCTATCAACCATAATGCTTGTGGCAGATTTCTTGCGCAGTAAGAGGAAGGTAGTCGGATAGAGCATGTCATCTACTACATCAGCAAGACCTTCATCGATTATGTGAAAAGATACTCTCAGATGGAGAAGACATGTTTAGCCTTGGTGTGGATGTGTCAGAAGCTGAGACATTATCTGTTAGCATCAGAAATCAAAATTCTATCAAAGCTTAATCCTCTCAAATACATCCTTGAGCAACCTTTTCTTATTGGACGGATTGCGAAATGGCAAGTCCTCCTGATGCAGTACGATTTGGAATATGTTTCTCAGAAGTTAGTCAAGGGTCAGTCCATCGCAGATCAGTTGGCAAATTTCTCGTTGATAAAAGAGATCAAAGCAGAAGATGATTTTCCTGATGATCGCATCTGCAGTGTTCAGGAGTCCCCAGTTTGGACCCTTTTCTTCGATGGAGCCAGGAACATGTATGGTATAGGGATTGGGATCTTGTTGATCACTCCCGAAAAGGAGATGCTCTCTTATTCCCTCAAGCTTAACTTCCAATGTACTCACAATATGGCCGACTATAAAGCTCTAATACAAAGCCTCAAGATTTTGCAAGACTTTGATGTCAAGAGAATACATGCCTTTGGCGACTCATTGCTTGTTGTCAGTCAAGTTAATGCTGAATGAGAAGTCAAGGATTCAAAATTAATTCCCTATCAGAAGGTTGCCTTAGCTCTCATAGGCAATTTTGAAGAATTTCAGCTCAACCATGTCAAGAGGGAGTACAATCATATAGCAGATGGCCTAGCCTGTCTGGGTTCCATTTTGTCTTTTAAAGACAGTGAATCCTGTCGTTCCTTCGAGATTGGCAGACTTGATCAACCTGCCTACATTCCAGCTTAACAAGTGAACCAAGCCACTCAGAAAGAGAAGCCTTGGTACCAAGACATCAAAAGCTTTATTGAAACTGGTGAATTTCCATCGGAAATGCCAAGAAAGGAGCAACACGCGATTCAGCGCATGTCAGCCCATTATTTCATCCTTGCCAATATTCTCTACCGTCGTGGGTTCAGTTCTGAATACACCAGATGCTTAGATAAGGATGAAGCCACGAAAGTTGTCCGAGAGGCACACGAGGGAATTTGTGGTGGTCACATCGGCTACCAAACACTCGTCAAGCAAATCATCTGGGCAGGGTATTACTGGAAAACCATGCAGCAGGATTGCCATTAATTTGTGAGGAAATGCGTCAAATGTCAAATACACGCACCTTCCATTCATGCGCCAAACACATATTTGCAATCTGTGGTTTCTCCTTGGCCTTTTTCGATGTGAGCTTTCGACGTGGTAGGCCCAATCACTCCTTTGGCTTCTAATGGCCACCGATACTTCCTCGCGGCTACAGAATACTTCACCAAATGGGTCGAAGTTGTAACCCTGCGAACAGTAGAAGGCCGGCATGTGGTTTCGTTTATTCACAAGAATCTTCCTTGTCGCTTTGGCGTCCCACATGATATTGTATCAGACAATGGCAGCCACTTCAAGAATGAGAGGATGAAGACTTTCTACTCGAAGTTCAGGATTCATCACCACTTCTCGGCTCCTTACTATCCTCAAGGGAATGGCCAGGCAGAAGCCACCAACAAGATTCTGATCCGCATTCTGGAAAGAACAGTGGAAACGGATCGCGATTGGCATGAGAAGATGCATGCCGCACTTTGGGCATACCGAACCACCATTCAAACCCCAACCAATGCTACTCCTTCAGAGCTTGTCTACGGGACCGAGGTAGTATTACCTCTCCACATTCAGAAGCCCGCACTCAAGTTTGTGTCGCTTATAGAACTTCTGCTTGATCAGTATCAGCAGAAGAGGTTGGTACAGCTTGATATGTTAGATAAGAAAAGGCTCAAGGCAGCAGAGCACGCTCAGGCTTATCGTCAGAGGATAGTTTGGCACTACGCCAAATCAGTTATTGAGAGAAGATTCCGAGTCAATGATCTTGTGCTCAGATCGACAGCTCATCTCAAGCATCGGCCGAAGGGCAAATGGTCACCCAATTGAGAAGGCCCTTATGTGGTTAAGGAAGCGCTGCCTCGCAATTCCTATTGCCTGATCAACGCAGATAGAGTGGAACTGCCAGATCCTATTAATGCTTTACATTTGAAGAGATTTTTCACTTGAATTGTTCATCATAGCCTTTTGTACTCTACAAAAGTCTTTTAATAAAGCAAAAATCTTCTATTAAATTCTCACATTCTTCTCCCTGATACTGGGGCATTTTTATTTTTGATTTATACTTATTTTCCTTCGTCATATGCAAGCAGGATCAGACAAATCTTTTTCTAAAAAACTTATCAACTTTTCGGTTAATCTTGTTATCTTTATTAAATTGCATTCATTCCATTCTTCAATTTAAGCAAACCTTCATCATTTTATTGTCAAGTTTTATCAAGTTTTATCAATTTTATTCCTTTATTTTTAACCCTTTCAGGTTAAGGGACAAACCTGATGCCTCGTTTCAATGAGGTATCTCCCTTTCAGAATAAGGGATAAAAACCTTAACCTCATCCCGCGAGCCCCTTTATTTTCTTTCGAGACAGGGGACAATCCTAAATTCTTCTATCATCAATTTTTTCTCGAATTTCTGTCAATTCTTACCAAATCTTTATTGTCAAATTTCATTAATTTATTCCTTTTATCAATCCTTTTTCTTCATCAATATCTATCAATCTTTTCAATTTTGCCAAATTCTCTTCAGGACCAGGGATAATCCTAAAACCATCCTAAATAAAATTCAAATCTTAGGCCATCTTGGGCCAAGGATCTTGAATAAGTTCTTCATCCTCATCGTCGGAATCTATTCATGCTTTTTGTTAATCCTTCTAAAATCCAACCTTTGGATAGGAGTTATTTCCTTCCCATCTGAGTTCTGACTCAGGCTTTGCCTTCATTTTATTTTTGAAAGATCTGAGTTCTGACTCAGGTTTTTCCATTTTATCTTTTGTTTGAAGTTCCAAGTTCCGACTCGAAATTTCTTTTGAATCCAATGCTCGTGTTGGACCAATCGCTACGTCGAGAATTCGGGTTCTCAAACTTGATTCTCGTTCATTCTTTTATTTTCAAAAAAACGGGTTCCGACTCGGATTTTTCCCTTTTTTGTATATTTTTATTTTTGAAGTTCCGGGTTCCGACTCGAACTTCCTTTTGGATCCAATGCTCGTATTGGAACCAATTGCTACATCAGAAATTCGAGTTCTTAAACTCGATTCTTATTCATTCTTTTATTTTTGAAATACCGGGTTCCGACTCGGAATTTCCTTTTTATATATTTATTCCTGAAAAACCGGGTTCCGACTCGGACTTCCCTTTAGATCCAATGCTCGTATTGGAACCAATTACCATGTCGAGAATTCGAGTTCTCAAACTCGATTCTCATTTATTCTTTTAATTTTGAAAAACCGGGTTTCGACTCGAATTTTCCCTTTTGTATACTCTTATTTTGGAAGCTTCGGGTTCCAACTCGGACTTCATTTTTGGATCCAATGCTCGTATTGGAACCAATTGCCATGTTGAGAATTCGAGTTTTCAAACTCGATTCTCATTCATTCTTTTGAAAAACCGGGTTCCGACTTGGATTTTCCCTTTTGTATATTCTTATTTCAGAAGCTTCGGGTTCCGACTCGGACTTCCTTTTTGGATCCAACGCTCGTATTGGAACCAATTGCTACGTCAGAAATTCGAGTTCTCAAACTCGATTCTTATTCATTCTTTTATTTTTGAAATACCGGGTTCCGACTCGGAATTTCCTTTTTATATATTTATTCCTGAAAAACCGGGTTCCGACTCAGACTTCCCTTTGGATCCAATGCTCGTATTGGAACCAATTACCATGTCGAGAATTCGAGTTCTCAAACTCGATTCTCATTTATTCTTTTAATTTTGAAAAACCGGGTTTCGACTCCAATTTTCCCTTTTGTATACTCTTATTTTGGAAGCTTCGGGTTCCAACTCGGACTTCATTTTTGGATCCAATGCTCGTATTGGAACCAATTGCCATGTTGAGAATTCGAGTTTTCAAACTCGATTCTCATTCATTCTTTTGAAAAACCGGGTTCCGACTTGGATTTTCCCTTTTGTATATTCTTATTTCAGAAGCTTCGGGTTCCGACTCGGACTTCCTTTTTGGATCCAACGCTCGTATTGGAACCAATTGCTACGTTAGGAACTCGAGTTCTCAAACTTGATTCTTATTCATTCTTTTATTTTTGAAATACCGGGTTCCGACTCGGATTTTCCTTTTTATATATTTATTCCTGGAAAACCGGGTTCCGACTCAGACTTCCCTTTGGATCCAATGCTCGTGTTGGAACCAATTGCCATGTCGAGAATTCGAGTTCTCAAACTCGATTCTCATTCATTCTTTTAATTTTGAAAAACCGGGTTCCGACTCGAATTTTCCCTTTTATATATTCTTATTTCGAAAGCTTCGGGTTCCAACTCGGACTTCCTTTTTGGATCCAATGCTCGTATTGGAACCAATTGCCATGTCGAGAATTCGAGTTCTCAAACTCGATTCTCATTCATTCTTTTGAAAAACCGGGTTCCGAATCAGATTTTCCCTTTTGTATATTCTTATTTCGGAAGCTTCGGGTTCCGACTTGGACTTCCTTTTTGGATCCAATGCTCGTATTGGAACCAATTGCTACGTCAGAAATTCGAGTTCTCAAACTCGATTCTTATTCATTCTTTTATTTTTGAAATACCGGGTTCCGACTCGGATTTTCCTTTTTATATATTTATTCCTGGAAAACCGGGTCCCGACTCGGACTTTCCTTTGGATCCAATGCTCGTATTGGAACCAATTGCCATGTCGAGAATTCGAGTTCTCAAACTTGATTCTCATTCATTCTTTTAATTTTGAAAAACCGGGTTCCGACTCAGATTTTCCCTTTTGTGTATTCTTATTTCTGAAGCTTCAAGTTCCGACTCAGACTTCCTTTTGGATCCAATGCTCGTATTGGAACCAATTGCTACGTCAGGAATTCGAGTTCTCAAACTCGATTCTCACTCATTCTTTTATTTTGACAAACCGGATTCTGACTCAGATTTTTGCTTTTTGTATATTCTTATTTTCTCGAGTTCCGACTCGAATTTCCCCTGTCGATCCAATGCTCGTATTGGACCAAAATTTCTCCTTGCAATTCCCTTTCATGTTAAGGGATAAACCTGAACTTCCCATTCAGGATAAGGGATAATCCTGAAACGCCGACAACCATTCTCGCTTAAATTCCCAAGTATCTTTGAATGTCTGTCTCATTTGCAACTCTCCATTCGAAAACCAGTGCTGGTATGCATTTTCGAAGACCAGTGCTCGCACTGGTATAAACCTTCGAAAACCCAGTGCTTGTGCTGGTGTGCATTTCGAAAACCCTTTGCTCGTGGTGGTGTGTATTTTTGAAAACCCAGCACTCATACTGGGGCAATTTTTTGAAATCCAGTGCTCGTACTGGTGTATTTTCTCAAAACCCACCGCTTGTGCTGGTACATCTTCAAATCCCATGCTCGTGCTAGTACATCTAGCGCTCGTGCTAGTGTTTGGTTGACTGATCAAGTTATCTCTCCCGGTTCAGTCTTTGTACTAACCAATCATCATCATTCAAGCTCTAAATTCTCAATTTCAACCTTCGGGTTATCATTTTGTCAAAAAAATCAATCTTTTTCTATTGCAAAGGACCCTCTTCAGGGAGAGTTCGAGGGAGCTCGTTCCTTTCGCATGCAACCATCTTTAGTTCGCAAGAACCCTCTCCCAGGGAGAGTTTAAAGGGACTCGTTTTCTACGCGAACAATTTGCAAAACAACAACCAACTTTACACAAAAGAACCCTTTTTCTAGGAAGAGCTTCGACGAAAGCTCGTTTCTTTTTGTGGCCCCTGTTTTTCTCATCTTTGGCCAACCCCTTTATAGAGGATCCTCTTCTAGGGAGAGTGTGATGGACTCGTTCCTCTGTGATACTTTCTCAACTTTGTTTTTTCGGCCGCCTTTCCATAAGAGAAGCCTAGAGATAGGGAGTTTTGACGAAAACTTAATTTCTCTTCGAAAGTTCTGTTTTGCAATTAGCTCCTCTTTGGGGAAGAGAGGAGTATTTCCAACTTTCCATTCAGGTAAGGGCTAAGCCTGAGTCTCTCTTTTTGAGGAAAAAGACAGGAGAATTTTGTCATGAACGTGTCGATTCGATATCGAGCAATTACTCTAATCAAAGATTTCTAGAATATCTTGCCAATTTGATATCAAGAGTCATTGTTGATCTCAAAATTTTCATCACACAAAGAATTACCTCAAACTACCTTTAGTATTATTTCCAAAAAGAGCAAGACTTTTTGCGAAATAAGAACTGAATTCAAGCTTTTCTGTTGATCAACCAAGAGGATGAAGAAAAATCTTCGATATGACCGGCAAAGGAAAATTCAATGATGTTGAAAGGCCATAAGTGAATTGATATTGATCATAGCTATGGCACATTCTTAAAGATCGTTCTTTTGGCAGTAAGACAGTGGAAATATCTTGGGCAGTAAAAAAAAGAACCTACCCAATCCATATCTCCTCAGTCATTTGAGCTGCAATCAAATATCCGCAAAAGGGATCTCTCAATTGTCGTCAAGATGAAGACGAATTATGCGAGCTAGACCCCCGGGGCCAAAGAAGATTTGGATCATCTCCGAGATGAAGGAGTTTGTGAAGGATCCTTCCAAGGAAAGTTCAGATCACCGTCGATATGAAGGTGAGTGCGATGAACCTACTGACAAACCCTAAAAGATATTTGATTTCTGCTATCATCTAGAGAGTTTTGACCAATGAACCAACATCATCAAGCCTAATTCCTGAAAAAGAAAAGAAGGATCAGAGCATCTCCAAGATGAAGGAGTTTGTGATGTACCCTTCCCCGAAAAGAGAGAAAAGTCAGGACATCTCCAATATGAAGGATGATGTAAAAGACCAAGAAAGCTCCATGACTCAAAAGAGTGCAAAAAAATCATCATGGGAAATGCCCAGGATATCAAACTGCTCGAAATTGCCAAAAATCATCTTTATCTATGTGAAATTCTTCTATCAATATCTTTTCGCTCAATTACTTTTATGAAGCTAAGAATGTTTCCTCTCTTTTCATATTAGGGAAATTGATATCTTCCTTGAAGAAACTCAATAGCAACAAATTTGAATTTGACTCTTGATTCAACAGAGTTAGCCCAATTGGAGCTAATACTCTAGGTAGAAAGAGGTGATATTTTCACATATATGCACAATTCAATTATTTTTGAATCAACTACAAATTTTTGGCATCTTATTGGCAATATTTCCTAGTTATCCCAAAATGAAGCAAGAACTTGATGTTCGTTTTGACGTATCCTCACGTCATCCCTCCTTAAGATTGAAAAGTCCTTTCCTTCCGTCTGATCTGAGCGCTCTCAGATTTGCACACTTCCCTGTGTTCCCCACTGTCCCGCCATAGACAGTTTCCGCTCAGAATAAGAATTAAACCTGAACTTTTTGCAAAAGGTCTGTTATTGTCAAAAGCTATTTTCAACCTCAGCAATGAGACGCCCAAGAACAACCCCTTTTCAAGCTTTAGGGACCCCCATTTTCATTCTTTTGAAAAACCCCTCTTGAACTTATTGTGCAAAGTCTAGAGGTCCCATCACGGTTTCCTCGCTCCTCGAGGATTCTGTATCCATTCAGGTTAAGGATTAAACCTCTTGCCTCGCTCCTCGAGGTATCACCCAAACCTTGTGCAAGAGGTCGTCTGTTTTTAGAAAGCTGATTTAGTCTCAGCAATGAGACGCCCTAGATCATCCCCTTTCCAAGCTTTAGGGAATCCCTTGTTTTCCTCTTCTCGCAAACCCCTTTCGGATTTGTTCATCCAAATTCCGGAGGTTCCATCATGGACTCTTCATCTGAAGATTTTGTATGGTCGTCCCTTTTAGGTTAAGGGTTAAGCCTGAACCTCACTCTGCGAGGTATCCTTCCATTCAGGTTATGGTTAAACCTGAGTCTCATTTCGACTGGATATTCTTTCTAGTCCCACCACGGTTTCTTCACTTGAGGACTTCGTGTGATTCCCCCCACTCAGGTCAAGGGTTAAACCTGAATCTCCCTTTTTGCGATGCATTTGTTGTCCCATCACGGTTTCCTGCGTTCGAGGATTCTGTATGGTCGTCCCCTTCAGGTTAAGGGTTAAGCCTGAACCTCGCCCCTCGAGGTATTTTCTTTTTTTTTTTAGGTTTTGGTTAAACCTGAATCTCGTTCCAACGATTTTTCCTTGTTTCGACGAGGTGTTTTCTTTCAGTCCCATCATGGTTCTTCCCATCGAGGAATCCATGCTCTGAACATACATTCAGGAAAGGATCCTATTTGAGCTTCATCTCACGAGGCATTTTCCAAAATGTCCCGTCAAGGTTCACTCATATTCCTTTCCCCATCCAAATTATCTTGATATATCTTCGTCCCATCCAGGTTAAGGGCAAAACCTGAGTCATTCAAAAAACTGCTCTTGTCTCACCCACGAGACTTGATCTAAATTCTTATATATTTTTGGGATCTTTACCCAAAGTCCCATCACGATTTTCCTCATTTCTATTTTGCAATCATATCATTGTCGAGAATTTTGTCTCCCCAAGGCCATTCAGGATAAGATTTTAAGCCTAAAAAACCACGTTCGAAATAATTCTTCCACACCCAGCTCAGGTCTGTTGACTAGGGCATTTTTCAAAATTTGGAGTGTTTCTTTGCCACTAAGCTCGACTTTCAACCGGCTTAGTAGCAAAGAGGGGCATCTGTGAACACCCCAAATTTTTTAAAAGTTCGTAAATATTCCCCTTTTGCCCTTTATCTTCATTTTCTAGGTAATTGAGTCACTGCTAAATCTAAATTCCATTTCATTTCTCAAGTTTTCTAAAATTAAATTCATTTTCTATATCTGACTCAATTTTGGATCCGGATCCAAATAAAAGATCCAAATCTGAGCTTCGTTGTCCAATGTTTAAAATCAAATTCTCGAAATTTCCAAAATAACTTTTTGAAAAGCTCAGACGGTTCATCCGGTATCCATTTAGATCCCTCAAATTGTATTTCTCGATTTGAGGATTAAAACTCAAATATTTTCTCAAAACCTGGGTCCAAACCCATTTTCTGAAGAAATCAAACCCAAGTTTCTTAGAAAAACCCTCTTTTATAGATATCTCTCGAAAACACAAAAAATTAGTTTTAAATCCTTGTTTTCTCGTAAGTTTTAGGATTTTATTCCGAATTATCAAAAGAAAAAAATATAAATAGAAAATGAAGAAAAGAGCAAAAAAATAAAAATATAAAAAAATGGAAACAAAAATCAGTTTTTGAAAAACTTCTTGAAAGATAAGCTTTTTTTTTTACTAAAAAAGTTTTTTTTGCAAAAGCTTTTGGAAAACCACCGGCCTTTTGAAAATCTTTAAAACAGGAGGGTTTTACAAAAAAGATTTTTTTTTTTCTTTAGGGTTACGAAACCCCCCCTTTCTCGGCCTTCCAGAACCATCCCCTTCTCTCTGGCCCGAAACCCCCTTTCGCAGAACGGCCTTCCCCATCGCCAACCTTCGATCGCCGCGACCATTGGCCTCAACCCTCCATCACCAACAACTTCATCCCTTTCTCTCAGCCCTCTATCACTGGTCGGACGCCCCCATCGCTGGTCGTCGATCCTCAACGAATTCTCCTCTGCTCGAAGCTTCCTCAGACTCTATATAAGTCGGGCAACAACAGAAGGATGGGGACGGAACGCGAATCAACCTTCCACGGCTCCCTCTTCCTTCTTCCTTTCCGTTGTCTCCTTCCACTTCGACATAGTTGACTGAAAGGAACGGAGGTTGCAGCGACAACTCGAAGCCCAGTCAATCCTGAATCTTCGATTGTGATAAACCCCTCCTCTTTTTCGTTCTATGTTTTCTCCTTGAAATCTTTTTGTTTTATCATCAATGCATTACAGAAGGGGTTGGTTTGCCTATAGCAACATCAACCCCTCCCTCTATGCAAAATTAATGGAATACTTGTATTTCCACACCTTTTTCTTTTTGTTTGTTGTTTTCTTCTCTTTGTATCTCCAATGATATCCTATCTAAAAGAGGAAAGCATGACATTTGCCCATGGCACAACTACGTTTTCAGTATCATTTCCTTTGGTATGCTGGATGTGGCATGAATCGTCTCTCCTCACATTTCAACCTGTATTTTTCACACACAGCATATGTCGCATGGTTTTTCCATATTGGTTGCTTGTTACACTAGTTTTAAATTCCTGTTTGAAACAAGTTCTCTGTTAAATAGATATATGTGTTCGTTTGTATCTTAAATCCAAATCAATACAGAGGTTTAGAATCAGGATCGATCTAATTTCTTTGTAATATTTCTGTGATTCTCTTGAATATATATCTCTTTTCGTGATTCTTGCTAATGCCTCACCTTAAAAGATTGAGATCTGATCCCCTGTCACACGAAGGACTAACTGGTTGATGTTTTGAGAGCCACCGGGAGGATGTGTTCTCATTACATTTTTTTACAACCTCCAACAGCTATAGATCTGACGACTTCCTATAAGGTAAGAAAGTTCCAGCTTCGCTCAAAATTTGGTGGTTGTTCGCTATTGGAGCAGACTCCAGCGTGAAGGTATCTTAGGAAACTGCTGAAGTCGACTGGTCACTTCTCTGTATGTACATAAAAAAAAAAAAAAAGGGGAGGCGAATACATTGGATGCTCTGTAGCATGTATCTTGAGAGATCAACACAAGTCCGTTGTTCTCTTGCTGGAAAATCCCCTCTCACCCCAGTTTGCGCAAATGATGTCCACCAACTCATGTTATCGTTTAAAGAATGAGCATTTCAGCAAGGGCCGTTTTATTTCAATAAATGCTCTCTCTTGACTGGCTTGTCATTGTCTTACCAGGATCCTTGCATCTTGGGCCTCATCGGGATTTCTCTGTGGATGTTCCATTTTATTCTGGATTTTGATGGCTCTTGCAGTTTAGCTCTCGTATCATCCTTACTTCATCTATGTTCATTCTTTATTGCAAAATCTGAGCATAAACATTGCCCAGCAAGGATCATCAGATTCATTGAAGGTATTTTATGGTTCATTGTTCATCGATGATGCAGATTCATCTTATTTTATTTTCCTGGATGTTTTATATGCTAGTATGTGTATCTTGCATGCATGATTTTTTTTTTAGTTTTATCACTTACTGAATCCCTTATATGCCCGTTGCATATTATTACCTCCTTTATTGCCAATGAATGTTTGTTTTTTAGTTGATCCTGTCTACCCGCTCACAGTAATATTTCATCCAAAACATGTCATGGATTTTTCCTGTACAATAGCAATGAAAATTTACCTCTATATACCTTGTCCATGTGCCATTTATGTGTTATTTTGATACCTATAATCAGTCATTTACAATCTACTCCATCGGTTATGTGTCATAAAATGGAAAACTGCAGGATTAAGGGGTGAGGGTGTCGTAAGAGGGAAGTACCAGTGCAATGGGGTATGGCATCTATGGAATCGACGGTAAGGAGAATTCTTTTGGGAGGGTTGCCATTTTTGTCTGAAGGATGTCTATCTTTGCATAGAAAGGGTAATATATCATCATTGCCCTGTTTGACCTGAACATTTATCTAACTTCAGAAAAGGCACTAGTGTCTCACCACATGGGCAGCTAATTCATATGGCCTCTCCGAAAGGGATGGAACTTCATTGGCTCAAGATTGGTTGGCAAAATGTATGATAAAAAAAAAAGAGACATAATTAGAAGGCTTCATCAATGCCCATGCCTACAATACGTTTTCATAAGAACCAACATGTTTTCTTTACTTAAGTCACCGCTTCCACCGGCATCATTGATGTTTTGTTCCAATGATTAACCTCATGTATATGATTGCTAATTTTATAATCAGATTCCACTGTGGAATTTTCTGATTTTATTGTAAAACCTTTTCATTTTCATGTATCTATAAATTTCAACAAGTGCCTTTGTTTTGTTTTCACATTCATGCTGTCATTTGTCACTCACAGCCTTAGCCAATTTTTTTTTTCCCACAGGCTCACCACAGAGTTTGTTGGGACTTTTATCTTAGCGCTTATAGCAATAACAGGCACTGCTATAGCCCTCGGCTGCCTATAGCAGTGCCCAACCTTGTTGTGGCTGTCATTTTAGGGTACCCATCACGGTGCTCAGCACTGTTATGATTCTCCCATGTCAACAACCATGCTAAATAATGATTTGGCACCTTTAGCAGTGTCCAATCCTGCTAGGGCTCCCCTGTATATACAAATAGTGCCAAACATTAACCCAATTGCCACCACTTACTGCCCTCAGTGTTAGATGTACCCTCCTGTGCGTCACATTGGCTGTAGCACCCACTATTTACAACACCTAGGTGTCTCTCCTTTAGCACTTCCTACAACAGCATCTCACTCCATTCACCCACCTACACTTGTCCATTAATGTGCATCCCTCCACCCACAGCATTACTGCACAGCCTTTCACATGCCACACCTGTACACTCTTACTTCACTTATGTTGCACATTGATATTTTTACCATCACTATTACAACACAATACTGCTTTATTGCATACTGTCACTCGCATCACCCTTGCAGCAATGCTTCAGCCGTTTTTCTACACAACTACAGCCCCTGCACTGCTATGATGTCCCCCTTTGGTACCTACAGTAGTGCTTGGCACTGCTGTAGCCTTTAACACATACCTACAACAGTGACAATCCACTGTTGTGGTTTCCCTTTCAAACTCCTTAGTAATGCCTAACATTACTATAAATCCTAGTGATGCCAAAGCACTATTGTGTTGACAGTAGCACCAAAGATGTTGTTATGCTCCTCCCAGCCAACACATGGCTTCCGGTATACCCAGGCTTTAACCCCCAACATGCCATAGCTCTGTAGGCATTAGCAGCTACACTTCAGCACCTTGCTTACCCTAAGCATTCCTCTACCTCCAGCCTAGCATCTCTTCATCTCAGGCATTCATTGAAGCTGTTACCACACTGGTGTTATCAGCACTATAGTTCCTTGTTTACCTCTAGCAGCTCTGCTACCTTTACTCACTTATTACCTTCATATAATCAGGTTTCTCACTGTCAATACCGCTCTAGGTTCCCTGCAACATCCATATTCATTGTTGCACCATTGTCATTCATATCCTTGTGCATCCTACAACGCCTTTCATAGCTTTGGGTGCATGTGTACTTGGCCTTCTCATTTGTATTAATCCCATTCATACACTATATATTCATACTTTCATCTTAAAAGCATTGTCATAAACCTGTCATTTCGTATATGACCTTAGGTGTCATATACGTATATATATATATACTCTCAACAACCCATGTATGGCACTTAGATATTGTGTAAATATTTTTTAAACAAATATATGCATTTCATCATTTATATCCTAAATGCAATATGATATCTTTGGCTATATGTATCTTTTTGTGCTAACTCCGTTTTGCAGGAATATACAAGAAGCTTGAATTTTTTTTTTCTTGGACTAGAAATTTCTGATATTTGCAATTCAAAGTTATAATAAATTAGGTATAAATGAGAAATTTATATTTCCTGCATAAATTAGAATGCATGAACATGTATATTTTCTAGAATTGCTTGTTTTTCATATCATGTTCCTCTTTATTTCAAAAAAAAAAAAATCACAAATGGGAACATGAATGGCACGTGCACCATTCTAATAGGAGGTGATTGATCCTAAGTTGATGATTTGCATCAATGGCCATAGTCAGGATGTGAACAATACTTAGGATTTTCATCTTTTATGGAAAAACACTGACCCACACTGGATCCTTTTAAAAAATCATCATATTTTCAAATATTTCTTTCTTTTATTAGAGTTTAACCTAAAATTAGCTCAAAATATATACCAATGGCCATAGTCAGGGTATATTGAGAGTTAATTTCATTTTAAACTCTATAAAAGCACAAAAATATGTTTTATTCTTTATCTGAATTTAAATATAGATTATTATATAATACATTCAATGACCATAGTCAATGATGTATTATATTTTCAATCTTATTTCAATTCATGTAAACAATGAAATACGATTTTCAAAATCCAATGTCAAAATTCTTTAAATTCATTCATCATTTAGGATAGATTTACATCACATTTTCAAAATTCTTCTTCATAAATCCAAGTGATTCCCTTCAGATATCTTCTTCACTTCTCAAATCAATTTTCAAATTCAAATATCATTTTCAGATTCTAACTTTAAATTCGAAGTCCAATTTGACTTTGAAATTCATTTGTATATCCAAAAATCAAATTCTAAATGAAATTTCAAAGTTCAAATTAACTTTGAAACTTCTGATTCATCTTCAAACTCAAAACCAAGTCTATCTTCAAATTCAAAATCAAAGTTTGAGATTGATCCTGAATCTCAAAAGCTCGGCCTTTTCTAAATTTTAAAATTCAATCTGGGTTTTCAAAATCCAGATCCATATTCAAAAGTCCCATTTGGACTTTCAAAACATAAAATCCAAAATTAGATCAACATTGGATCCAGTTTTCTAAATGCAATTCTACCTTTGGATCTTAGACTTTAGATCCAATTCCACTTTAGGATCTAGAGTCCAACTCTATTTAGGATCTCAGATTTCAGATCCCAAACCCATTTTAAGATCTAAGACCCATCTTAGGATCCAAAACTCAATTCCCTCTTGGATCTCAGACTTCAGATCCAAATCCATTTTAGGATCCACAAATCAAACTCTACATTGGACCTCAGACTTCAGATCCAAAATCCATCTTAGGGTCTAGAGTCCAACTCTATTTTTGGATCTCGGGTTTCAAATCCTAAATCCATTTTTAGAACTAGAACCCATTTTTTGGATTTAGAATCGAATTCCATCTCGGATCCCAGATCTTGGATCCAATTTTATTCAGGATCCAGAATCCAATTCCATTCCTAATTCTGAATTTCAAATCCAATTCCATTTTCAGATCTCATCTGAACTTCCTAAATCCATTTCTATTTTTAAATACCATTTGATTTTCTCAAATCTATCTTGATTTCAAATTCTAAATCTCGAATTCAATATCACTTCAAAATTTCAAAGTCCATTTTTGACTTTGAAACTTCATTTCCTTTCATTTCAAAGCTTCAAATCATTCTTTTTCAAAATTAAGATTTATTCTTCCAACCTTGATTTATTTCAAAGACTTAGAACTTCTCTGATCTATCTCAAGTTCCAAGTTAAGATTTTACCATTCAGAAACCTATTTCTTCCCTCCATTATCAAGTCTATCTTAGAAAGCTTAGAGATTTTCAAAACATCTTTCAAAAAGAGCATACATCCTTGCATTGCACAAGCATGATTCTTTGTGCATTTAGATTTAAAATAAATTCTTAGATGATATTTAGGCAAAGCAAAATGCATAAATTCAATCCTTGGTTCGATTACCCCTGGTAAAGGAGCCAGGAACGGTCGAACCTCGTACCGACGAGCGAATCCCGTCTCTCCATTTTTCCCGCAATATATTTCAAAACGGAGGCGAGTTATTTTCTAAATATTTTCAAATCAAGGTCAAGTGAATTTCTGCAAAAACGTTCTTTTTCTTCTCTTTCTTTTTCTTTTTCTTTTTCTTTTTCTTTTCTCTTCTCTCTTCTTTTCTGTCTTTTATTTTCTTCCTTCAAAAGGAGGAAATAGAGGTTAGAAAAGGAAAAGAGAAGAAAGAGAGAGAATATTATGAGAGGAAAATTTTTACGATGATCACAAACAGGGAATTTAAAGATTGGAAAAAAGGGGAGAAAGAACACTTACTGGATTACTTTTGCTGTAAGTATTGGTTTTCTTCACAAAATCTGGACCGTCAGTAGCGCAGCAAATTGTCCACCAGAGTTTTGAAGCTTCGTTGATATTTTACGATGTAACTCTGCAGGGGTCGGCTGGAATTCTTCTGGGGAACTCCTTTTACCAGGAATGAAGAAGAAGACTGTTGGTGTTTATCAGGATTTCTTCATAAGAGGGAGGAAAAGGGAAGATTGGTGACGGATGAAAAAGAGGCAGGAAAATGGATTTTTTTCGATGCCCGACTCTTTCCCTTGTGCCTCTTTTTGTAGAGGGGGAAGAAAAATTGAGAAGGGGAAACAATTAGAGATTGATGGTGGAGAGAAGGGTGGTGTTGTTGAGGATGAGTGGAGGAAGGAGAGAGTAGGTGATGGTAGGGTCGAGAAAAAAGGGTTGAAGCCGTTGGTGATGGAGGGTTGAGGCGAATAGCCATGGCGATTAAGGGTTAAAGATGGGGAAGCTTTCAGAGGGAGGGTTTACGAAAGGGGTGAAAGAGAGAGAAGGCGAGAAATGAGGGATTTGAAGGTTCTTTTCCAAAATTTTCCAAAAAGAGGTTCTTTTTTAAAAAGTTTTCCTAAAAACGGGTTTTTAAAACCATTTTTTTGTAATTTTCTTTATTATTTGGATTTTTTTTCTTTTCTTGGTATTTTCTGATTTTTTTGTTATTTTTGGGAATAAAATTCTAAAACCTAAGCAGTACGAGAGATAAAACTATATATACATAGATATTTTTTTGTATTTTTGATAAATATTTACAAAAAAGAGGGGGTTTTCTAAAAATCTTGGGTTTTGATTTCTTCAGAAAATGAGTTTGGATTCAAAATTTTAGAAGATTTTCAAGTTTTTAACCTCGAACTGAGGAATATCAAATAACGAATCCAAATGGATGCCGGATGAACTGTTCGAGCCATTCAAAAGCTATTTTTGGTAATTTTGTAATTTTAATTTAAAAATCTGGACAATAATGTTCAGATTCGGATCTTTTACCCGGATCTGGATCCAAAACTGAGTCAGATGTATAAAAATGAACTAAATTTCAATAAAATCTGAGAAATGACTGGAATTTAAATCTAAAACTAACTTGATTGCTCAAAAAATGGGGTTAGGGGCAAAAAGGGAATATTTATAACATTTTGAAAAATTTGGGGTGTTCACAGATGCCCCTCTTTGCTACTAAGCCGGTTGAAAGCCGAGCTTAGTGGCAAAGATATCACTCCAAATTTTGAAAAACATCCCAGTCAGCAGATCTAAGCAGGGTATGGAAGAATTTATTTTGAAAACCTGGCTTTTCAGGCTTAAAACCCTATCCTGAACGGTTCTGGGGGACGAAATCCTCGAAAATGATATGACTGAATAATAAAAATGAGGAAATCATGATGGAACTTCGGGTGAAGATCCCAAAATGGTGAAAGATAAGAATTTTGATCAAGTCTCATGGGTGAGACAAGATCAGCCTTTTGAACTGACTCAGGTTTAGCCCTTAACCTGGATGGGACGAAGATATATCAAGATAAATTGGGTGGAGAAAGGAATATAAGTTGATCTCGATGGGACATTTTTGAGAGAAACGCTCCATGAGATGAAACTTCGGTATCATCCTTTCTTGGATGGATGTACAGAGCATGGATTCCTTTATGGGGAAAAAACATGATGTGACTGGGAGGGTTACCTCGTCGAAACGAGGTTCAGGTTTAACTCAAACCTGAAAGGAAGATACCTCATGGAATGAGGTTCGGGCTTGACCCTTATCCTGAAAGGGATGACCATACCTCGAGGAGCGTGGTTCAGGCTTAACCCTTATCCTGAAAGGGATGACCATACAGAATCCTCGAACGAGGAAGCCGTGATGGGACAACAAAATGCATCGCCAAAGCAAGATTCAGGTTTAACCCTTGACCTGAGTGAGGGGACCGCACGAATTCCTCAAATGAAGAAACCGTGGTGGGACTAGAAAAGATATTCAGTCGAAACGAGACTCAGGTTTAACCCTAACCTGAATGGAAAGATACCTCGCGGAACGAGGTTCAGGCTTAACCCTTAACCTGAAAGGGGCGACCATACAGAATCCTCGAATGAAGAAACCATGATGGGACCTTCGGAATTTGGATGAACAAATCCGAAAGGGGGTTTTGTGAGAAGAGAAAGACAATGAATTCCCTAAAGCTTGGAAAGGGGATGATCTGGGGCGTCTCATTGCTGAGACTAAATCAACTTTCCAAAAACATACAACCTCTCACAGAAGGTTTGGGTGATACCTCGAGGAGCGAGGTAACAAGTTTAATCCTTAGCCTAAATGGATACAGAATCCTCGAAGAGCGAGAAAACTGTGATGGAACCTTTAGACTTCGCACTACAAGTCCAAGAGGGGTTTGTAAAAGGATGAAAATGGGGGTCCCTAAAGCTTGAAAAGGGGTTGATCTTGGGCGCCTCATTGTTGAGACTGAAAATAGCTTTTGACAATAACAGATCTTTTGCAAAATGTTCAGGTTTAACCCTTATCCTGAGCGGGAACTGTCTATGGCGGGACAATGGGGAACGCAGGGAAGCGTGCAAATCTGAGAGCGCTCAGATTAGACAGAAGGAAAGGAATTTTCAGTCCTAAGGAGGGATGACGTCAGGATACATCAAAACGAACATCAAGTTCTTGCTTCATGTTGGGATAATGAGAAAATATTGCCAATAAGATGCCAAAATTGTAGTTGATTCAGAATGATTGAATTGTGCTTATGTATGAAAATATCACCTCTTTCTACCTAGAATATTAACTCCAAAGGGGCTTACTCTATAGAATAAAGAATCAAACTCAAATTTGTTTGCAGTTGAGTTTCTTCAAGGAAGATATCAATTTTCTCGATATGAAAAGAGAGGAAATATTCTTAGCTTCATAAAAGCAATTGAGTGAAAAGATATTGATAAAAAAATTTTACATAGATAAAGATGATTCCTGGCAGTTTCGGGCAGTTTGATATCCTGGGCATTTTCCCATGATGATCTTTTAGCACTCTTTTGAGTCATGGAGCTTTCTTGGGTTTTACATCATCCTTCATTTTGGAGATGTCCTGACTTTTCTCTCTTTTTTCGGGGAAGGGTACGTCACAAACTCCTTCATCTTGGAGATGCTCTGATCCTTCTTTTTCTTTTTTAGGAATTAGGCTGATGATATAGGTTCGTTAGTTGAAATCTCTAGATGATAGCAAAAATCAAATATCTTTTAGGGTTTGTCGGGAGGCTCATCGCAGTCGTCTTCATCTTGAGGGTGCTCTGAACATTTCCTGGAAGGATCCGTCACAAACTCCTTCATCTCGGAGATGATCCAAATCTTCTTTGGCTCCGGGGGTCTAGCTCGCATATTCGTCTTCATCTTGACGACAATTGAGAGATCTCTTTTGCAGATATTTGATTGCAGCTCAAATGACTAAGGAGATATGGACTGGTGTGATCATCACAAAAAAATTTTCCTCTCGTAATATTCTCTCTCTTCCTTCTTTTTTCCCTTTCCAACCTCTATTTTCTCTTTTTTGAAGGGAGAAAATAAAAGACAGAAAAGAAACAGAGAAGAAAAAAGAAAAGAAGAGAAAGAGGAACTCTTTTGCGGGGTCTCACTTGACCTTAATTTTGAAAATATTTGAGAAAATGACTCGCCTCCGTTTTTGAAATATTTACGGGAAAACTGGGAGACGGGATCCGCTCGTCGGTACGAGGTTCGACCGTTCCTGGTGCCTTTACCAGGGGTAATCGAACCAAGGGTCGAATTTATGCCTTTTGCTTTTGCTAAGAAATTATCTAAGAATTTATCCTAAAGATCTAAATGCACAAAGAATCATGCTTGTGCAAATGCAAAGATGTATGCTCTTTTTGAAAATGTTTTGAAATTTTCCCAATTGTCTCTGAAATGAATCTGATAATGGAGCGAAGAAATGATTTCTAACTTAGAAATTTAAGATTTAAAATTCTAAGTTTTTGGAAATAGTCAGAGTTTGGGAAGAATGAATCTGGATATTGAAAAAGAGATGATTTTTGAATTTTGAGATAAAAGGAGAAGAAAGGAAATTTCAAAGTCATAAATGAACTTTGAATCACAATAGAGATGAAATGGAATTGAATTCTAACTTTTGAAGTTTAAAATTAGAATGAAAATGTGGGAAAAATAGAATTGAGAAATTGAATTGATTTGAAAGTTGGAATTTCAAGATGAAATCTGAATCCAAAGTCTGGATTCTAAATAAAGTTCAAAATTGAATTATGGATTTAAAATCTAGAAATAAGAATTGGATTTGAAATCTGAAATGAAAATGAAATTGGATTTAAGAATCAGAATCAGGATGGGATTTGGATCTGAAATTTTGAATGGAATTGGATTCAAGATTTGGAATCCAAGATGAAATTTGGATCTGAAGTTTGGGATCCAGGGTGGAATTAGATCCGAATTTTGAAGTGGAATTTGGATCTGAAGTCTGGGATCAGATTTGGATCTGAAGTCTAAGATCCAAAGTAGAATTGGGTTCTGGATCCTAAGGTGGATTCAGATCTGAAGTCTAAGATCTAAAGTAGAATTGGGTTCTGGATCCTAAATGGAATTTGGATCTGAAGTCTGAGATCCAAAGTGGAATTGGTTTTGAAATCTAGAGTTGGGAATGGAATGGGATCTTAAAATGGATTTATGATCTGAAATCTGAGATCCGATGTAGAATTGGGTTCTGGATCCTAAAAATGAATTTGGATCTGAAGTCTGAGATCCAAAGTGAAAGTTGAATTCTGGATCCTGAAATAAAATTGGATATTGGATCTGAAGTCTGAGACCCAAAGTGGAATTGGATTCTGGGTCCTAAAAATGAATTTTGATCTGAAGTCTGAGATCCAAAGTGGAAGTTGAATTCTGGATCCTGAAATGAAATTGGATCTGAAGTCTGAGATCCAAAGTGGAAATTGAATTTGGAAATCTGGATCCAAGTTGGGACTAGGATCTAACTTTGAATTTTTAAAATTGATTTGAGAATTTAAACTTTGAATATATAAATGAATTTCAAAGTCAAATTAGACTTTGAAAATGGGATAGAATTGATAATTTGAAATAGAAATTGAAGAAGAGATATTCACAATCACTTGGATTTTGGAAAAGGAATTTTGAAAATATGATGCCACTCTATCCTAAATGATGAATGAATTTAAAAGATCTGAAATTGGATTTTGAAAAGCTACTCCATTCTTTAAATGAATTAAGAATGAGATTGAAGATATAATATATCCCTGACTATGGTCATTGAATATATTATATTATAACCACATTTAAATTCAAGTGAAGAATAAAATACATTTTGTTGTGCTTTTATAGAGTTTAAAGTGAAATTAATTCTCAATATACCCTGACTATGGCCATTGATATATATATTGAATCAATTTTAAATTAAACTCTGATAAAAGAAGAAAAATATTTGAAAATATAATGATTTTTGAAGAAGATCCAGTGTGGATCTAGTGTTATTTTATAAAAGATAAAAATCCTAAGTTTTGTTCACATCCTGATTATGGCCATTGATATGAATCGTCAACTTAGGATTAATTACCTCTTATGAAATGGTGCACGTGCCATTCGTGTTCCCATTTATGAATTTTGCAAATAAAAGGAGAAAATTACATGAAACAAGCAATTTTGAAGGATGTACATGCTCATACATTCTAATTTAGTGTGAGGAATGTAAATTCTACATCATTGAATGGATCCTAAATTAAGAAGAAAAAACAAACCGTTCCCATATAACTCCTGCAGAATTTGAGTTAGTCATAAAGTAACCTATAAAATATGAGAAGAAATTAAAAGGGCTAGAATGCATAAGATGACGCCTAAATGAGAAAAATATACAAAAACCAAGAGTGTATATACCAAATCCTAAACTAACCATGAATTCTAGGACATCTGTATAATACATTGTCTTAATAAAGAGCACCTATTGCAATACATGTAACAGAGTGATCATGATATGGTAATGGATGCTGTGATATTTCTTGCAATAGGTGGCAGCCAATGAATGGTAAAAGTGTAAAAGGCTGTGGAGTAAGTATCTGACCATAGGTAGTGCAATGGGAGGCTGACAGGGTGTTACGCATTATGTGGCAGGTATGGTGGTTGCTATTGCAACAACAGCATGTAAAGGAAGTAGGTGCAAGGTTATGTATAACATGCATGTGCTGTGTGTGGATGTAGTGGAGTGATGACCATATACTGGGGTACTATTGCGAAAGGAATGTGCAGAGCTGTTATGAGTGCTGGCAGCAAGAACAATAGGGTTTTATCTACTGGTGGTGACCGTGATGCATGGCGGGTTGTAGGGAGATGTGAGGGTAGACAGCATCAGTGAGTGCAAAGTGATAAAGTGAATGGTATAAGGTGGAGCAAAGCATGATTTGCAGGAAGATGGTGAAAAGGGAAGGTAGTGGTTAACAAGATTATGGTAGGACATATGTGGATAATTGACAGTGTAGATGTATGCTATAAACCTGTAAACAAAAATAAATCAAATCAAAACTGTATTGCCCTCAAGGATAGACTGATCATACTTATAAAGTTGGGTTTTCTCAGCAAATGTCAACAGCACATATATACTTCATGCCTATGGAAAAGAGAAAATAAAACAAAAATTCTAGAATGCTGAAAGAGATTGATTTTCACACTAGAAACCTACCATTGAGGCAAAGTGTAATCTGTAGGGTATTTAAAGTCACAATCCTTATAATTGACTAGAAATGAAGAAATGTAAATCATAGTAAAAAAATGTTACCATTGGGGAGCAGGATGAAAGGTGGAGATCATGTAGATAAAATCTCTCATAATCTCATGATTGGAGATAACTAAGCCTTTTGTGTCTTAGATGGGCTTCAAAACTCTTACTTAACAAGGCCACCTGCCAATACAAATTTCAGAATATTTTCAGCATGTATTTCTACTAGTGGAGAAATAACAATTGTAATAGCTTCAAACCATAGACTCATGCCAGGAAATTAAGGCTTCACAGAATTTTCTGGAAACATGCTAAAATGCAATAATGTTTACCACTATCTTCGTAATCTCGGGTGTAGCTCATGTCTAAACAACTCATATTTCTACCAGCACAAATCTTAATGAAGAGAAAAAAAAAATATGTTGCTCGTGTATATATAGCAGCCTTTACACTCAACAGCACATATGTCCATGGTTCTGAGCTCCGTTGGTTCAAGGTAGAGATTGCCATTTACAACTACAAGAGTCAGCATCAAGAATTACAGTTCTTGAATAAGAAGTGCTGGCATTCATTAGACCTTAGCAAACAGCAGATGATACACACATATCTGGATATTAGATTAACCATCTATTCTTTTTCGTTAATGGAAAAGAGTTCAACCAACAATGTTTAAAATTACAGCAACAAAGAGAGATAAATCAAGTACTAAGCTTCACTAACACAAACCTCATCATCTTCTGGCTTCAAGTAAGGATTTAAAAGAGCCTTCCACTTTATAATGACACCTTTTTTTTTGGATTAGTAAGTAATTCTTCTGGAATGCTCAATATCTGACATATGCCACGAAATGCATGAAGAAGGCTATCCCAAACAGTGCTTCAAGAGGTTATTGACAGCTTCTGGTTGATTAACATATAATGATTTCTTGAGAAGTCTTGACTGGAATGCCAATCTTATGCAGACGAAGGCATGGGTTACCAATAACAATCATATGAAATGTAAAGTCAGAGTATTCACCAAAAACAACTTCTTTTATTCATCTCAAACCTGAACTATAAGTATTTGGATCCTGGCTTGAGGATGCTCTAGAGCTTAACTTGGATGCTGTGAAATAGTCTAGTGCCTGTCAGTGACCAATTTTCATCGTTGCACATTGATGGGACACGAAATACTCAATTATTAAAGGTACTCCCATCTGCTGCTATCGGCCACTACTCTCTGTTGCATGTTGATCTTTGAACCGAATGTCAACAAATGCTTATCAATTTTAACGGATGCCAATAGATGTGAATCAGACTTAAGGCTAGCAAAGGTTAGTAAATGTGAACAACACCCAGAACATTAGATTCAGGATTATTCAGAATATAAACACAGGTAGCAATCAGACCATTGGCAAATATTGTATGAATATGACTCTGAAAAAAAAATGCTTGATGATTGATGATGTTATATGATATTTATGAAACGTAGAGGTGATATGCAAATGTACAGGTATGTCGTATGAAAGAATTTAGCAACCCATCATGCCATGGTGAGCGAAACATTACTATAAACAATAATAATGCATAGAGAACTAAACTGATATATAGGAAATTAATCATTGTGAAATACAGGTGATGAGCTGATTTGTCTGTACTGCCAGCCGCAAATTGCTTCAAACAAACTGATCTTGGTGGCGACGGCGGGATTAACTTCTTGAATTTCTTGTGCTTCACAGTAGCAATCACATTGATACAATGTGGTCAAGCACGATGATCATGACTGGATGTCGTGCTAAGTAGCACGCAAGTGTAAATATTGACATACATATGGAATCTATAAATTGCAATGGATGAAAAGGAAAACAGAAAAGGGAAAATGAAAACAATCGCATGATGCAAAATAGAAGCGTAATGAATAAGATGCAATGAGGCTACGATGTTAGATGCAGATGAGAAATCACGGTGAATTTGGGCATAACAAATAATGAATACACGGAACAGGAGATCGAAGACCAAACAGTGCATCGAACCCAAAGAGAGAGCCATATACAAACCGATTATCCAAAATGGAATCTAAAACCAGATGCAAACAGGAGATCATAATAAGAAAGAGAAGTCAGAAATAAAACAAGCTATACATTGAGATGGTAAGCAAAAAATAAAAAAATAAAAAAATAAAAAATAAAAAATAAAAAATAAAAAATAAAAAATAAAAATAAAGAAAATGTCGGAATCGGTTATTCCATCGATATAGCAGATGGTAGGTTGGTCCTGCTAAGAGCAGGTCAATCCTACCACGGATGCCTCAGAATATAGAATAGGAACAAGAAACCTACGCAGGATTACTAAAAAAAGAAACCTATACCGAAAATCAAAGGGAAATAGGGAGATAGGCACTTACCTTCGGTTGCTTCTGCTGGGAGCTGAAGGTCTTTCGATCCTTTCAAGGAGAGTTGAGAGAGGAGAGGGGCGATCTTCTTTGAATCGCTTGGAGTCTCTGGTTCGCTTGTGTTGCCAGAGCTGAAGACCCTTCGATCCGAACAAAGAAATACTAAAAGAAGAAGAGGAAGAAGGAGATAGAGAAGAAGCCGGGTGGAGGGGTGAAGAAGTGGTCCCTTTAGGGTTCCCTCGAGTGCCCTTTTAAGAAGGATGAAGAAGGTTCGTGAAAGGGAAGATGGTTGAAGATGAAGGGCGATGGAAGGGGGTTCGGAGATGGATGGTTTCGAAGGTGATCGGGCAGCTGGCGACGAGAATGGAGAGGATTGAGGGTGGAGAAGAGAGGAATCAGTATGCGATAGGGTTTCTGAGGGAAAGCTCTGAGAGAAATCGGCCGAAAGAGGGAAAAAGGGAGGGTTTGGAAGGTTTGTGAAGGGTTCATTTGTAAAAAAAAAAAAATGGATTTTCCAAAAAGAGGCTCCTTCAACAAGATTTTTCATAAAAATGGTTTTAAAATGATTTTTTTAGCGAAATTGACTTAAAAGGTTTAAACTCATTCGTTTTTCTCATAATTTTCCCAATTTTTGGTTTTTTTGCATTATCTTTTATTTTTTTTTTGTATTTTTAGAATAAAATCCTAAATTTTGTGAGAAAACAAAGATTAAAACTATTTTTTTTGTGTTTTTGCAAAATATTTACAAAAGGGAATTTTTCTAAGAATTTAAAAGCTATTTTGAGAAAATTTCTTCAGAAATGGGTTTGGATCCGGATTTTGAGGAAATATGGATTTAAAACACTGGATTCGGACCCGAAATTAATTTTGAATATACCAATATGGAATTTAATTCAGAAAATCTGAAGAATGACTGAAATTTAGCTTTGAAATTGCTTTGATTTTCTCAGAAAATGGGGTCAGGGGCAAAAGGGTCATTTTTACAAAACTTTGAAAAATTTGGGGTGTTCACAACTGAGTAGGTTATTCTTTTACTGCCCAGGATATTTTCACTGTCTTACTGCCAAAAGAATGATTTTTAAGAATGTGTCATAGCTATGATCAATATTAGTTCACTTATGGCTTTTCAACATCATTGAATTTTTCCTTTGCCGGTCATATCAAAGATTTTTCTTCATCCACTTGGTTGACCAACAGAAAAGACTTGAATTCAGTTCTTATTTCGCAAAAGTCTTGCTCTTTTGGAAGTAATACTAAGGGTATTTTGAGGTAATTCTTTATATGATGAAAACTTTGAGATCAACAATGGTTTTGATAGCAAATTGGCAAAATATTCTTGAAATCCTTGATGAGAGTAATTGCTCGATATCGAATCGACACGTCTGTGACAAAATTCTCCTCTCTTTTTCCCCAAAAAGAGAGACTCAGGCTTAGCCTTTACCTGAATGGGAAGTTGAAAATACTCCTCTCTTCCCCAAAGAGGAGGTGTTTGCAAAACGGAACTTTCGAAGAGAAATTAAGTTTTCGTCAAAACTCCCTATCTCTAGGCTTCTCTTATGAAAAGGCAACCGAAAAACAAAGTTGAGAAAGTATCACAGAGGAATGAGTCCATCATACTCTTTCTAGAAGCGGGTCCTTTGTGAAGGGGTTTGGCGAAAGATGAGAAAAATGGGGGCCACAAAAAGAGACGAACTTCCGTCGAAGCTTTCCCTGAAAAAGGGGCTCTTTTGTGTAAAGTCGGTTGTTTGTTTTGCAAACAGTTTGCGAAGAAAACAAGTCCCTTCAAACTCTCCCTAAAAAAGGGTTCTTGCGAACGAAAGATGGTTGCATGCAAAAGGAATGAGCTACATCGGACTCACCCTGAAGAGGGTCCTTCGCAAGAGAAAAAGATTGAAAAATGATAACCCGAAGGTCGAATTTGATAATTTAGCGCTTGAATTGTTGATGAATGGTTAGTACAAAGACTGAACCTGGAGGGCTAACTTGATCAGTCAGCCAAACACTAGCACGAGCGCTAGATGTACCAGTACGAGCACTGGATTTGAAGATATACCAGTACGAGTGCTGGGTTTTTGACAATGCCCCAGTACGAACGCTGGGTTTCAAAAATGCACACCAGTACGAGTACTGGGTTTTTTGAAATTGCACACCAGTACGAGCATTGGGCTTCAAAAAATGCACACCAGTACGAGCACTGGGTTTTCGAAATTGCACACCAGTACGAGCACTGGGTTTCGAAAAATGCACACCAGTACGAGCACTGGGTTTTCGAACATGAGCATTTGTACGAGCACTGGATTTTTGAAATACACAACAGTACGAGCACTGGGTCTTTCAACAGAGAGTTGAAAGAGAGACCGATGTTCTAAGATACTTGAGAATTGAGTGAGAATTATTGTCGGTGTTTTCAGTATTATCCCTTATCCTGAAGGGGAAGTTCGGGTTTGTCCCTTAACCTGAAAGGGAAAAGGCATGGAGAACTTTTGGTCCAATACGAGCATTGGATCAACAGGGGAAATTTGAGTCAGAACTCGAGAGAATAAGAATATACAAAAGCGAAAATCCTAGTCGGAACTCGGTTTTTCAAAATAAAAGAATGAGTGAGAATCGAGTTTGAGAACTCGAATTCTCAACGCAACGATTGGTTTCAATACAAGCATTGGATCCAAAATTTAGTCCAAGTCGGAACTCAAAGCTTTAGAAATAAGAATATACAAAAGGGGAAAATCCGAGTCGGAACCCATTTTTTCAAAATAAAAGAATGAATGAGAATCAAGTTTGAGAACTCGAATTCTCGACGTAGTAATTGGTCAAATGCGAACATCGGGACCAAAAGGAAGCCCAAGTCGGAACTCGAAGCTTCAGAAATAAGAATATACAAAAGGGAAAATCTGAGTCAGAACCCGATTTTTCAAAATAAAAGAATGAATGAGAATCGAGTTTGAGAACTTGAATACTCGACGTAGCAATTGGTTCCAACACGAGCATTGGATCCAAAAGGAAGCCCAAGTCAGAACTTGAAACTTCAGAAATAAGAATATACAAAAGGGAAAATCCGAGTCGGAACCCGGTTTTTCAAAATAAAAAAATGAATGAGAATCGAGTTTGAGAACTTGAATTCTCGACATAGCAATTGGTTCCAACATGAGCATTGGATTTAAAAGGAAGCCCAAGTTGGAACTTGAAACTTTAGAAATAAGAATATATAAAAGGAAAAATCCGAGTCGGAACTCGGAGCTTCAAACGCCATATAAAATGGAAAACCCGAGTCGGAACTCGGATTTTGAAAAAAAATAAAAACAAAAAACAAAAACCTGAGTCGGAACTCAGATGGGAAGGAAATAATTCTTACCCAAGAGTCGGATTTTAGAAGGATCGACAAAATGTATGAATAGATTCTGACTATGAAGAAGATGAGCGGTTCATTCGAGATTCTTGACCCAAGATGGCCTAAGATTCGAATTTATTTATGACGACTTCAAGATTTTTCCTTATCCTGAAGGAGTATAGGATAAACTTTGATGTGAATTGAGGAATTTATGGGAAATAATTCAGGTTTATTCCTTAACCTGAAAGGGAAAAGGCAAGGAGAACTTTTGGTCCAATACGAGCATTGGATCAACAGGGGAAATTTGAGTCGGAACTCGAGAGAATAAGAATATACAAAAGCGAAAATCCAAGTCGGAACTCATTTTTTGAAAATAAAAGAATGAATGAGAATCGAGTTTGAGAACTCGAATTCTCGACGCAACGATTGGTTCCAATACGAGCATTGGATCCAAAAAGAAGTCCAAGTCGGAACTCGAAGCTTCAGAAATAAAAATATACAAAAGGGGAAAATCCGAGTCGGAACCCGGTTTTTCAAAATAAAAGAATGAATGAGAATCGAGTTTGAGAACTCAAATTCTCGATGTAGCAATTGGTCCAATGCGAACATCGGGACCAAAAGGAAGCCCAAGTCAGAACTCAAAGCTTCAAAAATAAGAATATACAAAAGGGAAAATTCGAGTCGGAACCTGGTTTTTCAAAATAAAAGAATGAATGAGAATCGAGTTTGAGAACTCGAATTCTCGACATAGCAATTGGTTCCAACACGAGCATTGGATCCAAAAGGAAGCCCAAGTCGGAACTCGAAACTTCAGAAATAAGAATATACAAAAGGAAAAATCCGAGTCGAAACCCGGTTTTTCAAAATAAAAGAATAAATGAGAATCGAGTTTGAGAACTCGAATTCTCGACGTAGCAATTGGTTCCAACATGAGCATTGGATCCAAAAAGAAGCCCAAGTCGGAACTCGAAACTTCAGAAATAAGAATATACAAAAGGAAAAATCTGAGTCAGAACTCGAAGCTTCAAACGCCATATAAAAAGGAAAACCCGAGTCGGAACTCGGATTTTGAAAAAAAATAAAAACAAAAAACAAAAACCTGAGTCGGAACTCAGATGGGAAGGAAATAATTCCTACCCAAGAGTCGGATTTTAGAAGGATTGACAAAATGTATGAATAGATTCCGACTATGAAGAAGATGAGAGGTTCATTCAAGATTCTTGACCCAAGATGGCCTAAGATTCGAATCTATTTTTGACGGCTTCAGGATTTTCCCTTATCCTGAAGGAGTATAGGATAAACTTTGATGTGAATTGAGGAATGTATGTGAAATAATTCAGGTTTATCCCTTAACCTGAAAGGGAAGAAGAATAATACAATTTATAAAAATGGAGAAGAATTTAAAGAAATTTATTGAAAATTTATTTTGGAAAAGAATTCTCACGGGTAGCATCGGTGCTCCTATGAGGGGTATCAGGATTATCCCTTATCCTGAATGGGAACACCTCAGACAACGAGGGTCAGGTTTATCCCTTAACCTGAGAGGGTAAAAGAATAAAGAATACCTCATGGAAAAGAGGCATCAGGTTTATCCCTTAACCTGAAAGGGTTAAAAGAGAAGATAAAATTTAATAAAATTGATACAACTTGACAAAATTGATAAAATTGACAATAAATTGATGAAAATTTGATTAAATTGGAAAATGAAATGAATGCAATTTAATAAAGATAACAAGATTAATCGAAAAGTTGATAAGATTTTTAGAAAAAGATTTGTCTGATCCTGCCTGCGTATGATGAAAGAAGATAAGTATAGATCAAAATAAAATGCCCCAGTATCATGGAGAAGAATGTGAGAATTTAATGAAAGATTATTGCTTTATTGAAAAAGGCTCTTGAAGAGTACAAAAGGCTAGGATGAACAATTCAAGTGTAAAATCTCTTCAAATGTAGAGCATTGATAGGATCTGGCAGTTCTACCCCATCGGCGTTGATCAAACTATAGGAATTGCGAGGCAGCATTTCCTTAACCACATAAGGGCCTTCCTAATTGAGTGACCACTTGCCCTTCGGCCGATGCTTGAGATGAGTTGTCGATTTGAGCACAAGATCATTGATTCAGAATCTTCTCTCAATAACTGATTTGGCATAGTGCTGAGCTATCTTCTGACGATAGGCCTGAGCATGCTCTGCTGCCTTGAGCCTTCTCTTGTCTAGCAAATCAAGTTGTACCAACCTCTGCTGCTGATACTGATCAAGCGGAAGTTCGATGAGTGATGCGAACTTGAGTGCGGGCTTCTGAACGTGAAGAGGTAATACTACTTCCGTTCCATAAACAAGCTCCGAAGGCGTAGCGTTGGTTGGGGTCTTTCGATACGTCCAGAGTGTATCATGCATCTTCTCGTGCCAATCACGGCCTGTTTCCACAGTTCTTTCTAGAATGCGGATCAAAATCTTATTGGTGGCCTCTGCCTGGCCATTCCCTTGGGGATAATACTGAGTTGAGAAGTAATGATGAATCCTGAACTTCGAGCAGAAGGTCTTCATCCTCTCATTCTTAAAGTGACTGCCATTGTCTGACACAATATCATGTGGGACGCCGAAGCGGCAAAGAAGATTCTTATGAATGAAAGAAACCACATGTCGGCCTTCTACCGTTCGCAGAGTCACGACTTCAACCCATTTGGTGAAGTATTTTGTAGCTGCGAGAAAATATCTATGGCCATTGGAAGCCAAAGGAGTGATTGGACCCACCACGTCGAAGGCCCACATCGAAAAAGGCCAAGGAGAAACCACAGACTGTAAATATGCGGCTGGCGCATGAATGAAAGGTGTGTGCATCTAACATTTTACACACTTCCTCACAAAACGATGGTAATCGTGCTGCATGGTTTTCCAATAATACCCTACTCAGATAATCTGCTTGACGAGTGTTTGGTAGCCGACGTGACCACCACAAATTCCCTCGTGTGCCTCTTGAACAACTTCCATGGCTTCATTCTTATCTAAGCATCTGACATACTCAGAACTGAACCCACAACGGTAAAGAGTATTGGCAAGGATGAAATAACGGGCCGACATGCGTTGGATCGCACGTTGCTCCCTTCTTGGCATTTCCGATGGAAATTCACCAGTTTCAATAAAGTTTTTGATATCTTGATACCAAGGCTTCTCTTTCTGAGTGACTTGGTTTACTTGCTCAGCCGGAATGTAGGCATGTTGATCAAGTCTGCCGATTTCGAAGGAACGACAGGATTCACTGTCTTTGAACGACAAGATAGAGCCTAAACATGCTAGGCCATCGGCTATATGATTGTATTCCCTCTTGACATGGTTGAGCTGAAATTCTTTAAAGTTTCCTATGAGGGCTAAAGCAATCTTCTGATAGGCAATCAACTTTGAATCCTTGACTTGTCATTCAACATTAAATTGGCTAACAACAAGCAATGAGTCGCCAAAGGCATGTATTCTCCTGACATTGAAGTCTTACAAAATCTTGAGGCCGTGTATCAAAGCTTCGTACTCGGCCATGTTGTGAGTACATTGAAAGTTGAGCTTGAGGGAATAAGGGATCATCTCCTTTTCGGGAGTGATCAATAAGATCCCAATTCCTATACCATACATGTTCCTAGCTCCATCGAAAAAAAATGTCCAAACTGGGGATTCTTGAATACTGTAGATGTGATCATCGAGAAAATCATCTTCTGCCTTGCTCTCTTCTGTCAACGGGAAATCTGCCAACTGATTGGCGATGGACTGACCCTTGACTGACTTCTGAGATACATACTTCAAATCATACTGCATTAGGATGACTTGCCATTTTGCAATCCGCCCTGTAAGAAAAGGTTGCTCAAGGATGTACTTAAGAGGATTGAGCCTTGACCAAATTTTGATTTCTGAGGCCATCAGATAATGTCTCAGCTTCTGACACATCTACACTAAGGCTAGACACGTCTTCTCCATCTGAGAATATCTTTTCTCATAATCGATGAAAGTCTTGCTGATGTAGTAGATGGCATGCTCTATCCGGCTGCCTTCCTCGTACTACGCAAGAAATCCGCCACAAGCATTCTGATTGATAGAAATGTACAAGAAAAGTGGCTTTCCAAGTTCCGGTGGCTTCAGAACAGGTGGATTGAGGAGATACTGCTTGATGCGCTCGAACAAAAGCTGACATTCCGATCTGTAAACACCCCAAATTTTCCACATCCATTCTCAAACAACCCTCATCGTGCAGTGCCAACCCTGTTAGGTCAGTGTAGGAGTCAAACCCCGAGTCAGTTTCAGAAAATCATCATTTTACCAACTTTCATTTGGAAGATTACCATTTTACCCATAGGTCATCCCGGACCCCAGTCAGTTGGAGTCAACAAAGCTCACTGGTCAGTTCAGAACATTTAGATTATCAGTTATCTCAAGCTCATCTGAGCTCACAATGAACAGACCATTTTCATTTCTGACAATTCCTGCCAAAATGGGATCATTTCTTCAGAAATGAGCTCATTTCTCACTCAAATCCAAACCAATTGTCTCCGAGTCAGTCATTCCCAATCAGTCATGTTCCCCAGAGTCTAACTTGAGCTCACCAAAAGTTTAAACACTCCAGTTTCAGTTCAAAACCATTTCTAAGTGTCTAAGAGCCGATTTTAGTCCATTTTAGCTCTTTCAGCTGAAATTGAATTGAGTTCAGTCAATTGAGCTAGTGTTCAAGCTTTGATTTTAGTTCATATCAGTATTACTGACCTTTGTGCTAGCTCAAACTCAGCTCAGGTTCGTAATTCACTTCGCTCCAGTGATCATTTCGTACCATTTCTCTAAAAATGACAACTTTTCTTGAAAATTCAGTAGGAAAGGTCAGTTGAGTCAGTGTCTGGTGAGTTCATTTGAGTTCTAAAACTCTAAAACCCAGCTCAATCTAGCTCATCTCAGTTCAATCCAGCTCAAACCCCAATTTTCAGTGTCACTCTGATCCAATAGAGTCCCGAAAACCATTTCTTGAGCTATTTTGCAAATTTTATCAATTTTAATGCTTTTTAAACTGGTACAAGTGTCAATCAGGGTCTGACATCCAAAATTCTTTATTCAGGGTTAGCATTTCGCATAGCATTTCATGTCATTTCTCATCATTTCATATCATTTCTCAGCATTTCATAACATTTCATTTCATTTTCGAAGTCCAGAACTCCAGTTTTATAAATTTCAATCCAGATCGAGTTTTAAAAGCTTTCAGAAATTAACTTCAAAACCTCAGGTTTCCAAAATTGACATTTTTACCCCCGGGAGTCTAAATTTGGAAATATTTTCTCGAGAAAAACAATCTAGATTTCTTTCAAAATCAAAATTTTAAATTCTACACTGGATTTGCTTTGCAACAGGGTATTGAACTTCAAAATCCGAGCTCGTTTCAAAAACTGCCAAAAATAAAAAGTTTCGTCTGGAAATAAATTTGGAAGTATTTTCTCGAGAAAAACAATCTGGATTTCTTTCAAAATTAAATTTTTGAATTCTACACTGGATTTTCTTCGCAACGAGGTATTGAACTTCAAAATCTGAGCTCGTTTCAAAAACTGCCAAAAATAGCTCGTTTCGTCTAGAAATAAATTTGGAAGTATTTTCTCGAGAAAAACAATCTGAATTTCTTTCAAAATTAAATTTTTGAATTCTACATTGGATTTGCTTTGCAACGAGATATTGAACTTCAAAATCCGAGCTTGTTTCAAAAACTGCCAAAAATAGCTCATTTCGACTTAAAATTTTCTGAAAAGATTATTTTACCCTTTTAATCGTCAAAATGAATTTCAAAAGTGGAATTTGGACCCGCTCTGAGATGGCCCATCCATTTGCATTTTATTGTTTTAATTTATAAGAAAAGAAAAAAATTTATCTTTTTCTTTATTTTTTTTTGTTTGTTTTATTTTATTTATTTTATTTTCTTATTTTATTTTTCCTAAGGTGGGACCCACAAGGGGGTCAACCACCCTAGCCCTCAATCCAGCCCACTTCCTTTTTTTTCTATTTTCTTTTTTTTTATTTCTTTTCTTTCTTTCTTCTTCCTTTTTCTTTCTTTCTTTCTTTCCTCCTTTTTCTTTGCCCTCTCTCCACTTACGTAAGCTTCTTTTCCAGCCCCCTCCTTCTTCCTCTTTCCCTATCCTTTCTTCCTTTCCTTTCCTTTTCCTTCTTCCCTTCTCCTTCCCTTCCTTCTTTCCTTCTTCCCTTCCTCCCTTCCTTTCTCTCTTGCCCAGCCATCAACGTAAGGGCTTTCCTTCCCTAATTAAAGTTAAAACTTAGGGAAAGATGTGATCTTAGACCTCTTGTCTACCCATTCTCTCTCTCTCTCTCTCTCTCTCTCTCTCTCTTCCCCTCCTTGCTGCAACTCTTTCTTTTCCCTTACAGCCATCACTCTCACTCCAGCCATAGCATCTCAGCCCCAACAAACAGCAACCCTCAGCCTTCCTGCTGCTGCACCAAGGTAGCAGCAAGTCCTCAAGCTACATCAAGGTTGCAGCAAGACCCTTCATTGCAGCTCTCCTTGCACAGCTCCAACCACATCATCCTCCAGTTCCAGCCGGCATCCTCTTCGCAACTACAGCAACAAGTGTAACTGTCATCTACTGTAACCACAAGCTTCAACCATGGCTCCAACAAGCAACCATCTCCAAGGTGCAAATAGTCTTCAATGCCACCACCTGCACCTCTTGTTTCGACTTCACCATAGCAGCAAGCTGCTACCTTCCTCGAAGCAAACCAGCCCCGATTCCAAGGCCCCCAGCCCATCAAGGAAGCATCCGCCTTTATTTTAGCTAGGATACAAGGTGAGACCCCTTCGCACCAACTGGAATCCCACACTAGTTTCTCTCTTTTCTTTATGCAATTGAAACATATGTCTATGTGTTTTGACTAAACAAGTGATGAGGTCCATCCACTTAATGGATTGAATCTCTCACTTTGAGAGTCAAAAGCAAGAAAAAGAGTGATTCATGCCCCCTTTTGAGTGTTTTTTTTTTTTTTTTTTTCATATTCCATGCAGTTCTTTTGATGTCATTTATAGACTGATTTCATTTTCGTTTTGTCCATGTTAAGTAGAATTGTTAAATCCATAAGTTTCCATGTCTACGTTAAGTCCAGTAATAATTCCATGTAGATGTCTTGATTCACAAATGCTGAAAATTTTACTGTATTTAAATTTGTCTATCTGTGATGTATTTCCAAAACATTTGTTTCAATTCAGGCTTCGGAACCCATCCAAATCAGTAAAATCCTAAATCGGGTTTTGTGTCTCTCTGATTCTCTTGTTTATGCTTTAGCAGACTTTAAACTCCATCACCACCATCGTGGGAGATCCGGATCATCCTCCAAAAATCACAGTGGATTAATAATTGAATATACTAGTAATCTGAAAATATTTAGGTTTTTCCAAGTAGCTTTGATTTCTGAAAAAATCGGATTTTCCAGACTCCTAGGAAAATCTTGATTTTCCTTCGTCAGGGTATAGATAGACCCTAATGCACCAAGTCCATCCAATCTGTAACCTTTATGCGAAACCTTTCAACATGAAAGTTGTTCCTAACATAATTATCTGTCATTTCCCAAACTTTGGGAATTTTTGGATCTGTTTCAGTATTTTTTACGGATTTTTAATTTCTGTCTGACAGATTTCAATATCCAGAAATCTCAGAGATTTAGGTCTCTGATAACAGTATAGTCATTTCCAAACCGTAACCCGAATCCCAATGGTGTCAAAATATCAAATCTTTCACTGTTTGTCAGGGACATTTTCCCACAATTTCAGCATTTTTCCCATCTTTCTGCCATTTTTCCAATGTTTTCTACCGAAACCTATCCGTTTCTCCTAAATCCTAGAGTCGCCGGATTCCGATCCGACTTGCCAGAACTGTACAGCTCCGACCATAGGTCAAAACCAGAAAGTGTAAAAGGAAAAAATACTTTACTTACTGTCCTCTGTCACCCCATAAAATTTGGGAAATTGTTATGGAAGTTTGATATCCTAAATCCCACTTAGAATCAGCATTTTAGGCAAAAATCATAAAATTTAAGGTTTTTATTTGAATTTCCATATTTTAAAATACAAACAAATATATTTTCGAGCTCCATTATGTTTTTAGGGTTATTTTAGGTGTCCATGCCAAATTTAGCTTAATTCTAAGTTCATTTGCTTTATATGTTAGTTTGTCTTTAAATTCAGAAGCGAAAATCAGGTGAAAATTAGGTTAAATTTGATATTTTTTGATATTTTTGCCATTTTAGGGTTTTATTCATGTAAATTAGCATGTAGAATCATATTAGGGTTAATTTAAATCTCATTTTAATTTCATGTTTTTCAATTTTGCAAAATGTATTTCAAAAAACCCTGGTTTCAAGGCCATAGTCTTGTTATCGGGGGTATTTTGGTCATTTTGACCTAAATTTCGAAATTTCAATTTCTAATTCTCCAAAATTTCATGCATATCATCATATTTTATCATATTATGTTTGATTTTTTATTTGATTTTCAAAATTCCAAAATTTACAAAAATTCTTTCAGAAAACCCTGATTTCAAGATCATCAGGGGTATTTTGGTCATTTTGACCCTAATTTCGATTTTTCAAGTTTATTTTCGAAATTTATTCATTATTTATCATGTTTATATCAAATTTGGTATGATTTTGGGTTTATATCTAAATAATATCCGATAATTTCCCATATTTTCAGATAAATTAAGAAAAACCTATATTTTTGTGCTAACCTTGTTTTCTAGGTTTGTAGGAACATTCAAGAAGAAGATTTAGCTTTTATTTCTTTTATTTCAATTCAATGTAAAAATCAATGTAATATTTGGAATAAGAGTTACATTTCTGCTTAGAATAGGGTTGCATTGCATATAGTTTAATTTATGCAAATTTCAATATGTGATGTATGATTCATGCACATTATTTCAAATTCACTATGGTTTACACGAATGGCACGTGCACAAGCTCTTATGAAGTTTATAAACTCGGTGGGATTCGTATTTATGACCATAGTCAGAATACGAACAAAACCAAGATTTATGATCTTTATATTAGCCACATTCAGCCTACACTCTTAGGCTAACTTCAAAATGCACTGCATTTCTCAAAGTTTTAAAAGGATTTCCCAATTCCTCAATGAAATTCCCTTTTCAAATTCATATCCATTCATTCATATCATTCAAATTGCATTATTTTCAAATTCATTTTCCAATTTCAATTTCAGAAAAATCAATTTTCTCAAGGATTTACCAAGTCTTTCTCAGGATCTGATTTTCTCAAAATCCTAAGTTTTCAAATGACATTTCAAAGCATTTCCCAAGTTCAAATCAAGATTTTCCAATGTTTTGAAATTCTCAAATTTCAAAGTCTCAAGTTTTCAAAAAAATCGATTTTCTTAGATTTCCCATTTTCCTAAGAACCTTGTTTCCTAAGAATCCATTTTTCATTTCAAAAGTCATTTTCCAATGAATTTATTGAGTTTCTCAGAATTCTCAAATCCATTTCCTTAGAAAAGCAATTCCAAATTTCAAAATCAATTTTCTAAAGTTCAAATTTTCTTGAGAAATCACTTTCCAATGCAAATTTCTGATTTCCAATGAAATTCAATGATTTTCTCAAGAATTCAATTTTCAAGTACTTTTCCAATTAATTTTCAAGCATATTTCAATTTTCCAAAGCAAACATCATGTTTCTCAAACTTGCATCTTTTCAAAATTTCATAGCACAAGCCTGATTCTTAGTGCATTCTAGGAAAAATAGAGCATAATTTAGCTATTTGAGTCAAGTTAAATCACATAATTGATCCTTGATTCAATTACCCCTGGTAAAGGTGCCAGGAACGGTTGAACCTCATACCGACAGGTGGATCCCATTCCACGAAATTTTCCTGCAAATTTTCAAAACGTAGGCGAGTAATTTTCAAAACCATTTTCAAAACTTTGGTCGAGTTTGACTCGCGAAATTCATTTCTCTCTCGCAAGGGAGGGGAAAATTTTTGCGATGATAACAGGTTTGGAGACCGTGATGGGACCTGTCTTCGCCTGATTAATTATGTGTTTTAACTTAGCCCAATTGTCAAAATTATGTTCTATGGAATGTCAGCTTTAATTCCTGATAACATGTGAACCTAGGAGCCTAGACTTGAACCCAGCTGACATGGATTGCATGTAGACTAGGCATGGTTTGGTAGGACCATATTGAGGAGAGTTATTCATGCTCACATAGACTTAGGTCTGAAATACAACACTCCTCAATCTAGGACTGGTATGAAAACAATGTTTGCTTCTTCAAAAGTTTTCAAAATTCTATCTCTTTAGGACTTAGAGCCCTCTGTTTGCTTGCATGTGATCATATTTCAAAAACCACCCCACCTATGTCTACCCGGCCTTCACGTTGCTGGGCTCTCTTCCAGAACCATAGTTCGGGACAGAGCCTCACAACTGGGCCACTTATTTGGGCTAACGCCCCCCTGCCACGTACCAAGGGCCATAGTCCAACGTATATCGGCAGGCGCTCAAGGATGTTGGGAAAACACAAGCCTAGACCAGAGATAAATTTTTATGCCACGTACATCGAGCCTCGGCTCGAGTATATTGGCATAGCATGATTGGACACAGTTGATCTGAGCCTAGAGTCAGGATTAGGGTCCTAAAGCTCTTTCAAAATTGATGCATTTAGAGTCAGCTTCTTAGGGATTGTTGTATGTGCATAATTGTTTGTAATTGAATGTATGATATTCATTTTTGCCTTATTTTCTCATATTTTTCCCAATACCGAACAATTTTCCAAAATACCTAATTTTCCATCTTTTATGAAATATTTGTTACGACAATGAAGCCATACATGATACTTCAAGTACAAGGTTTTGATGATGAGCAAGTGGAATCAACTGCATTTCAGCTAAGGCTATGAAGAAATTGAAGAATTCGATGAAGAATCTTTGAAGACTAGTGTGCAAATGTTTAATTCATTAAAAGTCTTAGATTCTTGTAAGAGCCTTACTTAGAGTGCATATTTAGGTTGCATTTCACCTTAAAAGTCTTTAGAAAAACTTTTCTAAAAAGAACCCTCATGAAAATCTTTTTAGAAAACTCTTTTTTTAAATTTTCATGTTTATTAGTCGACCAATAGACTTACCAGTCGACTAATCCTTTCGCGCCATATTTTTTAAAAAGTCATTTTTGTCAAATTAGTCGACCAAAGGTTTTATCAGTCGACTGGACAGAATGTCTGTTTTCTGGAAAATTAGCAACAGTCGACTAATGGCTTTATCAGTTGACTGAACAGAACATGTGTTTTCTGAAAATTTAGCAGCAGTCGACTAATGCTTTTTATCAGTCGACCGAACAGAATGTTTGTTTTTCAGAAGATTTTAGCAGCAGTCGACTAAAAGGTTTTTCAGTCTACTGATGATATTATCAGTCGACTAACTTTTCTCAAGTCGACTAAGTTTCGAAAGTTCAGATTTTCAAACGGCTCGATTAACAGATCAGTCGACCGACGATAACTGTCAGTCTACTAATAACTAACTATTAGTCGACTAACTGATGTTTCAGTCGACTAATTTTGTCGTTTTCCTGAAACTTCAAAAAGGCGTGTCTTTTCATTTTTCAAACGTTTTGATCGTTCGAAATAGATAGTTTTGATACCCTTTCATACCCTCAACGTATGGAAAACTTTAACTATAAATATGAGTGCATTGTACACTAAAAAACAACAAGAATTCAATCGATTTAAATCATTTACTTATTGCTTTTCACTCCTATTCATTCAAGTATTTGTTTTCTCACGCACGTGATAATTTCACTTCAGTTTTTCACTCAAATCACTTTGAGAGATAGTGAATTTGTGAGTAAGAGTATTTCAACAACCTCAAAAGCCAATTGCATCTCATTTGCATTCAAAAGGAAGGCTCATAGGTTGTTTTGTAAGTTGTTACTTATTTTCTGTAAAAAGAAGGACTCCTTGGTGTAAAGGAGTTGTTTGCTTTCAGTAGGGTTGTTACTGAAAGTGGGACCAGTTATGGTCTGTGTGATCTTGTAGTTTACAAGGTTGATAGTGGATATCTCAAGCGGGTTTTGCTTGGGGACTGGATGTAGGTCGGGTTAGACCGAACCAGGATAAAATCTTGTGTTCTTTGTGTGTTTGCTTTGAGATTTGCAAAATCATTAAATATTTCGCAGACAATTTTTTAAAAGCACTATTCACCCCCCCTCTAGTGCTCGTTGCCTAGATCCTAGTGCACTTTCATTTGGTATCAGAGCACAGGTTTGCTATTACTTTGATTTGACTATCATCTAGCATGGCAACTACAACATCTCAGCACAAAGAAGGAAGCTCCTATGTTCGTCCTCCTCTCTTCAACGGAACAAACTATGGATACTAGAAAGTAAGAATGATAATATTCTTGCAATCCATGTATCTCGATATCTGGAGAGTTGTTTCAGAAAAGTACCAAACTCCATCAACTGATTTCAGACAATGGATCGATGATAAAAAGAAGACTGCTTCACTAAATGCCAAAGCCATGAATGCATTATATTGTGGCGTTGACAAGGTAGAATTCAATCGCATCTCTCAATGCTCTACAACAAATGAAATTTGGCATACTCTTCTAGTAACTCACGAAGGTACGTCAAAGGTAAAGGAATCTAAAATTGCTTCTTTAGTTCATAAATTTGAATTGTTCAAAATGAAGCTAAATGAATCTATATCGAACATGGTAACTAGAATGACCGATATAACTAACACTTTGAAATCCCTTGGAAAAGAATATTCACAAGTGGATTTAGTCAAAAAGATTCTAAGGTGTTTAACTCTTGAATGGGAGAGAAAAACCACTGCTATTGAAGAAGCAAATGATCTCAATACTCTCACTCTTGAAGACTTAGTTGGTAACCTAATGGCATATGAGGTCCAACTTCAAGACAGACAAAAAAAAGAGCCTAAGAAGAAATCTCTTGCTTTTAAGGCTACTTCTGATTCAGAAAATTCAGAAGAAGATGAAGATGAAGATATTGCCCTCATCACAAGGCAATTCAGAAGATTCATCAAAAAGGGAAGATTTCAAAGAAAGGCAAAGAAAGCAGATTCTTCCATTCCCAATGAAGTAAAGTGCTTTAACTGCAAAAAGGCATGACATATCAAGAAAGATTGTCCTCTTCTCAAATTCAAGCCCAAGGACCAATTCAAGAAGAAAAAGGCATTTCAAGCATGTTGGGATGATAGTGACTCCTCTTCCGATGAAGAATCAAATGAAGAAGTCGCCAACATGTGTTTTGTAGCACAAGAAGATTCGGTAAGTCAATTTGACTATGATGAGTTATTTGAAGCATTTAATGATTTATATGCTAAATTTAAGAGTCTTAGTTCTAAAAATAAAGAGTTAAAAACTGAAAATTTAACTCTTGACTCTCAAAATAAAGTGTTACTTCAAGAAATAGAAGATCTCAAGAAGGAAAATTCTTGCCAAGCACTTGAGATAAAAGAAATTGGAGTTAGAACCAATCTCTTACAAAAAGAAATATCTAGTCTTAAAGAAAAGTCAAATGATCTTCTTTCTATAGTGACCAAATTCACAAATGGTCAAGAGAATCTAGAAAAACTTCTTGGTTCTCAAAGATGCTCGGTTAATAAAACGGATTGGGATATAGCTTCTTTGATACTCAAAATAGACCAAACTATGTGGTGAAAAATCAAAGACATTATTCTCAACGTTTTGTTCATACAACTAAACTTTCTAGTTCTAATAGAAATGCATCTAGATATGATTATTCTAGACATGTTTATTCTAAATCCTTTTATAGAAAGAATATTTATTATCAAAGGAAACCAAAATCCAAATGGATATGGCTTCCTAAGACTAACTCTCATGGATCCGAAAATAGAAAGGGGTCAAATGCTCTGTTTTCTGATTTTGTTGTAGGTACACAACATAAGGAGCAAATGGATATTGGACAGCGGTTGTTCCAAACATATGACTGGAAGGCCGGAGTTATTTTCCACCCTCCAAAATAAGGATGGAGGAACCGTCACCTTTGGTGACAATAACAAGGGAAAAGTGATAGGTATTGGTAATATTGGTAATCCAAAATTTCCCTTGATAGAAAATATTCTTTTAGTAAATGGTTTAATGCATAATTTAATATCTATCAGTCAATTATGTGATAAAGGTTTTCATGTTTCTTTTGAAAATGATTTATGCTTAATTTCTGATTTTCAATCTAAAAAGATCATTTTTAAAGGTAAAAGAAGAAACAATGTGTATGAACTATATCTAGATGAATTACCCTTTTTTAATGAAAAATGTCTTATTGTTTCAAATGAAATTCAATGGTTATGGCACAAGAGACTTGGACATGTTAACTTTAAAATTATTTCAAAGTTATCCAAGAATGATCTTGTAAGAGGCCTACCTAGAATACCATATAAAAAGGATCACTTATGTGATGCTTGTCAAAGGGGTAAACAAATCAAGAGTTCTTTTAAAGCAAAAGATATAGTTTCAACAAAACGTCCTCTTGAACTTTTACATTTAGATCTATTTGGACCATCTAGAATTCAAAGTTTGAATGGTAGCAAGTATGCTTTTGTTATAGTAGATGATTATTCCCGGTTTATATGGGTGATTTTTCTAAAATGCAAAAATGATGCTTTTTTCAGAATTTTTTAAACTTTGTAGAAGAATTACAAATGAAAAATCTACATCTATTATTAAAATTCGTAGTGATCATGGTGGTGAATTTGAAAATGAATCTTTTCTAAAGTTTTGTGATTTACATGGTATATCTCACAACTTTGCTTTTCCTAGAGCGGCTCCACAAAATGGAGTTGTTGAAAGAAAGAATAGAACTTTGCAAGAATGTGCTAGAACCATGCTTCAAGATAAAAATTTACCAAAATACTTTTGGGCTGAAGCAATTAATACAGCATGTTATGTCTTAAATCGTGTTCTTATTCGACCAATTTTACATAAAACATGTTTTGAATTGTATTATGATCGTATACCAAAGATCTCATATTTCAAAATTTTTGGTAGTAAATGTTTCTTGTTAAATACCAAAGATAATCTTGATAAGTTTGATTCAAAATCAGATGAATCAATATTTCTTGGATATTCTTCTAGAAGTAAAGCATATCGTATTTTCAATAAAAGAACATCTTGTATTGAAGAATCTTTACATGTTGCATTTGATGAGAATTGTGAGCAGGTTATACCTCTAAGCGAAGGAGAAGAAGTAATACTTCAAGAAGAACCCTTGATAGAGAGTACTTCTCAAGAAAATATTCCTCTTCAACCGGTTTGGAAAGAAGTTCCTAATCATCCACATGAACAAGTTATTGGTGAAATAAAGAGTGGTGTCCAAACTAGAAGGCAGTTAGAAAAATATATTGCAAATGTTGCTTTCATATCTAAATTAGAACAAAAGAATATCAATGAGGCTTGTGTTGATGAATTTTGGCTTTTGGCCATGTCTGAAGAACTTAACCAATTTACTAGGAATGATGTTTGGGATCTAGTTGATAGACCAAAGGATCATCCGGTAATTGGAACAAGATGGGTCTTCCGAAATAAGCTGGATGAAAATGTTGAAGTCATTCGTAACAAAGCAAGGCTAGTGGCACAAGGCTATAATCAAGAAGAAGGCATAGATTTTGATGAAACCTATGCACCAGTGGCTCGATTAGAGTCAATTCGAATGATGCTTGCTTTTGCTAGTTACATGAACTTCAAGTTATATCAGATTGATGTTAAGAGTGCATTCTTAAATGGACACATCAATGAAGAAGTTTATGTAGAGCAACCTCCAGGCTTTGAAAATGAGAAATATCCAGAAAAAGTCTACAAATTGAAAAGAGCTTTGTATGGACTCAAACAAGCACCAAGAGCGTGGTATGAAAGAGTACGAAATTTTCTAAAACAATCTGGTTTTTCCATTGGTCGGGTAGACTCCACTTTATTTATTAAAAATCTTAATTAAGATATTCTTATTGTGCAAATTTATGTTGATGGCATAATATTTGGTTCTACTAATGATTCTCTCTGTAAAGAATTTGCTAAAGCTATGCAGGAAGAGTTTGAAATGAGCTTGATGGGCGAATTAAACTACTTCCTTGGACTTCAAATAAAGCAAACTGAAGAAGGAATCTTTATCAATCAGGCTAAGTATACAAAAGAACTTCTCAAGAGATTTGGGATGGACTCATCGAAATCAAGAAGGAATCCTATGAGTACAACTACTTCTCTTGATAAAGATGAAAATGGTAAAAGTGTAGATACTAAGCTCTACAGAGGTATGATCGGATCTCTATTATACTTAACTGCTAGTCGACCTGATATTATGTTTAGTGTTTGTATGTGTGCAAGATTTCAAGCTAATCCAAAGGAATCTCATTTAACTGCAGTAAAACAAATTCTTCGTTATTTGAAAGATACTTCAGATTTCGGTTTGTTTTACCCAAAATCATCTTCCTTTGATTTAGTTTCATATAGTGATGCAGATTTTGCAGGAAGTAAATCTGATCGCAAGAGTACTAGTGGAACTTGTCATTTCTTAGGAAATTCCTTAGTCTCTTGGTTTAGTAAAAAGCAAAATTCAGTATCACTCTCAACAACTGAAGCAGAATATATAGCGACTAGTTTAGCATGTTCACAAGTACTATGGATGAAACAAACCTTAAAAGATTTCGGTTTGAATTACTCCACAACAACTATTTATTGTGATAACACTAGTGCTATAAATCTTTCGAAAAATCCTATTCAACACTCAAGAACTAAGCATATTGAAGTTAGACATCATTTTTTAAGAGATCATGTGTTAAAAGGAGATATTTCGTTAAATTTTATTTCCACTAAAAAACAACATGCCGATATCTTCACTAAACCTCTTAAAAATGAAGATTTTATGAGAATTAGGAGAGAACTAGGTATTTGCTCATTTTTGGATTTATAAAAATGCTGATTTTTGAACAAAATCTCAAAATCGCACTATATTAGTCGACCGATAAAATTCTAGTCGACTGGTGTTTTAAATTTTGGAATGTATTGCACCGTATTAGTCGACCGATATATTTCTAATCGACTGATGATATTTTTTTTGAATGAGTCGCACATTCTTAGTCGACCGATAAAGATTTAGTCAACTAAATTTTTTTAAAATTTTTAAATGAAGGGACCCGATACTCCTTAGATTTTTAAAACACCTGTTCTTTTTAAAATAAGCATTGTTTCACTTCGTTTTCGTATCTTTTCGTTTTTCTTAAAAATGAAAACCTTAAAAAACGAAAACCCTCTTTCTCTTTTGCCTCTCTTTCTTCCGAAAACCCTCGGAGTGCTGTTCGATCCCATTTTCGCTGTGATTTTCTTACCGTAACAAGGAGACGCCGGAGTCTTCTGGTTGTGATCTTGAAACGCCGGAATCCTCCTGCAGTAACTGGCGCATCTTCAAAACACGCTGGAACCCTCTTGTGTGACAGTGCATTGCCGAAATCCCCTTGTGGCCGACTTCTCACTCGCCGTCAGCCATTGTATCCTCCTCTGGTTCTGTTTCACATCGCCGGACAGCGTTCTACTTCTGCCGGAAATCATTTGGAAGCCGTCATTGTTTTTGGTAACTCTATTTTTTTTTAACCATGCCTCGTACGAAGTCTGCATCTGCAAAAGGTTTAGGTTCTCCTCCTCCTACACCTTCTTCAAGACATGTTTTTTCACTAAGATTACTTCGCAATCCTCTTCTCTATGATACTTTTGGATCAATTTCTGCACTACCTATTTTACCAGACCGAAATGATCTATTTCACTTATTTTCTCGTTACAATATAAGAGAATTATTTCCTGGAATTTCACATCTTTTTTATGCTTGTGCAGATACCCTTCACTATCCGTTTCTTATTCACTTGTTTTACACGAATTTACAAATGGATCATGAAACTGGAGTTTTGTCCTCTCTTGTTCGTGATGTTGAAATTGAGTTTGATTCGAAATTACTTGGAGAAATTCTTGAAATTCCACCTTCAGACACTCTTTTCAACACTATTGAATTGAATGATGAAAGAGTTTTTGAACAAATTCTTCTTCCAGGAGCACCTCACTGCCCTCCTTTCAAAAATACTAATCTTCAAACTCGTGCACGCATTGCTGGACGAATCCTTGCCCACAATGTTCTACCCAAAACTGGTTCTTTTGATTATTATTCCACATATCTATCTACGGCTCTTTATGTTTTATTTGGAAATATTTCTGTCAACTGAGCCAATGTGTATTTTACAAACTTGTGGAAACAAAAACCATTTCTTCCTTATGATTGTCTTTTAACCCGTATTTTTAGACATTTCAAAGTTCCTTTAACAAATGAAAAATACATTAAGCAAAAAGAGTTCTTTGATCAAACAATTTTTAAAAGAATGAAAATTAAATATCTGCCTCCTTTAAATGTTGATCAAACTGAACCATCTGATCCTAATGAACCATCAATTTCTGAACCTTCACCTTCTGCGACACCTTCATCTCATGCAAAAAGAAAGAAATTTTTGACAAGTCAAGACCATGATAAAGTTATGCAGAGACTGGAAGCTTTAGAGTTGCATCAACATACTTTTCGTGAAGATGTGACTCAACAACTATCTTCGATTCAGAAAGAGATTACTTCAATCAAGGATTTGCTCAACTCACTTTTCTAATCTTTGTTGTCTAAACTTTCATACTTTATGGGTTGTAATATTTTAAACTTGTATCTCTATTTTGCTTATGCTATTTCTGCCCTTACTCTTTTTGATTCTGTCAAAGGGGGAGAAAAAGATGATAGCAATTACATTGAAATTGCAGGAGATCTTGCATGAGAAATGCAAAATTAAGAGAAAAAGAAAGCTTTGAATGAATGTTTTTCTAAATGCATGAAGAAATGATGAATGGAAATGCAAACCAATCAATATGTGATATATGTGCTTTAAATGTGCTAACTTTTAATGTTTTGCAGCATATTGATAGGGGGAGTAAAATCTCCATCTATGCATCTAAATGCTTCATCTTTGATTAAGTTTGTCATCATAAAAAAGGGGGAGATTGTTACGACAATGAAGCCATACATGATACTTCAAGTACAAGGTTTTGATGATGAGCAAGTGGAATCAACTGCATTTCAGCTAAGGCTATGAAGAATTCGATGAAGAATCTTTGAAGACTAGTGTGCAAATGTTTAATTCATTAAAAGTCTTAGATTCTTGTAAGAGCCTTACTTAGAGTGCATATTTAGGTTGCATTTCACCTTAAAAGTCTTTAGAAAAACTTTTCTAAAAAGAACCCTCATTAAAATCTTTTTGGAAAACTCTTTTTTTAAATTTTCATGTTTATTAGTCGACCAATAGACTTACCAGTCGACTAATCCTTTCGCGCCATATTTTTTAAAAAGTCATTTTTGTCAAATTAGTCGACCGAAGGTTTTATCAGTCGACTGGACAGAATGTCTGTTTTCTGGAAAATTAGCAGCAGTCGACTAATGGCTTTATCAGTCGACTGAACAGAACATGTGTTTTCTGAAAATTTAGCAGCAGTCGACTAATGCTTTTTATCAGTCGACCGAACAAAATGTTTGTTTTTCAGAAGATTTTAGCAGCAGTCGACTAAAAGGTTTTTCAGTCTACTGATGATATTATCAGTCGACTAACTTTTCTCAAGTCGACTAAGTTTCAAAAGTTCAGATTTTCAAACGGCTCGATTAACAGATCAGTCGACCGACGATAACTGTCAGTCTACTAATAACTAACTATTAGTCGACTAACTGATGTTTCAGTCGACTAATTTTGTTGTTTTCCTGAAACTTCAAAAAGGCGTGTCTTTTCATTTTTCAAACGTTTTGATCGTTCGAAATGGACAATTTTGATACCCTTTCATACCCTCAACGTATGGAAAACTTTAACTATAAATATGAGTGCATTGTACACTAAAAAACAACAAGAATTCAATCGATTTGAATCATTTACTTATTGCTTTTCACTCCTATTCATTCAAGTATTTGTTTTCTCACTCACGTGATATTTTCACTTTAGTTTTTCACTCAAATCACTTTGAGAGATAGTGAATTCGTGAGTAAGAGTATTTCAACAACCTCAAAAGCCAATTGCATCTCATTTGCATTCAAAAGGAAGGCTCATAGGTTGTTTTGTAAGTTGTTACTTATTTTCTGTAAAAAGGACTCCTTGGTGTAAAGGAGTTGTTTGCTTTCAGTAGGGTTGTTACTGAAAGTGGGACCAGTTATGGTCTGTGTGATCTTGTAGTTTACAAGGTTGATAGTGGATATCTCAAGCGGGTTTTGCTTGGGGACTGGATGTAGGTCGGGTTAGACCGAACCAGGATAAAATCTTGTGTTCTTTGTGTGTTTGCTTTGAGATTTGCAAAATCATTAAATATTCCGCAGACAGTTTTTTAAAAGCACTATTCACCCCCCCTCTAGTGCTCGTTGCCTAGATCCTAGTGCACTTTCAATATCTCCTTTTTCTCAAAAACCCTGGACGATTTTTTCAAATTATCCACCTTTTCTTCAAAACTCCAGGTGATTTTCCATTCTTTCATTCCTTTGGACTTCGAATTTTCAAGTTTTTATTTTGTCCTCCCTGCAATTTTCAAAATTCTTGTATTTTTCCAAAAGTCTAATTTCTAATCTTCACATCTTTCAGTCCAATGGCATCCAGTCAGCTTGACTCTGTTTTTCCTGAGGGTCGCATCTCCTACAAGGTGCGACAAAGTCTTCCCGAGCATCAAGCTCTCAGCACCGGACCCTTCTTCCCCCGGTGGTACTACATTTGGTTCAAAAACTTCTCTCGTATGTTTCCGGACCACTTGAGCGATTGTGGGTTGGAACTGGCATCTGCAGTGGGGAAGTTGACAGTTAATGACAATCTGATCCATGCACTGGCAGAGCGGTGGAATCTGCGCACTTGCACATTCTGGCTCCCATGGGGCGAGATGACACTACTGATGGATGAGTTTTCAGAGATTATGGGACTGCCTGAGCCAGCCGGTCAACCTGGAGATCCGTTAGAGCAACAATTTTTTATCAATGCCAACGGTCTGGACCCTAAAGATGTTGTGGCTCACATGATAGAACGTAAGTCGTGGCCACTGATTGAAGAAAACGAGAATGAATACGTGAGCCTGATCGAGATCTACCGGCAGTATGGAGAATTCGCAGAAGTCAGCTCGCTGTCCAAAACAACTCGAGAGAGAATTCAGCATGTGATGGTTTTGTGTACCGTGGGACTTGATTTCTTTCCTGATGGACCGAATTATGTGGATGTCAGAATAGTTCAGCTTCTGAGAAGATGGGGGAGTCGACAGACCAGCCGTCTCTCGATAGCCATGGCCGCGCTTGCTTTTCTATATAGAGGACTAACCCGCTTCACAATGAGAGAGTCCATCTTAGTCCAGGGATGTACCTATGCACTTCAGTCTTGGTTCCTTCAGCATGTACCGACCAGAGCTAGTTCACTTAGATATAACGGCAAGGAGCTCCTTCCAGTTGCGCGGTACCGATTCCTGATCGATTATCTGCAGGAAAAAGAAGTGGTGTGGGACTATTTTGATCGAGAATTATCACCTCCCAGATACACCTATGCATATGGCAAGAGATTCAAGTTGCTTGGTCCATTCTTCTGTGTCTACTATCATCTAGAGCGGTGTGTTCGATAGTTTTCTCAGAGACAGAAGCACATAGAGATGCGGCTGCTATCAGGAGTCGTGCCAGAGTTCAACCTTGCATTAGCGCAGTGGTCCAGAACATACCATTCTGCCAGATATGACTGAGATTCTTTCATCATTCTCACTCTTTTCCTCGGTCCACGTGTCTCTGCTGATCATTGAGAGTAGTGGCAGACTGTCTATATGCTCCCACTTTCTCAAGTCCACTATTGATGCAATCATATTTTTCCTTCAATAAAGAAAAAAAAATCATTCAATTTTCATTCTATCATGGTTTGACAACCTCGCCTAGGTGACAAAGCATATTTGCAGTTGTTTGTTCTCCTTGCAAAGAATGACAACATAATTGTCGTGACTCCAACGGCGACCCAAACCCTAGTAATGGGATGCTCTTCCAATTGTCTACCAAATTTTCATCAAATATTTTTTTATATATTCATTTCTATCCTGAATCTTCATTATCGAAATTTAATCATCCATTCTGCAGAGAGCATTAGTATTCCCAAGTGGTTCAGATCAGATCAAGCAAGAAGACACCATTGTGTCAGTGCATCAGTGATTTTAGAAGCAGGCAAGAAGAAATGGATTCTCCAAGATCTGCCAGAAGACAGAGTCTAAATGATAGGGATGCCATTGATCCTGCTACATATCAGATGTTCAAGAAAATGATGATTAGGATGATGTCTGAGCAAGCTGAAGACAGTCTCAGAAAGGCTCCCATCAAAGAAAAGACATATGTCTCCTTCTCTCAGAATATCACTCGCAAGAGCAACAAGTGATTCGGCGCATGTCTGCTCAATATTTTATTCTCTTTGATGTCCTCTATCATCGTGGATTCAGTTCTAAATATTCCAAATGCCTAGACGAAGTTGAAGCCAAAGAAGTCATGCGAGAGGTACACGAAGGCATTTGCGGTGGTCACGTCAGCTACCAAACTCTTATCAAGCAAATCATTCAAGCAGGATATTACTGGAAAACTATGCAACAAGATTGCTATCGTTTTGTGAAGAAGTGCGTTCAATGCCAGATACATGCACCTTCTATTCATGCGCTAGCAATATATTTGCAATTTGTCATCTCTCCATGGCCATTTTCTATGTGGACCTTTGATGTTGTGGACCCCATCACTCCTGCTTCAAACGGTTATAAATATTTTCTTGCCGCAACAGAATATTTCACTAAATTGGTCGAAGCTATCACTTTGCGTATAATAGAAGGTCGACACATGGTCTCATTCATCCACAAGAATATCTTTTGTCGTTTCAGCATACCGCATGATATCGTGTTGGACAATGGCACTCATTTCAAGAATGAGAGAATGAGGACATTCTACTCAAAGTTCAGAATCCATCATCATTTCTCCCCTCCTTTTATCCTCAAGGGAATGGTCAGGTAGAGACCACCAATAAAATTCTTATTAGAATCTTGGAGAGAACTTTGAAAACAGGCCGTGACTGGCATGAGAAGATCCATGATGCATTGTGAGCATACAGAACCATCATTCGAACTCCCACTAATGCTACTTTGTTAGAACTTGTCTACGGAACTGAAGTAGTATTGCCTCTACATATTCAGAAACCTGCCTTGAAGTTCGTATCACTGCTGGAGTTATTGCTTGATCAATATCAGCAGCAGCAACTGGTATAACTTGGTTTGCTCGATGAAAGAAGACTCAGAGCAGCAAAGCACGCTCAATCATATCGTCAGAGGATAGCCATACAATATGCAAAATTTGTCATTGAAAGAAATTTCTGAGTCAATGATCTAGTGCTCAGATCAATGACCTATCTCAAGCACCGCCTGGGTGGCAAATGGTCGCCGAATTGGGAAGGTCCCTATGTTGTCAAAGAGGCATTACCTCGTAACTCATATCGGCTCATCAATGCCGACGGAGTGGAATTACCAGATCCCATCAATGCTCAACATTTGAAATTTTTCTATACTTAAATTCTCTATTCCATCCTTTGTAATTCCTCAATCTATTTTCTTCAATAATGGTCAAATTATTCTTTCCCAGTTACACTGGGGCATTATTTTGAAAATTGTCTTCAAAACGTCCTGTATGCAGGCAGACACACAAATCTCTCATTTTGCATGCATGTGCATCCATTTACATCATTTTGCATTCATTTGCATGCATTCATTCGCATTCATTTGCATCCATATGTATCAAATTCACTTCCCCTTGAGGTTAAGGGATAAACCTGAACTTCCCCTTCAGGTTAAGGGATAAACCTGAGTTTGCCCTTCAGGTTAAGGGATAAACATGAACTACCCATTCAGGATAAGGGATAAATCATGAGACCCCGACGGTTGTCTAAGTCATCGTGAGGGTGAAGACTGAAAATCTCTTATCAGAATCAGTTGGGTAAAATTTTCTAAATCCAGTGTTCCTGCTGGTAAATTTTCAAAAAATCCAGTGTTCGTGCTAGTAAGATTTTCAAAATCGAGTGTTCGTGCTGGTAAAATTTTCTAAATCCAGTGTTTGTGCTGGTAAATCTTCAAAATCCAGTGTTCGTGCTGGTAATTCTCCCAGAAACAATATTCGTACTGATTCATTGTCAAAATCCAGTACTTATACTGGTTCATTTTTGAAATCCGATATTCACACTGGTACATCTTTCAAAATCCAATTGTTATTAGTCAGACTTTCAAAATCCAATTTTTATTGGTCAAACTTTTTAAATCTGGTTTTACTGGTTAATGTTTTCAAACCTAATCCATGCTGGTCTAGTCTTCTTGCGGGATTCGAGTTCTGACGCGAATTTCCTTTCCTTCTAACCGGTCTAGTTTTCCTTTGAGATTTGAGTTCCGACTCAAATTTTCTTTCCTTTTAATTAGTCTAGTTTTCCTTCAGGATTCGAGTTCCGACTCGAATTTCCTTTCCTTCTAACCGGTCTAGTTTTCCTTCAGGATTCGAGTTCCGACTCAAATTTTCTTTCCTTCCAATGGATCCAGTTTTCCTTCGAAGATTCGAGTTCCGACCTGAATTTTCTTTTTCTTGTGAATTGGTCTAGAAAATTAGAGTTCCGACTCGAATTTTCTTTCAAAATCCAATTCATTTAGTTTTTCCTTGAAGATTTGAATTCTGATTCGAATCTTCCCTTAAAACCCAGTTTAGCACCTGATTCATTCAAAGCTCACAAGTTGAATCCTTACTTCTTAGACTGTGATCCCTAGGTTAAATTCCTATGGAATTGATAGTTCGTAGGTCGAACCCCTGCTGAACCGATGTGATCCCTAGGTTAAATTCCTATGGAATTGATAGTTCTTAGATTGAATCCCTATTGAACCCATGTCGTTCCCAGTGAATCAATGTCGTTCTCAATAGAACAATGTTGTTCTTAGGCTGAATTCCTATTGAACCCATATTTTTCTCAGTAAACCAATTCTCAATTTTAGCTTCCAGGTCATCGAATTTCAAATTTTTCAATTTCCAATCCCAATTTTGACCTTCGGGTCAATCAAATTCCAATTTCGGCCCTCAAGCCATCTAATCACCAATGTCGGCCCTTAGGCCATCCAATTACTAATTCGGCTCTCGAGCCACCCAATTTCCAAATTTCCAATTTCGACCTTTGGGTCAATCAATTCCAATTTCGACCTTCGGGTCAATCAATTTCCAAATTTCCAATTTCGAATTTTCAAATTCCAAATTTCCAATTTTGATTTTCGGGTCAACCAATTTCCAATTTTGACCTTCGGGTCAATCAATTTCCAATTTCCAAATTCTAAATTTCCAAATTTCAAATATCAAATTTCAAAATTTCAATTTCCAATTTCGACCCTTTTGGTCACCCAATACCAATTTCAGTCATTTCCTCTTGCGAGAGACCCTTTTTACAGGAAGAGTTCAAGGGAGCTCGTTCTTTTTGCATGCTATCCTTTGTTCACCTAGCCCCTTTTAAGGGAGAGTTTGAAGGGACTCGTGTCTTTGTGAACCGTTTGCAAAACAAAATTCCAATTTCATACAAGGAACCCTTAGTTCAGAGAGAGCTTCGACGGAAGTTCGCCTTCCTTGTGACCACAATTTCGTACTAGGCCATTTCAACATGAAGGACCCTCTTCTCAGGGAGAGTGTGATGGACTCGCTCCTTCATGACCAATTCACCGACCTCACCATTACTGGCCCCCTTTCCATAAGAGAAGCCTAATGTTAGGAAGTTTTGACGAAAGCTTAATTTCTCTTCGAAAGTTCGTTTTGCAAACACCTCCTTTTCAAGGAAGAGAGAAGTAATTCTTATTTCCAATTTCTGAATCTTCTCCTTTGGGGAAAGGAGAAGAAAATTTTTGTCATGGATGTGTTGAGTCGTGCTTCAAATGCTCGCTTTCACAAAGGATTTCAAGAAAATTTTGCCAATTTGTCATTAAATATTTGTTGATTTCAAAATTTTTATTGCACAAAAACATTACCTCAGAATACCTTCAGTATTATTTTCGAAAGGTCAAAGCTTTCGTAAAAATGGATTCAAAATTCAAATTCTTTCTATTTGCCAACCAAAAGGATGAAAAATAAATCCTCGATATGGCCAGCAAAAGGAAATTCAATGTTGTTGCAAAGCCATAAGTGATCGGTATTGATCACAGTCAATGGCACATTTTTAAAAATCATTCTTGGAAAATAAAGCAGTCGAAATATCCTGGGTGATACAGAAAAATCCATTAAATCCCTATATCTCCTCAATCACCTAAGCTGCAATTAAATATCTGCAAAAGGGATCTCTCAATTGTCGTCAAGATGAAGGCGAATTAGGCGAGTAGACCCCCGGGGCCAAAGAAGATTTGAATCATCTCCAAGATGACGGAGTTTGTGATGGATCCTTCCAGGGAAAGTTCAGAGCACCGTCAAGATGAAGGCGACTGCGATGAGCCTCCCGACAAACCCTAAAAGATATTTAATTTCCGCTATCATCAAGAGATTTCCAACCAATGAGCCAATAACCATCGATATAATCCCTGAGAGAAAAAGAAGGATCGGAACATCTCCAAGATGAAGGAGTTTATGACGTACGCTTCCAAAAAAAAGAGAGAGAAAAGTCAGGACATCTCCAAAATGAAGGATGATGTAATAAAATCCCCAAAAGCCTAAGAGAGCTCTAATTCTGCCAAAAAAGAAAAAAAAAAGTGGGCAGAAAGATCATCATGAGAAAAGAATCCCAGGATATCAGACTGCTGAATCTGTCAAGAATCTTCTTTAAAATTTGTGAAATTTTATTATCAATATTCCTTCACCAATTGCTTTCACAATATCAAGAATACTCTCTTTTCTATTCATATCAAGGAAATTGATAGCCTCCTTAAAAGAAAGTCAATTGCAAGAAATTTGAATTCGAATCCTGATTCTACGAAGTTAAGCCCAGTTGGAGGTAATACTTCAGGTAGAAAAGAGGGAATATTTTCAAAACAATGTGCATCATTTTCAATTATTTTGAATCAACAATAATTTTCAACATTTTGACAATATTTTCTAGCTATCCTGGCGTGAAGCGAGAGCTTGAGGTTCATCTTTGGCGCATCCTGACATCAGTTGTTATCCCCTTTAAGGACTTGATAACGGGAGTTTTCAAGATTCCTTCCCTCTCAGATTCGCACACTTCCCTGTGTCCCCACTGTCCCACCATAGACAGTCCAATTTCGGCTTGAGGTTAAGCCACCAATCATTTCCTCACAAAATGTCACCAATTTCAAAAGTTATTTAGTCTCAGCAATGAGGCGCCCAAAATCAAACCCCTTTTCAAGCTTTAGGGACCCCAATTTCATCCTTTTGCACAACCCCTATCGGATTCATTGTGCGGAAATCCGAAGGTTCCATCATGGTTTCTTCCTTCGAGGATTCCATTTATTTTCCGCCCAATCAGGATAAGGGTACAAACCTGAGCCTCCTTTGATGATGTATTTCATTTTCCGCCCAATCAGGATAAGGGTACAAACCTGAGCCTCCTTTGATGAGGTATTTCATTTTCCGCCCAATCAAGATAAGGGTATAAACCTGAGCCTCCTCTGAGGAGGTATTTCATTTCCCGATCAGGTTAAGGGTTAAACCTGAGCCTCATTTTGATGAGGTATTTCATTTCCCGGTCAGGTTAAGGGTTAAACCTGAGCTTCGTTTCTACACGAGGTATTTTTTATCCCATCCAGGTTAAGGGCAAAACCTGAATCTCACTACTTTTGAGGTAAAATTTTTCTTCTTTATTCTCTATTTTATATCTACCATTTTCATCAGGGCTAATATTTTCATATCCAGTCAGATCCTTCTAACTGAGGCATTTTTATAGCCCAAATTTGGTGTGTTTTTCTTTGCCACTAAGCTCGTCTTCAAGTCGGCTTAGTAGCAAAGAGGGGCATCTGTAAACACCCCAAATTTTCCACATCCATTCTCAAACAACCCTCATCGTGCAGTGCCAACCTTGTTAGGTCAGTTTAGGAGTCAAACCCCGAGTCAGTTTCAGAAAATCATCATTTTACCAACTTTCATTTGGAAGATTACCATTTTACCCGTAAGTCATCCCGGACCCCAGTCAGTTGGAGTCAACAAAGCTCACTGGTCAGTTCAGAACATTTAGATTATCAGTTATCTCAAGCTCATCTGAGCTCACAATGAACAGACCATTTTCATTTCTGACAATTCCTGCCAAAATGGGATCATTTCTTCAGAAATGAGCTCATTTCTCACTCAAATCCAAACCAATTGTCTCCGAGTCAGTCATTCCCAATCAGTCATGTTCCCCAGAGTCTAACTTGAGCTCACCAGAAGTTTAAACACTCCAGTTTCAGTTCAAAACCATTTCTAAGTGTCTAAGAGCCCATTTTAGTCCATTTTAGCTCTTTCAACTGAAATTGAATTGAGTTCAGTCAATTGAGCTAGTGTTCAAGCTTTGATTTTAGTTCATATCAGTATTACTGACCTTTGTGCTAGCTCAAACCCAGCTCAGGTTCGTAATTCACTTCGCTCCAGTGATCATTTCGTACCATTTCTCTAAAAATGACAACTTTTCTTGAAAATTCAGTAGGAAAGGTCAGTTGAGTCAGTGTCTGGTGAGTTCATTTGAGTTCTAAAACTCTAAAACCCAGCTCAATCTAGCTCATCTCAGTTCAATCCAGCTCAAACCCCAATTTTCAGTGTCACTCTGATCCAATAGAGTCCCGAAAACCATTTCTTGAGTTATTTTGCAAATTTTATCAATTTTAATGCTTTTTAAACTGGTACAAGTGTCAATCAGGGTCTGACATCCAAAATTCTTTATTCAGGGTTAGCATTTCGCATAACATTTCATGTCATTTCTCATCATTTCATATCATTTCTCAGCATTTCATCACATTTCATTTCATTTTCGAAGTCCAGAACTCCAGTTTTATAAATTTCAATCCAGATCGAGTTTTAAAAGCTTTCAGAAATTAACTTCAAAACCTCAGGTTTCTAAAATTGACATTTTTACCCCCGGGAGTCTAAATTTGGAAATATTTTCTCGAGAAAAACAATCTAGATTTCTTTCAAAATCAAAATTTTAAATTCTACACTGGATTTGCTTCGCAATAGGGTATTGAACTTCAAAATCCGAGCTCGTTTCAAAAACTGCCAAAAATAGCTCGTTTCGTCTGGAAATAAATTTGGAAGTATTTTCTCGAGAAAAACAATCTGGATTTCTTTCAAAATTAAATTTTTGAATTCTACACTGGATTTTCTTCGCAACGAGGTATTGAACTTCAAAATCTGAGCTCGTTTCAAAAACTGCCAAAAATAGCTCGTTTCGTCTAGAAATAAATTTGGAAGTATTTTCTCGAGAAAAACAATCTGAATTTCTTTCAAAATTAAATTTTTGAATTCCACATTGGATTTGCTTTGCAACGAGATATTGAACTTCAAAATCCGAGCTTGTTTCAAAAACTGCCAAAAATAGCTCATTTCGACTTAAAATTTTCTGAAAAGATTATTTTACCCTTTTAATCATCAAAATGAATTTCAAAAGTGGAATTTGGACCTGCTCTGAGATGGCCCATCCATTTGTATTTTATTGTTTTAATTTATAGGAAAGAAAAAAAATTATCTTTTTCTTTATTTTTTTTTTGTTTTATTTTATTTTCTTATTTTATTTTTCCTAAGGTGGGACCCACAAGGGGGTCAACCACCCTATCCCTCAATCCAGCCCACTTCCTCTTTTTTCTATTTTTTTTTTATTTCTTTTCTTTCCCTCTTTCTTTCTTTTCTTTCTTTCTTCTTCCTTTTTCTTTCTTTCTTTCTTTCTTTCTTTCCTCATTTTTCTTTCCCCTCTCTCCACTTACGTAAGCTTCTTTTCCAGCCCCCTCCTTCTTCCTCTTTTCCTCTCCTTTCTTCCTTTCCTTTCCTTTTCCTTCTTCCCTTCTTCTTTCTTTCTCCTTCCCTTCCTTCTTTCCTTCTTCCCTTCCTTCCTCCCTTCCTTTCTCTCTTGCCCAGCCATTAACGTAAGGGCTTTCCTTCCCTAATTAAAGTTAAAACTTAGGGAAAGATGTGATCTTCCTTAAGTTAAGAAAATGAAGAAAAGCCACTTACGGCTGGCCCTCTTGTCTACCCATTCTCACGCCTCTCTCTCTCTCTCTCTCTCTCTCTCTCTCTCTCTCTCCCTTTCTCTTCCCCTCCTTGCTGCAACTCTTTCTTTTCCCTTACAACCATCACTCTCATTCCATCCATAGCATCTCAGCCCCAACGAACAACAACCCTCAGCCTTCCTACTGCTACACGAAGGTAGCAGCAAGTCCTCAAGCTACATCAAGGTTGCAGCAAGACCCTTCATTGCAGCCCTCCTTGCACAGCTCCAGCCACATCATCCTCCAGTTCCAGCCGACATCCTCTTCGCAACTACAGCAACAAGTGTAGTTGTCATCCACTGTAACCACCAGCTTCAACCATGGCTCCAACAAGCAACCATCTCCAAGGTGCAAATAGTCTTCATCGCCACCACCTGCACCTCTTGTTTCGACTTCACCATAGCAGCAAGCTGCTACCTTCCTCGAAGCAAACCAGCCCCGATTCCAAGGCCCCCAGCCCATCAAGGAAGCATCCGCCTTTATTTTAGCTAGGATACAAGGTGAGACCCCTTCGCAGCAACTGGAATCCCACACTAGTTTCTCTCTTTTCTTTATGCAATTGAAACATATGTCTATGTGTTTGGACTAAACATGTGATGAGGTCCAGCCACTTAATGGATTGGATCTCTCACTTTGAGAGTCAAAAGCAAGAAAAAGAGTGATTCATGCCCCCTTTTGAGTGTTTTTTTTTTTCATATTCCATGCAGTTCTTTTGATGTCATTTATAAACTGATTTCATTTTCGTTTTGTCCATGTTAAGTAGAATTGTTAAATCCATAAGTTTCCATGTCTATGTTAAGTCCAGTTATAATTCCATGTAGATGTCTTGATTCAAAAATGCTGAAAATTTTACTATATTTAAATCTGTCTATCTGTGATGTATTTCCAAAACATTTGATTCAATTCGGGTTTTGAAACCCATCCAAATTGGCAAAACCCTAAATCGGGTTTTATGTCTCTCTGATTCTCCAGTTTATGCTTTAGCAGACTTTAAACTCCGTCACCACCATCGTGGGAGATCTGGATAATCCTCCAAAAATCACAGTGGATTCATAATTGAATATACTAGGGATCTGGAAATTTTTAGGTTTTTCCAAGTAGCTTTGATTTCTGAAAAAAATCGTATTTTCCAGACTCCTGGGAAAATCTTGATTTTCCTTCGTTAGGGTATAGACAGATCTTAATGCACCAAGTCCATCCAATCTGTAACCTTTATGCAAAAACTTTAAACATGAAAGTTGTTTCTAACATAATTTTCTGTCATTTCCCAGGCTTTGGGAATTTTTGGATCTGTTTCAGTATTTTTTACGGATTTTTAATTTCTGTCTGACAGATTTCAATATCCAAAAATCTCAGAGATTTAGGTCTCTGATAACAGTATAGTCATTTCCAAACCGTAATCCGAATCCCAATGGTGTTAAAATATAAAATCTTCCACTGTTTGTCAGGGAAATTTTCCCACAATTTCAGCCTTTTTCCCATCTGTCTGCCATTTTTCTCATGTTTTCTACCGAAACCTGTCTGTTTCTCCTAAATCCTAGAGTCGCCGGATTCCGATCCGACTTGCCGGAACTGTACAGCTCCGACCATAGGTCAAAACCAGAAAGTGTAAAAGGAAAAAATACTTTCCTTACTGTCCTCTGTCACCCCATAAAATTTGGAAAATTTTTATGGAAGTTTGATATCCTAAATCCCATTTAGAATCAGCATTTTAGGCAAAAATCATAAAATTTAAGGTTTTTATTTGAATTTCCATATTTTAAAATACAAAAAAATAATTTTTCGAGCTCCATTATGTTTTTAGGGTTATTTTAGGTGTCCATGCCAAATGCAGCTTAATTCCAAGTTTATTTGCTTTATATATTAGTTTGCCTTTAAATTCAGAAGCGAAAATCAGGTTAAATTTGATATTTTTTGATATTTTTGCCATTTTAGGGTTTTATTCATGTAAATTAGCATGTAGAATCATATTAGGGTTAATTTAAATCTCATTTGCATTTCATGTTTTTCAATTTTGCAAAATGTATTTCAAAAAACCCTAGTTTCAAGGCCATAGTCTTGTTATCGGGGGTATTTTGGTCATTTTGACCTAAATTTCGAAATTTCAATTTCTAATTCTCCAAAATTTCATGCATATCATCATATTATGTTTTATTTATTTCATTTAATTTTCAAAATTCCATAATTTACAAAAATTCTTTCATAAAACCCTGATTTCAAGATCATCAGGGGTATTTTGGTCATTTTGACCCCAATTTCGAATTTTCAAGTTTATTTTCGAAATTTATTCATTATTTATCATGTTTATATCAAAGTGGGTATGATTTTGGGTTTATATCTGAATAATATCCGATAATTTCCCATATTTTCAGATAAATTCAGAAAAACCTATATTTTTGTGCTAATCTTGTTTTCTAGTTTCGCAGGAACATTCAAGAAGAAGATTTAGCTTTTATTTCTTTTATTTCAATTCAATGTAAAAATCAATGTAATATTTGGAATAAGAGTTACATTTCTGCTTAGAATAGGGTTGCATTGCATATAGTTTACTTTATGCAAATTTCAATATGTGATGTATGATTCATGCACATTATTTTAAATTCAGTATGGTTTACACGAATGGCACGTGCACAAGCTCTTATGAAGTTTATAAACTCGGTGGGATTCGTATTTATGACCATAGTCAGAATACGAAGAAAACCAAGATTTATGATCTTTATATTAGCCACATTCAGCCTACAGTCTTAGGCTAACTTCAAAATGCACTGCATTTCTCAAAGTTTTAAAAGGATTTCCCAATTCCTCAATGAAATTCCCTTTTCAAATTCATATTCATTAATTCATATCATTCAAATTGCATTATTTTCAATTTCAGAAAAATCAATTTTCTCAAGGATTTACCAAGTCTTTCTCAGGATCTGATTTTCTCAAAATCCTAAGTTTTCAAATGACATTTCAAAGCATTTCCCAAGTTCAAATCAAGATTTTCCAATGTTTTGAAATTCTCAAATTTCAAAGTCTCAATTTTTCAAAAAAATCGATTTTCTTAGATTTCCCATTTTCCTAAGAACCTAGTTTTCTGAGAATCCATTTTTCATTTCAAAAGTCATTTTCCAATGAATTTCTTGAATTTCTCAGAATTCTCAAATCCATTTCCTCAGAAAAGCAATTCCAAATTTCAAAATCAATTTTCTAAAGTTCAAATTTTCTTGAGAAATCACTTTCCAATGCAAATTTCTGATTTTCAATGAAATTCAATGATTTTCTCAAGAATTCAATTTTCAAGTACTTTTCCAATTAATTTTCAAGCATATTTCAATTTTCCAAAGCAAACATCATGTTTCTCAAACTTGCATCTTTTCAAAATTTCATAGCACAAGCCTGATTCTTTGTGCATTTTAGGAAAAATAGAGCATAATTTAGCTATTTGAGTCAAGTTAAAGCACATAATTGATCCTTGGTTCAATTACCCCTGGTAAAGGTGCCAGGAACGGTTGAACCTCGTATCGACAGGCGGATCCCATTCCACGGAATTTTCCCACAAATTTTCAAAACGGAGGTGATTAATTTTCAAAACCATTTTCAAAACTTTGGTCGAGTTTGACTCGCGAAATTCGTTTCTCTCTTGCAAAGGAGGGGAAAAATTTTGCGATGATAACACGATCTCCACTCAAATTTGATTTCTTTTCTCAATAAGTGATTGAAGGGCTCACATCTCATAGCCAAATTAGAGATAAAGCGGTGAATCGACTGAATGCGCCCTTGAAGGCTTCGCAGTTCTTTAAGATTGGTGGGAGGCGGCATATCAATAATTGCCTTTGCCTTGGCAAGATCCACCTCTATGCCTTTCTTGCTGATCATGTAGCCAAGTAGTTTGCCTGACTCTACTCTAAAGACACAATTTTGCGGGTTGAGTCTCAACTTGTAGAGAATAACTCTTTCAAAGACTTGGCCGACAGCATCAAGATGATCCTCTCCTTCTTTTGATTTGACCAAAATGTCATCCACATAAGCATCCATGTTCTTGTGTATCTGGTCATGAAAGATAGTGGTCATTGCCCTCTGATAGGTTGCCCCAGCATTCTTGAGCCCGAACGACATGACTGTGTAACAAAATGTGCCCCAAGGCATGGTGAAAGAAGTTTTGGATTGGTCACGAGCGGCCAATTTAATCTGATTGTAGCCTAAGTATCCATCTATAAAGGAAAACATAGCATGGCTTGCCATGCTATCGATCAAAAGATTGATGTTGGGAAGTGGATAATCATCTTTTGGGGTGGCCTTGTTTATATCCCTGAAATCGATACAAATTCAAATTTTGCCATTCTTTTTGGGAACTGGCACGATGTACGCCAACCAATCTGGGTACTCAATAGTCCGGATGAATCCTGCTCTTAACAACTCCTCAAGTCCTTCTTTAACTTGTGGTGCCACTCGAGGATCCATTTTCCTTAATTTCTGCTTGACTGGCTTGCAGTCCGGCTTCAGCACAAGACGATGCTCGACTAACTTGGGATCTAAGCCTGACATATCCTCATAAGTGCAAGCAAAGACTTTCTTATGTTGTTTGAGGAAATGGATGAGCCTTTCTTTCTCATCTGAACTTAGGCTGTAACCAATTTTGAGGACTTTTGGATCATCTTCTGAGCCAATGTTGACATCCTCTATCGGATCCTGAACCAATGGCGATGGTTTATCCTACTTTTGAATACTGGCGAACTCTGGCAACTCTTGAATCACTGAGTCAAAATCTGCTAATTCTTCGATCTGCCCTGTCACCTTGCTGATTTCTGCCCCTGCCTTTGCCCTGCAGATTCTGGCCGGTTTGGATTTATTTTGAGAAAAGTTGGTATTGATAACGAGTTTTTTGAGCGATTTAGGAGCCATGATTCCGGCAATCTTGAAAGCGCAAAGAAGGTTTTTTTGAGAAAAAGGTAAAATGTTCAAAAATAGCCTTTTGTACAGAAACAGAGAATGACAATCATAGACAAAGATACAAGCAAAGAATTTGCATATGCCAAGATGAGAAAAGGGAACCAAAATTTCATTGATTGAACAAAATTTGATATTTACAGACACTTGTTTGATGAAGAAAGAAAAACTGGGGTGGACTTGCCCCTACAAGATGTTATAAAGAAAGAAAACAAAAAACATTGGCATTGTCTTCTTTATTTTGCTCCCTTGACAAAGGTGGTCTTCCTACCAGACGATTGACCTGTGTAACCCAGACCTGCGCTGGTGACATGCCGAGCGGGGATGATTGGCTCCAGAATGCCATCCCCATTCTTGCTAAGTCCCCTGAAGGGCTGGTAGCCATGTTTCATCAGAAGATCAAACCCTTTCTTAGTTTTTGAGAATTGAGGAAACAAAGGATGATCCTTGAATGAAGTGCAATCGAGGTGCCCACCTAACTTGAAGAAGAGAGGTCCCTGCCACTGGATAACTGCTGCAACGTTTTCTGTCAGCTAGACTTCTTTCAACTTCAGCATGTCCAGGCTTTCACTCAAATTGATTTCATCGACTTCCCGGATGCTCAGGATGTCGATAGTGAAAGTAGGAGGGGGATCATTGGTTGTGGGAGTCACTCTTCCGGATCCTCTCCTAGGATTGTGGTAATCATGCCTCCCTTCGACCATTTGATGCACTGGTGAAGAGTTGAAGGAACAACATTGGCGTTGTGAATCCAAGTGCGCCCGAGCAAAAGGTTGTATGTGGGCGGCACATTGACTACATGGAAAAGCACGGTATGCACCGAGTAATTGATAAAAATTTCAAAGAAGACTTTTCCCTTTGGCTGTCTGCCCGTGGTTATCGAAACCGTAGATCGTTATGGGATCTGGGGTATATTCTTTTTTCTTCAGGCCCAAGGCCTTGGCCGTCATCTCCGGACAGATATTGAGGCTACTGCCTCCATCAACTAACATATGAGGGACTGTCATGCCCCTGGTCCGCACCACTATATAGAGAGTGTTGTTGTGGAAAGAATGAGGCTTTGGCAGATCCTTATCAGAAAATGTTATTGGTGCATTCATCATAGCCTAATTGACGATTTGAGTCATATCTTGCGGTGTTGTGCTAGGCATGACCTTGATCTTTCTTAGTAGATCTTCTAGCACTTGCTGGTGTTCAGGCGAAGCGTGGGTCAGATCTAGGATAGAGATGTTTGATAGAGCAGTAATTGGCTTTTGTAGTGACCCTGAGGTTTCTCCTTTCTTTGAAGTTGCCTTGATAAAGCGCTTCGGGATCTTGGGAACTAGCTTGACAATCTTTGCCACCAACTTTGCTGACTCTTTAGTTGGTTTCTTGTTATTAGAAAATGCAGTAATATCCACCCTCTTGGCGGAAGACTGCGCATGACGAAGGACTAGGACCCAATGTTGATCCTGAATGTCGTGACTGGAATATGGCTGGATACTGCCTTGCAGAGAAAATGTCTGTTCTGTGATGACTGAAGCTGAATGCTTAGGAAATGGTTTGGACATAATTTTCCGACTGTTCTTCGTCCTCATCCTCAATTAACAAATTCTTGTCAATATAGTCCTAGACGATGTTTTTAAGGACAAAACAGTTCTCAGTGTCATGTCCTACAGTCCGGTGAAATTTGCAGAACTTGTCAGTCCACTTACCCATAGCAACTGGCGGATCTACCACCTTGGGGAGTTTGATCATTCCTTTTGACATCATATATTCCAGGATGTCTTCACGGGACTGCTCTAGAGCTGTAAACTCCCGATCATAGCTCAATCCCTCATGTTTCATCCTTTCTTGTTGTTTCGTGTCTGGCTGCGACGCCGACTGGACGGGCTGTGGCTTAACAAATTTTCCTTTCTGGGCTGCAGAGTTTGTTCTTTCGGCCCTAGAATGTTCGGCATTCTTGTTGTAATTTTTCTTGCTCTTCTTGCTGCCAGTACTACTGCTATGGTCTGAGAAATCCGTAGAATAAGCAACGTGTGCTTTCTTCTTCTACTCAGAATTCCCTCGGACGAAAGGGTAACCCTCATATAGGCCGTTGTCCAGTCCTGTCTCGAGCCACTCGGCTCTCTCAATCAGTTTGATGAAGGACTTCGCTGGAGATGTGGAAATGAGGTTCCTCAGAGGCTGGGCAAAGTTATTTAAAATGATTTGCAGGGTGTATTCCTCTAGGATGGCAACCTTCATTTTGTTATAGGTGCTTCTCCACCTGTGGATGAATTCGCTAGCTCTCTCATTCTCATTCTGCTTTAGATTGTACAGATGGTTAAGAGTTGGTGAGGCTTCAACATTGAACATGAAGGGCTCAATGAACAAGTTTACGACTTTATCGAACTCTTGTAGTTCGATAGGATTGATGTGGTCTGCGTACCACCTGGCCGCGGTTCCCTCTAGGGTGCGAGGAAAGCTGATGAATAATGCCCTGTTGTCCTTCCTAAAACGGTAACACTCAGCATAGAACGTGGCTAAATGTTCCTTGGGATTGCCTGTTCCGTCAAACTTAAGGAACTTCCGAGGGAGATTCTCCAGACTGTCATCCCCGTCTAGGCCATTATAGAAATCTTCGCCAGAATAGGTCTGCTTGCCTTTGCTTTTGGCCTGGATGTCCTTAATCGCTCAAGTTATTTCTCTCATCTGCTCGTGCATCGGATCCTCAACCGGAATGGGTTTTTTTACAGATTCGGGCCCTACAGTGAACTTCACGAACTGCTGCAGAGGATTCTGATGGTAGACAAACTGCTCTTCCTCTTCTGATTCTTCCTCAGCTGACTCTGATTCCTCAGAAGTGGTGTCAGGCTGGACCTTTTTCTGACAATCCTGACTGGCTTTTTCACAGCTTTCTTCTTTGGTTTGCTTTTCGAAACAGCCTTCTTCTGACTGACCTCACCTTGTTCTAACATCATCCTGGCCATCATCTTTTGGAACAGACTATACATGGCAGGATCGATATCTTCGCTTTTGCCCTGACCCTGCCCTCTGACTGACTTGGGAGAGTTTGTTGCTTCGATTTCGCTGTCGCTGTGCTGAGGAGCTGTCTCTTTTCCAGCTCTTGTCTGAACCATTTTGTCAATGCCAATGATTTCTGTGGAATAAAGGAATGGTTAGAGCTCGGAAGGACTTTTGAAAATACGACCTTTTGAGAAAAAGATAAGAATGAAGGAATTGATAGACAATTAAACAGATTATCCCATCACCAGGGATCGGGTCATCACAAAGCTTGTGATAATTGCGTCACCATTTTGCGGTAACAGAAAATGCACCTTGTTACCTAGGCGAGGTCGTTCATCATGATAAGAGATAATTGAAGAAAATATATGAAAAAGTCCCATTACTAGGATGAGGTCATCACGAGAATCGCGACTAAAAAACAAAATAAAAGAATAAAATTTTGGCCAAAAAGAGAGTGGAACTTTATTGATGACAATTTCAGATACAAAGAGAAGGTGGGCAGACAGTTTGCCACCATTCTCGATATTCAGAAGATACATTGGGTCCAGAAAATATAGATAAAGGAATGAAGGAGTCCCAAGTGTATTTGGTTACATGGTATGCCCCAGACCATTGATCTGACTGCAGATCAAACTCTAGCATGTGGCCCGCCAGGAAGCGAGTGTTAACACAAACCTGCCGCTGTGAGAACTGTCTAAGACATCTCTCTGGCTGATAATTGACACAGAAGAAAGGACCAAGCAGTCTGTAACACTTGCTATGAGCATAAGTGTAGCAAGGAACTGACTCTTGCCTGTCGAAGTAATCCCAAACAATCTCTTCCTGATGCAGGCTCTAGATCGAAGTTTGATACTGGGCTACAGACTTCGGCTTCTTGCTACTGAACCTGAAGGAACTGGCTTTTGATGGCACGTGTCGCATGTACCACAACTGCAGAGCGTAAGTGCATCCTTCCACCAGAACGGTCTATCCAAGGGCAAAATGAGCTAAGCCTCGGTAGAAAAAGGCTAGAGCTGCCATGGACACTAAAAGTTGATGGGTCTGCTTGCTTCCCCATCTTTGAAAGAGTTGGGCGACTCTGACATCGATGAAATTCTGACCGCCCTGAAAGAATGTCAATCCTACTGTGCATAGGATCATGGTGTGCTGGATTCTTTCTTTCGCTGCTCGAGACAAGGTCTCAACTTCCTCGTAGGCTCCATACTTATGATAGAGTCTGAATAGACCGATGAACTGACTTCCGTTGATCTCCGTGAGAGGCCAAGATCTGCTCCCTGTTGCCCTGACTAATGCTTCTCAAACATCTATCCCCTTGACATTAATCAGGAACTGCTGCTCGACCGGATCATTTGGCTGACCAGCTGGCTCTGACAATCCCATGATGTCACTGAACTCATCCATTAGCAGAGTCATCTCTCCCCATGGAAACCAAAATATGCAGGTACGTGGATTCCACCGTTCTGCCATAGCTTGAATCAGGTTGTCGTTGATGGTTCGTTTGCCCACTGTCGATGTCATCTCCAATCCACAATCATCTAAGTGGTCTAGGAACATACATAAGAAGATGGTGAACCAAGAATAATACCACCGAGGGAAGAAGGAATGAGATTGGATGACCCGATGATCTGGGGTTCCATCCCTCATTTGATAGAAGACATGATCTCTGGGAAAGACATCATCAAGAGAATTGGATGCCATTGGATTGATATTGAGGCAAAGAAGACGAGATTTAGATAGGATGCAAGACTTACGAATAGACTCTTGAAGAAAGAAGAGGAAAAACACAAATCCTGGAAATTTTGAAAGATTTACGGGAATTTAGAAAAAGGATTTTCTAGGGTTTTTCAAAGAAAATAGAAGAGGAAAGAATATAGGTAAAGGAAAAAAAACACCTGGGGTTTGTGAAAATAAGGGAAAATTTTGAATAATACACCCAGGGTTTTGAAAAGATTTGATATATATAGGAGAATACAATGAAACATTGCATAATCACAGCTGCACAAACAAGGATGCGCACACAACACTTCCTAAAGGCTAACTCTAAATGCAATTTTTGAAATGGCTTGTAGGACCTTAATCTTAACTCTATGGTTCAGATCATCTGATTCCAATCAAGGTATGCCGATATACTCAAGCCGAAGCTCGAAGTACGTGGCATAGAAATATTTCTCTGATTCTAAGGTAAGGTTTCCCAACATCCTTGAGCGCCTACCGATGTACCTCAGACTATGGCCCTTAGGTACGTGGTAGGGGGGCGCGAACCCAAATAAGTGGTCCAGTTGTGAGGCTCTCTCCCGAACTATGGTTCAGTGAGACAGCCCAGCAACGTGAAGACCGGGACAATATAGGTAGGGATGTTTTCAAAAAACATGTTCAACATGCGGATAAAACCAGAAAGCTCTAATGCAACTCCTAAAAGAGATAAAATTTAAATGAAAAGAGGCATACACTTGCATACATTGTTTACATTCAATCCCTAGCAATGAGGAGAGTTGTATTTCAGACCTAAGCCTAATGTGAACATGGAATAATCTCCTCAATATGGTCCTACCAAACCATACTTAGATCATATATGCAACGATGTCAGTTAGGACAGAGTCTTAGGCTCCTAAGGTTTGCATGGAAATGAAGCTGACATTTATAGAATAAAGACTTAGATAGGCGAATACATTTCTTGCTCGCTGCCACTGCTAGGGTGCTGAGGTGACACTATTTTCTTCTCGGATCTGGTCTAAACCATTTCACAACACCAAAATTCTCTGTAGGACAAAAGGATGGTTTAGATTGAAGAATTTTTGGGAGAAAGGTAAATGATGAAGGAAATATTGAGGATTATGAAAGAAATAAAAATTTTGAATAGAATTTGGAAGACAAAATTTGAACATTTGAAAAATTACAGGCAGGATAAAGCTGAAAATTCGAGATCCAGAGGAAAGGTAGGAAAAGGGAAATCTCCTGGACTTTTTGAGAAAAAATATGAGGTTTTTGAAAATCATCCAGGGTTTTGATAAAATTGTTGGAAAAATAGACAAAATTTGGAAAATGATGTAAAAGAGAAATAAAAGAGAAATGAGAAATAAAAGAAGAATGCCTTCAATCATATCCTGCACAAACAATTATGCACATTCAGCGCTCCCTAAGAAGCTGACTCTAAAATGCATCAATTTTGAAAGAGTTGTAGGACCTTAATCCTAACTCTAGGCTCAGATCAGCTGTGTCCAATCATGCTATGCCGATATACTCAAGCCGAGGCTCGATGTACGTGGCATAAAGATTCATCTCCAGTTCTAGACTTGTGTTTTTCCAACATCCTTGAGCGTCTGCTGATATACGTTGGACTATGGCCCTTGGTACATGGTAGGGGGCATTAGCCCAAATAAGTGGCCCAGTTGTGAGGCTTTGTCCCGAACTATGGTTTTGGAAGAAAGCCCAGCAACTTGAAGACCGGGTAAACATAGGTGGGGTGGTTTTTTGAAAAATGAGCATATGCAAGCAAACAAAAGGCTCTAAAATCCTAAAGAGATAGAATTATAAAATTTTGAAGAAGCAAACATTGTTTACATACAAATCCTACATTGAGGAGTGTTGTATTTCAGACCTAAGTCTAAGTGAGCATGAATAATTCTCCTCAATTGGTCCTACCAAACCATGCCTAGTCTACATGCAATTCATGTCAGTTGGATTCAATTCTAGGCTCCTAGGTTCACATGATATCAGAAAGTAAAAGTTGACATTCCATAGAACACGATTTTGATAATTGAGTTAAGTCAAAGGCACACAATTGATCAGACGAAGACACGTCCCATCACGGTCGCCAAACCTGTTATCATCGCAAAAAAAATTCCCTTCCCTCTACGAGAAAGAGAAAACGATTCTGCGAGTCAAACTCGACCAAAGTTTTAAAATTTGGTTTTGAAAATTATTCGCCTCCGTTTTGTAAATTTGCAAAAAAAAACCATGGAATGGGATCCGCCTGTCGGTACAAGGTTCAACCGTTGCTTGCGCCTTTACCAAGGGTAATCGAACCAAGGATCAATTGTGTGCTTTAACTTGACTCAAATGTCTAAATCATGGTCTATTTTCCTATAATGCACAGAGAATCAGGCATGTGCTATGGAATTTTGGAAAGATGCAAGTTGGAGAAATATGATGTTGGCTTTGGAAAATTGAGATGTACTTAGGAAAATCATTGAATTTCATTAAAAATCAGGAATTGCATTGGAAAATGAATCTTGAATGAAAAATGGATTCTTAGGAAAACTTGAACTTTGAAAAAATTGATTTTGAGATTTGAACTGCTTTTCTGAGGAAATCGACTTCTAAGATGGATTTGAGAATTCTGGGAAAATCAAGAAATTCATTGGAAAATGACTTTTGAAATGGAAAATGGATTCTCAGGAGAACTGGAAATTTGAGAAAATCAACTTTTGAGATTTGAACTGCTTTTTCTGAGAAAATCGATTTCTAAAATGGATTTGAGAATTCTGGGAAAATCAACTTCAAAAGTAATTCAAAGTTTTTGAGAAAATCGATTTTGAGATTTGAAAATAATATTGAGAATGTCAAAACACTGGAAAATCAGGATTTGAACTTGGGAAATACTTTGAAATGTCATTTGAAAATTCAGAGTTCTGAGAAAATCAAATCGTGAGAAAGACTTAGAAGATTTTGAGAAAATCGATTTCTTTGAAATGGAATTGGGAAATGAGTTTGAAAATGATGCAAATTGAATGAATGAATATGAATTTGAAAGATAATTCTTGAGGAACTGGGAAAATCCTTTTGTAATTTTGAGAAATGCAGTGCATTTTTTAAATTAGTCTAAGAGTGTAGGCTGAATGTGGCTAATACAAAGATCACAAATCTGGATTTCCTTCGTATTCTGACTATGGCCAAAAATACGAATTCCACCAAGTTTGTGAACTCTCAAAGAGCTTGTGCACGTGTCATTCGTGTCAACCATAGTGATTTTGGAAAATGTGCGTAAATGATATATCAGATATTGAAATTTGTATAAATTAAACTATATGCAATGCAGTCCTATTCTATGCAAGAAATGTAAATCTTATTCCAAATTATTATATCTGATATTACATTGAATTGAATAAAGGGAAAGGAATAAAATAATCAAATCTTCTTCTTGAATGTTCCTGCAAAACTAGAAAACATGTTAGCACAGAAATTATTGGCAATTTTCAGATATTATTCATATATAAACCCAAATTCATACCCCTTTTGATATAAACATGAGAAATAAGTAATCGAATTCAAAATTCAACTTGGAAATCTGAAATTGGAGAGAAAATGACCAAAATATCCCTGATGGCATTAAAATTAGGGTTTTCTAAAAGAATTTTTGTAAAATTTGGAAATTTGAAAATCAAATGAAATAAAATGAAACACAATATGATGAAATATGATTATATGCATGAAAATTTAGAGAATTGAAGATTGGAATTTCAAAATTGAGGTCAAAATGACCAAAATGCCCCAATAACAAGACTATGGCCTTAAAACCAGGGTTTTCTGAAATAACTTTTGCAAAAAGTGAAAATGTGAAATGCAAATGATATTGAAATTAACCCTAATATGTTACTATATGCTTATTCACATGATAAAAACCATAAAATTATGAAAATATCACAAATTACTTAATTTAACTTGATTTTTGCTTGATTTTCTCCTTTGAATTTAAAGACTAACTAACACACAAGGCAAATGAGCTTGAAATTGAGCCAAATTTGGCATGGACACCGAGACTAACCCTAAAAACAAAATATAACTCGAAAATCTATATTTTTGATATTTTTTAATATGAAAAATAACTAAAAATCCTAAAAATCAAGATTTTGCCTAAAACTCTAAATCTAAACAGATTTTTGGGTACTAAACTACCATAAAAATCTCCCAAATTTTATGGGGTGACAGAGGACAGTTGGTCAAAGATTTTTACATTTTACAGATTCTGGTTTTGACCTATGGTCGGAGCTTGACAGCTCTGCCAAGTCGGATCGGAATCTAGCAACTCTAGGATTTAGGGCAGACTGACAAGTTTTGGGCAAAATTATGGGAAAAGTAGCAAATAGTGGAGTAAATGACTGAAATTTTGGGAGAATGTCCCTGACAAACAGCGAAACAATTCTTTTTTTGACTGTATTAGGATTCGAGCTATGGTTTGGGGAGCAGAGGATTATCAGAGGTCTAAATCTCTGTAATTCTCAGACACTGGAATTTGGCAGACAGAGAGTTTAATTCCGGGAAAAATATCTAAGATGCTCCTAAAATTCTCACATTTTGGGGAATGATAGAGGAAATAATTAGGAACAATTTTTATGTTGAAAGTTTTGACATTCAACCTACAGATTGAAGCATCACAGCAGATTAGGGTCGGTCTAGACCTTGACAGGCATAAATCAAGATTTTCACAGGGAGTTGAAAGATCCGATTTTTAGTAGGAACCAAATCTCTTTAGAAAAATCTAGGAAAATACTGAAAAATAATAGATTCTAACAGAGATACACTGTATTTTTTTTGGGATGAATTGGATGGCCCATAGTGGAGATCCAAGATCCACAAGTATGCTAAAATAGGATTCAAAATTTCTAGAAGGGTAAAATCCTGGTTTGGGGTTCAATTTATTAGAGAGGGTTCCAAAACCTAAATGGATCTAGGTTTTTGACATGACATCACAGACAAATAACTACGACTATCATAATTTTTTTTAGGATTTTTGAACAAAAAAATTCACATAAAATCATAACTAGACTCGGTGTATAAATGAACCTAAGTTAAACATTAATAAAAACAATATTAAATGCTCATGAAATAAAAAACTATTCTAAATGCAATATAAAAAACTACATGACAATGAAAATAAAACAAGAAATAATAGGGAGGAATATGGTCTATTTTGATATTGCATCTCTAAAAAGAGGGATTCAATCCATTGAGTGGACGAATCCCCTCTCTTAGATGGCATAAACCTATAAGATGAAGATCTAATCATTTTTGGCCATTCAAGGGCAATCAGACCATTCTCTTTGTGGTAGATTCAGCCTTTTGGGCTGATTTCGCATAACCATCATAGGCGTCAAGCTTAAGAACCTAAAATCCAATGGATGATAATGGTGAAAAATGTGTGATCTTGATAAAATTCAATAATAAAACCCAAGTGAGCAAAGGAGATTACCTTAGGTTGGTTTGGATTCGATTGAAGGAGAAATATTTCAAGGTTGGGGTCACTGCACCTAATGAAGGGTATTGGAGATAACAATGGCCAGAGGTAGGGAGTCAGAAGTTCGATTCTTGCGCTGGCTGGACTGATGACTGCAAAAAGGGAAGCGGCTAGAAGAGATGACGTCGGCTGGGGTAGCTGGTTCAAGGCTGCCACTGTGAAGAAACCCTTGATGTTGCTGGAAATGGTGGTGGCTGCAACTGTCACCAAAGAGGAAGCTTCACCAGAGCTGCGATGATGACGAAGGCTGGGGTGATGAAGTTGTAGTTGGAGTAGCTGTGTGTTGGGCGTCTCTTGGAGGGGACTGGCTGGAGTTGAGGATTGCTTTGGAGGGGCGACTATGGCTGGAGCCAAGGAGGGCATGATGTGGCTTGGAGGAGGTTGGAGGCTGCTGTAAGGGAAACGGTGGCTGAAGCCACTAAGGGACCAAGAGAGAGAGAGAGAGAAAGAGAGAGAAAGAGAGAGAGAGAGTGAGAGAGAGAGAGAGAGATAGGGCTGAGAGGCAAGAGGTAGAGGGTCAGATAGGAGGGAAGAGAGAGCTGGAAGGAAAAAGAAGGAGCCAATGTGTGGTCTTCTTAGGGAAAATGGAAAGGAGATGAGGGTCTTAAGGGGGCTGGAACAAAGAAAGGGGAAAGAAAGAAAGGAGGGAAAAGAAGAAGGAAAGAAAAGGAAAAGAAGGAAAGAAAGAAAGAAGAAAGAAAGAAAAGGAAAGAAGAAGGAGAAGAGAAAGGAGGAAGAGAAGAAGAAAGGAGGAAAGTGGGGGTCAACCAAGGAGAGAGGGAAGGAAAGGGAAGAAGGAAGAAAGAAAAGAAAGAAAGAAAGAAGAAAAAAGAAAGAAAAAGTAAGAAAGGAAGAAGAAAAGAAGGAAAAGATGAAGAAAGGAAAGAAGAGAAAGAAGGAGAAGGAAAGAAAAGGGAGAAAAAAAAAGAAAGAAGGAGGAAGGGGGTTCGACCCCCTTGTGGGTCCCACCTCTTCTCATAAAAATAAGAATAAAAAAAATAAAATAAAAGAAAATATAAAAAAGGAAAAGATATTATATATATATATATATATATATATATATATATATATATATATATATTTTATTTCGAAATGAAAAGGTAAATGTAAATGAAAGAGTCATCTCAGAGTGGGCTCACTTTCCCAATTTGAAATTCATTTTGAGGATCATAGTGGTAGAATAGTCTTTTTAGAAAGTTTCTGAAGCAAATGAGTTATTTTTGCCAATTTTTGAAATGAGTTCCAAATTTGAAGTTTCATACTCCGTTGAGAAGCAAATCCAGTTTAGAATTTGAAAATTTGAGTTTGAAAGAAATCCAGATTGTTTTTCTCAAGAAGATATTTCCAAAGTTAGAATTCTCAGGGTAAAAATGTCAATTTTGGAAACCCAGGGTTTGAAATTGATTTCTAAAAAACTTTTAAAACTCGATCCGAATTGAAATTTATAAAACTGGAGTTCTGGACCTCGAAAATGAAATGAAATATGATGAAATGTTATGAAATTAATGAAAATGATGAGAAATGATCAGAAATGCTGTGTGAAATGCAGACCCTGGATGAAGAATTTTGGATATTTGTATCAGTTTAAAAAGTTTTAGAATTGATAAAATTGGAAAAAATGGTTTAAGAAATGGTTTTTGGGCTCTACCGGGCCAGAGTGACACTGGAAATTGGGGTTTGAGCTAGATTGAACTAAAATGAACTAGATTAACCTGGGTTCTAGGGTTTTAGAACTCAACTGTATTGACAAGACACTGACTCAACTAAACTCCCAGACTGAATTGTCAAGAAATACTGCCATTTTTAGAGAAATGGTGAGAAATGGTCACTAGAGTGAGGTGAATTACTGACCAGAGTTGGGTTTGAGCTGGAACAAAGATCAGTAACACTGAGATGAACTAAAATTGAAGCTCGAACACTAGCTCAACTGACTGGACTCAGCTCAATTTCAGCTAAATGAGCTGAAATAGTCTAAAATGGCCTCCTGGACACTAGGAAGTGGTTTTGAACTGAAACTGAAGAACTTGAACTCCTGATGAGCTCAAGCTAGACTCAAAGGAATATGACTAACTGGAAATGACTGACTCGAAGACAATTGGCTTGCATTTGAGTGAGAAATGAGCTCATTTCTGAAGAAATGATCCCATTTTAGCAGGAATGGTCATAAATGAAAATGGTTTGTTCATCATGAGCTCATGTGAGCTAGAAATGACTGACAATCTAACTGTTCTGAACTGGCCAATGAGTTTGGTTGACTCTGACTGACTAGGGGTCTGGGATGACTTAGGGGTAAAATCATAATTTTCCTAATAAAACTAGGTAAAATGATAGTTTTCTGACATAGACTCAGGGTTGGACTCCTGTACTGACCTACCAGGGTTGGCATCCACACGAGGGGGGTGTTTGAGAATGGATGAGGAAAATTTGGAGTGTTTACAATGGTGCCCGAGTGGGGGCTAGAACCGGGCAGTGTACTGCCAAATGCAAGGGTGACATAATATCTATAAGGAAGGGTGAGCTGGCAGGTACTAAGGTGCTGCCACAGGTGGGTGAACGGTGCTGGATTGGTGAATGGGATGTTAAATGGATTGGAATGTTGTTGTGGGAGATGTATGAACTAAAGTAAGCAAGGCACATGTTGTATGATGAATATTATGTGTTAACCGTGCAGATGGTGGCAGTAGATGGGAGTGGTGCGGAGCATAGGTGAAGGTGAGCATGTTGTGGGGTATTAGGTGGATATTATGTGACAGGTGAGTGAATGTGCCACAGTAAATACAATAATGGCTGTGGTGTATTGGAGTGGGTGATGTTATCATACAGTATGATGAAGGTAGGCTATGGATGGTATGCTGTGACTATTAAGTGCCATTGTGATATTGAGTATAGGTAGTGTTGCAAAATGTATACAGAAGATTATAGTAGAAAAACAGAATTGGATGATATGTGTAGGCGGGTGTAAGGGTGAATAGTGATTTTTGCAGAAAATAAATGTATGCAAATCAAGTGGACAACATGCAGCATGTTGTGAAGAATATTGTAAGAGTGAAGGGAAACCAATGCACAGCAACAATATGTAGGGAAGTGGAGGTCCATAATTGTTTGACATTCCAAGAGGGAATGGTAGTGCAGCCTCAATACCACCATGATAGAAAGGAACATGCCTATGGGCACCAGGAATTTAGTGGAGCCCCCATTCTTGGGGTTGTTTGAGGCCTGGGAGTGGAGCATTTGGTTCTATTGGAGATTGTCCTGAACCCAAAATTCACGTTTCCACACTAAGAGCAAGTCCAATCTCCATCATCTTGACAAGAGGCATAGATCTTTGAGCTTCGCATTTCTTCATGCTGCAACAGGTTCTAAATGAAAAGTTCACGTTTTTACACCTTGGGCAGATCCAGTCCCTTTTATATGCACCATCAGGTCCACCATGATGTTTTCGTGAATGTTATCTGCAGCAACCCCTGACCACCGTCTTGGCACTGGCAGTGGAGCTCCCTAGAACCCAGATCCATGACTTCCATTCATCGCAACACCTGGTCCATGTCTTCCAAAGGAACCAGGTGAAGCATATGCATGGAGAAATCCATAGGGGCTTGATGCACTTCCAGGGGTCTCATGATCATAATACATTCCAGATGGTGATAGTGGGTGGGGATGTATGGTATAGCAGGAAAAAGGCAGTGATATACCGGATGCGAAACATAAGGTGTGAGGGTATAATTACACACTAAAACATGCGGCCAGCACGTTCAGCAGAGACTTGATACAAACTTTCAAACCCCAAACAATCCATTACACTGCTGACACCCAGAATGCAATGGTTAGAAGTCATAATCAATGAGCTCACCTCACATTTCACACTCATACTAGTCAAAAGCATATATTAAACGCATTCAGTAAATTCAATTCTCAGCAATTTCCATTTCTATATCTAATGAACCAATTTTTTTTTTTACTAAAATTGCCTTCAGAGCATAATATGTTTGGCGCACAACACCTCTACCAAGCTGCTAACATGGAAGCAAACAGAATCAATTATCATAAATCTTGACGAAAAACACTGATAAGATCAGCTCACGCAGATCTCTAATAACTGAACATAAACATGCATTTTCCAGCAAATCTTTGCAAAATTACCCAACAATCCAGCACTCGGCCGATGATGCTCTTTTTTTTTGTTTGTTTTCTGTTGAGGACCATGTATGCTCTCCACAGAGAATATTCCAGCATTGGGGACAACTAGAGATGTTAGGAAACATTGATCATGGCAAACGAAACAAACTACCACTAATATCTGCTATTTGTATTTAACCAGAGGAGAATTGGAAAACAACCAAAAATCTTCAAAAATGGATGAAAAGAGAAAAAAAAAAGAAAAATATATATGCATGAAAAGACATCCAATATTCCGTTTGTCTTTGTTTTCTTTAGATTTTTGATAGGAGTTCTGCTCTAAAAATGAATACCCATGCTTATGTATAAGTAATATTTTCCCCAGAATTAACAACCAACAAACAGAATGCATCAAGTTGGGCTGCTTCTTCTTGACAGATTTTAAGCAATAGTGATTTCCTTCCTCGGATCCCATTGATGAACCAAACCCTTTTGAGATCCTGTTCATTCTTGTCATGTAATAGCTATCTTGCCAACTTATAGAAGTTATCTTAAGACCTGATACATGAATTGCTTTAACGACCTCCTACAACCGTAAACAATCTTGCAAATTTGAAATAGCTAATAGCTTTCCAGTCATTCTATCCAGGGAGAGTGTTGCTATTGAACCAATGATGGCACCAAGAGGATTGGCAATAGAATCTACGGACCATCCGAAAGGTAGTTGTTGCCAGAGCAAGCTTTTAAAGCTGGAATCGCTGGTGCTGTAAGAGTTATAAAACAACCTCTCCACCGTAGATTGCAAATGGAATCACATGGACCAAAACACAGAGGGCATTAATTGACTCGGTTCTGAATGCTTCTTATCACAAACAACCACATCTAACTAAAATAAAATAGAAATGGCAACTCTACTGCATGTCGATTAGTGAAATGGATTAACAGGGATGAAATCGACAGAAATATTGAATCAAATGATAGGCATACTTTCAATGACAAATCTTTACCAGCCGATTCAGGCCATAACAAATAGAATGAAACCAATAAATCAGATAAAAAGAACAGAGGGTTAAATCAAAAAATAAAAGGGAAAAGCAATGTCGCAGATATTAATTGGCACTGCAGCATGAATATAATGAATCATATAAACAGAACTTTGGAATGCAAATGAGGGTGCCTCTGGTATGATATACATCAATGCGACATTTAACCGATTTATCGATGCCCCTCCAGCGTAGGGGATTTACAAACCTGATTTAGGATAATCCATCGGTTGATGGTCTCTGAAATAGGAAATCAAGACTGATGTAAAACCAAAACAGGAAATCGAAACTAGAGAGGATGACCAAAGCAAAGATCAATTATCGAAAGGTAGTCGAAAATCGAATATGACATAAAAACCAAAACGAGAAGACAATCAATAGAACAATAAACAAAGAACAAAAGGGAATGTCAGAATTAGAGAATTCCTTTTGTTGTAGCATAGGGAGAGGTCGATGTTGCTAAGAGCAACCCAACACTCTTGGTAATGCATTAAAATGGAAAAAAGAAAAAAAACGAAAAAGAAATTAATAGAAAATTCAGAGAAAGCAAAAGAGGAAGAAAGATACTTACCGAAGCTCTGCAGGGATTCGGAAGAATGGAGAGAGTCTTCTGTTCGTTCTACTATGGGGATCTTCTATTGCTGTAACTGCAAGGGTGGTCGATAGACTTCCTTCAATAGACAGAGAGGAGAACCAGAGAGAAAGAAGAAGAAGGCAAATTCGTGAATATGGTGGAGGTGAGAAATGGATGCGAGAATGTTCGATCCTCCTCTCTGGCTCTTCGACATTTGATTATATAGGGAGGGGCAGAAGGATTGAGAAGAGGAAGGATCAGAGGGTGGTTCGTGAAGGAAAAGGAAGGAGAAGCGGTCGTCCCTTCGATCCCCTGCGACGGTTTTTCAAAGAAAAACTGTTGCAAATTTTGCAACAAGGGTCCTTCCATTTTTAGAATTTTTCAAAACGATGGTTGTTTTCAAAAGGTTTTTCTAAAAGGGGTTTTAACAAAGACAATTTTCAAAAGAAGGGTTTCTAAAACCATTCTTTTGTATTTTCTTTTTCTGTTTTGTTTTTTTTGTTCTTTTCCTTTGTATTTTTTTTTTATTTTTTTGTGTTTTTTTTTAAATAAAACTTTAAAACTATGAGAAAATGAAAGATTTTAAACTATTTTTGCAAAAATTTAGAAATATTTACAAAAGAAGGGTTTTCTGAGAATTCAGAGTTAATCTTTGAAAATTTCTTCAGAAAATGGGATTAGATCAGGATTTTGAGGAAATATTTGAGTTTTTGGACCTTGAATCGAGAAACATAGGATAGTGGATCCAAACGGATACCGGATGGACTGTTTGAGCCATTCAGAAATCATTTTTGGATTTTTTATAAATTTGATTTAAAAATTGGATAACAGGGCTCATAATCGAATTTTGATATTAAATCCGGATCCAAAATTGTGTCAGATATATAAAATGGATTTGGATTCTAGTGAATCCGAGAAATAACTTGAATTTTGATCAAAACTGACTCAAGTACTCAAAAAATGGGGGTCGGGGGCAAAAAGGGAATTTTTACAATTTTTTAAAAAAATTGGGGTGTTGTAAACACCCCAAATTTTCCACATCCATTCTCAAACAATCCTCCACAGGCAGTGCCAACCCTGTTAGGTCAATGTTGGAGTCAAACCCCGAGTCAGCTTCAGAAAATCACCATTTTACCCATTTTTATTAGGAAAATTACCATTTTACCCCTAGGTCATCCCAGACCCCAGTCAGTCGGAGTCAACTAAGCTCATTGGTCAGTTCAGAACAGTTAGAATATCAGTCATCTCAAGCTCATCTGAGCTCACAATGAACAAACCATTTTCATTTCTGACCATTCTTGCCAAAATGGGATCATTTCTTCATAAATGAGCTCTTTTCTCACTTAAATCCAAGCCAATTGTCTCCGAGTCAGTCATTCATAGTCAGTCATATTCCCAAAAGCCTAACTTGAGCTCACCAGGAGTTCAAGCGCTCCAGTTTCAGTTCAAAACCATTTCCAAGTGTCAAGGAGCCCATTTTAGTCCATTTCAGCTCTTTCAGCTGAAATTGAGCTGAGTTCAGTCAGTTGAGCTAGTGTTTGAGCCTTGATTTTAGTTCATCTCAGTATTACTGACCTTTGTTTTAGCTCAAAGTCAGTTCAGGTTCGCAATTCACTTCGCTCCAATGACCATTCCGTATCATTTCTTAAAAAATGGCAGCTTTTCTTGAAAAATCAGTCGGAAAGGTCAGTTGAGTCAATATCATTGTCAGTTCATTTGAGTTCTAAAACTCTAAAACCTAGCTCAATCCAGTTCATCCAGCTCAAACCCTAATTTTCAGTGTTACTCTAGCTTGGCAGAGCTCGAAAATCATTTCTTCAACCATTTTTGCAAATTTTGTCAATTTTAACACTTTTTGAACTGGTACAAGTGTCAATCGGGGTCTAACATCCAAAATTCTTCATTCAGGGTTAGCATTTCGCATAGCATTTCATGTCATTTCTCATCATTTCTCAGCATTTCATAACATTTCATTCCATTTTCGAAGTCCAGAACTCCAGTTTTATAAATTTCAATCCAGATTGAGTTTTAAAAGTTTTCAGAAATCAATTTCAAACCCTGGGTTTTCAAAATTAACATTTTTACCCCCAAGATTCTAAATTTGGAAATATTTTCTCGAGAAAAACAATATGGATTTCTTTCAAAGTTAAATTTTCAAATTCTATACTGGATTTGCTTCGCAACGAGCTATTAAACTTCAAAATCTGAGCTCGTTTAAAAAACTGTAAAAAATAGCTCGTTTCATTTAGAAATATTTTCTCAATAAAAACAATCTGGATTTCTTTTAAAATCAAATTTTCAAATTCTACATTGGATTTGCTTCGCAACGAGGTATTGAACTTCAAAATCCGAGCTCGTTTCAAAAACTGCCAAAAATAGCTCGTTTCGTTTAGAAACTTTCTGAAAAGACTATTTTACCCCTCTGATCGTCAAAATGAATTTCAAAATCAAAATTTGGACCCGCTCTGAGATGGCCCATCCATTTGCATTCTCTTGTTTTAATTTATATAAAAAAAAATTATCTTTTTCTTTATTTTTTTGGTTTGTTTTATTTTATTTATTTTAATTTTTTTTAAATTATTTTATTCTTCCTAAGGTGGGACCCGCAAGGGGGTCACCCAAACCTCCAGCCCATTTCCTTTCTTTCTTCCTCTATTTTCTTTTTTTATATTTTTTTTTATTTTCTTTTCTTCTTTATTTCTTTTCTTTCTTTTTTTTTTCTTTTTCTTTCTTTCTTTCTTTCCTCCTTTCTTTCCTCTCCCTCCATTCACGTATAGTCTTTCCAGCCCCTCCTTCTTCTCCTTTCCCTCCTTTCCTTTCCTTTTCCTTCTTCCCCTCTTCTTTCCTTTTCTTTCCCTTCCTTCTTTCCCCTTTCTTCCCTACTTCCTTTCCATCTTTTTCAAAGCAAAAGCTGCAGCCATAGCCATTCACGTATGGCTCATTAGATAACAATGGAAACTTAGGTTTTGATGAAAATCAAAACCTAAGTTCAATACAAAGAGAAAAAAAAAGAAAGAGAACGGGCCCATCTTCTAACCTCACGCCTCTTTCTCTCTCTCACTCTCTCTCTCCCTTGGTTCCTATCATACACAGCCACCATTATACACTTGCAGCAGCCTCCAGCTCCTCCAGCCACCCCTTTTGGAAGCATCTACAGCCGGTGCCACCTCTTCCAAAGGCTTCCACTACCTCCAGCCGGTTCACAAGCTAGTGTAGCAGCTCCAGCAGCAACCGTTCCTCCCATCTTTAGATATCTACAACAAGGCACAACCTTGCTTCAGCAAAAACAAAAGCCTACCTTCATTGCAGCCCTTGCAGCACAACCATCCCCAACCTCTAGTCGGTTCCAACTCCACCACAGCAACTCTCCTCTTGGCTGCAACTTCCAGCCATTGATGCCACCACCAAGCTCCACCTCCAGCAAGCTTCAACATCTACTAACGTCAAGGCAGCCTCCTTCAGCCCATTGATCCCGCAGCTCCATCATCAAACGCCACCTTGGCCCAGCCACCTTAAGACCCATCTTCCTTCCATTCTCCAAGAGGATTCACGCTCAGCCATTAGCCCTCTCTCATTAAGCTGATTTGATGATTAAAAACTTAGGACTTGATTTTTATCAAGCCCTAAGTCATTTACACAAGAGCATTCATGTAGCCACCGCTACTTTAGCCAAGACAGCCACGGCAAGGTCCAGCCCAACAATCTCCAAGGTGACGGCTGGCAGCAGCTCATTAGCACCCACTTTGATGCCTTCCTTCAGACGGCCTTCCATTGCAACTATCATTGCTCCCGGTGTATACAGACCTTCCCAGGCTCTTTCCCCTTCGGTCAATCCCAGCAAACACCAAGGAAACTCCCTCTAGCCTTTGCTTCAACCGATCCAAGGTAACAACCTATTTTTTTGCTTACACTCTACATAATTTTTATCAATGCATGATGAGTAGGTTTGATCATTGCCTATTGAGATGAGGGATTTAGCATAAACTTCATTCAAAACTCAGATTTGAGATCATACTTTTCTAAGTTTAAATCATAGAAAATAGCAGATGTTTTTGTTTCATATGTGTAGGCTATATGAACGAGGTAATTAATCCAATTCGATGGGTTAAGTCTCCCCTTTCAAATAGCCAAAATCAATGAAGTGCTTCATGCCTCCCTAATATTTATTTTTTTTATTTTTTTATTTTTATTTTTATGTTTTACCATCATCATATAGAGTTGATGTTTTTTTTTTCACATTTAATGTTGCATTTAGTTTTATTTCTTAGTTTAATAGTTGTTTAGTTTAATTCTATTAATAGTTGATACTTAGTTCATAGGTTTTATACTCATACGCATAGTTCAGTCAATATTTCATGCATGAATTTTCTTTTAAAAATCCTAGAAATTTTATGATGGTTTCACATGTTTATTATTGTTTTCCTGCCGAAAATTTGGTTTAATTTGGGTTTCGGAACCCTCTCAAACAAATCAAGTCCCAAACTGGGATTTCCCATTTCCAGAACTTCTAATTTCTGCTTTAGCAGACAAGAACCTCCAGCACCACCATTGTGGGAGATTCGGATCATCCTCAAAACATTACAGTGGATTTATAATTGAATATACTAATGATATGGAAATTTTGAGGTTTTTCCAATTAGTTTTGACCTCTGTAAAAAATCGGTGTTCTCAGACCCCTGGGAAAATCTTGATTTTCTTTTGTCAGGGTATAGACAGACCCTAATGCACCGAGTCCATACAATCTGTAATCCGTCTGCAAAAACTTTCAACATAAAAGTTTTTCCTAACATAATTTCCTGTCATTTTCCAAAATTGGGGAATTTTTGGATCTGTTTCATTATTTTTCCCGGATTTTCTCTTTCTGTCTAACAGATTCCAATGTCCAGAAATTCCAAAGATTTAGGTCTCTCATAATAGTGTGGCCTTTTCCAAACCTTAACTCGAATTCCAATGGTGTCAAAATATCAAATCTTTCTCTGTTTGTCAGGAACATTCTCCCACAATTTCAGCCATTTTACCATCTGTCTTCCATTTTTCCCACATTTTATACCGAAACCTGTCTGTTTTCTTCATTTACTAGAGTCGCCGGATTCCGATCCGACTTGCCGGAGTGGTACAGCTCCGACCATAGGTCAAAACCAGAAAGTGTAAAAGGAAAAAATACTTTTCTCACTGTCCTCTGTCACCCCATAAAGTTTGGGAAATTTTTATGGAAATTGGATATCCTAATCCCCTTTAGAATCAACATTTTAGGCAAAAATCACAAAATTTAGGGTTTTTATTTGAATTTCCATATTTAAAAATACAAAAAAAAATTAGATTTTCGAGCTCCATTATGTTTATAGGGTTATTTTAGGTGTCCATGCCAAATTTGGTTTAATTCCAAGTTCATCTGCTCCATGTGTTAATTTATCTTTAAATTCAGAAGCGAAAATCAGGCGAAAATCAGGTTAAATTTGATATTTATGATATTTTCGCCATTTTAGGGTTTTTATCATGTACATAAGCATGTAGAATCATATTAGGGTTAATTTCAATGTCATTTTCATTTCATATTTTTCAATTTTACAAAATTTATTTCAGAAAACCCTGGTTTCAAGGCCATAGTCTTGTTATTGGGGGTATTTTGGTCATTTTGACCTAAATTTCGAAATTTCCATTTCTAATTCTCCAAAATTTCATGCATATCATCATATCTTATCATATTATGTTTGATTTATTTCATTTGATTTTCAAAATTCCAAAATTTACAAAAATTCTTTCGTAAAACCCTGATTTCAAGGTCATCAGGGGTATTTTGGTCATTTTGACCCCAATTTCGAATTTTCAAGTTTATTTTCAAAATTTATTCATTATTTCTCATGTTTATATCAAAGGGGGTATGATTCTGGGTTTATATCTGAATAATATCCGATAATTTTCCATATTTTCGGATAAATTCAGAAAAACCTACATTTTTGTGCTAACCTTGTTTTCTAGTTTTGCAGGAACATTCAAGAAGAAGACTTAGCTTTTATTTTTTTTATTTCAATTCAATGTAACCTCAAATGTAATAATTTGGAATAAGAGTTACTTTTCTGCTTAGAATAGGGTTGCATTGCATATAGTTTAATTTATGCAAATTTCAATATGTGATGTATGATTCATGCACATTATTTCAAATTCACTATGGTTTACACAAATGGCACGTGCACAAGCTCTTATGGAGTTTATAAACTCGGTGGGATTCGTATTTGTGGCCATAGTCAGAATACGAAGAAAACCAAGATTTATGATCTTCATATTAGCCACATTCAGCCTACACACTTAGGCTAACTTCAAAAATGCACTGCATTTTTCAAAAGTTCAAAAGAATTTCTCAATTCCTCAATGAAATTCCCTTTTCAAATTCATATTCATTCATTCATATTATTCAAATTGCATAGTTTTCAAATTCATTTTCCAATTTCAATTTAAAAAAAAAATCAGTTTACTCAAGAATTTCCAAGTCTTTCTCAGGATCTGATTTTCTCAAAATCCTAAGTTTTTAAATGACATTTCAAAGCATTTCCCAAGTTCAAATCAAGATTTTCTTATGTTTTCAAATTCTCAAATTTCAAAATCCCAAGTTTTCAGAAATCGATTTTCTCATATTTTCCAGTTTTCCTGAGAATTCATTTTCCATTTCAAAAGTCATTTTCCAATGAATTTCTTAGATTTTCTCAGAATTCTCAAATCCATTTTCTCAGAAAAGCAATTCCAAATTTCAAAATCGATTTTCCAAAGTTCAAGTTTCATGAGAAATCACTTTCCAATGCAAATTTCTGATTTCCAATAAAATTCAATGATTTTCTGAGGAATTCCATTTTCAAGCATTTTCCAGTCCTTTTCTAAATGCATTTCAATTTTCCAAAGCAAACATCATATTTTCTCAAACTTGCATTTTTCAAAATTCCATAGCACAAGCCTAATTCTTTGTGCATTCTAGAAAAAATAGAGCATAATTTAGATATTTGAGTCAAGTCAAAGCATGTAATTGATCCTTGGTTCAATTACCCCTGGTAAAGGCGCCAGGAACGGTTGAACCTCGTACCGACAAGCGGATCCCATTCCACGGAATTTTCCCGCAAATTTTCAAAACGGAGGCGAGTAAATTTTTAAAATCATTTTCAAAACTTTGGTCGAGTTTGACTCGCGAAATTCGTTTCTCTCTCGCAAGGGAGGGGAAAAATTTTGCGATGATAACAGGTGTTCACAATAAGTTTTTAGGCTTTAATTAGGATTTAGATAGGTTAGTTAGGGCTAAGGTTAGGTTAGTAATTTTCCAAAAAATCGCCCCCCACATGTGCTTATCGAAACCAATTAGGATAGTATTTTTTCTTTCTAAAAATAGTCTTTGAAAAATCTATAAAAATGAAGCAAAAGGGTGGGGTCGACCCCTAGTCTCTCTCCCTCCTTTTCTTGATGCATCTTTCTCCTCCTAGCACCCTCTCCTTCCTCCATTGAAGCTGCAGCTCCAAGGTAAAATTTCTTTCATCTCTTCCATTAATTTTATTGGGTTTTTTTTATGTTTTTTTATAGTTTTCACCATTATCGCCCCCTTGTTCATGGATTTCAAGCATGGTTTACCTTCAAGAACCCTAAAACAAAATCAAGAACATGATCTAATATTGTTCCATGCCTTATTTTACATTTTTAATCCATTAGAACAGTTTAGAATATTATTTTTTATGTTTTTGCCAAATAAAAGATGAGATTCGCCCGTTAAATGGGTCGAATCCCTCTTTCGAAGGCTAAATCAAGTTCTAACCATGATTTCTCTCATTTTTTATCTTATTTCACTGTATTATTGTTTATTTTACTTATTCCAGCATCAAATCCAATTTTGTTGTATTATTTTCTTATTTTTGTTATTATTTTTCATGTGTAAATTAAGGTTTTTGATGTTTTATCCAATATCCATATATTTCAACCTCAGGCACGCAAAAATCATATTATTTTATGGTTAAATATTTGTTGGAAAATCTGATTTTTTTAGGGTTGGTTTAGAGATTTGTCAGTGACTTCCTATAAAAAAATCAGATTACTTTGGGCTTTGTACCTATGTTAAAAAGATAGAAAACCAAACCTTATTTTTTAAACTATGAAATCTCTATTGAGATTCAGGAGCAACTTGCAGAGGTGATATTTCTATAATCCGAGATGAGACTGACAATCTGTAAGTTTCAGTGGCTTTGTATTGATGTATATTATTTACTATAAATTTTTGCATATTTGTTTTGCATTTGTTTACTATTTTTTCTTTTTCATAAAGTAGAATTGGTTTCTCAGAACTTGTTATACCTTGTTTAAACCTTAGATGAACTTGTGTCGATCATATCTCCCTAACCGAAGATTCGATCAATGATCTGTAAAAAGGAAAATCTTTATCTGTGTATCTGCTATTCACTGCTAAAATTTTATAATTTTTTAACATGATTTGTTATATTTATATATACTTGAAACTGGAAGTACCTATTTTAATACATTTTATATTTGTTAAAATTGAGCCTATATTGCCAAAACAATATCTCCCTAACCAAAGACGATTTTTTCAATCTGTGAAAAAGGAAATCTTTATTTTTCTGTCTAATATCTCTATGTAAATTTTTATGAATTTTTATGGTAATTTGATTCCTAATTCATGTCTGACACTATGAGAGGTATGTGTCCATGGACAAAATTGTATATTTTAGGGTTTTATTCAAATTTTTTATTAAAATAATGTCAAAAATAGATTTTTTTCAATTTTAGTTTAATTTTAGAGTTATCAGACGTGCATGTGTTAATTTTTATTAATTTTGGGATTCGTTTGAGGCTTGGTTTTGATTAAATTATAAAAATAGGATGCCTGCGGAGTCCTGATTCGAGCAAAACACTGACAAAATCATAATTTTTGTGATATTTCTAATTTTTTTCATAAATGTTTATGTTTTTAAGCTTTTTTTATATTTATAATCATGTTATGATGCTACATATTAGAGTTGGCTTTGATTTGAATCTTTTTGAGCCCTAAATCCAAAATTTTACCAAAATATTTTCTGAAAACCCTGATTTCAAGGCCATAGTCTTGTTTTTAGGGGTATTTTTTTCAATTTTCCCCAAATTCTGAATTTCAAATATGTTTGTCTTCATTATTTATTTAATTTTATTTTTAATTTCATTATGTTTATTTTAGTAAAATATGGAAACAGGCTTATATCCAGATAAATCCAGTAATTTCCAGATATTATTGGATAAATCAAGAAAAGCCAACATATCTTCGCTAACAAGTTTTTTAGTTTTGTAGGGATATTCAAGGCTGTATTTATTTTATTTTTCTTTATTTAAATTCAATTAGTGATGTAAATTAAATATAAATATGAAATAAGAGTTTAATTTCTCGCTTAGATTAGGATTTGCATGTGCATATATTTTAATTTTATAATAATGTCAATGTGTGATGAATGATGATTCATGCATATTCAAATTCACCATAGTCTACATAAATGGCATGTGCACAAGCTTCTAGGGAGTTGATAAACTCAATCGAGTTTGTATTTATGGCCATAGTCAGAATACAAACGAAATCCAGATTTATCATCTCTTTTAAGCCACAACCAGCCTACACTCTTAGGCTATTTTGAAAAACCATTGCATATTTCAAAGTTTTCTAAATATTTTTCTCCTTTTATAATCAAATGAAATATTATTCAATCTATATCCATGGCCATAGTCAGGGATACGAGATGAATTTATCTCATTAAACTTCTATTAGGCACATAAACTTCCTTTTTCACATGATTTTCTCAAAATTATTCAGAAAAGTATTTTCTCAACTAGCATTCATGCACCATCTAGGTTTAGATTTCATCATGAACATATTTCATAGGGCCACAGACCCCTTCTTTTGATTTATTTCTCAACTCCATTTCAGAAAATCGATTTTCCTTAAAATTTGCCTTGATTTTCCTCAAAATTGATTTTCTCAAAAACCCTTGGTTTTCTCAAGGATTTTTCAAGTATCTCCCAAACTCAATTCATGATTTTTCAAGTTATATTCTCAATTTCAAAGTCCAAATTCAGAGAAATCAACTTTTTCTAAGTCATTTTTAGTTATCTCAGAAATCGATTTCCTCAAAACTTCAAAATTTCTTTAAAAATTGATTTTCCTTTTCTTCAAAAATGTTCTCTCAACATAGTTCACGATTTTCAAGGTATCCTCTTTTCTAAGTATTTCAAATATTCAAAGCAAACATCATATTTTCAATCTGCATTTTTGAAATTTATAGCACATGCCTGATTCTTTGTGCATTTAGGACTAGAATATTGATTTAGACAAGTTGAGCAAAGCAAAGCACATGATTGATCCTTGGTTCAATTACCCCGGGTTATGGTGCCAGGAACGGTTGAACCTTCTACCTACAGGCGAGTCTCATTCATCAGAATTATCCTGTATTTTAAAACGGAGGCAAGTTATTTTCAAAATCTTTTTCAAAGGTCAGTTTGACTTGCAAAAGTAAAATTTTGCAATGATAACGCAAAGCCAACATGCCAATGATGACATTGACCCTTAGATGTACTTTCTGTTTCAGAGAATGATGAACAAAATATTGTCTAAGCAAACAGAAGCTAGTTCAGAAAAGACTCATAGCAAGAAAAAGGTTAAGGGTCGAACGGTGAAGAAACATTTGAAAATCTCAAAGAGGAAGGTACAACATGAGGATACCTCTGATGAAGTCGAATCAGTGGGCGATACCGATGAAGAATATGAGACTCAACATGCCTTTCAGAAGTCGACTCAGGGACAAGGGTCGGCTTACAAATCCAAAAATAAGTTCGTTGATGACCCTACTCAGCCATAACTCAAAGATGTGGTCAAGATGGTCAAGGATCTGCAGGCCCGTGATAAGGGCAAAATAGTCTTCATGAGTGAGGACTTTTATGATGGTCTAGACGGGGATGACAGTCTCAACAATCTCCCTAAGAAGTTCATCAAGTTTGATGGTTCTGGTGATCCTAAAGCACATCTCGCCATGTTTTTTGCTGAATGTGCCAAGTTCAAGCGAGACAACCGAACTTTATTTCTTTGTTTTTCTCGCAGTCTGAAGGGAACAACAGCTAAGTGGTATTCAGAACATATCAATCCCATTGAGTTGAAGGAATTCAATAAAGTGGTCAATTTATTTATTGAGCGGTTCCTATTCAACATCGAAGCGCTTCCAACCCTCAGTCATCTCTGCAGCCTCAAGCAGAAGGAAAATGAGAAGGCTAGGGATTTTATTCACAGATGGAGATCCGCTTGCAATAAAATGAGGTATCCAATATCAGAAGGACATGCATTATCACTGATCCTAAACAACTTTTCACAACCCCTAAGGGGCCTGATTTTGACCTCTTCATCAAGGACCTTTATTGAATTGACAGAGCAAGCCGAATGGTATGAGGGCATGAGGGCATCACCCTCGCCAAGAACAGTAGTCAGCAAGAGTCAAAGAAGAAGACTCATTTCACTTACTCCACTGATGCGGGCCGTGGCAAGAATCATCGTAAGAATGAGGGAAAATCATTCAATTATGTAGGCTCGAATTCGAGCAAGAATGACCAGAAGGGTAAGACATTCCCGCAGAATAACAAACCACCTCTGCCAGCCAATGAGCAGGAGCCAAAAGTGTAACAAAAGGTGAAGCGTGAAGGGTGGAGCTATAATCGTAAATTCACCCCACTGGATCAATCACTCGAAATCGTGCTTGAGTATATGCTCACGAGTGAAATAATCAAACTCTCAAAGATGGTCGATCCCCTAGTCGTCATGGGAAAAATGAAAGACAGATTCTGCAAGTTCCAGCAGACAGTGGGGCATGACACTGAGAACTGCTTTGTTCTAAAAAATATAATTCATGACTACATTGACAAGAATCTCTTGGTAGAAGGTGGTGATGATGAAAAGATGGCTATCTTTAATCAACCCTTCCTTCAGCACTCGACAACAGTGATATCTGACCATCCATTTCAGCCATAGGATCATATTCAGCCGTGTCCCAGTGATGATATCCATGTTCAACATCAGGTCCTTGTGTTACAGCAGGCTCAATCCAATGCCCAAAAGATGGACCTCATCTCAGCTTTCAGTAAGTTGAATGTCTCAAGGGAGCCTGCCAAGGCATCCCCTGAAGTGGCTAGAAGAATTCCAGAATTTCCTAAGTGTTTCATCAAGGCTATTCAAGATAAGGACAAAATAGTCAAAGAAAATGTTGATTCAGTCCAGAAACTGATCATTGCCCTTTCAAATGTGTCAATCCTTGAGTTGGTGCATGCCTCTTCTAAGCACCAGCAAGTCTTGGATGATTTACTGCAGAAAATCAAAGTGAAACCAAGCACAACTCCAGAAGACATGGCCCAGATCGTCAATCAAGCCATGACCAATGCTCCAATCACTTTTTCAGATGAAGACCTCCCAAAGCCTCATGCATTCCATAACAATGCCTTGTATATCGTAGTCAGAACCAAGGGAATGATTGTACCCCATGTGCTAGTTGATGGAGGCAGTAGCCTCAATATTTGTCCTGAGATGACTGCCAAAGCCCTGGGATTGAAGGAATAGAATACCTCCCTGATCCCATCACTATCTACGGTTTTGACAACCATGGACAAACTGCAAAAAGAAAGATTTTCCTAGAGATATTCATCAATTATTTTATCCATACGGTTCTCTTCCATATCATCAATGTACCGCCGATGTACAATCTTTTATTGGGACACACATGGATTCATAATGTGAATGCAGCACCGTCTACTCTTCATTAGTGCATTAAATGGTCTAAAGGCGGCATGATTACCACGATTTTGGGGAAAGATCCAGAAGAGAGGTTGCCGCAGCCTATGATTCCCAGGCCAACCTACACAGCGGATATCCCTAGCATTATGGAAGGTGATGAAGTAATCCTCAGCAAAAGCCTCGAGATGTTGAAGCTAGAAGAAGCACAATCCATAGAGCATATCGCGGCGATGGTCCGATGGCAAGGATCACATTTCTTTAAGATTGGAGGCTGTCTTGATTACAACAGTTTCAGAGATCATCCTTTATTCTCGGAGTTCATAAAAGCCAAGAAAGGATTTAATCTTTTACTGAAGCACAACAATCAGCCTTTCAAGGGCCTAAGCAAGAATGGAGATGGTCGGTTAGAGCCAGTAATCTCTGACCATCGTCCACGCAGAGAAGGGTTGGGGTTCATGGGCAAGAGATCTCATAAGGATACTATCTTCATCAAGGGGATCCATTAAAAGCATTTGCCATCATTCTTTTTCCACTACATTTCTTTGATTTATGCATTTTGTAGGGACGATGTCCCATTTCATTTCATTTCCTTTATTGTTATCATTTCATTCAAGTCTACAATAAAGTTATCGATTTTTCTCATCTATCTAGATGTCATCCTTCTCTTCTCTCTTTACAATTTATTTTGCAATTCGTTGTCATCTTCTATTTTGCGCAATTTATTTTATGATGGCAAATTTTTCTAAATACTATTTCTTTCCCAAAATTTCAGAATGTTTTTCCAATCAATAAGGAGACTAGTTGTCAATCCTTCAATCGTGTCGAAGCCCACAAAGATCTATCGGATCAAAACAAGAACAAAAAGCAATATGACAACAAAGCAGTCAAAAGAACTCATAGAATTTGATTCATCTCTTCAAGATTTGTCAGAATTCACAACAATTCAAAAGCAAGATGAGCCATCGTCTCTAGTTCATGATCCGACAGAAGATATCAATATTGTTTCAGAGGACAGTCCGAAGATTCTCAAAATCGGTACCAGTCTGAGCACAAATGAGAAGGAAAGGCTCATCGATTTTTTCAAACAATACCAAGAAGTGTTCGCATGGACTTATGAGGATATGTCGGGTTTAGATCCCAAATTGGTTGAACATCACCTCGTTTTGAAGCCAGATGTCAAACCGGTTAAGTAGAAGTTGAGGAAAATGGATCCTTGAATTAAGCAACTGGTCAAGGAAAGACTTGAAGACTTACTCAAAGTTGGATTCATTCGAGCAATAGATTATCCAAATTGGTTAGCAAATATTATGGCAGTTCCCAAGGAAAATGGCAAAGTTCAAATTTGTATCGACTTTCGCTCCCCAACATCGATCTCCTGATTGATAGTACGATTGGTCATGTTATGTTCTCCTTTATGGATGGATATTCTGGATATAATCAGATCAAGCTGGCCGCTGGTGACCAGTCCAAGACATCCTTCACCACACCGTGGGGCAATTCCTGTTACATAGTCATGCCGTTTGGGCTTAAGAACTCCAAGGCAACCTATCAGCGTGCAATGACTGTCATTTTCTATGACCAAATGCATAAGATTATGGATGCATATGTCAATGATATCCTGGTTAAATCCAAGGAGGAAGAAGATCACAATGAAGCTCTTGGTCAAGTCTTCAAGCGACTCATTTTATTCAAGTTGAAACTCAATCCTCAGAAATGTGTTTTCTGAGTAGAGTCAGGCAAGCTACTTGGTTTCATGGTTAGCAAAAGAGGATAGAAGTAGATCTCGCTAAAGCAAAAGCCATCATTGATATGCCACCTCTGACCAATCTCAAGGAGTTAAATAGTCTCCAGGGACGTATGCAGTCGATCTGACAATTTATATCTAATTTGGCCATGAGGTGCAAACCTTTCAATCATCTACTTAGAAAAGGAGTGAAGTTCGAATATGGACCAGAATGTCAGCAGTCGTTTGAATGCATCAAGAAATATCTCCTCAATCCACCCATTCTGAAGCTGCCAGAGTTAGGAAAGCCTCTTTTGTTATATGTCTCAGTTAATCAAATCACTTGTGGCAGATTCTTGGCCCAATATAAAAAGGCAGTCGAGTAGAGCATGCTATCTACTACATGAGCAAGATCTTCATCGACTATGAGAAAAAGTATTCTCAGATAGAGAAGACATGCCTAGCACTGGTCTAGATGTGTCAGAAATTGAGGCTTTACTTGTTAGCATTAGAAGTCAAGATTCTATCGAAGCTTAATCCTCTCAAGTATATTCTTGAACAATCATTTCTCAGTGGACGGGTCACCAAGTGGCAAGTTTTGTTGATGCAATATGACTTAGAGTATGTCTCTCAAAAGTCAATCAAAGGCCAGACCATCGCCGACTAGCTAGCCGATTTTCCTTTGTCAGAAGATATAAAAGCTGAAGATAATTTCTCTGACGAACGTATCCATAATATTCAGTAATCTCCGGTGTAGAGTTTATTCTTCAATGGTTCCAAGAATATGGTTGGCATAGGGATTAGGATCTAGTTGATCATGTCTGAGAAGGAGATGATTCTTTTCTCTCTCAAACTTGATTTCTAATGCACTCATAATATGGCTGAGTATGAAGCTTTAATACAAGGTCTTAGAATTCTGCAAGACTTCAATGTCAAGAGAGTGCATGCTTTTAGTGACTCACTACTCGTCATCAGCCAAGTCAAAGCTGAATGGTAGGTAAAAGATCAGAAGCTACTTCTTTATCAAAAGATTGTTCTAGCTCTCATCAATAGCTTCGAAGAATTCCAGCTTTTCCATATCAAGAGAGAATTCAATCAGATAGTTGACAGCTTAGCCAACCTAGGCTCCATTATGTCTTTCAGAGATGGCGAATCTTGTCGGTCTTTTGAAATTGGCAAACTCAATCAGCCTGCCTTCATTCCAGTTATGCAAATCAACCAGACGAAGCAAAAGAAGAAGCCTTAGTATCACAATATCAAAAAATTTATTGAAACTGGTGAGCTTCAACCAGAATTGTCAAAGAGGGAGCAGAAAGCGATTCAATGCATGTTTGCCCGATATTTTATTCTTGTCGATGTTCTTTACCGTCGTGAATTCAGTGCCGAATATTTCAGATGCTTAGACGAAGAAGAAGCCAATGAAGTTGTTCGAGAAGTGCACAAAGGCATTTATGGTGGCCACGTCAGCTATCAAACTCTTGCTAAGCATATCATTCGGGTAGGGTATTATTGGAAAACCATGCAATAAGATTGTTATCGTTTCGTGAAGAAGTGTGTTCAATGTTAAATACATGCACCTTCCATTCATGCGCCAGCCACATATTTATAATCAGCGGTATCTACATGACCATTTTCTATGTGGGCCTTCGACGTTGTAGGTCCAATTACTCTGTCCACCACCAATGGACACAAACATTTCCTTGCCGCAACAAAATACTTCACCAAGTGGGTTGAGGCTATCACTTTGCATACAGTGAAAGGTTGACATGTGGTCTCGTTCATTCATAAGAATATTCTTTGTCATTTTGGCATACCACACGACACTGTTTCAGATAATGGTACTCATTTCAAGAATGAGAGAATGTAAAACTTTTGTTCAAAATTCAGAATTCATCATCATTTCTCAGCTCCTTACTATCCCCAAGGAAATAGTTAGGTGGAAGCTACAAATAAAATTTTGATTCACATCTTGGAAAGAACCGTCGAGATGGATCGTGATTGGTACTAGAAAATCCATGATGCACTCTAGGCATACCGAACCATCATTTGGACCCCAATTAATGCAACTCCTTCAGAGCTTGTTTATGGAACCGAGGTGGTACTGCATCTCCATGTTCAGAACCCGCTCTTAAATTTGCATCTCTTCTAGAGCTACCGCTCGATCAATATCAGCAACAGAGGTTGATACAGTTTGATCTACTCGATGAGAGAAGACTCAAGGCGGCGGAACACACTCAATCTTATCGTCAGAGGATAGCTAGGCAATATGCCAAGTCAGTCATCGAAAGAAGATTTCGAGTCAACGATCTAATCCTTAGATCAACGGCTCATCTCAGGCACCGTCCATGTGGCAAATGATCACCAAACTGGGAGGGCCCTTACGTGATCAAAGAAGCATTACCACGCAATTCATGTCGTCTGATTAATGCAGATGAGATAGAATTACCAGACCTGATCAATGCCCGATATCTGAAGAAATTCTATACTTAGAACTTCTATTCTATCTTTTGTATTCTTTAGTGAATTTCCTTTAATAATGATAAATTATTCTTTCGTCTGAATATCTTCCTCCCAGACTACACTGAGGCATCTTTTGTTATGAAAACTTGTCTTTCATTTGGGATACCTTGTATGCAGGCAGGATCCAACAAAATCTTTCATCATTCATTTGCATCTATTTGCATTTGTTTACATTTGTTCACATTCATTTACATCCATTTGCATTCATTTACATCAAATTTATTACTCATTCAGGATAAGGGATAAATCCTGAGACTCTGACATTTGTCCAGGTCATTGTGAGGGTGAAGATTGAAAATCTCACATCACAATCATCAAGTACCTTTCAAAACACCAGTCTTTTTCAGATCCAACCTTCGGGCCAAGTCTTTTATCAAAACCATTTTCGCCAATCTTGCCAAAATCAACCTTCGGGTTAAAGCCTTTTTCAAAATCCAGTGTTTGTGCTGGTACTTTTTCAAAATCCAGTGTTTGTGTTGCTATCTTTTCAAAACCCAGTGTTCGTGCTGGTACCTTTTTCAAAACCCACTGCTCATGTTGGTAGTTTGTTTTCCAAACCCAGTATTCGTGCTGGTACTTTTCAAAACCCAGTGTTCATGCTGGCACTTCTTCAAAATCCAGTTTTCATACTGGTCGCTCTTCCAAAATTCAATCCAAACACTAGTCTCACATTAGGGTTCAGGCTCAATGTCAATCTTCAGACCTGCGAGCCAAACAATCTTTATCAGACCTTCAGGTCACTCTAGTCTATCAATCAAACCTCTGGTCACCAATTTTGTCAAAATCAATCATTTTTAGACCTCCAGGTGAATCAATTTTTACCAACCAATTTTTTTATCAATCAATTTTTATCAATCAGACCTGCGGGTCACCCATTTCATCAATTTCGTCAGTCAGACCTCTGGTCATCGATTTTTATCAAGCAAACCTTTGGGTTATCAATTCTATCAAAGTCAATCATTTTCCAACCTTCGGGTTGCAGCCACCAATCATGATCATCCAAGATTTGACCTTTGTGTCGAACTCGTCTGCCAATTGGCTCAAAATCAATTATCAATCATTTGTCTTTCGAATGACCCTTTTTCAGAGAGAGTTCGAGGGATCTCGTTCTTTTCGCATGCAATTTTGTTGGTTTGCTGAACCCCTTTTTAGGGAGAGTTTGAAGGGACTCGTGTTTCACGAACAGTTTGCAAAATAAATTGTTTTTTTATTATCACACAAGGAACCCTGTTTCTGGGGAGAGCTTCGATGAAAGCTCATTCTCCTTGTAACCCCCAATATTTTTTGTTAGGCCATCCCGTCATTGAGGACCCTTTTTCCAAGGAGAGTGTGATGGACCCACTCCTCTATGATATTTTTCTTGATCTTTGTTATCAGCCACATTTTCATAAGAGAAGCTTAGAGATAGGGAGTTTTGATGAAAACTTTATTTCTCTTCAAAAGTTCGTTTTGCAAACACCTCCTCTTTAGGGAAGAGAGGAGTATTTTTTTATTACCCGTTCAGGTAAGGGTCAAGCCTGAGTCTATTCTTTGGGGAAAGGAGAGGAGAATTTTGCCACGGATATGTCAATTAGACCTCAAATAATTTCTTTCACCAAGGATTCCAAGAATATTTTTCCAATTTTTGTTATAAAAAATAGTTGTTGATCTCAAAATCTTTATAGCACAAAATTTTACCTCATATTACCTTCAATATTTCCTCCAAAAGGACAAGACTTTTGTGAAGAAAGAAGAAAATTCAAGCTTTGTCTCTTGGTCAACCAAAAGGATAAAGAAAAAAATCTTGATATAACCGGCAAAGAAAAAATTCAATGATGTCAAAAAGCCATAAGTGAAATGATATTGATCATAACTATGGCACATTTTTAAAGATCATTCTTCTGGTAATAAGGCAGTGGAAATATCCTGGGCAATATAAAAGGAAGTCACTCAATTTCAATATATCTCCAATCAATCAAGCTACAATCAACTATCTGAAAAAGGGATCTCTCAATCATTGTCAAGTTAAAGACAGATGGATGAGTTCGACCCCTGGGGCCAAAGGAGACTCAAATCATCTCCAAGTTGAAGGAGTATGTGATGTGTCCTCCTAGGGAAAGTTTAAATCATCGCCAAGTTGAAGGCTGATGCGATAAACCTCCCGCCAATCCATAAAAGATATCCAATCATTGTTATCATAAAAAGATTCTCAATCCAATGAGACAATTCTATCAATATAATTCTTGGGACTAAAGAAGACTTGAATCATCTCCAAGTTGAAGGAGTGTGTGATGTGCCCTTCCAGAGAAAACCAGAACATCACCAAGATGAAGGCTGATGTGATGAAATTCTTGCCAAATCCCAAGAGAGCTCACTCTTCATGCCTCAAAAGAGTTTAAAAGATTACCAAGAGATTTCAATTAAAGAGACAATATTATCAATATAATTTCTGGGACCAAAGAAGACTCGGATCAATTCCAAGTTGAAGGAGCATGTGACGTGTCCTTCCAAAGAAAATCAAAACATTACCGAGTTGAAGGTTAATGTGATGAAATTCTTGCCAAACATAAGAAAATCTCAATCTCTATGTCTCAAAAGAGTGCAAAAAGATCATCATGGGTAAACCCCATATATCAAACTGTCAAAACTGCCAAGAATTATCTTTATTTATGTGAAATTATTTTATCAATATCATTTTCATTAATTGCTTTTATGAAACTGAGAGCAAATTTCTTTTTTTTCATATCAAGGAAATTAATAGCTTCCTTAAAGAAACCCAACAACAATAATTTGATTTTGATTCTGGATTCTACGGAGTTAGCCCAGTTGGAAGTAATGCTCTAGGTATAAGAAGAAATATCTGTTATCATCGTAAAATTTTTCCCTCCCTCTACGAGAGTGAAAGGATTCTGCGAGTCAAACTCGACCAAAGTTTTAAAAATGGTTTTGAAAATTATTCGCCTTCATTTTTAAAATTTGCAAGAAATATCCGTAGAATGGGATTCACCGATCGGTACGAGGTTCAACCATGACTGGCACCTTTACCAGGGGTAATTGAACCAAGGATCCAAAATGTGCTTAGCTAGGCTCAAATATCTAAATCATGCTCTATTTTTCTAAAATGCACAGAGAATCAGGCATGTGCTATGAAGTTTTGAAAAGATGCAAGTTTGAGAAATATGATGTTTGCTTGGAAAATTGAAATATGCTTGGAAAAGGAATTCCTGGGAAAATTATGAATTTCATTAAAAATCATGAATTGCATTGGAAAATAATTTTTGAAGGGAAAATTGATTCTCAGAAAAACTGGAACTTTGAGAAAATCAGTTTTTGAGATTTGAATTGCTTTTTCTGAGAAAATCCATTTCTAAAGAGAATTTGAGAATTCTGGGAAAACCAGTTTCAGAAGTATTTCAAAGATTTTGAGAAAAATCGATTTGTGAACTTTGAAAATGAAATTGAGAATGTTAAAACATTGGAAAATCATGATTTGAACTTGGGAAATATTTGAAATATCATTTGAAAACTCAGAATTTTTGAGAAAATCAATTCCTGAGAAAGACTTAGAAAATCTTGAGAAAATTGATTTTTCTGAAATAGAATTGGATATTGAGTTAGAAAAAATGATTTAAATTGAGTCAAATGAATGAATATGGATTTGAAAGATATTTTCTGAGAAAACTTGAGAAAATAAATTTTTTTGTTTTTGAGAAATGCAGTGCATTTTGAAGTTAGCCTAAGAGTGTAGGTTGAATGTGGCTAATACGAAGATCACAAATCTGGGTTTCATTTGTATTCTGACTATGACCATAAATATGAATTCCACCAAGTTTGTCAACTCCCTAAGAGCTTGTGCACATGCCATTCGTGTCAACCATAGTTGATTTGGAAAATATGCATGAATCATTCATCAGATATTAAAATTATACGAAAGCAAACTATATGCAATGCATCCTATTCTAAGCAGAAAATGTAACTCTTATTCCAAATTTATAACTTGATATTACATTGAATTGAAATAATAAAAAATAAATGAATTCTTCTTCCTGAATATCCCTACAAAACTAGAAAACAAGTTAGCACAAAAATGTAGGTTTATATGGATTTATCTGAAAATATTGAGAAATTATTGGATATTATCCAAATATAAACCCTGATTTATACCTCCCTGATATAAACATAAGAAATAAAGGATGAAAATAGATTGAAAATTTAAAAAAAAAGATTTGAAAATTCGAAATTGGGATGAAATTGACCAAAATGCCCCTCATAACAAGACTATGGCCTTGAAATCATGGTTTTTTCAGAAAGATATTTTATAAAAAATGAGATTTTAAAATTCAAATGATGATAAAATCAAACACAAGGTGATATGATATGATTGAATATATTAAAATACAAAAATCAACGTTTGAAAATTCAAAATTGAGAAAAAAATGATGAAAATGCCCCTGATAACTAGACTATGGCCTTGAAATCAAGGTTTTCAGAAATATTTTTTGTGAAAATGCAAATTTTGAAATTCCAATTTATGAAAATGATGTAGAAATCAACTATAATATGATATGAGATGATTATATACATATTAAAACCCTAAAAATGTAAAAATTTAAAGAAAACACTAAATTTCGCCTAAATTCTGCTTGAATTTGACAAATTATTTAATACACAAAACAAATGAACTTGAAATTACACCAAATTTGGCGTGGACACTTAAATTAACCCTAATAACATAATGAAATTTGAAAACTATTTTTTTGGTATTTTCTAATATAGAAATTAACAAAAAATCCTAGAAAAATAAGATTTTTGCCTTTTAGCCTAAACCTAACCTAATGATGACCTAGTTTTGGGTACTAACCTACCATAGAAATGCACCAAATTTTATGGGGTGATAGAGAACAGTTAGGCAATGATTTTTGTCTTTTACAGATTTAGGATTCGACCTTTGGTCGAAGAATTACAGCTCTGGCAAGTTTGATCAGAATCTGGTGACTCTAAAATTGGGGGCAGACTAACAAGTTTTCACAAAAAAATCAAAACAAAATGGCAGCCAGTGGCCAAAATGACTGAAATTTTAGGAGGATTTTCCTGACACACATATGAACAATTCCTTTTTTTATTGTTTTAGCATCCGACTTATGGTTACAGATGAAACAGAGGATTATCAGACCTCTAATTTTGATAAAATTGGAATGACAGAGATTCAACAAAGGAACTTGTAAAATCTAAAAAAATAAGAATCAAAGTCCTAAAAATCTTGAAATTTTGGTAAATGACAAAGGATGTTCTGAAAAACAATTCCTATTTTAATAGTTGGAGCATTCGACCTACGTATTAGGAAGACACATTGAATTAAGGTCGGTCTAGACCCTGACAAACATATAACAAGATTTTCACAGGGGTCTGCAAAACCTGAATTTTGAAGGGTAGTAACTTTTATCCAAAAAAATACAATAAAATCTAGTAAAATACTAGATTGCATCACAAATTCACTGTACTTTACAAAGAGTGATTCGGATCTCTCACGAGGGAGATCAAAGATCCATAAATCTGCTATAGAAGGGTCCAAAATTTCCAGAGGGTTTAAAACTCGGTTTGGCATCCAAATTTTTTATTGGAGTTACAATAACCAAATCACTCTAGATTTTTGTCAAAAGATCACAGATAAATGAAGGTACTCACAAATAAATTTTCCAGGATGTATTGCCAAAAAACTATGTATAAAATGACAAGTAGACTATGTGCCTAACACCAAAACTATATGCTATCAATGACATTTTAATGAAATCATACTAAATAGCATAAAAAGATGAAATAAAATGAATATGACATGAAGAAAAACATGAAATCTATCTAAAACTATGAGTAAAATCAGAAAAAAATAGGTAGGTATATGCTTCATATTTGATTTTGGCTATTGGTAGTAGAGGATCCGATCCATCCATCGGATGGATCCTCATACTCCCACGACACTAACTACAAGGAACCAAGATTATAAAAGCGTGAAACAGGCCTTTTAGCCATGCAAACTCATTTCTTTTTCTTTTTGAAATTGATTTATGATAACCTTATAAAAAGAAAATCTGTAAAAGATGTGTTTTTACCTTGGGAGTTAATTGCAATGGCTGAGGTTGGAGCGATGGTGGAAGGCTAGAGTTGCAGCCGCCAAGGGAAGGTTTCTTGATGTGGCTGGAATGGTTGAGGAGGAGGCTATGGTGGCTGAACCGACTGGAGGTGGTCTTGGAGATGTGGCTTGAAGCTACACCAATGTTGCTGCCTCGATGGAGTTGGAGAGGAGCAGCTATTGTCCTAATGGAGGTTGCAGCAACAAGTGATGGGCGTCCCCTTTGGTCTGTTGGGCGTCACTTTCGAGATGGTTAGGCTGCACCTTATGGAGAAATTGTAGGTAGATGTTTGGAAGGGATTGCAGCTGTTGATGGAGGCTGGGCAATGACTGGACCGATTGTAGAGGAGGCTTCCAAGGTGTTGGGGGTGCTGGACTTGGAAGGAAGAAGGGAGTTAGAGAGTTGGAGAGAAGCTAAGGGGCGTGAATAGGAGAGGGAGTCTTTGAGAATAAGTGGAGTGAGATTGGGAGAGAGAGCTGCTAGGGTTAGAGCTCCAGCCGTGTGTTGTTAGTTGAGAATGAGAGTTGGGATTTAGGGAGAGAGGAGATAGGTTTAGCAAAGGGGAGATGTGTTAGGAATGTGATAGATGGGAGAATAGAAAGAGGGAAGAAGGTTTATGGTGTGGGCTGGACCAAGGAGGGAAAGAAAGAAAGGAGGGAAAGGAAGAAGGAAAGAAATGGAAGAAGAAAAAAGGAGGAAAGGGAAAAGGAAAGAAAGAAGGAAGGAGGAAAGGAAGAAAAAGGGAAAGAGGGGGTCGACCAAGGGGAGGAAGAAAGAAAAAAAAAGAAGGAAGAAAAGAAAAAGAAAAGGAAAGGAAAAGAAAGGAAGACGGAGAAAAAGAAAGAAAAAGGGAGAAGAAAAGAAGGGAAAAAAAGGAGGGAAAAGAAAAGAGGAAAGAAATGGGGAAAAAGAAAAGGAAAGAGAGGGAGAGAAAGAGGGGGTCGACCCCTCTTGTGGGTCCCACCTCTTTGAAATGAAATAATAAAAATAAGAGGAAAATAAAAAGGGAATAAAAGAAATAATTTTTTTTTATATATTAAAAGGAAATGCAAATAAATTCAATAGTGATGCCACCTTGGAATGGGTCCATATTCCATTTTGAAATTCTTTTTGAAGGCCAGAGTTGTAGAATGGTCTTTAAAAAAAAATGGATGAAATGAAATATTTTGGGCAATTTTTAAAATAAGCTCAGAATTTGAAGTTTCATACCCCGTTGCAGAGCAAATCCAGTTTAGATTTTTGAAAAACCAAGTTTAAAAAGAATCCAGATTGTTTTCTGAGGAAAATATTTCCAATTTTAGAGTCCTGGGGGTATAAAATGTCAATTTTGGAAACCCAGGGTTTGAAATTGATTTTTGAAAACTTTAAAACTAGAATCTGGATTGGAATTTTCAAAACTGGAGTACTGGATCTCGAAAATGAAATGAAATGTGATGAAAAATGATGAGAAATGATATGAAATGCCATGCGAAATGCTAACCCTGGATAAAGAATTTTATATACTGGACCTCAATTGACAGTTATATCAGTTCAGAAAGTGGTAAAATTGATAAAAATGGGAAAAATGGTTCAAGAAATTATTTTTGTCACTGTCAGGCTAGAGTGACACTGAAAATTGAGGTTTGAGCTGGTTTGAACCAAAATAGACTGAATTGAGCTGAATTCTAAGGTTTCAGAACTCAACTAGACTGACAAGACACTGACTCAACTAAACTCTTGGACTGAATTGTCAAGAAATACTGTCATTTTTAGAGAAATTGTGGGAAATGGTCACTGGAGTGAAGTGAATTACGAACACGAGCTGGGTTTAAGCTGAAACAAAGATCAATAATACTGAGATGAACTAAAACTGAAGCTCAAACACTAGCTCAATTGACTGGACTCAGCTCAATTTCAGCTAAATGAGCTGAAATGGGCTCCTAGACACTTGGAAGTAGATTTGAACTGAAACTGGAGCAATTGAACTCTTGGAATAGGCCTTCATTGGCCATGTGTCTTTCCAATACCCTCATGATGAAGCCTAGGCTCCATCATGAGGGGCGCCATTTTCAAAAGAGATCCATGGGATGGCGCCCCATGGCAGATTCATGATTATTTTCAAAGACATTTGAATCCTTTCAATCCATTGGGCACGATGGGTGGCAGCCAGGGGCGCCCTTTTGTAAAATTTTAAACTTTTAAGGGCATTTAATGATGGCATTTTCGAGATTTTTGCAAAGCCTTTTGGAAGGCTTGACATGCATTGGTTGTTGGGGGGCGTGGAGCTCCCCAACCCTCTATCTTGGAGGGATTTAATCCCAGCCGTTCACCTCTAAGCCTACCTCTATAAAACCTTTACAAATAAAATGGGTCCCTCTTATTTTGGGGCGATTTTCCTTTTTCTCTCTCTCTCTCCTCTCAAGCTTCCTCACTCCAGCCGTGTGCTGAACAAACCATTTTCATTTCTGACCATTCCTGCCAAAATGGGATCATTTCTTCAGAAATGAGCTCATTTCTCACTCAAATCCAAGCCAATTGTCTTCGAGTCAGTCATTTCCAGTTAGTCATATTCCTTTGGGTCTAGCTTGAGCTCACCAGGAGTTCAAGTTCTCAAGTTTCAGTTCAAAACCACTTCCTAGTGTCCAAGAGCCCATTTTAGACTATTTCAGCTCATTTAGCTGAAATTGAGCTGAGTCCAGTCAGTTGAGCTACTGTTCGAGCTTCAACTTTAGTTCATCTTAGTGTTACTCATCTTTGTTCCAACTCAAACCCAACTCTGGTCTGTAATTCACCTCACTCTAGTGACCATTTCTCACCATTTCTCTAAAAATGACAGTATTTCTTGACAATTCAGTCTAGGCGTTTAGTTGAGTCAGTGTCTTGTCAATCCAGTTGAGTTCTGAAACCCTAGAACCCAGGTCAATCTAGTTCATTTTAGTTCAATCTAGCTCAAACCTCAATTTCCAGTGTCACTCTGGCCCGGTAGAGCCCAAAAACCATTTCTTAAACCATTTTTTCCAATTTTATCAATTCTAACACTTTTTAAACTGATACAAGTGTCAATCAAGGTCCAATATCCAAAATTCTTCATCCAGGGTCTGCATTTCACAGAGCATTTCTGATCATTTCTCATCATTTTCCATAATTTCATAACATTTCATCATATTTCATTTCATTTTCGAGGTCCAGAACTCCAGTTTTATAAATTTCAATTCGGATCGAGTTTTAAAAGTTTTTCAGAAATCAATTTCAAACCCTGGGTTTCCAAAATTGACATTTTTACCCTGAGATATCTAAATTTAGAAATATCTTCTTGAAAAAAACAATCTGGATTTCTTTCAAACTCAAATTTTCAAATTCTAAACTGGATTTGCTTCTCAACGGAGTATGAAACTTCAAATTTGGAACTCATTTCAAAAACTGCCAAAAACAGCTCATTTGCTTCAGAAACTTTCTAAAAAGACTATTCTACACCTATGATCCTCAAAATGAATTTCAAATTGGGAAAGTGAGCCCACTCTAAGATGACTCTTTCATTTACATTTACCTTTTCATTTCGAAATAAATAAATATATATATATATATAATATCTTTTCCTTTTTTATATTTTCTTTTATTTTATTTTATTAAATTCTTATTTTTATGAGAAGAGGTGGGACCCACAAGGGGGTCGAACCCCCTTCCTCCTTCTTTCTTTTTGTTTCTCCCTTTTCTTTCCTTCTCCTTCTTTCTCTTCTTTCCTTTCTTCATCTTTTCCTTCTTTTCTTCTTCCTTTCTTACTTTTTCTTCCTTTCTTCTTCTTTCTTTCTTTCTTTCTTTTCTTTCTTCCTTCTTCCCTTTCATTCCCTCTCTCCTTGGTCGACCCCCACTTTCCTCCTTTCTTCTCCTCTTCCTCCTTTCTCTTCTCCTTCTTCTTTCCTTTTCTTTCTTTCTTTCCTTCTTTTCATTTTCTTTCCTTCTTCTTTTCCCTCCTTTCTTTCTTTCCCCTTTCTTTGTTCCAGCCCCCTCAAGACCCTCATCTCCTTTTCATTTTCCCTAAGAAGACCACATGTTGGCTCCTTCTTTTTCCTTCCAGCTCTCTCTTCCCTCCTATTTGACCCTCTACCTCTTGCCTCTCAGCCCTATCTCTCTCTCTCTCTCTCTCTCTTGGTCCCTTAGTGGCTTCAGCCACCGTTTCCCTTACAGCAGCCTCCAACCTTCTCCAAGCCACATCATGCCCTCCTTGGCTCCAGCCATAGTCGCCCCTCCAAAGCAATCCTCAACTCCAGCCAGTCCCCTCCAAGAGATGCCCAACACACGGCTACTCCAACTACAACTTCATCACCCTAGCCTTCGTCATCATCGCAGCTCTGGTGAAGCTTCCTCTTTGGTGACAGTTGCAGCCACCACCATTTCCAGCAACATCAAGGGTTTCTTCACAGTGGCAGCCTTGAACCAGCTACCCCAGCCGGCGTCATCTCCTCTAGCCGCTTCCCTTTTTGTAGTCATCAGTCCAGCAAACGCAAGAATCAAACTTCTGACTCCGTACCTCTGACCATTGTTATCTCCAATACCCTTCATTAGGTGCAGTGACCCCAACCTTGAAATATTTCTCCTTCAATTGAATCCAAACCAACCTAAGGTAATCTCCTTTGCTCACTTGGGTTTTATTATTGAATTTTATCAAGATCACACGTTTTTCACCATTATCATCCATCGGATTTTGGGTTCTTAAGCTTGATGCCTATGATGGTTATGCGAAATCAGCCCAAAAGGCTGAATCTACCACAAAGAGAATGGTCTGATTGCCCTTGAATGGCCAAAAATGGTTAGATCTTCATCTTATAGGTTTATGCCATCTAAGAGAGGGGATTCATCCACTCAATGGATTGAATCCCTCTTTTTAGAGATGCAATATCAAAATAGACCATATTCCCCCCTATTATTTCTTGTTTTATTTTCATTGTCATGTAGTTTTTTATATTGCATTTAGAATAGTTTTTTATTTCATGAGCATTTAATATTGTTTTTATTAATGTTTAACTTAGGTTCATTTATGCACCGAGTCTAGTTATGATTTTATGTGAAATTTTTTGTTCAAAAATCCTAAAAAAATTATGATAGTCGTAGTTATTTGTCTGTGATGCCTGTCAAAAACCTAGATCCATTTAGGTTTTGGAACCCTCTCTAATAAATCGAACCCCAAACCAGGATTTTAACCTTCTAGAAATTTTGAATCCTATTTTAGCATACTTGTGGATCTTGGATCTCCACTATGGGCCATCCAATTCATCCCAAAAAAAATACAGTGTATCTCTGTTAGAATCTATTATTTTTCAGTATTTTCCTAGATTTTTCTAAAGAGATTTGGTTCCTACTAAAAATCGGATCTTTCAACTCCCTGTGAAAATCTTGATTTATGCCTGTCAAGGCCTAGACCGACCCTAATCTGCTGTGATGCTTCAATCTGTAGGTCGGATGTCGAAACTTTCAAAATAAAAATTGTTCCTAATTATTTCCTCTATCATTCCCCAAAAATTGAGAATTTTAGAAGCATCTTAGATATTTTTCCTGTAATTAAACTCTCTGTCTGCCAAATTTCAGTGTCTGAGAATTACAGAGATTTAGACCTCTGATAATCCTCTTCTCCCCAAACCATAGCTTGAATCCTAATACAGTCAAAATAAGAATTGTTCTGCTGTTTGTCAGGGACATTCTCCCAAAATTTTAGTCATTTACTCCACTATTTGCTACTTTTCCCATAATTTTGCCCAAAACTTGTGAGTCTGCCCTAAATCCTAGAGTTGCTAGATTCCAATCCGACTTGGCAGAGTTGTCAAGCTCCGACCATAGGTCAAAACCAGTATCTGTAAAAGGTAAAAATCTTTGACCAACTGTCCTTTGTCACCCCATAAAATTTGGGAGATTTTTATGGTAGTTTAGTACCCAAAAATCCATTTAGATTTAGAGTTTTAGGCAAAATCTTAATTTTTAGAAGCTCATTTGCCTTTTGTGTTAGTTAGTCTTTAAATTCAAAGGCGAAAATCAAGCAAAAATCAAGTTAAATTCAGTAATTTGTGATATTTTCATAATTTTAGGGTTTTTATCATGTGAATAAGCATATAGTAACATATTAGGGTTAATTTTAATATCATTTGCATTTCACATTTTCACTTTTTGCAAAATTTATTTCAGAAAACCCTGGTTTCAAGGCCATAGTCTTGTTATCAAGGCATTTTGGTTATTTTGACCTCAATTTTGAAATTCCAATCTTTAATTCTCTAAATTTTCATGCATATAATCATATTGCATCATATTGTGTTTCATTTTATTTCATTTGATTTTCAAATTTCCAAATTTTACAAAAATTCTTTTAGAAAACCCTGATTTTAAGGCCATCAGGGATATTTTGGTCATTTTCTCTCCAATTTCAGATTTCCAAGTTGAATTTTGAATTTGATTACTTATTTCTCATGTTTATATCAAAAGGGGTATGAATTTGGGTTTATATATGAATAATATCTGAAAATTGCCAATATTTTCGGATAAATCCAGAAAAACCTACATTTCTGTGCTAACATGTTTTCTAGTTTTGCAGGAACATTCAAGAAGAAGATTTGATTATTTTATTCCTTTCCCTTTATTCAATTCAATGTAATATCAGATATAATAATTTGGAATAAGATTTACATTTCTTGCATAGAATAGGACTGCATTGCATATAGTTTAATTTCTGCAAATTTCAATATCTGATATATCATTTATGCACATTTTCCAAAATCACTATGGTTGACACGAATGACACATGCACAAGCTCTTAGACAGTTCACAAACTTGGTGAAATTCGTATTTTTGGCCATAGTCAGAATACGAAGGAAATTCAGATTTGTGATCTTTGTATTAGCCACATTCAACCTACACTCTTAGACTAATTTAAAAAAATGCATTGCATTTCTCAAAATTACAAAAGGATTTTCCCAGTTCCTCAAGAATTATCTTTCAAATTCATATTCATTCATTCAATTTTCATCATTTTCAAACTCATTTCCCAATTCCATTTCAAAGAAATCGATTTTCTCAAAATCTTCTAAGTCTTTCTCAGGATTTGATTTTCTTAGAACTCTAAATTTTCAAATGACATTTCAAAGTATTTCCCAAGTTAAAATCATGATTTTCCAGTGTTTTGACATTCTCAATATTATTTTCAAATCTCAAAATCGATTTTCTCAAAAACTTTGAATTACTTCTGAAGTTGATTTTCCCAGAATTCTCAAATCCATTTTAGAAATCGATTTTCTCAGAAAAAGCAGTTCAAATCTCAAAAGTTGATTTTCTCGAATTTCCAGTTCTCCTAAGAATTCATTTTCCATTTCAAAAGTCATTTTCCAATGAATTTCTTGATTTTCCCAGAATTCTCAAATCCATCTTAGAAGTCGATTTCCTCAGAAAAGCAATTCAAATCTCAAAATCAATTTTCTCAAAGTTCAAGTTTTCCTAAGAATCCATTTTTCATTCAAGATTCATTTTCCAATGCAATTCCTGATTTTTAATGAAATTCAATGATTTTCCCAAGTACATCTCAATTTTCCAAAGCAAACATCATATTTCTCAAACTTGCATCTTTCCAAAATTCCATAGCACATGCCTAATTCTCTGTGCATTCTAGGAAAATAGACCATGATTTAGACATTTGAGTCAAGTTAAAGCACACAATTGATCCTTGGTTCGATTATCCCTGGTAAAGGCGCAAGGAACGGTTGAACCTTGTACCGACAGGCGGATCCCATTCCACGGATTTTTTTCGCAAATTTACAAAACGGAGGCGAATATATTTCAAAACCAAATTTTAAAACTTTGGTTGAGTTTGACTCGCAGAATCGTTTTCTCTTTCTCGCAGAGGGAAGGGAAATTTTTTTGCGATGATAACAGGTTTGGCGACCGTGATGGGACCTGTCTTCGTCTGATCAATTGTGTGCCTTTGACTTAACTCAATTATCAAAATTGTGTTCTATAGAATGTCAACTTTTACTTTCTGATATCATGTGAACCTAGGAGCCTAAAATTGAATCCAACTGACATGAATTGCATGTAGACTAGGCATGGTTTGGTAGGACCAATTGAGGAGAATTATTCATGCTCACTCAGACTTAGGTCTGAAATACAACACTCCTCAATGTAGGATTTGTATGAAAACAATGTTTGCTTCTTCAAAATTTTATAATTCTATCTCTTTAGGATTTTAGAGCCTTTTGTTTGCTTGCATGTGCTCATTTTTCAAAAAACCACCCCACCTATGTTTACTCGGTCTTCAAGTTGCTGGGCTTTCTTCCAAAACCATAGTTCGGGACAAAGCCTCACAACTGGGCCACTTATTTGGGCTAATGCCTCCTACCATGTACCAAGGGTCATAGTCCAACGTATATCGGCAGGCGCTCAAGGATGTTGGAAAAACACAAGCCTAGAACTGGAGATGAATCTTTATGCCACGTACATCGAGCCTCGGCTCGAGTATATCGGCATAGCATGATTGGACACAGCTGATCTGAGCCTAGAGTTAGGATTAAGGTCCTACAACTCTTTCAAAATTGATGCATTTTAGAGTCAGCTTCTTAAGGAGTGTTGAATATGCATAATTGTTTGTGCAGGATGTGATTGAATGCATTCTTCTTTTATTTCTCATTTCCCTTTTATTTCTCTTTTACATCATTTTCCAAATTTTGTCTATTTTTCCAACAATTTTATCAAAACCCTGGATGATTTTCAAAAACCTCATATTTTTTCTCAAAAAGTCCAGGCGATTTCCCTTTTCCTACCTTTCCTCTGGATCTCGAATTTCCAGCTTTATCCTGCCTGTAATTTTTCAAATGTTCAAATTTTGTCTTCCCAATTCTATTCAAAATTTTTATTTCTTTCATAATCCTCAATATTTCCTTCATCATTTACCTTTCTCCCAAAAATTCTTCAATCTAAACCATCCTTTTGTCCTACAAAGAATTTTGGTGTTGTGGAATGGTTTAGACCAGATCCGAGAAGAAAATAGTGTCGCCTCAGCACCCTAGCAGTGGCAGCGAGCAAGAAATGTATTCGCTGCGATATGCCAGAAAATAGAATCAACAAGTCAATGATGATGTTGATCCTCAGATGTATGCCATGTTTCAAAAGATGATGAATAAGATGATGGCAGAGCAAGTAGGGGCTAGTTTCAACAAGGTCTCTACCAAGAAAAAGATCAAGGACTGCACAGTCAAGAAGCAGATAAAAATATCCAAGAAGCGTATCCAACATGAGGATACATCTGATGAATCAGAATCGGTAGGTGACACCGATGAAGAGTGAAGCTCAGCAAACTTTTCAGAAGATAACTCAGGGGCAGAGGTCAGCCATCGATTTCGAGGATCAGTCTGTTAATGACCCTGACCAACAACAACTTAGAGATGTGGTCAGAATAGTCAAGGATCTGCAAGCTTACGATAAAGGCAAGAGGGTATTCACAAGCGAAGATTTCTATGATGGTTTAGACGGGGATGACAGTTTTGAGAATCTCCCCAGGAAGTTCATCAAGTTCGATGGTTTAGGCAACCCAAAGGCACATCTGGTCATGTTCTTTGCCCAGTGTGCAAAATTCAAAAAGGACAATCAAGTTCTCTTTCTTTGCTTCCCTCGTAGTCTGGAAGGAATGACAACCAAATGGTATTCAGAGCACATCAATCCCATTGAGTTGAAGGAATTCGACAAAGTGGTTGATCTTTTCATTGAGCGATTCTTGTTCAATATCGAGGTGATACCGACCCTCAATCATCTCTACAATCTGAAGCATAAAGAGGATGAAAAAGCCAGAGTCTTTATTCACAGATGGAGATCCACTTGAAATCAAATGAAGGATCCGATATCGGAATGACATGCATTGTCGGTCATCCGGAATAATTTATCCCAACCTTTAAGAGGCCTGATCTCCACTTTCCTGGCATGATCTTTCGTTGAATTAATAAAACAAGCCGAATGACTCGAAATGGGGATATAAAATAGTGTATATGAGAGCCTCACGCTCTAAAAAAATAGCACAGACGCCAAAGGAAAAGTATGAGCCACTTGCGCAACCAACACCACACGCCAAGGTGATAGCAGCGGCATGAAAAGCAAAAGGGGTAATGCCCTCAAGCATGATGACAAGTCTTCTGGTTCCCTGCAGAAACCAAGCACTCAAGAGAAGATAAAGCATGGCGGTTGGGGTTATGACCACAAATTCACTTCTTTAGATCAGCCACTTGAGGAAGTTCTTGAATATCTGCTCGAAAAAGATTTGATCAAACTTCCAAGGGTTGCTGATCCTCCAGTCGCCCTAGGGAAATGGAAAGATCGCTTCTGCAAGTTCCACCAAGCAATGGGGCATGATATTGAGCGTTGCTTTGTCCTCAAGAACATTATTCAAGACTGCATCGACAAAAAGCTCCTTGTGGTAGATGAAAAGGATACTAGTCAGTCGTCTTGATCAAGATTTTCCTCAATCACTCAAAAAGCTGATAATGCCAGTATTTTCCCATTTCCTATCTTGCTTTTATTATTTTGAAGAGATGATGTAAATCCCGTTTATCTTTCATTGATTTGTTACTTTTCCTTCAATGCATCAATAAAATTATCAATTTTTCTCATAAGCTTGATGCTAACTTTTATTCTCATTCTCTATAGAATGTTCTTTTGCGAGGAGTGATATTCTTTAGAGTCCTTCCCGAATCAATCAAAAGTCAGTTGCTTTGTTATCCTCAAAGAGCATCCTTCAAACATCAATTATCTTCCTGTTATCTAAAATTTGTTTTCCCTATTACACTAGGGCATTATTTTGAAAATTGTCTTCAAATGTAGGCAGAATCAAACAAATCTCTCATTTTACACGCATGTGCACCCATTTGCATCATTTTGCATTCACTTGCATACATTTGCATTTATTTGCATTTTTCATCTGCATTCATTTGGATCAAATTCCTTTTTCCCCTTCAGGTTAAGGGATAAACCTGAGTTTCCCATTCAGGATAAAGGATAATCCTGAGACCTCAACTGTAAGACCCGCAATTTTTCAGAAAATATCTGAATAAAATTCATGAGGCATTTACCGGTAAAAATAGCATTTTTTCTCAGAATGCGAAACGAATCAATTCCTGCGAGCCAGTTATACTTAGGATATTCGTCGAATCGCGAATATATGCTCAAACACTCTGGAAGCCATAACTTTCTATCTGAACAAAATCAAAGGATTCCTGCGAGCCAACTTTCTTAGTGGCATCAATACGAAGATAATGGCGTACTCAGAATTTTTTCGGAAAAAAATCGCCGAAAACCCGAAATTCTTGCGGGACCCATAGAAATATGTGTGGGACCCACAGAAATATTTCTCAGAAAATATTTTAGAATATTCTAGAATATTCCAGCACCTTTCAGCATCTTCCAGAGCCTTCCAGCTCCTTCCAGCACCTTCCATGGAAGGGATTTCTGAAAAGCCAAGGGTTAAAAGAGGGGATTCTGAAACTTGGGGCCCAAGTTTCAGAACCTATAAATAGAGGAGCCCCCCTCTCTTTAAAAATCGCCAACCCCTCTCTCTCTCCTCCTTTTCCCAAACGTCCCCTACCTAGCCTAGCCCACTTGAGCCCACCTGACCTGGTCTGAGCCTGCCTGACTTAGCCTGAGCCTGCTTGACCTGGTCTGAGCCTGCCTGACTTAGCCTGAGCCTGCTTGACCTGGTCTAAGCCTGCCTGACTTAGCCTGAGCCTGCTTGACCTGGTCTGAGCCTGCCTGACCTGGTCCTAACCCACCTGACCTAGGTCTGAACCTACTTGACCTAAGTCTGAACCCAGTTGACTTGACTTGAACCTGGTTTGGTTCAAAGTCAAAGTCCAAGTCCTTTTTCGTCCAAAGTTCGAAGTTGATCCTTTTTCGAAGTCGAGCCTCGTTCGAAGCGTTTGAAGCAATCGGAGTCGTTTCTTCCTCAAATTGAAGTAAGTTCGCTTCATTAAACCATCTCTCTCAAGTATTTTATTGTTTGTATATAGCATATATTTTCTAAAGTAGTATCTTGCTTTAGTTCTTGGTTGAGCCCTCTAGGACGCTTCGGTGTTCACGCGCTCGCCTCGTAACTATCGTCGGATATATATGTTCGAATACGCAGTATATGCGTTCTTCAAAATAGTATCTCACCCTAGTTCTTGGTTGAGCCCTCTAGGACACTTCGGTGTTCACTCGCTCGCCTCGTAACTATCGTTGGATACAGATCTAGGTGTATATCTACTGATACTGCCGACGCGTCTTATATCGCACAGGCTATGTAATTTACCTTTGTCATCGCGTCGTATGATGCCAAGTCTCCCTGCTTTCTGTACTTCCGATTAAAGCACTTCTGATTATGCATTTACTTACGCCGTCGCGTCGAACGATGCCAAGGCTCCTGCTTTCTGCAATGTATTTACTTACGCCGTCGTGTCGAACGATGCCAAGGCTTCTGCTTTGTTATATATGTAGAATATTTCGTTCAGTTACACACCCTAAACAATAGTATATGCATTTCCTTTACGTCGCCGCTGTATAAAGCACAGGCTTCTGCTTATATTACATATATGGCGCGTAAGTGAGTGTTCAAATGGAGATCAACTCCAAAATCGCCCATGCGATTCCCTTACCGCTCCTCGTGCAAGATTCTGCTTGACGAATGAAGCCCCTATTGGAAAGGCTTCGCCTTTTGGCAAAATGCTCTTTACGTAAAGACTAAATCAATTACGTATGGCCTGGCTATGGCCCAAGGTTCCTGCAACCTTGATGGATGCAAAGTACGCACAACGGTGCGCATCCATTTCCCGAGTTAAGCGTAGCGATTTCCCACCAAAGAGGGGAGATGCCGCTGAAATGGATAAAAGAAAACGCACGCTTTCTCCGTTAAAGAGAGGAAGTGCTGCTGAAATTCCTGAAGGAGCTAAGAATGGCTCAGAAAGAACGTAGCAAAAGTGCTACCCGGTTATGGAACGCCTTCTACGATGTAGAAAGGTTCGTCGCACCACTACCGGTAGAGCAGAGAAGGTGTTGACAGAATGGTTGGCAGAAGAGCTGCCAGAACCAGTTAAGTGGCACAATGATGTCCTTTGTTGGAACGATGTCAGAAGGACTCGTCTCTCTGGCACCTGCAAGGGCACCATACTTGTAAGGGCCGTTGCGCCAAAGTAGTGGTAGCGCCTTGACAAGGTCCTGAGCTCGTTGCGTAAAAATACGCCGAGTAGCCGATCCGTAGAGATCGAGTCATGTGCATGCTCATTGAGAATTATCAGACAACCAGACTCGTAAGGGCCGCTGAGCCGGAGTGTGTTGTTTCCACCGAAAGAGGTGAAGTGCTCGTCAAGGCCGAAGTGCCGAGAGCAGAGTTAAGCATGCATATGAATAAAACCTTTGTTCCACGGTGAAAACCGTGTGGTTGATTGGGGTCGGGTACATACTTCTCAAAGGCTGCCCTATAGGCATGCAATGTTCGTCAAGTAATTGTAAGACCGGCAGGCCCCTTTCAGAATTTCTCACCGAGGAAGACGGTGATGGCGCAGCCTTGAGTGACATATATTTCACCCGAACCTGATAGAGTTCATTGATGGCCTTCGTCACTCAGAGGTATGGATGTCGTGGTTATCCTTAAATATCTAAGGATTGAACTCAACTACTGCAGTAGCAGAATGCATTCGGATACCTAGTAAGGATCTCTTCCGGTATGTTGTATTGTCCTACTAGGGGGATGGGGTCAACAGGCCTCTGGGGTATCTAAAATACATAGAATAATCAACCCCTAGATCGTCGCGTTGTCACCCAGATATGAGTCCCCTAAGCCCAGGGGGAGGTGCAATTATCGAAACAAAGCATTAGCTTAGGTACAACGCTACTTTGAATGTATGAGTGGATGACGTTGTTGAGTCAGTCCTGCATAACCTTTGTGAAGGTGTCATGGTCGGTATACTACTGTACTGATTGGGAAAGAACCCCATTGATATCCGTACGACTAAGTGAAGCTCGGAGAGCTGTCCTTAGATTCGTAGGATACGGATGTGCCAAGCATAAAGGCTTGAGCTAGACATCCATTCGTGACTCTGTGGAAGTCAAGGCTAAGTCGTAGAGACTTAAGCGGTTATTCTAACTCACATCCCTGAAGAGGCTTATGCGAAGTCATGAAGACTTGCGTGCATGTTCAACTCATAGCCCTGATGAGGCTTTTGCGATATACGCTAAGTCATGGAGGCTTGAGCGTCGTATTACGAACTGCGACCCTGAGTGGTCTATGCATTTACTTGAGTTGAATAGATAGGTGTTTGCCTACTTACCAGACCATCAGTGGTTCTGACCCCGTTTAATGGGGATTTCAGGTGTTGAACCTGCGTGGCGATATGCGGAGCAAGGTGGCATCGAGTTCCAGGGTTTCTCTAGACAGAGTTGTACTGCTTCCTTTTTATTGAACCTTCACTGCTTTTCTAAGCAGTAGTGTTGTAATAAACATAGGTTTTCGATAAAATGGAATACTTTGGTGGTCAATGAGTTGCTTGGCCACATACCTGCAACGTGCTCGGAGTTTTCTAAAACCGACGACTCATTATCGTCTTATTCTGCTGCTAAAAGCTTTTCTAAGTTCCGCTGCAAAGAAAAAAAAAAAAAAAAGAAATTCGTGAAAATTTTAACTTAGCTTTGTTTTGGAAATTTGGGGCGTTACAGAATTGGTATCAGAGCAAGAGTCTGAGAAACCTGGTTCGAGATCCGTCTTGTCCACCATATCGCACTGTAAGTATATTTTGTACTTCTTGTTCTGATCTGGGTGCATCTTTGTATAGATGGCAACTCACGACTCCCAAGGATACTGCTATCGTTGCGGAATCATGCACGATGAGTGGGTATGCCCATATGAAGTCCAAGACTGCCAGTATTGTGGCGAAGGAGGGCATTCCGCCAACGAATGTCAAATGAAACATACCGCCGATATGGGTCGGCGGGGATCGCTTGGCCTTAGGGATGAGACTTCGCGTGTTAGTGGGCCACATTACTCCAGTAGAAGGAGTAGCCGTACTCCAGCAACTTCTGATGAACTACCGTCTCTGGTAGGATTTGACTTGAACTTCCTTGAGGGATTTGGTCAATCGCAAGGCTATCAACAGGCATCATGTATGCCTAGCTTGCACAGTTGGGAGGAGGGATGCAACAACTCCTTCTATAATCCCATTATGATTTCAGATTCCTCGAATCAAAGTACTATTATATGGGGGAACAGAGCGGCTACACCAACGCCGAGTCTGAATGGCCAGGAAGAGGGATACAACCTATATCATCCCGTTATGGTCTCGGATTCTCCGAGCCATGATGCCACTGAATGGGCAAGTGGACCGGCATCACTGATCTATCCACAAGAGTCGCTTGAGAGTGCGGAAGTGCCGCCCAAGCCAAAGCTAGTTGTGCCTGCACCAAGGTAATGTGGAAGTAAATGATACTTCGGGTTCTTTGGGTCAAGAAAGAAATCCAATTCCTAGAAGAGATTGGTAGTGTTTTGGAGTCAATAGACTCATGTACCTAGTTTCTCAAAGCCTAAAAGTCTGCCAGTGCGGCATGACGTTTTGTTTAAGGCGATGCTTGTGTAGATATGATGTATATTAAGTAAATAAAACTTTGCTTCGATATATACATTGTGAAACTAAAACACGTTGTTTGTATGTGGTAGATAAATGGCTCCTACGACGAGGAGAACCATACCAAGCGAGGAGTCCCATACTCAAGGATTTCTGCTGGAAACACTCAACAATTTGGTTACTGCCATTCGAGAAACAAGGCCAGAACCAGTCGCACCTCGAAGCGAAAACCTTGGTGGAATAACCTATGAAAAATTCCTCAAGCTCGATCCACCAGTCTTCGTTGGTAGAGCCGATCCTGAACTGGCAGAAAGTTGGGTCGAAGAGACCGAACGTTTCTTCCTGGTGCTGGGAGTACCAGAAGAAAAGAAGACCAACTTTGGCACGTACAGACTGAAAGACAACGCACGGAAGTGGTGGGATACCACTAAGATTATCCAGTTCTCGGAAGTTGAAGTCATTCCTTGGACTGACTTCCGAAGAGCTTTCATGGATAATTACTTTCCATTACACTCCAGAAACAAGAAGAAAATGGAGTTTCTGGAATTGGAGCAGGGTGGCATGAATCTGATTGACTATACCACCAAATTTCAAAATCTTGAACGGTAATGCTCCCGGTTATTTGAGACCGACCAAGAAAGGGCCGACAAGTACATCAATGGACTGCGAGAAGGGCTAAGGTCACGGGTTATCACCAGCATGCCCCAAACGTTTCAAACGGCTGTGGCAGAAACTTCAAAAATACAAGTGGATTGGGAGCAATCAAAAGTGATCATAGCAAAAAGGCCCATAGTTGATGGTGGGAACAAGAAGAGAATGTTTCCAAGTGGCCAGGGTTCACGACAACCCTTTCAGAAGAAAAGGTTCCAAGGTGGGAACAACACTCAACAAGTTGTAAGGCCAAGGCAGAACATGGCTCCAAACAACCTGCAGTCCAACCCGAACTGCCCAAAATGCCATTTAAATCACGCAAGAGGACCATGTCCACGTGACACAGGTGGATGCTTCTACTGTGGCAAAGTGGACCACATTGCAAGACAATGCAGGAAGAAGCTTATTGATGAGCAGAGGAGGAATGCCGGATCTGCCGGACCCTCTCAACAAGTACCACAACGAACACTAGTCCAACGACCCCCACCTAGAGTAGAACAAAGGCCTGCTGCAGGTCGTGTATACGCTGTAACGACTGAACAAGTGGAAGCCGGTGACCTCATTGAAGACACCGTACCTGTTAATGGACATGCAGCTTACGTCTTGTTTGATTGTGGTGCTACTCATACATTTATCTCTGACGATTTCACCGAACAACTCCACGCCTCGGTGCAACCGATTGATAAAATGATCAAAGTATATAACCCGTTGGGTTCACGCACCAAATGTATCCGGTGTGTGAAAAATTTGGATATTGAGATAGCAGGGCAACACTTGCCTACTGACGCCATCCTGATCGATATGATACAGTACGATGTCATTCTGGGAATGAATTGGTTGGCTCAGAATAATACCAAGATTCTGTGCCGCGAGGGCAGAGTGATTCTATCTCGACCCGGATTACCTAAAATGGAATACCGGTTATCCAAACCAGTTCCACAAAAAAGGCTCATATCAGCACTTAAGGTACAAAAATACCTTAGGAAGAGTTGTGTGGCCTTCCTGTTGAGTCTCTCGGTGGAAAAATCCAACGACCAACCCCTTGAGAGTTTGGAAGTAGTGCGGGAGTTTCCCGATCTGTTTCCTGAGGAATTGCCAGGACTTCCGCCACTTCGTGAGGTTGAATTTGGAATTCAATCCTTACCTGGAACAACGCCAATATCCAAAGCCCCTTATCGTATGGCACCAGCTGAACTCAGTGAGTTGAAATGTCAGTTGGAAGAACTGATGGAACAAGGGTTCATCCGACCAAGTATGTCACCATGGGGAGCCCCAGTGCTGTTTGTAAAGAAGAAGGATGGATCCCTTCGGTTATGCATCGATTATCGGATGCTTAACCAGGCAACCGTTAAAAATAAGTATCCGCTGCCTCGGATTGAGGACTTATTCGATCAGCTCAGAACAGCGAGAGTGTTCTCCAAGATCGACCTCAGGTCTAGATACCATCAGCTCAGAGTTAAGGAGGAGGATATACCTAAGACTGCCTTCAGAACGAGATATGGCCATTATGAGTTCGTAGTAATGCCCTTCGGACTTACTAATGCGCCTGCTGTCTTTATGGACCTGATGAACCGAGTGTTCAAGCCATACTTAGACACTTTTGTCATCGTCTTCATTGATGACATTCTCGTGTATTCAGAGAATGAGGAACAACACAAGGAGTACTTGAGAATCGTCTTGAAAACCCTTCAAGATAATCAGTTATATGCCAAGTTTTCAAAATGTGAATTCTGGCTAGACAAAGTAATGTTCCTTGACCATGTGATCTCCAAAGATGGAATTGCAGTAGATCCTGCGAAGGTCGAAGCTTTGATAGACTGGAAGCAGCCAGAAAATATCACTGAGGTCCGCAGCTTCCTTGGACTTGCTGGATATTATCGGAAGTTCATACAGGACTTCTCCCGAATCGCCGTACCAATGACGAAATTACTGAAAAAGGGAGTCAAGTTTGAATGGACTGACCAGTGTAAGAAGTGCTTTGAGGTTCTCAAACAGAGGCTTACCACTGCCCCTGTCCTTACCTTACCTTCTGGTCAGGGAGGCTTCGTTGCTTATACCGATGCCTCGGGAACAGGTCTGGGTTGTGTATTAATGCAGCATGGCAAAGTAATCGCCTATGCATCCCGTCAGTTAAGAATTCATGAGAAAAACTATCCAACCCACGATCTTGAGCTTGCCGCGGTAGTGTTCGCACTTAAAATATGGCGACACTACCTTTATGGAGAGAAATTTGAGGTCATGTCGGACCATAAAAGCCTAAAATACCTCTTTTCTCAAAAGGAACTCAATATGCGGCAACGGCGATGGCTGGAATTCCTCAAAGATTATGAATTCACGCTTTCCTATCACCCTAGAAAAGCGAATGTTGTAGCAGATGCCCTTAGTCGCAAGACTGTTGGCACTCTGGCCAGCCTCACCGGACAATGGAAGCTGATGGAGGATTTTGTCGGTTGGAAGTCATTCCTGGCTGACCCAGGAAAGATTCGATTGTCATGCCTGACAAACCATATCGAGATCCTCGATCGCATTGTAGCCGAACAGTTCAAGGACCCCCAGTACTTGGAATTAAAAGCTCGTGCTGAAAGAGATGACACTTTCTTCCATTTAAAAGAAGATGGAGGAATATGGATGGAAGAAAGGATTTGGGTTCCAAATAACCCTGAGCTAAGACAGGAAGTACTCCAGGGGGCTCATAACAGCAAGTACACCATTCACCCTGGAGGTACGAAAATGTTTCGGGACTTACAGCGAAAGTACTGGTGGAGGGGTATGAAACAGGATGTGGCTACATTTGTCTCAAAGTGTTTGATCTGCCAGCAAGTAAAAATTGAGCATCAACGACCTGGTGGAAAGATGCAGCGGATCGAGATTCCAGAATGGAAATGGGAAGGCATTACGATGGATTTCATCATTGGATTGCCTCGATCCAAGAGACAACACGATTCAATATGGGTGATCGTAGACAGACTCACCAAGTCTGCTCACTTCCTGCCAATCAACACTCGATACTCAACTGAACGATTGACGGAGATCTACATTCGGGAAATCGTTAGACTCCATGGAGTGCCGATTTCGATCATATCCGATCGTGACCCGAAGTTTACCTCTCACTTTTGGGAGTAGCTTCAAAGAGCCCTGGGGACGAAACTCAAGTTCAGTACAGCATTCCATCCCCAAACAGATGGGCAATCAGAACGAACCATACAGACTCTTGAAGATATGCTAAGAGCCTGTATGCTAGAATGGAAAGGTGATTGGGATTCCCACCTAGCGTTGGCTGAATTTGCTTATAATAATAGCCACCACGCTAGCATTGGGATGGCACCGTATGAAGCCTTGTACGGGCGACCCTGTCGATCACCAATCCATTGGGGTGAAGTGGGTGAGCGAACCTTGGACTCGCCCATAGTGTTGTAGCATTATACTGAGCAGGTCCACATGATCAGAAAGAAGCTACTGACTGCTCAGAGTCGACAGAAGAGCTACGTTGATCAGCGGCGTAGGGAACTCACTTTTGCGGTTGGAGATAAGGTTTTTATCAAGGTCTCCCCAACCAAGAGTGTGTTTCGTTTCGGAAAGAAGGGGAAGCTCAGCCCCAGATTCGTTGGTCCCTTCGAGGTTTTGAGCCGGATAGGAGAGACCGCCTACAGAGTAGCATTGCCACCGTAGTATACACAGATACACAATGTATTTCACGTGTCAATGCTTAGAAAATACGTTCACGACCCTTCCCACGTCATCCAACATGAAGATATTGACATCCAGGAGGATATGACGGTGGAAGAAAGGCCAGTAGAGATCATGGACCGACGGGAGCAAGTGCTAAGGACGAAGGTCATTCCACTTGTCAAAGTGAGATGGCAACATCACGGAGTCGATGATTGCACTTGGGAGCCCGAATCGGATATGCGGGATAAATATCTTGAACTCTTCACCTTGTACTCTTAGCTGAATTTCGCGGACGAAATTCCTTTAAGGGGGTAATGATGTAAGACCCGCAATTTTTCAGAAAATATTTGAATAAAATTCATGAGGCATTTACCGGTAAAAATAGCATTTTTTCTCAGAATGCGAAACGAATCAATTCCTGCGAGCTAGTTATACTTAGGATATTCGTCGAATCGCGAATATATGCTCAAACACTTTAGAAGCCATAACTTCTTATCTGAACAAAATCAAAGGATTCCTGCGAGCCAACTTTCTTATTGGCATCAATACGAAGATAATGGCGTACTCAGAATTTTTTCGGGAAAAAATCGCTGAAAACCCGAAATTCTTGCGAGACCCACAGAAATATGGGTGGGACCCACAGAAATATTTCTCAAAAAATATTCTAGAATATTCTAGAATATTCCAGCACCTTCCAGCATCTTCCAGAGCCTTCCAGCTCCTTCCAGCACCTTCCATGGAAGGGATTTCTGAAAAGCCAAGGGGTAAAGAGGGGATTCTGAAACTTGGGGCCCAAGTTTCAGAACCTATAAATAGAGGAGCCCCCCTCTCTTTAAAAATCGCCAACCCCTCTCTCTCTCCTCCTTTTCCCAAACCTCCCCTACCTAGCCTAGCCCACTTGAGCCCACCTGACCTGGTCTGAGCCTGCCTGACTTAGCCTGAGCCTGCTTGACCTGGTCTGAGCCTGCCTGACTTAGCCTGAGCCTGCTTGACCTGGTCTGAGCCTGCCTGACTTAGCCTGAGCCTGCTTGACCTGGTCTGAGCCTGCCTGACCTGGTCCTAACCCACCTGACCTAGGTCTGAACCTACTTGACCTAAGTCTGAACCCAGTTGACTTGACTTGAACATGGTTTGGTTCTGTAAACACCCCAAATTTTTCAAAGATTTACAAAATGACCCTTTTGCCCCTAACCCCGCTTTCTGAGAAAATCAAGTTTTTTCTTCAGATTTCTGGATTAGATTCCACATTGATATATTCAAATTCAACTCTGGGTCTGAAATCAGTGTTTTAAATCCAAATCTGAGCCCCGTTGTCCGATTTCCAAAATAAAAACACGAAAATACCGAAAAATGATTTTGAAAGGCTCGGGCGGCTCATTCGGCACTCTGTTGGATCCTCGGCCCTATATTTCTCAGTTCGAGGTTGTAAACCTCGAATGTGTCTCAAAAATTCAGATCAAAACCCATTTCTGGAGAAATTGTCTCAAAATAGTTTCTAAAATTCTCAGAAAAACTCCTTTTGTAAACATTTTACAAAAACATAAAAAAATTAGTTTCAATCTTTGATTTCTTGTGAAAACTTTAAGATTTTATTCTAAAAATACAAAAAATAGAAAGATAACACCAAAAACCAAAAAATGGAAAAATTTTGAGAAAAAAAAATGAATTAGTTCAAAACTTTAAAATCAAATTTTTGCTAAAAAGCCCTGAGAGCCTCTTTTTATAAAAACTCAAAAATTAGAGAGGGGTCTTATGCGAAATGCTCTTTTAGGGTTTTTGAAAACCCTTCATGAATAAGAAAAGGGAAAAGAGAGCCGCCTCTCTTCACTCTCTCTCTCCACCGAAACCCTTGAAACTCCTCTTCTCAAATGGCTTCCTCTCCCCATCGCCCTCCATCTCCGAACCTTCATCCTCAACCCTCAATCCTCAACCGAACCCCTCCCTCTCGAACCTCCTTCTCCCCCTTTAAGAGAAGCACTCGAGGGAACCCTAGGGACATCCATCTTCACCCTGGCACCTTCTTCCTCTCTACACCGCAGAGCCCCTCCCCATTTCACCGTCTTCTACTCCACCATCGCTCTTCACCCCGACCTTTCCTTCTTCCTCTGCTTCTTTCTTCCTTTTTTTTTTCTTCTTCTTCCTTTGTTTTGGCTTCTCCCCATTCGGCTGATCATCTCGACAGCAGAGCTACAGGAAGCCCTACAGTCGAGTGTCGTCTCCATCTAAAAATCTTTGCAGCAGCGGCATCTGGAAAAGGAATCACTCTTATTTCAGAGTTTCAGCAAGAATGGCAAGCGGCTGCCATTGACCCCTCCTTCACGGTACCCTTTTCTACAGGTAAGTAATCGTATCCCTCTCCTCTGATTCTTTGCATTTTCTTTTTCTTCTTCTTTTGCATCATCTCTCTATATTAAAACTCCATTCTCCTTCATTAAAAAAAAAAAAGAGCAAAGGGGTGGGATCGGCCTGCATATGGCAGGACCGACCCACCTGCGTGCAAAACCAATGGAATATACCTATTCCGACATTTCTTTTTTTTTTATTCTCTTTTGATCATGGAATTTCTATGGTTGTATACATGATGTTGTCGTGCTGGAGGTTATGGTTTTCATTCATATATATATATATATTTTTTATTTCCCCTTCGTATTTATGCTCCCCTTTCATATTTGTTTTTCTGATAACCGATTTCTGTTTTGTCTGCTTATTAATTTTTGAATTTCTGCTCTGTTTTGATCATTCATGGATTTGGAGTTCCTGCCTCGTCGCATATGTCATTAGGTCGCCACATCTCCTGCTGGACCTACATAACATCATTTGTGTTTGTATATCACGCATCGCCTCTGATTCACTGCTAATGTCATTATCACTTCCCTTCTTCTTAACATCCACCATATACATGAAGGTTTGCAAATTCGCAGTAAGCAGGGTGCGTTTCACCATAGCGCCTGTTACAGGAATCAGGACATCATCTGCCCTGAGAATTTTGGGTCTGTAGAATACAGCTATCGAATGGTTTAAAAGTTTTACTTGATAGGCTTGATGCGTGAGACCAATCTTTCCAGCAGTTCAATCATTTGCCGTTTTACTTATTTTCATTTGATTTATCAATCTAACCTCGATTTGTTTGCTTGTTTCATCCAAATGACCCTCTTTATTTCTCTTTCTTTTTCTTTTATCATTTTATTTTCCTATTGGATCTTCAATTACCTAGTTACATTTTTTTTTGCGTTTTGTTATATTCATTGATCATCTGTTTCTAGTTCAAATCACCCAGGGTATTTGATCTCTTATCGATATCCTTGATTTCTTTCTTTGATTCTATTTTCTGGTTTATTTTTAAATCTTGCGTTACTCATTCACACCCCATGTATCTGCTCGATGGTGTTTTCTTTCTGAGATATACTGAATGCCAGCGATGGGCTTCCTGACATCCATCTCACGATGAGTCGCACTTCTGAAGGGTATTGCGATGAAGTAGGTATTAATCGTCAGAAGGGGTCATTATACATCGATCATATCACGGCAGAGATTCAGTTTTTACCTCCATCCGATTATGTATATACGTATGGTACAGGCTGAGTAATGCACCACATTTTTCGATATCTGCTGCTAGTCACATGGTGCTTTTTGCAGGAATTCATAACCACTACAGTAGTCCTGAAACAATCTGTTAATATTAGAATGGCATGGTGTTGACAAAAAAAGGGGGTTATCAAAAGTTTGGCTCAGAACAAAAATCGGAGTTGAACTGAGTCCATTTTCCAATATTTCATTTTAGTAAACAAATGTCTTCATAAATCTATGTCAAGTCCTATTTTGATACATAACATTTACAGCATTTTGGTGTACGATACTGGTATATTATCCGTCACCTTGGAAGATCCACTAACATCATGAGCATCGGTATGTCATGTCACACTAGCGGTATCATTTAGTGCCCGGCTGCGTGGTTCCTCACTGTAAAATCTCCAGCCTTTCGTGCGGCGTTGTTAAGGTGTTGTAAACATACCCCCTGTCAGTTACAGAGAGTGCAGGACTCCATCAGCAACACAAGCTGCCACTGAAGTACAGTTCACCGAAATTTCTAATGCTACCAACCTCTTCCAAGGCCACACTGATAATGACTCGATGATCCAAGATAGTATCAAACTTGCTCCACCAAATTTCTGCTGAGAGGAACATCCACTGCTGCACGTCTACATTCTATCACCTGCCAGCATTCAATTTCACTTGCATACCGTTTCACCATCTCATTACATTTATACAGCATATTCATTCTTCTGATCTCATATTCACTCATTAATTTCCTGACTGTGAGTTCATATTCTTGTTCTCTTATTACTTCATTATTTCAGTTTACAATTCTTAGTCATTCTTTTAATTCCTAAACTGTTTAGCTTAGCTGTTAATAATTGTTAATTATTTGACTTAAGTTGATTTAAGATAGTTAGTATATTAGGTGCTTAACATTGGTTCTTTGCAAATCCTTTACACTAGTATTGAGTGCAGTAACATCTGTATGTGAGTTAATGAAGGCTGTGTGTTGACAGTTAGTGCATGCGTCAATTGCTAGTGTAAGTTAGCCTTTAAACAGTGAATAAATTAGTGTTAACGTTGGGTATTGAAAATTAACAGAGTATGTTAGTATGGTATTTATCAGTATTGTATATGCATTTGTGGCTAATATATGTTAGCACTAGCAACAGATTAGCTTAGTTTGTGTTAGTATAATTAGCAGTAACCAAGTATGTTAGGTAGCATATTATTTTACATTTGAGTTTCAATTAAATTTGATCATTTATTTGTATATGGGTTTTTACCTTGTCTCTTCTTATTGCTGAGTGGTGATGCTCAGTACCCATACCATTCACCCTAAATGTCATTTTTGTTTTCTTAGCTTAGAAATGGTAGATTTAATTCCATTTTCCAAGTTGCAATACTTAGATGATAATAATTTTTTACTTCTTGCAATAGATTAAAATGTATGAGCATTTGTATATTCTAGAATTACTTGTTTCATATCATCTTCTCTCTTTCAAGATCTCATAAATAGGACCACGAATGGCACATGCGCCATTTCGTAAGAGATAATAAATACTAAGTTGATGATCCACATCAATGGCCATAGTCAGGGTGTGGACAAAACTTAGCATTTTTTATTTTTTACAAAATAACACTGGATCCACGCTGGATCCATTTTTCAAAAGTCATCATATTTTCTTAAAATATTTTCTTCTTTTATCAGAATTTAACTTAAAATTAACTCAAAATATATACCAATGGCCATAGTCAGGGTATATTGAGGGTTAATTTCATTTTAAATTCTATAAAAGCACCAAAAAGGTATTTTATCCTTCATTTGAATTTAGACATGACTATTATATAATACATTCAATGACCATAGTCAGGAGTGTATTATATCATTAATCTTATTTAAATTCATTTGAAGAATGAAATATGATTTTCAAATCCAATTTCAAATTTATTCAAATTCATTCATCATATAGAGTAGAATTGCATCATATTTTCCAAACTTCTTTTTCAAAATCCCAAGTGTTTCTTCTTCTTCATCAGATCCTATTCAAATCCAATTCTATCTCATTTTAAGATTCAAAATTTCAATTTCAAAGTCCAATTTGACTTTGAAACCCCTTTATATTCAAACTTCAAATTTCCAACTCAATTCAAAATCCAATTTCAAAGTTCAATTTAACTTTGAAATTATCTTCTGATTTCAAAAAAAAAAAAAAAACAAGTTCATCCCCTTCAATCAAGGTTTGAATTTGAATCTCAAGTTTAAATTTGGGTTTCTAAAAACCCAGATCCATCTTTAAAGGTCCTATTTGGATTCTTCATAATCCGAGTCCAAAGTTTAATCCTAGTCTCAACTTGGATCCAGATTTTCAAGTATAAACTCAATTCCCCTTTTGGATCTCAGATTACAGATCCAAATTCCATCCAGATCCCCATTCTACTTTGGATCTTAGACTTCAGATCCAATTCCTCTTTAGGATCCGGATCCCAATTTCACTTTGGATCTTATATCCAGAGTCCAATTCTACCTTGAATCTCAGATCCAAACTCTAATTCTTAGAATCCAGAATCCAATTCTACTTTGGATCTTAGATTCAGATCCAAACTACAAACTCTTAGGATCCAGAGCCCAACTCATCTTGGATCTTAGACTTCAGATCCAAATCAATTTTAGGATCCAGAACCCAATCCTACATTGTATCTCAGACTCCAGAATCCAATTCTACATTGGATCTCAGACTTCAGATCCAATTCCATTTAGGATCCAGAGTCAAACCCTATCTTGTATCTCAGATTTTAGATCTGAATACCTTCTTGGACTCCAAATCTTGAATCCAATTTCATTCAAAATTCCAAATCCAAATTCTACTTTCCTTAAAAACCAATTCCATTTCATTCCAAATTTCAGATCAAGTTCCCATTTCAGATCCTAAATTCAGAATTCAACTTTGAAACTCTATTCAGAATCCAGATATTGGATTCGAATTTCATCTTAAAAATTCAACTTCTAAAAATTCCATTTCTCAATTTTGCTCAAATTTCCCAATTCTATCTTCCCTTCTGATTCAATTTTCATTTCTATTTTGATTCAAAGTCCATTTATGACTTTGAAAATTCCTTTATCTCAAAGTTTCAAGATCATTTTTCAAAAACCAGATTCATATTCCCAAGCTCTTGATTATTCTTAAAACTTAGAACTTTAATTTTAAGTTCTAAGTTAAAATCATTTCTTCACTTTACCAGATTCACCTCACTTGGGAAATCCTCAAAATATTTCAAAAAGAGCATACATCTTTGCATTTGCACAAGCATGATTCTTTGTGCAGCTAGACTTAGGATAAATACTTAGATAAATTCATTACAAAGCAAAAAGCATAAAATTCGACCCTTGGTTCGATTACCCCTGGTAAAGGCGCCAGGAACGGTCGAACCTCGTACCGACGAGCGGATCCTGTCTCCCAGTTTTCCCGCAAACATTTCAAAAACGGAGGCGAGTTATTTCAAAATTCTTTAAAATTAAGGTCAAGTGAGACCCGCAAAAGAGTTCCTCTATCTCTTCTCTTCTTTTTTTTCTCTTCTCTCTTTCTTTTCCGTTCTTTTATCTTTTCTCTCCTTAAAAAAGGAGGAAAATAAAAGGTTGGAAAGGAAAAGAGAAGGAAGAGAGAGAATATTACGAGAGGAAAAATTTTGCGATGATCACAGGTTTGGCGACCGTGATGGGACCCGTCTTCGTCCGGTCGAATTTAATGCCTTTTCTTTTGCTTTGACATTATCTAAGTCTTTATTCTACATATGTCAGCTTCATTTCCATGCAAACCTTAGAAGCCTAGATTCTGTCCTAAGCTGACATCATTGCATATAGGATTTAAGTATGGTTTGGTAGGACCATATTGAGGAGATTATTTCATGCTCACATTAGACTTAGGTCTGAAATACAACTCTCCTCAAATCTAGGGATTGAATGCAAAACAATGAATGCAAGTGTATGCTTCTCTTCATTTTAATCTATCTCTTTAGGACTTGCATTAGAGCCATCTGATTTCTTGCATGTTGAACATATTTTGAAAACCTCCTTACCTATATTGTCCCGGTCTTCTCGTTGCTGGGCTGTCTCACTGAACCATAGTTCGGGAGAGAGCCTCACAACTGGACCACTTATTTGGGTTCGCGCCCCCCTACCACGTACCTAAGGGCCATAGTCCGAGGTATATCGGTAGGTGCTCAAGGATGTTGGGAAACCATTACCTTAGAACCGGAGGAATATTTCTATGCCACGTACTTCGAGCTTCAGCTTGAGTATATCGGCGTATCTTGATTGGAATCAGATGATTTTTGAACCCTAGAGTTAGGATTAAGGTCCTACAAGCCATTTTAAAATATTGCATTTAGAGTCAGCCTCTAGGGATTGCTGTTTGTGCATCCTTGTTTGTATATCAATGATTGTATGATATTTTCCAAAACCCTGGGTATATATTATTTAAAAATTTTCTCTTTTAAAAACCCAGGTGTATTTCCCTTTTCTTCTCTTAATTTCTTCTAAATTCTTTTTTATCCTGCCTGCAATTCTTTAAAATTTTCTTTTTCTATATTCTATCCATTTACAATAAAAACATCTTTTGTCAGGATATGTCCTTTTCAAAATTTATCTTTATTTATATTTTTACGTGTCTATCCTTTTTCAGAAAAACAGTGCGGTTGTCGCAAATTTTGGTGACAACCCGATCCCTCGTAATGGGATGTTTTCATTTTCAGATTATAATTTCCTCCTTTATTAAAATTTCTTCCTAGATCTTTTCTAAAAGACCCATTTATAATCCACAGAGAGCATCAACACTATCAGTTGAGTCGAGCAAAACTCAGAGATCACGCTGCTCTAACATCCCAGTTACAAGCAGAGAGAGTAAGGAATGGATTCTCAAAAATCTGTCAGAAAGGGAGTTCAAGACAGCAAGAGTGAGATTGATCCTGCGATATATCAGTTATTCAAAAAGATGATGCTGGAGATATTATCCGAGCAAGCTGAAGCCAGTTGCGGAAAAGCTCCCACAGAAGGAAAGGCGCTCGTCACCTTCCCCATAAATAAACACAGCAATATCAGTGCAGGAAATTCCAAAGCCAATAGGGGCAGCAATCAAGGCAACCAGGGCAGCGACTTGAGAGAGCATAAAAGCCAGATTGGGAAATATTGTGAAAATCGCGATAGACCTCTTCAATGCAGTCCTCAGCAAAAAGGCAAGAAGCAAGAAGAGCCAAAGCGCAAGGATTGGAGCAAGGATCGAGATTTCACTCCTTTAGATGAACCGCTTGACAAAATCCTCGAATACATGTTGTCCAGTGGGTTACTCAGGCTTCCAAAAGCTGCCAGCCCTTCCACAATCATGGGAAAATATATAGACCAATTCTGTGGGTACCACCGAGCAATAGGGCATAACACTGAGCATTGCTTCATCTTCAAGAATATAGTTCAAGACTGCCTTGATAAGAATCTCTTTATCAAAATCGAAGAAGAAAGGCGTCCAGATCTCCTAAACATGCAAGATCAGTCCAGCCACCAGGTAGAGGTCAGCACTCGGCAGAGGTCAAACAAGCCGAAGAAAGCAAAGCATGAAGGTTGGGGTCATGATCGTCAGTTTACCCCTCTAGGTCAGCCGATCGAAGAAGTTCTCAAATACTTGCTTGAAAAAGGCATGATCAAACTCCCAAGAAAGATTGATCCTCCTGTCATCATGGGAAAATGGAAAGATTGCTTCTGTAAGTTTCATCGAGCAAGGGGGCATGACACGGAGCGCTGCTTCGTCCTCCAAAACCTTGTGCAAGACTACATTGATAAAGAGCTCCTGGTGCCAGAGGAAGGAGAAGAGCAGCCTGCAGTTTCAACTGGACCTTTTCCAGACCAATAAGAGAATTGAGAATACCAAGAGTTTTTCGCTTTCATCCCTTTCTGTCAGTCGCTTTGTAGGGGCAAGTCAGCCCAGTCTTTGTGGCTCTTTTTAGTTAAAATACTTGTAAATATTCAGTTTTGTTATTAACTTTTGCTTATCAATGAAATGTCGATTTTCTTTATATCTTTGATATTCAATACTTTCTTCTTTTTTGCTATATTGGGGCATTAAATTTCTTTTTCAAAAATTCGGGACAATTCTGACATCATTCATGAGAGAAATGATGTTACCTATGAGGGTCTTTCAAAAACCATGAAAATCTTAGTTCAAATATTTTATTACAACCTTTTTCAAAGATCAACCCTTGTGTTAATCATATTTTTCTACAAATTGATTTTGAATCATTGCATTTCAAAGATCAACCCTTGTGTTGATCATATTGATTTCGAATTATTTTATTTCAAAGATCGATCTTTATGTTGATCATATTTTCTAAAAATTTGGTTTTCAAAATATTACGTTTTAAAAGATCAACCCTTGTGTTGATCATATTTTCTAAAAATTTGGTTTTCAAATCATTACATTCAAAGATCAATCCCTGGTGTTGATCATATTTTCCAAAAAAATTGACTTCAAATCATTTCATTCAAAGATCAATCCCTTGTGTTGGTCTCATTTTCCAAAAAAACTTCAAATCATTTCATTCAAGGATCAATCCCTTGTGTTGATCTCATTTTCCAAAAATTCGATTTCATTTCAAAGATCAATCCCTTGTGTTGATCATATTTTCTAAAAATTGATTTCAAATCATTTCAATCAAGTATCAACCCTCGTGTTGATCATATTTTCTACAAATTGATTTTCAAATCATTGCTTTAAAAAAAAAAATTTAACCCTCATGATGATCTCTCATGAATGATCCCCTTTCAAAGATTAGCTCTCGTGGTTAATCCTTCTTTCCAAAAAAAATGATTTTCCCATCTTCTTCTCTCATTTTAAAAATCCCACATGCAGGCAGGATCAAACTCTTTTTCTCGATTTTTATCAACCTTTTGTTTATCCATCGTTATCAGTCTTATCAAATTTTTTTTTTTTTTATATTAATTATTCATCCATTTTTCTTCTTGATTCTTATTTCAAAGATTACCCTTTCAGGTTAAGGGACAAACCTGATGACTCTTTTCCATGAGGAATTTCTTTTTCTTTCTTTCTCCCCTCCGTCAGGTTAAGGGATAAACCTAAAAACTTATCCTACGAGGTTCTTCTTTCTTCTTTCTTCAGGAGAAGGAATTGTCCTAAATGTCTTTCTCTTTTAAAGCTTCGTTAATCTCTGTTAAACCTTTTTCTTCATCCAAATTTTATCAATCTTAAGGGGCAATCAGCTCATATGCAAATAAATTCAGTCCTCTAAATGGTCATTCTCATTCTCAGGTCCGGTCCTCGCACTGGCAAGATTTCAAAACTCAATCTTTTGATTAAAAACTTTCTGTCAAAAACCTGAGTTCTCATTTGAGCTTCTCCCTCTATTCTTTCGTTTGAAGTTCCGAGTTCCGACTCGGACTTCCTTTTGAATCCAATCCTCGCATTGGAAAACAATCATTTCTTTATAAATTCGAGTTTTTCAAAACTCGGGTTTCTCTTTATCTTTTATCCGAGTTCCAGCTCGAGTTTTTCATTTATTATTTTCGTTTGAAGTTCCGAGTTCCGACTCGGACTTCCTTTTGAATTCAATCCTCGCATTGGAAAACAATCATTTCTTTATAAATTCGAGTTTTTCAAAACTCGGGTTTCTCTTTATCTTTTATCCAAGTTCCAGCTCAGGTTTTTCATTTATTATTTTCGTTTGAAGTTCCGAGTTCCGACTTGGACTTCCTTCTGAATCCAATCCTCGCATTGGAAAACAATCATTTCTTTAGAAATTCAAGTTTTTCAAAACTCGGATGTCTCTTTATCTTTTATTTTCTGAAGATTCGAGTCCCAACTCGGATTCTCTCCAACTGCCAGGCGGGACCTTCTTCCAAATTCCAACCTTCCGGCTAATCCATTTCAAAAATTCAGGTTTATTCTCTTTAAAAAATTCTTCTTTCCCCTTCAAGTTAAGGGATAAACCTGATGCCTCCTGATAACGAGGTATTTTTTTTTCTTCCTTCTCGGTTCAGGATAAAAAGATAAATCCTGAAAACAGACCACTTCAAAAGATCCAACAATCGTTGGTCATATATTTTCAAAGGATTCAACACTCGTTGGTCATATATTTCCAAAAGATCCAACAATCGTTGGTCATGTATTCCTAAAGAATCCAACACTTGTTGGTCACGTATTTCCGAAAAATCCAGCTCCCGCTGGTCGTGTATTCCAAAAGATCAAACCCTTAGGGTGTGACTCCTCAATTCTATCATTTCAAGGTCTTCAATTCTATCAGTTTCCCAACCTCTGGTTGTAATATCCTCAAAGTCTTATCATTTTCTCAAGCCTTGGTTATAATCTCCCAAATTCAATCACTTTCAAACCATTAGATTAAATCCTTCATTTTCAAAATCCAGTATTTTTTCACTGGTCGGGATTTGAAATCCAGTTGTCATAACTGGTCGGGATTTGAAATCCAGTTTTCATAACTGGTCGGGATTTGAAATCCAGTTGTCATAACTGGTCGGGATTTGAAATCCAGTATTTTTCACTGGTCGGGATTTGAAATCCAGTTGTCATAACTGGTCGGGATTTGAAATCCAGTTTTCATAACTGGTCGGGATTTGAAATCCAGTATTTTTCACTGGTCGGGATTTGAAATCCAGTATTTTTCACTGGTCAGGATTTGAAATCCAGTATTTTTTAACTGGTCGGGATTTGAAATCCAGTTGTCATAACTGGTCGGGATTTGAAATTCAGTTTTCATAACTGGTCGGGATTTGAAATCCAGTATTTTTCACTGGTCGGGATTTGAAATCCAGTTGTCATAATTGGTCGGGATTTGAAATCCAGTATTTTTTTAACTGGTCGGGATTTGAAATCCAGTATTTTTTACTGGTTGGGATTTGAAATCCAGTTGTCATAACTGGTCAGGATTTGAAATCCAGTATTTTTCACTGGTAGAGATTTGAAATCCAGTTGTCATAACTGGTCGAGATTTGAAATCCAGTTGTCATAACTGGTCGGGATTTGAAATCCAGTATTTTTCACTGGTCGGGATTTGAAATCCAGTTGTCATAACTGGTCGGGATTTGAAATCCAGTTTTTATAACTGGTCAGGATTTGAAATCCAGTTGTCACAACTGGTCGGGATTTGAAATCCAGTATTTTTCACTGGTCGGGATTTGAAATCCAGTGTTTTCATTGGTCGGGATTATCAAAAATCCAGTTTCTCATAAACTGGTCGGGATTTCCAAAACCTAATATATTTCATCTGTCCAGTTTTCTAAAGTCTGATTTCTTGCACCATTTCTTTAAATTACAGCTAAATGTCTCATCAAAATCTATATTGAGTGATTATTTCACAAGAAATTCGTGAAAACTTTGCCAATTTGCTAAAAGCATTAGTTGATTCTAAAAGTTTGACTGAACAAAAAAAAATTTCTCAGATTACCTCTTCTATTTCCTTCCAAAAAAGGTGAAACTTTTCGCGAAAAGAGGTAGAAAAGAGGTAAAATTCAAATCTTTTCCTGTTGATCAACCAAAAGGATGTAAGAAATGTCCTCAATATGATCAATAAAAGAAATCTTCAATGATGTTGAAAAGCCGGAAGAGAATTGATATTGATCTTGGCTATGGCGCATGTTTTAAAAATGATTTTCTGACAATCAGGCAGTGGAAATATCTTGAGCTATAAAAAAAAAATCCACTCAACCCTTCTCATTTTCGTTTAAAAGTTGCAATCAAATATCCGCAAAAGGGATCTCTCAATTGTCGTCAAGATGAAGGCGAATTAAGTGAGTAGATCCCCGGGGCCAAAGAAGATTTGAAACATCTCCAAGATGACGGAGTTTGTGACGGATCCTTCCAAGGAAAGTTCGGATCGCTGTCGAGATGAAGGCAGATGCGATGAACCTACCGACAAACCCTAAAAGATATTTGATTTCAGACCTTTTTGAGCTAATATCATATATAATCCCTGAGAGAAAGAAGGATCGGAGCATCTCCAAGATGAAGGAGCTTGTGACGTACCCTTCCCTGAAAAAGAGAGAAAAGTCAGGACATCCAAATGAAGGATGATGTGAAAAACCGAGAAAGCCCAATGACTCAAAAGAGTGCAAAAAGATCATCGTGGGAAAACACCCAGATATCAAAACTGCCGAAGTTGCCAGAAGTCATCTTTTCTCATGCAAAATTCTTTTATCAATATCTCTTCACTTCCTGCTTTTATGAAATTAAGAATATTTCTTTTATTCTCATATCAGGGAAATGGATAGCTTCCTTAAAGAAAATCATCAGTGTTAAATTTTTGAATTTGACTCTTAAAACCGAGGAGTTAACCTCATTAGAGGAAATACTCTAGGTAAAAGAGGGAATATCTTTGCACATACATGCACATTTAGAAGCATCTGAATCTGCTATGATTTTATCTTATTGGCAAAATTTTCTAGCTATTCCAAGAATAAAATAAACATTCAATATCCATTTTTGATGCAACCTAGCGTTGTTTATATCTTCCAGAAGAGTTATCTCACTCAGTTGAAGTATCTCTTCCTGTCCCATCGCGGTTTCTTCAGTCAAGGATTCCGTATGGTGCCCCCACTCAGGATAAGGGTTAAACCTGAACCATTTGCAAAAGATTCTTTGATTTCAAAAGCTATTTCAGTCTCAGCAATGAGGCGCACCATTTCTTCTCCCTTTTCAAAGCTTTAGGGAACCCTATATTTCCTCCTTTCGCAAAAAACCCCTATCGGATTTGTTCGTCCAAATCCCGAAGGTCCCATCGTGCTTTCTCCATTTTTGAGAAACCCGTATGGTAGATTTCCCATCCATATTAAGAGTTAACTTGGAACCTCGCTTCGCGAGGTATCTTCCTTGCAGGTTTGGGTTAAACCTGAGCCACATTCTAGTGAGATTTCTCGTTTTGACGAGATGTTTTCTTCCAATTCCATCATGGTTCTTCCCATCAAGGAACCCATGCTTTGTATATCCATCCAAGATAGGATCCTACTTGAGCTTCAATTCACGAGGCATTTTTCAAAATGTCCCATCAAGGTACTCATGTATTCCTTTCCTCATTTCCAAATTCATTTTTTGATATATCTTCGTCCCATCCAGGTTAAGGGCTAAACCTGAATCACTCCAAAAAGAGTGTCTTGTCTCACCCATGAGACCTGATCAAAATTTTCATTTCCCACCATTTCAGAATTTCCATCTAAAGTCCCATCACGATTTCCTCATCTTTTACTCAAATCATATCATTTCGAGGATTTCGTCTCCCCAAAACCATTCAGGATAAGGTTTTTAGGCCTGAAGAGCCATATTTCCAAAAATAATTCTTCCACACCCAGTTCAGATCTACTGATTGGGGCATTTTTTTTTAAAAAAAAATTGGAGTGTTATCTTTGCCACTAAGCTCGGCTTTCAACCGGCTTAGTAGCAAAGAGGGGCATCTGTAAACAACCCAAATTTTTCAAAGATTTACAAAATGACCCTTTTGCCCCTAACCCCGCTTTCTGAGAAAATCAAGTTATTTCTTCAGATTTCTGGATTAGATTCCACATTGATATATTCAAATTCAACTCCGGGCTTGAAATCAGTGTTTTAAATCCAAATCTGAGCCCCGTTGTCCGATTTCCAAAATAAAAACACGAAAATACCGAAAAATGATTTTGAAAGGCTCGGGCGGCTCATTCGGCACTCTGTTGGATCCTCGGCCCTATATTTCTCAGTTCGAGGTTGTAAACCTCGAATGTGTCTCAAAAATTCAGATCAAAACCCATTTCTGGAGAAATTGTCTCAAAATAGTTTCTAAAATTCTCAGAAAAACTCCTTTTGTAAACATTTTACAAAAACATAAAAAAATTAGTTTCAATCTTTGATTTCTTGTGAAAACTTTAGGATTTTATTCTAAAAATACAAAAAATAGAAAGATAACACCAAAAACCAAAAAATGGAAAAATTTTGAGAAAAAAAAATGAATTAGTTCAAAACTTTAAAATCAAATTTTTGCTAAAAAGCCCTGAGAGCCTCTTTTTATAAAAACTCAAAAATTAGAGAGGGGTCTTATGCGAAATGCTCTTTTAGGGTTTTTGAAAACCCTTCATGAATAAGAAAAGGGAAAAGAGAGCCGCCTCTCTTCACTCTCTCTCTCCACCGAAACCCTTGAAACTCCTCTTCTCAAATGGCTTCCTCTCCCCATCGCCCTCCATCTCCGAACCTTCATCCTCAACCCTCAATCCTCAACCGAACCCCTCCCTCTCGAACCTCCTTCTCCCCCTTTAAGAGAAGCACTCGAGGGAACCCTAGGGACATCCATCTTCACCTCGGCACCTTCTTCCTCTCTACACCGCAGATCCCCTCCCCATTTCACCGTCTTCTACTCCACCATCGCTCTTCACCCCGACCTTTCCTTCTTCCTCTGCTTCTTTCTTCCTTTTTTTTTTCTTCTTCTTCCTTTGTTTTGGCTTCTCCCCATTCGGCTGATCATCTCGGCAGCAGAGCTACAGGAAGCCCTACAGTCGAGTGTCGTCTCCATCTAAAAATCTTTGCAGCAGCGGCATCTGGAAAAGGAATCACTCTTATTTCAGAGTTTCAGCAAGAATGGCAAGCGGCTGCCATTGACCCCTCCTTCACGGTACCCTTTTCTACAGGTAAGTAATCGTATCCCTCTCCTCTGATTCTTTGCATTTTCTTTTTCTTCTTCTTTTGCATCATCTCTCTATATTAAAACTCCATTCTCCTTCATTAAAAAAAAAAAAAGAGCAAAGGGGTGGGATCGGCCTGCATATGGCAGGACCGACCCACCTGCGTGCAAAACCAATGGAATATACCTATTCCGACATTTCTTTTTTTTTTATTCTCTTTTGATCATGGAATTTCTATGGTTGTATACATGATGTTGTCGTGCTGGAGGTTATGGTTTTCATTCATATATATATATATATATATATTTTTTTTTATTTCCCCTTCGTATTTATGCTCCCCTTTCATATTTGTTTTTCTGATAACCGATTTCTGTTTTGTCTGCTTATTAATTTTTGAATTTCTGCTCTGTTTTGATCATTCGTGGATTTGGAGTTCCTGCCTCGTCGCATATGTCATTAGGTCGCCACATCTCCTGCTGGACCTACATAACATCATTTGTGTTTGTATATCACGCATCGCCTCTGATTCACTGCTAATGTCATTATCACTTCCCTTCTTCTTAACATCCACCATATACATGAAGGTTTGCAAATTCGCAGTAAGCAGGGTGCGTTTCACCATAGCGCCTGTTACAGGAATCAGGACATCATCTGCCCTGAGAATTTTGGGTCTGTAGAATACAGCTATCGAATGGTTTAAAAGTTTTACTTGATAGGCTTGATGCATGAGACCAATCTTTCCAGCAGTTCAATCATTTGCCGTTTTACTTATTTTCATTTGATTTATCAATCTAACCTCGATTTGTTTGCTTGTTTCATCCAGATGACCCTCTTTATTTATCTTTCTTTTTCTTTTATCATTTTATTTTCCTATTGGATCTTCAATTACCTAGTTACATTTTTTTTTGCGTTTTGTTATATTCATTGATCATCTGTTTCTAGTTCAAATCACCCAGGGTATTTGATCTCTTATCGATATCCTTGATTTCTTTCTTTGATTCTATTTTCTGGTTTATTTTTAAATCTTGCGTTACTCATTCACACCCCATGTATCTGCTCGATGGTGTTTTCTTTCTGAGATATACTGAATGCCAGCGATGGGCTTCCTGACATCCATCTCACGATGAGTCGCACTTCTGAAGGGTATTGCGATGAAGTAGGTATTAATCGTCAGGAGGGGTCATTATACATCGATCATATCACGGCAGAGATTCAGTTTTTACCTCCATCCGATTATGTATATACGTATGGTACAGGCTGAGTAATGCACCACATTTTTCGATATCTGCTGCTAGTCACATGGTGCTTTTTGCAGGAATTCATAACCACTACAGTAGTCCTGAAACAATCTGTTAATATTAGAATGGCATGGTGTTGACAAAAAAAGGGGGTTATCAAAAGTTTGGCTCAGAACAAAAATCGGAGTTGAACTGAGTCCATTTTCCAATATTTCATTTTAGTAAACAAATGTCTTCATAAATCTATGTCAAGTCCTATTTTGATACATAACATTTACAGCATTTTGGTGTACGATACTGGTATATTATCCGTCACCTTGGAAGATCCACTAACATCATGAGCATCGGTATGTCATGTCACACTAGCGGTATCATTTAGTGTCCGGCTGCGTGGTTCCTCACTGTAAAATCTCCAGCCTTTCGTGCGGCGTTGTTAAGGTGTTGTAAACATACCCCCTGTCAGTTACAGAGAGTGCAGGACTCCATCAGCAACACAAGCTGCCACTGAAGTACAGTTCACCGAAATTTCTAATGCTACCAACCTCTTCCAAGGCCACACTGATAATGACTCGATGATCCAAGATAGTATCAAACTTGCTCCACCAAATTTCTGCTGAGAGGAACATCCACTGCTGCACGTCTACATTCTATCACCTGCCAGCATTCAATTTCACTTGCATACCGTTTCACCATCTCATTACATTTATACAGCATATTCATTCTTCTGATCTCATATTCACTCATTAATTTCCTGACTGTGAGTTCATATTCTTGTTCTCTTATTACTTCATTATTTCAGTTTACAATTCTTAGTCATTCTTTTAATTCCTAAACTGTTTAGCTTAGCTGTTAATAATTGTTAATTATTTGACTTAAGTTGATTTAAGATAGTTAGTATATTAGGTGCTTAACATTGGTTCTTTGCAAATCCTTTACACTAGTATTGAGTGCAGTAACATCTGTATGTGAGTTAATGAAGGCTGTGTGTTGACAGTTAGTGCATGCGTCAATTCCTAGTGTAAGTTAGCCTTTAAACAGTGAATAAATTAGTGTTAACGTTGGGTATTGAAAATTAACAGAGTATGTTAGTATGGTATTTATCAGTATTGTATATGCATTTGTGGCTAATATATGTTAGCACTAGCAACAGATTAGCTTAGTTTGTGTTAGTATAATTAGCAGTAACCAAGTATGTTAGGTAGCATATTATTTTACATTTGAGTTTCAATTAAATTTGATCATTTATTTGTATATGGGTTTTTACCTTGTCTCTTCTTATTGCTGAGTGGTGATGCTCAGTACCCATACCATTCACCCTAAATGTCATTTTTGTTTTCTTAGCTTAGAAATGGTAGATTTAATTCCATTTTCCAAGTTGCAATACTTAGATGATAATAAATTTTCACTTCTTGCATTAGATTAAAATGTATGAGCATTTGTATATTCTAGAATTACTTGTTTCATATCATCTTCTCTCTTTCAAGATCTCATAAATAGGACCACGAATGGCACATGCACCATTTTGTAAGAGATAATAAATACTAAGTTGATGATCTACATCAATGGCCATAGTCAGGGTGTGGACAAAACTTAGCATTTTTTATTTTTTACAAAATAACACTGGATCCACGCTGGATCCATTTTTCAAAAGTCATCATATTTTCTTAAAATATTTTCTTCTTTTATCAGAATTTAACTTAAAATTAACTCAAAATATATACCAATGGCCATAGTCAGGGTATATTGAGGGTTAATTTCATTTTAAATTCTATAAAAGCACCAAAAAGGTATTTTATCCTTCATTTGAATTTAGACATGACTATTATATAATACATTCAATGACCATAGTCAGGAGTGTATTATATCATTAATCTTATTTAAATTCATTTGAAGAATGAAATATGATTTTCAAATCCAATTTCAAATTTATTCAAATTCATTCATCATATAGGGTAGAATTGCATCATATTTTCCAAACTTCTTTTTCAAAATCCCAAGTGTTTCTTCTTCTTCATCAGATCCTATTCAAATCCAATTCTATCTCATTTTAAGATTCAAAATTTCAATTTCAAAGTCCAATTTGACTTTGAAACCCCTTTATATTCAAACTTCAAATTTCCAACTCAATTCAAAATCCAATTTCAAAGTTCAATTTAACTTTGAAATTATCTTCTGATTTCAAAAAAAAAAAAAAACAAGTTCATCCCCTTCAATCAAGGTTTGAATTTGAATCTCAAGTTTAAATTTGGGTTTCTAAAAACCCAGATCCATCTTTAAAGGTCCTATTTGGATTCTTCATAATCCGAGTCCAAAGTTTAATCCTAGTCTCAACTTGGATCCAGATTTCCAAGTATAAACTCAATTCCCCTTTTGGATCTCAGATTACAGATCCAAATTCCATCCAGATCCCCATTCTACTTTGAATCTTAGACTTCAGATCCAATTCCTCTTTAGGATCCGGATCCCAATTTCACTTTGGATCTTATATCCAGAGTCCAATTCTACCTTGAATCTCAGATCCAAACTCTAATTCTTAAAATCCAGAATCCAATTCTACTTTGGATCTTAGATTCAGATCCAAACTACAAACTCTTAGGATCCAGAGCCCAACTCATCTTGGATCTTAGACTTCAGATCCAAATCAATTTTAGGATCCAGAACCCAATCCTACATTGTATCTCAGACTCCAGAATCCAATTCTACATTGGATCTCAGACTTCAGATACAATTCCATTTAGGATCCAGAGTCAAACCCTATCTTGGATCTCAGATTTTAGATCTGAATACCTTCTTGGACTCCAAATCTTGAATCCAATTTCATTCAAAATTCCAAATCCAAATTCTACTTTCCTTAAAAACCAATTCCATTTCATTCCAGATTTCAGATCAAGTTCCCATTTCAGATCCTAAATTCAGAATTCAACTTTGAAACTCTATTCAGAATCCAGATATTGGATTCGAATTTCATTTTAAAAATCCTACTTCTAAAAATTCCATTTCTCAATTTTGTTCAAATTTCCCAATTCTATCTTCCCTTCTGATTCAATTTTCATTTCTATTTTGATTCAAAGTCCATTTATGACTTTGAAAATTCCTTTATCTCAAAGTTTCAAGATCATTTTTCAAAAACCAGATTCATATTCCCAAGCTCTTGATTATTCTTAAAACTTAGAACTTTAATTTTAAGTTCTAAGTTAAAATCATTTCTTCACTTTACCAGATTCACCTCACTTGGGAAATCCTCAAAATATTTCAAAAAGAGCATACATCTTTGCATTTGCACAAGCATGATTCTTTGTGCAGCTAGACTTAGGATAAATACTTAGATAAATTCATTACAAAGCAAAAGGCATAAAATTCGACCCTTGGTTCGATTACCCCTGGTAAAGGCGCCAGGAACGGTCGAACCTCGTACCGACGAGCGGATCCTGTCTCCCAGTTTTCCCGCAAACATTTCAAAAACGGAGGCGAGTTATTTCAAAATTCTTTAAAATTAAGGTCAAGTGAGACCCGCAAAAGAGTTCCTCTATCTCTTCCCTTCTTTCTTTTCTCTTCTCTCTTTCTTTTCCGTTCTTTTATCTTTTCTCCCCTTAAAAAAGGAGGAAAATAAAAGGTTGGAAAGGAAAAGAGAAGGAAGAGAGAGAATATTACGAGAGGAAAAAATTTGCGATGATCACAGGTTCAAAGTCAAAGTCCAAGTCCTTTTTCGTCCAAAGTTCGAAGTTGATCCTTTTTCGAAGTCGAGCCTCGTTCGAAGCGTTTGAAGCAATCGGAGTCGTTTCTTCCTCAAATTGAAGTAAGTTCGCTTCATTAAACCATCTCTCTCAAGTATTTTATTGTTTGTATATAGCATATATTTTCTAAAGTAGTATCTTGCTTTAGTTCTTGGTTGAGCCCTCTAGGACGCTTCGGTGTTCACGCGCTCGCCTCGTAACTATCGTCGGATATATATGTTCGAATACGCAGTATATGCGTTCTTCAAAATAGTATCTCACCCTAGTTCTTGGTTGAGCCCTCTAGGACACTTTGGTGTTCACTCGCTCGCCTCGTAACTATCGTTGGATACAGATCTAGGTGTATATCTGCTGATACTGCCGACGCGTCTTATATCGCACAGGCCATGTAATTTACCTTTGCCGTCGCGTCGTATGATGCCAAGGCTCCCTGCTTTCTGTACTTCCGATTAAAGCACTTCCGATTATGCATTTACTTACGCCGTCGCGTCGAACGATGCCAAGGCTCCTGCTTTCTGCAATGTATTTACTTACGCCGTCGCGTCGAACGATGCCAAGGCTTCTGCTTTGTTATATATGTAGAATATTTCATTCAGTTACACACCCTGAACAATAGTATATGCATTTCCTTTACGCCGCCGCTGTATAAAGCACAGGCTTCTGCTTATATTACATATATGGCGCGTAAGTGAGCGTTCAAATGGAGATCAACTCCAAAATCGCCCATGTGATTCCCTTACCGCTCCTCGTGCAAGATTCTGCTTGACGAATGAAGCCCCTATTGGAAAGGCTTCGCCTTTTGGCAAAATGCTCTTTACGTAAAGACTAAATCAATTACGTATGGCCTGGCTATGGCCCAAGGTTCCTGCAACCTTGATGGATGCAAAGTACGCACAACGGTGCGCATCCATTTCCTGAGTTAAGCGTAGCAATTTCCCACCAAAGAGTGGAGATGCCGCTGAAATGGATAAAAGAAAACGCACGCTTTCTCCGTTAAAGAGAGGAAGTGCTGCTGAAATTCCTGAAGGAGCTAAGAATGGCTCAGAAAGAATGTAGCAGAAGTGCTACCCGGTTATGGAACGCCTTCTATGATGTAGAAAGGTTCGTCGCACCACTGCCGATAGAGCAGAGAAGGTGTTGACAGAATGATTGGCAGAAGAGCTGCCAGAACCAGTTAAGTAGCACAATGATGTCCTTTGTTGGAACGATGTCAGAAGGACTCGTCTCCCTGACACCTGCAAGGGCACCATACTTGTAAGGGCCGTTGCGCCAAAGTAGTGGTAGCGCCTTGACAAGGTCCTGAGCTCGTTGCATAAAAATACGCCGAGTAGCCGATCCGTAGAGATCGAGTCATGTGCATGCTCATTGAGAATTATCAGACAACCAGACTCGTAAGGGCCGCTGAGCCGGAGTGTGTTGTTTCCACCGAAAGAGGTGAAGTGCTCGTCAAGGCCGAAGTGCCGAGAGCAGAGTTAAGCATGCATATGAATAAAACCTTTGTTCCACGGTGAAAACCGTGTGGTTGATTGGGGTCGGGTACATACTTCTCAAAGGCTGCCCTATAGGCATGCAATGTTCGTCAAGTAATTATAAGACCGGCAGGCCCCTTTCAGAATTTCTCACCGAGGAACACGGTGATGGCGCAGCCTTGAGTGACATATATTTCACCCGAACCTGATAGAGTTCATTGATGGCCTTCGTCACTCAGAGGTATGGAGGTCGTGGTTATCCTTAAATATCTAAGGATTGAACCCAACTACTGCAGTAGCAGAATGCATTCGGATACCTAGTAAGGATCTCTTCCGGTATGTTGTACCGTCCTACTAGGGGGATGGGGTCAACAGGCCTCTGGGGTATCTAAAATACATAGAATAATCAACCCCCAGATCGTCGCGTTGTCGCCCAGATATGAGTCCCCTAAGCCCAGGGGGAGGTGCAATTATCGAAACAAAGCATTAGCTTAGGTACAGCGCTACTTTGAATGTATGAGTGGATGACGTTGTTGAGTCAGTCCTGCATAACCTTTGTGAAGGTGTCATGGTCGGTATACTACTCTACCGATTGGGAAAGAACCCCATTGATATCCGTACGACTAAGTGAAGCTCGGAGAGCTGTCCTTAGATTTGTAGGATACAGATGTGCCAAGCATAAAGGCTTGAGCTAGACATCCATTCGTGACTCTGTGGAAGTCAAGGCTAAGTCGTAGAGACTTAAGTGGTTATTCTAACTCATAGCCCTGAAGAGGCTTATGCGAAGTCATGAAGACTTGCGTGGATGTTCAACTCATAGCCCTGATGAGGCTTTTGCGATATACGCTAAGTCATGGAGGCTTGAGCGTCGTATTACGAACTGCGACCCTGAGTGGTCTATGCATTTACTTGAGTTGAATAGATAGGTGTTTGCCTACTTACTAGACCATCAGTGGTTCTGACCCCGTTTAATGGGGATTTCAGGTGTTGAACCTGCGTGGCGATATGCGGAGCAAGGCGGCATCGAGTTCCAGGGTTTCTCTAGATAGAGTTGTACTGCTTCCTTTTTATTGAACCTTCACTGCTTTTCTAAGCAGTAGTGTTGTAATAAACATAGGTTTTCGATAAAATGGAATACTTTGGTGGTCAATGAGTTGCTTGGCCACATACCTGCAACGTGCTCGGAGTTTTCTAAAACCGACGACTCATTATCGTCTTATTCCGCTGCTAAAAGCTTTTCTAAGTTCCGCTGCAAAGAAAAAAAAAAAAGAAATTCATGAAAATTTTAACTTAGCTTTGTTTTGGAAATCTGGGGCGTTACATCAACAAAGTCATCTAAAAGTCATCGCAAAGATGAAGATTGAAAATCTTCCATCGTGACCAACAAACACTTTTCAAAATATCAATCTTTTTTAAATTCGAACTACGAGTCAAGTCCTTTATCAAAACCATTTTTGCCAATCTTGTCAAAATCAACCTTCGGGTTAAGCCTTTTTCAAAACCCAGTTTAGCACTGGTCCTTTACCAAAATCCATTAAGTTGGTCCTTCTAAACCCAGTTTAGCACCTGTTTCTTCTAAACCCAGCTTAGCACTAGTCCTTCCAAATCCGGTTTAGAATCAGTCCTTCCCAAAGTCCAATCTTTGAATTGGTCCTTCTAAACCCAGTGTAGCACCCGGTCCTTCCAAATCCGGTTTAGCACTGGTCCTTCCAAACACCAATCTTCGAATTGGTTCTTCCAAATCCGATTTAGCATCGATCCTTCCCAAAAACTAATCTTTGAATTGGTCCTTCCAAATCCGGTTTAGCACAATCTTCAAATTGGTTCTTCCAAAACCCGGTTTAGCATCAGTTCTTCCCAAATCCAATCTTCAAATTGGTCCTTTTACAAAATCTAACCTCGCATTGGTTAATCTTCAAATTGCAGCACCGTCTACTCTTCATTAGTGCATTAAATGGTCTAAAGGCGGCATGATCACCATGATTTTGGAGAAAGATCCAGAAGAGAGGTTGCCGCAGCCTATGATTCCCAGGCCAACCTACACAGTGGATATCCCTAGCATTATGGAAGGTGATGAAGTAATCCTCAGCGAAAGCCTCGAGATGTTGAAGCTAGAAGAAGCATAATCCACCGAGCATATCGCGGCGATGGTCCGATGGAAAGGATCACATTTCTTTAAGATTGGAGACCGTCTTGATTACAACAGTTTCAGAGATCATCCTTTATTCTCAGAGTTCATAAAAGCCAAGAAAGGATTTAATCTTTTACTGAAGCACAATAATCAGCCTTTCAAGGGCCTAGGCAAGAATGGAGATGGTCGGTTAGAGCCAGTAATCTCTGACCATCGTCCACGCAGAGAAGGGTTGGGATTCATGGGCAAGAAATCTCATAAGGATACTATCTTCATCAAGGGGATCCATTAAAAGCATCTGCCATCATTCTTTTTCCACTACATTTCTTTGATTTATGCATTTTGTAGGGACGATGTCCCATTTCATTTCATTTCCTTCATTGTTATCATTTCATTCAAGTCTATAATAATGTTATAGATTTTTCTCATCTATCTAGATGCCATCCTTCTCTTCTCTCTTTACAATTTATTTTGCAATTCGTTGTCATCTTCTATTTTGCGCAATTTATTTTATGATGGGCAAATTTTTCTAAATACTATTCCTTTCCCAAAGTTTTAGAATGTTTTTCCAATCAATAAGGAGACTAGTCGTCAATCCTTCAATCGTGTCGAAGCCCGCAAAGATCTATCAGATCAAAACAAGAACAAAAAGCAATATGACAACAAAGCAGTCAAAAGAACTCATAGAATTTGATTCATCTCTTCAAGATTTGCCAGAATTCACAGCAATTCAGAAGCAAGATGAGCCATCGTCTCTAGTTCAGGATCCGACAGAAGATATCAATATTGTTTCAGAGGACAGTCCGAAGATTCTCAAAATCGGTACCAGTCTGAGCACAAATGAGAAGGAAAGGCTCATCGATTTTTTCAAACAATACCAAGAAGTGTTCGCATGGACTTATGAGGATATGTCGGGTTTAGATCCCAAATTGGTTGAACATCACCTCGTTTTGAAGCCAGATGTCAAACCGGTTAAGTAGAAGTTGAGGAAAATGGATCCTTGAATTAAGCAACAGGTCAAGGAAGGACTTGAAGACTTACTCAAAGCTGGATTCATTCGAGCAATAGATTATCCAGATTGGTTAGCAAATATTATGGCAGTTCCCAAGGAAAATGGCAAAGTTCAAATTTGTATCGACTTTCGCTCCCCAACATCGATCTCTTGATTGATAATACGGTTGGTCATGCCATGTTCTCCTTTATGGATGGATATTCTGGATATAATCAGATCAAGCTGGCTGCTGGTGACCAGTCCAAGACATCCTTCACCACACCGTGGGGCAATTCCTGTTACACAGTCATGCCATTTGGGCTTAAGAACTCCAAGGCAACCTATCAGTGTGCAATGACTGTCATTTTCTATGACCAAATGCATAAGATTATGGATGCATATGTCGATGATATCCTGGTTAAATCCAAGGAGGAAGAAGATCACATTGAAGCTCTTGGTCAAGTCTTCAAGCGACTCATTTTATTCAAGTTGAAACTCAATCCTCAGAAATGTGTTTTCTGAGTAGAGTCAGGCAAGCTACTTGGTTTCATGGTTAGCAAAAGAGGATAGAAGTAGATCTCTCTAAAGCAAAATCCATCATTGATATGCCACCTTTGACCAATCTCAAGGAGTTAAATAGTCTCCAGGGATGTATGCAGTCGATCTGACAATTTATATCTAATTTGGCCACGAGGTGCAAACCTTTCAATCATCTACTCATAAAAGGAGTGAAGTTCGAATATGGACCAGAATGTCAGCAGTCGTTTGAATGCATCAAGAAATATCTCCTCAATCCACCCGTTCTGAAGCTTCCAGAGTTAGGAAAGCCTCTTTTGTTATATGTCTTAGTTAATCAAATCACTTGTGGCAGATTCTTGGCCCAATATGAAGAAGGCAGTCGAGTAGAGCATGCTATCTACTACATAAGCAAGATCTTCATCGACTATGAGAAAAAGTATTCTCAGATAGAGAAGACATGCCTAGCACTGGTCTAGATGTGTCAGAAATTGAGGCTTTACTTGTTAGCATTAGAAGTCAAGATTCTATCGAAGCTTTATCCTCTTAAGTATATTCTTGAACAATCATTTCTCAGTGGACGGGTCGCCAAGTGACAAGTTTTGTTGATGCAATATGACTTAGAGTATGTCTCTCAAAAGTCAATCAAAGGCCAGACCATTGCCGACTAGCTAGCCGATTTTCCTTTGTCAGAAGATATAAAGGCTGAGGATAATTTCTCTGACGAACGTATCCATAATATTCAGTAATCTCCAGTGTAGAGTTTATTCTTCAATGGTTCCAAGAATATGGTTGGCATAGGGATCAGGATCTTGTTGTTCATGTCTGAGAAGGAGATGATTCTTTTCTCTCTCAAACTTGATTTCTAATGCACTCATAATATGGCTGAGTATGAAGCTTTAATACAAGGTCTTAGAATTCTGCAAGACTTCAATGTCAAGAGAGTGCATGCCTTTAGTGACTCACTACTCGTCATCAGCCAAGTCAAAGCTGAATGGTAGGTAAAAGATCAGAAGCTACTTCTTTATCAAAAGATTGTTCTAGCTCTCATCAATAGCTTCGAAGAATTCCATCTTTTCCATATCAAGAGAGAATTCAATCAGATAGTTGACAGCTTAGCCAGCCTAGGCTCCATTATGTCTTTCAGAGATGGCGAATCTTGTCGGTCTTTCGAAATTGGCAAACTTGATCAGCCTGCCTTCATTCCAGTTATGCAAATCAACCAGACGAAGCAAAAGAAGAAGCCTTAGTATCACAATATCAAAAATTTTATTGAAACTGGTGAGCTTCAACCAAAATTGTCAAAGAGGGAGCAGAAAGTGATTCAACGCATGTCTGCCCGATATTTTATTCTTGCCGATGTTCTTTACCGTCGTGAATTCAGTGCCGAATATTCCAGATGCTTAGACGAAGAAGAAGCCAAGGAAGTTGTTCGAGAAGCGCACAAAGGCATTTATGGTGGCCACGTCAGCTATCAAACTCTTGCTAAGCATATCATTCGGGTAGGGTATTATTGGAAAACCATGCAATAAGACTGTTATCGTTTCATGAAGAAGTGTGTTCAATGTTAAATACATGCACCTTCCATTCATGCGCCAACCACATATTTATAATCAGTGGTATCTACATGACCATTTTCTATGTGGGCCTTCGACGTTGTAGGTCCAATTACTCTGTCCACCTCCAATGGGCACAAATATTTCCTTGCCGCAACAAAATACTTCACCAAGTGGGTTGAGGCTATCACTTTGCATATAGTGGAAGGTCGACATGTGGTCTTGTTCATTCATAAGAATATTCTTTGTCATTTTGGCATACCACACGACACTGTTTCAGATAATGGTACTCATTTCAAGAATGAGAGAATGAAAAACTTTTGTTCAAAATTCAGAATTCATCATCATTTCTCAGCTCCTTACTATCCCCAAGGAAACAGTTAGGTGGAAGCTACAAATAAAATTTTGATTCACATCTTGGAAAGAACCGTCGAGATGGATCGTGATTGGTACGAGAAAATCCATGATTCACTCTAGGCATACCAAACCATCATTCGGACCCCAACTAATGCAACTCCTTCAGAGCTTGTTTATGGAACCGAGGTAGTACTGCCTCTCCATGTTCAGAACCCGCTCTTAAATTTGCATCTCTTCTAGAGCTACCGCTCGATCAATATCAGCAACAGAGGTTGATACAGTTTGATCTACTCGATGAGAGAAGACTCAAGGCGGCGGAACACACTCAATCTTATCGTCAGAGGATAGCTAGGCAATATGCCAAGTCAGTCATCGAAAGAAGATTTCGAGTCAACGATCTAATCCTTAGATCAACGGCTCATCTCAGCCACCGTCCATGTGGCAAATGGTCACCAAACTAGGAGGGCCCTTACGTGATCAAAGAAGCATTACCACGCAATTCATGTCGTCTGATTAATGCAGATGAGATAGAATTACCCGACCCGATCAATGCCCGATATCTGAAGAAATTCTATACTTAGAACTTCTATTCTATCTTTTGTATTCTTTAGTGAATTTCCTTTAATAATGATAAATTATTTTTTCGTCTGAATATCTTCCTCCCAGACTACACTGAGGCATCTTTTGTTATGAAAACTTGTCTTTCATTTGGGATACCTTGTATGCAGGCAGGATCCAACAAAATTTTTCATCATTCATTTGCATCTATTTGCATTCATTTGCATATATTTGCATTCGTTTACATTTGTTCGCATTCATTTACATTCATTTGCATTCATTTACATCAAATTTATTACCCATTTAGGATAAGGGATAAATCCTAAGACTCTGACATTTGTCCAGGTCACTGTGAGGGTGAAGATTGAAAATCTCACATCACAATCATCAAGTACCTTTCAAAACACCAGTCTTTTTCAGATCCAACCTTCGGGCCAAGTCTTTTATCAAAACCATTTTCGCCAATCTTGCCAAAATCAACCTTCGGGTTAAAGCCTTTTTCAAAATCCAGTGTTCGTGCTGGTACTTTTTCAAAATCCAGTGTTTGTGTTGCTATCTTTTCAAAACCCAGTGTTCGTGCTGGTACCTTTTTCAAAACCCAGTGCTCGTGTTGGTACTTTGTTTTCCAAACCCAGTATTCATGCTGGTACTTTTTCAAAACCCAGTGTTCATGCTGACACTTTTTCAAAATCCAGTTTTCATACTGGTCGCTCTTCCAAAATTCAATCCAAACACTAGTCTCACATTAGGGTTCAGGCTCAATGTCAATCTTTAGACCTGCGAGCCAAACAATCTTTATCAGACCTTCGGGTCACTCCAGTCTATCAATCAAACCTCTGGTCACCAATTTTGTCAAAATCAATCATTTTCAAACCTCTAGGTGAGTCAATTTTTACCAACCAATTTTTTTATCAATCAATTTTTATCAATCAGACCTGCGGATCACCCATTTCATCAATTTCGTCAGTCAGACCTCTGGTCATCGATTTTTATCAAGCAAACCTTTGGGTTATCAATTCTATCAAAGTCAATCATTTTCCAACCTTCGGGTTGCAACCGCCAATCATGGTCATCCAAGATTTGACCTTTGTGTCGAACTCGTCTGCCAATTGGCTCAAAATCAATTATCAATCATTTGTCTTGCGAATGACCTTTTTTCAGAGAGAGTTCGAGGGAGCTCGTTCTTTTCGCATGCAATTTTGTTGGTTTGCTGAACCCCTTTTTAGGGAGAGTTTGAAGGTACTCGTGTTTCACGAACAGTTTGCAAAATAATTTTTTTTTTTATTATCACACAAGGAACCCTATTTCTGGGGAGAGCTTCGACGAAAGCTCATTCTCCTTGTAACCCCCAATATTTTTTGTTAGGCCATCCCGTCATTGAGGACCCTTTTTCCAAGGAGAGTGTGATGGACTCACTCCTCTATGATATTTTTCTTGATCTTTGTTATCAGCCACCTTTTCATAAGAGAAGCTTAGAGATAGGGAGTTTTGATGAAAACTTTATTTCTCTTCGAAAGTTCGTTTTGCAAACACCTCCTCTTTAGGGAAGAGAGGAGTATTTTTTTTATTACCCGTTCAGGTAAGGGTCAAGCCTGAGTCTATTCTTTGGGGAAAGGAGAGGAGAATTTTGCCACGGATATGTCAATTAGACCTCAAGTAATTTCTCTCACCAAGGATTCCAAGAATATTTTTCCAATTTTTGTTATAAAAAATAGTTGTTGATCTCAAAATCTTTATAGCACAAAATTTTACCTCATATTACCTTCAATATTTCCTCCAAAAGGACAAGACTTTTGTGAAGAAAGATGAAAATTCAAGCTTTGTCTCTTGGTCAACCAAAAGGATAAAGAAAAAAAAATCTCGATATAACCAGCAAAGAAAAAATTCAATGATGTCAAAAAGCCATAAGTGAAATGATATTGATCATAACTATGGCACATTTTTAAAGATCATTCTTCTGGTAATAAGGCAGTGGAAATATCATGGGCGATATAAAAGGAAGTCACTCAATTTCAATATATCTCCAATCAATCAAGCTACAATCAACTATTTGGAAAAGGGATCTCTCAATCATTGTCAAGTTAAAGACAGATGGATGAGTTCGACCCCTGGGGCCAAAGGAGACTCAGATCATCTCCAAGTTGAAGGAGTATGTGATGTGTCCTCCTAGGGAAAGTTTAAATCATCACCAAAGTTGAAGGCTGATGCGATAAACCTCCCGCCAATCCCTAAAAGATATCCAATCATTGTTATCATAAAAAGATTCTTAATCCAATGAGACAATTCTATCAATATAATTCTTGGGACTAAAGAAGACTTGAATCATCTCCAAGTTGAAGGAGTGTGTGATGTGCCCTTCCATGGAAAACCAGAACATCGCCAAGATGAAGGTTGATGTGATGAAATTCTTGCCAAATCCGAAGAGAGCTCACTCTTCATGCCTCAAAAGAGTTTAAAAGATTACCAAGAGATTTCAATTAAAGAGACAATATTATCAATATAATTTCTGGGACCAAAGAAGACTCGGATCAATTCCAAGTTGAAGGAGCATGTGACGTGTCCTTCCAAAGAAAATCAAAACATTACCGAGTTGAAGGTTGATGTGATGAAATTCTTGCCAAACCCTAAGAAAATCTCAATCTCTATGTCTCAAAAGAGTGCAAAAAGATCATCATGGGTAAACCCCATATATCAAACTATCAAAACTACCAAGAATTATCTTTATTTATGTGAAATTCTTTTATCAATATCCTTTTCATTAATTGCTTTTATGAAACTGAGAGCAAATTTCTTTCTTTTCATATCAAGGAAATTAATAGCTTCCTTAAAGAAACCCAACAACAATAATTTGATTTTGATTCTGGATTCTACGGAGTTAGCCCAGTTGGAGGTAATGCTCTAGGTATAAGAGGAAATATATGTTATCATCATAAAAATTTTCCCTCCCTCTACGAGAGTGAAATGATTCTGCGAGTCAAACTCGACCAAAGTTTTAAAAATGGTTTTGAAAATTATTCGCCTTCATTTTTAAAATTTGCAAGAAATATCCGTAGAATGGGATTCACCGGTCGGTACGAGGTTCAACCATTCCTGGCGCCTTTACCAGGGGTAATTGAACCAAAGATCCAAAATGTGCTTTGCTAGGCTCAAATATCTAAATCATGCTCTATTTTTCTAAAATGCACAGAGAATCAGGCATGTGCTATGAAGTTTTGAAAAGATGCAAGTTTGAGAAATATGATGTTTGCTTGGAAAATTGAAATATGCTTGGAAAAGGAATTCCTGGGAAAATTATGAATTTCATTGAAAATCATGAATTGCATTGGAAAATAATTTTTGAAGGGAAAATTGATTCTCAGAAAACTGGAACTTTGAGAAAATCAATTTTTGAGATTTGAATTGCTTTTTCTGAGAAAATCCATTTCTAAAGAGAATTTGAGAATTCTGGGAAAACCAGTTTCAGAAGTATTTCAAAGATTTTGAGAAAAATCGATTTGTGAACTTTGAAAATGAAATTGAGAATGTTAAAACATTGGAAAATCATGATTTGAACTTGGGAAATATTTAAAATATCATTTGAAAACTCAGAATTTTTGAGAAAATCAATTCCTGTGAAAGACTTAGAAAATGTGGAGAAAATTGATTTTTCTGAAATAGAATTGGAATTTGAGTTAGAAAAAATGATGTAAATTGAATCAAATGAATGAATATGGATTTGAAATATATTTTCTCAGAAAACTTGAGAAAATCATTTTTTTGTTTTTGAGAAATGCAATGCATTTTGAAGTTAGCCTAAGAGTGTAGGCTGAATGTGGCTAATACGAAGATCACAAATCTGGGTTTCATTCGTATTCTGACTATGACCATAAATACGAATTCCACCAAGTTTGTCAACTCCCTAAGAGCTTGTGCACATGCCATTCGTGTCAACCATAGTGGATTTGGAAAATATGCATGAATCATTCATCAGATATTAAAATTATACGAAAGCAAACTATATGCAATGCATCCTATTCTAAGCAGAAAATGTAACTCTTATTCCAAATTTATAACTTGATATTACATTGAATTGAAATAAAAGAAAAATAAATGAATTCTTGTTCCTGAATATCCCTACAAAACTAGAAAACAAGTTAGCACAAAAATGTAGGTTTATATGGATTTATCTGAAAATATTGAGAAATTATTGGATATTATCCAAATATAAACCCTGATTTATACCTCCCGGATATAAACATAAGAAATAAAGGATGAAAATAGATTGAAAATTTTAAAAAAAGATTTGAAAATTCGAAATTGGGATGAAAATGACCAAAATGCCCCTGATAACAAAACTATGGCCTTGAAATCATGGTTTTTCAGAAAGATATTTTATAAAAAATGAGATTTTAAAATTCAAATGATGATAAAATCAAACACAAGGTGATATGATATGATTGAATATATTAAAATACAAAAATAACCGTTTGAAAATTCAAAATTGAGAAAAAAATGATGAAAATGCCCCTGATAACTACACTATGGCCTTCAAATCAAGGTTTTCAGAAATATTTTTTGTGAAAATGCAAATTTTGAAATTTCAATTTATGAAAATGATGTAGAAATCAACTATAATATGATATGAGATGATTATATACATATTAAAACCCTAAAAATGCAAAAATTTAAAGAAAACACTAAATTTCGCCTAAATTCTGCTTGAATTTGACAAATTATTTAACACACAAAACAAATGAACTTGAAATTACACCAAATTTGTCGTGGACACCTAAATTAACCCTAATAACATAATGAAATTTGAAAACTATTTTTTTGGTATTTTCTAATATGGAAATTAACAAAAAATCCTAGAAAAATAAGATTTTTGCCTTTTAGCCTAAACCTAACCTAATGATGACCTGGTGTTATCGTCGCAAAATTTTTCCCGTCTTCCCTTCCTTGCGGAAGAGAGAGGGAAATGCTTTCGCGATTCAAACTTGACCGGATGTTGGAAAATGGTTTTGAAATACTCGCCTCCGTTTTGAAAATTGCGGGAAAATCCATGGGATGGGGCTCGACCTGTCAGTACGAGGTTCGACCGTTCCTGCCGCCTTCAACAGGGGTAATCGAACCAAGGACCAAAACTATGCTTGACTTAGCTAAATTACCAAAATCGTGTTCTATCCTAAATGCACAGAGAATTCAGGCATGTGCTATGAAGTTTTGTAAAATGTAACTTGGAAAGACATGATGTATGGTCAGAAAAGGTTTTGGAGTTGGAAATAGTTCTAAGGCAAATGATGGAAATCAATTTCTCAGAAAAACTCATTTGAAAGAGGTTTTGAAATCACGAAAAAGTTCATAAAAATGTGGGAAAATCATGAATGGATGAAAATCCTTAGAAAATAGAAGTGATTCTTGAGAAAAAGGTGAACATTTAAAAAGGGAAATACTTCTCAGGAAAACTCGGACTTTGAGAATTTTATTAGGAAAATGATGAAAAATTTATAGGAAAACTCATTGGAGAAGAAAAACTGAACTTGGGAAATTGAAATCCTGGGAATCTTACCCTTGAAACACTTGGAAATCGATTTTGATCTTTGAGGAAGATTGGAAAACTCTTTTTGAAAATCTTAAGAAAATAACATTTTCAAGGAAAAATGAAGGAAACTTGGATTTTGGAAATCCAACTTTGGAGATTTAGAAGTCTCTTGAGAAATTGGTTTCCATGGAAACTGTGAAAACTTGACTTGGGAAAAACTGATTTTGAAAAATTCTCAGAGTTTCTTGAGAAATCGATTTCTTAAGAATGAAATTTTCTTAAGAAAATCACGAGAAAACCAATGATTTCATGATGCAAATTATATGAGTGAATGAATGTACTTTGAATGATTTTCTAAGAAATTTGTTGGAAAAATGTGTATTAAGTCAAAATAAATCTTTCACATATTCTGACTGTGGCCATGAATATGTTCAGAGTTTAATTGATTTAATGCACAATACTTTGAAAATATTGGAAATATGATATGCATTTTAAGATAGCCTAAGAGTGTAGGCTCAATGTGACTGGTAGAAAGATGATGGATCTGGGTCTCGTCCATATTCCGACTAGGGCCGTAAATATGGATTCCACCGAGTTCATCAACTCCCTAAGAGTTGGTGCACGTGCCATTCGTGTACATCCATAGTGCTTTTGAAATAATGTGCATGAATCACATAAACAGGATATTGCATAAATTCAAACTATATGATATGCATCCTAGTCTAAGCAGAAAATTAAATCTCTTATTCCAAAATTTACATTATTATATCACTAAATAAATGAAATAAATGAAATTGCAGACTTCAGCTCCTTTCTTTGAATGTTCCTGCCAAGCTTGAAATGGGTTAGCTCAAATATGTGGTTTTTTTCAAGATTTTCCAATAATATTCTGAAATTATTTGACTTAGTTGGATATAAACCCTATTCTTCACACTTCCTTGATATTTGAAATGATGAAAATGCAAGAAATTCAGTAGAAAATAGTTTGAAATTCGAAATGGTGGTCAAAATGGCCAAAATACCCCTAATATTAAAGTTATACCTTTAAAATCAAGGTTTTTTGAAGTAAAACTTGGTAAATTTGAGGTTTTGAAATCCAAATTGAATCAAATGATGATGAAATGCAGTATGAGGCATGATGACATGCTTCTAAACACATTAGGACTGTAAAATCAGAATTTGACATTTTGCAATTTATCCAAAATAATGAATTTCGCTTGTTTTTAGCTTGGATCCGGGTCCCGCGGGGCCCTGTTTTGATATTATGGTTAAACCAAGCCTCAAATGAATTTCAAATGCTGTCAAATTCGGTATGGAGCATCTATCTACACTGACAAACAGCCTAGAATGCTAAAACTCATGAAATGATATGATTTGAATGCTAAAATTTAAAGAAAGGCCTAAAAAGGATGGATTTTGCCTATGGACCCGAACCAAATGCAATGCTTAACATGATAATGCAAAATTTACACCATAAAAACTTTTGATATTTTTCAGACTGCTAAAGGACCTGAAATAGAACACTTTTGGTTTTTACAGCCTCGGGATTTGAACTATGGTGAGTTCAGTAATGGGGATTTGGTTCTGCCGGAGGTAAAATCGACCTAATCTAATATAAAAATGCTAAAAAAATAGAAAACAGCCATGGAAATTTCTGATATTTAACAGCGCTATTTAAGACACCTACAGAGACAACTTTTATGTTCATGACTTTGGCATTTGATCAACATAACCATAGATAAAAATATAACTTTTCATGCCTAAATCAACAGAACAGACAAATGTGACAAAACAGGCGACTGACATGAAAAAACCGAAACAGATATCAAAACTGTTCTAAAAATCACAAGCTTTCAGATGCAAACAGAGGACATCCCGAACATGACATTCACTGTTTACAGATTTGGATTTGGAGCAATACCCAAAGAGAACCCATCTCCTTAAGTCGATCCAAAATCTCAGAGGCCCAAATCAGGCTTTGACACGTGTCCCAAACTCTCAGATTTGTTTCAGACATAAAAAAACTCAGAAAAATCTAATAAAATCATGTTAAACACTAGACATCCTCCCGAGCTCGGAACATCTTTCGGATCTAAAATAGGCTCTCCCATGAGGGAGATCTTGATTTTATAAGTCGGAAATGAGTTTTCTAAAACGCATCCTGGGTAACAAAACTTGACTTACCATTTTGAATGTTTACCATGGTAAACAAATTCAAATGCTTCCAAATTTTTGGCACATTTCTAGGGACACATAAGGACGCATTCCATGATTTTTTTAGAAATGTTAATAAAAAATAAATGCATGAAATGACATGTAGACTGACTGACAAAAACAGAGAACTACTGAAATTGAGCAGAATTGAAATAAATCTCTAATTAAACCTAATTAACCTAAAAAAAACATGCTAAATTAACGAAATAAAATACAAATTAAATTTATCTAAATGCATGAATGCTAAAACTCATCAAGGAAGTATAATTATATCGTTTTATATTTGTCATTTTATGAGAATATCTCAATCCATTCCTCGGATGAGCTCTTTCTTCAAACGACACACAAATCAAATCATGATATTATGAAATCAAGAGGAAAAGAGGTGCACCTTTCTTCGTTATGCAGCTTTACAACTCTTGAAAGGGATGGCTACCAATGGCTTCATTCGTCCTTCGATCCGGGCTTCGGATGATTCACCAAGATCGACCCACGCTTGAATCGAATTGGCCACTGCACGAGCAATGTAGGTACTTCACTGCACCTTCTCCACTGAGCCCAAGGGGGGCGTGAATTCAAAGAGACAACTTGAGTTCTAAAAGGGATCTAAGCTGAAGTTCAAGATCAAAATTGGAGTCTAGAATCTGAGTCCTCTAGGCTGGGTGTGAGCCCTTGTATTTGTAGATTTTTCTTGAAAAATTTGAATTTCAAACAGGCTCAATCTGATCCCTTCATGTGGCGCCATCTCAGGGGGTGCTATTTTGATTTTTTGAGAAAATAAAATGGGAAATTTGTGGGTGAGACACCTCAGCAGAATTTGAAAATTTTCAAAATTGGGGTTTGCTTGATTTTCTCTGCAGGAGGCTCCCAAATTGCGCCACCTCAGGGGGTGCTGTCTTGGAGTTTGAAATTCAAACTTTGCCTTTCTGAAGCTTCTCATATGGCGCTACCTCATGGGGACACTTTTATTTAAAAATAAAGTAAATAAAAAGAAATGAAGCCAAGTGGGGCTCTAGAATGGCGCCACCTCAAAAGAGATTCTGAGGTGTAAAGTTGGAAACAGTAGGAGCATGCCATGGGGCGCCACCTCTGGAGGCTCTTGACACATGTCAGAAGGACAGGAATGAAAGAAGCAGACTGTGCCACCTCAGAGGAGTTCAAATTTCTACTTTTCTGCAGGAAAGAAGAGGCTGACATGTGGCGCCACCTCAGGGTGGCTCCACACTGCCATGTGGTAGGAGAACAAGAATGGAAGAAGCAGAATGCGCCACCTCAGTGGGGAGCTTTTCTACTTTTTCTGATGCAGGGAGGTCTGGACATGTGGCAGACAAGTGTCAGCTGTCTGGAGGAGCCTTCTCAAATGGCGCCACCTTAGAGGGAGATTTGAAATTCAAATGGAGGTTGGCCTTGAAGGAATGGAGAGTGGACATGTGGCGCCACCTCAGGGTGGCTCTTACAATGCCATGTGGTAGTTGGGAGGAGCAAAGAACATGTGGCGCCCTCATAGACAAAGTAGAAAAAGCAGAATCCAGGATTTGCGCCACCTAGGTCTTGTCTGAAAATTTTTGAATGGTTTGCTTTTTCTGAAAAAGGCCAAGAGTGACATGTGTCTTCTACTTTTTCTGAAGGAAGCTAGAAATGACATGTGTCATCTACTGTTCTGAGAAAAAGTAGGGGAAGACATGTGTCATCCTGCTTTTTCTGAAAGAAGCAGACAATGACACGTGGCAGAGGGAATAGAAGGAGGTCCAAGCCATGTGGCGCCATCTCAGACAAAATAGAAAAGGTGAAGTTCAGGATTTGCGCCACCTCTGGAGGGATTTGAATGTTTGAATTCTAGCTTTTCTGAAGAGAGCTGAAAATGACATGTGTCATTTGCTTTTTCTGAAGAAAGCAGAGAGAGACACGTGTCCCTTGCTTTTTCTGAGAAGAGCAGAAGGTGACATGTGTCACTTGCTTTTTCTGAGAAAAGCAGGGAATGACATGTGTCATTTGCTTTTTCTAAGAAAAGCAGAGAATGAAACGTGTCATTTTCTTTTTCTAAGAAGAGCACAGAATAACACGTGTTCTCTGCAGGAGACACACTTCAAATGGCGCCACCTCAGAGGAGACAAGCTTTACTTTTTCTGGACAGGACAACACATGACACTTGGCATCTTAAGGTGATCTTTGGAATGACACATGGCGTAGGGTGGAGATGGTGGATACTGACACATGGCATGGGATGACATGTGGCGGCTTCTTAAGGTAGCCCCACACTAACACTTGGCAGATAAATGGGAGGAGAGAGAAAAGACAAGTGGCGCCAATCTAGGGGACAAGGCTCCTATATTTTGGGTTTTTCAAAGTTCAGTTTTTTCAAAAAAAAATCCTGTGTGACACCACCTCAGTGTGGGTCCCACATTGCTTCTTTATTGAAATAAGGACAAGACAACAACCTCTTTTTGGAATTTTCATAAGATCTGGACTAATTGGTAAAACAGAAATTTTTGGAAAGAGTTGGCCCCTGTAGGGCGATTTTGTAAAAGAATGATAGTTGAAATAGCTGACAAAAGGGCAAAATCTCAGATAAAGTGGCTGAAATCCATGTTGAAAACTATCCAGATCGTTTTCTTGAGAAAATATTTTGAAATTCAAAATCCTGGGGGAAAAATGGGAAGAATTGATAATTTTGAAGACCCAGGGTTTTGAAATTAGTTTTGAAAAGAGTTAAAATTCTAATCTGGATTGAAAATTTTGAAATCAAGAGTTTTGGACCTCGAAATGACATGCTGTGCAGTGCAGTGATATGAGATGCTCATGCAATGATATGCAATGCCATGTCTTATGAAATGCCATCCTGAACCGAGACTTGGAGATTCTCGTTTCCTGTTAGGAGTAAAATTTTGAACATCTAAGCTGAAATAGAGAAATTTTGAGAGTTGCAGATGAAATTTGGACTTTTGCAAGGTCCGGGCTCAAAAAATGACCATTTTGCCCTCCGACGATTCAAAAGCTGAATGATGATGCTTGGTGGAAATGTTGGAGAGGTGAATGAAAATTTGGGGTGTTTACACCTGGTTTCGGGTACTAACCTATCATAGAAATGAACCAAATTTTATGGGGTGATAGAGGACAGTTAGGCAAGGATTTTTGTCTTTTACAGATTTAGGATTCAACCTTTGGTCGAAGAATTACAGCTCTGGCAAGTTTGATCAGAATCCGGTGACTCTAAAATTGGGGGCAAACTAACAAGTTTTCACAAAAAAATCAAAACAAAATGGCAGACAGTGGCCAAAATGACTGAAATTTTAGGAGGATGTCCCTGACACACATAAGAACAATTCCTTTTTTTATTGTTTTAGCATCCGACTTATGGTTACAGATGACACAGAGGATTATCAGACCTCTAATTCTGATAAAATTGGAATGACAGAGATTCAACAAAGGAACTTGTAAAATCTAAAAAAATAAGAATCAAAGTCCTAAAAATCTTGAAATTTTGGTAAATGACACAGGATGTTCTGAAAAACAATTCCTATTTTAATAGTTGGAGCATCCGACCTACGTATTAGGAAGACACATTGAATTAAGGTCGGTCTAGACCCTGACAAACATATAACAAGATTTTCACAGGGGTCTGCAAAACCTGAATTTTGAAGGGTAGTAAATTTTATCAAAAAAAATACAATAAAATCTAGTAAAATACTAGATTGCATCACAAATTCACTGTACTTTACAAAGAGTGATTCGGATCTCTCATGAGGGAGATCAAAGATCCATAAGTCTGCTATAGAAGGGTCCAAAATTTCCAGAGGGTTTAAAACTCGGTTTGGCATCCGAATTTTTTATTGGAGTTACAATACCCAAATCACTCTAGATTTTTGTCAAAAGATCACAGATAAATGAAGGTACTCACAAATAAATTTTCCAGGATGTATTGACAAAAAACTACGTATAAAATGACAAGTAGACTACGTGCCTAACACCAAAACTATATGCTATCAATGACATTTTAATGAAATCATACTAAATAGCATAAAAAGATGAAATAAAATGAATATGACATGAAGAAAAACATGAAATCTATCTAAAACTATGAATAAAATCAGAAAAAGAACAGGTAGGTATATGCTTCATATTTGATTTTGGCAATTGGTAGTAGAGGATCCGATCCATCCGTCGGATGGATCCTCATACTCCCACAACACTAACTACAAGCAACCAAGATTATAAAAGCGTGAAACAGGCCTTTTAGCCATGCAAACTCATTTCTTTTTCTTTTTGAAATCGATTTATGATAACCTTATAAAAAGAAAATCTGTAAAAGATGTGTTTTTACCTTGGGAGTAAATTGCAATGGCTGAGGTTGGAGCGATGGTGGAAGGCTAGAGTTGCAGCCACCAAGGGAAGGTGGCTTGATGTGGCTGGAACGGTTGAGGAGGAGGCTATGGTGGCTGAACCGACTGGAGGTGGTCTTGGAGATGTGGCTTGAAGCTACACCAACGTTGCTGCCTCGATGGAGTTGGAGAGGAGCAGCTATTGTCCTAATGGAGGTTGCGGCAACAAGTGATGGGCGTCCCCTTTGGTCTGCTGGGCGTCACCTTGGAGATGGTTAGGCTGCACCTTATGGAGAAATTGTAGGTAGATGTTTGGAAGGGATTGCAGCTGTTGATGTAGGCTGGGCAATGACTGGACTGATTGTAGAGGAGGCTTCCAAGGTGTTGGGGGTGCTGGAGTTGGAAGGAAGAAGGGAGTTAGAGAGTTGGAGAGAAGCTAAGGGGCATGAATAGAAGAGGGAGTCTTTGAGAATAAGTGGAGTGAGATTGGGAGAGAGAGCTGCTAGGGTTAGGGCTCCAGCCGTGTGTTGTTAGTTGAGAATGAGAGTTGGGATTTAGGGAGAGAGGAGATAGGTTTAGCAAAGAGGAGATGTGTTAGGCATGTGATAGATTGGAGAATAGAAAGAGGGAAGAAGGTTTATGGTGTGGGCTGGACCAAGGAGGGAAAGAAAGAAAGGAAGGAAAGGAAGAAGGAAAGAAATGGAAGAAGAAGAAAGGTGGAAAGGGAAAAGGAAAGAAAGAAGGAAGGAGGGAAGGAAGAAAAAGGGAAAGAGGGGGTCGACCAAGGGGAGGAAGAAAGAAAAAAAAAGAAGGAAGAAAAGAAAAAGAAAAGGAAAGGAAAAGAAAGGAAGACGAAGAAAAAGAAAGAAAAATGGAGAAGAAAAGAAGGGGAAAAAAAGGAGGGAAAAGAAAAGAGGAAAGAAATGAGGAAAAAGAAAAGGAAAGAGGGGGAGAGAAAGAGGGGGTTGACCCCTCTTGTGGGTCCCACCTCTCTGAAATGAAATAATAAAAATAAGAGGAAAATAACAAGGGAATAAAAGAAATATTTTTTTATATATTAAAAGGAAATGCAAATAAATTCAATAGTGGTGCCACCTCGGAATGGATCCATATTCCATTTTGAAATTCTTTTTGAAGGCCAGAGTTGTAGAATGGTCTTTAAAAAAAAATGGATGAAATGAAATATTTTGGGCAATTTTTAAATTAAGCTCAGAATTTGGAGTTTCATACCCCGTTGCAGAGCAAATCCAGTTTAGATTTTTGAAAAACCAAGTTTAAAAAGAATCCAGATTATTTTCTCAGGAAAATATTTTCAAATTTAGAGTCTTAGGGGTATAAAATGTGTATTTTGGAAACCCAGGGTTTGAAATTGATTTTTGAAAACTTTAAAACTAGAATCTGGATTGGAATTTTCAAAACTGGAGTACTGGATCTCGAAAATGAAATGAAATGTGATGAAAAATGATATGAAATGCCATGCGAAATGCTAACCATGGATAAAGAATTTTAGATACTGAACCTCAATTGACAGTTATATCAGTTCAGAAAGTGGTAAAATTGATAAAAATGGGAAAAATGGTTCAAGAAATGATTTTTGTCGCTGTCAGGCTAGAGTGACACTGAAAATTGAGGTTTTATCTAGTTTGAACCGAAATGGACTGAATTGAGCTGAATTCTAAGGTTTCAAAACTCAACTAGATTGACAAGACACTGACAAAACTAAACTCCTAGACTGAATTGTCAAGAAATACTGTCATTTTTAGAGAAATTGTGGGAAATGGTCACTGGAGTGAAGTGAATTGCGAACACGAGCTGGGTTTAAGCTGCAACAAAGATCAATAATACTGAGATAAACTAAAACTGAAGCACAAACACTAGCTCAACTGACTGGACTCAGCTCAATTTCAGCTAAATGAGCTGAAATGGGCTCCTAGACACTTGGAAGTAGATTTGAACTGAAACTGGAGCACTTGAACTCCTGGTGAGCTCAAGCTAGACTTAGAGGACTAGGATTGACTATGAATGACTGACTCAGAGACAATTGGTTTGAATTTGAGTGAGAAATGAGCTCATTTTTGAAAAAATGAACCCATTTTGGCAGGAATGATCAGAAATGGAAATGATCTGCTCATCGTGAGCTCAGGTGAGCTAGAAATGACTGACATTCTAACTATTTTGAGTTGCAAAAGGAGCTCGATCGACTCTGTCTGACAGAGTTCTAGGATGACCTAGGGGTAAAATGGAAATTTTCTTAATGAAAGTCGGTAAAATGATAATTTCCTAAGACAAACTCAGGGTTGGACTCCTGTACTAACCTACCAGGGTTGGCATGTGCACAAAGGGGAGTGTCTGAGAATGAATGAGGAAAATTTAGGGTGTTTACATATGCTCCTCTTTGCTACTAAGTCGGTTTCGGGCTGAGCTTAGTGGCAAAGAAAAGCACACCAAATTTGGGCTATATGTAAAAAAAAATGCCCTAGTTAGAAGGATCTGACTGGTTATGAAGAAATTAGCCCTAATGAAAATGGTAGATATGAAATGGAGAATGAAGAAGAAAGATTTACTTTATAGAAGTGAGGTTTAGATTTTGCCCTTAACCTGGATGGGACGAAAAATACCTCATGTAGAACGAGGCTCAGGTTTGACCCTTAACATGATCGAAGGATGAAATACCTCGTCAGAATGAGGATCGGGTTTGAACCCTTAACCTGATCGGGAAACAAAATACCTCATCAAAATGAGGCTCAGGTTTAAACCCTTAACCTGATCGAAAAATGAAAATGATAAGTTGGATGGTGAATAAGACAACTTTCTTGCATAGGAATAAGGCAACTCTTTCGAAAACGCGAAAAATGATCCAAAGGAGCAGGGTGATTCTTTTGACAATGCGAAAGACGAATAAAGCGGTCCAAAGGAGCAAGGCGATACTTTCGACAATGCGAAAGATGAATAAGGCGATTCAAAGGAGCAGGGCGATTCTCTCGACAACGTGAAAAATGGCAAAGGCTATCCTTGCGAAGAGAAGACTAATCTTTCAACAACGCGAAAGATGACAAAGGCTATCTTTTCAGAGAGAAGGCTAATATTTCAACAACGCGAAAGACAATAAAGGCTATCCTTTCAGAGAGAAGGCTAATCTTTCAACAATGTGAAAGATGACAAAGGCTATCCTTTTAGAGAGAAGGCTAATCTTTCAACAACGCAAAAGACGACAAAAACTATCCTCTCGGAGAGAAGGCTAATCTTTCAACAACGCGAAAGACGACAAAGGCTATCCTTTTGGATAAAAGGCTAATCTTTCAATAACGCGAAAGACGACAAAGGCTATACTTTCGGAGAAAAGGCTAATCTTTCAACAACGCGAAAGATGACAAAGGATATTCTTTCGAAGAGAAGGCTAATCTTTCAACAATGCGAAAGACAACAAAGGCTATCCTTTCGGAGAGAAGGCTAATCTTTCAACAACGCGAAAGATGACAAAGGCTACTCTCTCAAGGAGGCATAAGGTAATGCCAGGATGTGCCAAAATGGACATCGAGCTCTTGCTTCATATCGAGATAGCTAGAAAATATTGCCAAAATGAGATAAATTGCAATTGATTCAAAATAATTGGAATGTAAGCACATTTTTTAAAAAAATATTCTCTCTTTTTACCTCAAGTATTCTGTCCAATTGGGCTTAACTCTGTAGAATCAAGATTCAAATTCAAATTGCTTTGCAATTGGCTTTCTTCAAGGAAGCTATCAGTTTCCTTGATATGAACAGAAAAGAAGAGTTAATATTGTGAAAGCGATTGGTGAAAGGACATTCATAAAAGAATTTCACAAAATTAAAGAAGATTCTTGGCAGATTCGACAGTTTGATATCCTGGGGTTTTTCTCATGATGATCTTTTCGCACTCTTTTTGAGACATTAAGCTTTCTTGGGTTTTTGGAGAGTTTATTACATCATCCTTCATTTTGGAGATGTCCTGGCTTTTCTCTTTTTTTTTAGAAGCGTACATCACAAACTCCTTCAACTTGGAGATGTTCCGATCCTTCTTTGTCTCAGAAATTATACTGATGATATTGTCTCTTTGGTTGGAAATCTCTTGATGATAGCAGAAATCAAATATCTTTTAGGGTTTGTAGGGAGGTTCATTGCATTCGCTTTCAACTTGGCAGTGATCTGAACTTTTCCTGGAAGGATCTGTCACAAACTCCTTCATCTTGGAGATAATCCAAATCTTCTTTGGCCCCGAGGGTCTAACTCATCCACCAGTCTTCAACTTGACGATGTTTGAGAGATCCATTTTGTAGATATTTAATTGCAGCTTAAATGATTGTGGAGATATGAAATTGAGTGGGTTTTTTTTTCTCACCCAGAATATTTCGACTGTCTTGTCTTTATAAGAATAGTCTTTAAAGATGTGCCATATCTACGATTAATATCAATCACTTATGGCTTTGTGACAACATTGAATTTTTCCTTGCTGGCCATATCGAGGATTTATTCTTCATCCTTTTGGTTGGCTAAGGAAAAGATTTTGAATTTTGAATCCTTCTTCGCAAAAACTTCACTCTTTCAGAAGTAATGTTGAAGGTAATCTGAGGCAAAGATTTGTGCAATAAAAGTTTTGAGATCAACAACTGTTCTTCATGATAAATTGGCAAAATATTCTTGGAATCTTTGGTGAAAGAAATTGCTTGAAATCCGAGTTGACACATTAGTGGGATTATGGATGAAAGTCCAACATAAACCTGAACTCTGAAGGTAAATCCAATACAAAATTGGAATTCTGAAGGTAAATCCTAGCACAATGCTAGATTTTGAAAGTAAGTCCAACTCAAAGGTTGGTTTTGAAAGAACGACCGAGTCGAAACTCAGATCCTGTAAAAAAACTGAAAAATTCGAGTCAGAACTCGAGTCTTTAAAGGAAAACTAGAAAGTTTGGTTTTGAAGGAAAGAAAATTCGAGTCGGAACTCGAACCCTAAAGGAAAAACTGAAAAATTCAGAAGGAAAGGAAATTTGAGTCGAAACTCGAACCCTAAAGGAAAACTTATCCAATTCAGATTTAAAGGAAAAGAAATTCGAGTCGGAACTCGAATCCTAAAGGAAAAACTAAAAAAATTCAGAAGAAAAGGAAATTCGAGTCGGAACTCAAATCCTAAAGAAAAACTGGAAAATTTGGAAGGAAAGGAAATTCGAGTCGAAACTCGAATCCTAAAGGAAAAACTTATTCAATTTGGATTTAAGGGAAAAGAAATTCGAGTCGAAACTCGAATCCTAAAGGAAAAACTAGAAAATTCAAAAGGAATCAAAATTCAAGTCGGAACTCGAACCCTAAAGGAAAAACTTATCCAATTTGGATTAAAGGAAAGGAAATTCGAGTCAGTACTCGAATCCTAAATGAAAAACTAGAAAATTCAGAAGGAAAGGAAATTCGAGTAAGAACTTGAACCCTAAAAGAAAAACTTCACCAATTTGGTTTTAAGGAAAGAAAATTCGAGTTGAAACTCGAATTCTAAAGGAAAAACTGGAAAATTCAGAAGGAAAGGAAATTTGAGTCGGAACTCAAACCCTAAAGAAAAATCTTATCCAATTCGGATTTAAAGGAAAGAAAATTTGAGTCAGAACTCGAATCCTAAAGGAAAATTGGAAAATTCAGAAGAAAAGAAAATTTGAGTTGGAACTCGAACCCTAAAGGAAAAACTAGATCAATTTGGAAGGAAAGGAAATTCGAGTCGGAATTCGAATTCTGAAGGGAAATTAAATTAATTAGAAGGAAAGAAAATTTGAGTCGGAACTCGAATCCTGAAGGAAAATTAAATCAAGTAGAAGGAAAGAAAATTCGAGTCGGAACTTGAATCCTGAAGAAAAATTAAATCAATTAGAAGTAAATGAAATTCGAGTCAAAACTCGAATCCTGAAAGAAAATTAGATCAGTGCGGACGGGGTTTGGAAAAAGGCTTAACCCAAAGGTTGATTTTGACAAGATTGGCAAAAATGGTTTTGATAAAAAGAATTGACTTGAAGGTCGAATTTGAAAAAGATTGGTGTTTTGAAAAATGTTTGTTGGTCGCTATGAGAGATTTTCAATCTTCGCCCTCGCGATGACTTGGATGACTTGTCGGGGTCTCAGGATTATCCCTTATCTTGAATGGGCAACTCAGATTTATCCCTTATTCTGAATGGGAAAATGAATTTGATGCAAATGGATGCAAATGAATACACGTGTGTGCAAAATGAGAGATTTGTTTATCCTGCTTGTATACAGGATGCTTTGAAAAAAAATGCCCCAGTGTAATTGAGGAAGAAGATTTTGAACAAATGATTGGCATTTGAAGAACGCTCTCTGATGGTGACAAAGCAACTGGCTTTTGATTGATTCAGAAGAGATTTTGAAGAATATCACTCCTCGTGAAAGGATATTTTGCAGAGAAGGATAACAAAAGGTGGCATCAAGATTGTGAGGAAAATTGATAATTTTATTGATGCATTGAAGGAAAATTGACAAATTAAGGAAAGACAAACGGATTACATCATCCCTTTAAAATGATAAAGCAAGATGAGAAATGGGAAAGTGCTGGCGCTGTCAGCTTCTTGAATGATTGAGGAAAAACTTGGTCAGGATGACTGGTTTTCCTTTTCATCTTCAATGAGGAGATTCTTATCAATGCAGTCCTGAATGATATTATTGAAGACAAAACAATGGTCAATATCGTGTCCTACTGCCCGATAGAATTTGCAGAAGTGACAATGAAAATTGAGGTTTGAGCTAGTTTGAACTGAAATAGACTGGATTGAGCTGGAGAGACAAAAATCATTTCTTGAACCATTTTTCTCATTTTTATTAATTTTACCTCTTTTTGAACTGATACAACTGTCAATTAAGGTCCAGTATCTAAAATTCTTTATCCAGGGTTAGCATTTCGCATGTCATTTCATATAATTTCTCATCAATTCACATCATTTTTCATCATTTCATAACATTTCATCACATTTTATTTCATTTCATTTCATTTCATTTCATTTCATTTTCGAGATCCAGTACTCCAGTTTTGAAAATTCCACTCCAGATTCGAGTTTTTAAGTTTTCAAAAATCAATTTCAAACCCTGGGTTTCAAAAATTGACATTTTTTATCCCCAGGACTCTAAATTTGGAAATATTTTCCCGAGAAAACAATCTGGATTCTTTTCAAACTTGGTTTTTCAAATTCTAAACTTGATTTGCTCTGTAACGGTGTATGAAACTTCAAATTCTGAGCTTATTTCAAAAACTGCTCAAAATAGCTCATTTCAAAAATTTTCTAAAAGACCATTCTATGCCTCTGGCCTTCAAAAAGAATTTCAAAATGGAATGTGGACCCATTCCAAGATGGCGCCACTATTGAATTTATTTTCCTTTCCTTTCTTCTCCCTTTTTCCTTCTTTTTCTTCTTCTTCTTCCTTTCTTTTTCTTTCCTTTTCTTTTTCCTTTCTTCCTTCTTTTTTTTTTTTTCTTCCTCCCCTTGGTCGACCCCCTCTTTCCCTCTTCTTTTCCTCTTTCTTCCTTCCCTCCTTCCTTCTTTCTTTCTTTTTCCCTTTCCTCCTTTCTTTCCTTTTTTCTTCTTCCCTTTCTTTCCTTCTTCCTTTCCCTCCTTCCTTTCTTTCCCTCCTTGGTCCAGCCCACACCATAAACCTTCTTCCCTCTTTCTATTCTCCCATCTATCACATGCCTAACACATCTCTCCTTTGCTAAACCTATCTCCTCTCTCCCAAAATGCCAACTCTCATTCTCAACTAACAACACACGGCTGGAGCCCTAACCCTAGCAGCTCTCTCTCCCAATCTCACTCCACTTATTCTCAAAGACTCCCTCTCCTATTCACGCTCCTTAGCTTCCCTCCAACTCTCTAACTCCCTTCTTCCTTCCAACTCCAGCACCCCTGGCACCTTGGGAGCCTCCTCTACAATCAGTCCAGCCATTACCCAACCTCCATCGACAGCTGCAATCCCTTCCAAACATCTACCTACAACTTCTCCATAAGGTGCAGCCCAACCATCTCTAAGGTGATGCCTAGTAGACCAAAGGGGACGCCCATCACTTGCTGTTGCAGCCTCCATTGGAACAACAACAGCTCCTCTCCAACTCCATCGAGGTAGCAACATTGGTGTAGCTTCCAGCCACATCTCCAAGACCACCTCCAGCCTATCCAGCCACCATAGCCTCCTCCTCAACCGTTCCAGCCACATCAAGCAACCTTCCCTTGGCGGCTGTAACTCTAGCCTTCCACCATCGTTCCAACCTCAGCCATTGCAATTAACTCCCAAGGTAAAAACACCTCTTTTATAGATTTTCTTTTTATAAGGTTATCATAAATCGATTTCAAAAAGAAAAAAAACTGAAATGAGTTTGCATGGCTAAAAGGCCAGTTTCACGCTTTTATAATCTTGGTTCCTTGTAGTTAGTGCCATGGGAGTATGAGGATCCATCCGATGGATGGATCAAATCTTCTACTACCAATAGCCGAAATCAAATATGAAGCACATACCTCCCTGTTCTTTTCTGATTTTATTCATAGTTTTAGATAGATTTCATGTTTTTCTTCATGTCATATTCATTTTATTTCATCTTTTTATGCTATTTAGTATGATTTCATTAAAATGTCATTGATAGCATATAGTTTTTGTGTTAGGCACGTAGTCTATTTGTCATTTTATACGTAGTTTTTTGTCAATACATCCTAGAAAATTTATTTGTGAGTGCCTTCATTTATCTGTGATCCCCTGACAAAAATCTAGAGTGATTTAGGTATTGTAACTCCAATAAAAAATTTGGATGCCAAACCGGGTTTTAAACCCTTTGGAAATTTTGGACCCTTCTGTAGCAGACTTGTGGATCTTTGATCTCCCTCATGAGAGATCCGAATCACTGTCTGTAAAGTACAGTGAATTTGTGATGCAATCTAGTATTTTACTAGATTTTATTGTATTTTTTTTGATAAAATTTACTACCCTTCAAAATTCAGGTTTTGTAGATCCCTGTGAAAATCTTGTTATATGTTTGTCAGGGTCTAGACCGACCTTAATTCAATGTGTCTTCCTAATATGTAGGTCGGATGCTCCAACTATTAAAAGAGGAATTGTTACTCAGAACATCCTGTCATTTCCCAAAATTTCAGGATTTTTAGGACACAAATTGTTATTTTTTTAGATTTTACAAGTTCCCCTGTTGAATCTCTGTAATTCCAATTTTATCAGAATTAGAGGTCTGATAATCCTCTGTGTATTATGTACCCATAAGTCGGATGTCAAAACAGTAAAAATAGAAATTGTTACTCTATGTGTCAGGGACATCCTTCTAAAATTCAGCCATTTTGGCCACAGTGTGCCATTTTTACTCAATTTTTTTGTGAAAACCTGTCAGTCTGCCCCCAATTCTAGAGTCACCAAATTCTGACCAAACTTGCCAGAGCTGTAATTCTTCGACCATAGGTTGAATATTAAATCTGTAAAAAGAAAAAATCCTTGCCTAACTGTCCTCTATCACCCCATAAAATGTGATACATTTCTATGGTAGGTTAGTTCCCGAAACCAGGTCATCATTAGGTTAGGTTCAGACTAAAAGGCAAAAATCTTATTTTTCTAGGTCTTTTTATTAATTTCCATATTAGAAAGTACCAAAAAAATTAGTTTTCAAATTCCATTTTGTTATTAGGGTTAATTTAGGTGTCCATGCCAAATTTGGTATAATTTCAATTTCATTTGCCATGTGTGTTAATTAATTTGTCAAATTTAGGCAAAATTCAGGCGAAATTCAGTGTTTTCTTGATTTTTTTGCATTTTTAGGGTTTTAATATGTATATCATCATCTCATATCATATTATAGTTGTTTTCTACATCATTTACATTCATTCGAATTTCAAAATTAGCATTTGTATAAAAATTATTTCTGAAAACCCTAATTTCAAGGCCATAGTCTTGTTATCAGGGGCATTTACATCATTTTTATCTTAATTTCGAATTTCCAAACTTTGATTTTCGTATTTTCATATATTCAATCATATTATATTACCTTGTGTTTGATTTTATCATCATTTGAATTTCAAAATCTTATTTTTTACAAAATATCTTTCTGAAAAAACCTGATTTCAAGGCCATAGTCTTGTTATCAGGGGCATTTTGGTTATTTTCATCCCAATTTCGAATTTTCAAATCTTATTTTCAAATTTTCAATCTATTTTCATCTTTTATTTGTTATGTTTATATCAGGGAGGTATGAATCAGGGTTTATATTTGGATAATATTCGATAATTTCCCAATATTTTTGGATAAATCCAGATAAACCTACATTTTTGTGCTAACTTGTTTTCTAGTTTTGCAGGGACATTCAGGAAGAAGACTTCATTTGTTTTTCTTTTATTTCAATTCAATGTAATATCAAGTTGTAAATTTGGAATAAGAGTTACATTTTCTTCTTAGAATGGGATGCATTGCATATAGTTTGCTTTCGTATAATTTCAATATTTGATGAATGATTCATGCATATTTTCCAAATCCACTATGGTTAACATGAATGGCACGTGCACAAGCTCTTAGGGAGTTGACAAACTTGGTGGAATTCATATTTATGGCCATAGTTAGAATACAAATGAAACCCAGATTTGTGATCTTCGTATTAGCCACATTAAGCCTACACTCTTAGGCTAACTTCAAAATGCACTGAATTTCTCAAAAACAAAAAAAAGGATTTTCTCATGTTTCCTCAGAAAATATCTTTCAAATCCATATTCATTCATTTCATTTAATTTACATCATTTTTTCTAACTCAAATTCCAATTCTATTTCAGAGAAATAGATTTTCTAAGTCTTTCTCAGGAATTGATTTTAAAAAAAAATCTGAGCTTTCAAATGATATTTCAAATATTTCCCAAGTTCAAATAATGATTTTCCAATGTTTTAATATACTCAATTTCATTTTCAAAGTTCACAAAATGATTTTCTCAAAATCTTTGAAATACTTCTGAAACTGGTTTTCACAGAATTCTCAAATTCTCTTTAGAAATCGATTTTCTGAGAAAAAGCAATTCAAATCTCAAAAATTGATTTTCTCAAATTCCAGTTTTCCTGAGAATCAATTTTCCCTTCAAAAACTATTTTCCAATGCAATTCCTGATTTCTAATGAAATTCATATTTTTCCCAGAAATTCCTTTTCCAAGCATATTTCAATTTTCCAAGCAAACATTATATTTCTCAAATTTGCATCTTTTCAAAACTTCATGGCACATGCTTGATTCTCTGTGCATTTTAGGAAAATAGAGCATGATTTAGATAGTTGAGCCTAGCTAAGCACATTTTGGATCCTTGGTTCAATTACTCCTAGTAAAGGCGCCAGGAACGGTTGAACCTCGTACCGACAGACAGATCCCATTCTACGAAATTTTTCTGCAAATTTCAAAAACGAAGGCGAGTAATTTTCGAAACCATTTTCAAAACTTTGGTCGAGTTTGACTCGCAAAATCATTTCTCTCTCTCGTAAAGGGAGGGAAAAAATTTACGATGATAACAGGTTTGGCGACCGTGATGGGACCTGTCTTCGCCTGATCAATTGTGTGCCTTAGCTCAGTTCAATTATCAAAATCATGTTCTACAAAATGTTAGTCTTTATTTTTTGATATCATGTGAACTTAGAAGCCTAGACTTGAACCCAGCTGACATGGATTGCATATAGACTAGGTATGGTTTGGTAGGACCATATTGAGGAGGAAATTTTTATGCTCACATAGACTTAGGTCCAATACAGCCCTCCTCAATCTAGGATTTGTATGTAAACAATGTTTCCTTCTTCAAAATTTTCAAAATTCTATCTCTTTAGGTTTTAGAGCCCTCTGTTTGCTTGCATATGCTCATATTTCAAAAACCACCCCACCTATGTCTACCTAGTCTTCACGTTGCTGGGATTTCTTCTAGAGCCATAGTTTGGGATAAAGCCTCACAATTGAGTCACTTATTTGGGCTAACGCCCCCCTGCCACATACCAAGGGCCAAAGTCCAATGTATATCGGTAGGCGGTCATGGATGTTGGAAAACATAAAACTAGAACTGGAGATGAATTTTTATGCCACGTACTTCGGGTCTCGACTCAAGTATATCAGCATAGCATGATTGGACACAGCTGATCTAAGCCTAGAGTCAGGATGAGAGTCCTTCAACCATTTTCAAAATTGATGCATTTAGAGTCAGCTTCGTAAGGAATGTTGTATGTGCATAATTGTTTGTGCAGGATGTGATTAAATATATTCTCCTTTATTTCTCATTTCCCTTTATTAGCCTTTTACATCATTTCTTATTTATTTTTCCAACAGTTTTATCAAAACCCTGGACGATTTTCAAAAACCTTATATTTTTCCTCAAAAAGTCCAGGCGATTTTCCTTTTCCTACCTTTCCTCTGGATCTTGAATTTTCATCCTTATTGTTATCCTACCTGCAATTTTTCAAATGTTCAAATCTTGTCAAATTTCTTTTTTTCATATATGTCTTCTAAATTCTATTCAAAATTTTTATCTCTTTCCAAGTCCTTAGAGATCTCCTTTATCATCTCTATTTCTCCCAAAAATTCTTCAGTCTAAACCATTCCTTTATTTTGTAGAAAGCATTGTCATTTCATTATGGTTCAAATAAGGTCAGAAAAGAGAATAACACCGAGCAGTGTTGAAGAGATGAATTCCTTGAGGTCAGTCAAGAAGTAGGACCAGACAAGTGAAGATGACATTAATCCAATCATGTATAGGATGTTTCAAAAGATGATGACAAAGATGCTATTGGAGCTACCCGAGTCAAGCACCAGAAAGGAGCCAGCCAAGCAGAATGACCGACCTCTCCAGTCCAGTCCTCAGCATAAAGGGAAAGATCAGGAAAAACCAAAACACAAAGATTGGAGCACTAATCAAAAGTTCACCCCTCTGAACCAGAAACTCGAGACTGTTCTAGAATGTCTGCTCGCAAAAGGCATGGTCCATTTACCAAAAGTCCCCGATCCTCTTGCAATCATGGGTAGATTCAAAGAACAAGTTTGCAAGTTTCACCGTGCAATAGGACATGACACTGAAAATTGTTTCGTCTTTAAGAACATCGTGTAGGATCGTATTGATAAGAATATTCTCGGGGAAAACAAAATAGCAGACTGTCCTGGTCAAACCCCTTCAATCCTGCTCCCAGCGGAAAGAAAGCATCCGAAAAAAGCCAAAACATGAAGGTTGGGGTCATGACCGCAAGTTCACTCCTCTGAATCAGCCCCTCGAAAGGATCCTCGAATGCATGCTGCGCAAAGGAATGGTTAAACTTCCAAGAATTGCTAATCCTCCAGTCGCCCTAGGGAAATGAAAAGATCGCTTCTGCAAATTCCATCGAGCTACGGGGCACGATACTAAGCGATGCTTCGTCTTCAAAAATATCATTTAAGACTGTGTTGACAAGAATCTCCTTGTTGAAGAAGATGACCAGTCGGCCGTTCTGGCCGAGCCTTTTCCTGATCATTCTTGAAGATGACAAATGCCAATGCTTTCTTATTTCTATCATTTATGCTTTTTGCTTCTTTGTCATAGGAATAATGTAGTCCCGATTGTTTTCCTTAAATTTGTCATCCTTTTTCTAAGACATCAATAAAATCATCAATTTTCTTTATATTTGGGTGTCACTTTCTTCATAATATTATTTTTGGAACTCTCATGCAATATGTCCTTTGTGATGAATTCTTTTTCTTGAAAAATTCTTCTTGCCTTCCTTCTTAGATAATCTCTTAAGTTCGTAAGGAAGCTCATTACCAATTATGCATTACTTCTATTATTATTATGTTCCTTCAAAATATCTTTTCCTCCATGGTTTACGACCTCGCCTAGGTAACAAGGCATACCCTGGTTGTTTGTTTCCTCTCACAGAATAACAACACAGTCATTGTAATTTCAATCCCTGGTGATGGGATATTTTCTTCAAATTGTCAACCTAATTTCAAATATTCATCCATTGTTTTCCTTCTATTCTCCAAGTCATTGCCTTCAAGAATTTTTCCTCATTCTAATCATCCCATTTATCCTACAAAGAGTTTCGGCATCGTGGAATGGTTCAGACCAAATCTAGGAAGAAAACAACGTCTCATCAGTACCCTAACAGTAGTAGCGAGCAAGAAATGGATTCTCCGTGATCTGCTAGGAACCAGAGTCAATAAGCCAATGATGATGTTGATCCATAAATGTACTCATTATTTCAAAAATTGATGAGTAAGATGTTGATTGAACAAATAGGAGCCAATTCAGGAAAAACCAAGAAAAAGGCTAAGGGCCGCACAAGTCAAGAAGCAGGTGAAGATATCCAAGAAGCGCATTCAACATGAGGACACATCTGATGAGATAGAGTTAGTAGATGATACCAACGAAGAATGTGAGGTTCAACACACGTTTCTAAAGTCAACTCAGGGACAGGGGTCAGCCCACAAGTTCAAAGATCAATCTGTTAATGATTTTGACCAACCACAACTCAGAGATGTGGTCAAGATGGTCAAAGATCTGCAGGCCCGCGATAAGGGCAAGAAAGTCCTCACGAGCGAGGACTTCTATGATGGTTTGGACGGGGATGACAGTCTTGATAATCTCCCCAGAAAATTTATCAAATTTGATAGTTCTGGTGATCCAAAGGCACATCTAGCCATGTTCTTTGCTGAATACGCAAAATTCAAGCGAGACAATAGATCTCTTTTCCTTTGTTTCTCTCGAAGCCTGGAAAGAACAACTGCAAAATGGTACTCCGAGCATATCAATCCAATCGAGCTACCGGAGTTCGATAAAGTGGTCAATCTATTCATTGAGCAATTCTATTTTAACACTGAAGTGCTGCCAACGCTGAACCATCTCTACAATACAAAGCAAAGAGATAATGAGAAAGCTAGAAACTTCATTCGCAGATGGAGGGGGACTTGCAATAAAATGAGAAATCCCATCGAAGAGGAGCACACACTCCAAACTATTCTGAACAACTTCTCACAACCTTTGAGAAGTCTTATCTCCACCTCACCTTCCAAGTCTTTCATTGAGCTTACTGAACGAGCTGAGTAGCTTGAGATGGGAATGGAGAATGGAGTCTATGATGGCATCATCCTCGTCAAGAATGATCAAGATTCAAAGAAGAAGACATATTTCACCTTCTCCACCAATGTCGGCCGCAGTGACAGAAAAAATAGCAAGGGAAACCATACAGGTCAGAAAGAAAAGTCTTCAAAGCAGAATGAAAAATTGGGCCAACAAAAAGAAAAGATAAAGCGGGATGGTTGGGGTAACAATCGTCAGTTTACTCCTCTTTTAGAAAATATGATCAACACAAGGGTTGATTTTTGAATGTAATGATTCGAAATCAATTTTTAGAAAATATGATCAACAAAATCTTTGAATGTAATGATTCAAAGTCAATTTTTTAGAAAAATATGATCAACACAAGGGTTGATCTTTGAATGCAATGATTCAAAATCAATTTTTAGAAAATGTGATCAACACAAGGGTTGATTTTTTATTGTAATGATTCGAAATCAATTTTTAGAAAATATGATCGACACAAGGGTTGATCTTTGAATGTAATGATTTGAAATCAATTTTTAGAAAATGTGATTAACACAAGGGTTGATCTTTGAATGCAATGGTTTGAAAACCATTTTTTTAGAAAATATGATCAACGCAAGGGTTGATCTTTGAATATAATGATTCAAAAAACCAATTTTGGAAAATATGATCAACACAAGGGTTGATCTTTGGACATAATGGTTCGAAAAACCAATTTTGGAAAATATGATCAACACAAGGGTTGATCCTTGAATGCAATGGTTTAAAAACCAATTTTCAGAAAAATATGATCAACACAAGGGTTGATCCTTAAATGCAATGGTTCAAAACCTATTTTTTGGAAAAGATGATCAACACGAAGGTTGATCCTTGAAAAAAAAGGTTGGACTAAAATGCAAAAAAAAAAAAATCATGATTTTTGAAAGACCCTCATAGGTAATATCATTTCTCTCATGAATGATGTCAGGATTGTCCAGCATTTTGAAAAAGAAAAGGAATTTACTGCCCCAGTATGGCAAAAAGAAGGAAGTATTGAATATCAAAGATATATAGAAAATCGACATTTCATTGATAAGTAAAAGTAGATAACAAAGCTGAATATTTACAAGTATTTTAACCAAAAGTAGTCACAAAGACTGGGCCAACTTGCCCCTATAAACCGACTGACAAAAAAGAAAGGGATGAAAGCAAAACACTTTTAGCATTCTCAACTCTTTGAGTGGTCTGGAAAAAGTTCGGTTGAAACTGCAGGCTGCTCTTCTCCTTCCTCTGGCACCAGAAGCTCTTTGTCAATGTAGTGTTGCATAATATTTTTGAGGACGAAGCAGCGCTCCATGTCATGCCCCCTTGCTCGATGAAACTTGCAGAAGTGATCTTTCTATTTCCCCTTGGTGACAGAGGGATCATCCTGCTTCGGGAGTTTGATCATGCCTTTCGCAAGCAGGTATTGTAGAACTTCTTCAATTGGCTGACCTAGAGGGGTAAGCTTGCGATCATAACCCCAACTATCATGCTTTGCTTTCTTTGGCTTGCTTGACTTCTGTTGAGTGCTGACCCCTGCCTGGTAGTTGGACTGAGCTTGCACGTTTAGGAGATCTGGATGCCTTTCTTCTTCGTTTTGGACAAAGAGATTCTTATCAAGGCAGTCCTGAACTATATTCTTGAAGACAAAGCAATGCTCAGTGTCATGTCCTGTTGCTTGATGGTACCCATAGAATTGGTCTATATATTTTCCCATGATCGTGGAAGGGTTGGCGGCTTTTGGGAGCCTGAGTAATCCGCTAGACAACATGTGTTCGAGGACTTTGTCGAGCGGCTCATCTAAAGGAGTGAAATCTCGATCCTTGCTTCAATCCTTGCGCTTTGGTTCTTCCTGCTTCTTTCCTTTTTGCGGAAGACTGTATTGATGGAGTCTATCCTTGTTTTCACAACATTTCCCAATCTGGCCTTTATATTCTCCCAAGTTGCTGCCCTGGTTGCCTTGGTTGCTGCCCCTGCTGGCTTTAGAATTTTCTGCATTGTTGCGTTCATTTATGGAGAAGGTGACAGTTGCCTTTCCTTCGGTGGGAGTTTTTCCACAACTGGCTTCAGCTTGCTCTGATAATATCTCAATCATCATCTTTTTGAATAATCGATATATCGCAGGATCAATTTCACTCTTGTTGTCCTGAACTCCCTCTCTGACAGACTTTTGAGGATCCATTCCTTACTTTCTGCTTGTAACTGGGATGTTAGAACAGTGCAATCTTTGATTTTTGCCGGATCAACTGACGATGCTAATGCTCCCTCTGTAGGAAAAGATTGGGGGTTTTTAGAAGAGATCTAGGAAGAAATTTTAATAAAGAAAGAAATCACAATCTGACAACAAAAATATCCCATTACGAGGGATCGGGTTGTCACCAAAATTTGCGACAACCACATTTGTTTTTCTGAAAAAGGATAAACAGGTAAAAATATGAACAAAGAATAATTTTGAAAAGGACATATCCTGACAAAAGATGTTTTATTTGCAAAAGAAGGTAAGGAATATAAAAAAAAGAATTTCGAGAGTAGATGGCAAAGATTTAAGATTTGAAGAATTTGCAGGCAGGATCAAAGAATTAGAAGAAATTAGGAGAAGAAAAGAAAAATACACCTGGGTTCTAAAAGCAAAGAGAAAATTTTGAATAATATATACCCAGGGTTTTGGAAAAATATATATAAAATATCATACAATCACAGATGTACAAACAAGGATGCACAAGCAGCATTCCCTAAAGCTGACTCTAAATGCAATATTTTGAAATGGCTTGTAGGACCTTAATCCTAACTCTAGGGTTCAGATCATCTGGTTTCAATCAAGATACGCCGATATACTCAAGCCAAAGCTCGAATTACGTGGCATAGAAATATTCCTCCGGTTCTAATGTAATGGTTTCCCGACATCCTTGAGCACCTACCGATATACCTCGGACTATGGCCCTTAGGTACGTGGTAGGGGGGCACGAACCCGAATAAGTGGTCCAGTTGTGAGGCTCTCTCCCGAACTATGGTTCAGTGAGACAGCCCAGCAACGTGAAGACCGGGACAATATATAGGTAGGGATGTTTTCGAAAAACATGTTCAGCTTGCAATAAAAATCAGAAGGCTCTAATGCACTTCCTAAAGAGATAGATTAAAATGAAAAGAAGCATACACTTGCATATATTTGTTTTGCATTCAATCCCTAGAATTGAGGAGAGTTGTATTTCAGATCTAAGTCTAATGTGAGTATGGAATAATCTCCTCAATATGGTCCTACCAAACCATACTTAAATCCTATTTGCAATGATGTCAGCTTAGGACAGAGTCTAGACTCCTAAGGTTTGCATGGAAATGAAGCTGACATTTATAGAATAAAGACTTAGATAATATCAAAGCAAAGAAGAAAAAGGCATAAATTCGACCGGACGGAGACGAGTCCCATCACGGTCGCCAAAACTGTGATCATCACAAAATTTTTCCTCGCTTGTGGTTTCTCTCTCTTCCTTCTCTTTTCCTTTCTAATCCCTATTTCTTCATTTTTGAAGGGAGAAATAAAAGACAGAAAGAAAGAGAGAAGAGAAAAAGAAAAGAAGAGAAGAGGAACTCTTTTTTGGGGTCTCACTTGACCTTAATTTTGAAAATATTTGACAAAATAACTCGCCTCCATTTTGAAATATTTTCGGGAAAACTGCGATACGGGATCCGCTCGTTGGTACGAGGTTCGACCGTTCATGGCGCCTTTACCAGGGGTAATCGAACAAAGGGTCAAATTTATGCCTTTTGTTTTGCCTTAATATCACCTAAGAATTTTATCCTAAGTCAAAATGCAAAAAAAATCATGCTTGTGCAAATGAAAAGATGTATGCTCTTTTCGAAAATGATTTGAAATTTTCCAAGTGTTTCTGAGATGAATCTGATAAGGGAGTGAAGAAATGGTTTCTAACTTAGAACTTAAATTCCAAGTTTTTGGGATAATCAGAGCTTGAAAAATAATCTAGACTTTTGAAGGGAAGGATCTTGAAATTGAGATAAAAGGAGAAGAAAGGAAACTCCAAAGTCATAAATGGACTTTGAATTTAGAGTTTAGAACTCGGGTAAATGTTTTGAATTCTAACTTTGAAGTTTGAAATGAGAAATGAGTTCTAAGAGATCCGAATAAGATTAAGAAATAGATTTGGCTTTTGGAATTTTTAGGAATCAAGATAAACTTGGTTTTTGAAATCTAGAATGAAATGGAGTTGGTTTTGAAGAATTGGAATTGAGGATGGGTTTTGAATCCAGGGTCTGGATCTAAGATAGATTTGAAATCCAAAATTGAATTCTGGATTTAGAGTGGAGTTGGATCCTAGATCTGGGATCCAAGATAGAATTTTGATCTAAAGTCTGAGATCCAAGGTAGAATTGGATTCTGGATCCTAAAATGGATTCGGATCTGAAGTCTGAGATCCAAAGTAGAATTGGGTTCTGGATCCTAAAATGGATTTGGATCTGAGGTCTGAGATCCAAAGTGGAATCGGGTTCTAACTTTGGATTTGGACTTTGAAGGTTCAAAGAAGATGGATCTGGGTTTTAAAAACCCAGACTGATTTTGAATTTTAAGAAGAATCAAGTTTTGAGATTCAGAATCAATCTCAATCTTTGGTTTTGAATTTTGAAGATGATAACATTAAACTTGATTTTGAAACAGAAGATGACTTCAAAGTTAAATTGAACTTTGAAGTTTGATTTAGAATTTGAATTTTTGGGATATACAAATGAATTTCAAAGTCAAATTGGACTTCGAATTTGAAATTTAGATCTTTGAAATAAGATAGAAGAATGAATTAAAATAGAGATTGAAGAGAGATATTTGAGGTCACTTGGATTTCCGAAAAAGAATTTTTGAAAATATGATATAATTCTATCCTAACTGATGAATGAATTTAAATTTTGAAATTGGACTTGAAAAAAAAATCGTATTTCATTCTTTTAAATGAATGTAAATAAGATTGAAGATATAATACATCCTAGACTATGGTCATTGAATGTATTATTTAATAATCTATATTTAAATTCAAGTGAAGAATGAAACACATTTTGGTGCGTTTATAGAGTTTAAAATGAAATTAACTCTCAATATACCCTGACTATGGCCATTGGTATATGTATTGAATTAATTTTAAATTAAACCCTGAAAAAAGAGGAAAATATTTAAAGAAATTATGATGAATTTTGAAAAGGATCCAGTGTGGATCTAGTGTTATTTTAGAAAAGATAAAAATCCTAAGTTTTGTTTACATCCTGACTATGGCCATTGATGTAAATCATCAACTTAGGATTAATTACCTCTTACAAAATGGTGCACGTGACATTTGTGTTTCTTATTTGTGATTTTTTTTGAAAATAAAAGAGAGAAAATGATATTGAAACAAATAATTCATTATGTTTACATGCTTTAGACATTCTATCTAAAGCTGAAAAATCCTTCTTATTGATATCTAGCTATTTCATTATCGAAATTTAAAATTAGAATAGCAAAACTCCCTAACTTAGGATGGAAAAGCACCATTGTTACACGTTTCCTGTAAAAAAAATCAGATTTTAGCATAGAACAAGTTTGCAAAATACTGAGAATGATGGGAAATATGAAGTAAAACCTAAATATTATGCTCATACTGAATAGAAAATGTGCATATAAATGTATTTACCCAAATGGAGATGCTATATAAATAATGAAGTATATGCTGGGAAGGTGTATTGAGTAAATGCTAAAACATATATACAATATCCTAAAATAATACTGAAAAATAAGTTAGAATATATATATATATATATATATATATATATATATATATATATATATATATATATATATACATATATATATCATCTAGCAGGGAATGTAATACTTGTATCTGGTGATGAAATGGAAATGCCTATGTCAAAATCTATTTTGAACTTGTTCATGCATTTATATATCTAAATGGGCACATGGTTTATGATAGGGATGATATCAAGCGGAGGTAGATGTCATGGCAGGGGATTATGTTATTGAAAATGCAACTGGTATGTAGTGAGAGTCACGTGAATGAAGTCACAACTGGATATCAAAAATGTTGTTGAAGTGAGTGTTGATGCTGTATAATGGCTGAAGTGATGGACAATACACTTAAGCAGTAAGGTGGTATACAGGTGAGATTAATTCATCAAAGTAAATTAAGTGCTCATGTTATCTTTCACCATACTGTCATAACAAACACAGTGATCAACAGAAGTTGATGCGCTGCAGAGATAGTGTGGCCATCTATGTGGATGTGCTGTACAATGAAAGGTGATTTTGTTATCGCTATCTCTAAAACGATACCTGCCAAGCTCTATATATTCACAACAAGCTTACATTCAGTCAAACTTCTACTAACGCCAGAGACTATCCAATACAAGTTCCTCTTAAAGGATAATAATGACAAATACAACCAACATAAAAGATGGAATTACCTCGAGAATTCTGGGGCACAGCCCCAATCGGTCTAGAGTTTATTTTTAGAGATGTCCATACTTTTTTTTGACAATGTCATGACTTGGTGCATCATACCAGCAAGTTTGGACTGAAGATTTGCACCAAGGGTAATTTGATTAAGATTGACTATCTTAATATCGACTGGGACACCTGCATCCACAGAAAATGTTAGTGGGATTCATGCTACTACACATCAGTTTTAATATCATCATGCAGTCAATGCAAGCATGGTTGCGATGGTGTTCATTTAATTGATACAATGAGATAACAACCTAGTTAAATGATCAAAGTTTTATTTGATGAAGATAGCGAAAATTACAAACAAACTTTACAAGATCAGTCTATATCAATGAAGAATTAAGGGTACAGTAAATACAAGAACTATTAGATGTGGATATAGAGAATGATGTGTTTGGGTGAGGATACACAATAGTGGATTATGAATGAGTGCAAGTGAAAGTGGTGATGCGTAACAGGAGGCTACTGATATCCTCTTCAAGACCCCTGTTATTACAGCTATATTGCACAAATTAGACCCCTGCAGCTTGGATACATGTTAATTACAGACAACTTACCAAATGAGAATGGAAAGTTAAATTTTGAATGATAAAAGACAAACATTATATCAAAGTTCTTGAGCTGATCATGTATGACATCACCGAAACCTTATTCCCTCTTTATATCATTTCACGGTTCACCTGCTATTAGTATGTGCAAATATATAACAAACACACAGAGAGTGAAGCATATCTCACAGCATATCAAAATCTGGTTTGGAACTAATACTTCAAAAGTATTTTTAGCAAAACCCCAAAATCTGGTTTGAAACTTTAATGAATCATGTGATTAAGTATCACACAGCAAGCAAAAGATGACTTCAAAGCCCTTTCCACTTTCCAATAATGTATTGCCATTGTGCAGAAATTCAGTTTTACAGATTTTACCTTTTCTGCAATCTCCCAATCTCTAATCATTTTGATAGTCATTCAGATAAGCAATAGATCCTGAGCATACAGCCTTCAGGCAAAACACGTTCCATCTTAAGATCTTAATCAAATCAATGCTTTCAAAACTTTTGGAGGGAGACCAGTTCAAGAGTTCATCAATCTTCAGACTGACGGCTGCCAGACCTAAAATTTGAAGCTAGGCCCGAGATAACTTGAAACCAGACAATCACACGCAAGCCTAATCATGTTACAACTGGATTTAAGATCACACATCTAACTATAAATGACTGAAAAAAACTGAGACTATAATCACAAAATGGAAATATAATTAGATGAGCCAATGCAGTAAAAGTACAATGAGCAGAGAGATACAGGTGATTGTAAGAGTATACATGAGAGTGAAGCTGCATCAGGGGTTACGGCAAATGAAGCTACATTAGTGTCAATCATAATCTCTAACAATCAATGAAACTCATCCAAACTTTATTTGTTATAACTCTATCCAGATAGGGAATACCAGAAGAAATAACATTACTGAATGAAGTGTGATGACAGGTGGGTTGCAGCAGGTCTATTAGTGAGCACAGGGTATATATGTTGTGAGATCGAGGTATAAAACATGAAGAGCAAATCTCTATTAATTGCCTACATGGAAAATAATAAAAGAAAATGACCATAAATCACATTTGCTACAGGATGATCAATTCATGATTATCCGACTCGATTACCACATCATAATCAACCTATGAATTACTTCTCTTATTACAACACAAGAAGCACTAATCTTATTACTAGACTTCGATGCAAAATTCGCACATGCCTTCAATACCTAGAAAAATGACAACTATTACAATAAGCAACCAAAGGGGGGGGGGGGCAATATACAATATTCTGTCATTAACCTAATCATCCACAAAAAAAATATTAGCATGAAAATCAATACCATGGGTCTTGACATCATTAACTCTCTCGTTTATACCTTGTGTATAAGCTCAAACAGTCTAGGCTCAGGCATGCTCAACTGTGTAGCCCTACAAAGAGTTCAGCAGCATCAAAATTTCAGTTCAGAGACTGTGGAAAATAATGAATCATAAGCAACTTTTATTGAGGATAACAGAATGTAGGTGGAACCATAGCCAAGAGAAAAACAATCACTGATCGTGTATCACATTAGCAGAAAGAGGAAGCATTCCTATGGCTTCTTGATTGTAACTATGCAACCAATCTCGGTCTTAAAATTCCTCAGAAATGGGAACTCCTTTCAGTATATCCACATGTTGGGTTTTCCCAGAAAAATCTTGACAAAAACTAACAGAAATAACAAGGAAATTATGTACAAAGAAAAATTGTTCCAACTGATTGTTTGAATCTCAGAGCTACACTCGCTGAAATGAAAGTATTATCAAATATCAGAATAATAACATGAGATATATAAATCTTATAATAACAACAAAAAAAAATAGATGAGATTTGACTTTTTACCATGATCAGAAAAATATTTAGCTTCTCTTGCAAAATTCCCGAGCCAAGTCATCAGCAAAAGTTGATGTGATTTCCTTGCCAGAGGACTTCAGCTGCACCGGTATCTAAGATAGGAATCACCTATCTCGTTGAATCCTTCATAACGCAGGCCAGCTTTCAACTAAACCATTCAACCCTCCACAAACATTCTATCATGCTCAAGTCTCAACCAATCCTCCAAAAGCTTGTATACTGATTACGTTGACCCGAGATCTCTTCCATAATGCCATCCGGTCTGTTGCTTATATCAGAAACAATTGCTAAAATGAAAATGGTGCTCCATGAAACTGCTACAGCCTTGCATAAACAAAAGAGGCTGCTACGCAAGCAACCTTATCGATGCAGAAGTTAAATGAACCGCTGAAGAGATGATATAATGATGTTGCACATATTTTGAAACAGGAAATGAAGGAAGGACGTTATGAATAGTGGCCTTCAGACAATCAGGATAAACATTAAACACAGAAACTAACTAAAAAAAATAGAGAACAAAAGAGTCAAGCGGTAAAGAAATAGCTCAAGAATGATGCGGATTCATTTAGCATCGAAATTACCATATATGTGAGGGACCAAGCCACCTAATGTATTGATATTACATACCCTCCAGAATCCAGGATGCCTTACCCAAGTACTTCTGAACAAATTCTGAACCAACTATACGGACAAAGGCTGCAGTTGCGATCTCCAGTGTCTTAACCCACAGCCAAGGTCCTATGTAGAGATCTTCAAGGACTTGAGGTAGCTGATGAGAGACTTTTACAGCAAAACAGAAAAAAGGGTCAGTGATACCTTTTAAAAAAAAAAAAAAACTGCCCAAAGATGAGTTGGATTTCTTCAATGTTCATTGCCCACTTACCCTGAAGCACCTTAGTGTCTGAATATGCGTGGAATTTACTTACGAAATGGAGAAATGATCATCTTGCAATGAAGTAGTGAATGCAGTAAATGAAATTGCCAAGAAATATAAGCGACTGTGATGAATCGGGATACTGATTGAGTAGATGTAATACACTGGCTGGCGTGAACCAGAGAATCAAATGCTTAACCAAATATCAAGATGGACACAAGAAATCTAAAAAAAAAAAAAGTAAAAATAAAAAGGTAAATGAAGACCAAAATATCATGGATGGTTAAAATGAAAGTAAGAAAAATGGATTATCAGTAAGAGTGATAGTGATATCAAACAGGAAATCAAGATTTAACATAGAAATCTCGATGTAAACAGGCGATTGAAAAACCAACAAAAAGTAAAAAAAAGAGATTAGAATGAAATGAGATATGCAGAATATAAAGTAAGGGATGAAGCGTAATACTGGATGGATTTGAGATTAACAGAAAAGGAAAATAAGTGAATGACAAGAAAAAGGGAGAAAAAAAAAACTAACTATAAAGGAAAAGAGTGAAACGAAATCAAAAGGGAAAATCGGAGGAGAAATTATAACGAAAACCATAATCAAGATGGAAAGAAGGAAAACACAGATCAGAATTAGGAAAAATTACAAATAACTAAAAAGAAAATGTTGGAATTAGGATATTTCGGTTGATGTTGCACATACATAGGTCGATCTTGTTGCAAACAGATCGATTCCACTTGTGCGCTTTGAAAGAAGAAGGAAAAAGAAATAAAAAAAATAAGATGAAAGAAGAAAACACCCAAAAAAAAGGGGTGAACGTTGCTTACCTTAGCCTTGCGTTGTTGGCTGGTGGGCTTTCTTCAACTGATCGAAAGAGGAAACTACCAGAGTCCAGAGAAGAAAGAAGAGGGAGAAGAAGAAGATCTGTATGGAAGGGTGAGAACGGATGGTCTTTTGGGTTTTCTCATCGTGCTCCTCTTATAGAGGGGGACGAAGGTTCGGGAAGGGGAATGGGTTGTTGAAGATGGATGGCTTAGGGAGGATAGTCGGGCAATGGAGGACGAAAATAGAGAGAAGGTGGAGGCCGTTGGGCAGGAAGGGAAGGTTCTGGAGAGGGTTTCAGTGAGAAGAAGGTGCGGCAGGTAAGAGGTGGTGCTCTTTTTTTGCTTACGAAGGGTTTTAAAACCCTAAACAAGAGTTTTGCAAAGGAGCCCCCTTCTATTTTCAAGTTTTTACAAAAAAGGGCTCCCGAGGTTTTTTTTTTTTTTTTTAAATTGATTTTTAAAAGTTTAAACTTATTTGTTTTTCTCGTAATTTTTCCATTTTTTTTTGTTTTTGTGTTATTTTTCCATTTTTTGTATTTTTAAAAAAATCCTAAGATTTGCAAGAAAACAAAGATTAAAACTAATTTTTTGTGTTTTTGCAAAAATATTTACAAAAGGGATTTTTTTTGAGAAATAAAAGCTATTTTGAGAAAATTTCTTCAGAAAATGGGTTTACATCTGGATTTTTTATAAATATTTGAAGTTTTACAACCTTGAACTGGAAAATATAAGGTCGTGGATCCAAGAGGATGCCGGATGAGCCCAAGTCATTCAAAGCATTTTGGGTATTTTTGTAATTTTAATTTAAAAATTGGACAACGCGGCTCAGATTTGATTTTAAAACACTGGGTTCGGATCTGGAATTGATATTTGAATATATCAATATGAAATTCAATCCAAAAAATCTGAAGAATGACTGAAATTTGGCTTTGGTTTTCTCAGAAAATGGAACCAGGGGCAAAAGGGTTATTTTTGCAAATCTTTGAAAAATTTGGGGTGTTCACACATCTATATGCACCTAAGTGTGGGTTCTAAACCTCTAAATGATGCGTTTATGCAATAATATTATATTATATTTACGTATAATTTACGCATCATCAAATACCCCCATGCTAGAATAATTGCTAGTCCCTAGCAATATACCCTACCCTCGCGATGAAGATATGGACTACCCGAATAACATGCAAACTTTATTAAACAACTAACTCACTTTCGTAGGAATCACGGTTGCATTTAACACATGCAACAAGCCCTTTAAACCCCTGGGTTACCCCAGTGGACGAGCAAAATCTCGTGAGGGTTTGCAGAGATGCTACCCACAAACATCAGAAATCATGCAGAAATTTAAAATTTTCTTCTAAAATGCTAGGCAATTCCAGAAATCAAATTTAGCAGACATTTCATGTAATTTTTCACTTCTCGGAACATAATTAGAGATTTTATGCCTCCATGATAAAATTTTTCCTTTCACTCTTCTAAAAATCACATTTATCTATGATTGTTTCTCAGAAAATCGTGTATTATCATGCTATTGTTTATTTTTCATCACTTGTGTAATTTTTTGCACAGTCTTTCATTCTACTTCTAAGTAATGACTATTTCTTTTCATTTAAGCTTTTATTTTCTTTTTCATTGAATTTTCAATTTTTTCACTTTTTTAATTCTTTTCTTTTCTTTTCATTCGATAGCTTGCGTGTGGTCTGCTTTTGTGCCCTGTGCAATGTTAATGCCTTCTTATACCACTATCTGTATGTTAAAGACACTAACTAGACACAAAAGTGACTTCCTTCATTTACCTTTTCGACACGAGATTCAGACACTTCAACTTGTATCTGGTCTCAGCTTTCGAGGCTCACAAAGCTTTCCTTCTCCTTTTCGGGTGGAATGCAAATGCTTTAACTAGCTTCTACACTCATCTTACTCAGGATTGTGAAATCATCCAAACAACCTAACGCAGACTCTTTTCTTTTAAGCTCGAGCTTTTTCTAATATTTTTCATTTACTTAGTAGTTTATTTCAAATTGTGCTTACTTATACTTTGTGATTCAAAATTAGCTTTTCGCATTCAGATACAGTATTTTCTTTGAACTTCACACAAATACTCACTCTTTTCAGCTTTGTTCAGAAAAAATTTCCTCATGGGGCTTCTAAAAGTTTCTAACATGTCTGATTATGTCAACAACATTCATATATGCTAATTTTTTTTTTCTGAAACGCTTAATTTATGAGTTTTAGCTACTGAAACATGATAAACAGGATAAAATATTGTGTATCTACTGACCCCCCCCCCCCCCCATGCTTGAATGACACTGTCCCTAGTGGCATGCAGAGATATAAAATTACAGTGTAGATGCACACTAACAGAACTTGAAATCAAGACAGGAGAACAGATATATACGACCTAATATGCGGAGCCTCTTGAGCTGATTCTTGACTGGATCTTGCTCCACCACTAAGCATACGCCGATGCTCAGTTTTCAGTTGACCGAATCGATTATCTGCTCTAAAAGCCATATCCTAAAGTCAATAACCTATACTCACACAGTGAATGTCAGATAAACCTGCATGAATCAAAGCAAATGTAATCTCACATAAAATCAAATAACGAAACAGAAACAAATGCTAAACTGAAACTTCTACTTCTAGCATACATATAATACATCATTTTGCTCAGACCCTATTCTTTGCCTTTAGGGTTCATCACAGCCTGACCCGGCAGGCTTCCCTCAAGTCTCCTGTTTAGCGCTTCCGCTAATTGCCCCATTTGCGATTCTAATTTTGCAATCGACTGCGTATGGGAACTCAACATCTAGCTACACTACTCAAAGACATTCTGGCTTGAGGTTTTCACCTCGTCGAATGCTTGGAGCAGTCTCTCCTCGAAAGAAGTCTGCGGGGCAGACTCTCGTGAAGGCTGGAGAGGATAAAGAATGGGTTGAGGATAGCTCGGCCTCTGAAATGTCTGAGTGAATTGAGGTGGCCGAGTGGGCTGAGTCTGGGTGGACGACTATGGGTTCTTCCTAGAGAAGTCAGGGTGATTACGCCACCCCAGATTGTATGTAGATGAATATGGGTTGTTCTGGGGCCTGGTGTAATCCTGAGCTGCCTGAACTTGCTCTTGCGCAAATTCAAAGTACTGAGCTGCCAAAGGGCACTCAGTGACAACGTGTGCCGGCTGGCACACAACGCGCACACCGGATGGGGTTGGGATGGGGTCAAGAGGAGCTGGTCCAACTTTCGAGAAATCATATCAACTTTGCTTTGCAGCGTGGCAGTCAAATCAATCTCAAGAACCCCACCTTTCTTGGAGGTGCTGGGTGTGATTGCGGTTATCTCAGAGTGAGATGTAGAGGTATGGTGCATTGAGTTCTCGACAAGAGTGTCAAATAAGTTCCAGGCCTCATCCTCGCTCTTCAACATAAATGTACCCCCACATGAAGCGTCGATCATCTGACGATTGCTGTCAGACAATCCATCGTAGAAGCATTGCGCCAGTTGCCATCTTGGCACCTGGTGGTGAGGGCATTTCCTAAGCAGGTCCTTTATCCTTTCCCATGTTTCATGAAATTGCTCGCCATCCAGTTCTGAGAAACTGGTGATGGCTCGACGAAACTGATTCGTCCTACCAATGGGAAAGTACTTCTTCAGGAATTCCTGCTGAAGTTGATCCCATGACCCTATCACTACTGTGTCTAAGGATTTCAGCCAATACTTGGCTTTGTCCTTCAATGATAATGGAAAGAGGGTCAATTTCATAGCATCGTCTCCAAAATTTTGAATCTTCACTGTAGAACATATTTTAAGGAACTCGTCAAGGTGCCTATAGGGATCCTCGTGACTAAGGCCATAGAAAGATGGAAGCATCTGAATCACGCTGGTCTTAATCTCGTAGTGCGGCGCCCCAATAGTTGGTCTGCGAATGCACGACGCCTGGGTGTACTCCGTGGGTAGGAAGTACTCCCTCAGAGGGCGCACAGTAGCTTTGGGTTCTAAGTCCCCCATTTCGGATCAGTTCCGAGAAGAACGTAAAATTCTCTCTGGATCCTCAACGAGCGGTTGGAGCGGGACACCCAAATTCCTGCGCCCTTGCATATACTGGAACTAAGTCTAGATGTGTGCAACGTAACCTAACTAACTATGCGACCTAACTACATAAATGAAAAGAAAGCAGTAAACAACAAAAACAAGGAATTGAAACTAAATGCAATTAAACTACGCTAATCATGCTAAAAGGGAAATTCAACTTCAAAATTAAATCTATTCTAAATATACTTAAGTACAAAAATAGGAATTCAAGCTATGTTATCTAGAACTCACCTGTCTAAGCACTCCAGAAGGATGAAAATTTATGAATCCTAGAGAAATAACTGGGAATCCTATATGTACTTACTACGTTAACCCTATATTTACTAACTAATCCTATTGACTAGAAAGATAAACTGCAGTTAATCTAACTAACTAAGCAAATGTCAACAAATTACAAAATTAGAATGAACAGAGTATAATCGTCGTTCCCCGGCAACAGCGCCAAAAACTTGATGTGTATTTTGTAAGTGCTTATTTTAAACATTATTTTATCGTTGAAATCATTTTGGAAAATCACCCATCAAGTAATAATAAACCAACTTTCCATGAATGTGGTGAGTACAGGTCGAATCCGCAGGGAACGAGATATACTCACAACTTTCCATGTATGCAAGTCAGTGCTTCTTTATGATTTTCAAAATTCTATCACTTTAGGACTTTGTATTATAGACATCTGATTTCTTGCATGTTGATCATATTTCTAAAAAACATCCCCTACCTATATTGTCCCGGTTTTCATGTTGCTAGGCTTTCTCCATGAACCATAGTTCAGGAAAAAGCCTCACAACTGGGTCACTTATTTGTGCTAATACCCCCCCTGACGCATACTAAGGGCCCTATTCCAAAGTATATCGGCAGGCGCTCAAGGATGTTGGAAAACCATTACCTTAGAATCAGAGATAATTTTTATGCCACATACTTCAAGCTTCGGCTTGAGTATATCGACATATCTTGATTGGATTCAGATGATCTAAACCTTAGAGTCAGGATCAGGGTCCTACAACCATTTCAAAACTTGTGCATTTAGAGTCAACTTCTAGGGAGTGTTGTTTGCACATCATTGTTTGTACAACTTTGGTTCTGTGATGTTTGCGTATTTCTTATATTTTCTTACCTTTTTCAGAATAAATTCTTCTCAAACCCTAGGTATTTCTTTCAAAATTTTCTCTCTATATTTAAAAACTAGGTGTATATTTTCTCTGTCTTCACTTCTTCAGATCAGTTTTCTCAAAATAACCGTGGAAAATCTTTTCTAAAATCCCGTTTGTTTTCCAAAACTCCAGGTGTATACCTTTCCCTTCCTTTCTGGATCTCAATTTTTTTTCTCAATCCAACCTTCTGTTTTCTTCAAAGTCCTGCATTTTATCATTCTGATCCTTATTATTTTATTCTTCAGTATTATTCAAATGGCATCCAGTTCACTCGATACCATTGATGATGCATGAAATGCACATCATGTAAACAAGTTTTTCATGCGTTTTGTATCAAGTTTAAGGTTTTAAACCCATGTTTAGATGTGTTTTGATAGTAAGGGGCTATGGTTCGAATTTCAGAAAAATCGGAGTTAAAATGAGAGAGTTATGGCTATTTCAGTGTTTGGGCATGGATTTCGAGGTGGATCGGATCCATATCCGACCCAATTAGGTCAATTGGACCTTGGATCAACTCTTAGAAAGCCCAAAACCCAACCCACACACCTATCCATACCCATTTCAAAAAGTTTTTCTAAAAACCCCCCAGAAAGTGGCGCCTAGCAATATTTTATTTTTTAACACTCTTTCTGAAAAATGTCAAAACTATAAATAGTTTTTTTTCAAGAACCCTAGGCGTCTTTGGCTGTGTTTGGACGCCCCCTACAGTGACTCTACAGCAGCAGCTCCTTCCTCTCCATCTTCCCCAAGTGTTGGCCATTGAAGATCGACCTATGCTTGATTTTCAAGCATATTTTCAAGCTTTCTTTGGTTTCTTTTCCTTTCTTTCTTATTCCTTGCTGTCTTTTCACCATTTTTCTGTACTTTTGCAGGTGTAGCAGAGGTGGAGACCATTAACCTTGGGCGGGAGTGCGCAACACACCACCAAGGTGAGCCGGCCCTACCTCCATCCGGCTTTCTACACCCTCCGATCGCGAATCGGCTCACATGCCATCATCGGTGGATCTCCAACGTGTAGCAGCTGCAATAGGTGCCGTTTTTGGTGAAGTACAGCATCCTTGAACTGTAGAAGACGTCTACATCCAGCCACGGTCCGCTCTTCTTCACCCCCCGGTCGTCGGATCTTCCAAAAGGTAGGTCTTCTTCTTCCTTCTCTTCTAGATAAAACCGATTTGTGTGTGTGGTTTTTGTTTTGTTATTTTCTGTATGTTTCTTGTTTTTCTTTTTATTTCAACCTTAGAATAGCATGCGTGCACAGACCAGCACGTGAGATTAGGTTTTCTTTCATTGGTTGTGTTTTCGATTTATGTTTTTCCATCGTTTTATCTAAAACGTGCAAATCGGCAAGAGGCTTTTCTAGTCGATTTGGGTTTTTGTTTCCAGCGTGTTATAGGTGTTTTCTTTTTAGAAAATCTCAGACACAAATTTCATTTTGATTCATTTTAGTCGTTAGGTTTGTTTGTGTGTTGTTTTTGCTAGAAAAGAAGAAAAATCGGCTAGACTTTTTCTAGCCGATTCTTGATTTTCACAAAAAAAATAATTTTTTGTTTTGATATTTTTGTTTCGTCCAGTATGTGTATTGTGTTGTTTTGCTGAAAATCTCATTAGAAAATTTCATTTTAGTTCATTTTATTCGTGGGTTGTGCTTGTGTCTTGTTTTGATGTTATTTTATAGAAAAAAAAAAATTAAAAACATGAAAAAAAAAAGAAAAAAAAGAAAACTTGATTTTTATAATTTTCAACAATAGACTCAAAACACAAAAACGAAAAATTGATTAAAACAACTAATTAAATCAATCCTAAAACAATGAAATGACTAACACAACTATATACTGCTGTTAACACCTAAAACACACAGCAACTACACGGTTCACCAACATCAATACATGCATTTAACAAAAATACAAAGATTGGCTAGAATAATCCTAGCCGATTTTTTTTTCTTTTTTTTTTTAAAATAACATCAAAACAAGACACAAGCACAACCCACGAATAAAATGAACTAAAATGAAATTTTCTAATGAGATTTTCAGCAAAACAACACAATACACATACTGGACGAAACAAAAATATCAAAACAAAAAATTATTTTTTTTGTGAAAATCAAGAATCGGCTAGAAAAAGTCTAGCCGATTTTTCTTCTTTTCAAGCAAAAACAACACACAAACAAACCTAACGACTAAAATGAATCAAAATGAAATTTGTGTCTGAGATTTTCTAAAAAGAAAACACCTATAACACGCTGGAAACAAAAACCCAAATCGACTAGAAAAACCTCTTGCCGATTTGCACGTTTTAGATAAAAACGATGGAAAAACATAAATCGAAAACACAACCAATGAAAGAAAACCTAATCTCACGTGCTGGTCTGTGCACGCATGCTATTCTAAGGTTGAAATAAAAAGAAAAACAAGAAACATACAGAAAATAACAAAACAAAAACCACACACACAAATCGGTTTTATCTAGAAGAGAAGGAAGAAGAAGACCTACCTTTTGGAAGATCCGACGACCGGGGGGTGAAGAAGAGCGGACCGTGGCTGGATGTAGACGTCTTCTACAGTTCAAGGATGCTGTACTTCACCAAAAACGGCACCTATTGCAGCTGCTACACGTTGGAGATCCACCGATGATGGCATGTGAGCCGATTCGCGATCGGAGGGTGTAGAAAGCCGGATGGAGGTAGGGCCGGCTCACCTTGGTGGTGTGTTGCGCACTCCCGCCCAAGGTTAATGGTCTCCACTTCTGCTACACCTGCAAAAGTACAGAAAAATGGTGAAAAGACAGCAAGGAATAAGAAAGAAAGGAAAAGAAACCAAAGAAAGCTTGAAAATATGCTTGAAAATCAAGCATAGGTCGATCTTCAATGGCCAACACTTGGGGAAGATGGAGAGGAAGGAGCTGCTGCTGTAGAGTCACTGTAGGGGGCGTCCAAACACAGCCAAAGACGCCTAGGGTTCTTGAAAAAAAACTATTTATAGTTTTGACATTTTTCAGAAAGAGTGTTAAAAAATAAAATATTGCTAGGCGCCACTTTCTGGGGGGTTTTTAGAAAAACTTTTTGAAATGGGTATGGATAGGTGTGTGGGTTGGGTTTTGGGCTTTCTAAGAGTTGATCCAAGGTCCAATTGACCTAATTGGGTCGGATATGGATCCGATCCACCTCGAAATCCGTGCCCAAACACTGAAATAGCCATAACTCTCTCATTTTAACTCCGATTTTTCTGAAATTCGAACCATAGCCTCTTACTATCAAAACACATCTAAACATGGGTTTAAAACCTTAAACTTGATACAAAACGCATGAAAAACTTGTTTACATGATGTGCATTTCATGCATCATCAAATACCCCCATGCTTGAATGTTTGTTAGTCCCTTAACAAACCCTAATCATGATATGCACTGAAGACAAGAAATGCTAAGCATGAATGCATAATACTACCTCACTTTCGTAGGAATCACGGTTGCATTTAGCATATGCAACAAGCCCTTTAAACCCCTAGCTTACACTAGTGGACGAGTAAGGTCTCGTGAGGGTTTGCAGCGATGCTACCCACAAACATCAATAAAATGCAAGGATGATCTTTCAAAAATATTAGGCTCTTAAGAATGCAGTTGTAACAAATATTTCATGTAATTGACATTCTCAAAACAAGTTTAAAAATCTCATGCCTCCACAGTAAAAATTCTTTTCCTTCACTTTTCTAATATTGTAGCTAGTTCATGATTTTTCTCCGAAAGTCAAGTATTCTCATGTTTTACTCATTTATTCTCACTTGTATATTTTCTGCACAGTAATGCACATATATACTTAAGCAATGAAAATTTTCTCATTCAGCACATTCTTTTTCTTTCATTTTCAACTTTTGATCTCTTGCGCATTCTTCTCATATGAGCACTATTTCGAATAGTCAGTTTTCGTGACCCGTGTAGCGAGCTTTGGGTCAGTGACTCCCAAGTCGGCCGACCTTAGGGCACTAGATACAGAGTATCCCTCGGACTTAATTGCTCGAGTCACTAGACCTTCTATTCTAATAGTTTACGTATAGTCTTCCTCTTGTCATGTGCAATGTCTCTATCTCTTAGGCTTTCTATGCAGTCCATGTAACAAGCTTTCGAACCGGTGGCTCCCAAACCAGCTGGCTTTGGGGCACCAGATGTAAAACACCCTTCAGATTCTACTTACTCGAACTACAAAGGCCACAGATATCGACTTAGACAAGAGATGATCTCCTTCGTTATCCTTTTCGTTAAGATACTCAAATACTTCATCTCGTGTCTGAGTTCTACTACTAGGATTCACGAAGACATCAACAACTAAACGTAACTCTATTCTTTTAAACTCATTTTTCAAACACATCTTTCCATTGCTTATTTCTTTCACAAAACATACTGTGCATACTTATACAAAAGTGATTCAAAATTTTCTAACAATCAAATACTATCTTTTCTTTGAATTATCTCATAAACAACTACTATATTTGATTCAGTTCAGAAAAAAAAAAATTATGGGGCTTAAAAATTTTTAAACTGTTAGATTATGCCAAAAACAATCATATATGCTACACTTTGTTCTTAAATGCCTACTTTGATTACCAGTCATACAAAAAAAATTTTGTGTATTTTTGTGTGCATGCATCTAAACCACCCCCCCATGCTTGAATGACACTGTCTCTAGTGGCATACAAAATGAAAAAAAAATGTAATGCACATGCACGCTAAAAGACACTAACAAAAATATGGGAGAAAGGATAGATACAACCTGATTTGCTCTGAGCTTTTGAAGTTGATTTTCCTCTGATTCTTGAATTCTTTGAAAACTCTTCTCTGTACCTGGTAATTGATACACTAATTGTTAAGTTCATCCTGCATACATCAAAACACAAATTAGCACATGTGAAATGAAATACTAAATAAATAAAAACTCTGAAATGAAAAATAAATAATGTACATATAATACATCCCTCTGGTCGAATCTTCATGCCTTCGTGAGATGCACTATCTCACACTCACCATCCTGTAAGGCATCTGAAATGAATGGCTTCAGTCTTTGCCCATTTACTTTGAATGTACCTTGGGTCATAGGATCGAATAATGTCACTGCTCCATGGGGAAATACTTCTTTTACAATGTATGGACCTGTCCATCTCGATCTTAACTTCCCTGAGAATAAATGTAAACGAGAATTGTATAGCCACACTTTCTGATCTGGCTCAAACACTTTTCTGACAATATACTTATCATGAAATGCTTTAGTGCGAGCTTTGTATAATTTGGCATTCTCATAAGCATCATTCCTGAGTTCCTCTAATTCTGAGAGCTGCAGTGCTCTCTCTTTGCCAGCCTGGGTGAGGTCAAAATTCAATTTCTTTATAGCCCAGTACGCTCTATGCTCTAGCTCGACAGGAAGATGGCATGCTTTCCCGAATACAAGGCGATACGGAGACATGCCAATGGGAGTCTTGAATGCAGTTCTATATGCCCAAAGTGCATCATCTAAGCGCTGGGACCAATCCTTGCGGTCCGGACGAACTGTCTTTTCTAAAATTCGCTTAATCTCCCTATTGGACACTTCAACCTGTCCACTAGTCTGCGGATGATATGGAGTGGTGAATCTATGATTGACAGAATATCTTCTCAGCAGAGAAGCTATCTGAACATTCCTAAAATGCTTGCCACCATCGCTAATCAACGCACGTGGCACTCCAAAACGACTGAAAATGTTGTGCTTAATGAACTTAAGCACTACTCTGTGATCATTGGTCTTGGTTGCCACAGCCTCGACCCACTTGGACACATAATCAACCGCCACCAGAATATATAAATTTCCGAATGAGGGCGGAAATGGTCCCATGAAATCAATGCCCCAAACATCAAAAATTTCGACTATCAAAATCGGCAGCAAGGGCATCATGTCCCTCTTGGACATGTTTCCAATCTGCTGACATCGCAGGCATCGCCTACAGAACTCATGAGCGTCCCTGTGGAGTGTGGGCCAATAAAATCCTGACTGCAAAACCTTTGCAGCCGTCTTCCTACTACTAAAATGCCCTCCACAGGCTAACGAATGGGAAAAATTCAAAATGGACTGGTATTCCTCCTCCGGAACGCATCTCCTAATGATCTGATCTGCACAGTATTTGAACAACTCCGGTTCATCCCAATAATAGTGCCTCACCTGAGATAGGAATCTCTCACGCTCATTCTTGTTCCAATGCTCAGGTATTTGTCTCGAAACCAGATAGTTCACAATATCTGCGAACCAGGGTAACTGCGATGTATTGACTGACATGATCTGCTCGTCGGGGAAAGAATCACTGATCGGTCTCTGATCCTGCGTGGTCTCCACGATCAGTCTGGAAAGATGGTCTGCTACTACATTCTCGCTTCCCTTCTTATCTCGAATCTCGAGATCAAACTCCTGTAGTAATAGGACCCAACGAATTAATCTCAGTTTGGTGTCTTTCTTATTCAACAAATATTTCAATGCAGAATGATCAGAATAGACAACCACCTTCGAACCGAGTAAATAGGACCTAAATTTATCCAATGCGAAAACTACCGCAAGTAGTTCCTTCTCTGTCGTAGTATAATTCATCTGTGCATCAGACAGAGTTCTACTCGCATAGTAGATCACATAGGGCTTCCTATCAATGCGTTGTCCTAGAATGGCCCCCATAGCATAATCAGAAGCATCGCACATAATCTCAAATGGGAGAGTCCAATCTGGAGGTCTCAAAATAGGTGCAGTAATCAAGGCTTCTTTGAGAATCTCAAAGGCCTTCATACAATCCTCACCGAAAACAAAGGGCTGGTCTTTCTCCAATAACGTGCAAAGCGGTCGAGAGATTTTGCTGAAATCTTTTATGAACCGCCTGTAAAATCCCGCATGCCCTAAAAATGATCGAATCTGCCTCACAGAGGTGGGTGGAGTCAAACGAGAAATGGATTCCACCTTCGCTCTGTCAACCTCAATACCACGCTTGGACACAATGTGTCCAAGTACAATCCCCTCCTGAACCATAAAATGACTCTTTTCCCAACTCAGGACGAGATTGGTCTCCACACACCTACTCAGTACTCGAGCAAGTTTATGGAGGCAATCTTCAAAAGAAGAGCCATACACTGAAAAGTCGTCCATAAAAACTTCCATCACATCATCAATCATGTCCGAGAAGATAGCAAGCATGCACCTCTGAAAAGTAGCCGGGGCATTACAGAGCCCAAAAGGCATACGTCTAAATGCGAAGGTGCCATAAGGACATGTAAACGTGGTCTTCTCTTGGTCGTCAGGATGGACAGCTACCTGATTGTATCCTGAATATCCGTCTAGAAAGCAGTAGTAGCTCTGTCCTGCGAGTCGCTCTAAGATCTGATCAATGAATGGCAATGGGAAATGATCTTTCCTAGTTGCCACATTCAACTTCCTATAATCGATGCAGACTCGCCATCCTGTAGTGGTCCTCATCGGAATTCTCTCACCCTTCTCATTCTCAACCACAGTGAGTCCTGACTTCTTCGGCACAACTTGAATCGGACTGACCCACTGACTATCAGAAATAGGGTAAATGATTCCGGCATCCAACCACTTCACCACTTCCTTCATGTTGGGATTTAGCCTTCTCTGCATATCCCTAAATGGCTTGATTTCCTCATTACAATGGATCCTATGCATGCAGAATGAAGGATCAATCCCCTTTAGATCCGCTACTCCCCATCCAATCGCTGCCTTGTGCTCTCGAAGAATAGTCAGCAATTTCTGTTCCTGTTCCTCAGTGAGCAAGGACGAGATGATCACAGGCAGAGTCTCATCATCTCCGAGGTATGCATACTTGAGTGAATCCGGTAAGGGTTTCAACTCAAATTTCGGAGGCGACTCGATCGACGATTTGGCGGGGGTCTCCGCAAGTGGTGGAAGAGGTTCCCTGACTGCTCCCCAAGGTGGTCTCTCCGACGACACTCTAGACACATCTACACTATCTACACCGCTATTCTTCTCTATATGGTACAAATCTAAAGAATCCTCAGTAATGTACAACTCGGGCTGCTCCTCCACTAACTCCTGTGCAATGTCTACATGAAAGCAGTCCATGTCTCCTGCTGGTCCCATCGCGGCATTGAAAATATTCAGCTTTACCTTCCTATTGCCGAATGAGAGATCCATGGCTCCGGTCCTACAGTTGATGCACGCATTGGCAGTCGCCAAGAATGGTCTGCCTAAAATAATCGGAGTCTGGTGCTGGCTGTCTACTCCTTCCATATCAAGGATAATGAAATCGACTGGAAAATAAAAGTCATCCACTTTAACTAGCACGTCCTCCAAGACACCTCTCGGTACCTTGACGGAACGATCTGCCAGTTGAAGTGTAATCGGAGTCGATCTCATCTCCCCTAACCCGAAAGAATCAAAGAAATATCCGGGCAGAATGTTCACGCTTGCTCCAAGATCGAGCAATGCGCGTTCTATCCGGATGTTCCCTATAGTACAAGCAATGATAGGGGCTCCAGGGTCCTTGAGCTTTGGTGGTGTCTGATGCTGAAGTACTGAACTCACCTGCTCAGTCAGATGGACCCTGTTAGGAATTCGCTCTCTGGATTTCCTCTTTTGCGTACATAGCTCCTTCAGAAATTTGGCATAAGCCGGCACCTGCTGAATAGCATCGAGCAAAGGTAGGTTGATCTGTACATGCTTGAAGATATCAAGCATGTCCTGGATCTTCGCACCTTGCTTCCCTCTATAACCAGGAGACTCTAATGCTTTGGGATAGGGTGGTGGGGGAATATACTCTGCTGGCTCCTCCTCTTTGCGAGAAGGCTCACTCCTATCCTTCTTCTTCTCTGAGGATAAAGATGATGAAGGTGATGATGGGGATGGGGATGATGATTGAGCCGACGTAGGTGAAACAATGGTCTCTGGCTCCTCTATCTTCTCTCTACTCTCTCGCTCTCTGCTCTCGACGTGATACTCACGTCCACTTCTCAAGGCCATAACTGATTTAGCCTGCTGCTGTGTCTCAGTATGAAATAGGCCTCCAGTCATCTGGTCCTTACCCTTCGGGTTCATGACAGCCTGACTCGGCAATGTACCCTCGGGTCTCCTACTAATAGCCTCAGCTAACTTTCCCAAAGACCATATCTCACATGAGATAAGGTAGGGATTTCTAGATTGTCAAGTCATTCACACTTGTCCATTCTTCCCTCGTTGGTATTATTGTTGGTTCGCCAACTTTTTGCGTATGTTTTCGAACCACTTGGATGACTGTGGATTGGAGCTGGCATCGGCAGTTGGCAAGCAGACCATTAATGAAAATCTTACTCAAGTCTTGGCCGAACGATGAAATTCTCATGCCTGCACATTCCGGTTCCCATGGGAAGAAATGACTTTGCTCATGGACGAGTTCAACGATGTTATGGGATTACCGGAACCAGCTGGTCAGCCTAAAGATCCTGTGGAGCAGCAGGTTTTTATTAATATCAAAGGGTTGGATGTTCGCAATGCTCTAGCCAAAGCGATCAGACGTAGATTTTGGCCACTCATCGAGGCAGATGGGAGTCAGTTTGTTGATTTATTCGAGCTTTATCGTCGGTATGGGACATACAAAGAAATTGACACCCTATCGTGAGCAGTCAAGGAAATGATTTAGTGCACCATGGTCCTATGCACAGTAGGGTTAGCTTTCTTTTAAGATGGCCAAAATTTTGTTGATATTCTAGTTTTCCAACTCTTGCAAAGATGGGGGAGTCAGGTCTCTCGATTTCCATGGTTGTCCCAGCTTTCCTCTATCGTGGTTTGACTCGTTTCTCCCTTGGTGAAACAATCTTGGTAGAAGGATACATTTATGCCTTGCAGTCGTGGTTCCTGTGACACGTGCTATCAAAAGCTAGTTCATTCAGATTTAACGGTAAAGCGCTGCAATCTAGCTCCCAGTATCGAGCTTTGATCGAAAGTTTACATCAAGATGAGATCATTTGGGACTTCTTCAACTTGCAGGAAGCACTTTCTCGTTATACTTATGCATATAGCAAGTGCTTCTGATTACTTGGTTCATTCTTCTGCGTTGATTACCAGCCTGAAAGGTGCATTAGGCAGTTCTTGCAGTGGCACACTCAAGTCAACACTCATTTTTCGACAGAGATTATGCTAGAATTTCATTTACGGTCAGATCAATGGTCCACAGCATACCATGCGGCCAAATACACTTGGGATTCTTTTGTTACTCTTTCCATATTTTTGAGCCCCAATGTATCCTCTGATTATCAAGAGTTGTGACAAACTATTTGTCCACCCTCTCTTTGTCTTTGATTTATCATCAATGAAATTACTTTTCTCATCTTTTGATACTATCTCAATGCCGTTTTCAAAAAAAATAACAACTTCGTTTGGATAATAAGCCCGTCTATTGTTTACTCCTTAGTGACAACGCAATAGTCACAGTTCTTGTGACGACCTCATCCATGGTAATGAGGTAGTCTTTCCAAATGTCAAATCAATCTTTGTACTTCTCCATTCTTCTTCAATGTCTTTATCATAGTTGATGACCTCGCTTGGGTAATAAGGCACATTTTAGTTATTATGAAAATAATAACACAATGGTCACAATTCTTGTGATGACCCAATCCCTTGTAATGGGATAATCTTTCTGAATTATCAACTGAATCTATAATTCTTCATCCTTAATTTTCTTCCATGGACTAACCATCCCTTTATTCTACAGAAAACATTGGCGTTGTGACATGGTTCAGACAAGGACTGGGAAGAAAACCGTTCCATTGCAGCACAGTGACAGTAGTGCAGAAGAGATGAACTCCCCCAGATCATCCAGAGGACATGGCCAAGAAGTGGAAGATGATATTGATTCAGCCATGTAAAGTCTGTTTCAAAAAATGATGACAAAAATGATATTAGAACATGGACATGTCCAAGGAAAGTGTCTTTTAAGAACAGAGTTAGGAGAAAGCCTGTAAAGAAGCATGTCAAGATTGGCAAGAAGAAAGTTTAGCACGACAACACTCCCGAAGACATAGATTCGGCAGATTCGAAGGAAGAACAACCTGCATTTTTCCAAATCCTATATATTGGTACAAGAAAGTGGATGAATAGCCTGAATCGATGAGAAAACCCAAATTTCATATCCCAGTGGAAGATCTGATTCAAATGCAGCTCAAAAAAATGACCTGCATGGTTAGAGATCTGCAGGGTCGAGACAAAGGCAAGAAGGTCTACACAAGCGAGGATTTTTATAATGTCTTGGAAGGGCATAACAATCTGAAAGATCTTCTCTGAAAGTTTATCAAATTTGATGGAACCGGCAACCCCAAGGCTCATCTAGCTATGTTCTTCGCAGAATGCAACCGATTCAAGAGGGACAATAGGCTCATCTAGCTAAGTTAAAAGACTATTTTTGCAAATTCCATCGAGCGGTGGGACACGATACAGAAAACTACTTTGTTCTCAAGAACATTATCTAAGATTGTATCAACAAAAAATTTCTTGAAGAGGACGAGAAAGAAAACCAACCTGACATTCTGTACAAACCCTTCTTCAACAACTCAGTCGTAGTCGTTTTAGAGCAGCTATTTTCCCCCCAGGATCACATTCAGCCATGCTCTAGTGAGGACATCCATACTCAGCACCAGGTCCTAGTGCTGCATCAAACTCAGTATATGCCAAGAAGGTGGACATCCTTTCAGTCCTCATCAAGCTAAACTCATCCAGTGAACTTGCAAAGGCATCCTCCGAAGTTGCCAAAAAAAAATCCCAGATTGCTTAAACAGTTTATCAAGACTGCTCAGAAAAAGGGCAAGGCGTCTGAGGAAAGCACCAATCTGATTTAGAGGTCGATTACTGCCCTCTCAAACATTTCCATTCTCGAGTTGGTGCATGCCTCGTTCGAATACGAACAGGTCCTAGATGATCAACTAAGGAAGATCAATGTAAAGTTGGGCACAACTCCAACAGACATAGCTCAGATCGTCAACCAGGCCATGACTAATGTGCTCATAACATTTTCTGATGAAGATCTGCCAAAACCTCACTATCTTCACAATAATGCCTTGTATATCATAGTGAGAACCAGGGGAATGACTGTCCCCCACGTGCTTGTCGATGGAGGCAGCAGCCTCAACATTTGTTCAGAAATGACTGCCAAAGCTCTGGGCCTAAAGGAAGAAGAATACCTGCCAGACCCTATCACAATTTACAGTTTTGATAACCATGGGCAGACAACAAAGGAGAAGATTTTTTTTTTAATTTTTATCAATTACTTAGTGCACAATGTGCTATTTCATGTCGTCAATGTGCCACCCACATACAATCTCTTATTGGGACAAACATGGATTCACAATGCGAATGTAGTTCTATCAACACTGCACCAATGCATTAAATGGTCAAAATGTGACATGATCACCACAGTTTTGGGAGAAGATCCAAAAGAAAGACTGTCGCAGCTCACGATTCCCCGTCCTACCTTTACTACAAACAACCCTAGCATCAGGGAAAGCAATGAAGTTATTCTTAGTAAAAGCTTAGAATTGCTGAAGCTAGAGGAAGCCCTACTTACGGAGAATATGGCAGCAATGGTCCAATGGCAAGGACTATATTTCTTCAAGCTTGGAGGGCGTCTGATTTGTACCTCCTTCAAGGATCATCCTTTGTTTTCTCGATTTTCCAAAGCAAAGAAAGGATTTGATCTCCTGATGAAACATGGCTACCATCCTTTCAAAGGTTTGGGCAAGAATAAAGACGGTAGGCTAGAACCTGTCATCACTGTCCACCATTCAGAGAGAACAGGACTAGGATTCACAGGCGAAGAATCGTAGAAAGGAACAGTTTTCATCAAGAAGGCAAATTAAGAGCAATAATGCCAATGTTTTCTTGCTTTCTCTTTTTGTCTTCTTTCCTTTTAAAGACATTACAATCCTAGTTTCTTTTTTTTAGTTGGTCATACTCTTGTAAATATTTCAGTCATCAATGAAATCATCAATTTTCTCCTCATCTCAGTACAATCTTCTTTATGATTTATTATTATGCTTTGTTTCTCTTACAATATGTCTTTTATGATGGATGACCCTTTTCTAAAAATCTTTTTCCTTTCAAGGTCTCACAAAATGCCTCCTAGAACCATAAGGAAGCTCATTGCCAATCTGAATTCGCCATCAGTGGTTCTGAAGCCAATAGTGCTCCATCGAGTAAAAGCAAGAACAGAAGTCAACAGAGCGGCATAGCAGTCAGCAGAGTCCCTAGAATTTGACCCAACCATCCAAGAATTGCCAGAATTCGCTCATATTAAAAAACAAGATGAACCCTCATCTTTGGTTCAAGACCCAACAAAAGATATCAATATCGGTTCAGAAGATGATTCGAAAATCCTCAAGATCGGCACCAGTCTGAATGCAGATAAGAAGGAAAGGCTCGCCCATTTTCTCAAGCAACATCAAGAAGTGTTCGCCTAGACTTATGAAGATATGCCAGGCTTGGACCCCAAATTGGTCGAACATCGTCTTGTCTTAAAACCAGATTTCAAACCAGTCAAGCAAAAATTAAGGAAAATGGATCCCTGGATAATGCCGCAAGTTAAAGGACTTGAGGATTTGTTGAAAGCAGGATTCATCTGACCCATTGACTATGCTGACTAGCTGGCAAATATTGTTGCAGTTCCTAAGAAAAATGGTAAAGTTTGGATATGCATCTACTTCAGAGACCTTAATAAGGCTACTCCAAAAGACGATTATCCACTTCCTAACATTGATCTTTTGATCGATAGCACGACAGGTCATGCCATATTTTCTTTTATGGATGGATATTTTAGTTACAATTAGATCAAGCTAGCCGCTTGTGATCAAGCGAAAACTTTCTTCAGTATACCTTGGGGCACTTTTTGCTATATAGTCATGCCATTCGAGCTCAAGAATGTCGAAGCAACTTATCAGAGAGCGATGATTGTCATCTTTCATGACCAAATGCATAAGATCATTGATGCTTATGTGGATGACATTCTGGTCAAATCCAAAGAAGAAGAGAATCATCTTGATGCTCTTGGCCAAGTCTTTGACAGACTGATTCTTTACAAGTTAAGACTCAACCCTCAGAAATGTGTTTTGGGGTAGAGTCAAGTAAGCTACTTGACTTCATAATCATTAAGAAAGGAATAGAGGTGGATCCTGCTAAAGCAAAAGCCATCATTGATATGCCGCCTCCCACCAATCTCAAGGAATTGCGCAGCCTCCAAGGACGCATCCAGTCCATTCGTCGGATCATCTCCAATTTGGCCATGAGATGCGAACCCTTTAATCATCTCCTAAGAAAAGGAGTAAAATTCGAATGGGGACCAGAGTGTCAGCAGTCATTTGAGCGCATTAAACAATATCTTTTTAATCCGCCTATTCTGAAGCCACCAGAATTGGGAAAACCACTCCTGTTGTATATCTCTGTCAATCAAAATACCTGCGGTGGATTTTTGGCGCAATACGAAGAAGACAGTCTGATAGATCATGTCATCTACTATGTGAGCAAAACCTTTGTCGATTATGAAAAAAAACATTCTTGGATGGAGAAAACTTGTCTAGCTCTGGTATGGATATGCTAGAAATTGAGACATTATTTGCTGGCATCTAAGTCAAATTTTTATCTAATCTCAATCCTCTCAAGTATATCCTTGAACAACCGTTTCTCAGCGGACGGATTGCCAAATGGCAAGTTCTTCTGATGCAATATAACTTAGAGTATGTTTCTCAAAAGTCAATCAAAGGTCAGGCCATCGCAAATCAATTGGCAGACTTTCCTCTAGCAAAAGATGTCAAAGCAGAGGATGATTTTCCTGATGAACACATCTACATTATCAAGCAATCTCTAGTTTGAAATTTACTTTTCGATGGATCCAAGAATATGGCAGGCATAGGGATCGAAATCTTATTAATCACACCCGAGAAAGAAATGATCCCTTATTCTCTCAAACTTGGTTTTCAATGTACTCATAATATGGTGGAGTACGAAGCCCTAAAACAAGACCTAAGAATTCTGCAAAATCTCAATATCAAAAGAGTGCATGCCTTCAGCGACTCATTGCTTGTCGTCAGTCAGATCAAGGTTGAATGGCAGATGAAGGATTAGAAATTAATCCCTTATCAGAAGATCGTTATGGCTCTCATAGACAACATTAAAGAGTTTCAACTCAATCATATCAAAAGAGAGTACAACCAAATAGCCGACAGCTTGGCTAGCCTAGGCTTCATCATGTCCTTCAAAAATAGTGAATCCTGTAGTTCTTTCAAAATCAACAGACTTGATCAACCTGCCTTCATTCCAGTCCTGCAAATGAACCAGACCAAACAAAGGGAGAAGCCTTGGTATCAAGACATCAAAGTTTTTATTAAAACTGGTGAATTTCTACCAGACATGCTGAAAAGGGAAAGACAAGTCATCCAATGCATGTCTGCTCGATATTTCATCCTCACTGATGTCCTTTACTGTCGTGGGTTCAATACTGAGTATGCCAACTGCTTAGACAAAGATAAAGCCAAGAAAATTGTTCAAGAGGCACATGAACGTATTTGTGGTGGCCACGTTGGTTACCAAACTCTTGTCAAGCAGATCATTCAAGTAGGGTATTATTAGAAAAGCATGCAACAAGACTGCTACCGATTTATAAAAAAATGTGTCAAATGTCAGATACACCTTCCATTCATGCATCGGCCACATATTTGCAATCCATTGTTTTTCTGTGACCATTCTCTATATGGGCTTTCGATGTCGTGGGCCCGATCACTCTTTCTGCTTCCAATGGCCACAAATATTTCCTCGCAACTATAGAATATTTCACTAAATGGGTTGAAGTTGTTACTCTATGGACAATGGAAGGCAGACATGTGGCCTCATTCATCCACAAGAATATCCTTTGCCACTTTGGCATACCACACTATATTGTTTCTGACAACGGCAGTCATTTCAAGAATGAAAGGATGAAGATCTTTTGTTCAAAGTTCAGGATTCATCATCATTTTTCAGCTCCCTATTATACTCAAGGGAATGGTCAGGCAGAAGCCACCAACAAAATCATGATCTGCATTTTGGAAAGAACCGTGGAAACGGACCGTGATTGGTATGAGAAAATCCATGATACACTTTGGGCATACCACACTACCATTCAGATTCCAACCAATGCTACTCTTGCAGAGCTTGTTTATGGGATCGTGTAAACACCCCAAATTTTCACTCGCATCCACAAACACCTACACTTAATCATTGAGACTTGTTCTCTAGGGCTTTCATAGATAAAAATGGTCGACAACTGAGCCTGGATCACTCAGAGGTCCAATTTTTATTTCAAATTCTCAATATTTCTCTATTTTGGCTCAAACAGTCATCCACAACTAGGACTTTTCAAAATCTTGTTTGTGTTAGGGGTCTGGAATTCCAAATCCCTCATCTAGAGCCATATTTCCTTGAAAACATTTCACATCACTTCAATGCATTACATGTCATTGCATAACATTTCACATCACTCTATTGTATTGCATGTCATTGCATAACATTTCACATCACTCTATTGTATTGCATGTCATCTCGAGGTCTAGAACTCTAGTTTTGAAATTTTCAATCCAGATTTAAATTTAAAGCCTTTCAAAATCGATTTCAAACCCTGGGTTTCAAAATTGACATTTTACCATTGTTAATCCCCACTACCCTACATTTTGAAATATTTTCCTGAAAAAACAATTTGGATTCCTTTCAAATTCTATTTTTTAAGCTGGACCCACTTTGTCAAGGGGGATGAAACCCTGAATTTTAAAGTTCATTTAAAAAATGCAAAAGCTTTCTATTTTAGTTCAAAATTCTTTCTTTCAAAATTTTTATAAAATCATTTTAGTTTCTTTGGTTTTGTAAATAATTTTTAAATTGTTCCTCTAAAAGTAAGTGTGGCCCACTCTAAGTGGCTCCACATTTAAAAGAAAATTGTCAAAATTAGGTTAGGTTTAGTTAGTAAATTCATTGTTTAGATTAGGATTTTAGAAAAAAATTCCAAAATAGAGCTTAGGATTTTTCTTTTTCTTTTTAAAATTTTAATTTTGAGTTTTAAATGAAAAGCTTTTTCAAAAATTCAAATGTGGGCCCATTATAAGTGGTGCCACATTTGAAAATTTTCTTTTATTTTCAAGTTAAAACCTTTTCTAAAACCAAATGTGGGCCCACCCCAATGTGGCGCTACATTTGATGTTTTTTTTATTTATTATTTTTATTATTATTTTTATTATTTATTTCCATTTCTTAAAAAAAAAAAAAAAAAAATGTGTGGGCCCATGCCAATGTGGCGCCACATTTGATTTGTCATTTATTTTTTTCCTTTAAAAAAAAATAATAACATGTGGGCCCACTCCAAAGTGGCGCCACACTTAAAAATTTTCAAAAAAATAAAAAATCTTTCTTTTTTTTAGAAAACCTTTCAAAAAATAGCACAAACGCCAAAGAAAAAGTATGAGCCACTTACGCAACTAACACCACAGGCCAAGGTGATAGCAGCGGCATGAAAAGCAAAAGGGGTAATGCCCTCAAGCATGATGACAAGTCTTCTGGCTCCCCGCAGAAACCAAGCACTCAAGAGAAGATAAAGCATGACGGTTGGGGTTATGACCACAAATTCACTTCTTTAGATCAACCACTTAAGGAAGTTCTTGAATATCTGCTCGAAAAAGATTTGATCAAACTTCCAAGGGTTGTTGATCCTCCAGTCGCCCTAGAGAAATGAAAAGATCGCTTCTGCAAGTTCCACCAAGCAATGGGGCATGATATTGAGCGTTGCTTTGTCCTCAAGAACATTATTCAAGACTGCATCGACAAAAAGCTCCTTGTGGTAGATGAAAAGGATACTAGTCAGTCGTCTTGATCAAGCTTTTCCTCAATCACTCAAAAAGCTGATAATGCCAGTATTTTCCCATTTCCTATCTTGCTTTTATTATTTTGAAGGGATGATGTAAATCCTGTTTATCTTTCATTGATTTGTTACTTTTTCTTCAATGCATCAATAAAATTATCAATTTTTCTCATAAGCTTGATGCTACCTTTTATTCTCATTCTCTATAGAATGTTCTTTCCTGAGGAGTGATATTCTTTAGAGTCCCTCCCGAATCAATCAAAAGTCAGTTGCTTTGTTATCCTCAAAGAGCATCCTTCAAACATCAATTATCTTCCTTTTATCTAAAATTTGTTTTCCCTATTACACTGGGGCATTATTTTGAAAATTGTCTACAAAACACCCTGTATGTAGGCAGAATCAAACAAATCTCTCATTTTACACGCATGTGCACCCATTTGCATCATTTTGCATTCACTTGCATACATTTGCATTTATTTGCATTTTTCATCTGCATTCATTTGGATCAAATTCCTTTTTCCCCTTCAGGTTAAGGGATAAACCTGAGTTTCCCATTCAGGATAAAGGATAATCCTGAAACCTCAACAAAGTCATCTAAAAGTCATCGCGAAGATGAAGATTGAAAATCTTCCATCGTGACCAACAAACACTTTTCAAAATATCAATCTTTTTTAAATTCGACCTACGAGTCAAGTCCTTTATCAAAACCATTTTTGCCAATCTTGTCAAAATCAACCTTCGGGTTAAGCCTTTTTCAAAACCCAGTTTAGCACTGGTCCTTTACCAAAATCCATTAAGTTGGTCCTTCTAAACCCAGTTTAGCACCTGTTTCTTCTAAACCCAACTTAACATTGGTCCTTCCAAATCCGGTTTAGAATCAGTCCTTCCCAAATTCCAATTTTGAATTGGTCCTTCTAAACCGAGTGTAGCACCCGGTCCTTCCAAATCCGGTTTAGCACTAGTCCTTCCAAACACCAATCTTCGAATTGGTTCTTCCAAATCTGATTTAGCATCGATCCTTCCCAAAAACTAATCTTTGAATTGGTCCTCCCAAATCCGGTTTAGCACAATCTTCGAATTGGTCCTTCCAAAACCCGGTTTAGCATCAGTCCTTCCCAAATCCAATCTTCAAATTGGTCCTTTTACAAAATCTAACCTCGCATTGGTTATTTTACCAGTTCCTGTATGTGTATTGGTCATTCTTTCAAATTCAATCTTTATATTAATTACAATTCCCAATTTTGACCTTTTGATCACACAATATCAATCTCAATCTCAATCATTTTCTCTTGCGAGGGACCCTTTTTACAGGGAAAGTTTGAGGGAGATCGTTCTTTTTGCATGCTATCCTTTGTTCACTTAGCCCCTTTTTAGGGAGAGTTTGAAGGAACTCATGTCTTTGTGAACCGTCTGCAAAACAATTTCCAATTTCACAAAACGAACCCTCTTTTCAGGGAGAGCTTCGATGGAAGCTCGCTTTCCTTGTGGCCCACTCAATTTTCATACTAGGCCATTTCATCATGAAGGACCCTTTTTTCAAGGAGAGTGTGATGGACTCGTTTCTTCATGACCAATTCACCGACCTCACCATTACCAACCCCCTTTCCATAAGAGAAGCCTAATGTTAGAAGTTTTGACGAAAGCTTAATTTCTCTTCGAAAGTTCGTTTTGCAAACACCTCCTCTTCAAGAAAGAGAGGAGTAATTTCTATTTCCCATTTTGAATCTTCTCCTTTGGGGAAAGGAGAGGAGAATTCTTGTCATGGATGCATTAAGTCGTGCTTCAAATGCTCGCTTTCACAAAGGATTTCAAGAACATTTTGCCAATTTGTCATTAAATATTTGTTGATTTCAAAATCTTTATTGCACAAAACTTTACCTCGAAATAGCTTCAGTATTATTTTTGAAAGGACAAAGCTTTCACGAAGAAAGATCCAAAATTCAAAATCTTTCTATTGGCCAACCAAAAAGGATGAAGAATAAATCCTTGATATGGCCAGCAAAGAAAATTCAATGTTGTTGTAAAGTTATAAGTGATCGATATTGATCGCAGTCAATGGCACATTTTTAAAGATCATTCTTGAAAAATAAGACAGTCGAAATATCTTGGGTGATACAGAAAAATCCATTCAATTTCCATATCTCCTCAATCATTTAAGCTGCAATTAAATATCTGCAAAAGGGATCTCTCAATTGTCGTCAAGTTGAAGACGAATTATGTGAGTTAGACCCCCGGGGCCAAAGAAGATTTGGATCATCACCAAGATGAAGGAGTTTGTGACGGATCCTTTCAGGAAAAGTTTAGATCACCGTCAAGATGAAGCTGACTGCGATGAGCCTCCCGACAAACCCTAAAAGATATTTAATTTTTGCTATCATCAAGAGATTTCCAACCAAAGAACCAATACCATCAAGATAATCCCTGAGGCAAAGAAGGATTAGAACATCTCTGAGATGAAGGAGTTTGTGACGTACCCTTCCCAAAAAAAAGAGAGAAAAGTCAGGACATTTCCAAAATGAAGGATGATATAATCCCCCAAAACCCAAGAGAGCTCCAAAAAAAAAAAAAAAAGTGCAGAAAGATCATCATGAGAAAAGAATCCCAGGATATCAGACTGCCAAATCTGCCAAGAATCCTTTTTAAATTTTGTGAAATTATGTTATCAATATTCTTTCAATAATTGCTTTCATAATAAGAATTCTTTTTTTTTCATTCATATCAAGGAAATTGATAGCTTCCTTGAAAGAAAGTCAATTACAAGCAATTTGAATTCGAATCTTGATTCTACGGAGTTAAGCCCAATCAGAGGTAATACTTTAGGTAGAAAAGAGAGAATATTTTCGGACCAATGTGCATCATTTTCAATTATTTTGAATCAACAATAATTTTCAACATTTTGACAATATTTTCTAGTTGTCCTAGCGTGAAGCGAGAGATTGAGGTTCATCTTTGGCGCATTCTGACACCATTTGTTATCCCTTTTAGGACTTGATAATGGGACTTTTCAAGATTTATTCCCTTCTTTAGTATAATCTGAGCGCCTGGGCTCTCAGATTCGCACATTTCCCTATGTTCCCACTGTCCCACCATAGACAGTCCAATTTTGGCTTGAGGTTAAGCCACCAATCATTTTCTTGCAAAATGTCATCAATTTCAAAAATTATTTAGTCTCAGTAATGAGGCGCCCAAAATCAAACCCCTTTTCAAGCTTTAGGGACCCCAATTTCATCCTGTTGCAAAACCCCTATCGGATTCATTGTGCGGAAGTCTGAAGGTTTCATCATGGGTTCTTTCGAGAATCCCATCATTTTCCTTTCCGGGTCAGGTTAAGGGTTAAACCTGAGCCTCATTCTGATGAGGTTTTTCATCTCTCAGTCAAGTTAAGTGTTAAACCTGAGCCTCATTCTGATGAGGAATTTCATCTCCCGGTCAGGTTAAGGGTTGAACCTGAACCTCGTTCTGATGAGAAATTTCACCCCCCGGTCAGGTTAAGGGTCAAGCCTAAGCCTCGTTTCTACACGAGGTATTTCTCGTCCCATCCAGGTTAAGGGCAAAACCTGAATCTCACGTCTTTGAAGTAAATCTTTCCTCCTTATTCTCCATTTCATACCTACCATTTTCATCAGAGCTAATTCCTTTATACTCAGTCAGATCCTTCTAACTGGGGAATTTTTATAGCCCAAATTTGGTGTGTTTTTCTTTGCCACTAAGCTCGGCCCTAAACCAGCTTAGTAGCAATGAGAGGCATCTGTAAACACCCCAAATTTTTCTCATCCATTCTCAAACACCCCCCTCGTGTGGATGCCAACCTTGGTAGGTCAGTATAGGAGTCCAACCCTGAGTCTGTGTCAGAAAACTACCATTTTACCCACTTTCATTAGGAAAATTACCATTTTACCCCTAGGTAATCCCAAACCCCTGGTTAGTTAGAGTCAACCAAGCTCATTGGCCAATTCAGAACAGTTAGATTGTCAGTCATTTCTAGCTCACGTGAGCTCATGATGAACATACCATTTTCATTTCTGACCATTCTTGCCAAAATAGGATCATTTCTTCAAAAATGAGCTCATTTCTCACTCAAATCCAAGCCAATTGTCTTTGAGTCAGTCATTTCCAATCAGTCATATTCCCTTGAGTCTAACTTGAGCTCACCAGGAGTTCAAGTGCTCCAGTTTCAGTTCAAAAACACTTCCTAGAGTCTAGGAGCCATTTTAGCCCATTTCAGCTCATTTAACTGAAATTGAGCTGAGTCCAGTCAGTTGAGCTAGTGTTCGAGCTTCAATTTTAGTTCATCTCAGTGTTACTGATCTTTGTTCCAGCTCAAACCCAGCTCTGGTCTGTAATTCACTTCACTCTAGTGACCATTTCTCTAAAAATGACAGTATTTCTTGACAATTCAGTCTGGGAGTTTAGTTGAGTCAGTGTCTTGTCAGTCCAGTTGAGTTTTGAAACCCTAGAACCCAGCTCAATCTAGTTTATTTCAGTTTAATCCAGCTCAAACTTCAATTTCCAGTGTCACTCTGGACTGGTAGAGCCCAAAAACCATTTCTTAAACAATTTTGTCTGATTTTATCAATTCTAACACTTTTTGAACTGGTATAAGTGTCAATCAAGGTCCAATATCCAAAATTCTTCATCCAGGGTCTGCATTTTGCAGAGCATTTCTGATCATGTCTCATCATTTTCCATCATTTCATAACATTACATCATATTTCATTTCATTTTTGAGGTCCAAAACTCCAGTTTTATAAATTTTAATCCAAATCGAGTTTTAAAAGTTTTTCAGAAATCAATTTCAAACCCTGGGTTTCCAAAATTGACATTTTTACCCAGAGAATTCTAAATTTGGAAATATCTTCTTGAGAAAAACAATTTGGATTTCTTTCAAACTCAAATTTTCAAATTCTAAACTGGATTTGCTTCGCAACGAGGTATAAAACTTCAAATTCGGAACTCATTTCAAAAACTGCCAAAAATAGCTCATTTTGTTCAGAAACTTTCTAAAAAGACTATTCTACCCCTATGATCTTCAAAATAAATTTCAAATTTGGAAAGTGAGCCCACTTTGAGATGGCTCTTTCATTTACATTTACCTTTTCATTTCGAAATAAAAAAAAATATAATATCTTTTTCTTTTCTATATTTTATTTTATTTTATTTTTTTTAATTCTTGTTTTTATGAGAAGAGGTGGGACCCACAAGGGTGTTGACCCCCCTTCCTCCTTTCTTTTTCTTTCTCCCCTTTCTTTCATTTCTTCTTTTCCTTCTTTTCTTCTTCTTTTCTTTTTCTTTCTTTCTTCTTCTTTATTTCTTTCTTTTCTTTCTTCCATCTTTCCTTTCCTTCCCTCTCTCCTTGGTCGACCCCCACTTTGCTCCTTTCTTCTCCTCTTCCTTCTTTATCTTCTCCTTCTTCTTTCCTTTTCTTTCTTTCTTATTTCTTTCTTTCCTTCTTTTCCTTTCCTTTCCTTCTTCTTTTCCCTCCTTTCTTTCTTTCCCCTTTCTTTGTTCCAGCCCCCTTAAGACCCTCATGTCCTTTCCATTTTCCCTAAGAAGACCACACATTGGCTCCTTCTTTTTCCTTCCAGCTCTCTCTTCCCTCCTCTCTGACCCTCTACCTATTGCCTCTCAGTCCTCTCTCTCTCTCTATCTATCTATCTCTCTCTCTCTCTTGGTCCCTTAGTGGCTTCAGCCACTGTTTCCCTTCCAGCAGCCTCCAACCTCTTCCAAGCCACAACACGCTCTCCTTGGCTCCAGCCATAGTCGCCCCTCCAAAGCAATCCTCAACTCCAACCGACTCCAAGAGATGCCCAGCACACGGCTACTCCTACTACAGCTTCATCACCCCAGCCTTCGTCATCATTGCAGCTCTGGTGAAGCTTCCCCTTTGGTGACAGTTGCAGCCACCACCATTTCGAGCAACATCAAGGGTTTCTTCACAGTGGCAACCTTGAACCAGCTACCCTAGCCGACGTCATTTCTTCTAGCCCCTTCCCTTTTGTAGTCATCAGTTCAGCCAGTGCAAGAATCAAACTTCTGACACCCTAACTCCGGCCATTGCTATCTCCAATACCCCTCATTAGGTGCAGTGACCCCAGCCTTGAAATATTTCTCCTTAAATCAAATCCAAACCAACCTAAGGTAATCTTCTTTGCTCACTTGGGTTTTATTATTGATTTTTATCAAGATCACACGTTTCATCTGGTTTCCTCTTTTCCTTTCTAGCATCTATTCCCTTTTTGAATAGGAATAAAAGATAGAAAAGAAGAGAGAAAAGAAAAGAAAGAAGAGAGAGAGAAACTCTTTTGCAAAGGTATCACTTGATCTGAATTTTGAAAATGTTTTGAAATTACTCACCTCCGTTTTTGAAAATTTACGAAAAAATGGAGAGACGAGATTCACTCGTTAGTACGAGGTTCGACCGTTCCTGGCGCCTTTACCAGGGGTAATCGAACCAAGGACCAAACTTATGCCTTTTGCTTTGCCTAAATATTGTCTAAGAATTTATTCTAAGTCTAGAAAATGCACAAAGAATCATGCTTGTGCGAATGCAAATGCAAAAAATGTATGCTTTTGAGAAGAAGATTTTAGGACTTTGATTTCCCAAGTGATTTTGAAATACATTTGAAGATACTTGAAGAAATGATTCAAAGGGTTGAACTTGGTTTTGAAAAAGTTAGATTTTGAATCTAACTTAGAACTTTGAACAAATGGATCTGGAAGAAGAGACTTAAAATTCCAAGTCTTGGAATAATCAGAGTTTGGAAAAATAAATCTTGGATGAAGAGAAAAAGAGAATTGGAATTCAAAATTAAAATTTTGAAGTAAGAATGAGATTTCAAAGTCATGATGAACTTTGAATTTGAGTTTGAATCTAGATTTCGAAATTGAGATGAAATTTTGAAATGGAATTGAATTCTAGATTTAAAGTCTAAAATTAGAATGGAAGTTGAAAATAGAATGAATTTGAGAAATCCATTTGGAATTTTGGAAAATGGAATTGAGTTTGGAATTGGAAATCAAATTGGAAAATCGGATTGGATTTGAAAATCTGAATCCAAGATGGAATGGGATTTGAAATCTGGAATCCTAGATGGACTATGATCCAAAATCTGGAATCCAAGATGGAATGGGATTTGAAATCTAGAATCAAAGGTAGAATTGGATTTGAAACTTGAAATCCTAGATGGAATTGGATTTGAAATCTGGAATCCTAGATGGAATTGGATCCGAAATCTGGAATCCAAGATAGAACTTTAAAAATTGGAATTGGATTCAAGAAATCCAGGTAGATCTTGAAGATGGATTTTGGATTTGGGGAATCCAGATTGAATTTGATTTTGAGAAATCCAAGTACAATTCGAAAATGTGGAGTTGGATTTGAGAAATCCTGATTGAATTTGAAAATGAACTTGAATTTACCACTAATCTTAGAATTTTGATCTGTAATTTCAAAAGTGATTTGAAGATTAAAACTCAAAAGATTTCAAAAGAACTTGGGGATTTGGGAATTTGAAGTGAAGAATAGAGAATACACTTGATTTAAAACTAGAATTTTTAAAATCAGATGATGAATTTGGGATTTTAAAGTTGAATTGAACTTTAAAATTCAATCTGGAATATTGAGTTGAATTTGAAATTGAATCCTGAAAATGAATTTGGAATTTCAAAGTGGAATCAAACTTTGAAATTTGATTTGAATTAGAAATTGAATTTTGAATCTAGAAATGAATTTGAAATTTTAAAGTCGAATTCGACTTTAAAATTGAAGTTTGAATAAAATAGAATTGAGAATAGAAAGATGAATTTGAATTTTATGAATAAGAATTGAAGATTGATTCGAGAATTGAGGAAGATATTTGAGGAATTATCTCAAAATCACTTGATTTTTGAAGAAAACTTGAAATAATTTGAAAGAATGATGCAAATTTATCTTAAATGATGAATGAATTAAAAGAATTTGGAAATGGTTTTTTTGAAAAGCATATTTTATTCTTTAAGTGAATTAAAATAAGATTGAAGATATAATACATTTCTTACTATGGTCATAAAATGTATTACATAAAAATCATATTTAAATTCAAGTGAAGAATAAAACACATTTTGGTGCCTTTATAGAGTTTAAAATGAAATTAACTCTTAATTTATCCTTACTATGGCCATTGATATATATTTTGGGTTAATTTTAAGTTAAACTCTGATAAAGGAAGAAAATATTTAAAAATATGATGATTTTTTAAAAAGATCCAGTGTGGATCCAATGTTATTCCATAAAAGATGAAAATCCTAAGTTTTGTTCACACCTTGACTATGGCCATTGATGTGAATCGTCAACTTAGGATTTAATCACCTTTTATTAGAATGGTGCATGTGCCATTCGTGTTCCACCATCTGTGAATTTTGAAAAATAAAGGAGAAAAATGATATAAAACTAGCATTTTTAGAAATATGCATGCTCATAGATTCAAATCTAGTGCAAGGAATGTAAATTCTCATTATAATCTAGCTATTACATTTCTGAAATTGAAATGGAAATTACAATTTCTAAGCTAAGAAGAGAAATAACCCTTTTCATATATTTCCTGCAAAACAGGATTAGCATAGAAGCATGGAAGATAATGGAAGACATTACACCAAAACCTATATGTATATATACAAATGAGATGCCTATATGAAAGGAGTGTATGTGTGCATATGTTCATACTTTAATAATAAAAATAAAAGAATGATGATGTCCACATGATGCCTTATACTTACATGAGAATCATACATGTGAATCAGCCACTATGGATTTCTAAAAAGAAAAAGAAAGAAAAAAAATGCTCAATTATGTTGCAATCCAAGACTCAGAGTATGCAATTATGAGTTAAAATGATGCTCATGAATGCATTATATGATAAAATTATGTTGCAATATTGCAATGCGAAAGAATATAGCAAAGATGACCAGCAGGTGGGATATGCAGGGAATAAATGCAGAAATGGCAGTGAGCAAATACCATAGGTGTGAAATGCAAAGTGCGGCAAAAAATAAATAAATAAAATAAAAATATAAGTGCAATGTTGCATGGGCGGTAATGGGCAGTAGTGAAGGAAGTGTGAATCAACAAAGGGACTGGAGATGATGGTGTGAACATGTTGTTCTATATACAACAGGTTCTATATAGAATATGTTGTGGTGACAGGGGTGTAAAATTGCACAGGAAGGTGATACTTTGATAATGCTAGTGCAGGTATGGGACTTATGCAAATGGAGTTGCGGTGGTAGCAACAGGGATCGTGGATGTTGTAAGGGGAAGGTAAGTGAATGGGTGTATGTGTACAACAAGTGAGCATAGCTGGGATAATGAAGAAGATGGAAATATGTAGGTGAGACAGGGTATTAGTGTTGTAGAGATAACCACAGTAGGGTAGCAGTGGATGTCATTGTGAAAGATGTTGGGATGGCTATTAGTGGTTGAAGAAAGATGTTGACAGCAAGGGGAACCATAAACATTAGTACAAGTGCAACCACCACTCACCATTCTTGATCAGGAAAATTTGTGTAGGCAAGAAAGCAAATTCTTGGGTTAGCCTAAACCTGGAGCCTATATAAAGTATAAAGCAAAGTTACAATATCCACCATCAATTTCTATGTCTGAAAGAGGCTTGCTGGGAAGGAAATAGTAAAAAGGGGACAGGGCTATGATATGCTGAGGCTGGCGTGGGTTAGATGGCATATACTGGGTATGGGGATGTGAATGCAGGTGCGCGGCATCTGGGTATTGAGGTAGTGTTGTGCACAGTGGATGGGATGAGGTGAGGTGACTGGCTAGGTGTAAGTGCAAGTCACAAGGGCTGAAGGTGAAGAGATGCAAGGGGTGTGACAGGAGATATAATGAAGGATTGTGGGTGGTGTTTAGCAGATGAAATAGTGTTGGGAGTTGGTGTGAACATAGTGCTGATTGGAATGGGTTGCTCTGGCCCTGCACCTGCTAATTCCAGCTATCCTCTTTCATCACTCAGATTGGATGGTGCCCCTTGAGTCTTATTCTTTTTTTTTTTTTACATTGCAGACTTGAGATGATTTTTTTGAAAACTACAGTCCATCTCTAAGGGGAGATCAACACTTGTGACTTCCCCATCAGAATGTGATTACTATCTGAATAGACAGAGACTTCATCCCTTTGATGGCTCAGATGTCTAGCCGTTTCACTGCTAATGTCACTTATCTGATCTTCCACAGGTATATAACAATGACCAGAATCAGGTACAAGCTTACTGCATTTATATCCCGCATCAAATTTTGTCATGTAGACTGCTTCCTTGGCTTGCTGGAATCCTGCAATAAGGTAGGCTGCCTGGTTTTCCTCTCTGCTCCTTGCTTCCTCTACTGCAATCGTTGATCCAGAGATCCTGAATTCTTTATAGAGATGCTAGTGTTATCTTTGATCACTTGTTGAGGCTTAGATGCGATCTGTGTCAATCATGTCAGGGACTTTTGAGGCCTTCGCAGGTTGCCTTCATTTCTGGCACTGATTTTCTGATTTACAGTCTCTCTGCTGCTAACTTTGGGATAAGGATCCTTGGTTTGTGCAGAACCTTTTACAGACACCAACTTGTTAAGAGACTTAAAGCCCCCTGTTCATTCATTGCTGCGAGGAAAAAAAAAGTGATGGGAGACGTTGATGTGGTTAATGCTACAAGTGTATATAAGTGATGGGCCATGAATATAATTAGACAATGGGCATTGGTACACCATTACGTACAACCTCTTGCTGCTCTGCATTCTTAGACTCAAAATACTCTAATCAAGCTACAACATTCTGAGTATGGAGATCTTCAGTTTCTAATTTGGCTTTGAGCATCTGTAAGGTGATTTGTTCATGTGGAACACTAGGTGAAACATGTTTCCACCAATAAAAGGCAATGGCTATAGCAGGATAGCTTGCAGCAGTGTTAGGAAGTAATGCTCCGCAAGTTAGATGCAAAAGATATAAGGCCCGATTTACACATTTTAAAGCCAATTCAGTATATTGCAGACAGTAGTAGGAAATTGAAAGATTTTCATAGCTTTTTAATGTATCAAGGTAGCCCAGCCCCAACAGATGTAGATAATGAGCAAATGAACATGCGAGTGATATACAGTCGGTGCCATAAAAATCGAATCACGGAAACACAAGTAAATAATCAAAAGAAAACAATGAAGGATGTGAAACATGAGTAAATAAAATGGGGTGTGCAATCAAAATACACATTGGGCACTCAAATGGAAACATAAAATCAAAATGCAAGAATTTCAAATATAATGAGCGATCAAATGTAACAAGGAAGAACACAGCACAATGAACAAGAATGAATAAAATGTAATTTGAAAGATAATCAAGTATAAACTAAAACAGAAAACTAAGCGTAAATTGGAACTTGAGATGTCGAGTAAGAATTAAAGTAGGGAATTAAGACCTCTGTGACCGTCCAGATCGAGTGGTCACCCAAATGACAAGGGAAATTTACAATCAACGGGTGACTAAGGCAGACAGGAATTCCATCATCACCCGGTGATCAAACACACGCTAAATGGAAAAGAAAAAAAAAGATGCAATGGAGAGATAGAAATGAACAAGAGGGTCTCAAATAAATGCATATTCAGATGAATAAAAGGAAAAGAAATCCATCAGCAAAACAGGAAAAGGGGATCAAAGATCAACTATGACATGGTAATTGAAATAAGAAAAGGGGATCATAATAAAACTAAGAAATAAAAAACAATCAGAGAGAAAATATGAACCCAAAATCAAAGAAAAAGAAAAACGAATAGGAAATCATACGCACACAGATAATGAGAATGAAACAATAAGATTAAGTGTAAACAAATATTCAATAAAAAAAAAATCAGAGGAACTTATAAACCCAAAAGGGTTGTTGGAATGAACATTCAATTGATGTCGCACAGGGTGGATCGATCCTGCTATATGCAGGCCGATCATGCTCTTAGTGCATTATGATATATAAAAAAAATAAAAAAAAGGAATAAAATAGGATACCACTATGAAAAATAGGGAAGGATTTCTTTACAGACAATCGAAAGAGGGAGAAAGTGGTTACTTACCTCAATTTTGCAGGGTTTTTGAAGGAAGGAAGAGATAAATGGCTCTTGGCTGTGAAGCTTCCTTCCGAACCAAAATAAAGGGGAAGAGGGAATGAAGAAGACAATTAGAGTCGTGAAGGAGGAGGATGTGGGGGTGGAAACAGATGATAGAAGAGGGCATCAATAGGTGTTTATATAGAAAAAGGGAGGAAAGATCGAGAAGGGAGAGGGAGAGAGAGAGAGCGATGTAGAGAGATCGAGAGCGAGAAAGAGCGGCCTCTGCGATCCCTTTACAATAGAAAGCCGTTAAGGGCTTTTTCAAAGCATGTCCTTCAAGTTTTCCAAATTTTCAAAACAAAGGCTCTTTTTATAAGGTCTTCCAAAAAAATGGTTTTTAACAAAAGACGATTTTCAAAAGGGAGCTTTTGAACTATTTTCTTTTTGTATTTTCTATTTTTTTGGTGTTTTTGATATAAAAACTCTGAAAACTAGATGATTTTAAACTAACTTTGCGAAATTCATAAATATTTACAAAAGAAAGGTTTTCTAAGAATTCGGGTTTGAATTTTGAAAATTTCTTCAGAAAACAGGTTCGGATCTGGTTTTTTAGGAAATATTTAAGTTTTTAACCTCGAATCAAGAAATACAGAACCACAGATTCAACTGGCTACCAGATGGACTGTCTGAGCTTTTCAAAAATTATTTTTGGTATTTTTTGTAAATTTGGTTAAAATTGGATAACGAAGCTCAGATTCCAATTTTGACACTAGATCCGGATCCAAAATTGAGTCATATATATAAAATGGATTTGATTCGAGTAAATTCGAGAAATAACTGGAATTTTAGCTCAAAATTGACTCAATTACTTAGAAAATGGGGGTTAGGGGCAAAAAGGGAATTTTTGTAATTTTTTGAAAAAAAATGGGGTGTTCATAGATGACCCTCTTTGCTGCTAAGCGGGTTGGAAGCTGAGCTTAGTGGCAAAGAAAACACTCCAAGTTTTGAAAAATGCCCCAGTCAGCAGATTTGTACTGGGTGTAGAAGAATTTATTTTGAGAGACATGGTTTCACATGCTTAAAACCTTATCCTGAATGGCTTTGAGGAGACGAAATCCTCGAAAATGATATAACTAGATAACAAAAATGAGGAAATCGTGATGGTACTTTAGGTGAAGATCCTGAAATGGTGAAGATAGGAATTTTGATCACGTCTCATGGGTGAGACAAGATAAGCTTTTTGAAATGACTCAGGTTTAGCCCTTAACCTGGATGGGACGAAGATATATCAAGATGAATTTCAAATTCTACCCGTACCTGAATGGGAAAAGAATACATGAAGACCTTGATGGGACATTTTTGAGAAAAATGCCTTCCTAGATGGATATACAAAGCATGGATTCCCCGATAGGGAAAACCATGATGAGACTGGGAGAACTACCTCGTCGAAACAAGGAACCTCGTCGAGACAAGGCTCAGGTTTAACCCAAACTTGAATGAAAGATACCTCGTGGAGCGAGGTTTAGGCTTAACCCTTAACCTGAAAGGGACGATACCTCAAGGAGCGAGGTTCAGGCTTAACCCTTAACCTGAAAATGACGACCATACGGGATCCTCGAATGAAGAAATCATGATGGGACTTTTGAAATTTGGACAAACAAATCCGAGAGGGGTTTGCGAAAGGAAGAAAGAGGGTTCCCTAAAGCTTGGAAAAGAATTTTCTTGGGCGCCTCATTGGTGAGACTAAATCAGCTTTTAAAATTGATGATCTTTTGCAGAAAGTTCAAGTTTAGCCCTTATCTTGAGCGGGAATGAAAGGAAAGTGAGATAAGTAGGGCAATTCTTTTGTAAAATGATAAGGTGAAAATTTATTAATGTGAACAGATGACTAAGGCGACATGAGACAATTCTTTCGATAATGTGAAAGATTGAATGAGGCAACAGGAGGAAATTCTTTCGACTACGCGTTCGACAATGCGAAAGACGAATAACGCAATCCAGAAGGAGCAGGGTGATTCTTTCGACAAAGTGAAAGATGGACAAGGCGATCCTTTTGACAAGAGCAAGGCGATTCTTTCGACAATGCGAAAGATGAACAAGGCGATCCTTTCAATAGGAGTAAGGCAATTCTTTCGACAATGCGAAAGATGAACAAGGCGATCCTTTCAATAGGAGTAAGGCAATTCTTTCGATCAAAGTGAAAAGATGAGTAAGGCGATCCTTTTGACAGGAGCAAGACGATTCTTTCGACAATGCGAAAGATGAAGAAGGCGATCCTTTGGACAGGAGAAGGCAAATCTTTCGACAACGCGAAAGATGAAGAAGTTGATCCTTTGGACAGGAGAAGGTGAATCTTTCAACAAAGCGAAAGTTGAAGAAGGCGATCCTTTTGACAAGAGCAAGGCAATTCTTTCGACAATGCGAAAGATGAACAAGGCGATCCTTTCAATAGGAGTAAGGCAATTCTTTCAATCAAAGTGAAAAGATGAGTAAGGCGATCCTTTTGACAGGAGCAAGACGATTCTTTCGACAATGTGAAAGATGAAGAAGGCGATCCTTTGGACAGGAGAAGGCAAATCTTTCGACAACGCGAAAGATGAAGAAGTTGATCCTTTGGACAGGAGAAGGTGAATCTTTCAACAAAGCGAAAGTTGAAGAAGGCGATCCTTTTGACAAGAGCAAGGCAATTCTTTCGACAATGCGAAAGATGAACAAGGCAATCCTTTCAATAGGAGTAACACAATTCTTTCAACCAAAGCAAAAAGATGAGTAAGGCGATCCTTTCGACAATGCGAAAGATGAAGAAGGCGATCCTTTAGACAGAAGAAGGCGAATCTTTCGACAAAGCAAAAGATGAAGAAGGTGATCCTTTTGACAGGAGCAAGGCAATTCTTTCGACAATGCGAAAGATGAACAAGGCGATCCTTTTGACAGGAGCAAGGCGATTTTTTCGACAATGTAAAAGATGAAGAAGGCGATCCTTTGGATAGAAGAAGACGAATCTTTCGACAAAGCGAAAAATGAAGAAGGAGATCCTTTTGACAGGAGCAAGGCAATTCTTTCGACAATGCGAAAGATGAACAAGGTGATCCTTTTGACAGGAGTAAGGCGATTTTTTCGACAATGCGAAAGATGAAGAAGGCGATCCTTTGAACAGGAGAAGGCGAATCTTTTGACAAAGTGAAAGATGAAGAAGGCAATCCTTTTGACAGGAGCAAGGCGATTCTTTCGACAATAGGAAAGATGAAGAAGGCGATCATTTTAGCCAGGAGAAGGTGAATCTTTCGACAAAGCGAAAGATGAGTAAGGCAACTCTATGAAAGAGGGGAAGGCAACTCTTTCGACTATGCAAAAGAAGGAAAAGGCAATACAAAGATGTATCAAAATGGACATCAAGTTTTTATTTCTCATCAAGAAAATTGAAGGCAGGCACATTTGAAAGATGTTTCCGCTTCTACCTAGAGTATTACCTCCAACTGGGCTAACTCTGTAGAATCCAGAATCAAGGTCAAATTATTGTTGTTGGGTTTCTTCAAGGAAGCTATCCATCTCCTTGATATGAAAAGAGAGGAAAAATTCTTAGTTTCATAAAAGCGATTGAGTGAAAAGATATTGATAGAGAAATTTTTACATAAATAAAGAAGATTCTTGGCAGTTTGGCAATTTGATATCCTGGGGCTTTTTCCATGATGATTTTTTTGTACCTTTTTTTTGAGTCATTGAGTTTTCTTAGGTTTCAGGGAGAAGCTCATTACATCATCCTTCATTTTGGAGATGTCCTGACTTTTCTTTTCTTTTTCTGGAAAGGGTACGTTAGAAACTCCTTTATCTTGGAGATGCCCTGATCCTTCTTTTTCTCAGAAAATATACTTGTGATATTGGCTCATTGGTCAAAAATCTCTAGATGATAGCAGAAATCAAATATCCTTTAGGGTTTGTCGGGAGGTTCATCGCAGTCGCCTTCATCTTGACGGTGATCTGAACTTTCCCTGAAAGGATCCGTCACAAACTCCTTCATCTCAAAGAAGATCCAAATCTTCTTTGGCCCTGGGGGTCCAGCTCGCATATTCGTCTTCATCTTGACAACAATTGAGAGATCCCTTTTGCAGATATTTGATTGCAGCTTAAATGATTGAGGAGATATGGATTGGGTAGATTCTTTTACTGCCCAGGATATTTCCACTGTCTTAATTCTAAAAGAATGATCTTTAAAAATGTACCATAGCCATGATCAATATCAATTCACTTATGGCTTTTCAATATCATTGAATTTTTCTTCGCCGGTCATATCGAAGATTTTTCTTCATCCTCTTGGTTGACCAATAGAAAAAGCTTGAATTTTGTTCTTTCTTCGCAAAAGTCTTGTCCTTTTGAAAATAATACTGGAGGTAGTTTTAGGCAATTCGTTGTGCAATAAAAGCTTTGAGATCAACAATGGTTTTTTTTTTATGGCAATTTGGCAAAATATTCTTGAAATCCTTGATGACGAAAATTGCTCAACATCGAGTTTGACACATCAACGAGATTCTGAGAGAAAGTCCAACACAAAGTTGAACTCCGAAGGTAAATCCAATATGAAATTGGAATTCTGACGGTAAGCCTTGGCATAATACTGGATTTTGAAGGTAAGCCCCACTCAGAAGTTGGTTTTGAAAGAACATTCGAATCAGAACTCAGATTCTGCAAGAAAAGTTAGAAAATTCAAGTCGAAACTCGAGCCTTTAAAGGAAAACTAGGAAGTTTGGTTTTTAAGGAGAGAAAATTCGGGTCGAAAACCCAAATCTTCAAAGGAAAACTAAATCAACTCGGATTTTGAAGGAAAGAAAATTTAAGTCGAAACTCAAATCTTCAAAGGAAAGTTGGGAGGTTTGAGTCGGGGCTCGAATCTCAAAAGAAAATTGGAAAGTTTAGATTTTTGAAGGAAAGAAAACTCGAGTTAAAACTTAAATCTTCAAAGGAAAGCTGGAAAGTTTGAGTTAGGGCTCGAATCTTAAAGGGAAATTGGAAAGTTTGAGTCAAAACTCGAATCTCAAAGGAAAAATTGGAAGTTCGAGTCGAAACTCGAATCTCAAAGGAGAATCGAAAGTTCGAGTCAAAACTCGAATCTCAAAGGAGAGTTGGAAGTTCGAGTCGAAACTCGAATCTTAAAGGAGAATTGAAAGTTCGAGTCAAATCTCGAATCTCAAAGGAAAATCGAAAGTTCGAGTCGAGCTTGAATCTCAGAGGAGAGTTGAAAGTTCGAGTCGAAAGTCGAATCTTAAAGGTGAAATTGAAGTTTGAGTCAGAACTCGAATCTCAAAGAAAAATTGGAAGTTCGAATCAAAACTTGAATCTCAAAGGAGAATCAGAAGTTCGAGTCAGAACTCGAATCTCAAAGGAGAGTTAGAAGTTCGAGTTGAAACCTGAATCTCAAAGGAAAATCTTTAATCAGAAGAATTGAATTTTGAAAATCGCCAGTGCGAGGACTGGGATCGAAAGCTTTGAGAATGACCAGTTCGAGGACTGGATTATCTGACTTGCAATGAAGAAGACCATCATGGTTAATTGTATGTGATCTGATTTCAGGATTATCACCTTATCCTGAACGGGGAACGAATAAAATTGAGATGAATTGATGAAAAGGGATAGAAATTGATGAAAGATTGACAGAAATTGAGGAAAATTGAGAAAAGATTTGATAAAGATTGTAAGCCAAAGGCTTAAAATTGAGAATTTGGATGACCCGAAGGTCAAAATTGGAATTAGAGCTTTGAATTTTGATAAATGGTTAGTGCAAAGACTGAACCTAGAGAGCCAACTGATCAATCAGCTAGATGCTAGCACGAGTGCTAGGCATACCAGTACGAGCATTGGATTTTGAAAATATACCAGCATGAGCACTGGATTTTTGAAGATGCACCAGTACGAGCACTGGATTTTTGAAATTTCACTAGTACGAGCATTGGGTTTTTGAAATTGCACCAGTACGAGCACTGGGTTTTGAAATTGCACCAGTACGAGCACTAGATTTTGAAAATGTACCAGTACAAGTACTGAATCTTTGAAGATGCACTAGTACGAGCACTAGGTTTTTGAAAAATGCCCCAGTATGAGCACTGGGTTTTGAAATTGCACCAGTACGAGCACTGGATTTTGAAAATGCATCAGTACGAGTATTGGATCTTTGAAGACGCACTAGTACGAGCACTAGGTTTTTGAAAAATGCCCCAGTACGAGCACTGGATTTTGAAAATGCACCAGTACGAGTACTGGATCTTTGAAGATGCACCAGTACGAGTACTGGATCTTTGAAGATGCACCAGTACGAGTACTGAATTTTGAAAAATGCAGCAGTACGAGCACTGGATTTTAAAAATGCCTCAGTATGAGCATTGAGTTTTTAAATTGCACCAGTACGAGCACTGGATTTTGAAAATATGCCAGTACGAGCACTGAATTTTTGAAAGTATACCAGTATGAGCACTAGATTTTTTTAAAGTATACCAGTATGAGCACTGGATTTTTGGAAATGCACCAGTACGAGTATTGGATTTTTGGAAAATGCTGACACTGTTTTCCAATTTGAATTTTGAAAGGAGACCGACATTCTCAAGATATTTGGAAATCGAAGTGAAAATGATTGTCGGGGTTTCAGGATTATCTCTTATCCTGAAGGAGAAAGAATAAAAATTGATGAGAATTTTTTAGGAAATTATGGAAAATGATTCAGGTTTTATCCTTTAACCTGAAAGGAAAATACCTTGGAGAATGAGTTTCAGGTTTAACCCTTAACCTGAAGGGGGAGGAAGAAAAAAAATTTGACAAAATCGATAAAAGGTTGATGAAGAATCAATAAAATTAACAAAGAAAAAAATTGATAAAGATTGACGAAGAATCAATAAAATTGATAAAGAATAAAAATTGATAAAGATTGACAAAGAATCAATAAAATTGATAAAAATTGATAAAGAATCAATAAAATTGATAAAAATTGACAAAAAATAAAAATTGCTAAAGACTGATGAAAGTGTGGTGTAAATTAGTAAAAATTGGTGGAAATTTGATGAAAATTTGATGATAAAAAACTTTAGGATTATCCCTTATCCTAAAGGAAGAAGGACCTCGCAGAATGAGGTTCAGGTTTATCCCTTAACCTGAAAGGAGATACCTCGGGGGACGAGGTTCAGGTTTGTCCCTTAACCTGAAAGGGGAAAGAATACCTCGAAGGTCAAGGTTCAGGTTTATCCCTTAACATGAAAGAGAAAAGAATACCTTGAAGATCGAGGTTCAGGTTTATCCCTTAACCTGAAAGAGAAAAGAATACCTCGAAGGTCGAGGTTCAGGTTTATCCCTTAACCTGAAAGGGAATAAAAGCAGGAATGGAATACCTCATTGGAAAGAGGCATCAGGTTTATCCCTTAACCTGAAAGGGTAGAAGAAATAAAGATTGATAAAATTTAATAAAATTGATGAAAAATTGATAAAACTTGATAAAAATTGATAGTAAATTGATGAAAAATTGATCAAATTGAAAAATGAATAAAAATTGATAAAACTAATAAATATAACAAGATTAACTGAAAATTGATAAGATTTGAAGAAAAGGAGTTTATCTGATCCTGCCTGCACATGGGATCTTTAAAGTGAGAGGAGAATGTTTATTTGAAAGACAAGTGAGAAATCATTTTGGGAAGAAAATCAACTGCAAGGTTGATTTTGAAGAATGATCAGCGCGATAGCTGATCTTTGAAAGGGGAATCAACACGAGGGTTGATTTTGAAGAGAGATCAATATGAGGGTTGATTTTGAAGACAAATGGTTTGAAACCAATTTTGAAAAAGAAGATCAACACAAGGGTTGATTTTGAAGATAATGGTTCAAAACCAATTTTTTGGAAAAGAACATCAACACAAGGGTTGATTTTGAAGATAATGGTTCGAAACCAATTTTTGGAAAATAAGATCAACACAAGGGATGATTTTTTGTGACAATGGTTCAAAGCCAATTTTGGAAAAGAAGATCAACACCGGGGTTGATTTTTGAAGATAATGGTTTGAAACCAATTTTGGAAAAGAAAATCAACACAAGGGTTGATTTTTGAAGATAATGGTTCGAAACCAATTTTGGAAAAGAAGATCAACACAAGGGTTGATTTTTGAAGACAATGGTTCAAAACCAATTTTGGAAAATAAAATCAACACAAGAGTTGATTTTTTTGAAGACAATGGTTTGAAACCAATTTAGGGAAAGAAAATCACCGCGATGGTTGATTTTGAAAAGGATTGGACAAAAGTATTGAACCCTTGGCGATCATGACAAAAATTTTGCAGAAATTCTCAAAATTTCATAATTTCGGATAAAAACCCTGATAGGTAATTTCATTTATCTCGTGGATGATGTTGGGATTGTCCCTCATCCTGAAAAGAATAGGAATTCGATGTGGCCTAATGGAGGCTGATGGCAAAGAAGATTCTTGAAAATATAATTTTTCAAAAATAAATGCCCTAGTGTGGCAAAGGAAATAAGTATCTGATATCAAAGATATGAAGAAAATTGACATTTCATTGATAAGTAAAGCTGATAACAAAAGACTGCATATTCACAAGTATTTGACCAATGGTCACAAAAAGGACTGGGGCTGACCTGCCCCTACAAGGTTACTGGCAAAAAGGGAAGAAAGCAAAAAACTTTGGCATCATCAATTTTCTGAATGGTCTGGAAAAGGCTTGGTCATGATGGCCAACTCATCTTCTTCTTCATCTTCAACGAGGAGACTCTTGTCAATGTAGTCCTGGATAATGTTTTTGAAGATGAAACAATGATCGATGTCATGCCCCACTGCCCGATGAAACTTGCAGAACTGATTCATGAACCTTCTCATGATTGTGGGAGGATTCGTGGCTTTTGAGAGCTTCACTAATCCCTTGGTAAGCAAGAATTCAAGGGCTTCTTCGAGCATTTGTTTGAGAGAAGTGAATGCACAATCATTACTCCAACCTTCGCGCTTTATATTTTCCTTTTACGGAATGTTGGCCTGAGACAACTTGCTATTCTGCTCGGAAGATTTTTTTCCTTTAGCAGCACTGTGGTTCTGGCCACTTTTACTGTTGTTTTTGTTTCTCCTACTGCTACTATCATGATTATTGTCGGAGGTATTGGCTGAGTGAGTGAATTGCACCTTCTTCTTCTGGTCTTGGATATTCTTGACCAGAGTCATGCCCTTGTAGAGGCCATTCTCCATTTCTGTCTCGAGCCATTCGGCTCGTTCAATCAATTTGATGAAGGATTTCGCTGAAGATATGGAGATGAGACTCCTTAGAGGCTAAGAGAAATTGTTGAGGATTATCTGCAGTGCATGCTCCTCTGGAATGAGAATCTTCATTTTGTTACAGGTGCTTCTTCACCTGTGAATGAATTCTCCAGCCTTTTCATTTTCATTTTGCTTCAGGTTGTAAAGGTGATTAAGCATAGGCGAAGCCTCAGTATTGAATAAGAAGCGCTCAATGAATAGATTTACCACTTTATCGAACTCTCGTAGTTCGATAGGATTGATGTGGTCCGCATACCACCTGGCCGCTGTATCTTCTAGGCTGCGAGGAAAGCAAATGAATAAAGCCCTGTTATCCTTCCTAAAGCGGCTGCATTCCGCATAAAATGTGGCCAAGTGAGCCTTGGGGTTACCGGTTCCGTCAAACTTGAGGAATTTATGGGGAAGGTTCTCCAGATTATCATCTCCATCTAGGTCATCATAGAAATCTTCGCCAGTATAGGTCTGATTGCCCTTACTCTTAGCATGTATGTCCTTGACTGCGCGGGTTACTTCCCTCAATTGCTCGCGCATCGGATCCTCTGCTAGAATCCCATACTTGGGCCTATTCATTGATTCACGCTCTTCATCTATCTTCATGAACTGTCGTGGAGGATTCTGACTGAATATAAATTGTTCTTCATCTGATTCTTCTTCCTCTATTGACTTAGTGCCCTCAGAAGTACGGTCTTGCTGAACCTTCTTTCTAGTGATCTTGATCATTCTCACTGGCTTCTTCCTCAGTTTATTCTTAGGAGTTGCTTTCTTCAGACTGGCCTCGGCTTGCTCTGACACTATCTTTGTAAGACCCACAATTTTTCAGTTCAAACTCTCAATAAATTCTTAAGGCATTTTCCAGTGAAAAATAGCGTTTTTACCGTAAAGGGAATCGAACCAATTCCTGCAACCCAAATATACTTAGGATATTTGTATCTTCACGAATATATGCTCAAACACTCTTGAGGTCATAACTTCCTCCCTAATCAAAATCAAGAGATTTGTACGAGCCAACTTTCTTAGTTACGTCAATACGAAGATAATGGCCTACTCAGAAATTTTCGAAAAATAAATGCTGAAAACTCGACTTTTTTGCGGGACCCACGAAAATATTTGTGGGACCCACAGAAATATTTCTCAGAAAATATTCTAAAATGTTCTACGATATTTCAGGCCCTTCCAACACCTTCTAGGGAATATTACATGGAATATTCCTTTTGGATAAGATCAAGCTGGATTTCTGAAAAAGCCAAGGGCATTTAAGTAAATGGGGTTGCTTAGGGGCTAAGCAACCTTCTCTATAAATAGAGGAGCCCCCCCTTTTGAAAAATCGCCACCCCCCCTTCTCTCTATCCCTTTCTCTCTCTAGAACCTCCCCAGTAGGTCTGAGCCTACTTGACCTGGTCTGAGCCTGCCTAACCTAGTCCTAACCCACCTGACCTAGGTATGAACCCACCTGACCTAGTCTAAACCCAATTGACTTGACTTGAACCTAATTAGGCTTAAAGTCAAAGTCAAAGTCCTTTTTCGTCTGAAGTCCAGATTTGATTCTTTTTGAAGTCGGACCTCTCGGAGGACAGATCAAAGCGTTCGAAGCAACCAGAGTCGTTTCTTCCTCAAATTGAAGTAAGTTCGCTTCGTTGATCCATCTCTCTCAAGTATTTCCTTGTTTTTATATAGCATATACTTTCTGAAGTATTATCTTGCTTTAATTCTTGATTAAGCCCTTCAGGACACTTCGGTGTTCACCCGCTCGTCTTGTAACTATCGTTGGATATATATGTTGAATACGCAGTATATGCATTCTTAAAAATGGTATTTCAGCCTAGTTCTTGGTTGAGCCCTTCAGAACACTTCGGTGTTCACCCGCTCACTTCGTAACTATCGTTGGATGCAGATCTAGGTGTATATCTGCTAATACTGCCAGTGCGTCTTATATCGCATAGGCTATGTAATTTATCTTTGCCGTCGCGTCGTATGATGCCAAGGCTCCTGCTTTCTGCACTTTCCGATTAATGCACTTCCGATTATGCATTTTCTTACACAGTCGTGTTGAATAACACCAAGGCTCCTGCTTTCTGCAAATATATACGTAGAATATTTTATTCGGTTAAACACCCCGAACAATAGTATATGCATTCTTTTACGCCGCCGCTGTATGAAGCACAGGCTTCTGCTTATACTATATATATGGTGCGTAAATGAACGTTCAAATGGAGATCAACTCCAAATCGTCAATGTGATTTCCTTACCGCTTCTCGTTCAAGATCTTGCTTGACGAATGAAGCCCCTATTGGAAAGGCTTCGCTTTTTGGCAAAATGCTCTTTATGTAAAGACTAAGTCAATTACGTATGGCCTGGCTATGGCCCAGGGTTTCTACAACCTTGATGGATGCAAGGTACGTACAACGGTGCACATCCATTTACCGAGTTAAGCGTAGCGATTTCCCGCCAAAGAGGGGAGATGCCGCTGAAATGAATAAAAGAAACGCATGCTTCCTTTACTAAAGAGAGGAAGTGCTGTCGAAATTTCTGAAGAAGCTAAGAACAACTCAGAAGAAATGTAGCAGGATACTCTGTCATATATCAGAGTGCTACCCAGTTCATGAAATGCTTTCTACAACGTAGAAAGGTTCGTCGCATCACTGCCGATAGAGCAGCGGAGGTGTTGACGAAATGGTTGGCAGAAGAGCTGCCGGAACCAGTTGAACAGCATAATGATGTTCGTTGATGAAACGATGCCAGAATAGCTCGTATCCCTGTGTCTGCGAGGGCACCTTACTCGTAAGGGCCGCTGAGCTAGAGTAGTGGTTGCACCTTAACTGGGTTTGGACTTGTTGCGTAAAAATATGCCGAGTAGCCGATCTATTTAGATCGAGTCATATGCATGCTCATTGAGAACGGTTACACAACCAGACTCGTAAGAGCCGAAGAGCTAGAGTGTGTTGTTTCCACCTAAAAGAGGTGTGATGCTCGTGGTGGCCGTAGTGCCAAGAGCGGTGTTCTGCATGCATATAAATAAGACTTAAGGTCATACTTGCCCTGTGCTTGAAAATCGTGTTAGGGGTACTCCCTTAGTTAATGACTGTGTTGGGGCAGACTGAATGGGGTCGGGTACATACTCCCGTAGTGCTGAGGCACGGGCTGCCTAAATGTCATGCACATATCTGTCCAAGTAATTGTAAGATTGGCAGACCCCTTTAGGAATTATGCTCACTGTAGAATGACAGTGATGGTACAACCTTGAGTGACACGTATTTTACTTTGGACCTGAAAGAGTCCACGATGGCCTCAGTCACTCATGGATTTTGGGGTCGTGGTTATCCTTAAGATCTAAGGATTGAACCCAACTACTGCAAGTAGAAGATGCATCTGAATATGGGCCTAGTAGGGTTCTCCCAGTTGAAACACACTGCCCTACTATGGATAGGGTCAACAGGCCTCTAGGGTATCTAAAATACATAGAATAATCAACCCCTAGAATGTCGAGTTGATGCCCGGACAATTGCTTTGCCTGCGTACCAAGGGTGGAAGAGGTTAAATATTGAAACAATGCATTAGCTTAGGTTCAGCGATGCTTGAATGTATGAGTGGATGGACGTTGTTGAGTCAGTCCTGCATAACCTTTGTGAAGGTGTCATGATCAGTATACGACTGGACCGACTGGGCAAAAACCCGTGTTGTATCCGCACGAGTAAGCGAAGCTCAAGGAGTTGTCCTTAGATGCGTGGGATACAGATGTACCAAGTATGAAGACTTGAGCTAGACATCCCTCTAAGACCCGAAATAGGTCAAGGCTAAGTCATGGAGACTTGAGCGGTTATTCCAACTCATAGCCCTGAAAAGGCTTACGCGAAGTCATGAAGACTTGCGTGGATGTTCAACTCATAGCCCTGAGGAGGCTCTTGCGATATACGCTAAATCATGGAGGCTTGAGCGTCATTATTACGAATTACGATCCTGAGTGGTCAACGCATTGCTTGAGTTGAATGGATGTGTGATTGCTTGTTTACCAGACCATTAGTGGTTCTGACCCCGTTTAATGGGGATTTCAGGTGTTGGATCTGTGTTGCGATATGCGGAGCAAGGCGGCATCGAGTTCCAGGGTTTCTCTAGACAGAGTTGTACTGCTTCCTTTTATTGAACCTACACTGCTTTTTCAAGCAGTGATGTTGTAATAAACATGTGGTTTTCGATAAAATGGAACACTTCGGTGGTCAATGAGTTGCTTGGACACATACCTGTAATGTGCCCGGGGTTTTCTAAAACTGACGACTCATTATCGTCTGATTCCGCTGTTAAAAGCTTTTCTAAGTTCCGCTGCAAAGAAAAAAAAAAGGAATTCATGAAAATTTTAACTTAGCTTTGTTTTGGAAATCTGGGGCGTTACAGAATTGGTATCAGAGCATGTGTCTGAGAAACCTAGTTCAAGATCCGTCGTGTTTGCCGTATTGCACTGTAAGTATATCTCTTCATAATAGTTACTAATTCGAGTGAATCTTTGTATAGATGGCAACTCACGACTCATGAGGGTACTGCTATCGTTGCGGGATCATGCACGATGAGTGGATATGCCCATATGAGGTCCAAGACTGCCAGTTGTGTGGCGAAGAGGGGCATTTCGCCAACGAATGCCAAAGGAGGTATACCGCCGATATGGGTCAGCGGAGATCGCTTGGTCTTAGGGATGAGACCTCGCGTGTTAGTGGATCACATCATACAAGTGTTGGGAGTAGCCACACCCCATCGACTTTTGATGAACTACCGCATCTGGTAGAATTTGACTTGAACTTCCTTGAGGGATTCAGTCAGACACAAGGCTACCAATATGCATCATATACGCCTAGCTTGTACAATCGGGATGAGGGATGCAACAACTCCTATAATCTCATTATGATTTCGGATTCCTCGAATCATAGTGCCATTATATGGGGGAATGGAGCGGCTTCACAAACGCCGAGCTTGAATGGCTAGGGAGAGGGATACAGCCCCTATCATCCCGTTATGGTCTCGAATTCCCCGAGCCATGATGCCACTGAGTGGGCAAGTGGACCGGCATCACTGATCTATCCACACGATTCGCTTGAGATTGCGAAAGTGTTGCCCAAGCCAACTCTAGTTGTGCCTAAGCCAACTCTAGTTGTGCCTAAGCCAAGGCAATGTGGCAGTCGACGCTATTTTGGGTTATTTTCGTCGAAAAAGAAGTCCAGTTCTTAAGAAACTGGTTATGTTTGGAGTCAATAGACTCATGTACATAGTTTATCGCCGCCAATGTCTGCCAGTGTGGCATGACACTTGTGTATTATGGTGATGCTTGTGTGAATGATTGTATATAAGTAAAATAAAGGTTTACTTCATCATATACATCGAGAAACTAAAACACGTGCTTGTGTGTGAATAGATAAATGGCTCCTACGACGAAGAGGACCATGCTGAGCGAGTTCTCCCATACCCAAGGATTCTTACTGAAGACTCTCAACAATTTGGTGACAGCCATCCGTGAAACGAGGCTAGAACAAGTCGCTCCTCGAAACGAGAAACTGGGAGGAATAACTTATGAGAAGTTCCTCAAACTTGACCCACCAGTTTTCCTTGGCAAAGCTGATTCAAAACTCGCAGAGAGTTGGATCGAGGAGACTGAGCGTGCCTTCTTGGTGTTGGGAGTACCAGAAGAGAAAAAGACAAATTTTGGCACGTATCGACTGAAAGACAATGCACGGAAGTGGTGGGATACCACCAAGCTTATCCAGTTTGCACAAGTCGAAGTCATTCCTTAGACTAACTTTCAGAGAACTTTTATGGATAACTATTTCCCATTGCATTCCAGAAACAAGAAAAAAATGGAGTTTCTGGAGTTGGAACAAAGCGGTATGAGTCTGATGAACTATACCACCAAATTTCAGAACCTAGAGTGCTATTGCTCTCGGTTGTTTGAAACATACCAAGAAAGGGCCGAAAAGTATGTGAATGGTCTGCGCGAAGGGCTGCGATCTCGAGTGATAACGAGCATGCCTTCAACTTTTCAGGCTGCAGTAGCAGCAGCTTCAAAAATCCAAGAGGATTGGGTGCGATCTAAAGTGATCGTAGCAAAGAAGCCCATAGTAAATGGTGGGAATCGTAATAGGACGTTCCCAATTGGCCAGGGTTCACGACAACCCTTTCAAAAGAAGTTCTAAGGTGGGAACAATACTCAACAAGTCTTGAGGCCAAGACAGAACACAACTTTGAATGGTCAACAGTCCAACTTCAGCTACCCGAAGTGTCGTGTGAACCACCTTGGGAAGCCATGTCCTCATGACATTGGTGGTTGCCTTCATTGTGGCAAGATGGGCCACTTTATAAGGGATTGCACCAAGAAGGCTGCAGATGAACAGAGGAGTAATGCCGGATCTGCCGGATCCTCTCGACAAGCACCACAACGCTCTCAGTTCCAACGACTGCCACCTAGATTAGAATAAAGGCCCACTGCAGGTCGTGTATATGTTGTAACGACTAAACAAGTCAAAAATGGTGACCTGATTGAAGGCACCGTACATGTTAATGGACATGCAGCTTACATCTTGTTTGATTGTGGTGTTGCTCATACATTTATCTCTGATGACTTCACCGAACAACTCCACGCCTCGGTGCAACCGGTTGATAAAATGATTGAAGTATATAACCTGTTGGGTTTACGCACCAAATGTATCCGGTGTGTGAAAAACTTGGATATTGAGATAGCAGGGCAACACTTTCCTACTGACACCATCCTGATCGATATGATACAGTACGATGCCATTCTGGGAATGAATTGGTTGGCTCAGAATAATGTCAAGATTCTGTACCGCGAGGGCAGAGTGATTCTATCTCGTCCCGGATTGCCTAAAATGGGATATCGGTTATCCAAACCAGTTTCACAAAAAAAGCTCATATTAGCACTTAAGGTACAAAAATACCTTAGGAAGGGTGTCGTGGCCTTCCTGTTGAGTCTCTCGGTAGAAAAATCCAACGATCATCCCCTTAAGTGTTTGGAAGTGGTGCGGGAGTTTCCCGATGTGTTTCATGAGGAATTTCCAGGACTTCCGCCACTTTGTGAGGTTGAATTCAGAATTCATTCCCTACCTAGAACAACGCCGATATCCAAGGCCCCGTATTGAATGGCGCCTGCAGAACTCAGTTAGCTGAAATGTCAGTTGGAAGAACTGATAGAACAAGGGTTCATCCGTCCTAGTGTATCACCGTGGGGAGCCCCGGTGTTATTTGTAAAGAAGAAGGATGGATCCCTTCGGTTATGCATCGATTATCGAATGCTTAACCAGGCAACGGTTAAAAATAGGTACCCTTTGCCTCGGATTGAGGACTTGTTCGATCAACTCAAAACTGCTAGAGTATTCTCAAATATCGACCTCAGGTCCGGGTATCATCAACTCAGAGTTAAGGAGGAGGATATACCTAAGACTGTCTTCAAAACGAGATATGGCCATTATGAGTTTGTGGTAATGCCATTCGGGCTCACTAATGCGTCTGCTGCCTTTATGGATCTAATGAACCAGATATTCAGACCATATTTAGATAGCTTTGTCATTGTCTTCATAGATGACATTCTCGTATATTCAGAGAACAAGGAACAACACATGGAGCACTTAAGGATCGTCTTGAAAAACCTTCAAGATAACCAACTCTATGCTAAGTTTTCAAAATGTGAATTCTGGCTAGACAAAGTGATGTTCCTTGGCCATGTGATCTTAAAAGATGGAATCACAGTAGATGCTGCAAAGGTGGAAGCTGTGATGGACTGGAAGCAGCCAGAAAATATCATTAAGGTCCGTAGCTTCCTTGGACTTGCCGGATATTATTGAAAGTTCATATAAGACTTCTCCCAAATTGCCATACCGATAACAAAATTGTTGAAAAAGGGAGTCAAGTTCGAATGGACTGACTAGTGTAAGGAGTGCTTTGAGGTTCTTAAACAGAGGCTTACCACTGCCCCTGTCCTTACCTTACCTTCTGGTCAGGGAGGCTTCGTTGCTTATACTGATGCTTCGGGAACGGATCTGGGTTGTGTACTGATATAGCATGGCAAAGTAATCGCCTATGCATCCCGTCAGTTGAGAATTCATGAGAAAAACTACCCAACCCACGACTTGGAGCTTGCCGCGGTGGTGTTCGCACTTAAAATCTGGCGACACTACCTATATTTTGAGAAATTTGAGGTCATGTCGGACCATAAAAACTTAAAATACCTCTTTTCTCAAAAAGAACTCAATATGCGACAACGACGATGGCTGGAATTCCTCAAAGACTATGAATTCACGCTTTCCTATCACTCTAGAAAGGCGAATGTCATAGCGGATGCCCTTAGTCAAAAGACTGTTGGCTCTCTTGCCAGCCTCGCAGGACAATGGAAGATGATGAAGGATTTCGTCAGCTAAAAGCCATTCTTGGCTGATCCAGGAAAGATTCGATTGTCATGTCTGATGATCCATATTGAGATCCTTGATTGCATCGTAGCCGAACAGTTCAAGGACCCCCAGTACTTGGAATTAAAAGCTCGTGCTAAAAAGGATGATACTTTCTTCCATTTGAAAGAAGATGCAGGAATATGGATGGAAGAAAGGATATGGGTTCCAAATAACCCCGAGCTAAGAGAGAAAGTACTCCAGGAAGCTCATAGTAGCAAGTACACTATCCACCCTGGAGGTACGAAAATGTTCAGAGACCTACAAAAAAAGTACTGGTGGAGAGGGATGAAAAGAGACGTGGCTACGTTTGTCTCGAAATGTTTGATCTGCCAGCAAGTTAAGATCGAACATCAACGACCTGGCGGAAAGATGCAACGAATCAAGATTCTGGAATGGAAATGGGAAGGCATTACGATGGATTTCATCGTTGGATTGCTTCGATCTAAGAGACAACACGATTAAATATGGATGATTGTGGACAGACTCACCAAGTCTGCTCACTTTCTGCCAATCAACACTCGGTATTCAACTGAACGATTGGCAAAAATCTACGTTCAGGAAATTGTCAGACTCCATGGAGTGCCGATATCGATCATATCTGATCGTGACCCGAAGTTCACCTCCCACTTCTATGAGCAGTTGCAGAGAGCCTTGGGGACAAAGCTCAAGTTCAGCACAACTTTTCATCCCCAAACAGATGGGCAATCAGAGCGAACCATACAAACCCTCGAGGATATGTTGAGAGATTGTATGCTGGAATGGAAGGGTGATTGGGACTCCCATCTAGTGTTGGCTGAATTTGCTTATAATAATAGCCACCATGCTATCATTGGGATGGCATCATATAAAGCCCTGTACAGATGACCCTGCCGATCACCAATCCATTGGGACAAAGTGGGTGAGCGAACTTTGGACTCGCCCATTGTCTTGCAGCACTACACTGAGCAAGTCCACATAATATGAAAGAAACTACTGACTGCTCTGAGTTGACAGAAGAGCTACGCTGATCAACGACGTAGAGAACTCACTTTTGTGGTTGGAGACAAGGTCTTTGTCAAAGTCTCTCCAACCAAGAGTGTTTTCTGTTTTGGAAAGAAGGGGAAACTCAACCCCAGATTCGTTGGTCCCTTCGAAGTTTTGAGCTAGATCAGAGAGACCGCCTACCGAGTAGCATTGCCACCGTAGTATGCACTGATATATAATGTATTTCACGTGTCAATGCTTAGAAAATACGTTCACGACCCTTCCCACGTCATCCAACATGAAGACATCAACTTCCGGGAAGATATGACGGTGGAAGAAAGACCAGTTGAGATCATAGACCATCAGGAGCAAGTGCTTAGTTCGAAGGTCATTCCACTTGTTAAAGTGAGATGGCAACATCATGGAGTTGATGACTGCACTTGGGAGCCTGAATCCAATATGCTGGATAAGTATCCTGAGCTATTCACTTAGTACTCTTAACTGAATTTCGCGGACGAAATTCCTTTAAGGGGGTAATGATGTAAGACCCGCAATTTTCAGTTCAAACTCTGAATAAATTCTTGAGGCATTTTCCAGTGAAAAATAGCGTTTTTACCGTAAAGCAAATAAAACCAATTCCTGCGACCCAAATATACTTAAGATATTTGTATCTTTACGAATATATGCTCAAACACTCTAGAGGTTATAACTTCCTCCCTGATCAAAATCAAGAGATTTGTACGCGCCAACTTTCTTAGTTACGTCAATACGAAGATAATGGCCTACTCAGAAATTTTCGAAAAAAAATGCCTAAAACTCGACTTTATTGTGGGACCCGCAAAAATATTTGTGGGACCCACATAAATATTTCTCAAAAAATATTCTAGAATATTCTAGGATATTCTAAGACCTTCTAGCACCTTTCAGGGAATATTCCATGAAATATTTCTTCTGGATAAGATCAAATAGTCAGATGGATAAGATCAAGCTGGATTTCTGAAAAAGCCAAGGGCATTTAAGTAAATGGGGTTGCTTAGGGGCTAAGCAACCTCCTCTATAAATAGAGGAGCCCCCCCTTTTGAAAAATCGCAACCCCCCCTTCTCTCTAGCCCTTTCTCTCTCTAAAACCTCCCCAGTAGGTCTAAGCCTACTTGACTTGGTCTGAGCCTGCCTGACCTGGTCCTAACCCACCTGACCTAGGTCTGAACCCACCTCACCTAGTTCAAACCCAGTTGACTTAACTTGAACCTAGTTAGGTTTAAAGTCAAAGTTCTTTTTCTTCCAAAGTCCGGATTTGATTTTTTTTTAAGTTGGACCTCTCGGAGGACGAATCGAAGCGTTCGAAGCAACCGGAGTCGTTTCTTCCTCAAATTGAAGTAAGTTCGCTTCGTTGATCCATCTCTCTCAAGTATTTCCTTGTTTTTATATAGCATATACTTTCTGAAGTATTATCTTGCTTTAGTTCTTGATTGAGCCCTTCAGGACACTTTGGTGTTCACCCGCTCGTCTTGTAACTATCGTTGGATATATATGTTGAATACGCAGTATATACATTCTTAAAAATGGTATTTCGGCCTAGTTCTTGGTTGAGCCCTTCAGAACACTTCGGTGTTCACCCGCTCACCTCGTAACTATCGTTGGATGCAGATCTAGGTGTATATCTGCTAATACTGCCAGTGCATCTTATATCGCATAGGTTGTGTAATTTATCTTTACCGTCGTGTTGTATGATGCCAAGGCTTCTGCTTTCTGCACTTTCTGATTAATGCACTTCCGATTATGCATTTTCTTACATCGTCGTGTTGAATGACACCAAGGCTCGTACTTTCTGCAAATATATACGTAGAATATTTTATTCAGTTAAACACCCCGAACAATAGTATATGCATTCTTTTACGCCGCCGCTGTATAAAGCACAGGCTTCTGCTTATACTATATATATGGCGCGTAAATAAACGTTCAAATGGAGATCAACTCCAAATCGTCAATGTGATTCCCTTACCGCTCCTTGTTCAAGATTCTGCTTGACGAATGAAGCCCATATTAGAAAGGCTTTGCTTTTTGGCAAAATGCTCTTTACGTAAAGACTAAGTCAATTACGTATGGCCTGGCTATGGCCCAGGGTTCCTACAACCTTGATGAATGCAAGGTATGCACAATGGTGCACATACATTTCTCAAGTTAAGCATAGCGATTTCCCGCCAAAGAGGAGAGATGTCGCTGAAATGGATAAAAGAAACGTACGCTTTCTCTGTTAAAGAGAGGAAGTGTTGCTGAAATTTTTGAAGAAGTTAAGAATAGCTCAGAAGGAACGTAACAGGATACTCTGTCATATATCAGAGTGTTACCCAGTTCATGGAATGCTTTCTACAACGTAGAAAGGTTCGTCGCATCACTGCTGATAGAGTAACGGAGGTGTTGACGAAATGGTTGGCAGAAGAGCTGTCATAACCAGTTGAATGGCATAATGATGTCCATTAATGGAACAATGCCAGAATGGCTCGTATCCCTGTGCCTGCGAGGGCACCTTACTCGTAAGGGCCGCTAAGCTAAAGTAGAGGTTGCACCTAGACCGGGTTTGGACTCGTTGCATAAAAATACGCCGAGTAGCCGATCTATTTAGATCGAGTCATATGCATGCTCATTGAGAACAATTACACAATCAGACTCGTAAGGGCCGAAGAGCTAGAGTGTGTTGTTTCCACCCAAAAGAGGTGTGATGCTCATGGTGGCCGTAGTGCCAAGAGCGGTGTTCTGCATGCATATAAATAAGACTTAAGGACGCACTTGCCCCGCGGTTGAAAATCGTGTTAGGGGTACCCCCTCAGTAAATGACTGTGTTGGGGCAGACTGAATGGGTCGGGTACATACTCCCGTAGTGCTGAGGCACGGGCTGCCTAAATGGCATGCACATATTTGTCCAAGTAATTGTAAGACTGGCAGACCCCTTTAGGAATTATGCTCATTGTAGAATGACAGTGATGGTACAGCCTTGAGTGACACGTATTTTACTTTGGACCTGATAGAGTCCACGATGACCAAAGTCACTCATGGGTTTTGGAGTCGTGGTTATCCTTAAGATCTAAGGATTGAACCCAACTACTGCAAGTAGAGGATGCATCCGAATATGGGCCTAGTAGGGTTCTCTCAGTTGAAACACACTACCCTACTATGGATAGGGTCAACAGGCCTCTGAGGTATCTAAAATACATAGAATAATCAACCCCCAGAACGTCGAGTTGATGCCCGGATAATTGCTTCGCCTGCATACCAAGAGTGGAAGAGGTTAAATATCGAAACAATGCATTAGCTTAGGTTCAGCGATCCTTGAATATATGAGTTGATGAACATTGTTGAGTCAGTCCTGCATAACCTTTGTGAAGGTGTCATGATCAGTATACGACTGGACCGACTGGGCAAAGAACCATGTTGTATCCGCACGACTAAGCGAAGCTCAAGGAGCTATCCTTAGATGTGTGGGATATGGATGTGTCATGTATAAAGACTTGAGCTAGACATCCCTCTAAGACTTGAAAGAGGTCAAGGCTAAGTCGTGAAGACTTGAGCGGTTATTCCAACTCACAGCCCTGAAGAGGCTTACGCAAAGTCATGAAGACTTGCGTGGATGTTCAACTCATAGCCCTGAGGAGGCTCTTGCGATATACGCTAAGTCATGGAGGCTTGAGCATCGTTAATACAAATTGCGACCCTGAGTGGTCAATGCATTGCTTGAGTTGAATGGATGCTTGATTGCTTGTTTACCAGACCATCAGTGGTTCTGACCCCATTTAATGGGGATTTTAGGTGTTGGACCTGCGTTGCGATATGCGGAGCAAGGCAGCATCGAGTTTCAGGGTTTCTCTAGACAAAGTTGTACTGCTTCCTTATATTGAACGTACACTACTTTTTCAAGCAGTGATGTTGTAATAAACATGTGATTTTCGATAAAATGAAACACTTCGGTGGTCAATGAGTTGCTTGGCTATATACCTGTAATGTGCCCGGGGTTTTCTAAAACTGACGACTCATTATCGTCTGATTCCGCTGTTAAAAGATTTTCTAAGTTCCGCTGCAAAGAAAAAAATAGAAATTTATGAAAATTTTAACTTAGCTTTGTTTTGGAAATCCGGGGTGTTACAATCATAGCCATCATCTTCTGGAACAAACCGTAGATAACTGGATCAACATCATCTCCTTTGTCCTGACTTTGTCCTCTGGATGACCTAGGAGAGTCCATTCTTTCTATTTCACTGTCGTTGTACTGCTGAAATGTCTCCTTTCCTGTCCTCGTCTGAACCATATTGAATACCAATGTTTTCTGCAGAGAAAAGGGAGGGTTTAGACTGAAGGAATTTTTGGGAGAAATTTTTGACAAGAGAAGGAATCAGGTTAATAGATTTGAAAATGATATCCCATTACTAGGGATTGAGTCGTCACAAAATTTGTGACAATTGCGTTATTACTCTATGGGGAGGAATAAACAACTAGAATATGAAGGAAAATGTTGTCTTGAAAAGGATATCTCTTGACAAAGGGAGACTTCATTTATGAAAAGGTAAACAAGCATTTTTGAAATAGAATTAGAAGATATACTGGAAGATATGATGAAAGAAGAGTTTGAAAATAGATGACAAAGATTTAAAATTTGAAGAATTGCAGGCAGGATCAAAAGAATTGAAGAAATCAGAAGAAGAAAAGAAAAATACACTTGTGTTTTGAAAATAAGGAGGAAATTTTGAATAATATACCTAGGGTCTTTAGAAAAATATAAGGAAATATAAAATATCACACAATCATATCTGTATAAACAAGGATGCACAAACAACACTCCCCAAAAATCTGACTCTAAATGCAATATTTGAAAAGGCTGGTAGGACCTTAATCCTAACTCTATGGTTTAGATCATCTGATTCAAATCAAGGTACGCCAATATACTCAAGCCGAGGCTCAAAGTATGTGGCATAGAAATATTTCTCCGATTCTAAGGTAATGGCTTCCCAACATCCTTGAGTACCTACTGATATACTTCAGACTATGTCCCTTAAGTATGTGGTAGGAGAGGGGGGTGTTAACCCAAATAAGTGGTCCAATTGTGAGGCTCTCTCCTGAACTATGGTTCAATGAGACAACCCAGCAACGTGAAGACCAGGACAATATAGGTAGAGATGTTTTGGAAAATATGTTCAATATGCAATAAATTAGATGGCTCTAATGAAAGTCCTAAAGAGATAGAATTTAAATGAAGAGAAGCATACACTTGCATACATTATTTGCATTTAATCCCTATAATTGAGGAGAGTTGTATTTCAGACCTAAGTCTAAGTGAGCATGAAGAAATTCTCCTCAATATGGTCCTATCAAACCATACTTAAATCCTATATGCATGATGTCAGCTAGGACAGAGTCGAGGCTCCTAAGGTTTGTATGAAAATGAAGCTGACATTTGTAAAATAAAGATTTAGACAATACCAAAGTAAAACAAAAGGCATAAATTCAACCGGACGGAGACGAGTCCCATCATGGTCGCCAACTTCTGTGATCATTGCAAAATTTTTCCTCTGGTTTCCTCTTTTCCTTCTCTTTCCCTTTCTAGCCTCTATTCCCTTTTTGAAGGGGAATAAAAGATAGAAAAGAAGAGAGAAAAGAAAAGATAGAAGAGAGAAAGAAACTCTTTTGCAAAGGTCTCACTTGACCTGAATTTTGAAAATATTTTGAAATTACTCGCCTCTATTTTTGAAAATTTGCGGGAAAATAGAGAGACGGGATTCGCTCGTCAGTACGAGGTTCGACTATTCCTGGCGCCTTTACCAAGGGTAATCAAACCAAGGATCGAACTTATGCCTTTTGCTTTGCCTAAATATTGTCTAAGAATTCATTCTAAGTCTAGAAAATGCATAAGGAATCATGCTTATGCGAATGCAAATGCAGAAAATGTATGCTTTTGAGAAAAAGATTTTAGGACTTTGATTTCCCAAGTGATTTTGAAATACATTTGAAGATACTTGAAGAAATGATTCGAAGGGTTAAAATTGGTTTTGAAAAAGTTAGATTTTGAATCTAACTTAGAACTTTGATGAAATGGATCTAGAAGAAGAGACTTAAAATTCCAAGTCTTGGAGTAATCAGAGTTTGGAAAAATAAATCTTGGATGAAGAGAAAAGGAGAATTGGAATTCAAATTAAAATTTTGAAGTAAGAATGAGATTTCAAAGTCAAGATGAACCTTGAATTTGAGTTTGAATCTAGATTTCAAAATTGAGATGAAATTTTGAAATGGAATTGAATTCGAGATTTAAAGTCTGAAATTAGAATGGAAGTTGAAAATAAAATGGATTTGAGAAATCCATTTGGGATTTTGGAAAATGGAATTAAGTTTGGAATTGAAAATCAAATTGGAAAATCGGATTGGATTTGAAAATCTGAATCCAAGATGGAATGGGATTTGAAATCTGGAATCCTAGATGGACTATGATCCGAAATCTGGAATCCAAGATGGAATGGGATTTGAAATCTAGAATCCAAGGTGGAATTGGATTTGAAACCTGAAATCCTAGATGGAATTAGATTTGAAATGTGAAATCCTAGATGGAATTGGATCCGAAATCTGGAATCCAAGATAGAACTTTAAAAATTGGAATTGGATTCAAGAAATCCAGGTAGATCTTGAAGATGGATTTTGGATTTGGGGAATCCAGATTGAATTTGATTTTGAGAAATCCAAGTACAATTCGAAAATGTGGAGTTGGATTTGAGAAATCCTGATTGAATTTGAAAATGAACTTGAATTTACCACTAATCTTAGAATTTTGATCCGTAATTTCAAAAGTGATTTGAAGATTAAAACTCAAAAGATTTCAAAAGAACTTGGGGATTTGGGAATTTGAAGTAAAGAATAGAGAATACACTTGATTTAAAACTAGAATTTTTAAAATCAGATGATGAATTTGGTATTTTAAAGTTGAATTGAACTTTAAAATTCAATCTGGAATATTGAGTTGAATTTGAAATTGAATCCTAAAAATGAATTTGGAATTTCAAAGTGGAATCAAACTTTGAAATTTGATTTGAATTGGAAATTAAATTTTGAATCTAGAAATGAATTTGAAATTTCAAAGTCGAATTCGACTATGAAATTGAAGTTTGAATAAAATAAATTGAGAATAGAAAGATGAATTTGAATTTTATAAATAAGAATTGAAGATTGATTCGAGAATTGAGGAAGATATTTGAGAAATTATCTCAGAATCACTTGATTTTTGAAGAAAACTTGAAATAATTTGAAAGAATGATGCAATTCTATCTTAAATGATGAATGAATTAAAAGAATTTGGAAATAGGTTTTTTGAAAAGCATATTTCATTCTTTAAGTGAATTGAAATAAGATTGAAGATATAATACATTTCAGACTATGGTCATAAAATGTATTATATAATAATCATATTTAAATTCAACTGAAGAATAAAACACATTTTGGTGCCTTTATAGAGTTTAAAATGAAATTAACTCTCAATATATCCTGACTATGATCATTGATATATATTTTGGGTTAATTTTAAGTTAAACTCTGATAAAGGAAGAAAATATTTAAAAATATGATGATTTTTTAAAAAGATCTAGTGTGGATCCAATGTTATTCCATAAAAGATGAAAATCCTAAGTTTTGTTCACACCTTGACTATGGCCATTGATGCCAATCGTCAACTTATGATTTAATCACCTTTTATTAGAATGGTGCACGTGCCATTCGTGTTCCACCATTTGTGAATTTTGAAAAATAAATGAGAAAAATGATATGCAATTAGCATTTCTAGAAATATGCATGCTCATACATTCTAATCTAGTGCATGAAATATAAATTCTCATTATAATCTAGCTATTACATTTCTGAAATTGAAATGAAAATTATAATTTCTAAGCTAAGAAGAGAAATAACCCTTTTCATATATTTCCTGCAAAACAGGATTAGCATAGAAGCATGGAAGATAATGGAAGACATTATAACAAAACCTATATGTATATATACAAATGAGATGCCTACATGAAAGGAGTATATGTGTGCATATGTCCATACTTTAATAATAAAAATAAAAGAATGATGATGTCCACATGATGTCTTATACTTACATGAGAATCATACATGTGAATCAGCCACTATGGAATTCTAAAAAAAAAAAGAAAGAAAAAAAATGCTCAATTATGTTGCAATCCAAGACTCAGAGTATGCAATTATGAGTTAAATATGATGCTCATGAATGCATTATATGATGGATCTATGTTGCAATATTGCAATGCAAAAGAATATAGCAAAGATGACTAGCAGGTGGGATATGCAAGGAATAAATGCAAAAATGGCAGTGAGCAAATACCATAGGTGTGAAATGCAAAGTGCGACAAAAAAAATAAAAAAAAAATATAAGTGCAGTGTTGCATGGGCGATAATGGGCAGTAGTGAAGGAAGTGTGAATCAATAAAGGGACTAGAGATGATGGTGTGAACCTGCTGTAGATACAACAGGTTCTGTATAGAATATGCTGTGGTGACAGGGGTGTAAAATTGCACAGGAAGGTGATACTGTGATAATGCTAGTGCAGGTATGGGACTTATGCAATTGGAGTTGTTGTGGTAGCAACAGGGATCGTGGATGCTATAAGGGAAAGGTAAGTGAATGGGTGCATGTGTACAACAAGTGAGCATAGCTGGGATAATGAAGAAGATGGAAATATGTAGGTGAGACAGGGTATTAGTGTTGTAGAGATAACCACAGTAGGGTAGCAGTGGATGTCATTGTGAAAGATGTTGGGATGGCTATTAGTGGTTGAAGAAAGATGTTGACAGCAAGGGAAACCATAAACATTAGTACAAGTGCAACCACCACTCACCATTCTTGATCAGGAAAATTTGTGTAGGCAAGAAAGCAAATTCTGGGGTTAGCCTAACCCTGGAGCCTATATAAAGTATAAAGCAAAGTTACAATATTCACCATCAATTTCTCTTTCTGAAAGAGGCTTGATGGGAAGGAAATAATAAAAATGGGACAGGGCTATGATGTGCCGAGGCTGGCGTGGGTTAGATGGCATATACTAGGTATGGGGATGTGAATGCAGGTGCACAATATCTGGGTATTGAGGTAGTGTTGTGCAACAGGTGACGTGCACAATGGATGGGATGAGGTGAGGTGACTGGCTGGGTGTAAGTGCAAGTCACAAGGGCTGAAGGTGAAGAGACGCAAGGGGTGTGACAGGAGATATAATGTAGGATTGTGGGTGGTGTTTAGCAGATGAAATAGTGTTGGAAGTTGGTGTGAACATAGTGCTGATTGGAATGGGTTGCTATGGCCCTGCACCTCCTAATTCCAGCTATCCTCTTTCATCACTCAGATTTGATGGTGCCCCTTGAGTCTTATTCTTTTTTTTTTTTACATTGTAGACTTGAGATGATTTTTTTGAAAACTACAGTTCATCTCTAAGGGGCGATCAACACTTGTGACTTCCCCAAAAGAATGTGATTACTATCTGAATACATAGAGACTCCATCCCTTTGATGACTCAGATGTCTAGCCGTTTCACTGCTAATGTCACTTATCTGATCTTCCACAGGTATATAACAATGACCGGATTTGGGTACAAGCTTACTGTGTTTGTATCCCGCATCAGATTTTGTCATGTAGACTGCTTCGTTGGCTTGCTGGAATCCTGCAATAAGGTAGGTTGCTTGGTTTTCCTCTCTGCTCCTTGTTCCTCTACTGCAATCATTGATCTAGAGATCCTGAATTCTTTATAGAGCTGCTAGTGTTATCTTTGATCACTTGTTGAGGCTTAGATAAGATTTGTGTCAATCATGCCAGGGACTTTTGAGGCCCTCGCAGGTTGCCTTCATTTCTGACACTGATTTTCTGATTTACCGTCTCTCTGCTGCTAACTTTGGGAGAAGGATCCTTGGTTTGTGCAGAAGACACCAACTTGTTAAGAGACTTGAAGTCCCATGTTCATTCATTGCTCTGAGGAAAAAAAAGTGATGGGAGACGTTGGTGTGGTTAATGCTACAAGTGTATATAAGTGATGGTCCATGAATACAATCAGACAATGGGCATTGGTACACCATTACGTACAACCTCTTGCTACTCTGCATTCTTAGACTCAAAATACTCTAATCAAGCAGCAACATCCTGAGTATGGAGATCTTCAGTTCCTAATTTGGCTTTGAGCATCTGTAAGGTGATTTGTTCATGTGTAACACTAGGTGAAACATGTTTCCACCAATAAAAGGCAATGGCTATAGCAGGATAGCTTGCAGCAGTGTTAGGAAGTAATGCTCCGCAAGTTAGATGCAAAAGATATAAGGCCTGATTTACACATTTTAAAGCCAATTCAGTATATTGCAGACGATACTATGAAATTGAAAGATTTTCATAGCTTTTCAATGTATCAGGGTGGCCCAGCCCCAACAGATGTAGATAATGAGCAAATGAATATGCGAGTGATATACAGGCGATGCCATAGAAATCGAATCACGGAAACACAAGTAAATAATCAAAAGAAAACAATGAAGGATGTGAAACATGAGTAAATAAAATGGGGTGTGAAATCAAAATACACATTGGGCACTCAAATGGAAACATAAAATCAAAATGCAAGAATTTCAAATATAATGAGCGATCAAATGTAACAAGGAAGAACACAACACAATGAACAAGAACGAATAAAAGGGTAGTATCGAGTCTCACCCCTAGGATTAACCCACTCTAGAGATCAGTCTACCCTTACTTTCTCAATAAAATTATCATTTTACCCCTAAGTCACCCTTAGCCTTTCATCTTTCAAACTTAGCCAAGCTCATTCTAAGTTCAGAAAAGTTAGAATGTCAGTCATTTTTAGCTTCACTGAGCTCACAATGAGCAGTGTCAGTCCATTTCAGCTAAAAGTAGTTCATTTCTTACGAAATAAGCTCATTTTAGCTTGAATCTTAACCAAATTATTCTCGAGTTAGTCAAATCCATTAGATCCCATTTCCGTGAGTCTAATCTAAGTTCACCAAGAATTCGAACAACTCAGTTTCAGTTCAAAGTCGCTCAAACCTTCATTTTAGCTCATTTGAGCTCAATTCAGTCCAAATTGAGCTAACTCCAGCTGATTGAGCTAGTCTTCTGGCTTCGAATTTAGTTCATCTGAGTATAACTGGCTTCAGATTCAGTTTATTATAATCTAATCCAGTTCAAACTAGTTCAAACCAGTCTAGTACCATGTTTCTGCCCCTGCAGGGAGAGACCAAAAAAAATAAAAATTATCCGGGACACTGTTTCCAACAATTTTTGAACTGGAACAGACCCCAAATTTGGACTCAGATCAATTCCTTTATCTAATATCTTATCAATATTCGAGATCCAATCCATTTCAGTTCGGACATTGGATTCAATGCTGGATCTGGTGTCTAATTTCTTCTTGAACCTGGATTTTTCATCTGATTCATTCAGAGGTCCATATCCAGAGTCCAATTTATTCATTTCAACTAGAATATCCCATCAAATATCTAGGATCCAATTAATCATCTTGGATCCATTTCAGTCTGGATCCATCTTCTGATCCATTTAGAAGTTTAATTCAATCAATTTTTGAACTCTGATTCATCTAACATCTGAGATTCAATATTCACTTCTTGGATTCTAATCTAGATCCAAGATCCAATTTCATCCTTTGAGTTGGATCCAAGATCCAAATCCAAAATCCCAATTTTATTATGAATTTGGGGCTTTTTACATTTTCAAATTCTTCAAAAATCCATAATCAGGGTTTGATTCCCATTTCAAACCAATTTTTTATTCAGATCGAGATCCAAATTTAATCTTTTTCAAAACTTTGGATCTAGATCCTTTTCAAAATTTGATTTTTATTCTAATTTCAAAATCAATCTTTGGAATTTTGAATTCAAATCCACCATTTTGTAAAATTCTTTTAAAAAATACCCTAGATCCAATTCAAAATTCAGTTTGGATTTCGAAATATCAAAATGGATCCAGATCCATTATCAAAATCCATTTTTTATTCAAAATCATTTTCTGGATTTTAAATTCAAAATCAAAATCAAAATCCAATTTCTATCCCCAAATTCAAAAATAATCTTTGAATTTCAAAATCCAAAATCAATGTTTGGCAAAAATTCTCAAAATTTCAAACTGGATCCGGTTTTTACCCAATCAAGATTAGATTTTTGAAAAACCAATTATTTCCAAATTTCTTTTTTGATTTTTTATATTTCATTCCCCTTTTTACCTTAATTTTTCAAAATCAAAAATAAAAAATGTTGTTTTCAAAGAGGGGCGCCACTTGGTATTTTCAAAAATCAAAATAAAAATCATTTTTAGCAAACCTTTAAGAACCTTCTTGCTTTTAAAACCCACATGAGCATCACCCACAAGGTCATGCCATGTATCAAATTTTCAAGTAATTAGCTATTCTACCCATCTACAGAATCCAAAAATGACTCACATGGGCACCCTCTTACAAGAGGGTGCCACATGTCAACCTTTTTTATAAAAAGGGCACTTTTGCCCATTTAAAAAAATAGGAAAGACCCACATGGGCTTGGCACCACCTTTTTGAGATTTTTTAGTCCCATATTACTCATTTTTGCTTGAGCTATCTCCAATATCCACTATAAATAGACCCCTTGGGGGTCTCTCTTTTCCATGTGGAAGAGTTGAGAAATTGAGAGAATAAAAAAAAAATTCTTTCTCTTCTTCTCCTCTGTCTCTCCTCCCTTTTCCTTTGGAGTTGGCACCATTTTGGAGGAGCTTCAAGCCTTCTTCAGCCCAAGGTAGGCCTCTCTCTCTCTCTCTTTTCCTAATTTCTTTTCTTTTCTTTTTATTTTTTTAATTTCTCAAAATTGCCCCCCTTTTTCTTCTCTTCTTTATTGTAATTTCTTTTCAATATCATGCAATAGCTATGTAGATCTAGTTTAATTCTAGGTTAATTTCCATTCCTATGTTTTTTATTCATTCAATTTGTCATTTACTTTATGCATTTTCATTCTAGTCATTTAGATTAAGATTTTGATCTTCAATAGATCAAATTCTATATTTTATGGGCCAAATCCATTTCAATTTATGTTCCAATACTTTTAATTTCATTTTAGATGCTTTCATTTATGTTTTTATATTATTTTCATTATCATCTATGATCTAGAATGACATATCTCATGATTGATCATTGGATCAATTAATTTATGAGATTCTATTTCATTCAATTATGTTAAGATGATATTTTCAATTCTGGTCCATTTTTGCTTTCATCATTTCACACATAATTAGATCTTATTTTGATCTGATATTTTTACCACACCTTTATTAATGTGTATTTGGGATCTTCACCAAATATCAGATCAATCTAAGTTGGTTTGACCTCTCAAAAAAATCAGGATTCAGACCCTGCTATTTATCCTCGTCCAAATTTTTCCTGAAATTAGACCAACTTATTTGAGTGATTTCTTCCTAACCAAAGATGATTTCTCAAATATGTAAAAAGGGAAATCTCTAGCAATGAGTCTAGTTTCTTCATGCATGCCAATTTTCATCAATTGTTATGGTGTTTTCATATCTGTTTTTGGCCAAAATCTATAACCCTATTATATTGTATCACTTTTAGGGTTTGGTTTTTAATCCATTTTGTTATAGTCATATCTCCCTAATGGGAGATCATTTTTGAGATCTGTAAAAAGTATCCTATTCATATGCATGTCTAGTTTATCTTAATAAAATGTCATCTATTTCTATAGAGTATTTTTATTTTTTTTGCATTTCAAGTTGGAACTTTATCTGTTTATAATTTCTGGTATTATTCCAACTTAAAACCAACTTGTTGCATTCATATCTCCCTAATGGGAGATCATTTTTTAAATATGTAAAAAAGATTTTTTTTCTTAAAATGTTTAGTTTATGCACACCAAATTTCATAAATTTTCATTAACTTTTCATAGGTCATTCGGATAAAAAACCAAAAACCTATTGATTTTTCTCTCACAGGCTTTATCCGGTTTTTGACCAGCTTGATCAGATTGGATCTCCCCAATGGAATATCATTTTCTAGATCTGTAAATTAGAGATTTATTCTATACATGTATAGTTTATCTCCATAAATTTTAGCTATTTCTATAAAGTTTTTATATCTGATTCTGATCAAAAGTCGGAACACTGTCATTTTGCCTTTTTAAGCATTCCTCATATTTTATTTCAACTTGTTTAGATGATTTCTCTTTAATGAAAACTCAAATTTTAAATATGTAAAAAGGGTTTTCTTTAATTTTAGGTTTAGTTTATCCACATAAATTTTTGACATGTTTATGGATTTTTCCTTTATTTTTCGGGGCATAAAAAGGCTAAGTTATGGATTTTCTTCAATTTTTTAATAATTGAAGAGAATCCATAAATGCCTATATTATTTCTAACATGTCTATTCATTTTGCAGGATTTTTATTTTCTTTCTTTTTAATTAATGTAATTCATTTAAGGATTGTAATAATTGAATTAAAGAGAAATTTACTTTATGCTTAGTTTAAAATGAATGAGCATATTAGTTTAATTTTCTTCATTTTAATTTGTTTCATTTTTAATTTTCTTAAAAAATACTATGGAAACACGAATGACACGTGTACCATTTAATAAAGGATAAATAATTCTAAGTAAAGTTCATATTTACGACCATAGTCGAAATATGAATAATACTTAGAATTATTATTCTTTGTTAAAATACGAAAATTGACTTAACTCTTAAGTCAATTTCAAAAATCATTATATTTCACAAAAATACATTTTTTTTCTTTTATTAGAATACAAAATAAAGATTAATTTATATTATATTTGTGGCCATAGTCATAAATATACGAAAATTTAATCTTGTTTTAATTCTATAAAGGCACAAAATTAATTTCATTCTTTATTGGAATTTAAATAAAGATTAAATTGGAATATGTTTGTGTCCATAGTCATGAATATATTAAAAATTAAATGTTATTTTAATTCTATTAAAGAATGAAATTTGCTTTTTAAATTCAATTTCAAACAAATTCTTTTAATGCATTTCATCATTTAAGATAGAAATTGCATCATTTCTTTTCTCTTTTTCTAAAAATTCAAAATTTTCAAAGTATTTTCCATTTTTCCAAGTGATTTTTGAAATGATTTTCAAAAAACAGTTTTCATTTCTAAATTCAAAGACATTTGCCAATTTCTATTTTCAAAATCAAAGTTATTTTTCAATTTCATTTCTAAATTCATTCAATTTTAAAATCTATTTCAAATTTCTATTTTCAAATTCCAAGTTTTGATTTTTATTCTCCTTTTCTATTTTCGAAATTCAAAATCTTGATTTCACTTTTCATTTCAATTTCAAATATTAACTTCAATTTCCTATTCAAATTCTAAATTTTGATCTTTATTTCAATTTTAAAATCAAATTTCAATTTTCCATTTTCGAATTTTAAACTTCAACTTTCTATTTTAAATTCAAATTTTCTATTTCTTTCAAATTCCAAAATTTGAATTTCATTTTTCAATTTCAATTTTCTATTTCTTTCAAACTTCAAATTCGAAATTCCAAATTCTAAATTTCGAATTTTATTTTCAAATTCAAATATCAATTTCCAATTTTCTATTTTTCAAATTTCAATTCTTAATCTCATTTCATTTCTCGATTTTTATAAAATTTCAAATTTCATTTTGAATTCCCAATTCTAAATTCCAATTTCATTTCTAAAATTTTAATTTCAATTTCAATTTCAATTTCTAATTTTCAAATTCAATTACATTTTCAATTCAGATTTCAATCCTTTATTTTTAAATTCAAAGTTCAATTTTAATTTCCAATTTCAAATCCTGAATTCTGATTTTCAATTTCAATTTTAAATTCCTAATTCAATTTCAAAAATTGATTTCTAAGTTCAAAATCTCAATTAAAAAAAAACACTTTTGTTTTTCAATCAATTCAAAATTCAAATTTTGAAACTTGACTTTGAATTAAATTTCGAGAGCTTTCAAATTTCATTTTATTTTCAAAGTTTAACTTTGAATTTTATTTTAAATTCTAAATTCAATTCAAACTTCAAGTTTTCAATTCAAATCAAATCAAACTTCAAGTTTTCAATATTCAAGTTTCTAGTTCCAAATTCATTTTTTCAATTTCAATTAACTCAGATTTCAAAATTTGACTTTAGATTCAATTTCAAAATCTTCGAATTCAAGATTTCAATTCAAATTCCCATCTTTCAAAATAAAAAATTTGATTTCTGAATTTAAAAGTCATCTCTTAAAGGATATTTTCAAATCCACTTCAAAAAATCACTTGGAAAAATCCAAATCTTTGAAGCATTTTCCAAAAGCATGCATGTTTTCAAATTCAAAATCATAGCACAAGCATGATTCTATGTGCATTCAGGACTTAGAATAATTTCTTAGATAAATATGAATAAAGTAAAGGCATAAATTTGATCCTTGGTTCAATTACCCCTGGTAAAGGCATCAGGAACGGTTGAACCTTGTACCGACAAGCGAATCCCATCTCTCCATTTTACCTTAAATTTCTAAAAAAAATGAAGGCGAGTTATTTCAAAATCTATTTTCAAAAGGTCAAGTGAGACCTTGCGAGAGTTTTTCTCTTTTCTCTAAAAAGGAAGAAAAAAAAATTTTTGCAACGATCACAGGTTTGGCGACCGTGATGGGACTCGTCTTCATCCGGTCGAATTTATGCCTTTTTTAAATTTTGTCTAAGTCATTATTCCATAAATGTCAGCTTCATTTCCATGCAAAACTTAGGAGCCTAGACTCTGACCCAGTTGACATACTGCATATAGGCTTAAGTATGGTTTGGTAGGACCAAATTGAGAAGATTTATTCATGCTCACTTAGACTTAGGTCTAATACAACCCTTCTCAATCTAGGGATTGAATGCAAACAATGTATGCAAGTCTGTGCTTCTTTATGATTTTTCAAAATTCTATCTTTTTAGGACTTTGCATTAGAGACATCTGATTTCTTGCATGAATGATCATATTTCTAAAAATATCTCCTACTTATATTGTCCTGGTCTTCACATTGCTGGGCTTTCTCACTGAACCATAGTTCGGGAAAAAGCCTCAAAACTGGGCCACTTATTTGGGCTAATACCCCCCCTGTCACGTACTAAGGACCATAGTCTAAAGTATATCGACAGGCGCTCAAGGATGTTGGAAAACCATTACCTTAGAACCAGAGATATTTTATGCCACGTACTTCAAGTTTCAGCTTGAGTATATTGGTGCATCTTCATTGGATTCAGATGATCTAAACCTTAAAGTTAGGATTAGGGTTCTACAGCCATTTCAAAACTTATGCATTTAGAGTCAGCTTTAGGGAGTGTTGTTTGTGCATCCTTGTTTGTACAACTTTGATTTTGTGATGCTTGCTTATTTCTTATATTTCCTTACATTTTTCAGAATACTTTTTCTCAAACCCTGGGTATTGAAAGTGCAGTAGGATCGAGGCAACGAGCACTAGAGGGGGGGTGAATAGTGCTTTTAAAAATTGTCTGCGGAATATAAACGTATTTTGCAATTTGAAAAGCAAACACACAAAGGACACAAAATTTATCCTGGTTCGATCTTTCCTGACCTACATCCAGTCCCCAAGCAAAACCCACTTGAGATTTCCACTATCAACCTTGTGTAACTACAAGATCATAAAGACCAAATCCGGTCCCACTTCCAGTAACACACCTACTGAAAGCAAACAACTCCTTTAAACCAAGGAGTCCTTTCTTTTACAGAAAATTGAAATAAGTAACAACTTACAATACAACCTATGAGCCTTTCTTTTGAATGCAAATGAGATGCAATTGGCTTTTGAGGTTGTTGAAATACTCTACTCACGAATTCACTATCTCTCAAAAGAATTTGAGTGAAAAACTGAAGTGAAAATATCAAGTGAGTGAGAAAACAAATACTTGAATGAATAGGAGTGAAAAGTAAGAAGTAATTCAATTAGATTTGATATTTTTGAGTGTAGAATGCACTCATATTTATAGTTGAAAGTTTTCATTCGTTGAGGGTATGAAAGGGTGTCAAAACAGTCCATTTTTAATGATCAAAACGTTTAAAAAATGAAAAGACACGCCTTTTTGAAGTTTTAGGAAAACGGCAAAATTAGTCGACTGGAACAGTAGTTAGTCGACTAATAGTTAGTTATTAGTAGACTGACAGTTATCATCGGTCAACTGATCTGTTTATCGAGCCGTTTGAAAATCTAAACTTTTGAAATTTAGTCGACTAGAGATAAAATTAGTCGACTGATAATATCATCAGTAGACTGAAAAACCTTTCAGTCGACTGCTGCTAAAATTTTCTGAAAAACATACATTCTGTCCGGTCGACTGATAAAAGCATTAGTCGACTGCTGCTAATTTTTTTTTTAGAAAACACATGTTCTGTTCAGTCGACTGATAAAACCATTAGTCGACTGCTGCTAATTTTCAGAAAAACAGACATTTTGTCCAGTCGACTGATAAAACCTTCGGTCGACTAATTTGACAAAAATGACTTATTAGAAAATATGGCGTGAAAGGATTAGTCGACTGGTGAGTCTATTGGTAGACTAATAAACACGAAAATTTAAGAAAAGAGTTTTCTAAAAAGATTTTCATGAGGGGTTCTTTTAGAAAAATTTTTCTAAAGACTTTTTAGGTGAAATGCAATCTAAATATGCACTCTAAGTAAGGCTATTACAAGAATCTAAGACTTTTAATGAATTAAACATTTGCACACTAGTCTTCAAAGATTCTTCATCGAATTCTTCAATGTCTTCATTGCCTTAGTTGAAATGTAGTTGATTTCACTTGCTCAGCATCAAAACCTTGTACTTGAAGTATCATGTGTGACTTCATTGTTGTAACAATCTCCCCCTTTTTGATGATGACAAACTTAATGAAAGATGAAGAATTTAGATGCATAGATGGAGATTTTACTCCCCCTATCAATATGCTGCAAAACATTAAAAGTTAGCACATTTAAAGCACATATATCACATATTGATTGGTTTGCATTTTCATTCATCATTACTTCATGCATTTAAAAACTTTTTCATAAATGCAATTTTCAATGCTTTCTTTTTCTCTTAATTTCGCATTTCTCATGCAATATCTCCTGCAATTTTGATTTTTATCTTTTTCTCCCCCTTTGTCAGAATAAAAAAAATAAGGGCAGAAATATCATAAGCAAAATGGAGATACAAGTTTAAAATATTACAACCCATAAAGTATCAAAGTTTAGTAAAGACAGAACATAAAGATCAGAAAAGTGAGTTGAGCAAGTCCTTGATTGAAGTAATCTCTTTCTAAATTGAAGATAGTTGTTGAGTCACATCTTTACGAAAAGTGCGTTGATGCAGCTCCAAAGCTTCCAGTCGCTGCAAAACTTCATCATTGTCTTGACTTGTAGAAAATTTCTTTCGTTTTGCTTGAGATGAAGGTGTCGCAGAAGATGGTGAGGGTTCAGAAATTGATGGTTCAGTAGGATCAGATGGTTCAGTTTGATCAACATTTAAAGGAGGCAGATATTTAATTTCCATTCTTTAAAAATTGTTTGATCAAAGAACTCCTTTTGCTCAATATATTTTTCATTTGTTAAAGGAACTTTGAAATGTCTGAAAATACTAGTTAGAAGACAACCATAAGGAAGAAATGGTTTTTGTTTCCACAAATTTGTAAAATACACGTTGGCCCAATTTACAGAAATATTTCCAAATAAAACATAAAGAGTCGTAGATAGATCTGTGAAATAGTAATAAAAAAAACCAGTTTTAGGTAGAACATTGTGGGCAAGGATTCATCCAACAATGCGTGCACGAGTTTGAAGATTAGTATTTTTGAAAGGAGGGCAGTGAGGTGCACCTGGAAGAAGAATTTGTTCAAAAATTCTCTCATCATTCAGTTCAACAGTATTGAAAAGAGTGTCTGAAGATGGAATTTCTAGGATTTCTCCAAGTAGTTTAGAATCAAACTCGATTTCAACATCACGAACAAGAGAGGACAAAACTTCAGTTTCATGATCAAAATGTAAATTCGTATAAAACAAGTGAATCAGAAAAGGATAGTGAAGGGTATCTGCACAGGCATCAAAAAGATGTGAAATTTCTGGAAATAATTCTCTTATTTTGTAACGAGAAAATAGGCGAAACAGTACATTTCGGTGTGGTAGAATAGGTAGTGCAGAAATCGATCCAAAAGTATCATATAAAAGAGGATTTCAGAGTAATCTGAGAGAAAACCCATGTCTTGAAGAAGGTGTAGGAGGAGGAGAACCTAAACCTTTTGCAAATGCAGACTTCGAACGAGGCATGGTTAAAAAAACAGATTTACCAAAAAGAATGTCGGCTTCCAAACGATGTCCGGCAGAAGGAAGATGTTGTCCGGTGTTGTGAAACAGAAATAGAGGAGGATACGGTGGCTGACGGCGGGTGAGAAGGCGGACACAAGGGGATTTCGGCAATGGCTGAAGATACACCGTCACGACAAGAGGGTTCCGACGTGTTTTGAAGATGCGCCAGTTACTGCAAGAGGATTTCGGCATTTCCCGGTCACGGCATGAAAATCCCGGCGAGGATAGGATCGAACGGCACTCCGAGGGTTTTTCGGAAGAGAGAGAGGAAAGAGAGAGAGAGGGTTTCGTTTTAAGGGTTTTATTTTTAAGAAAAATGAAAAGGTGTTTAAATGAAGTGAAATGATGCCTTTTTAAAAAAAAAAAAAAACAGGTGTTAAAAAAAATCCAAGGGGTATCGGGTCCCTTCAGTTAAAATTTTAAAAAAAAATTTAGTCGGCTAAAATTTTATCGGTCGACTAAGAATGTGCGACTCATTCAAAAAAAAAAATTAAAAACATCAGTCGACTAGAAATTTATCAGTCGACTAATATGGTGTGATTCATTCTAAAAATTTTAAAGCATCAGTCGACTAGAAATTTATCAGTCGACTAATATGGTGTGATTCATTCTAAAAATTTTAAAGCATCAGTCGACTAAAATTTTATCGGTCGACTAATATAGTGTGATTTTGAGATTTTGTTCAAAAACCAACATTTTTATAAATCCAAAAATGAGCAAATACCTAGTTCTCTCCTAATTCTCATAAAATCTTCATTTTTAAGAGATTTAGTGAAGATATCGGCATGTTGTTCTTTAGTGGAAATAAAATTTAACGAAATATCTCCTTTTAACACATGATCTCTTAAGAAATGATGTCTAACTTCAATATGCTTAGTTCTTGAGTGCTGAACAGGATTTTTAGAAAGATTTATAGCACTAGTGTTATCACAATAAATAGTTGTTGTGGAGTAATTCAAACCAAAATATTTTAAGGTCTGTTTCATCCATAGTACTTGTGAACACGCTAAACTAGCCGCTATATATTTTGCTTCAGTTGTTGAGAGTGACACTGAATTTTGCTTTTTACTAAACCAAGAGACTAAGGAATTTCCTTAGAAATGACAAGTTCCACTAGTATTCTTGCGATCAGATTTACTTCCTGCAAAATCTGCATCACTATATGAAACTAAATCAAAGAAAGATGATTTTGGGTAAAACAAACCGAAATCTGAAGTATCTTTCAAATAACGAAGAATTTGTTTTACGACAGTTAAATGAGATTCCTTTGTATTAACTTGAAATCTTGCACATATATAAACACTAAACATAATATCAGGTCGACTAGCAGTTAAGTATAATAGAGATCTGATCATACCTCTGTAGAGCTTAGTATCTACACTTTTACCATTTTCATCTTTATCAAGAGAAGTAGTTGTACTCATAGGATTCCTTCTTGATTTCGATGAGTCCATCCCAAATCTCTTGAGAAGTTCTTTTGTATACTTAGCCTGATTGATGAAGATTCCTTCTTCAGTTTGCTTTATTTGAAGTCCAAGGAAGTAGTTTAATTCGCCCATCAAGCTCATTTCAAACTCTTCTTGCATAGCTTTAGCAAATTCTTTACAAAGAGAATCATTAGTAGAACCAAATATTATGTCATCAACATAAATTTGCACAATAAGAATATCTGAATTAAGATTTTTAATAAATAAAGTGGAATCTACCTGACCAATGGAAAAACCAGATTGTTCTAGAAAATTTCATAGTTTTTCATACCACGCTCTTGGTGCTTATTTCAGTTCGTACAAAACTCTTTTTAATTTGTAGACTTTTTCTGGATAATTCTCATTTTCAAAGCCTGGAGGTTGCTCTACTTAAACTTCTTCATTGATGTGTCCATTTAAGAATGCACTCTTAACATCAATTTGATATAACTTGAAGTTCATGTAACTAGCAAAAGCAAGCATCATTTGAATTGACTCCAATCGAGCCACTGGTGCATAGGTTTCATCAAAATCTATGCCTTCTTCTTGATTATAGCCTTGTGCTACTAGCCTTGCTTTGTTTCGAATGACTTCACCATTTTTGTCCCGCTTATTTCGGAAGACCCATCTTGTTCTAATTACCGGATGATCCTTTGGTCTATTAACTAGATCCCAAACATCATTCCTAGTAAATTGGTTAAGTTCTTCAGACATGGCCAAAAGCCAAAATTCATCATCACAAGACTCATTGATATTCTTTGGTTCTATTTTAGATATGAAAGCAACATTTGCAATATATTTTTCTAATTGCCTTCTAGTTTGGACACCACTCTTTATTTCTCCAATAACTTGTTCATGTGGATGATTGGGAACTTCTTTCCAAACCGGTTGAAGAGGAATATTTTCTTGAGAAGTACTCTCTATCAAGGGTTCTTCTTGAAGTATAACTTCTTCTCCTTCGCTTAGAGGTATAACCTGCTCACAATTCTCATCAAATGCAACATGTAAAGATTCTTCAATGCAAGATGTTCTTTTATTGAAAACACGATAAGCTTTACTTTTAGAAGAATATCCAAGAAATATTGATTCATCTGATTTTGAATCAAACTTATCAAGATTATCTTTGGTATTTAACAAGAAACATTTACTACCAAAAATTTTGAAATATGAGATCTTTGGTATACGATCATAATACAATTCAAAACATGTTTTATGTAAGATTGGTCGAATAAGAACACAGTTTAAAACATAACATGCTGTATTTATTGCTTAAGCCCAAAAATATTTTGGTAAATTTTTATCTTGAAGCATGGTTCTAGCACATTCTTGCAAAGTTCTATTCTTTCTTTCAACAACTCCATTTTGTGGAGCCGCTCTAGGAAAAGCAAAGTTGTGAGATATTCCATGTAAATCACAAAACTTTAGAAAATATTCATTTTCAAATTCACCACCATGATCACTACGAATTTTAATTATAGTTATAGATTTTTCATTTGTAATTCTTTTACAAAGTTTGGAAAATTCCGAAAAAGCATCATTTTTTCTTTTTAGAAAAATCACCCATGTAAATCGAGAATAATCATCTACTATAACAAAAGCATACTTGCTACCATTCAAACTTTGAATTCTAAATGGTCCAAATAGATCTAAATGTAAAAGTTCAAGAGGACGTTTTGTTGAAACTATATCTTTTGCTTCAAAAGAACTCTTGATTTGTTTACCCCTTTGGAAAGCATCACATAAGTGATCTTTCTTATATGGTATTCTAGGTAGGCCTCTAACAAGATCATTCTTGGATAACTTGGAAATTATTTTAAAGTTAACATGTCCAAGTCTCTTGTGCCATAACCATTGAATTTCATTTGAAACAATAAGACATTTTTCATTAAAAGTGGGTAACTCATCTAGATATAGTTCATACATATTATTCATTCTTTTACCTTTAAAAATGATCTTTTTAGATTGAAAATCAGAAATTAAGCATAAATCATTTTCAAAAGAAACATGAAAACATTTATCACATAATTGCCTAATAGATAATAAATTATGTATTAAACCATCTACTAAAAGAACATTTTCTATCAAGGGAAATTTTGGATTACCAATATTACCAATACCTATTACTTTTCCCTTGTTATTGTCACCAAAGGTGACAGTTCCTCCATCCTTATTTTGGAGGGTGGAAAATAACTTCGGCCTTCCAGTCATATGTTTGGAACAACCATTGTCCAATATCCATTTGCTCCTTATTTTGTGTACCTACAACAAAATTAGAAAACAAAGCATTTGACCCCTTTCTATTTTTGGGTCCATGAGAGTTAGTCTTAGGAACCCATATCCATTTGGATTTTGGTTTCCTTTGATAAAAAGTATTTTTTCTATAAAAAGATTTAGTATTTCTAGAGTAATCATGTCTAGGCTTATAAGCATTATAAGTTCCATGATTAGATGCATTTCTATTAGAACTAGAAAGTTTAGTTCTATAAACAAATGATTGAGAATAATGTCTTTGATTCTTCACAACATAGTTTGGTCTATTTTGAGTATCAAAGAAGCTATATCCCAATCCGGTTTTATTTACCGAGTATCTTTGAGAACCAAGAAGTCTTTCTAGATTCTCTTGACCATTTGTGAATTTGGTCACTATAGAAAGAAGATCATTTGATTTTTCTTTTAGACTAGATATTTCTTTTTGTAAGAGATTGGTTCTAATTCCAATTTTCTTTATCTTAAAAGCTTGGCAAGAGTTTTCCTTCTTGAGATCTTCTATCTCTTGAAGTAATACTTTATTTTGAGAGTCAAGAGTTAAATTTTCAGTTTTTAACTCTTTGTTTTTAGAACTTAGACTCTTAAATTTAGCATATAAATCATTAAATGCTTCTAATAAATCATCATACTCAAATTGACTTACAGAGTCTTCTTGTGCTACAAAGCACATGTTGGTGACTTCTTCATTTGATTCTTCATAAGAAGAAGAGTCACTATCATCCCAACATGCTTGAAATGCCTTTTTCTTCTTGATTTGGTCCTTGGGCTTGATTTTGAGAAGAGGACAGTCTTTCTTGATGTGTTCTGCCTTTTTGCAGTTAAAGCACTTGACTTCATTAGGATTGGAAGAATCCGCTTTCTTTACCTTTCTTTGAAATATTCCCTTTTTGATGAATCTTCTGAATTGCCTTGTGATGAGGGCAATATCTTCATCTTCTTCTGAATTTTTAGAGTCAGAAGTAGCCTTAAAAGCAAGAGATTTCTTCTTGGGTTCTTCTTCTTGTCTGTCTTGAAGTTGGACTTTATATGCCATTAGGTATCCAACCAAATCTTTAAGAGTGAGAGTGTTTAAATCATTTGCTTCTTCAATAGCAGTGGTTTTTCTCTCTCATTCAGGAGTTAAACACCTTGGGATCTTTCTGACTAAATCCACTTGTGAATATTCTTTTCTAAGGGATTTCAGAGTGTTAGTTATATCAGTCATTCTTGTTATCATGTCCGATATAGATTCATTTTGCTTCATTTTAAACAATTCAAATTTATGAACCAAAGAAGCAATTTTAGATTCCTTTACCTTTGACGTACCTTCATGAGTCACGAGAAGAGTATGCCAGATTTCATTTGTTGTAGAGCATTGAGAGATGTAATTAAACTCTACCTTGTCAACGGCACAATACAATGCATTTATTGCCTTGGCATTAAGTGAAGCGATCTTCTTTTCTTCATTGGTCCATTGGCTGAAATCAGTTGATGGAGTTTGGTATTTTTCTGAAACAACTCTCCAAATATCGAGATCCATGGATTGCAAGAATATTGTCATTCTCACTTTCCAGTATCCATAGTTTGTTCCGTCGAAGAGAGGAGGACGAACAGAGGGGCATCCTTCTTTGTGCTGAGATGTTGTAGTTGCCATGCTAGATGATGATCAAATAAAAAAAATAGCAAACCTGCTTTGATACCAAATGAAAGTGCAGTAGGATTGAGGCAACGAGAACTAGAGGGGGGGTGAATAGTGCTTTTAAAAATTGTCTGCGGAATATAAACGTATTTTGCAATTTGAAAAGCAAACACACAAAGGACACAAAATTTATCTTGGTTCGGTCTTTCCCGACCTACATCTAGTCCCCAAGCAAAACCCGCTTGAGATTTCCACTGTCAACCTTGTGTAACTACAAGATCATATAGACCAAATCCGGTCCCACTTCCAGTAACACACCTACTGAAAGCAAACAACTCCTTTAAACCAAGGAGTCATTTCTTTTACAGAAAATTGAAATAAGTAACAACTTACAATACAACCTATGAGCCTTTCTTTTGAATGCAAATGAGATGCAATTGGCTTTTGAGGTTGTTGAAATACTCTACTCACGAATTCACTATCTCTTAAAAGAATTTGAGTGAAAAACTGAAGTGAAAATATCAAGTGAGTGAGAAAACAAATACTTGAATGAATAGGAGTGAAAAGCAAGAAGTAATTCAATTGGATTTGATATTTTTGAGTGTAGAATGCACTCATATTTATAGTTGAAAGTTTTCATTCGTTGAGGGTATGAAAGGGTGTCAAAACAGTCCATTTTTAACGATCAAAACATTTGAAAAATAAAAAGACACGCCTTTTTGAAGTTTCAGGAAAAACGACAAAATTAGTTGACTAGAACAGTAGTTAGTCGACTAATAGTTAGTTATTAGTAGACTGACAGTTATCGTCGATCGACTGATCTGTTTATCGAGCCGTTTGAAAATCTAAACTTTTGAAACTTAGTCGACTGATAATATCATCAGTAGACTGAAAAGCCTTTCAGTCGAGTGCTGCTAAAATTTTCTGAAAAACATACATTATGTCCGGTCGACTAATAAAAGCATTAGTCGACTGCTGCTAAATTTTTTTTTAGAAAACACATGTTCTGTTCAGTCGACTGATAAAACCATTAGTCGACTGCTGCTAATTTTCAGAAAAACAGACATTCTGTCCAGTCGACTGATAAAACCTTTGGTCGACTAATTTGACAAAAATAACTTATTAGAAAATATGGCGCGAAAGGATTAGCCGACTGGTGAGTCTATTGGTAGACTAATAAACACGAAAATTTAAGAAAAGAGTTTTCTAAAAAGATTTTCATGAGGGGTTCTTTTAGAAATGTTTTTCTAAAGACTTTTTAGGTGAAATGCAATCTAAATATGCACTCTAAGTAAGGCTATTACAAGAATCTAAGACTTTTAATGAATTAAACATTTGCACACTAGTCTTCAAAGATTCTTCATCGAATTCTTCAATGTCTTCATTGCCTTAGCTGAAATGCAGTTGATTTCACTTGCTCATCATCAAAACCTTGTACTTGAAGTATCATGTACGACTTCATTGTTGTAACATGTATTTCTTTCAAAATTTCCTCTATCATCATTTCTTCAAATCAATTTTCTAAAAACCATGGAAATCCTTTTCTAAATTCTCCTCTGTTTTCCAAAACTCTAGGTGATTTTCTTTCCTTCTTCTAGATCTCGAATTTCCAACCTTATTTTTTATCTTGCCTGCTATTTTTCCTCATAAAGGATTATGTATCTTCCTCTTTTCTTTTCTTTTGAATTTTGATCTCTATATTTCAATCCTGTTATTTATTTTATCTCTTCACCTTATTTTCTTCATATTTTCTAAATAAACCCCCTGGTCATTTCAGTGAGAAATTGTCAGCTCTAATCTTCTATCTTCTTGTTTATTCATCAGAGTTGACGACCCTGCCTGGGTAACAAGGCATATTTTTAGTCATTTACTTCCTTCATGGGAGTGATAACGCAAGTGTCACGACTTTCGTGATGACCCAATCCCTAGCAATGAGATATCTTTTTTTAAATTGTCAACCTGATTCTCAAAAATCTCCTTCATCATCACTCTTTCATCAAAAATTTCCTCAGTCTAAATGACCCGCTTTCTCTGCAGAGAGTGTTGGCATTGTCACAAGATCCGATTAGAAGGTTGCATCATCTCAGCATGTCAGTTAGAGCAGCAATCGCAAACAAAAGGATGGATTCTCTAAGATCTGCCCGAAGACAGGGTCAAACAAACATGGATGAAATCGATCCCTCCATATATCAGTTGTTCAAAAAAATTATGATCAAGATACAATTAGAGCAAGCCGGGGCAAGTTCAGGAAAGTGGCCCTCCAAGGAAAACTCCAATAACAAGCTTGTGAAGAAGCACACCAGAATTGATAAGGAAAAGGCTCAGTATGAAGATACTTCGGAAGAGTCAGATTATGCAGATGAAAGCTCTAATAAAGGGCAAGAAGCATTCCTGCCAGCTCACCAAGTATTCAAGAAGTCGATCCTAGAGCTTGAATCTGTCAAAGATCAGCTAGATGTCAATCATATCCAGCTACAACTGAAAAAGATGAGTTGCTTAGTCAAAAACCTACAAGCCCGAGACAAGTGAAAGAAGGTATGCACAAGCAAGGATTTCTATGATAGTTTCATAGAATGCACAAAATTCAAGGCGCCTGCCAAGTAAAAGATACCCATCACCTTCTCCATGAATACCACTGGAAACAACAATAGCAACAACAAGATGGGTGGCAAAAAGAATCACAAAGGCAGTTCAGAAAACCAAAATCCCCGCAGAGATAACCACACAGTTCAAAAGGACAAGATTGACAAGCAGAATGACAATCCTACCCTTCAAGTGACCAACAAGAATTAAAATCACAAGAAAAACCAAAGCATGACAGTTGGGGATACGACCACAACTTTACTCCCCTAGGCCAGCCACGCAAAGAAATCCTTGAGTATATGCTGGCCAAGGAAATGATTAAGTTCCCAAAAGTTGTTGATCCTACAATCACCAGGGGAAGGTTTAATGATCAATTCTGCAATTTTCATCAGACATTCAGGCATGATACCGATCACTACTTTGTTCTGAAGAACAACATTCAGGACTACATTGATAAAGATCTCCTTGATGAAAAAGAAGACCAGTCGGCCATCCCGACCAAGCCTGTTCGATCTAACTATCAGTGGAAAGCAAGTACTCAGCAAAAGCCAAAGTACGACGGTTGGGGTTACGATCATAAATTTTCTCCTCTAGATTAGCCTCTCGAAAAGGTTCTTGAATATATGTTGGTCAAGGGAATGGTTAAACTCCCGAGAGTTGTTGATCCTTCTGTCGCCAAGGGCAAGTGGAAGGATCGATTTTGCAAGTTTCACCAAACAATGGGGCACAATACTGAATGTTGCTTCGTCTTCAAGAGTATCATACAAGACTGCATCGACAAAAAGCTTCTTGCAAAAGATGAGGAGAGTCAACCAACCGTATTGCCAACACTTTCCCTGACCACTCGAGAGGATGATGATGCCAACGCTCCCTCATTCCTTTTGTTTTGCTTTTGCCATTTTGAAGGGACAGTGTAGTCCCAGTTCCCTTTAATGTTCTCCTTCGTATGTCATTTCAGTTCCTGATTACTTGTTAACATTTCATCAATGAAATATCAAGTTTCTTCGTATCTTTGGTATCCAATATTTCTTTCCTTTTTCTATGTTGGGGCATCTTTTATTTTGAAATTCTCTTTTTACTTTAAACGACTTGTATACAGACAAGACCAAACAAAATCTCTTCATCATCAATTTCTATCAATTTCCTATTATTTTCCCCTTCAGGATAAGGAACAATCCTGACATCATTCATGAGAGCGATAGGATTACCTATAGGGGTTTGTCCCAAAATCGTGAATTTTTAAAAAACAAATGTAAAATCTCCATCATGATCACCGAGAGCTTTCCAAAGCAATGGTCATTTTCAAAATCATGAGTTGAGTATTTTTGTCAAAGATAATTTTTACCAATCTTTTTCGAGATCAATCCCTCGTGTTGATATTCTTTTTCTAAAACTGGTTTCGAACCAGTCATTTTGAATCAACCATTGTGTTGATCTTCTTTTTCCAAAACTGGTTTCAAACTGATCATTCTAAATCAATCCTCGTGTTGATCTTCTTTTTCCAAAAACTAGTTTCGAACCAGTCATTTCGAATCAACCCTCTCGTTGATCTTCTTTTTCCAAAGCTGGTCTCAAACCAGTGTTTTCAAAATCAACCCTCGTGTTGATCTTCTTTTATAGAAGCTGGTTTTGAACCCTCATGTTGATCATTTTCCAAAATCAACCCTCATGTTGATCATCCTCCCAAAATGAGCCCTTGGGTTGATCCTTTCTGTCGAAGAATTATATTTTACCGGTCTCTTTCAAAATTAACTTTTGGGTTGATCCTTTTCTCAAAAATGAATTTTTACTAGTTTTTCAAACTGATCATTCTCATCTTACTTCAAAGATCCCATATGCGGGCAGGATCAAACAAAATCTTTCGTCAACAATTCTTTATCAATTTTCATCAATCTCTGTTTTTCCCATTTAGGATAAGAGATAATCCTCAGACCATTCATAGAAGTAACACAGTTCTCTATAATGGTTCATTCAAATTGTGAATCTTTCTGAGCCCATAATTTTCACAAAATTATCACAACAATCATCAAAAAATCCTCAGAGCACCAATATTTCACCAAATTCAGCTTACAAGTCAAAAAACAGTCCTCAAACCGGTCATTTTCAAAAAATTTGATCATGGATTGACTCATTTTCTAAAACCAGTCCCAAGACTAGTCATTCTCAAAATCTTCAATCTTAAATCGAATTCTTCTTCTAAAAATACAGTCCTCGCACGGACAAATTGTTTAAAAAATGAGTTTCGACTCGGACAATTGTTTCAAAAATGAATTCCGACTGGAACAAATTCTTTCAAAAAAATGAGTTCTGACTCGGACAATTGTTTCAAAAATGAGTTCTGACTGAGACAAATTGTTTCCAAAACGAGTTTTGACTCAGACGATTGTTTTAAAAATGAGTTTCGACTCAGACAAATTCCTTCAAAAATGAGTTCTGACTCAGACAATTATTTCAAAAATGAGTTCCGACTTGGATGATTGTTTTAAAAATGAGTTCTGACTCGGACGATTGTTTCAAAAACTAGTTTCAACTCGGACGATTGTTTCAAAAATGAGTTTTGACTCGGACTTTCTTTTTAAAAATCCAGAACTTCCAAGTTAAACTTTCTTCAAATTCCAACTCTCGAGCAGGTCAAACTCCCAAATTCAACTTCATGCTTAATGCCATGTTTTTACAAATAGACCTTTGGGTCAACCAATTCTAGCAATTTCAATCATTCTCCAACCTTATGTTATCAGCGCAAAATTTTTTCCTCCCTCTACGAGAGAGAGAAACGATTCTGTGAGTCAAACTCGACCAAAGTTTTGAAAATGGTTTTTGAAAATTACTCGCCTCCGTTTTGAAAATTTATGGGAAAATTTTGTGGAATGGGATCCGCCTGTCGGTACGAGGTTCAACCGTTCCTAGCGCCTTTACCAGGGGTAATTGAACCAAGGATCAAATGCGTGCTTTGACTAAGTTTAATTATCTAAATCACGCTCTATCTTCCTAAAATGCACAAAGAATCAGGCATATGCTATGGAATTTTGAAAAGATGTCAGTTTGAGAGTTGCTTGGAAAATTAAAATAAACTTGGAAAAAGAATTCCTGGAAAAATCATGAATTTCATCGGAAAATGACTTTTGAATGGAAAATGGATTCTCAGGAAAATTGGATCTTTGAGAAAATTGATTTTTGGAATTTGGATTTGAAATGAAAATCAATTTCTGAAGAAGATTTAAGATTTCTGAAAATTCAATTTCAGAAATAATTCAAGGATTTTGAGAAAATGAATTTCTGAAAAACTTAGGATTTTGAAATTTTGAGAAAGTTGAAACATTGAAAAATCATGATTTGAACTTGGAAAATACTTGGAATCTCATTTGAAAACCTAGAGTTTTGAGAAAATCAATTCCTGAGAAAGACTTAGAAAATATTGAGAAAATCAATTTCTTTGAACTAGAATTGGAATTTGAGTTAGAAAAAAATGATGTAAATTGAATGAAATGAATGAATATGGATTTGAAAGACATTTTCTAAGGAATTGAGAAAATTCTTTTGTATTTTTGAGAAATGCAGTGCATTTTTGAAGTTAGCTTAAGAGTGTAGGTTGAATGTGGCTAATACGAAGATCACAAATCTGGGTTTCATTCGTATTCTGACTATGGCCATAAATAAGAATTCTACAGAGTTTGTCAACTCCCTAAGAGATTGTGCATGTGTCATTCGTGTCAACCATAGTGGATTTGAAAAAAATATGCATGAATCATACATCAGATATTGAAATTGCAAAATTAAACTATATGCAATGCATCCTATTCTAAGTAAAAAATGTAACTCTTATTCCAAATATTACATCTGATATTACATTGAATTGAATAAAAGAAAACTGAATAAAAGTCTTCTTCTTGAATATTCCTGCAAAACTAGAAAACAAGTTAGCACAGAAATGTAGGTTTATCTGGATTTATCCAAAAATATTAGAAAATTATCGGATATTACCCAAATGTAAACCATGATTCATACCTCCTTGATATAAACATGAGAAAAATATAATGAAAATTTAAAGAATAAGGCTTGGAAATTCGAAATTAGAGTGAAAATAACCAAAATACCCCTGCTAACAAGACTATGACCTTGAAATCAAGGTTTTTCAGAAAGATATTTTGTAAAAAATGAGATTTTGAAATTCAAATAATGACAAATCAAACACAAGATGATATGATATGATGAAAATATGAAAATTAAAGTTTGAAAATTCAAAATTAAGGTTAAAATGACAAAAAATCCCCTGATAGCAAGACTATGGCCTTAAAATCAGGGTTTTCTAAAATAAATTTTATAAAAATGCAAATTTTGAAATTCAAATGCATGTAAATGACATGAAAATCAAATATAACATGATATGAGATGATGGTATGCATGTTAAAACCCTAAAAATACGAAAATATCATAAGAACACAGAATTTTGCCTAAATTTAGCCTTTGATTTTAAAAACAAATTAACACACAAGGAAAATGAACTTGAAATTGGATCAAATTTGGCATGAACACCTAGACTAACCCTAATAATAGAATGGAATTCGAAAATCTATTTTTTTTCTATTTTCTAATATAGAAATTTAATAAAAAAACTCTAAATTACATAGTTTTTGCCTAAAAATCTAGACCTAACCTAATGATAGTAGGGTTTCGGGTACTAACCTACCATAAAAATCTACCACATTTTATGGGGTGACAGAGGATAGTTAGGCAAGAATTTTTTCCTTTTATAGATTTGAAACTCGACCTATGATTGGAGATTTACAGCTCCGGCAAGTTCGGTTAGAATCCGACGACTCTAGAATTGGGGCAGACTGACACGTTTTCACACAAAATCGGGGAAAATAGAACCCAGTAACCAAAATGACTGAAAATTTAGGGAGATGTCCCTGACACACAGAGAAACAAATCCTCTTTTGACAGTTTCATCATTGGACCTACGGATTGGGAGGACACAGAAGTTTATCAGACCTCTAATTCTAATAAAATTAAATTAACAGGGATTTGATAGGCAGACTTATAAAATCTAAAAAAACTTAAAATCTAAGTCTAAAAATCCTGAAATTTTGGTAAATGACAAAGGAGTTCATGAGGAAAAACTCTTTTTTGATGGTTTGAGCATCCGACCTACGGATTGGAGTGCCACAACAGATTAAGGTCGATCCAGGGTCTGACAAACAGATAGCAAGGGTTTCATAGTGGTATGTGAAAACCGAATTTTGATAGGTAGTGATGTTTACCCAAAAAATGCAATAAAATCTAGTAAAATACTAGATTAATCTGTGAATCCGTGGTATTTTACAGATTGTGATTTGGATCTCCCACGAGGGAGATCTCGAATCAACAAGTCTGCTATAGTGGAAACCAACGTTTTTACAAGATTAAAAATTGGGTTCGGTCTCTGATTTTTAAAATGGAGTTCAAGAACCTGAATTGATCTAGGTTTTTTTCAGAGAATCAGACACACATAGATGTATTTACCACAAAAAATTCAAGATTTATTGATGGGAATTTAAACATGAAATAAGGATTGAATTACATGCATAAAATCAAGACCTACAAACTAACAACCTGATTCTAATGAAACTAACTAGGTAAATGAAATATGTATAAACATGATAAAGTAAGATTAAAAATGATGCCTAAAACATGGAATCTATGCATCCAATAAAATATGAAAAACTTCTAGGGAGGCATGACTTTTTCTGTGTTTACGTTAGCTATTGAAGTGAGAGACTTCATTCATGAAACAAATGAAGTAGCTCACTCGATAGCTCTATCATAACCAAAACGAGCAAATGAAAATTTTCAATGAGCCAAAGGGGTATCACCTTGGGATCTTTGTTGCAGTGGTACTGCCTTGGAGGAGGCTGCATCAGTGGTTGGTCTTGGAGATAGCTTAAGATGACTGGAGCTATGGCTGGCTAGAGGTGAGGAAGTTGGAGGTTGTGGCTTCAAGCAATGGTTGTTGTTGAAGGTTGGAAGTGCACCTGTTGGACGTCACCAGGGAGGGAGTTGCCGATTGGAGGTGGTTGGTCTGCTGTTGAACCGGCTGGAGCAAGTGGCAGCAATGGAGGTGGTTGGTCTTATGTTGAATCGGCTGGAGCAGGTGGCAGCAATGGAAGGCTGCAAGGTGGGGCAAAAGAGGGAGAGAGAGAGAGAGATAGGGTGTTAGGGGAGAGAAGGCTGTGTGTGAGAGAGCTTGAGAGAAGAAGTAGGGTGCAGCCATATGGTCCCTTGAATGAATGAGAGGGAAAGAGATATCTAGGGTTAAGAGATGAATGTGAGAGAGAGAAGTCAAGGGAGCTGGGCGTGTGATAAGTTAGCAAAAAGAGGGCTGGAGAGAGAAGTGTAAGAGGGCAAATGAATAGAGCCAATGAGTGGGAGAAGGGGTAGCCGTGACTTGTTAGTTCAAAAATAAAAAAAACTTAGGTTTTAAAAGGATTAGGGCTAGAATGGGTGTCAATGAGAGAGCTTCCCAATCCTCCCCTAACACCCTATCTCTCTCTCTCCCTCTCTTGCCCCACCTTGCAGCAATGGAAGGCTACAAGGTGGGGAGAGAGAGAGAGAGTTAGGGGAGAGAAGGTTGTGTGAGAGAGCGCTTGAGAGAAGAAGTAGGGTGCAGCCATATGGTCCCTTGAATGAATGAGAGGGAAAGAGATATCTAGGGTTAAGAGATGAATGTGAGAGAGAGAGAAGTCAAGGGAGCTGGACGTGTGATAAGTTAGCAAAAAGAGGGCTGGAGAGAGAAGTGTAAGAGGGCAAAGGAATAGAGCCAATGAGTGGGAGAAGGGGTAGCCATGTGTTGTTAGTTAAAAAATAAAAAAAACTTAGGTTTTAATAGGATTAGGGATAGAATGGGTGTCAATGAGAGAGCTTCCCAATCCTCCCAGCCGTATGATGACTTTGGGTATTTAGAAAGAGAGGGGGAAGGAAATAAAGGGGAAAGAAAGAAGGGAAGAAGAAAAGGGAAAAGGAAAGAAAGAAGAGGAAGAAAAGGGAAGAAGAAAGGAAAGGGAAAAGAAAGGAAAAGTGAGAAAAAATGAAAGAAAGGAGGGAAATGGGGTCGACCCCCTTGTGGGTCTCACCTCTCCTAGGTGGAGATAATAAAAAAATAATAAAATAATAAAATAATAAAATAACAAAAAGAAAACAAATAAACAAAGACTTTTTTTTTAAAACTCAAAGTGTGGCACCACCTTGAAAGTGGGTCCACATTCAACTTTGAAATTCATTTTGAAGGCCAAAGGGGTAGAATGGCCTTTCAAAAAATCTTCGGATAAAATAAGCTATTTTTGGCAGTTTTTAAAATAAACTCAGAATTTGAAGTTCCGTGCCCCGTTACAGAGAAAATCTAGTTTAGAATTTGAAAAACCAAGTTTGAAAAGAATTCAGATTGTTTTCTCAGGAAAATATTTCGAAATTTAGAATCCAGAGGGTAAAAGTGTCAATTTTGGAAACCCAGGGTTTGAAATTGAATTTTGAAGACTTTAAAAATCAAATCTGGATTAAAATTTTCAAAAATGGAGTTCTGGATCTCGAAAATGAAATGAAATGTGATGAAATATTATGAAATGATAGAAAATGATGAGAAATGATATGAAATGTCATGCGAAATGCTAACCCTGGATGAAGAAATTTAGATATTAGACCCCGATTGATAGTTGTACCAGTTCAAAAAGTGATAAAATTGATGAAAATGGGCAAAATGGTTCAAGAAATGATTTTTGTCTCTGTCGGGTTAGAGTGACACTGAAAATTGAGGTTTGATCTAGTCTGAACTGAAATGAACCGGATTGAGCTGGATTCTAAGGTTTCAGAACTCAAAGGTACTGACGAGACACTGACTCAACTGAACTCCCATACTGACTTGTCAAGAAAAGCTACATTTTTTAGAGAAATGGTGAAAAATGGTCACTAGAGTGAAGTGAATTACAGATCAAAACTAAGTTTGAGCTGGAACAAAGATCAGTAATACTGAGATGAACTAAAACTGAAGCTCAAACACTAGCTCAACTGGCTGGACTTAGCTCAACTTCAACTGAAATGGGCTCCTAGACACTTGAAAGTGGTTTTGAACTGAAACTGGAGTACTTGAACTCCTGGTGAGCTCAAGTTAGACTCAAAGGAATATGATTGACTGAGAATGACTGACTCAGAGACAATTGACTTGGATTTGAGTGAGAAATGAGCTCATTTCTGAATAAATGATCCCATTTTGGCAGGAATGGTCAGAAATGAACATGATCTGCTCACTGTGAGCTCAGGTGAGCTAGAAATGATTGACATTCTAACTGTTCTGAGCTTAAGAATAAGCTTGGTTGACTCTGACTGACCAGAGGTATGGGATGACCTAGGGGTAAAATGGTAATTTTCCTAATAAAAGTGGGTAAAATGGTGGTTTTCTAAAATAAACTCGGGGTTGGACTCCTAAACTGACCTACCAGGGTGGGCATTGCACGAGGGATGTGTCTAAAAATGGATGAGGAAAATTTGGGGTGTTTACAGATGCCCCTCTTTGCTACAAAGCTGGTTTAAGGCCAAGCTTAATGGCAAAGAAAAACATACCAAATTTGGGCTAAATATAAAAAAACGCCCCAGTTAGACGGATCTGACTGGGTATGTAGATTAGCTTTGATGAAAATGGTAGATATGACATGGAGAATAAAGAAGAAAGATTTACTTCAAAGAAGTGAAGCTCAGGTTTTTGCCCTTAACCTAGATGGGACGGAAAATACCTCGTGTAGATACGAGGCTCAAGCTTGACCCTTAACCTGATTGGAAAATGAAATACCTCATCAAAATGAGGCTCGGGTTTAAACACTTAACCTGATCGGGGAATGAAAATGGTAAGTGGGATGGCAAATAAGACAACTTTCTTGAAGAAGAATAAGGCAACTCTTTCGACAACACGAAAGACGAACAAGACGATCCAAGGACCAAGGCGATTCTTTCGACAATGTGAAAGATGAATAAGGCTATCCAAAGGAACAAGGCGATTTTTTCCACAACGCGAAAGATGAATAAGGTGATCCAAAGAAGCAGAGTGATTCTTTCGACAACGCGAAAGATGAATAAGGCGATCCAAAGGAATAAGGCGATTCTTTTGACAACGTGAAAGATGAATAAGGCGATCCAAAGGAACAAGGTGATTCTTTCGACAACGTGAAAGATGAATAAGGTGATCCAAAGGAGCAGGGCGATTCTATTTACAACACGAAAGATGAATAAGGTGATGCAAAGGAGCAGGGCAATTCTTTCGACAACACGAAAGATGAACAAGGCGATCGAAAGGAGGAGGACGATTCTTTCGACAACGCAAAAGATGAAAAAGGCAATTCAAAGGAGCATGGTGATTCTTTCGTCAACGCGAAAGATGAACAAGGCGATCCAAAGGAGCAGGGCGATTCTTTCGACAATGCGAAAGATGAATAAGGTGATCCAAAGGAGCAGGGCGATTCTATCGACAACACGAAAGATGAATAAGGTGATCCAAAGGAGCATGGTGATTCTTTCGACAACGTGAAAGATGAATAAGGCGATCCAAAGGAGCAGGGTGATTCTTTCGACAATGCAAAAGATGAATAAGGCAATGGAAGGCAATTCTTTCGACAATGCGAAAGATGAATTCTTTCGACAACGCGAAAGACTACAAAGGCTATCCTTGCGGAGAGAAAGCTAATCTTTCAACAACGCAAAAGATGACAAAGGCTATCCTTTCAGAGAAAAGGCTAATCTTTCAACAATGCGAAAGACGACAAAGGCTATCCTTTCGGAGAGAAGGCTAATCTTTCAACAACGCGAAAGACGACAAAGGCTATTCTTTCGGAGAGAGAGGGTCAATCTTTCAACAACACGAAAGATGATAAAGGCTATCCTTTCGGAGAGAAGGCTAATCTTTCAACAATGCGAAAGACAACAAAGGCTATCCTTTTGGAGAGAAGGCTAATCTTTTAACAACATGAAAGATGACAAAGGCTATCCTTTCAGAGAGAAGGCTAATCTTTCAACAACACGAAAGACGACAAAGGCTATCCTTTCAGAGAGAAGGCTAATCTTTCAACAACACGAAAGATGACAAAGGCTATCCTTTCAGAGAGAAGGCTAATCTTTCAACAACGCGAAAGATGACAAAGGCTATCCTTTCGAAAAGAAGGCTAATCTTTCAAGAATGTGAAAGATGACAAAGCCTATCATTTCGAAGAAAAAGCTAATCTTTCAACAACGCGAAAGATGACAAAGGCTATCCTTTTAGAGAGAAGGTTAATCCTTCAACAATGCAAAAGATGACAAAGATTATTCTTTCGGAAGGCTAACCTTTCAACAATGCAAAAGACGACAAAGGCTATCCTTTTGGAGAGAAGGCTAATCTTTCAACAACACGAAAGACGACAAAGGCTATCCTTTTGGAGAGAAGGCTAATCTTTCAATAACGCAAAAAATGACAAAGGCTATCCTTTCGGAGAGAAGGCGAATCTTTCAACAACGCGAAAGATGACAAAGGTTATCCTTTCAGAGAGAAGGCTAATCTTTCAACAATGCGAAAGATGACAAAGGTTACTCTCTCAAGGTGGCAAAAGGTGATGCTAGAATGTGTCAAGATGGGCATCGGGCTTTTTACTTCATCAGGATAACTAGAAAATATTGCCAAAATGTTAAAAGTTGTTTGTTGATTCAAAATACTTGAAACTAATGTATATTGGTATGAAAATCTTTCCTCTTTTCTACACAAAGTATTACCTCCAATTAGGCTAACTCCATAGATTCAAGATTCAATTTGCTTGCGATTGACTTTCTTTCAAGGAAGCTATCAATTTCCTTGATATGAATAGAAAAGAATATATTCTTGATATTGTGAAAGCAATTGGTGAAAGGATATTGATAAAAGAATTTCACAAAATTAAAGAAGATTCTTGGCAGATTTGGCAGTTTGATATCTTGAGATTTTTCTCATGATGATCTTTTTACATTCTTTTTGAGACATTGAGCGTTCTTGGGTTTTTAAAGAGAGGTTTATTACATCATCCTTCATTTTGGAGATGTTTTGACTTTTCTTTCTTTTTTTTGGAAGGGTATGTTACAAACTTCTTCAACTTGGAGATGTTCCGATCCTTCTTTATCTCAGGAATTATACTGTTGATATTGACTCTTTAGTTAAAAATCTCTTGATGATAGCAGAAACCAAATATCTTTTAGGGTTTGATGGGAGGTTCATCGCATTCGCCTTCAACTTGGTGGTGATCTGAACTTTCCCTAGAAGGATCCATCACAAACTCTTTCATCTTGGAGATGATCCAAATCTTCTTTGGCCCCGGGGGTCTAACTCATGCACTCATCTTCAACTTGATGATGATTGAGAGATCCCTTTTGCAGATATTTAATTTCAGCTTAAATGATTGAGAAGATATAGAATTAAGTGGATTTTTCTTTCTTACCCAGGATATTTTGACTGCCTTGTCTTTACAATAATGGTCTTTAAAGATATGCCATTGACTGCGATCAATATCAATCACTTGTGGCTTTACAACAACATTAAATTTTCTTTGCTAGCCATATTGGGGATCTATTCTTTATCCTTTTGGTTAGCCCATAGAAAGATTTTGAATTTTTGAATCATTTTCCACAAAAGCTTTGTCATTTTGGAAGTAATGCTGAAGATAATATGAGGTAATTCTTTCTGCAATAAAAGCTTGAGATCAACAACTGTTTTTTATAGTAATTTGGCAAAATATTCTTGAAATCCTTGGTGAAAGAAATTGCTTGATATCCGAGTTGACACATCTATGGGACGAGGTTTAAATTCAAGGGTAAATCCAATACGAAGTTAGAATTTTAAAGGTAAGTCCTAGCACAATGCTGAATTTTGAAGGTAAGTCCAACTCAGAGGTTGGTTTTGAAAGAACAACCGAGTCAAAACTCAGATTCTGTAAGAAAAACTGGAAAATTCAAGTCGGAACTTGAGTCTTCAAAGAAAAACTATAAAGTTTGGTTTTAAAGGAAAGAAAATTTGAGTCAAAACTTGAACCTTCGAAGGAAAACTAGACCCATTCAGATTTAAAGGAAAGGAAATTCGAGTCAGAACTCGAATCCTAAAAGAAAAACTAGAAAATTTAGAAGGAAAGGAAATTCGAGTTAGAACTCGAACCCTAACGGAAAAACTTATCCAATTTGGATTTAAAGGAAAGGAAATTTGAGTCAAAACTCGAATCCTAAAGGAAAAATTTAAACATTCAGAAGGAAAGGAAATTCGAGTCAGAACTCGAACCCTAAAAGAAAAACTTGACCAATTTGATTTTAAGAAAAAAAAATTCGAGTCGGAACTCGAATCTCTGAAGGAAAAATATATCAATTGAAGGAAAGAAAATTCAAGTCGGAACTCGAATCCCTAAAGGAAAAACTAGACCAATTTGGAAGAAAAAGAAATTCGAGTCAGAACTCGAATCCTGAAGGAAAACTAAATCAATTAGAAGGAAAGAAAATTCGAGTTAGAACTTGAACCTTGAAGGAAAATTAAATTAATTAGAAGGAAAGAAAATTTGAGTTGGAACTTGAATCTCGAAGGAAAACTAAATCAATTAGAAGGAAAGGAAATTCGAGTCAGAACTCGAATCTTGAAGGAAAACTAGATTAAGTTGGAAGGAAAGGAAATTCGAGTCGAAACTCGAATCTTGAAGAAAAATTAAATCAATTAGAAGGAAAGAAAATTTGAGTCGGAACTCAAATCCCGATAGAAAGCTGGATCAATTTGGAAGGAAAGGAAATTCGAGTCAGAATTCGAATCCCGAAGGAAAACTAGATCACTTTGGAAGGAAAGAAAATTTGAGTCAAAACTCGAACCCTAAAGGAAAATTAAATCAATTAGAAGGAAAGAAAATTCGAGTCAAAACTCGAATCCCAAAAAAAACTAGATCAATTAGAAGGAAAGGAATTTTGAGTCAGAACTCGAACCCTGAAGGAAAATTAAATCAATTAAAAGGAAAGAAAATTTGAGTTGGAACTCGAATCTCGAAGGAAAACTAAATCAATTATAAGAAAAGGAAATTCAAGTCGAAACTCGAATCTTGAATCTTGAAGGAAAACTAGATCAATTTTGAAAGGAAAGAAAATTCGAGTAGGAACTCGAATCCTGAAGAAAATTTAAATCAATTAGAAGGAAAGGAAATTCGAGTCGAAACTCGAATCCCGAAAGAAAGCTAGATCAATTTGGAAGAAAAGGAAATGCGAGTCATAACTTAAATCCCTAAGGAAAACTAGATCAATTTGGAAAGAAAAAAAATTCGAGTCAGAACTCGAACCCTGAAGGAAAATTAAATCAATTAGAAGGAAAGAAAATTTGAGTCAAAACTCGAATCCCAAAGGAAAACTACATCAATTAGAAGGAAAAAAAAAATCGAGTCAAAACTCGAACCCTGAAGGAAAATTAAATCAATTAAAAGGAAAGGAAATTCGAGTCGAAACTCGAATCTCGAAGAAAAACTAAATCAATTAGAAGGAAAGGAAATTCGAGTCAGAACTCGAATCTCGAAGCAAAACTAGATCAATTTGGAAGGAAAGGAAATTCGAGTGGGAACTCTAATCTTGAAGGAAAACTAAATCAACTAGAAGGAAAGGAAATTCGAGTCGGAACTCGAATCCCAATGAAAAGCTAGATCAATTTGAAAGGAAAGAAAATTCGATGCGAAACTCGAATCTCGAAAGAAAACTAGATCAATTTGGAAGGAAAAAAAATAGAGTCGGAACTCAAACCCTGAAGAAAAATTAAATCAATTAGAAGAAAAGAAAATTCTTGTCAGAACTTGAATACCGAAGGAAAACTAGACCAGTGTGGACACTGAATTTTAAAGTGTACTAGTGTGAACACCGGATTTTGAAAATGAACCAGTACAAGCACTGTGTTTTGAAAATGGACTAGCATGAATACTGTTTTTAAAAAATTACCAGCACATATTTGGGTTTTGAAAAATTACCAGCACAAACACTGGATTTTGAAAATTTACTAGCACGAACACTGGGTTTTAAAAAATTACCAGCACGAACAGTAGATTTTGAAAAATTACCAATTGATTCTGATGGGAGATTTTTAGTCTTCACCCTCACGATGACTTGGACAACTGTCGGGGCCTATCCCTTATCCTAAATGGGTAACTCAGGTTTATCCCTTAACCTGAAGGAGAAATGAATTTGATGCAAATGGATGCAAATGGATGCAAATGTTTGCAAATGAATGCATGAAAATGCAAATGAATGCAAAATGATGTAAATGGATGCACATGCATGCAAAATGAGAGATTTGTTTGATCCTGCCTGCATACAGGATCTTTTGAAGACAATTTTCAAAATAATGCCCCAGTATAATAGGAGAAGAAAATTTTGGATAAAAAGAAGATAATTGACGTTCAATAAATGCTCTTCGAAAGTAACAAAGCAACTCACTTTTGATCGATTTAGGAAGGACTCTGAAGAGGGTCATTCCTCATGAAAGAATATTTTGCAGAGAAGAAGAACAAAAGGTGGCATCAAGATTGTGAGCAAAATTGATAATTTTATTGATGCATTGAAGAAAAAATGACAAATTAAGGAAAGACAAATGGGATTACATCATCTCTTTAAAATGATAAAGCAAGATGAGAAATGAGAAAATGTTGGCGTTGTCAGCTTCTTGAGTGATTAAGGACAAAGCTAAGTCAGGATAACTGGTCCTTTTTATCTTCAACGAGGAGATTTTTATCAATGTACATATCGCACTGTAAGTTTAATCTTTTCTTTAAACTTACTAATTTGAGTGCATCTTTGTATAGATGGCAACTCACGACTCGCGCGGTTATTATTATCGTTGCAAGTTTATGCACGATGAGTGGATATGCCCATATGAGGTCCAAGACTGCAAATATTATAGTGAAGATGGGCATTCCGCCAACGAATGCCAAAAGGCGGTATACCGTCGATATGGGTCGGCGGGCATCAAATGGTCTTAAGGATGAGACTTCGCACCTTAGTGGATCACATCACTCAAGTATTGGGAGTAACAATACCCCAACGACTTCTGATGGATCGCTGTAAACATCCCAAATTTTCACCCTCATCCAGTATTTACATTTTATGTGTCATTGCATATCACTGCATGCATTTGACATGCCATTTCATAGAATTGCATAGCATTGCATGTCATTGCATCTCATCATCAAGATCTAGAACTTCTGTTTTCAAAATATTAAATCCAGATTCAAGTTTTAAACACCTTTCTTTCGAAATCAATTTCAAAACCTGGGTTTTAAATCGACATTTTGCCATTTCCCAACCCCCAAGATCTTATATTTCGAAATGTTTTCCTCAGAAAATAATCTGGATTCGTTTGAAACTCAATTTCAATTGATCTCAATTCTCAGATCAGGCCCATTTAGGTGGTGTCACTTCTGGATTCTTTCATTCGTCAAAAATCTCAAAAAATTTAGAGTCCTAGTTGGATCACGACTCTATCTTTTTAGTTTTTTGAATCTTTTCAAAACTCCATTCTGATTTTAAACCAGTTGTGGTCATATCCTTGAACATCTCTGTCATTTTGGTCAAAATTTTAGAGTCCTAGTTGGATCAAGAATCTTTTTCCAAAGTCCTAGTCGGATCAGAACTCTGCCTTTACTAACCTTTTTACTTGTTTTTGAGAAAACCTATCAAAATCTTTCATTTTGGCCAAAATCCCAGAGTCCTAGTTGGATTAGGACTCTTTTTCAAGAATTCTAGTCAGATTAGGACTCTTCTTCAGAGTTTCAGTCGGATTAGGACTCTATCTTTCATCGCTATTCTGCCTGTTTTTAACCAAATCTTTCAAAAAGAAGTCAAAAACTCAGATTTTTAGTTAAATCAGGACTCTATTTGAAGAGTCCCAGTTGGATCAGGACTCTGACCCTGATTTCAATTTCGAGAGAATCCTTCTAAAATCTCTTCATTTATCTTTCCAAATTTTAAAATTATTACACTTTTATCATAAAATTTCAAAATTTTGGGATTTTACCTCAGAGTCCTGATCAAATCAGGACTGTGTCCCAGAATCCTGATCAAATCAAAACTCTATCCAAAGTTTATTCTCTCACTCCATTTTCATTGGTTTTCAAATATTCCTTTTAAAATCTCTTCATTTGCCTTTAGAAAACCAAAAATCCTTAGAGTTCTAGTCGAATTAGGACTCTTCCTCAGAGTCCTAGTCGGATCAGGACTCTGAACCAGACTTCAATTTTATCTTATTTTCACCTATTTTTCAAAATCCTTTCATTTGTTTTCTCAAAAAATCCAAAATTCTGAGAGTCCTAGTCCAAATTAGGACTCTGTCCCTAGAGTCCCAGTTGGATCAGAACTCTGTTCTGATTTCACTGCTTGTTGCCATTTTCATTGGTTTTCATAAATTCTTTCATATGTTTTTCAGAAAAGACCCAAAAACATGAGTTTTAGTCCGATCAGGACTCTGTCTCAGAGTCCTAATCTGATCAGGACTCTATTCTGAATCTTGTTTTACCTCCATTTTTATCTTCTTAACTTGTTTTCAAAAGAATTAGGTCATTTTGATTCAGGACTCTATTTCAGAGTTTTAGTTGAGTTAGGACTCTAACCCTGACTGCATTTTCCAACTTAATTTTACCAGTTCTGATAAAATCGTTCAAAAACTTCTTTATTTGGCTTTCAAAAATCTAAAATCTCAGAGTCCTAATTGGTTCAGGACTCTGGTTCAGAGTTTCAGTTTGCTCAGACCTCTATTTTCAAAACCTTTGAATTCCATCTATCAATTTTAACCCCTTTTCAAAGCTTTTTTTAGTCTTTATTTCAAATTTTTTTAAAAACTTTGATGTGGGGCCCACTCAGTTGGCGCCATATCTGGAGGAGTTCTGACCCAATTAGAACTCTGTGCCATTTCAAAACTTTCAATTTCAGGTTTACTTTGAATATCTTTTGAGAAAACCTCTTATTTTCAAGTTTTAAAATCGCTTTTTGAAAAACCAAATGGGGCCCACTCGAGGTGGTGCCACATTTGATAAACTCAAGGTTAGCTTAGGGTTAGTCAGTGTTCTAGTTAGGTTAGTAATCTAGAAGAGTCCAAATTTGATTTTAAAAGTCATATTTTTACATTAGATTTTAACCTTGATTTTAAAATTTTAAATTAGGGTTTTTGAAAAACGCCAAGTGGCGCCACGTTTGGGAAGTTCCCTAAAACATTTAGAAGTTTAATTAGGGTTAGTTAGGGTCCCTTTAGGGTTAAAAAGCCACAAAAATCATCCTCTCCATTTACCCTATCTTGATAAACTCCAAAAAATTTAAAACTCTCCAAATTAGCCCTAATTACATGGATTTTCAAAAATCTATAAAAAGAGGTCTTTAAAGAAGTCAAAGAAGGCTCTTTTTCTCTCCTAATTTCGTGGCCTCTCTCCTCTTCAGCACCTCCTCCTTTCTCTATTGCAGCTGTAACCCCCAAGGCAATTTTTTATATTTTATTTTATGCTTTTTTATTAGTTTTTTATGATTTTTCAATAGATTTCACCATGGGCGCCCCCTTTTTCATGGTTTTTAACCAAGGGTTTCATCCAAGAACTCCAAAATCGACCCAAGAAGATGATCTAACTCAGTTTGAGGGTGTTTTCCAGGATTCTAATTCGTTAGAATCGATGAGAGGTACGTTTTCTACATTCTTATCCAATGAAATATGAGATTTACCTGATAAATGGGCTAAATCCATATTTTCAAAGGTAAAATCAATTTCAGACATAGATTCCTTGTATTTTTTTTATTTTCTTTTTATAATGATGTTTGTTTTATAGGTTCTAGCATTAAATGAAATTTCGTTATGCTATTTATGTATTTTTTTTTGCTATTTTTCATGTTTAAGTCTTAGTTTTTATTATTTTATTAGATTTTTTTGTGTTTTGATTCTAGGTATGTAGAAATAATGTTATTTCGTGTTTAAATCTCTATTAGAAAATTCTAATTTTTTATATTTAGTTCACGGATTTGTCAGTAAGTCTCTGTAAAAAAGTTAGCGGTTTTGAGATTTGGAAACCTTGTTAGAAAAATACAAAGTCGAATCGTGATTTCTGTCGATTAAAATTGTTATTCATATTCAAATATAACTTGCAGTTGCGTTATTTTTGTCATTTGATATTTGATTCAGGATCCGTAAATTGCAGTAGCTTCATATTAGATTCTATTTATTACTGTAATTTTTTTTTTAATTTTCTATCACTGTTTGTTATTTTTCCTTTGTTAGAGAGTCAGATCAACTTTTTAGAAATTGTTATGTTTTATTTAAACCCTAATTCAACTTGGGTTGATCGTATCTCCCTAACCAAAGATCCGATAAACAATATATAAAAAGGGAAATTGTTTATCTGTCTATGTTCTATTCACTGCCAAAATTTTAGAATTTTTTGATGAAGTCTGCTATTTTTTCCTGTATTTGAAACTGGAAGTATCTGTTTTGATAAGTTTTATATTCGTTAAATTCAAGTACAGATTGCCGGAATGATATCTCCCTAACCGGAGAGATTTTTCCAATCTATAAATAGGAGAATCTTTGTGTTTTTGCCTTTTATGTCTCTGTAAAATTTTATGAATTTCCATAGTGAATTGACCCCTGATCCGGGTCTAACACTGAAACAGGTACGTGCCCGTGGGCAAAAACAACATATTTTAGGGTTTTATGCAATTTTTGTATTAAAACTATCTCAAAATTTGATCTTTCTATTTTCAATTTAATTTTAGGGTTATAAGAAGTGCATATGTCAGTTTTTTTTTTTATTTTGGATCTCATTTGATGCTTGAATGAATTAAATTGCAAAACAGGGTACCTACAGGATCCCGAAACATTGACAAAATCACAATGTTTGTGATATTCCCATTTTTTTTTATATAAGTTCATGTTTTAGGGTTTTTACATGTTTCTAATCATATGAGAGTGCTTCATACTTGATTTTGTGGTTATTTGATTTTATTTGATTTCAAAATCCAAAGTTTTACCAAAATATTTTCTAAAAACCTTGATTTTAAGGCCATAGTCTTGGTTTCAGGGGTATTTTCGTTAATTTTCCCCAAATTCTGAATTTCAAAGTTATTTATTTTTATTATTTCTTCAATTTTACATTATTTTTTATTATGTTTATATCAGGAAAATTATGGAAAAAGGCTTATATCTAGAAAAATCTAGTAATTTTCAGATATTACTGGATAAATCTAGTAAAGCCAACATATCTTCACTAACAAGTTTTCTAGTTTTGCGGGGACATTCAAGGTTATATTTATTTTATTTTTATTTATTTAAATTCAATTAGTGATGTAAATTGTAATTAAATTTGGAATAAGAATTTCAATTCTTGGTTAGGTTAGGATTTGCATTGCATATAGTTTAAACTTCGATCTATAACTATTATGCTTGTCATTCATGCGCATGTTTCAATTCCACTATGGTTGACAAGAATGGCACGTGCACAAGCTCTTAGGGAGTTGAAAAACTCAGTGGAATTCGTATTCATGGCCATAATCAGAATACGAATGAGACCCAGATTTGTGATCTTCGTATTAGCCACATTCAGCCTACACTCTTAGGCTAACTTCAAAATGCACTGCATTCCTAAAAAATACAAAAAGATTTTCTCAATTCTTCAAAACAATGTCTTTCAAATCCATATTCATTCATTTCATTCAATTTGCAAATTCCAATTCCAATTCAGAGAAATCGATTTTCTCAAAATTTTCTAAGCCTCATTCAGAAATTGATTTTCTCAAAACTGTGAGCCTTCAAGTAGTATTTTAAATATTTTTCAAGTTCAAATCATGATTTTCCAAGTCATAATATCTTCAATTTCAAAGTTTGAATTAAGAGAAATCAAGTTTTTCCAAAGTTATTTGAAATTTCCCATACATCGATTTTCACAAAACACTTGTATTTCTTCATAAATCGATTTTCTTTTCTTCAGAAACTCTCTCCCAATCATGATTCACGATTTTTAAAGTGTTATATTTTTCAAGAGTTTTTCAAGTATTTCAAATATTTAAGGCAAACATCATGTTTTCATTCTGCATTTTTAGAAAATTCATAACACATGCCTGATTCTTTGTGCATTTAGGAATAGAACCTGATTTAGATAAGTTGAGCAAAGCAAAGCACTAGATTGATCCTTGGTTCAATTACCCCTGGTAAAGGTGCCAGGAACGGTTGAACCTCGTACCGACAGGCGAGTCCCATTCTTGGGAATTATCCCGCATTTTAAACGGAGGCAAGTTATTTTCAAAATCTTTTTCAAAGGTCAGTTTGACTTGCAAAAGTAAAATTTTGCGATGATAACAGGTTTGACGATCGTGATGGGACCTGACTTTGCCTGATCAATCTAATTCTCTGCTTTGTTCAAAATATCAAAATCGTGTTCTACTAATGTCAGATTTTATTTCATGATATCATGTGAACCTAGGAGCCTAGACTCAAACCAAGCTGACATGGATCTTATGTAGACTTAGGCATGGTTTGGTAGAACCGATTGAGGAGACATTACTCATGTTCACATAGACTTAGGTCTAATACAATTCTTCTCAATCTAGGATCTGATTGAAAACATTGTTTGCTTCTTCAAAATTTTCAAAATTCTATCTCTTTAGGTCTCAGAGCCCTCTGTTTTTTTTGCATGTGCTCATGTTTTCAAAAACCACCCCACCTATGTCTACCCGGTCTTCACGTTGCTGGGCTTTCTTTCAGAACCATAGTTTGGGACAAAGCCTCACAACTGGTCCACCTATTTGGGTGAAAACCCCCCTGCCACGTACCAAGGACTATAGTCCAAAGTATATCGATAGATGCTCAAGGATGTTGGAAAACACAAGCCTAGAACCGAAGATAAATTTTTATGCCACGTACATCGAGTTTCAACTCGAGTATATCGACATAGCATGATTGGATACAAATGATATAAGCCTAGAGTCAGAATTAGGGTCCTACAGCTCTTTCAAAATTGATGCATTTTAGAGTCAGCTTCTTAGGGAGTGCTAAATGTGCATAGTTGTTGTGCAGGATGTGATTGAATGCATTCTTTTTTATTTCTCATTTCCCTTTTATTTGTCTTTTACATCATGTTTCAAATCTCATTTATTTTTCCAACAGTTTTATCAAAACCCTGGACGATTTTAAAAAAACCTTATATTTTTCCTCAAAAAGTCGAGGTGATTCCCCTTTTCCTACCTTTCCTCTGGATCTCGAATTTTCAGCTTTATCCTGCATGCAATTTTTCAAATGTTCAAATCTTGTCTTCCAAATTCTATCCAAAATTTCCATCTCTTTTATCATCCTTAATATCTCCTTCATCATTTACCTTTTTCCCAAAAATTCTTCATTCTAAACCATCCCTTCATTCTGCAGAGAGCATTTGCAATTCTTCATGGTGTTGACAAGGTCAGGCAAGAAAACTGCACCAATCGAGGGTGTAGTGTACTCAACTACTTCAGAATAAGAGATGGACTCCCCCCGGTCAGCTAAGAGCCAAGGTCAGCAAGCCAAGGATGACATTGATCCTCAGATGTACGCCCTATTTCAGAAGATGATGAGTAAGATGTTGACTGAAAAAACAGGAGCCCGTTCTGGAAAAACCAAAAAAAGTCTAAGAGCCGCAAAGTCAAGAAGCAAATAAAAATATCTAAGAAGCGTATCCAACATGAGGATACATCTGATGAATCAGAATCGATAGGTGACACAGATGAAGAGTGTGAGATTTAGCCAGCTTTTCAGAAGATGACTCAGGGGCAAGGGTCAGTCATTAATTCCAAGGATCAATCTGTTAACGACCCTGACCAACAACAACTCAGAGATGTGGTCAAAATAGTCAAAGATCTGCAAGCTCGTGATAAGGGCAAAAGGGTCTTCACAAGCAAAGACTTCTGTGATGGTTTAGACAGAGATGACAATCTCGACGATCTTCCCAGAAAATTTATCAAGTTTAATGGTCCAGGCAATCCAAAGGGCTGGACATGTTCTTTGTCGAGTGTACAAAATTCAAAAAGGATAATCACACTCTCTTCCTTTGCTTTCCTCGCAGTCTGGAGGGAATGGCAACCAAGTGGTATTTAGAGCACATCAATCCCATTGAGTTGAAGAAATTCGACAAAGTGGTCAATCTATTCATTGAGCGATTTTTGCTCAACACAAAGGCGCTACCAACCCTCAATCATCTCTACAAACTGAAGCAGAAAGAGGACGAAAAGGCTAGATACTTCATTCATAGATGGAGATCAACTTGCAATCAAATGAAGGATCCGATGTCGGAAAGGCATGCATTGTCGGTCATCCTGAATAATTTCTCCCAACCTTTGAGAGGTTTGATCTCTACCTCCCCGACACAATCCTTTGTCGAATTGATAGAACGAGCCAAATGGCTCAAAATGGGGTTAAAAATGGCGTATATGAGAGCCTCACACTCTTAAAAAATAGCCCAGATGCGAAGAAAAAAGTGCGAGCCTCTCATGCAACCAACACCACAGGACAAGATAATAGCAACGACATGAAAAGCAAAAAGGGTAGTGCCCTCAAGCATGATAATAAGTCTTTTGACTCTCTGCAGAAATCAGGCACTCGAGAGAAGATAAAGCGTGACAGTTGGGGTTATGATCGTGAATTCACTTCTTTAGATCAACCGCTTGAGGAAGTTCTTGAATACCTGCTCAAAAAATATTTGATCAAACTTTCACGAGTTGCCAATCCTCCAGCCACCCTAGGAAAATGGAAAGATCATTTCTGCAAGTTTCACCGAGCAATGGGGCATGATACTGAGCGTTGCTTTGTCGTCAAAAACATTATTCAAGACTGCATCGACAAAAAGCTCCTTATGGTAGATGGAAAAGATACCAGTCTGTTATCTTGACTGAGCATCACTCAAGAAGCTGACAATGCAAGCACTTTCCCATTTCTTATCTTGCTTTCATTATTTTGAAGGGATAATGTAATCTCATTTATCTTTCATTGATTTGTCACTTTTCCTTCAATGCATCAATAAAATTATCATTTTTGCTCATAAGCTTGATGCTACCTTTTATTCTGCTTCTCTAAAGAATATTATTTCGCAAGGAGTGATATTCTTCAAAGTCCTTCCCGAATCAATCAAAAGTCAGTTGCTTTGTCACCTTCAAAAAGCATCCTTCAAACATCAATTATCTTTTTTTTATCCAAAATTTGCTTTCCCTATTACATTGGGGCATTATTTTAAAAATTGTCTTCAAAACACCCTGTATGCAGGCAGGATCAAACAAATCTATCATTTTGCATGCATGTGCATCCATTTGCATCATTTTGCATTCACTTGCATACATTTGCATTCATTTACATTTTTCATCTGCATTCATTTGTATCAAATTTCACTTTCTCCTTCAGGTTAAGGGATAAATCTGAGCTTCTCATTCAGGATAAGGGATAATTCTGAGACCGTGACAAAGTCGTCCAAAACTCATCGCAAAGATGAAGATTAAAATTCTTCCATCGTGACCAACAAACACTTTTCAAAGCGTCAATCTTTTTCAAATTCGACCTACGAGTCAGGTCCTTTATCAAAATCATTTTTGTCAATCTTGTCAAAATCAACATTCGGGTTAAGCCCCCTTCTAAACCCAGTTTAGCACCTGGTTCTTCTAAACCCAGTTTAGCACCTAGTCCTTCCAAACCCAGTTTAGCATTGGTCCTTCTAAATCCAGTTTAGCACTGGTCCCTTCTAAATCCAGTCTAGCACCTAGTCCTTCCAAATTCGGTTTAACATTGGTCCTTCGAAAAACCAATATTCAAATTGGTCCTTCCAAAACCTAGTTTAGCATCGGTCCTTCCCAAAAACCATTCTTCGAATTGGTCCTTTCAAAATCTGGTTTAGCATCGGTCCTTCCCAAGAACCAATCTTCGAATTAGTCCTTCTAAAACCCAATTTAGCATCGGTCCTTCTAAAACCCAATGTTCGAATTGGTCCTTACCAAACCCGGTTTAGCATCGGTCCTTCCCAAAAACCAATCATCGAATTGGTCCTTCCAAAACCCGGTTTAGCATTGATCCTTCCCAAAAACCAATCATCGAATTGGTCCTTCCAAAACCCGATTTAGCATCGGTCCTTCCCAAAAACTAATCTTCAAATTAGTCCTTCCAAAACCCAATTTAGCATCGGTCCTTCTAAAAACCAATCTTCGAATTGGTCCTTCCAAAACCCGATTTAACATCGGTCCTTCCCAAAAACCAATCTTTGAATTGGTCTTTCCAAAACCCAGTTTAGCATCGATCCTTCCCCAAAACCAATTTTCAAATTGGTCTTTCGAAAACCCGGTTTAACATCGATCCTTCCAAAAACCAATCTTCGAATTGGTCCTTCCAAAACCCGGTTTAGCATCGGTCCTTCCCCAAAACTAATCTTCGAATTGGTCTTTCTAAAACCTAGTTTAACATCGGTCCTTCCCAAAACCCAATCTTCGAATTGGTCCTTAAAAAACCCAGTTTAGCATCGGTCATTCCCAAAAACCAATCTTCGAATTGGTTCTTCCAAAACCCAGTTTAACATCGGTGCTTCCCAAATCCAATCTTCAAATTGGTCCTTTTACAAAATCTAACCCCGCATTGGTTATTTTACCAGTTCCTGTATATGTATTGGTCATTCTTTCAAATTCAATTTTTATATTAATTCCAATTTCCAATTTTGACCTTTTGGTCACTCAATATCAATCTCAATCATTTTCTCTTGCGAGAGACCCTTTTTCAGGGGAGAGTTCGAGGGAGCTCATTATTTTTGCATGTCTTTATTGTTTGTTTGTTGAACCCCTTTTAGGGAGAGTTTGAAGGGACTCGCGTTTCACGAATAGTTTGCAAAATAATCTTTACTGTCACACAAAGAACCCTTTTTTCAGGGCGAGTTTCGACGGAAGCTCGTCCTCCTTATAACCCTAAATATCTTTTGTTAGGCCACCCCGTCATCGAGGATCCTTTTTCCAGAGAGAGTGTGATGGACTCGCTCCTCTATGATATTCTTTCCAACCTTTGTTAGCGGTCCCCTTTCTATAAGAGAAGCCTAGAGATAGGGAGTTTTGACGAAAACTTTATTTCTCTTCGAAAATTCATTTTGCAAACACCTCTTCTTCAGGGAAGAGAGGAGTATCTTTTGTTACCCATTCAGTTAAGGGTCAAGCCTGAGTCTCGCTTTTGGGTAAAGGAGAGGAGAATCTAGCCACAGATGTGTCATTTAGACCTCAAGCGATTTCTTTCACCAAGGATTCCAAGAATATTTTGCCAATTTGTCATAAAAAATAGTTGTTAATCTCAAAAATCTTTTATTGGACAAAAGAATTACCTCAGGTTACCTTCAGTATTACCTCTAAAAAGAGATAAGCTTTTGCGAAGAAGGATTCAAAATCCAAATTCTTTCCATTGACCAACCAAAGAGATGAAGAATAAATCCTGGATATAGCCATCAAAGAAAATTCAATGTTGTCGTAAAGCCATAAGTGATTGATATTAATCGAAGCTATGGCACATTTTTAAAGATCATTCTTGTAAGGACAAGGCAATCAAAATATCCTAGGTGATAAAAAAAAATTCATTCAATTCCCATATCTCCTCAATCATTTAAGTTGCAATTAAATATCTGTAAAAGGGATCTCTCAATCATCGTCAAGTTGAAGGCTGGTGGATGAGTTAAACCCCTGGGGCAAAAGAAGATTTGGATCATCTCTAAGATGAAGGAGTTTGTGACAGATCTTTCCAGGGAAAGTTCAGATCACGGCCAAGTTGAAGGCGAATGCAATGAACCTCCCGACAAACCTTAAAAGATATTTAATTTTTGCTATCATCAAGAGACCACCAATTAATGAGCCAATACCGTCAATATAATCTCTGAGATAAAGAAAGATCAGAACATCTCCAAGTTGAAGGAGTTAGTGACGTACCCTTCCAAAAAAGAGAAAAGCTAGGACATCTCCAAAATGAAGGATGATGTAATAAACTCCCCAGAAACCCAAGAGAGCTCAAATTCTATCAAAAAAGGAGTGCAGAAAGACCGTCATGAGAAAAGAATCCCAAAATATCAAATTGCCAAATCTACCAAGAATCTTCTTTAATTTTGTAAAATTCTTTTATTAATATCCTTTCATCAATTGCTTTCATAATGAAAATTCTTTCTTTTTCATTCATAGCAAGGAAATTTATAGCCTCCTTCAAAGAAAGTCAATTGCAAGTAATTTGAATCTGAATCTTAATTCTACAAAGTTAAGTCTAGATGGAGGTAATACTCTAGGCAGAAAGATGAAATATATTTTTCATATGAATGTGCTTATTTTCAATCATTCTTGAATCAACTATAATTTTTATCTTATTCACAATCTTTTTAAGTCATCCTGACATGAAGTGAGAGCTTGATGTCTATTTTGATATATATCCTAGCATTGTTTTTATCCCTTTTAGGATCAAATGGCAGAAGTTGTTCAAGATCCTTCTCTTCTTGTTTTGATCTGAGCGCCTAGGCTCTCAGATTCGCACACTTCCCTGTGCTCCTCATTGTCCCACCATAGACAGTACCTGTTCAGGGTAAGGGTTAAACCTGAATTGTTTCTGTGAAAGGTCATCTACCTTAAAAGCCATTCAGTCTTAGTAATGAGACATCCAAGATCAATCTCTTTTCAAGCTTTAGGGAATCCTCCTTCTTCCTTTTACAAACCCCTCTGGGATTTATTGTGCAAAATTCGAAGGTCCCATTATGGTTTCTTCATTTGAGGATTCCGTTTATCGTCCCCTTTCAGGTTAAGGGTTAAGCCTGAACCTCATTTTTCCACAAGGCATTTATCGTCCCTTTCAGGTTAAGGGTTAAGCCTGAACCTCTTTTTTCCATGAGATATCGTCCCTTTCAGGTTGAGGGTTAAGCCTGAACCTCATTTTTTCACGGGGTATTGTCTCTTTCAGGTTAAGGGTTAGGCCTGAACCTCATTTTTCCATGAGGTATCATCCCTTTTAGGTTAAGGGTTAAGCCTGAACCTCATTCTTTGATGAGGTATTTTTCATCCCATCTAGGTTAAGGGCTAAGCCTGAGCCTCATCTCGATGAGATGAATCTTCTTCTTTATTATCCATGCCATATCTAACACTATCATCTGAGTCTATTCTTTCATACCCGGTCAGATTCTTTTAACTAAGCCATTTTTATAGTCCAAATTTGGCATGTTTTTCTTTGCCACTAAGCTCGGCTTTCAACCAGCTTAGTAGCAAAGAGGGGCATCTGTAAACACCCCAAATTTTCACCCTCATCCAGTATTTATATTTTATATGTCATTGCATATCACTGCATGCATTTGACATGCCATTTCATTGCATTGCATGTCATTGCATCTCATTATTGAGATCCAGAACTCCTGTTTTCAAAATATTAAATCCAGATTCAAGTTTAAAAAACCTTTCTTTCAAAATCAATTTCAAAACCTAGGTTTTAAATCAACATTTTTGCCATTTGCCAACCCCCAGGATCTTATATTTCAAAATGTTTTCCTCAGAAAATAATCTGGATTCGTTTGAAACTCAATTTCAATTGATCTCAATTCTCAGATCAGGCCCATTTAGGTGGTGTCACTTCTGGATTCTTTCATTCGTCAAAAATCTCAAAAAATTTAGAGTCCTAGTTGGATCAAGACTCTATCTTTTTAGCTTTTTGAATCTTTTCAAAACTCCATTCTGATTTTAAACCAGTTCTGGTCATATCCTTGCACATCTCTGTCATTTTGGTCAAAATTTTAGAGTCCTAGTTGGATTAGGAATCTTTTTCCAGAGTCCTAGTCGGATCAGAACTCTACCTTTTACTACCCTTTTTACTTGTTTTTGAGAAAACCTATCAAAATCTTTCATTTTGGCCAAAATCTCAGAGTCCTAGTTGGATTAGGACTCTTTTTCAAGAATCCCAGTCGGATTAGGACTCTTCTTTAGAGTTTCAGTCGGATTAGGACTTTATCTTTCATCGCTATTCTGCCTGTTTTTAACAAAATCTTTCAAAGAGAAGTCAAAAACTCAGAGTTTTAGTTAAACCAGGACTCTGTTTGAAGAGTCCCAGTTGGATCAAGACTCTGACCCTGATTTCAATTTTGAGAGAATCCTTCCAAAATCTCTTCATTTATCTTTCCAAATTTTAAAATTGTTACACTTTTATCATAGAATTTCAAAATTCTGGGATTTTACCTCAGAGTCCTGATCAAATCAAGACTTTGTCCCAGAATCCTGATCGAATCAAAACTCCATCCAAAGTTTATTCTCTCACTCCATTTTCATTGGTTTTCAAAGGTTCTTTTTAAAATCTCTTCATTTGCTTTTTAGAAAACAAAAAATCCTCAGAGTTCTAGTCGAATTAGGACTCTTCCTCAGAGTATTAGTCGGATCAGGACTCTGAACCAGACTTCAATTTTATCTTATTTTCACCTGTTTTTCAAAATCCTTTCATTTGTTTTCTCAAAAAAATCCAAAATTCTGAGAGTCCTAGTCCAAACTAGGACTTTGTCCCTATAGTCCTAGTTGGATCAGAACTCTGTTTTGATTTCACTGCTTTTTGCCATTTTCATTGGTTTTCATAAATTCTTTCATCTCTTTTTCAGAAAAGACCCAAAAACTAGAGTTTTAGTCCGATCAGGACTCTATCTCATAGTCCCAATCTGATCAAGACTCTATTCTGAATCTTGTTTTACCTCCATTTTTATCTTCTTAACTTGTTTTCAAAAGAATTAGGTCATTTTGCAGAGTTGCGGTTGATTTAAGACTCTATTTCAGAGTTTCAGTTGAGTTAGGACTCTAACCCTGACTGCATTTTTCAACTTATTTTTACCAGTTCTGATAAAATCTTTCAAAAACTTTTTCATTTGGCTTTCAAAAATCTAAAATCTCAAAGTCCTAATTGGTTCAGGACTCTGGACCAAAGTTTCAGTTCGCTCAGACCTCTATTTTCAAAACCTTTGAATTTCATCTGTCGATTTTAACCCATTTTCAAAGCATTTTTTAGTCTTTATTTCATTTTTTTTTAAAACTTCGATGTGGGGTCCACTCAGTTGGTGCCATATCTGGAGGAGTTCTGACTCAGTTAGAACTATGTGCCATTTCAAAACTTTCAATTTCAAGTTTACTTTGAATATCTTTTGAGAAAACCTCTTATTTTCAAGTTTTAAAATCGCTTTTTGAAAAACCAAATGGGGCCCACTAGAGGTGGTGCCACATTTGATAAAGTTAGGGTTAGCTTAGGGTTAGTCAGTGTTCTAGTTAGGTTAGGAATCTAGAAGAGTCCAAATTTGATTTTAAAAGTCATATTTTTACTTTAGATTTTAACCTTGATTTTAAAATTTTAAATTAGGGTTTTTGAAAAACGCCAAGTGGCACGTTTGGGAAGTTCTCTAAAACATTTAGAAGTTTAATTAGGGTTAGTTAGGGTCCCTTTAGGGTTAAAAATCCACCAAAAATTGTCCTCTCCATTTACCCTATCTTGATAAACTCCAAAAAATTTAAAACTCTCCAAATTAGCCCTAATTACATGGATTTTCAAAAATGTATAAAAAGGGGTCTTTAAAGAAGTCAAAGAAGGCTCTTTTTCTCTCTTAATTTTGTGGCCTTTCTCTCCTCTCCAGCACCTCCTCCTTCTTCCATTGCAGCTGCAACCCCCAAGGTAATTTTTTATATTTTATTTTGTGCTTTTTTATTAGTTTTTTATGATTTTTCAATAGATTTCACCATGGGCGCCCCCTTTTTCATGGTTTTTTTTAGGGTGTTTTCTAGGATTCTAATCCGTTAGAATCGATGAGAGGTGCATTTTCTACATTTTTAACCAATGAAATATGAGATTTACCCGTTAAATGGGCTAAATCCATATTTTCAAAGGTAAAATCAATTTGAGCCATAGATTCCCTGTATTTTTTTTTTATTTTCTTGTTATAATGATGTTTTTTTTATAGGTTCTAGCATTAATTTAAAATTTGTTATGCTGTTTATGTATTTTTTTTGTTATTTTCCATGTTTAAGTCATAGTTTTTATTATTTTATTAGATTTTTTTGTGTTTTGATTCTAGGTCTGTAGAAATAATGCTATTTCGTGTTTAAATCTCTGTTAGAAAATTCTAATTTTTTATATTTAGTTCACGGATTTGTGAGTAAGTCTTTGTAAAAAAATTAGCGGTTTTGAGATTTGGAAACCTTGTTAGAAAAATACAAAGTCGAATCGTGATTTCTGTCGATTAAAATTGTTATTCATATTCAAATATAACTTGCAGTTGCGTTATTTTTGTCATTTGATATCCGATTCAGGATCTGTAAATTGCAGTAGCTTTATATTAGATTCTATTTATTACTGTAATTTTCTTTCAATTTTCTATCACTGTTTGTTATTTTTCCTTTGTTAGAGAGTCAGATCAACTTTTTAGAACTTGTTATGTTTTATTTAAACCCTAATTCAACTAGGGTTGATCGTATCTCCCTAACCAAAGATCTGATAAACAATATATGAAAAAGGAAATTGTTTATCTGTCTATGTTCTATTCACTGCCAAAATTTCAGAATTTTTTGATGAAGTCTGCTATTTTTTCCTGTATTTGAAACTGGAAGTATCTATTTTGATAAGTTTTATATTCGTTAAATTCAAGTACAGATTGCCGGAATGATATATCCCTAACCGTAAATGATTTTTCCAATCTGTAAAATGGATAATCATTATGTTTTTGTCTATTATGCCCATGTAAAATTTTATGAATTTCCATGGTAGATTGCTCATGATCCGGGTCTGACACTGAAATAGGTATGTGTCTACGGGCAAAAATAACATATTTTAGAGTTTTATGCAATTTTCATATTAAAATTATGTCAAAATTTGATATTTCTATTTTTTATTTAATTTTAGGGTTATAAGAAGTGCAGATGTCAATTTTTATTGATTTTGGATCTCATTTGATGCTTGAATGGATTAAATTGCAAAACAAGGTACCTGTAGGATCCCGAAACACTCGCAAAATCACATTTTTTGTGATATTTCCATTTTTTTTATATAAATTCATGTTTTAGAGTTTACACATGTTTCTAATCATATGAGAGTGCTTCATACTCGATTTTGTGGTTATTTTACTTTATTTGGTTTTAAAATCCAAAGTTTTACCAAAATATTTTCTGAAAACTCTGATTTCAAGGCCATAATCTTGGTTTTAGGGGTATTTTCATCAATTTTTCCCAAATTCCGAATTTTAAAGTTATTTATTTTTATTATTTATTCAATTTTACATTATTCTTTATTATGTTTATATTAGGAAAATCATGAAAAAGGCTTATATCTAGAAAAATCTAGTAATTTTCAGATATTACTGCATAAATCTAGAAAAGCCAACATATCTTTGCTAACAAGTTTTCTAGTTTTGCAGAGACATTCAAGGTTGTATTTTTTTTATTTTCATTTATTTAAATTCAATTAGTGGTGTAAATTGTAATTAAATTTGGAATAAGAATTTCAATCCCTGCTTAGATTAGGATTTGCATTGCATATAGTTTAAACTTTGATATATAACTTTAATGCTTGTCATTCATGCACATGTTTCAATTCCACTATGGTTGACACGAATGGCACGTGCATAAGCTCTTAGGGAGTTGACAAACTCGGTAGAATTCGTATTCATGACCATAATTAGAATACAAATGAGACCCAGATTTGTGATCTTCGTATTAGCTACATTCAACCTACACTCTTAGACTAACTTCAAAATACACTGCATTCTTCAAAAATACACAATTCTTTAAAACAATGTCTTTTAAATCCATATTCATTCATTTTATTCAATTTGCAAATTCCAATTCCAATTCAGAGAAATCGATTTTCTCAAAATTTTCTAAGCCTTATTCAGAAATTGATTTTCTCAAAACTCTGAGCTTTCAAGTTGTATTTCGAATATTCCTCAAGTTCAAATCACGATTTTCCAAGTCATAATATCTTCAATTTCAAAGTCTGAATTCAGAGAAATCAAGTTTTTCCAAAGTTATTTGAAATTCCTCACACATCGATTTTCATAAAACACTTGTATTTCTTCAGAAACTCTCTCCTAATCGTGATTCACGATTTTCAAAGTGTTATATTTTTCAAGAGTTTTTCAAGTATTTCAAATATTCAAGGCAAACATCATGTTTTCAATCTGCATTTTCAAAAAATTCATAGCACATGCCTGATTCTTTGTACATTTAGGAATAAAACCTGATTTTGATAAGTTGAGCAAAGCAAATCACTAGATTGATCCTTGGTTCAATTACCCCTAGTAAAGGCTCCAGGAATGGTTGAACCTCGTACCGATAGGCGAGGCCCATTCTTCAAAATTATCCCGCATTTTAAACGGAGGCGAGTTATTTTCAAAGGTCAGTTTGACTTGCAAAAGTAAAATTTTACGATGATAACAATCGCCAAGTCTAAGAGACTTTCATTTGAACTTCCTTGGGAAAGTCAATCGCTCACCAAGCTACCATCTGACTGCACATACGCCGAGCTTGAATGATCCGAATGAAAGAGGAGATTCCTTTCATTCGCCAATCATAATTTCAGACTCTTCGAGACTTGAAACTCTTGTTTAGGTGAGTGATCTGGCATCCCTCATCTATTCCCAGGATTCACTTGAGAGTGCGGATCTGCCGCCCAAGCCAACTCTAGTTGTGCCTAAACCAAGGTGATGTGGCAACCGATGGGCTTTTATGAGCTCACACACATCGAGGAAATCCAGTTCTTAAGGAACTGTTTGTGTTTTTGAAGTCAATAGACTCATGTATATAGTTTCTCGTCGCCTATGTTTTCCAGTGTAGCATGATGCTTGTATATAAAGTGATGTTTGTGTAATGGAATATATATAACTAAATAAAGTTTTACTTCCCTACATACATCAAGAAACTAAAACCAAGTGCTTGTGTGTGAATAGATAAATGGCTCCTACGACAAGGAGAACCATGCCGAGCGAGGAGTCCCATACACAAGGATTCCTGTTGGAGACGCTCAACAACCTAGTTACAGCCATCCATGAGACGAGGCGAGAACCAGTCATACCTCGCAACGAGAACCTATGAAGAATAACTTATGAGAAGTTTCTCAAACTTGACCCACCAGTTTTTGCCGGTTGAGCCGATCCAGAGCTTGCAAAAAGCTGGATCGAGGAGACAGAACATGCCTTCCTGGTATTGGGAGTACCAGAAGAGAAAAAGACAAACTTTGGCACGTATAGATTGAAGGACAATGCACGAAGTGGTGGGATACCACTAAGTTGATCCAGTTTTCACAACTCGAAGTCGTTCCTTATGAGGACTTCCAGAGAATTTTCATGGATAACTACTTCCCATTGCATCCAGAAACAAGAAAAAACTGAAGTTTTTGGAGTTAGAATAGGGTGGTATGAGTCTGATCGACTATACCACCAAATTTCAAAATCTAGAACAATACTACTCCCGGTTGTTTGAGACAGACCAGGAGAGAGCCGACAAGTATATCAACGGTCTACGGGAAGGGCTGCGGTCTCGAGTTATAACAAGCATGCCCTCAACCATTCAAGCTGCAGTGGTGGCAGCTTAAAAAATTCACATGGATTGGGAGCGATCCAAAGGGGTCATAGCAAAAAGGCTTGTAATCAATGGTGGAAACCATAAGAGAACGTTCCCAAGTGGCCAAGGTTCATGACAACTCTTTCAAAAGAGGAAGTTCCAAGGTGAAAACGTTGCTCAGCAAGTCATGAAGCCCAGGCAGAATGTGGCTCCCAACAGTTAGCAGTCCAACTTCAACTGCCCAAAGTGCCATGTGAACCACCCTAGGAGACCGTGTCCTCGTGACACAGGTGGTTGCTTCTAATGTGGCAAAATGGGTCACATTGCGAGGCAGTGTGGTAAGAAGCTTGCGGATGAGCAAAGGAGGAATACTGAATTTGCCAGACCCCCTCGACAAGTGCCACAACGCCCTCAATTCCAACGACCCCCACCTAAAGTAGAACAAAGGCCTACTACAGGTCGTGTATACACTGTAATGACTGAACAAGTCAAAAATGGTGCCCTGATTGAAGGCACAGTACCTGTAAATGGACATGCAGCTTACGTCTTGTTTGATTGTGGTGCTACTCATACCTTTATCTCCAATGATTTCACCGAACAACTCTATGCTTCGGTGCAACCGGTTGATAAAATGATCAAGGTATACAATCCATTGGGTTCACATACCAAATGTATTTGATGTGTGAAGAACCTGTATATAGAAATAGAAGGACAACATTGGCCTATTGATGCCATCCTAATCGATATGGTATAGTACGATGTCATTCTGAGAATGAATTAGTTGGCCCAGAACAATGCCAGAATTTTGTGCTGCGAGGGTAGGATAATTCTATCTCGACCAGGAATACCGGTTATCCAAACCTGTCCCGCAGAAATGACTCATATAAGCTCTTAAGGCACAAAAATACCTTAGGAAGGGTTGTATAGCCTTCCTATTAAGCCTCTTAGTGGAAAATTCAAATATCCAGTCCCTTGAGAGTTTGGAAGTGGTGCGAGAGTTTTCTGATGTATTTTCTAAGGAATTGTCAGGACTTTCGCCACTTCGTGAGGTTGAATTTGGAATTCAATCCTTACCTAGAACAACACCAATATCAAAGGCCCCCTATCGAATAGAACCAGCTGAACTCAGTGAGTTGAAATGTCAGTTGGAAGAACTGATGGAACAATGGTTCATCCGTCTGAATGTATCACCATGGGGAGCCCCGGTGCTATTCGTAAAGAAGAAGGATGAATCCCTTCTGTTATGCATCGATTACTGGATGCTTAACTAGACAACCGTTAAGAACAAGTACTCGTTGCCTCGGATTGAGGATTTATTTGATCAACTAAGAACAACGAAAGTATTCTCCAAGATCAACCTCAGGTCTGGGTATCATCAACTCAGAGTTAAAGAAGATGATATACCTAAGACTACCTTTAGAATGAGATATGGCCATTATGAGTTCATAGTAATGTCTTTCGGACTCACTAATATGCCTGATGCCTTCATGGATCTGATGAATTGGATATTCAGAGCATATTTGGACAACTTTATCATCGTCTTCATTGATGACATTCTCGTATATTCAGAGAACAAGAAACAGCATAGTGAACACTTGAGAATCGTCTTGAAGACCCTTCAAGATAATCAACTCTATGCCAAGTTTTCAAAATGTGAATTCTGGTTAGACAAAGTGATGTTCCTTGGCCATATAATCTCTAAGGATGGAATCATAGTGGATCCTGCGAAGGTGAAAGTTGTGATAGACTGAAAATAGCCATAGAATATCACTGAGGTCCATAGCTTCCTTAGACTTGCTAGATACTACCAGAAGTTCATACAAGACTTCTCCCGAATCGCCGTACCTATGACAAAATTATTGAAAAAGGGAATCAAGTTTGAGTGGAATGACCAGTGTAAGGAGTGCTTTGAGATTCTCAAACAGAGGCTTACTACTGCCTCTGTCCTTACTCTACCTTCTGGTCAAGGAGAATTCATAGCTTACACAAATGCCTCAGGAATGGGACTGGGTTGCCTGTTGATGCAGCACGACAAAGTGATCGCTTATGTGTCACGACAGTTGAGAATACATGAGAAAAACTATCCAACCCATGACCTTGAGCTTGTCGTGGTGGTGTTCGCACTTAAGATTTGGCGACACTACCTGTATGTAGAGAAATTTGAGGTCATATCGGACCATAAAAACTTAAAATACCTCTTTTCTCAAAAGGAGCTCAATATGCGACAATGACGATGACTGGAATTCCTTAAGGACTATGAATTCATGCTTTTCTATCACCCTCAAAAGACAAATGTTGTAGCAGATGCCCTTAGTCGCAAGACTGTTGCACTTTCGCCAGCCTCGCAGGACAATGGAAGTTGATGGAGGATTTTGTCAACTAGAAGCTATTTTTGGCAGAATTCGATTGTCATGCTTGACAATCCACAACGAGAACCTTGATCGAGTTGTAGTCGAACAATTTAAGGACCCCCAATACTTGGAATTAAAAGCTCGTGCTGAAAAAGATGACACTTTCTTCTATTTGAAAGAAGATGAAGGAATATGGATGGAAGAAATAATATGGGTTTCAAATAACCCTGAGCTAAGAGAGGAAGTACTCCGGGAAGCTCATAGTAGCAAGTATACTATCCACCCTGGTGGTACACAAATATTTCGAGACTTGCATAAAAAGTACTGGTGGAGGGGTATGAAAAGAGATGTGACCATGTTTGTCTCAAAGTGTTTGATCTGCCAGCAAGTTAAGATCGAATATCAACGACCTGGCAGTAAAATACAACGAATCGAAATTCCAGAATGGAAATAGGGGGGTATTATGATGGATTTCATCGTAGGATTATCTCGATCCAAGAGACAACACGATTCAATATGGGTGATTATGGACAGACTCACCAAGTCTGCTCACTTCCTGCCAATCAAAACTCGGTATTCAATAGAATGATTGGCAGGAATCTATGTTCAGGAAATCGTCAGACTCCATGGAGTGCCAACATTGATCATATCTGATCATGACCCGAAGTTCACCTCCCACTTCTAGGAGCAGCTTCAGAAAGCCCTGGGGACGAAACTCAAGTTTAGTACAACATTCCATCCCCAAACAGATGGGCAATCAGAATGAACTATACAGACTCTGGAAGATATGTTGAGAGCATGTATGGAATGGAAAGGTGATTGGGATTCCCATCTAGCGTTGGCTGAATTTGCTTATAATAATAGCCATCACGCTAGCATTGGAATGGCACCGTATGAAGCCTTGTATGGACGACCATGTCGATCACCAATCCATTGGGGCGAAGTGGGTGAGCGAACCTTGGACTCGCCCATCATGTTGCATCACTATACTGAGCAAGTCCATATGATTAGAAAGAAGCTACTGACTGCTTAGAGTCGACAAAAGAGCTGCACAGATCAACGATGTAGGAAGCTCACTTTTGCGGTTGGAGATAAGGTGTTTATCAAGGTCTCCTCAACCAAGAGTGTATTTTATTTTGAAAAGAAGGGAAAGCCCAGCCCTAGATTCGTTGGTCCTTTCGAAGTTTTGAGCCGGATCGGAGAGACCGCCTATCGAGTAGCATTGTCACCGCAGTACATGCAAATACATGACGTATTTCATATATCAATGCTTAGAAAATACGTTCATGATCCTTCTCACATCATCCAACATGAAGATATTGACATTTGAGAAGATATGATGGTGGAGGAAAGGCCAGTAGAAATCATGGACCGACGGGAGCAAGTGCTAAGAACGAAGGTCATTCCACTTGTTAAAGTGAGATGACAACATCATGGAATCGATGATTGCACTTGGGAGCCCGAATTTGATATGCGGGATAAGTATCCTCAGCTATTTACTTTGTACTCTTAACTGAATTTTGCGGAAGAAATTCCTTTAAAGGGGTAATGATGTAAGACCCTCAATTTTTCAGTATAAATTCTGAATAAAATTCATAAGGCATTTACCAGTGAAAATAGCATTTATACTCGAAATGTGAAATAAATCAATTTCTACGAACCATATATACTTAGGATATTCGTCGCTTCATGAATTTATGCTCAAACACTCTAAGAATCATAACTTCCTACCTGGACAAAATCAAGAGTTTTTTACGAGCCAACTTTCTTAGTTGCGTCAATACGAAGAGAATGACGAACTCAGAATTTTTCAAAAAAAAAATCATTGAAAACTCAAAAATTTTGCGGGACCCACGGAAATGTTGGTGGGACCCATAAAAATATTCCTCAAAAAAGATCTAATGGGACCCACAAAATATGCCATAAAATTTCCATGTGGGCCCCACACCCAAAGGAACCTCTCGTCTTTATTTTAAAGCAAGGGGTGGTTTAGTAAATAGGCTAAACCTTATCCTTTAAAAGGATAAAGCTTATCCTTTAGAAAACCAAGGAAGCTTTGCCTTCCTTGGCCTATAAATAGAGGAGCCTCCCTCCTTGAAAAATCGCTAACCCCTCTCTCCTCTTCTCTCTCCTAAACCTCCCCTACCTAGCCTAGCCCACCTAAGTCTGTCTGATCTGGTCCTAGCCTACTTGACCTGTTCTGAACCCACTTGACCTGGTCCAAACTCAGTTGACTTGACTTGAACCTGGTTTGGTTTGAAGTCAAAGTCAAGATCCTTTTTTGTCCCAGATTCTGGTTTGATTTTCTAAACCTAGACCTAGCCTACTTGGGCTAAGTTCGAACCTGCTGGACCCAGTTGACTTGGACTAAACCCAGTTTGGTTCAAACCACTTAGGTTGAGCAGCTTGACCTACTTTTCCTCTTTCTCAACTAGGTCGAACCCATCTGACCTAATCTGACCTCTCGAAGGAAGGATCAAACCTCGTTCGAAGCAGTTGGAGCCTTTCAGAGTTGTTTCTTCCGCGATTTGAAATAAGTTCACTTCGTTGATCCATCTCTCTCAAGTATTTGCTTGTTTGTATATAGTATATACTTTTTGAAGTAGTATCTGACCCTAGTTCTTGGTTGAGCCATTTGGGACACTTCGGTGTTCAATCGCTCACCTCATAACTATCGTCGAATATATATATTGAATACGCAATATATGTGTTCTTAAAAATGGTATCTTGCCCTAGTTCTTGGTTGAGCTCTTCAGGACACCTCGGTGTTCACCCGCTCGCCTCGTAACTCACGTTGGATGCCGAACTTCGTGTATATCGTCTGGTGACTGTCGTCGCATCTTATATCTTCAAGGCCTTTTAATTTACCTTTGTTGTTGCGTCGTATGATGCCAAGGCTCTCTGTTTTCTGCAATTTCCGATTATGTACTTCCAATTATGCATTTAACTTACGTCGTCGCGTCGTATGATGCCAAGACTCCCTGCTTTTTGTAATTTTTTATTATGCATTTAACTTACGTTGTTGCGTTGAATGACGCCAATGCTTCTGCTTTCTGCAAATATATATGTAGAATATTTTGTTTGGTTACACACCCCGAACAATAAGTATATGCATTTCTTTTACGCCGTCGTCATATAAAGCGCATGCTTCGGCTTATATTACATATACGGTGCGTAAATGAGCGTTCAAATGAAGATCAACTCCAAATCACCGATGTGATTCTCTTAATGCTCCTTGATCAAGATTTTGCTTGATGAATGAAGCTTCTATTGGAAAGGCTTCGCTTTTTCGCAAAACCACATTTTTCGTAAAGACTAAGTCATTTGCGTATGACCTGACTATGGTCCAAGGTTCCAATCAACCTTGATGGATGCAAAGTACGTACAACGGTGCACATCCATCCCCAAGTTAAGCGTAGCAATTTCTCCGCCAAAGAGGAGAGATGTCGTTGAAATGGTTAAAAGAAGCTCACACTTTCTCCATCAAAGAGAGAAAGTGCTGCTGGAATTTCTGAAGAAGCTAGAAATAGCTCAGAAAGAATATAGCAGGTTACTCCGTCATACAGAAAAATTGCTACCCAATTCGTTGAACACTTTCTACAATGTAGAAAGGATCGTCGCACCCCTGCCATTGGAGCAGGGGAGGTGCTGACGAAATGGTTGGCAGAAGAGCTGTCAGAACCAGTTAAATGGCACAACGATGCCCATTGTTGGAACGATGCCAGAATGGCTCGTCTCCCTGATACCTGTAAGGGCACCTTGCTCTTAACAACCGATGTGCCAGAGTAGTGACTGCGCCTTGACTAGGTTAACGGCTTGTTGCGTAAAAATATGTCGAGCATCCGATCCATTGAGATCGTGTCATATGCATGCTCGTTGAGAGATTGATATATAACTAGAATGGTAAGGGCCGTAGAGCCAGAGTACGTTGTCCACCTGGAAGAGGTAAGATGCTCGTGATGGCCGCAGGGCCGAGAGCAGGGTCAAGCATGCATATGAATAAAATGAAAAGACCTGGCGGTTGATGAGCGTGTTAGGGGAACATTGAATGGTGTCGGGTACATACTCCTCAATGGTTGCCCTATAGGCATGCATTAAGTAGCTTGTCAAACCGGCAGACCCCTTCAAAATTTTTCACCAAGGAAGACGGTGATGGTGCAGCCTTGAGTGACATATATTACCTTTGAACCTTATAGAGTTCATGATGGCCTCCGTCACTCAGAGGTATGGAGGTCGTGGTTATCCTTAAAATTCTAAGGATTGAACCGAACTACTGTAGTAGCAGAATTCATTCGAATACCTAGTAGAGACTTTTTCCGGTATAATTGTACCATCCTACTAGGAGGACGGGGTCAACAGGCCTCTAGGGTATCTAAAAACGTCGCATTGATGCTCAGATATACCTCCCTTAAGCCTTTGGGGAGGGGTTAATTATCGAAACAAAGCATTATCTTAGGTTCAACGATGTTTGAATGTATGAGTGAATGGACGTAGCTGAGTCAGTCCTGCATAACCTTTGTGAAGGTGTCATGATTGGTATACGACTGGACCAACTGGGCAAAGACCCATGTTGTATCCACACAACTAAGTGAAGCTCGAGGAACTGTCCTTAGATGCGTGGGATATGGAAGTGCCAAGTATAAAGACTTGAGCACGATATTCAGCCTGGAAGAGGCTTACGCTAAGTCATGAAGACTTGAGCGGATGTTTAACTCATAGCCCTGAGGAGGCCCATGCAATATATGCTAAGTCATGGGGACTTGAGCATCGTTATTGTGAACTGCGACCTTGAGTGGTCAATGCATTTACTTGAGTTGAATGGATGCTTGATTGCTTGCTTACCAGACCATCAGTGGTTCTGACCCCATTTTATGGGGATTTCAGGTGTTGAACCTGCGTTGCAATATGCGGAGCAAGGCAGCATCGAGTTCCAGGGTTTCTCTAGACAAAGTTGTACTGCTTCATTTTATTGAACCAATCCTCCTTTTCTAAGCAGTGATGTTTGTAATAAACATGTGGTTTTCGATAAAATGAAACACTTTGATGGTTAATGAGTTGCTTGGCCACATACCTGTAATGTGCCCAGAGTTTTCTAAAACTGATGACTCATTATCGTCTGATTCCGCTGCTAAAAAATTTTCTAAGTTCCGCTGCAAAGAAAAAAAAAAGAAATTCATGAAAATTTTAACTTAGCTTTGTTTTGGAAATCCGGGGCATTGCAAAAATGGAGTCCTAAATCTACTAGACTTATAAAATGACAAAAATTAGAAAAACAAAATGAAAGGATAATTCAAAAATGATGCCGCCTAGGTGGGTCTTTTGGATTTGGACTGGATCTAAGATCCGTTTTGAAATTTGAGTTTGATAAAAATGCAAATTCAATCCGGATCCAGATTTGACACATTGAAAAAGATGTTTTTATGAAAAATAGCATTTCAAGATGTCAAATGTAAAGCACTGGGTTTGGATATAAGATATAAAAATCAATTTGAACCCAAGTTTGAAATCAGAAGAAAGTTTGAATTTGGATCTGGATCCGAAGCTTTAAAATGACAAATGGGTCTGGATCTCAGACCATGAATCTGATCCAATGATGAAAGAATCCTGGATCAAAGATAAAAACATTTAGAATGGATCCTGAATGATGAAAAGAATGAGCTTTATCCTTGACCAAAGATAGAATTAGAAATTGGATCCGAATTAAGATGATGTGATGGCAATGGATCTTGGATCTTGGATATGAAAATTGAAGAACGGATCTGGAGTGAAAAATAATTAGATCTTGGATATCTAATCAGATAATCCAGGTTCATAAAGCAAATTGGATCCTAGATAAAGCTAATAGAATGAATTGAGTAACAGGATCTAGGTCCAGAATAGAAACTAGATATTGGATATCAGATCTAGTATTGGATCCGATCAAATTGAAATGTGACTTGGATCTCGAATATAAATAAAATATCATATAAAAGAATTGATATGAGTCCAGATTGGGAATTGTCCCAGCTTGGAAATTGACAAAATTGATGTTCTGAATAAAAATGACCTAGAAGTGATTTTCGCCCTGCAGGGTGAAGAGTGACACTGGACTGAACTGATTAAACTGGATTGAATTGGATTAAACTGGGTTCTAGGGTTTCTGAACTCAGATGAACTAAAAAGACACTGACTCAACAAAATTCCTGACCAAATGTTCGAGAAATGACACCATTCTTAGAGAAACAATAAGAAATTCACTGTAAAGTGAAGTGAGTCACGAAAATATACTGGGTTTGAGCTGAAATGAAGGTCACCTGAACTAAGATGAACTAAATCTGGAACTTAAGTACTAGCTAGGCTGACTAGGGTTAGCTCAATTTTAGCTGAAATGAGCCAACATGAACTAAAATGGATTTCAACAATGTGGAAAACATGTTTGAACTAAAACTGAACCACTTGAACTCCTGATGAACTCAGGTTAGACATGGGGGAATAGAATCTACTGAGGCTAACTGACTCTGAGACAATTGGATGAAATTTGATTTAGAAATTAGTTTATTTCTCAAGAAATAAACTAATTTTAGCTAAAATGAACTGACACTACTCATCGTGAGCTCAGGGAAGTTAGAAATGACTAACATTCTAACTCTTCTGAACTTAAAATGAGCTTGGCTGGGTCTAACCGACAAGGGTCTAAGGTGACCTAGAGGTAAAATGGTAATTTTATAGGTAAAATAAGGGTGAAATGATATCTAAACTGGAATTGACCTAGGGGTTAGACTCCTACACTGTACTATAGGGGGGTCGGCATCTGTGAGGGGGGGGGGGTGTCCAAAATGAACATGAAAAATTTGGGGTGTTTACAAAACTCAACCTTAGGAAGAAACAAATTCTATAAAAAGGCCTCGAAAAGGCAATAAGAGGGTGTGTCTCAAACCCAAATAGGTAAAGAAAAGGGAGAACAAAAAGAGAAATAATTCACTAATTTCATTAATATTTAATCAAGAATAATAACACTTATTTATAGAGTCTATCTAAAAGTCTTAAAATAAATAAAAGACCACCTAAGAAGTAAAAGACCAAAAATAAGAATCCAAATAAGAAAGATGGTCCTCCAATTGGCTTCTTGAGATCAGCTTTGGGACGGTTCATAACATGGGCAAACACTTTTTTAACTCTGACTCTCGAGGATAGATAAGGTAATTTGGAAAAACACAAATTTTTGTTTTTTAAAATCAACACCGTCCATCACTTCAATTACCACCATCTATTGCAAAATGACTAATCACAAACGGGGACACCACATATCATTATAGATGGGATAAACGAAGGTATTTTAAGCAAGCATGACCATGTGCATTTATGCTTACAAGTTTTTACCATCAGGTATCCTAAAAAAAAGTAAAAACAAGAGTTTTTACCATAAGGATGTCACATTTACAATTATAATAAGTTTCTGTTACAATTTCAAAAGGAAATTTCCAAACACTACCTCGTCACCACCAAGTGTTGAAACCAAAATCTAGAGAAAGCAAAGCAAATCACAAGGGATATTATCAAAGTTCTATAAAGTTGTATGTGGTATATGTACACATCACAGCCCTTGCAAATGCTTGCTAGAACTCATTCCATCTAGCATCAAATAGCCGGAGTATTGGATCCCCCTCCTCGGTATTATGATTGCTAACATTTGATGTTAATGGTTGAGGTTGCAATTGAACTCTCTCAATTTCTTGGTTGGTCTCTCCAATTCCATAGCCTTCCTCATCCTTCTTTCCTGTTTCTGTGGGCTCGCGTTGAACGCCATCCCCATCTTCATCGGCATCCAATATTTTCTTCGAAAACCGCATTTCATCATCTGCTCCGATGCGCTCAACCTCTTCCATTAACATGAACTCCTCTTGCTCCTTGTGGTGTTGTGTAGTCCATGTTGGTAGCATGGAGACCAAGTAGCCTAGTGTGGAGGTTAGCACAGAACTAACATCCATGAGTTCAGGGATCATTGATAGGAAACAATCCATACTTGATTCAATGTCCACAAGAAACACGAAAAACGTGTCTCCAAGGATCTCAATCTTCTCAAAGACATGGATGGAAAGGGGGAAGAAGCTCTTAGCAATATCTTCAATGGTCAGGGTTTGTTCATCTATGAAGTAAAGCAGTGCTAGCCATTGATACTGCATGGAGTACACCACTGAGGCAAAAATGGAAGTTAGGGCCTGTGAAAGTGGGCCAAGAGGCCATGGAAGCTGTGGCATTTTGGAGTATGCTTTGTGTGCAATGCTAAGGAAGCATGCTCCAATGTTGTATAACAAATGTGGACCCTCTCTTTGCTTGTTTGTTGTTGAACGAGACTCCTGAATTATTTCCACATGATACAGATGTTACAAAGTCATCATAATAAAAGGGAGATTCCTAATTCGTAATTATCATTAATACCTTCAAAGAAAGAATTTGTCACAAATGCTTAGACCCATTTCAATGTCTTTAAAACCAGGTTTTAATCAAGACTTAACCTGGTTTTTGCAAGAACTGGGTTTTGGTGGCATCCAAACAAACCACCCAACCCTGTTTGAGAAAGTTAGCCAGGTTGTGTAGGAGCTGTTAGTGCACGTCACCATGTGTTGGTCGGAAGTACAATGTGTTGTATTATGTGAATGTGGGTGCGCACCCGTGTGTATTTTAATTGCTTCATTTAACCAAGTTATAATTGGTGGTTGACCAAAGATGCCTTTTTTTTTTCTACTCTTTTTAAGTTATTAACTACCTAAAACGAGGTTTTATTGGGTTTTTTATCATCCAAAGAGAAAAACAAAACCAGGTTTTACCTTTCATCTTCCAAATAAGGCCGCAAAGTCGTTGTTGAAACAACATAATCAAAAGATAAAGTCATGGTTTCTAGAGCTCCCCACGTCTTGGTAACATCATAATTGTGGATAGAAAAAACTTTTATTTTTTTTAATATGTGTCTGCCTGTGTTGGCCATCCAAAAGAAATGATGGCGTCTAGACGTGTGGGACTCCCGACAAAATCTTTCTAAACAGAACCCACCTGTAGCTAGGACCCTCTTTGAGTGATTTTTATTTTCTTTTTGATAGGCAAGCTAGGGGATAACCTCCATGGGATTCTAAGCCCAGATCCTTCATTTATGATAATTCGACCTAACCATCCTGCAATCTCATCAGATCCCATTTTTGCTTGAATTACTCAAATCATATGATACCATGTGTGCCATACCGTCCATTTTATACATTTTTTTGTTCATTTGGTATATTTCTTTTGCAAAGATCAAGAGAGAAAAAATAAATCAGAATGACTTGTGATTTTTGTTCAATTTTGACAAAACAATAGAGTAGCTTATTACAAAATCTAGTTATCTATACGCAGATTAATTGAATAATAAAACAAGGGACAATTGAAGAGAACATACCAGAATTGGAGAAACGGTTTGGGGTTCAGCTGCCATGGATATATAGTCAAGACAACTTCATCTTTAAGATTTTATTACGCCTCTATAGAAAGACCGATCACAAGAACCAGAAAAGTACTATGAAACAAAATTGTCCATTTTGTGTCACGAGGAAAGCCCCAAGGAGCAGATGGGAAAGGAAATGAATAAGATGGTGGTGGGCAACACATGGCTTGTATTAATTCTTGGGATTCCAACTTGCGTGTTTGTTTCCCGTGTTCATGATGATTTGTAATTTGCCAGAAATAGAAGATGGGGAGGGTGGCAGGAACTAGACTTTTGGGGTAGCACAATGAAAGGATGAGTGGACAAATGGCACATTGTTGTTCTTGTGTTGTGCCAATTAGTCTGCACTTTTTCATGGATCTCCTCCCTCTATTTTTGTATCACCAACCTTCTGTTTTTTTTTTTTTTTGAGAAAAATTCTAGTTGACCATCTTTTCCTTGTTAGCTAGGATGTTCTGCTCATGAGGGCTCCCCTCATTTTGTAGGGGCAACTTGTTAACTAGAGTGTTCCTTGTCGCAAGATTGAAGCTCGTCAGTGAATAGTGGATAGCTCAAGGGTTTTGCCAACTGAAGGTCTACCCAATATGCATTGGCTGCTTTGGGATTTACCTTGGCCCATTTTTTTTTGTTTTTACCTCAAGAAACTGCGTCTGGGCTCGAAGACCTGGTCACAGATGGTCTAATTGTAAAGATTCATTCACATCTCTCTCTCTCTCTCTCTCTCTCTCTCTCTATATATATATATATATATATATATATATATATATATATATATATATATATATATATATATCAAATCCTTATATACATAGCAGTAGGACGGCCTGTACAAGGGGACGACTGGCACTAATGAAAAACTTAAAAAGATAATAAACATAAAATGGAAGTTCATAATGATAAGAGGTAAAAAAGTGAAATCAAATAAATAAAAACAAAACACATAATTTTATGATGAAAAAATTATTTAATTGAGTATCTCTTATAAATGACATTCATCTTGCAATTTCAGTATCAATCATGATAAGAAGTCTTTCAAATTGACAATTTCTTTTTTTTTCCAAACGTTTTTTGCCTTCTTTGCAACATATTTTGGAATGTGATTTAGAATATATCTCCAATTTCATACGGGACCACCCATAATAAATAAATAGAGGCAATTGTAAATGAAAAGTTCAAATCCATTTCTAGATGGAAAAACCAACTTATATGCTAACAAGTGTTTTAAAAAAGTAATACAGTACTATTCTAAAAATATCAAAAATTGACAAGAATCTTCATTAAGGCTATATTCAAATTGGTTTCTGAAAGCCAATATTGCAATCTTAATAGAAATAACCAAATCTAACCTTAAAACATCAACTTGAACTAGAAACTCCAAGTATCACAAGATCTAAATGAAAACAATGAAAAGTTGGACATTTTGGATTGGGTCCAACCATGACTAACTGACCCGGTTTGACACAAAGCACTAATGAAAGTATTAGTGGAGAGTTAGTGGGGAGGGGAGTTATGTGAATGTAAAGAGGGCATATGACGGGTTCACATACATGAATGTCATTTATATAACCCCCCACTATCCTCCCACTATAAATTAAGGCATGGTTGCTTGATGAGTGCAACCAAGGTGTCCTCTTTTTTCTCATTTAGGTTCAGGGTCCTACAGTCAACTTGACGGCCTAGGCTCATCGTGGGTGTCAATAGGTTGAGGCGAACACTATGCACCTGCACCAACATTCTTTTCATCCATGGCGTCTAACAGTATGTGATATTATTTTTTACATTTCAGTTCTATTTTTTAGAATACCAACATTGGGTTATGGGCCCACACCTTGCATTCTGTTGTATGTGTGGATGCGCTGGCTTTCTTGCGACGCTCACTGGAATTCGGGTTTTCTACCGATCTTTTTCACCTCGTCATCCCCTCGCATTTAGCCCCCACCTCTCGAGACTCCAAGCCTCTCTGCTCGCTATTGCAACCAGCATAGCGTCTGTTCTCATAGGCGGCATGCCGCATAATAGCCAACAAAGCTACTATTCTCGTAGGCTGCAGGCTGCCAAGGCCAACCTCCACCACTGACAGCGATGACCAGCTTTCAGCGACGACTGCTGGGTATAGGCAGCCCACCGAAAGTAGAAAGTCATCGCTGGTGTTGGTACGTATTATCATTGCAAAATTTTACTTTTACAAGTCAAACTGACCTTTGAAAAAGATTTGAAAATAACTCGCCCCGGTTTTGAAAAATTTGTGGGAAAATGGACTCGCTTGTCGGTACGAGGTTCAACCGTTTCTGGCACCATAACCAAAGGTAATCAAACCAAGGATCAATCTTATGCTTTTCTTTTCTCAACTTGTCTAAATCGATGTTCTAATCCTAAATGCATAAACAATCAGGCATATGCCATGACTTAGAAAAATTTTGACTTGAAAAACATGATATATGCTTTAAAGATTGAAAAATACTTGAAAAATGAGTGATTGGGAAATCATGAATTCCACTGAGAGAACATTTTTGAAGAAAGGAAAATCAATTTCTAAAGAAATCTAGAGGTTTTGAGAAAATCGATTTCTGAAGGAAACTTGGGTAAATTTTAAGAAAATCGATTTTGCTGAAGTGTATTTGTGAACTAACCCCAACAGAGATGGACATGTGGCCCTGTGAAATCCTTTTCATGATGCAATCTAACCTAGATGAATGAGTGCAATTTACAAAAGTATTTTCTGACGAATTTATGGAAAATCTTTGATAAAGGAATTTTTTGTGCCTTATAGAACTTAGATGAAATAAATCCTTTACGTATCCCTGACTATGGCCACAAATACGTATTAAATATATCTCATTTGATTCTAAAATGAGTAAATACTTTGAGAAACTTTAAAATATGCAATGATTTCTGAAAATACCTAAGAGTGTAGGTCATTTGTGGCTTAGAAAAAGATGATAAATCTGAGTTTTGTTCGTATTTTGACTATGGTCACAAATACAAAACCCACCGAGTTTATCAACTCTTTAGAAGCTAGTGCACGTGCCATTTGTGCAGACCATTGTGAGTATGAATATGCATAAATCATCATCCATCATATATTAACATTATTTGAAAAATAAACTATATGCAATGCAACCCTATTCTAAGCAGAAAATTAAATTCTTATTTCAAAATTTTATAATTTGCGTAATAATAAATTAAAATAAAGCAAAATACAGCCTTGAGTGTCCCTGCAAAACTAGCAAACTCGTTAGTGAAAATATGTTGGCTTTTCTGGATTTATCCAACAATATCTGGAAATTGAGAGATTTATCTGTATATAAGCCTTTTCTTGTGCTTTCTTGAAATAAAATAATATAAAAGATGATATATGATTTAATAAAAGGTGAAATTGAACTTGGTTTAAAGATTGAAATTTCTAAATTGGGGCAAAAATGACTAAAATACCCCTAAAAGCAAGACTATGGCCTTGAAATCAGGGTTTTCAAAAAAGATTTTTGTAAAAGACTTGATTCGGGGATCAAATGGATTCAAAATAATGCCAAATCAGGTTGAGAGTATCCTTACATGATTGTGAACCTGATAAAATACTAAAAATGCAAAAATAGTGGACAAAAATATTAAAATATATAAAAAGAAGATGAAATTTATAGTGTTTCAGTTGAATCAAAACTCTATAGGCACTCTATTTTCATGATTTAACTAAACAATATATCAATTAAATTCAAAAACTCATGAAAATCGACATGGATACTTCTGATAACCCTAAAACTAAACTAAAATTGAAAATATATATTTTTGGGATGATGTGAAAATTAAATAAAAACATGGAAAATAGGCAATTTTACCTGCGGTCATGAACCTATCACAGTGTCAGACCTGAATCGAGTATCAAACCACCATAAAAATTAATAATAATTTACAGAGAAAAACTAGATGGATTAACCAAAAATTTCCTTTTTATAGATCGAAAAAAGCATTTTTGGTTAGGGAGATATCATTCCAGCAATGTACACTTGATTTCGACGAATACATAATGGGTTAAAATAAACAAATCTGGTTTTGGGTGCAGGGAAATATAACAAATAGGGTTCAAAAATTATAAAATTTTCGCAGATGACAGCAAAAACACAGATAAAGGTACTCATTTTTACGTATTATCGATCAGATCTTTGGTTAGGGATATACGATCTGCAGAAGTTGATCTAGGGTTTGAATAAGGCATAACGCCTTGACAAAAATAGATTCTGATTTTTGATAGAGGAAAAATAGAGAACAGCCATAGAAAAATCTAAAAATTTTAAAGGATATAGTGGACATTTCAATGAACACACTGCAACTTATGTATCATCAATTGGATCTCTGGTGATGAAGATATCACCTCGCCAATCCATCCCTGATTCTACATAGCGTTTTCACAGTACAAGAATCAGAGTTCAGTTTCTGATTTTTTTAGCAAAGTCACAGAACCCAAAATAATCCAATTTTTTTATGGGAAATAACTGACACATGCACGGTTTAACCCTAAAAAAATCAAAATTTAATGACAGAAAAATGAATATGAAATAATGTTGTTCCCGCATGCCCAGATCAAAACGCATATTATCTAAAAAGTACATGAATAAACCTAATTAAAACATGCAAAAACCCCCCAAAAATGTAAATAATGCAATGAATCAATTTTTGATGCTTGAACATGTAAAATAAACATTAACATGATAAATAAAACAAAAAAAAATCTAGAAAAGCATGGTTGGGATTTGATGTAGCCATTAAAAAATGGATTCGACCGATCGAACAGTCGAATCTTGATCTTTTTCGGGCGTTTAGCACAATAAGCATAGCATCAACGATTTCAATGGATCAAAAATTTGAAAACAGCCATGAATGATCTATAGATCATCATATTAGGTCATGGAGCATAGTGCTTGAACAAAAAAAATAAAGAAACTCATGCTTGGTGGGGGCGGAAATGGCTAAAACCCTAAAACAAATAAGAAAAACTAGTAAAATAGCAAGGAAATTTAGAAGAATTCTTACCTTAGAGGCTGCTGCGATGGAGGAGAGCTTGAGAGGAGGAAGCCACGAATTTTGGGAGAGAGAAAGAGGGTGAGAAAAAACATGGGTCGACCCCCTTGGTTGCCCCTATTTATAAAATTTCTAAACTCTTAATTAAAGAGTTTAGATTTTCAAAAACTCTTCTTTTAATTGATTTGGATAAGCCACATGGGGGGTGATTTTTCTAGTGGGGTTTGACTTTTCAAACTCTTTAATTAAACCCTAATTAAACCTAATTGAGTCCTAATTAGCCTAAAAAAAAATCTAAATGTGGCGCCACCTACTGTGGGCCCACATTTGATTTTAAAGTCCTAATTTCAAGGTTTTAAAAATGAGGTTTTAAAAAGTGAAAATAAAGGCTAGGTTTTTAAAATCAATTTGGATTTTCAACACTCCTAAACTAACTTGAACTAACCTAAATATCCTCAAATGTGGCGCCATCCACTGTGGGCCCACATTTGTTTTTAAAACTTTAATAAAACAAGGTTGAAAACACTAAAATAAAAATGGAATTTTAAAATCGATTTTGACTTCTTTAACTCCTAACCTAACTAGGACACTGACTAATCCTAAGCTAACCAAAATGCTTTCAAGATGTGGTGTCACCTAAGTGGGCCCCATTTGATTTTCAAAAAATGATTTTAAAACTTGAAAATAAAGGGTTAAAAATGAGATTTTCAAAATGGATCAGGAAGAATGAACTTTAAAATTGAAAGTTTCGAATCAACCAGAGTTCTGACTAGATCGAAACTTCTCCAGACATGGCGCCAACTGTGTGGGCCCCACACTAGGGTTTTGAAAAAGTTGAAATAAAGACTGAGAAGGGTTTTGAAACGGAGTTGACATCACCAGATGAGAATCAAAAATTTTGAAAACAGAGTTTCGAACTAACTGAAACTCTAGAACAGAGTCCTAAAATTTTAAAACTCTTAAATATTGGTTTTTTGAAAGATAAATGGGGAGATCTTGAAAGATCTTCTCAGTGATTAATGAAAATGAACGCAAAGACGAAACCAGGGTCAGAGTCCTAATCAACTGGGACTCTGACTAGAGTCCTGAAATTTTGAAACTCTTAGAATTTATGAACACCCCAAATTTTCCAAAAAGTCCAAAAATTCCCTTTTTTCCCCTGACCTCCATCTTCTGAATAAATTAGGTTAATCTCTGATAAAATTCGATTTATTTCTCGAATTCACTGGAATCCAGATTCAATTTCCATATCTGACCCAATCTCGGAACCAGATCTGATATTTGGATCTAATTCTGAGCTCGGATCTTCTTATTTTTTCAAAAAATCAAAAACCAATTCTTTGTATTCTTTTAGAGGTTTTATCTGGATCCAATCTCGATTCAAACTCTAAAATCAATATTTTTCTCAAAATCTTGGATCCAAATCCATTTTGAAGTTCATTCTTTTTAAATAAATCATATATTTTTCACAAAAACCTCATTTTGAAAATCCTTATATCTCAAAATAAAAATTTTGCAAAAATACTTCAAAATCTCGTTTAGGTCCCATTTTCCCAAAATTTTTCTTTTATTTTTAAAACATTTCTCTCAAAACATAAAAATTCCAAAAAAAATATAGCCTTTTCCCCTTTTTTGAAAAATCTTCTTAAAGATCCCTCTTTTTATAAAATTTTAAAAATAAAAGGGATTGATCCTGAAGAAGGCCTAATGGCCTTCTATTATAAAACAGAAGCCGATGGCCTCTTTCCCTTCACCGCTTCTTCACCCCTCCATTTCATGCTTTTCCTCTGATCCCTTTTTTCCCAACCTTCTTCTTCTTCATTTTGGTTCTGAAGGTCCTACAACAGAGCACCATTCCTCTCCTCCTTCCTTCAAAAACCCTGCAAAACCAAGGTATGTCACCATTCACCTTCCCTTTGTGCCTTCTCTGAAAATTCTTCAACCACGACTCTTCTTTGTTTTTGTCTTTGTTACTTTGCTCTTTATCAAAATACCTTGAAGCACAATCTAGAAGATCGAGTTGCATAATTGCAGCATCAACCTAGGCATGTGATATCAAAAGGAATGAATCATTCCAATATTTTTTTTTTATTTCTTTCTTACTTCTTCTTAGTTCATTTCTGAATCCCTTGATATTTCTGTACGCTTTACCTAATTTATAATTCCTTTTTCTGCATTCGTATGGCTCACTTTCGCTTTTAACCTTCTCTCATGTTTTTGATTTGTTGCTTATAATTTTTGTTGGTCTCGCATTTTCTTGTTCTCCTTATCCTTTGATCTTGAGCTTCCGATCAATCTTCGAAGCTCCGGTAACTCGCAGAATATAGGAGGTGTCGCCCTTCATTCTGAATTCCAGGAATCCAGTGAGAGCCATGTCATTTCTTCTCTTCATATTTTTGCCCTCTTCTTATTTTGTTTGTTCATCTGAGGCAACCCTGTATCATTGATTTGCCTATCGCAGCCTCAATGATGCATATTGCTACAATAACATTGCTCCTAAGTGCTTATTGCATTTAAAACTATAGCGAATCACATACGTATTATTTTCTTGTTGATTTTCTGTTCAAATTCTGAATATATCGTTCAAATACATTTGTTCATCAGGTTGTAAATTATGTTTTCCATGATTTACTGTCTTTGTTCATTTTCAGTATTTGGTTTGAGTTCATTTCTTTTCGTTTCTGAAATTTTGTTCATCATCAACTGCATTTACATGATCGCATATGTAATTCTATTTGTTTCTATATTTCAATTCAATCTAGATTCATCATTTTCTAAACGTATATTCCTCATTACATGATCTGTTTTGATTACTTTGTTTAATTCCCTCTTTTGAGAAACCGGGTGAGTTTGGTACCTATTCTGCTTGATCTGCTGTGAGCATTGAGTTCCCAAGACAATCCACCATGAAGGATTAGCGAATTATTGGTTGGATCTTTAAGTATTATTTGGTCAGTGGATCTACTTTACTGTGCATTCAACTTGGATACTCCATGGATTTCTTTCAATCATAGTGAAATCCTTGGATTTCAAGGAGAGATCAATTCCGAAATCAGCATGTCTATTGCGAAACGAGCTCAGATCGACAGATCTGCCAGGAATCCTAGTTCCAACCAGTAGATCTGTAGCTATCATGAAAATGTAAGATTCAGGCTTCGTCAGAATCTGTCTCGTAGCTGCTAAAATGTACTCTGTGCCTGACAGAAACCCACCCTACAATCTGTCATGAAAGTGTTTTCTAGATAAGTTGCAAGTGCATTATTCTGTTTCACTGGAAATTGAACCTCTCATGAGTGGCTGTATCATGAGCTTCTATGGATCTCCCTTGGGCCTTTGACGGAGCATCTTAAAAGCCTCTCTCCATCAACCTTGGATCTGGAGCTTCGAATGTTGCAGATTACAGACGAAGATCTGGAAATTAATGATCACAGTGCGAAGCTCCATTTAATTGAATTGATTCTAGACCATTCACGAGCTGCCTTGTAGTAGCAATTTCGAGTTCATCCAAGCCATAATCAGGCTCTTTTGATGATACATGGGGAAACTATTAGGCTCCAGTCGACACTATTGGACAAGGAAGGAAGTTTCTAGAGGTTCAAAGCTTAATCTAGGAAAGATTGGACAGGATGCTTTAGGGTGCAAGATGCATGGTCACATTCCTCAGCAATTCCCAGCCCTGACCTTGCCAGCTTCGTAGGAGGTGGCCAGCTAGAGGCAGTGGCAGTTCTGGAGCTCCTGGCAACACCATGCTGCAGTTCTACATAGATGATGTACCAGGGCTCAAGATCTCACCTAATGTTGTCCTCATCATGAGCATCTTCTAATGTTGTCCTCATCATGAGCATCGCTTTTGTTGTGGTTCTGCATGTTATTGGTAAATGCTACTTCGTTCCCAGGGACTTGGGCAGAGCCCAACAGTGATGATGCCAAATTTTCAGGTAGAGTTGATTCCCCATTTTCCACTGTTAACTGTAATGCATCTTGAATTCTGTGTTATCTGTTTTTCTTTGTTCTTCTTGGAGAGGGAAGACTAGTATAATGAGGTGATCAACATCATCTATGTAGTTAGTAAGTTGGATTATAGATTTGATTATGGTTTAACAGTTCCACATAATCTAGCTTGATGTCGTTGTTGCATTTCTGAGAAACACATTGGCATCATTTAGTTTGGACAGTTCTCTATGTAAGACCCACAAATTTTTCTAAGGAATTCAATATTTATGTGATTGTGAGGTGTATACTTCCGTATGTTTACGAGGTTGTCGCACACATAATTAGATATAATTTGAACTATACTTTGAATTTTGATTCATAATGAGCGAGGTCCGAAATCGCGTAAGTAAAATGTACGAAGCGATATGAGTATAATTCTGGATGAATTAACTTTTAAAATTTTAAGGGTAAATTTATAATATATGTATTTAGTTTATCCCTTAATTTGAGACCCAAACAAGGAAAAAAACCTTGTTATTTCATGTAAATTACTGGAAAGTGTATATCGATCGAATATGGGTCTTAACGGGAGCAATTTGCACAAGTGATGAAAATCTAAAAATATGCTTTGAGAATTTAGTTGCAATTGGAAATTTAAATAAGAATTTGTCTTAAAAATTTGGTTGAAATTGAGTGTGTAAATAAATTTTAATAATATTAATTATTAAGGTTGGTCGTAGGTCCGACTAGGGAGGGGGCGACCCAAGCCCTTGGTCGACCACCTTTCTGGACGTGTGGAGCCTTGGTGGACCAGCTGGTCAAGGGTTGACCAGCTAGGCGGTAGCATTTTTGAATGGTTTTCAGAGAAATTCAAACAAAATAAGCCTATTGGTGCAGGAAAAGTAGAACTAAAATATTACAAGTATGCCACCGCCTAGAAGGGTGTGGCATACATCCTAACCATTCATTTTTAACTTTTAATCTCAGCACTTCACTTAAAATCCTAGCATATTTAACCTTTGAGAAGCGAAAGAAATCCATTCTCTTCTCTTTTTTCTCTCTCTCCCTCCTCTCTCTGTCTCTCTCTCCCAAAATCGTGGGGCTCTCCCTCTAGCCGTCCGTACACCCTCTTTCATCCCTCTCCATCTTGCTAGTGTTTAAGGTTGGGTACCACGTGGGACTCCACCCTACACGCCCAAGCAAGAGAGGATCTCCATCATTTTGGATATCATTGAAGGTGAGATTTCTTCCATTGTTTATTTGTATTTTCATTTTTGTAATGTATTCTTCATTCCTTGTGTAAACATGAAACCGAGTTCCACAATACATGTGTGTTGAGTTGCATATAGATTCGATGGATTAGATTTGTGTGTTATTTCTTACATTCAGTTCATAGCAGTTATGTGAGATGCATCACGTGAACACACACACACACTTATGTTATAAAAAAAAATATGTATTTTATCAAAATGAGTTTCCTGAATCTAGAGTTGTCAAAGACACCTTCGAAGATTCGATCGTATCTTTGTAGATACTGGTCAGATTTTGGTGTTCTTAAACATTCTGAAAAGCCCAAACCTAGTCCTCCAACTTTGTAGTTGAGGAGTTTTCCAGATTCGGAATGCAAAGTTCTCTAATATCTCCATAAAAAAATGTAGTTTTTGCATGCATTGGATCTTTCCCAAATCTAGAGTTGTTAGAGACACCGCTGATAAATCGACTGTATCGCTCTAGATACAAGTTCAATTTTGGTATTCTTGGATATTTTGGAAAGTCAAGACTTAAACCTCTAACTTTGTAATTAAAGGTTTACCCTTATTCAGTCTGTAGGATCTTTTAAAATATTTATCAAAAATATAGTTTTTGCATGCATTGATTTTTTCCCGAATCTAGAGTTGTGAGAGACACCTCTGATAAATCGATTGTATCGCTCTGGATAGAAGTTTAGATTTTGTGTTTCTAGACATTCTGGAAAGTTAAGACTCAGACGTCTAACTTTGTAGTTAAAGGTTTAGCCTTATTCGGTTTGTAAGATCTTCTAAAATCTCTATCAAAAATATAGTTTTTGCATGCATTGATTCTTTCTGAATCAAGAGTTGTTAGAAACACCTCTGATAAATCAACTGCATCGCTATGGATACAAGTCAAATTTTGGTGTTTTTAGACATTTTGGAAAGTTAGGACTCAGACCTCTAACTTTATAGTTAAAGGTTTAGCCTTATTCAGTCCGTAAAATCTTCTAAAATCTCTATAAAAAAATATAGTTTTTGCATGCATTGATTCTTTCTCGAATCTAGAGTTGTCAGAGACACCTCTGATAAATCGACTGTATCACTCTAGATACAAGTCTTATTTTGATGTTCTTAGACATTCTGAAAAGTTAAGATGCATACCTCTAACTTTATAGTTATAGGTTTAGCCTGATTCGGTTGGTAGGATCTTCTAAAATCTCTGTCAAAAATATAGTTTTTGCATGCATTGATTCTTTCCTGAATCTAGAGTTGTCAGAGATACCTCTGATAAACTAACTGTATTGCCTTGGATACTGGTCAAATTTTGGTGTTATTAGACATTCTGAAAATGCAATACACAGTCCTCCAACTTTGTAGTTGAAAACTTTTCCTAATTCAGTACGTAGGATCCTCCAAATCCTCTGTCAAAATATAGAACATTCAGATTTTTGTTAGTCCCTATTCAGTCTAGAATGCCCTAAACAACGTCTCATATTTTCAGGATTTATCCTGACTCCTTCATTGAAAATTCGATTGGTTTGATTCTGTGAAAAGCTAAGAAATAACTCTAGAAATTTTGTGTTTAGGGTTAGGGCTGAATCTTTGCCTAAATATCTCAAAAATATCAATCTTTTTGCTGTTATAGGAAGTCATAATTTTCTTTTAACTTGTTTTAAATCTCTCTCCTTTTGAGTCCGAGTTGGGTGCATCCCAGCTGAGACATCAAGTCACTAAACTCAAACGGCCTAATTAAGCTTGTTTATCATCTAATATTGTCGAATTGGGATTAGCCAACATGCAATATCATGCTTGTATTGCTTTGATTTATGTACGCTTACACACTACATGAGAACAATGTGACATAAATGTTATAACACAATGAGTACTTCCACTTGCATATCATGTCAGCAAACTTAGAGTAATTGCATAAATCATGTTGATAATTCAAGTGTCCTATCATTTAATGAATATTTGATTGTATTTTGTGTACATTTGCATTGATCATATGATACACTTTTGGCACCTGATCTATCCCGTAAGTATAAAGGGGACTCGAGACACCTTGTAAGGGCATATTTGTCTATGAGACTTTGTGGAATGCTAAAACCTCCATGGCGAGTTAGTGTGGGCAATAGTTCCACCTTGTGAGTTGAGATCACTTATGTCAGAAATGTGAAGTTACCTGTACTTTCTTTCCTATGAATATCTCATGCGATAAAATTCTAGAGAGGTATTCCTTTGGTTAGATGATTAATGAAATATTCATTGGTGAATGCTAATGTTAATCATGATTTCTCACCAGCTCGCAAGAGTACTGACCCCGTTTTATGGGGATACAGGTGTTTGCTTGCTTCCCGTGGTGCGATGGAGCTCGATGTGCAGCGGAGGACTGAACCCACACTCTAGAACATTGAAGATCTTGGCAATTGTCTTTTGTAAAGGGAAATGTCGTATCATTTTGTAAACAATATTAATAAAAATGTTTCTCCTTGTTGTTTTCTCTGTAACCCGCCTAGAGTTTCCATTTGTTTTTCCCTTAAGTTTTTCCGCTTTGCGCAATGCATTTCAAAAAAAAATTTACCCTAAAAATCTAAAGGATTTTCCAAGCTGGGATTCTAGGGCATCACAATTTTGGTATCAGAGTCAGGTTTTAGAAGTGTGGTTCAAGTCTCTGCACGCATCGACCATCGCACTGTAAGTATGCTTAATTTAGTAGAATTGAGTTCATGTTGCTTTATTGTTTTTCACACATATTTAGACAAATTTGTATGATATTTCGGGTGTCATCCAATGCTAGACACGATTTTACGCTTAAAGCCTTGTATGAATTGACTCAAGGTATCGAGTGTCAGAACCAAGAGATTTAGACTGCTATGCAAATAGAATTCATAAGGTGAATTGGTCTCAGTGTGCTGAGCTTTTGCACCTATTGTAGCCTGAGGGGACACTTAGAGATTTAAGTGTCAGTTGAAGTCGGTATAGAGTTCACGAACGATAGTGCTTTTATGCTTGCGGATATAGTTTCTCAAGCTAATTTGTGTCAACTCCTGTGAGAGTTGAAGTTGTCGATCTAACCTAGAGACCTCTTGCGTATTTCACCTTCTCATTCCACATTACTTGAGTGGAGACGATAGATGAATCATAACGAATATCGAACTGTTGCACCAATCGTGTTGAAGACGATATGGTTTTGATAAGAGTTGTCTGATGAAGCTCTAGGTTAGTATTATCCCTTTTCCAGCTTCGTTGGAATTTTTCATGACCCTGGCATTGATGAAGGGTATGTTTTCGGAGATGATCTTTTGGATAGAAGGCTAAAGCCTTGTCTGTGCTAGTTGATCTTTGAGTTCCTCGTTGGAGGATGTTGTTGATCCCCAGTTGTTCTTGGTGATGAGAACGTAAATGATGTTATGCGCTTAGCAAGTGGCTTTTGTGTTGCCAATGATGGCAATCCACTCTTAAGAGGGTCGTAGATGGGAACAACATAACACCGGATTTCAGAGTGTATTTGCTTTTGAGAAAGTGTTGTGGGAATTCTTGTTTCCCAACCACAGTCGGAGGATTGTGGTGTTGTGTTGGCTCAGGTGGTGATTCCTGGTAGTACCAGCGTTGTCATTAGGGTGGTCATGCTCTAATGATACCGTTAGAGTGGTGACTCTCTGACGATGCCGCTAGGGTGGTGATTCCCTAACGATACCATTAGAGTGGTGATTATCTAATGAAGGTTGTTGGAGTGGTGATTCTCCAGCAATGCCGTTAGAGTGGTGATTCTCTAACGATGCCGCTAGGGTGGTGATTCTCTAACGATGCCATTAGAGTGGTGATTCTCCAGCAATGCCATTAGAGTGGTGATTCTCTAACAATGCCATTAGGGTGGTGATTCCCTAATGATGTTGTTGAAGTGGTGATTCTTCAACAATGTCGTTAGAGTGGTGACTCTCTGATGATGCCGCTAGGGTGGTAATTCTCTAACGATGCCATTAGAATAGTGATTCTCTAATGAAGGTTGTTGGAGTGGTGATTCTTCAGCAATGCTGCTAGAGCGGTGATTCTCTAATGATGCCATTTGAGTGGAGGCTTTTTGTTTTGTTGTCAGAGTGGTGATTCTCCCTATGGTGTGTTAGATTGGTGTTTCTCTAATGTTGTTCATCTAGAATGGTGATTTTCTAGCGACAACGAACTTGTGTGGTGTCGCTTGAGGTTGTTTGAAGAACATGTTCGTAGATTGTGTTGCTACACAATTGGGTTGCGATGTGGAATTTGCCCTAGTTGTGTGTAGTGCACTCATTGGTATCTAAAAGATTGTTGCGATCATTATTTATCGAGCGTAGTTGTCAGGCCTATCGATTAATCATTATGTCTTTTTGTCCTGATAGATGGCATGAGAGGCCAGGTGCGACGATATCATGGGAACTGTGAGCAACCTTACGGAGGTTGTGCAACAACAAGTGGTTGCAATGCAATAGATAGGTGTGAACCTTCAACACGTATCCCAAGGTGGGCAGAACATAAGTACAGTTACCTATAAGCGTTTCATGGAATTGGATCCTTCTGCATTTGAGGGTAAGATGGATCCTAAGGCTGTGGAGTCGTGGATATGTAAGATAGAACATATTTTTCATGTTTTGAATGTTTCAGAAGAGCAGAAAGTGAACTTTGGTACCTATCGTTTGAAAGACCACGCTGAGAAGTGGTGGGACAAGATCTCTTCAGTTAAATTCAAAGACAAGAATGTTACGTAGGATGAATTTGTTGAAGTTTTTAACTCGACATATTTTCCTAAGCATGAACGAAGTAAGAAGATGCAAGAATTTTCGGACCTACAACAGGAGACGATGACCCTGTCTGACTATATTACTAAGTTTCATTGTTTGGAGCGATATTGTCCAAATGTTTACGTCGCGGAGAAAAAACGAGCAATAAAGTTCGTTCGTGATTTGAGGCCTACTCTGAGAACCAAAGTGTTCACTAGCGGGCCAAAGTCGCTTGAGAAGGCTATTGAGGTAGCTACTCTATTGGAAGAAGACCAAGCCGAGTAGCAGACCAAGGTTTTTGCGATTGTGAGTGAGAAAAATCTCAGTAGGAAGGAGTCCTCACCACCTACTAAAAAGCGAAAGCGTCAGAAAGGACATCAGAACCACCAACAAAGGCAATCCCAAAGACTGAATGTCCAACGAATATGTCGACAATTCGATAAAGTTCATTCTTTCGGAGTTTGCCCTCTCTATGATGGCAAATGTTTCAAGTGTGAACAACAAGGGCATATCGCCAAGTCTTGTACGAGGAAGTCTACTAGAGACTTAGTTGTTGCCGATTAGGCAACGTTAGAGGAGATCTGACCATTTTGTCGTTGTTTGGTGTTTTGTGATTTCGGGGACGAAATCCCTTTTAAGGAGGGTATGATGTAAGACCCATAAATTTTTCTGAGGAATTCAATATTTATGTAATTGCAAGGTGTATACTTTCATATGTTTACGAGGTTGTCGCACACATAATTAGATATAATTTGAATTATGCTTTGAGTTTCGATTCATAATGAGCGAGGTCCGAAATCGGATAAGTGAAATGTACGAAGCGATATGCGTATAATTCTGGATGAATTAACTTCTGAAAATTTAAAGGTAAATTCATAATATATGTATTTAGTTTATCCCTGAATTTGAGACCCAAACAAGGACAAAAACCTCGTTATTTCATGTGAATTACTAGAAAGTGTATATCGATAGAATATGGGTCTTAACAGGAGCAATTTTCGCAAGTGATGAAAATCTAAAAATATGCTTTGAGAATTTAGTTGCAATTGGAAATTTAAACAAGAATTTGTCTTAAAAATTTTGTTGGAATTGAGTGTGTAAATAAAATTTAATAATATTTATTATTTAGGTTGGTCATAGACTAGGGAGGGGGCGATCCAAGCCCTTGGTCGACCACCTTTTAGGACGTCTGGGGCCTTGATGGACCAGCAGATCAAGGATTCACCAGTTGGGTGGTGGCATTTTTGAAAGGTTTTCAGAGAAATTCAAACGAAATAAGCCTATTGGTACAGAAAATGTAGAAATAAAATATTACAAGTATGCCACCACCTAGAAGGGTGTGGCATACATCCTAGCTATTCATTTTTAACTTTTAATCTTAGTCATTCACTTAAAACCCTAGCATATTTAACCTTTGAGAAGAGAGAGAAAGTCATTCTCTCCTCTTCTTTCGCTCTCTCCCTCCTCTCTCTGTCTCTGTCTCTCTCCCAAAATTGTGGGGCTCTCCCTCTAGCCGTTCGTACACCCTCTTTCATCCCTCTCCATCTTGCTAGTGTGTAGGGTTGGGTACCATGTGGGACTCCACCCTACACGCCCAAGCAAGAGAGGATCTCCATCATTTCGAAAGTCATTGAAGGTGAGATTTTTTCCATTGTTTATTTGTATTTTCATTTTTGTAATGTATTCTTCATTCCTTGTGTAAACATAAAACCGAGTTCCATAATGCATGTGTGTTGAGTTGCATGTAGATTCAGTGGATTAGATTTGTGTGTTATTTTTTACATTCAGTTCATAGCACTTATGTGAGATGCATCACGTGAACACACACACACTTATGTTACAAAAAAAAATATGTATTTTGTCAAAACGAGTTTCCCGAATCTAGAGTTGTCAAAGACACCTTCGAAGATTTGATCGTATCTCCCTAGATACTGGTTGAATTTTGGTGTTCTTAGATATTCTGAAAAGCCCAGACCTAGTTCTCCAACTTTAACGTTGAAACATTTTCCAGATTCAGAATGTAAAGTTCTCTAAAATCTCTATCAAAAATATAGTTTTTGCATGCATTGGATCTTTCCCGAATCCAAAGTTGTTAGAGACACCTCTGATAAATCGATTGTATTGCTCTGGATACAAGTCTGATTTTGGTGTTATTAGATATTCTGAAAAGTTAAGAATCAGACCTATAACTTTGTAGTTAAAGGTTTAGCCTTATTCAGTTCGTAGAATCTTCTAAAATCTTTGTCAAAAATATAGTTTTTGCATGCATTGATTCTTTCTCGAATTCAGAGTTGTCAGAGACACCTCTTATAAATTGACTGTATCGCTCTAGATACAAGTCTGATTTTAATGTTCCTAGACATTCTGAAAAGTTAATACTCAAATCTTTAACTTTGTAGTTAGAGGTTTAGCCTTATTCGGTTTGTAAGATCTTTTAAAATCTCTATCAAAAATATAGTTTTTGCATGCATTGATTCTTTCTGAATCAAGAGTTGTTAGAAACACCTCTGATAAATTGAATGTATTGCTCTGGATACAAGTCCGATTTTGTTGTTCTTAGACATTATGGAAAGTTAAGACCTATACCTCTAACTTTGTAGTTAAAGGTTTAGCCTTATTTGGTTTGTAGAATCTTCAAAAATTTCTATCAAAAATAAAGTTTTTGCATGCATTGATTCTTTCCCGAATCTAGAGTTGTCAGAGACACCTCTGATAAATCGACTATATCGCTCTAGATATAAGTTTGATTTTGGTGTTCCTAGACATTATGGAAATTTAAGACTCAGACCTATAACTTTGTAGTTAAAAGTTTAGCCTGATTTGGTCAGTAAGCTCTTCTAAAATCTCTGTCAAAAATATGGTTTTTGCATGAATTGATTCTTTCCTGAATCTAGAGTTGTCAGAGATACCTATGATAAACTGACTGTATCGCCTTGGATACAGGTTGGATTTTAGTGTTTTTAGACATTCTGAAAAGCCAATACACAGTCCTCCAACTTTGTAGTTGAGGACGTTTCCTAATTCAGTACAAAGGATCCTCCAAATCCTCTATCAAAATATAGAATATTCAAATTTTTGTTAGTCCTTGTTCAGTCTAAAATGCCCTGAACAGCATCCCGTATTTTCAAGATTTCTCCTGACTCCCTCATTGAAAATTCGATTGGTTTGATTCCGTGAAAAGCCAAGAAATAATTCTACAAATTTTGTGTTTAGGGTTAGGGCTAAATCTTCGTCTAAATATCTCAAAAATATCAATATTTTTGTTATTATAGGAAGTCATAATTTTCTTTTAACTTGTTTAAAATCTCTCTCCTTTTGGGGCCGAGTTGGGTGCAGCCCAGCTGAGACATCAAGTCACTGAACTCAAACGGCCTAATTAAGCTTGTTTATCATCTAATATAGTCGAATTGGGATTAGCAAACATACATTATCATGCTCGTATTGCTTTGATTTATGTACGCTTACACACTAAATGAGAATAATGTAACATAAATGTTATAACATAATGAGTACTTCCACTTGTAGATCATGTCGCCAAACTTATTGTAATTTCATGAATTATGTTGATTATTCAAGTGTCCTAGCATTTAATGAATATTTGATTGTGTTTTGTGTACGTTTGCATTAATCACACAATTCACTTTTGGCACTTTATCTATCCCGTAAGTATAAAGGGAACTTGAGACACCTTGTAAGGGTGTATTTGTCTTTGAGACTTTGTGGAATGCTAAAAACTCCGTGGCGAGTTAGTGTGGGCAATAAACCCACCTTGTGAGTTGAGCTCACTTATGTCAGAAATGTGCAGCTACCCATACTTTTTTTCTTATGAATATCTCATGCGATATTATTGTAGAGAGGTCTTCCTTTGGTTAGATGATTAATGAAATATTTATTATTGAATGCTAATGTTAATCATGTTAGTCGCTCGATCACGATCGCACTGCTTATTTTGATCATGATGCAAGAATTGCACCTTCCTTACTCGTTTGCTTAAATGATTGATGTACCTACCTAAGTATGTTGGTGCATGACATTGTCATTTATTACTTAGCATTGTTCCTTTACTGCCTCTTTACTTATTGCAATTACACTTATTTAATCACTTCAATTATGTTAACTGTCTCACCACGATGCACATATATGTTCACTTGTACATATGCATTATTTATGATATTTTATATGTTATATCATGATATATTCACTTGTGTTGTTGCTCTAGTTAATTATGTTATTAGATGCATATCATGTTATAAATGTTATGATTTGCACAAATGGATTGTCGTGGATGATTTTTCACCAGCTCGCAAGAGTACTAACCCTGTTTTATGGGGATACAGGTGTTTGCTTGCTTGCCGTGGTGCGATGGAGCTCGATGTGCAGCAGAGGACTGAACCCACACTCTAGAACATTGAAGATATTGGCAGTTGTCTTTTGTAAAGGAAAATGTTGTATCATTTTGTAAACAATATTAATAAAAATGTTTCTCTTTGTTGTTTTCTCTGTAAACCGCCTAGAGTTTTTACTTGTATTTTCCTTAAGTTTTTCCGCTTTGCATAATGTATTTCGAAAAAAAATTTACCCTAAAAATCTAAAGGATTTTTCAAGCTGGGATTCTGGGGTGTCACACTCTACATCTTTTCAAAATGCATTAGAAGCTGATCTCATGATAGTAGATTCTTTTCCTTTTTCCCTTTTCAGCTAATTGTGCCCATTTATTTCCTCTATTAACCCCTCTGTTAGCACTCTTTCACTTAGTACACTTTCACTGCACCTCACCTCCACTTAAGCCTCCTAGTGATTCACACTTTCCTGCAAAAGTCACTATTCACCATGCACTATTCACCCCATTCATAACCCCTGGGCATACGTGAGTACAACAGCCAAATGGCTGCTGTAGCTCACAACACCCCATCTCACCTCACTTACCTTGTATATTTTCACTCACAACTCCCCATAGCCTACCACATGCATACACCCCTTCCCAGCACAACACCATTCATACCTTCATTTTTTCCTACTGTAATTATAAGAACTATTGTATTTCTGAAGAATTTTTATATGATATATGCTTGAGTGTTGAAAATTCATGTTTCTACGTGAGAATTGCTCGTAAATTTGGAGTATATTGCTTTCTGAGGTTCTGAATCGCGTAAATTTGTCTTACGAGGCGATTCAGGGCAAACCACAACGAATTGAACCTCGATGTTTGAAAATTAGATTTATATTATATCTAATTAGATTCTCTCCAAATTTGGAGCTTGAACGAGAAAAATGTCTCATTATTTCATGGAATTTGGCGAAAATGGGTATATCGGCGAATACGAGTCGGAACGACGCCCAAATTCGTCAAAATTGGAAATTTAAATATACAATATTATAATTTAGATCTTGGTTCATGAAATATAATTTGGAATTATAGTATTTGAATTATTTAAAACCTATCTTTTTAAAAATGAGGCAAATTGGGTTTTTAAATAAGGTGAATTGTAAATTTTATAAAACCTAAAGGTGGTTTTTCAAAAAGTCTAAAAAGGAGGTTTGGATTATGAATTTAGGGAAGGTGGTTGGCATGGGCCCCACCTCAGCCCATGATTTTTTCAATAAAAACAAATTAACTTTTCAAAAAAACTCATTTTGAAATGGCATTTTGAAAAGTAAGAAAAATGCAAAGTTTGGAGGCTTAAAAAGGAATTTGTAAAGGTGGGTGGGCACAGCCCACAAATTTAGGGATGGGCTGGGTGCCCCTTAGGGGGTAGCCCATGCCCCATTAATGCAAAAAAAAATAATAATAAATAAAAATCAAATATATTTGAATTTTGAAAAAAATCGGATTTGGTTTTTGAGAGTGTTGGCTTTGGCTTTGAAAAGTCAAAGTCAACCACTCCCCTTGAATCAAGTGGAGTGGTTGGGGGCCAGCCCCTTGACCACCCTTGACTTCTTAGGGAATTTGGGAGGGCCCTCCATCCTCCTCCTTTCTCTCCCCACCCTCCATCAACCCTCATCCCCTTTTTAAGTGGAAAAAGGGAGGAGAGAGAGGGTTGAAACCCTCTCTCCCTTCTCCTCACTTCCTTCCTCAAATGTCTCACCTCTTCTCTTCTCTTGTGTGGGTGTGTGTGAGTGGCCTGGTGCAGAACCCTTCCAACTGAGAGAGGAACCCAGTCCCCCCCCCCCCCCACACCATTTCACAAGGTGAGTTTTTCCATTTCTTTACATTTTGTTTTGTGGTGGATTAGATCCACAGAGGTTGCCTTCTTTTTTTTTCTCGTTGTTTAAGTTTTGTTCCAACTAAAGTGCCTCTCGTAAACGTTTTTGCTTCGTGTGTTTTTGTTTCTTGTTTTACCGAGTTATCAGGCAACCCTCCGACAAAATGAGTGTATCTCCCTGGATACATCTCAGATCGGAATGTTCTTGGGCATTTCAGAAAGCTCAGACAGAGATATGAAATGTTGTAGTTGGTGACTTGGTCTGATTCGGCCTATAAAACCATGAAAAAACTCCATCATTGCCAGATGTTATGTTTCATCAGCACGCTGGGAACGACCCGGATAACGTCTGGTGTTTCCATTGTATCTCCTCTCCCCTTTGACGAAACCTGGACTTTTTGGACTCTATATAAAGCTATTGAATAGCTCCACAAGTTTTATGTTTGGCACTTTTGCCAAAAAAGGGCATAGACTGCCATAAAATGGCAGCCTTTTGGCCTCAGAAAAAAAAAAAAAAAAATATATATATATATATATATATATATATATATATATATATATATATATATATATATATATATATATATATATATATATATATATATAGTCATTCAGTTTTGTCCCTAATGCCCTTCGTTTTCGTAGTGGGACTGTGCTACCAGTCTGGTCTGTACCCATATGGGACATACCCAACTAGGTGCACGCTGGTTCGAGCACGGGCTTGACCAAGTGCACCCAGCTGGTCCCCTTTTGGTGCAGCCATTGGCTGTCGGGCGCTAGGCGCCCCCACCTTTCTCGGGCGCACCCACCTAGTGGGGCGCTGAGGCCTGCTCTGGACCCATGGCTGGGTTAGACCAGGGGGGGTACAGACCCCTTCCCAGCCCCATCCTCCTATCGGGAGTTGCCTAGAGGCAACTGGAAACCGGGTGCACTTAGCACCCGGATTCCCTCTTAGTGGCACACCCACCTTGTGGGGTGCCGCTTTTTGTTGGGTGGTCTGGACCCATTTCGGGGTCAGACCAGTGGGTATTGACCCCCATCCTATACCCCTTTCCCCTGGACGCAGCTGGGTCTGGACCCACTGGTCCAACCCACGCTGCCTTGGCGGCAACACCCACATTGGGTGTTGGGTCCCCTTGGGCGCCCCTTTGTGGGGTGCGGGCTGTGGCCTGCAGCCATGGTCGGAACCTTTCATGGGTCCGACCAAGGGCATGGGATTAGCCCACATCTCTGTGTGCTGCCCTTCCCCACTTGACCCAGTAGGGTCTGGACTATAACGCCCCAAATATTTAGCTATAAATTTTTGGAATAATTTTTTTTTTCTAAACAATTGTGGAAAAGCTTTATTAAATCCTTAGTCAAATTATTTGGGCGGGTTACAAGTAATTACACAGACTCAAGATATTTAAGTAAAACCAATTCTTGCATTGAAATACTATAAGTTATCATTTACAACTTGAAGATTTATTACAAGTCAGAAATCCTCACGACATCCGAAGAAGATATGGTCACATGGCACTGTCCGCAGCCACGACCGCAATTGCTCGCCATACTGTCTCCTAAAAATATTAATTCCGAAGAAGTCAGACTACCACGTCTGAGTAAGGAGCACAATATCCATATGAGTGTGCACAGTGTCATGTGTACAAGTATATGTGCAACATGTTTAGATAGAACTAATAACCATTTAATAAGTGATAAATGTACAGGTCACTAAAGTCAAATATTTCATGATTAATTTCCATCAACATCAAAGCATGATACAACATATGCATGAACTATATTTATATAAGTAATAACAACATTGGAACTTATGTAGATGTACACCTGACTTAAGTAAAGCATTCCATGTAAAGTTTGCATAAGACACAACCAATGTTCAACACATCATTTATAAGTTATCACATCTTTCTTGAAAATGAAAACCGACCTGAGGCATGCACCATAAGAATCACAACTTACTCAATAATTGCAACATCAAGCCATATGCAACTACTTGAAGATTTTTCTTAATGCACTACCTTTATGTTTCATCTTGTTAATTACCCTGTAGGTACGCACAGGCATTTGACATCGTAGCGGACCGAGACCACACAGGGGTCTATTAATGTATAACCCGTGTGACTAGCCGTACGGATATCCAAAGGGGACGGTTCATGACCGAGAGAGTACACCCCAATGGCTAGAACAAGAATTAGGATGTACCCTGTACTTTTGCAGAAGACTTGAATCTACCACCTAGGACGCATTGGTAGTCCTAGCCCCCTAACTCTGTGGACTGGGAACCGGGTGAGACGCCTAGCTCTCACGAAAACAAGAATGTCTACGAAGCTTGTACCACCTACCCTCTCCAAGGTAGACCATGGGTCCGGTAACATACACCGTTTTTCAGGTCTACTCAGAGCTCTGGGAAGCCAGTAACATATATCGTTGTCAGGTATACCCAGTAACCCCGGAAACCCGTAACATATATCGTCTTTCAGGTATACCCAGAATTCCTCATTTATGTTATGTGTGCATTTTTTTTTGTTTGCTTTTAGGTGCAAGTCATTACACCACAGGGGATTTCCAAAATCCCAACCCACCGTCAAGGTGATCACAGTGTATGCACATTACCCGTCGAATGCCCAATAGGCATCAACCATAATTTCTTATAATTTTGGTTCAACTCTGAGCCAAGTACTTATACTTATAGCATTTTAAAGTTTCATTTATGCGCTTGTGTGTATGTTTCGTACCCCCACTGACCAAGCACTCATAAGGCAGATCTCAAGTACAACTTTTCATAGGTGCTCGTATGGCACTACAATGGTCACGTAAGATTGCAAGCTCGGTTTTGAACTTTCACATGATAATGACATGACAAATGCTCTGTATTAGGCAAATTTTTGCAGAACAAGCATGTATATCACTTAGCATAGAAACTTGTCATAACATTTTGTATAAAATTACAATGTAATTTATATGTGAATCGATTTGCATCATAAGTGCCCCTATGGCACCACATGGGTTCTACATGTGATTCATCCATTGAAGATTGGTCGCAATATATCTACGTCAACCACACACAAAACCATGTGCAATATGATTGTGTCAGTGACATTTCATTCATTTCCCAAATGTTATGATGGTAGTGACTATGTGCAATGCAATGTTTTATTTCTATAACCAATATATATCCATATTGGTGAGTTTTCGATCGATTTGAGATATGTGTACTATAATTCATTGATGATGCTATACATTTGTATTCACAATTTGAATTTTTCAGACATAACTACCTTGGCAAAGGTGCATATATTGGTTTAGAACAAATCACAAGTGTAATGACATGTTTACCATCATATCAGGTTCGCATTTGCCGTTGTAAAACACTTATTAATACAATGATTGATATATAATCTCCATAAGTTGGTATATGTTGGGGGTATGCCATTTATGAATGAATTTTATGAAATTTCAAATGTAAATGGGTGGTACATGGGCAGAATGACATGCCAAAATTTGTGTGTACCATAATGAGTTTCAAACTTACATTGAACAAATGCACATATTTTTTTTTCTCGTTATGCCTATGCATATGTACAACACATGTATGACTTAAGTATACCCGTGCAATTATTTGGTACCTTATGCATGCTTGATCATGCATATATTTTAGGGATTTTTCATAATAAAAATATGCATGATTTCATGAGAAAATGATTTAAAAACCCAATTTTATGTTAGTTTCGAGTAAATGTGCTAAAATAATATAAGAATAGAAAATACATGAAAAATAGTGTTATTTTACATTTTAATGCATATTTTAATGTTTGACATAATTGTAGTAGTTTAGTTTTTGAAAATCATAAAAAAAATAGAGTTAAAATAGACTTAGTTTTGTATTTTCTAAAACATAGTCATTTTGAGTTGTTTTGTAAATAACTTTTTGAAAAGAGGTTTTTAAAATACAATTTTAAAAAGAAGAGGGACTTATGGAGAAAATTTCAAATCTTTAAATATGATACGTAGGGGGAAGAGAGGCTTGTCTTCTCTCTTTTGCCCAAGCCTTCTCTTCTTCCCCTTCTCCACCTCTTCTTGCCTCTTCTTCCCCTTCTCCCTATTTTCCCCTCTTTTTCTCATCCTCTTTCCGGTGGAGAATTTCGACAATGGCTGAAGCAAGAGAGAGGATTCCAACTTCTTTTCTCAACCAAAACTGTAAGTTCTCTCTTTCTCTCTCCTTCTTCCCTCTTCTCTTCTTTGTTCCTTATTCTTTCTTCTTTTTTATATCACGTAGTGTTTAGATCATTTTCTTTATGCATTATATCTTGTTTTTCAGGTAGCATACATTACATAGCATTCATGTGTTTTCTTTTCATCTTTTAATTTCTGAAGTAATTAGTTTTTCATTAACAGTAGAGTAAGTACTTTAGGATCTAGCATCGTTTCAGCAAAGTAGTAGTAGCAGCAATTCAGTTTTTGCAAAAGCCTCAGCATAAACATTAGCAGAGGTTAATAGTTGGAATTTGATCATCTGACGGTTTTGGAAAAGAATAGTTGATCATCTGATCAACTATTAATTGAAGTCGGATGATTAAATATCTAGATCGGATGGATCGACTATCTGAGTCTGATAAATCAGAGGTCTAGATCGATCAAACCTGGTTTACACTTCATATTGAAATGTTTAATGTTTCCAGCAATGAAATAAAGAAATCCGATTGAACTATCTACTGCCCCAGCGATTATTGTTTTACAAGTTAATTGGATCTGAGTTTTTTTTTTTCGATCTGAAATCTGGATCAATTTCAGTATGCCTGAATCCCTTTGCTATCTGGTTTTTTTTTAAAAATTACAACTGGGATCGGAGACCTTAGCCGGAAATCCTAATTCAGATCTCCGATCAGTAAATCTACCGTGAGTCTATTTTTTGGAAAGCAGAGAGTCGGACTTGTTGCCTCTATTGGAATAGGATCTTACGGAATCCTCTGGATATAGTTGGACTCCCGTGTTCTTCTGGTAGATCAGCCAGATGACATTGCCAGAAAATCACCTTCAGTCGCCGGAAATTCTCTTCAGCCTGCCGTGAAATTCCAGATCTGCAAGACTGAAAGAAATCAATCAATTTGCTGTGAAACAAATGGATGTATTAGCTATGATTAGGTGAAATTCCAGATCTGCCGGAACCACCAGTGCCTCTTCCGGTGGATCCCTCTTCTGTTAACCTTCTGCAGGAATCTCCTGTTTAAGCTGGACACTTCACATTTATCGTGAAGATATTTGACCTCAGTGTTGTTTCCAAAGGAGGATGTGTTGCTGTTTTGAACTTTCAATGGAGAATGGCTGCTAGTTGAGTCATGTGTTGCTGTTTTTGAACTTTCAATGGAGAATACTGATATGATCGGATTTACTGCATATTTTGAATACTTTCACTGAATTCTTTGTTATGTGGTTACATTGAATTGAATCACTCTGTATTGAGAATAGTCTTATACTGATAAGATCCAGTGAAATGCTAAGTTTCACTGTTTATTTTTTCTAAAATTCACTGTTAATTCTTAATGAGTTTCATTGCAAAGTTTTCATTGAAAGTTAATTAGATCATATTTGAGTTTTGTTATTTTATTGAGAATTGCTGAGTTTTAAATTGCTGATGCTTTGTTTAAACGAGTATTAGTTCATTAAAGTGTATAGCTAAATTGATTAGTTCATTAGTTTATCATTGTTTAGCTTAATCTACTAATTGTTAGTGTTAGTTCATTAATAATTAGTAATTAGTTAAACCATTAGTTAGTGTTAGTTAAATCTAATAATTAGCATTGTTAATTACTTTGTCATTAGAGTAATTAGTCAATTAGTAGTTAGTAATCATTTTACTTTGGGTGTACTGCTCATGTTCTTTTTAGCTATTTTCTACTTCTTTCTCTTGTACTGCTCGTGTCCTTTTGACTTGTGCAGGATAGCACGGGACTGGAGCGGAAGTGATTACGTGACACGAAGTACGAAGAATAGAGCTTCTTTTTACGTTTCAGTGCGAAGGGTAATCATTTGTTGTAATAGTTAGTTGTTTATACCTTTCTTGAACATTTTACATTTTAATAATTCGGCAATAAAGATTAGTTTAGATTTGTGTACTTGAATACGAAATATTCCCGTTCCCTGAGTTCGACCCGGTCTCATCCACTAGTGAGAACCGGTTTTTATTATTTAATGTCTGGTTTTCACATGTTTTTCATATAAAAATCTTTTCAAAATTACAACAATTTAAAAGAAGACATCAAATTTTTGGCGCCGTTGCCGGGGAACGGCGTAATATTAGTATTCACTTTATTGCCTAGTGTTTGTGTTGCATTTAGGTTTAGAACCACGTATGTGCATATCTTAGAGACGAGCTTACTTTTCTGCACAGCCCACCTATTAGGATACCCTTAGAGGTGACTGTGTACGATTGGTACCGTACACATAGATTTCATATTTCTTTGCATAATCTCTGTTATGTGTAATTGCGTGGTGTTTGTTTAGTTCTTCGTTGTTTTAGTTTACTCGCTATGTGGTTTGGCCGCTAGCGCGTTAGTTAGGTAGAAAACTCAAAAATTAGGATGAGTGCTACACCGGTCTACTTCAGGGTGTATGCACAGGCAACGATCACTCGACCCGAGCTAATTGAGTCCCGAGTTTCTTGTTAGGAGAACTCCTCATCCTATCACCATGGCCGAAAATTGGTCGTTGTTCCGTACCCTTAAGGAGTACTTCATGCCCACCATATACACTCCCACCTCCTGCATCACGAGAACTGATGTAGGAGCCAATCAATTTGAAATAAAGGCCAGTATCATTCAAATGCTACCATCCTTTCATGGCCTTAGCAACGAAGACCCATATAGTCATATTGATGATTTTTTGGAGATCTGCTCGACAGTGCGGATCAACAATTTTGGAGATGACGCATTGAGGTTGACGTTGTTTCCGTTCTCTCTCAAAGATAAAGCTAAACATTGGCTAAAGGCTCTCGATACGGTGCAAATTACCACTTGGGAAGGAATGCAGCGCGAGTTCCTTAAAAAGTACTTCTCAATTGGTAAGACGAAGCAGTTTCGTAAAGCCATAATCAGTTTCTCGCAGATTGAGGGAGAACAGTTTCACAAGTCTTGGGAGAGATTGAAAGATCTTCTCCGTAAGTGTCCCCATCACCAGGTGCCTCGTTGGCAGTTGGTGCAGTATTTCTATGACGGGCTTACTGAGAAGCATCGTCAAATGGTTGATTCATCTTGTGGGGGCACTTTTATGCTCAAAAGTGAGGAGGAGGCATGGTCTCTATTCGAGACTTTGAGTGAAAACACGATGCATCCTGATTTGTCTTCACGGCTAGATAGGACTACATCTCTGTGTAAACACCCCAAATTTTTACCCTCATCCAGTACTTACATTTCATGTGTCATTGCATATCATTGCATGCATTCGGCATACCATCTCATTGCATTGCATAGCATTGCATGACATTGCATCTCATTCTTGAGATCCAGCACTCCAGCTTTCAAAACATTCAATCCAGATTTGAATTTCAAAGCTTTTATTTCAAAAAAATCAATTTCAAAACCTGGGTTTTTATTCAATACTCCGTCATTTTCCAACCCCAGGACTTTATATTTCGAAATATTTTCTCAGAAAACAATCTGGATTCATGTTAAATTCAAATTTCAATCGATTTCAATTCTCAGATGAGACCCATTGAGATGGTGTCGCTTCTGAATTTCTCTATTCATCAAATTTCTCAAATTTTTGAAAGTTTCAGTCCGATCAGGACTCTGTCTCAGAGTCCTAATCCGGTCAGGAGTCTGTTTTGAAGTCTGTTTTACTTCCATTTTCAATCTTTTCCATTTGTTTTCGAAATTTAGGTCATTTTACAGAGTCCAGTTAGTTCAGGACTCTATTTTAGAGTTCGGTCGAGTTAGGAGTCTAACCCTGACTGTGTTTTCTGACTTATTTCATCATTTCTTGATAAAATCTTTCAAAAATTTTTACATTTGAATTCTAAAATTTAAAATCTCAGAGTCCTAAGAGTTCAGGACTCTAACTCGGAGTTCCAGTTCGCTTGAGACCCTATTTTCAGAAATCTTGAAGTTCAAATATCGATTTTAACCCCTTTTCAAAGCCATTTTCAGTGTTTATTTCAAAATTTCCAAAACTCGATGTGGGCCCACTCAGTTGGCACCATATCCAGAGGAATTCTAACTCAGTTAGAACCTTATGCCATTTCAAAAATTCTAGTTTTAAGAATGCTTTTGAAAAATCCTTTTGAAAACTCCTTCAATTTCAAGTTTTAAAATCGCTTTTTGAAAAAAACTCAAGTAGGGCCCACTCGGGGTGGTGCCATATTCGAGTCAGTCAGGGCTAGACTAGGGTTAGTTGATATCTTGGTTAGTGTTAGAGGTTTAGAAGAGTCAAAACCATTTTGAAAAACTCATTTTTGAAAGTTAGTTTTTAAAACTAGTGTTTTTAAAAGGTTTTTAAAAGGTTTTTAAAGGTGTTTTAAAAAGCCAAATGTAGAAAATGCCAAGTGGCATTACATTTGGGGATTTTTTAGGAAAGTCTAGGGGTTAATTAGGCACTAGTTTAGATAATTTAGGCTAGGGGTAGTTAGGTCTTTCCACCCAAAAATCGCCCCCCCTTTAGAAGAGTCCAATTTTTTTAAAACATTTGATTTTTAACCTAATTTTTTTTTATAAATAGAAGGCCATAGGGGGTCGATTTTTCCAACTTGCTCTCCTTGGGATTCTTGGAGCTTCTCTTTGCTCTCCAGCCCTTCCTCCATTGCAGCCACCTCAAGGTAATTATTTTGTTTAATTTTTAGCTTTTATTTCATGTTTTTAATAGTTTTAAATCAATTTTAGCCATTAATACCTCCTATTTCATGGATTCAACCATGGTTTCACCTCAAGAATCATCAAGAATCATCATTAATACCTCCAAACCACAGATCCGATTCATGATTTGTAAAAAGTGAGTATTGCTATTTTTCTGTCTACTGTTCACCACTAAAATTTCAGAGATGTTTGTTTAGGATTGCTATTTATGTCAGTATTTTCAATCTGAAGTAGCCGTTTTAATCCCTGTTGAAAGTGATATATTTTAGCTCAGATTGCCGGAAGGGTTTCTCCCTAACCGGAGATTCTTTTTCCGATATGTAAATTGTGAAATCTCTATTTTTCTTCTTAGTTAGTCTCTGTAAAATTTCATAAATTTTCATGGAGATTTGACCCCTGGTTCGAGTCTTGGATTGAAACTGGTTGATAAATTAGGTCAAAAATAACATATTTTTAGGGTTTGATGCAATTTTCGGGTTAATTTAATGTCAAAAAATTATTTTTATAATTCTAAATCAAAACTAGGGTTATAACAAGTGCAGGTACCAATTTTTATGGATTTTGGAATCCATTTGATGTCTGAATTAATAAAATTGCAAAATAGGGTACCCGAAGAATTCCAAAAACACTGTTAAAATCATATTTTTTGTGATATTCTTGGATTTTCGTGCATAAGCATATATTTTTAGGGTTTAATCATATTCATAATCATATTAGGATGCTTTAGGTTTAATTTGATGCTCATTTGATTTTATTTAGTGCATAAAACCTAAGTTTTTACCAAAATATTTTCTAAAAACCCTGATTTCAAGGCCATAGTCTTGCTATCAGGGGCAATTTGGTCATTTGACCTAAATTTCGAAATCCCTAACCCTAATTTTCATATTTTTAATCATGTCGCATCATATTTAGTTTGATTTATTTGCATTTGAATTTTAAAACTTGCATTTTACCAAATATCTTTCTAAAAACCCTAATTTCAAGGCCATAGTCTTGTTATTAGGGGTATTTTGGTCATTTTTACCCCAATTTCGAAATTTCATATCTTCTCTTTCATATTTATTCAAATTTATTTCATATTTTATCAATTTTGATTTAAGGGAATCATGACAAAAAGGCTTATATCTAGCAAAATCCAGCAATTTCCTGATATTGCTGGATAAATCTAGAAAAGCCAACATATTTTCATTAACCAAGTTTTCTAGTTTTGCAGGTACATTGAAGACTTTATTTTTCATGTATTTAAATTTCAATAGTGATGTAATTTATAATTAAACTTTGGAATAAGAATTTACATTTCCTGCGTAGCTTAGGTTGCATTGCATATAGTTTATTTTTTTTATAATTTCAATGTGTGATGGATGATGATTCATGCATATTCAAACTCACCATGGTCTACACGAATGGCACATGCACTAGCTTTTATGAAGTTTATAAACTTGGTGGAATTTGTATTTATGGCCATAGTCAGAATACGAATGATACTTAGATTTATGATCTTCACATTAGCCACATTCAGCCTACACTCTTAGGCTAACTTCAAAATGCACTGCATTTCTCAAAATACAAAAAAGTATTTCTCAAATCCTCAAATTCATATTCATTCATTTCATGCATTTGCCAATTCCAATTCAAATTCCAAGTCAAGGAAATTGAATTACTCAAAATCTCCTAAGTCTTATAGCAAAATCGATTTTCCCAAAAGCATTGAATTTCAAAGAATATTTCAAGTGTTTCTCAAGTTCATAAACTCAATTTTCCAAAGTTATGCAGTAAATTTCAAAGTTTGAAGTCAGAAAAATCAAAAATTTTCTAAGTCTTATTCAAAAATCGATTTTCTCAAAATATGGATTTGCCAATGATATTTCAAGCATTTCCCAAGTTCCAAATTCAAATTTTCTAAGTTAGAATTTCAATTTCCAAGTTTGAATTCAGAGAAACCAAGTTTCTCAGAATCGATTTTCACCAAATGTCAAGGATTCCTCAAAATCGATTTTTACTTCTCTCAGAAGTATATTTCAAATCCCAAATCACGATTTTTTCATTTCCAAGATTTATGATGATGCATGAAATGCACATCATGTAAACAAGTTTTTCATGCATTTTGTATCAAGTTTAAGGTTTTAAACCCATGTTTAGATGTGTTTTGATAGTAACGGGTTATGGTTCGAATTTCAGAAAAATCGAAGTTAAAATGAGAGAGTTATGGCTATTTCAGTGTTTGGGCACGGATTTCGAGGTGGATCAGATCCATATCCGACCCAATTACGTTAATTGGACCTTTGATCAACTCTTAGAAAGCCCAAAACCCAACCCACATGCCTATCCATATCCATTTCAAAAAGTTTTTCTGAAAACCCCCCAGAAAGAGGTGCCTAGCAAATTTTATTTTTTTAACCTTCTTTCTGAAAAATGTCAAAACTATAAATAGTTTTTTTTAAAGAACCCTAGGCGTCTTTGGCTGTGTTTGGACGCCCCTTGCAGTGAATCTACTCCAGCAACTCCTTCCTCTCCATCTTCCCCCACGTTTTGGCCATTGAAGACCGATCTATGCTTGATTTTCAAGCATATTTTCGATCCCTCTTTTGTTCCTTTCCATTTCTTTCTTTCTCCTTGCTGTAGTTTCACCATTTTTTTGTATTTTTGCAGGTGTAGCAGAGGTGGAGACCATTAACCTTGTGCGGGAGTGTGAAACACACCACCAAGGTGAGCCGGCCCTACCTCCATCCAACTTTATACACCCTCCGATCGAGAATCGGCTCACATTCCATCGTCGGTAGATCTCCAACGTGTAGCAGCTGCAACGGTGCCATTTTTTGGTGAAGTCCAGCATTCTCGAACTGTGTAGGACGTCCTTCTCCAGCCACAGTCAGCTCTTCTTCATCCCCCCCGGTCGTCGGATCTTCCAAAAGGTAGGTCTTCTTCTTCCTTCTCTTCTAGCTAAAACCGAAAGTGAGTGTTGCTTTTCTTTTAGTATTTTCGGTGTGTTTCTTGTTTTTATTTTTGGTTCAACCTTAGAGTAGCATTCGTGCATAGACCAGCACGTTAGATCTAGGTTTTGTTTTATTGTTTTCATGTTTGATTAGCGATTCTCATTGTTTTTCAAGAAAAACGTGTAAATCGGCTAGAGTTTTTTCTAGCCGATTTGAGTTTTTTGTTTCCAACGTGTTTCATTGTGGTGTTTTTACAAAAAATCCAATAAAAATTTTCCATTTTGATTCATTTTAATCGTTTGGTTGTGTGTTATGATTTTGTGTTCAATTAAAAAGCAAAATTCAAAAATCGGCTAGACTTATTCTAGCCGATTCTTGATTTTCACAAAAATAATTTTTTGTTTTGATATTTTTTTTTCGTCCAGCATGTGTATTGAGTTGTTTTGCTGAAAATCCCATTTTAAAAGTTTATTTTAATTCATTTTATTTGTGGGTTTTGCTGGTATTCTTTTTATTTTATTTTTTTTGAAAAAGAAAAAAAAATCGGCTAGGATTATTCTAGCCGATCTTTGTATTTTTGTTAAATGTATGTGTTGATGTTGGTAAACCGTGTAGTTGCTGTGTGTTTTGGGTGTTAACAGCAGTATATAGTCGTGTTAGTTCATTTCATTCGTTTAGGCTAGTTCTAAATAATCGTTTTTAGCATTTTTTTGTTTTTGTGTTTTGAGTCTATTGAAGAAAATTACAAAAAAATCAAGTTTTCTTTTCTTCATGTTTTTAATTCCAGCATAGTGCTGTTCTTGTTAGCATTTGTGTAATTAGGAGTCCTTTTTATTATTTTCTAATTTAGTTTTATCAAAATAGTGGTTATTAAGTTTTATTGCTTTTTGTTAATTTATATTTTTATTCTTTTATTTTCGTGTGGATCTTCTTCTTCCCCAAGGTGGGGCGGCAGCCATTAGAGCTCCCCTTGAGCTCTTGGTCGATTTTTTTAGTAATTCTTAATTACAATTAGGTAGGTGTAATTAGGTTGTCTAGGTTCAATGTATTAGAGTTTAGTGTCTTAGCCGTTTTTAGGGGTCATTTAAGTTAAGTTTTGGGGCTTAGGTTAGTATTTAATCCTAGGAAATCGTTTTTCTATTTAAATTCCTTTATTCCCTAGGTAAAATTAATTATATTAGTTTAGAAAGTAGCACTTTTAGAAGTTGGCGATTTTTGAGAAGGGAGGCAATTAAGGCATTGAAATTTGGAAAGTTTTGGAAAGAGTTAAGTTTCAAAAATTGTGTGGGGTATTTAAAGAAGGAATTAAGTCTTGATTGCCTATTAATAGGGAGTTACAAATTGAGATTTGAAAAGCCAATTTGAAAATCAATTAAATTTCCAAAGTAGGTGTTTATGGGTTCAAGAAAGAAATAATTGCACTTAAATTCTTGGTTGGAAAGCCAAAATCGTGTGACTATCTAGGTTGGACGGTTTGGCTTCTCAAAAAGGAATTAATAGCAATTAAAGATTTTCACTTACCTTGGGTTGGGAAATTGCATTGATCCAAGTTTCCAAATTGGTTTTAAAAGCTAATTAAGGTTGTAACTCCCAATTAGAAGGACGATTTTTGGAATTCTCAATTTTCAAAATTATCTTTGAGCTTTTATTGTGTGCCTACCCCTCTAACCGTCCCTAGTGAATTAGCATAATTTAGAATTAACTAATATAGTTAATTCCATTGACTAAGCATAGGAACCGAGCCCAGCTAACCTAGTCCAGACCGAGCCTAGCTCGAGTTAAACCCTAGTCGAGTCCACCTTAGACCGCCTATCTCTCTCAACCTAACTCAAACCGAGCTTAGTTGACTAAGTCAACCCTAAACCAAGTTCAACCTCGTCTTAATAAACCTAACCAAAACCAAGACCTAAGCCTAAGTCAAGACCTAGTCTACACCTAGTGAGTCAACCGAGCTTACCTTATCCCATTCGAGCCTAGTCAAACCTAAGTCGGGTCAAACTTAGTTGAGTTAACTCAACTCGAACCTAGTTGACTAAGTCAACCCTAAACCGAGTCCAAGACCTAGACCTAACCCTAGCCAAGTCTAGTCGAGTCAAACATAGCTCGAGCCTACCTAATCCAAACCGAGTT